>NC_083315.2:126609574-129009574 GCF_963455315.2 Globicephala melas
GTTAGTTTTTATGGGCTGGGTAATTTCACAGGCTAACAATGGGAGGATTATTCCAACTATTTGGGGGAAGCGGTGGGGATTTCCAGGAATTGGGCCACACCTACTTTTTGGCTTTTTATGGTCGGCCTTGGAACTGTCATGACAACTGTGGGTGTGTCATTTAGATGCTCATATATTACGATGAGTGTGTAATGAGGCTCAAGTTCTACTGGAAGTCAAATCTTCCGCCATCTTGACCTAGTCGGTTCTAAACAGTTTATGTCATATCCTCAACGGCTACGTCATTCTTTTAAAGGTTGTACCCTGCCCGCTTCCCTCCTGTTTCAAAACCCTGTACATTTCCAAGAAAGGACTGACTTCAGGAAGACTGGCCTCTAACCAGCTCCTGGGAGATAACCTCTGATTCCTAGAAATATCCTGCCTTCTCAGACTGTTTCTGTATTCCTGAGTCCTTTGACCACCCTCTATCAGTTTGACCAGATAGCTTAGGCTAACAACGTGACTTATGGTGAATGCCTGTTTTTGAACGCCTGAGGCACAGGGCCATCCCATATTTGTTTGACCTCTGGGTGCTGAGGAGGGAGCTAGACACTGAATAGCCAAGGTCAGTCACGAAGATGCTCCATATCTACATAGCTGACCTCAGATAAAAACCCTGGACACCACGGCTCTATGTGCTCTTCTCTGGTTGGCAACACTTCACACATATTCTCACACAGCACTGCTGGGAGAATTAAGGACATCTCTGTACGACTCCACTGGGAGAGGACACCTGGAAGTTTATGTCTAGTTTCTCTTGGATTTCACCCACATGGCGTTTTGGACCCATGTTGATTTTGATCCACAACCTTTGCCTATAATAAATCACAACCATGAGTATGACAGCATTTCTGAGTCTTGGGAATCCTTCTAGTAAAGCATCAAACCTGAGGGTGGTCTTAGAGCCCCCCAGCACAGAAGTGACTATAAGAGATGCCTGGAGGAACTTGCCCCCTAAATAGTTTGTGCTGACCAACCAGAAATAGAAACGTTCAAAGGTCTTCTGCTAACTGCTTCCTTGAAACCAAAGTCCTGAAATCTAATCTTTCCCCCTTAAAATGACTATTTCATATAACAAATGAGTCACTGACCATAGCAGGGTTTCTCACATTAGTCTAGTCTCAGAGAAACGTGCTTATTACCATTGGCCTTCTCCCTTTCCTCTGTCCACTGCAGAATGAATAAATTGTTCAGGACTCTCAAATGCAGGATCCCACAAGCTTATAAGTAAAGAAAAGGACTGTGAACTCTATGGCACTTCACATTCCCTGGTCTTTTTTGTAAAGCAAATAACATTTTTAGACAATCGTTAAGTTTATATGATTCATAAGACACAACTTTGATATTTTGTATTGTATTCTTATGCAAAAGGTATTGAACTCTCCAAAATATTGAAAAATCAGAAGATACAAAATTAGACTTTTGTCCTATGTGGGTTAAAAGTTTACTTATGCTATATTTTAAAAAAGAAATAAGGAAAGTGAAGAAAGAGAGAAATAAACTCCTCAATAACCAGAAAATGAACTCTCCTGCTTCAGCGTGCCCAAATTGGCTCTATTGTCTATAAAAATCCCACTTTGAAATTGCAGATTTCCTTTAGAGTTATGCTAAATCTCCCTACTTCTATCCATCAGTTTCTGACTTTCCCCTCTTTGTTACTCACAAAACTTCTTCTTAGGATAGTTTTTGTCTAACATACAATTCAGAAATCCCTATACTCCCTAGGACAGGAACCACTATCCTCTCCCAACCAGTACCAAGTATGAAAATACCATTTGACCTGGCAGATCCCATAAAACTTGTGACCTTAGCCGGAGCAACACAAGTCACCAGAGGAGGCTGCAAAGAGCGGGGAACTCAGACATTTTAACCCAGGCCCAGCTCAGTCTCCACCTTAGCTTAATGCTAGCCAAAATTAAGATACGTGTTTCACGTTGGAGACAGAAAACATAACTGCTTCCCAGCTGGAAAAGTGTGTTTGGGTCTCTCTTTAATTTTCATGTGTAAAGGATATAACAAATGAATAACAAATATCTCAAAACATAAGTTCTCCTACCAAAGTACAATAATATTAGTAAATCCATCATGAGCCTTGAAATGCTAGGCAGCATTAAAAGTCTGGCCACCCTAGCCTTGCATAAAAGCTACAAACAACCTCTGTGCTTGAAAAGACTATGAATCTGTTTTACAGCATCAGTAGGAACAAAGAGCTAAACCAATCTATAGGTGCATTACCACTTAATGAACTTGCATTTAAAAAGCACTAAACCTAATGCTGGAAAACACTGCCTCTTCCTATGGTACAGTTTTTGAAAAATCACAGCTGTAGAGTCCCATCAGCTAATCTGTCTACAGTCAACTTCAAACAAGGCTTTCCCTGAATAAAAACTAAAAAGCCAGAGGGCAGAGAAATACCTCCAAGTTCTTATATGTCAGTAAAGAAGCAAGTTTGGATTTCAGAAGAATGAAAAAAGCAGCCATCAACGGACAGCTGCCTGGTTGGAATGGAAATACTGAGGTCTATTAAAGAGTTACAGCTGTAGAAGTTTGATGTTACTGGAGCTCTTTGGAAACCATAGAACAGATCAACATTCAAACAAGAACTGAGGTGGACAAGAAGTGCAAAAATAATTTTTAATCTGCTCACTCAGATCACTGGTTTGATATCTGACATCATGTCCTCAAGGCAGAATAGCTTCAACTGTCCATATGTTTGCATAATGACTTCCCGGTTCCTTTTGTTCTTTCTCTACTCGTTGGTTTAGAATACTTCTGATATTTTCAAAAATCTTCAAATGGGAACTTAGCTCCCGAGAGATAAAATTTTGGTAAGCTGAGACATTCAATTAGACATTGTCTAATTACTGGTGGTGTTAGAAACCCTTGGACTATGAAGGGGAAAAAAAGCTTCTAGATCAGATAAAATTCTCCTTTTGTCTGTTGCCAGGATTGTGGGGATGGAGTGACTGGATAGATACTGAAGCATATAAAATAGTATCAGAGCTTAGAAAAGCGTGGCAATCTCAATAAATGGAGACTTAAACCACGTCCATGGATTAGAAATCTTAGTACTTTTTTTTTTTTTTTTTTTTGCTGTACGCAGGCCTCTCATTGCTGTGGCCTCTCCCGTTGCGGAGCACAGGCTCCAGACGCGCAGGCTCAGCGGCCATGGCTCACGGGCCCAGCCGCTCCGCGGCATGTGGGATCCTCCCGGACCGGGGCACGAACCCGTGTCCCCTGCATCGGCAGGCGGACTCTCAACCACTGCGCCACCAGGGAAGCCCAGAAATCTTAGTACTTTTAAGATGCCCACTCAACCCCAAATCATCTATAGATTAAGTCTCACATGGAGTTTTGGAGCGATGTCAGCATCATGGTGGCATTAGATAAGCCAGTGGGAAAGCATTACCCAGCAGATTCCCCCAACTAGCCCAGATTCCCCCAACTAGCCCAGAGTCCTGTGTGCCTCACCCACACATCCTCCCACTCTGTGGCAGGCTCCCTGGGCACTGTCCTGAGAGTGGCTATGAAGGCTAGCTTCGGCAGACATCTATAGAGCACACACACAGAAAAGCAGGCCAGAGAGAAAACACAAACTTGAGCTGTAACGCCACCTTCAGGAAAACAAAAAAGAAGCCATCAGTAGCCAGGCTGGTGCTTGTAGGATCAAGAAATACAAGCTTAAGAATTCAGCCACAAGAGGGAACAGGAAGCATGGAGCAGATGTTTCTATACAAGGTCTGAGAAGCCTCAAAATCTTTAGCAGGACTTATGGAAGGTATTTCTCCCCTGAAGGAAGTTAGTAAAGATTAAGGAGGTAGCTGCTACTTCAAATGCAAAGAGAGCAGTGCCAAACTCCAAGGAACATGAAAAATCAAGGAAACATGACATCACTTTAGGATCACAATAATCTTCTAGTATCTGAACCCAAAGACATGGAGATCAATGATTTACCTTATAAAGAATTCAAAATAGCTGTTTTAAGGAAACACAATGACTAAAAGAAAACACAGACAATTCAATGAAATTGCAAAATAATACACGCAAAAAATGAGAAATGAATCAAAGAGATACAAATTATTAAGAAGAACCAAACAGAAATTCTGGAGTTGAAGAATTCAGTAAATGAAATGAAAAATACAATGGACAGCATCAACATAAGAAAAACTAAACAGAAGAAAGAATACATGAGTTAGAAGGTAGGAACTTTGAAATTATTCAGTTAGGGGAGAACCAAAAAAAAAAAAAGAGAGAGAGAGAATAAAAAGTAGGACATCATCAAAAGAACCAATGCACAAATTATAGAAATTCCAGAAGGAGAAGAAAGGGAGAAAGGGACCAAAAAGATTATTTAAAAACTAAAGGTAAGGTAGATAGCTAGTGGGAAGCAGCCGCATGGCACAGGGATATTGGCTCGGTGCTTTGTGACAGCCTGGAGGGGTGGGATAGGGAGGGTGGGAGGGAGGGAGACGCAAGAGGGAAGAGATATGGGAACATATGTATATGTATAACTGATTCACTTTGTTATGAAGCAGAAACTAACACACCATTGTAAAGCAATTATACCCCAATAAAGATGTTAAAAAACAAAACAAAACAAAAAAAACTAATGGCTGAGAACTTTCCAAGCCTGGGGAAAGACTTCAGACACCCAAGTTTTTGAAGCTAACAGCTCACCAAATAATTTCACCCTGAAGCAATCTTCTCCAGACTCATTATAATGAAACTGTCAAAAATCAAAGTCAAAGAGAGAGTTCTAAAAGCAGCAAGAGGAAAAAAAGTGTAACCTACACAGGAACCCCCATTTGGTTATCTGTTTCTCAGCAGAAAGAAATCTTACAGGTTAGGGGACAGTGGAATACTATATTCAAAGTGCTGAAGGAAAAAAGCCTGCCAGTAAAGAATACTCTATCCAGCAAAGTTATCCTTCAGAAATGAATAAAAATAAAGACTTTTCTAGACAAACAAAAGGTGAGGGAATTCATCACCACTAGCCCTGCATTACAAGAAATGCTGAAAGGAGTTCATCAAGTTGAAATAGAAGGATGCTATAATTAGTAATGTGAAAATAATATGAAAATATACAACTAGTAAAGGTAAATATATAGTCAACTTCAGAATACCCTAATAGTGTGATACAGTGATGTGTTAACCACTTAGTGATAGTATAAAGGTTAAAGGACCAAAGTATTAAAAATAACTATAGCTACTATAATTTGTTAACAAAAAATATTAAAAGAGATAAATTGTAACGCTAAAAACATTAAATGGAGAGAGTAAGAGGGTAGAGTTTTGTTGTTATCAGCATAAAATAGATTGTTATATCTATAAAATGTTTAATGTAGGCCTCATAGTAACCACAAAGCAAAAACCAATATTAGATCCACAAAAGATAAAAGAGAAGGGAATTGCAGCATACCACTATGAAAAATCACAAAGGAAGGTAGCAAGAGAGGATGAAAGGAACAAGGACCTACAAAACAGAACATAATTAATAAGATGGCATTGGTAAGTACTTACCTATCAATAATTACTCTAAATTAAATGGACTGAATTCTCTATCAAAAGGCACAGAGTGGCTGAATGGATTTCAAAAAATAAGACCCAACTGTATGCTGCCTACAAGAGACTCATTTCAGCTTTAAGGACACACATAGACTCAAAGTGAAAGTATGGAAAAAGATATTCCAGGCAAGTGGAAACCAAAAGAGAGCAGGGGTAGCTATAGTTACATCAGACAAAATAGGTTTTAAGCCAAAAATGGTAACTAGAGACAAAGGTCATTACATTATGACAACGTCATTAAAAAGATAAAATAATAATAAATATATTCACAACGAATATCAGAGCACCTAAATATATTAAACAAATACCAATACATCTAGAGGGTGAAGTAGAAAAAATCTAATAGTAGGGGACTTCAATACTCCACTTTCAACAAAGATTAGATCATCCAGAAAATCAACAAGGAAACACTGGACTTGAAACACACCTTCAACCAAAGGGACCTAACAGACATATATAGAACATTCCATCCAACAGCAGCAACACACACATTCTTCTCAACCACACAGGGAACACTCTCCAGTGTATATCATATGATAGGCTACAAAACAAGTCTTAGCAAACTTAAGAAGACTGAAATAATACCAAGTATCTTTTCCAGTAGTACAAAACTAAAAATCAATAACAGAAGGAAAGCCGTAAATTTTACAAATATGAGGAAATTAAACAACACTCTCCTGAACAGTGAATGAGTCAAAGAAGAAATTAAAAGAGAAATGAAAATACCTTAAAACAAATGAAAATGGAAATACAACATACCAACAACTATGGGATACCGCAAAATCAGTTCTAAGAAGGAAGTTTATAACAATAAATGTCTATACTAAGAAAAAAGAAAGATCTTAAACAACCTGACATCTCAAAGAACTAAAAATAGAACAAAGCCTAAAGGTAGCCGAAGTAAGGAAATAAATAGAGACAAAAAAAAAAGTCAATGAAACTAGAAGCTGGTTTTTTGAAAAGATAAAATTTACAAACCTTTAGCTAGACTACCTAAGAAAAAAAGAGAGAAGACACAAATAAATAAAATCAGAAATGAAAGAGGAGACTTTAAAATGGATACCACCAAAAATACATAGATCATAAGACACTACTGTGAAAATCTATAAGACACCAAATTGGATAATCCGTTAGAAATGGATAAATTCCTAGAAATGTACCAAGACTGAATCATGAAGAAATAGAACATCCGAATAGATCGATAATGAGTAAGGAGATTAAATCATTAATCAAAGACCTTCCAACAGGGCTTCCCTGGTGGCACAGTGGTTGAGAGCCCACCTGCCAATGCAGGGTATGCGGGTTCGTGCCCCGGTCCGGGAGGATCCCACATGCCGCAGAGCGGCTGGGCCCGTGAGCCATGGCCACTGAGCCTGTGCGTCCGGAGCCTGTGCTCTGCAACGGGAGAGGCCACAACAATGAGAGGCCCGCGTACCGCAAAAAAAAAGAAAAAAAAAACCTTCCAACAAAAAAGGCCCAGGACAAGATGATTTCTCTGGTGAATTTTAGCTAATATTTAAAGAAAAATTAATGCAAATCCTTCTCAAACTCTGCAAAAAATTGAAGAAGCTCGCATAGGACATGGCAGTTAAGAAGATGGACCTGAAAGTTTGGAGGGTTTTGAGAAGTGTGTCCATGACTAGGAAGGACTGGCAGTGGTGAGCAGGATAAGGGTGTGGGAGGGCCATATTCCTGGCAGAGGTTAGGGCATGATCACACACCAAGCACAGAAAACCTCAACAGAGGTATGGGAAACGGCAAATGAGTAGAACTGGTTTCAAGCCCAAGGTTTCCTCATGGAATGGTGGGAGACAAAGTGAAAAAAATAGGGTGGGACTTTAATTGTGGAAGGTTCTGAACGCCAGGGATGGGCTTTCCTCTAACTAGTGGTTTTCAACTCTGTCTGCACATTAGAATCATCTGAAGAGCTTCTTAAGAACTCCCACCAGACCATCATCATCAGAATTCCCAGGTATGGGACCAGATGATTCTGATGCAGTCAGTTTACGAACACCAGTTCTAGACAGTGGCTATGCCAAGGCCAAAGATTAAATCCAACCCTTGCAACATGAGACAAAGAGAAAGCTTTCTCTTTGATCTTCTTCCAGAACAGCCACCCTGATCCATGCCACCATCATCTCTCTCAACTGTGGGTTTGACTCTTGCAGTAGAGGCTCTGACCCACTCGAATAGTCCCTCAAGTGGCCACTCCACCTCTGACAAGATGCCACCTCTCATAGCAAAAATCACACTGTCTCTTAAGACATGTCGTTCCAGTTTTGAGAGATCTAGCTGTGAGAGTACCTCCTAGTATTCAGTTGAAATCTATATCCCAGAAATCTCTACTGGCTGATCCTGGTTTTCTCCTCTGAGTTTGTATATAAAACAAACTGAAACCATTTACCATACAAAAATTTTGAAATACCTGAAAATAGCTAACAGGCCATGCCCCTAACTCTACTCAATACATTAAACATCTCCAACGCTTTCAGTTATTCCTCCTGTAATCTGCTTTCAATTCTCCTCACCATACTAATCAGGCTATTCTGAATACACACTAGTTTGCCACTGTCTTTCTTAAACTGTGATATCCAGAACTGGACAAAGTACTGCATATACAGTGAGACTGACATGTTAAGAAAAGCACAGATTGCTCTTTTGATTTTCACATTATTTTAATGCATCTGGGGTTGACTTGGCGGTACTACTGGGACATGCGCACTGAGGAGGTGGGCAAGGTTCATTTCCCTTTACATGTTAAGTCCCACATTCTAAATCTTCATCTGCTCCAGAAGATCCTGATATCTCCACTGTTGGGGAATACCACACTATGGGTGAAACTCCTGTGATACAGTTTTTCCTCTGACTCTGTCTCTTCCCATCATTCCCTTTTATTCCTAACTCTGATTCTCCCCTCTAGCCTCAGAATCTTCCATTTCCTGGATCCTCATTTTTATGATTTCCTCAGATTTCCTCTTTATTCTAGATAATAAGCCAGAAAAGAAAGAACATACTGTTAAACATTTTTCACTTTCTCCTCAAACCAGGAAAACAAAAGTTAAGTGTGGTTTAGTACACTTCCCACGTTGGCTGTTCCTCTTGCTTAGGGCTGGGTTCAATATCCACCCTACGTACAATTACAACCCTACCCGCAATGACCCTAATCCATCTTCCCTGCTTTATTTTTTATACAGTACTTATCTAACCTATTGAATAGTTTACTTACATTATTTACTGTCTGTGTCCTCTTACTTGAATGTAAGCTCCATGGGTGGGAATTTTCACTATTTTGTTCACTGCTGTATCTCTAGTGTCTAGAAAAATGCCTGACCTATTCTAGGTACTCAGTATTTGTTACTGAGTTTGTTAAATGAATTTCTTTGACAGATCCCACTGATGTCTGCCACGTCAAACTAATTGTGTTTATTCCCTTGTGCTAGACTCTACTTCTGAATACTTTCCAACTTTGCGTTGGCTATCAGGCCAGATGGGTTGGACTGTCAGTTGCTGGCAAATCTTTCAGCAGTTACCACTAGTGTGACAGTTTCTCCCAACAGCTAGCAGAGAGCAACTCCCTCTCTCAAAGAATGTCATGGAGATTACTGGAGAATTGTTCCATTTTTTTCTACCATTCCTTCTACTCAACTGCTAAAAGTTCAACTGCACTGATTTACCCAGAGCTCTGAACAATTCATGATCACCCCACAATGGGTTGCGGTACTTTGTCAACATTGCCAAGTTCCAAGGCCCGTGGATTCTTACAGTTAAGACATTAATTCTTTTAAATCTATGACATGAGTTCCTTCTCATCTTACCACTTTTATTATCCTGGATCTTCTGGGATTCCCATCAGTTCCATTTCAAAATGCTTGAACTTAGTTTGATCTCCTCCCTCAAATTTCAACACTGCTTTTGTCTTATGTGAGCATCTGTTGCAAAGTGTGCCATTGGTTTGAAAGGTATGCTCAGGTAAACAAGCTACATAAGACAAATCGAAAGCAATTCCTAGTCCTGTCGGTGTTGAAAGTCCAATTTATCACCCTGATTCTTTACTCCAGGGAGCCAATTCAATGTCCTCTTATCTACCCTGGCACATCTGGGTGACCCAACTTCTAGAAAAGTCAACAGGAGAAACACTTTTGAAGGACATACAGAAGTCCCAAGACACTTTTCAAAACACAGTGGAAGGGAACAAGACAGAGTGGACAACATCAATTTCCTATCCCTCTTAAAATTCTGAAGATGTGCCTAACACAGGGTCAGAGATAAAACAGACCAGGAACTGTAAAACTAAAGAATGGTTAGGGGAGATATGTGTGTGCCTTGTGAGGAGTAATGGTCAAACACAATAAGGAAGACAGGGAATATTAGTTTGATTTCTCTGTGGCTAATAGAGAAATACGGTTACTTTGCATTAGCCATAAGTGCCATCAAGCAATTGTATTATTTCAAGAACTTTTCCTGATTTTCCGTAGTCATGACAGAAGAATACTTCTATGAAATTCTTTCCATGAGAAGCATAGTTATGCTTGACCTCCGCTAGGGCATTCCACAAGCAGCACTTGAAAGGCTCAGAATTACACAGCCTTGACCACAGTGTTGATCAAAGAGTGGCCCTCTGGTAAAACTGGACCAAACACCAAAATCTAAACTGAACCCTCCCATGGTTCAATATCCCTAGGGTGAAATTTTGCCTGAAGCCCTTACTTTGGCCACTCTTGAAGTTCAGAATATGAGTTTTAGGCTGCCGAATAGTTTGTGAAAATTAATGGGAAAATGATGAACACTCAAATGAGTGGAAGTCCTGTGTCTCTGTCTTCCAAAAGACAACATGGTGTGCTGTTATCTTCACGTGGAGCAAGAGACTGACCAGTGAGTTCAATGCTTTGCCTGTATTCAAAACACATCTCTTTTCATCATACTAGAATTCATTGCTGCTGCCACCTCGTCCTCCCCAAGCTATCAAAGCTTTCAATATGGCACAATTACACCACTATCTCCCTGGAACACTGCAAAACAAGCTCCCTGAGTACCCTCCCATTGCTCTCAAAGTCAAGCTCTCTGTTCCCTGTCAGAGGTCCGTGGCACTACATCTGGTCTTTGTTTGAATGGGATCATGAAACTTTTAGAGAACAAGGAACACACTGGTGAAGGTTAAAGAGGTAACATATTGAATCTACGCTAAATGAAGATTTAACTCCAACTACAAGCGGTAGTATTTACTGAACCATAGACACTAGTTTTCCGTACTCGGAGTTCAGAGTTATTAATCCTGGATTGCTACTGCTATACTTTTAAAATTATCACTGAAATGTAATTTCACTGCTCGTGATGATGTAATTGCTGAGAAGCTGGGTGGGTAGGAATTATACAATGCAGTGTATGGAACTGAGCTAATGCTCTGAAATCTTTTTATTGTTCGATTTTTTTTCCTTTCTTGTAATTAAACATCTAGTAATTGAACATCACTGCCTGATGTTCATTTTATGGTTTAGATAAAATAAAATACAGCATCCATATTCCCTTGCTTAGCCCTGGAGAGTGGAGGAGTGTGAGAAAGGAGGTGGAGAGGATCTAACCAACTCAGATTATCCTGAGTTCCAGGGGAGCACACACTGAAGTGCTGATACATTACACCATTGGTCATTTCTCCATTTCAACCACCGGCAAGCCATCAGCACTACGTGCAACTGCCAGTTAACATACATTTAATATATATGTGTATGCACACATATTTAAAGGTACAGGGCATGTTACCACCTTATTTGACAGATCCTAAATAGACTCTCGTTATAATCCATATAAAGCCCAGCTAGAAAGGAAAATTTAAAATATTTAGAAGAATACCTGCCATGGCTAACCACAAATTAATCTGCTATTACTGTTTTAAATTCGGCTTCATATGCAAAGGAAGGCCCATGCCTGTTTGTCAAAAGGATTATATTTGTAAGAGCTGATGAAAGACCCAGATTTCATGTAGCACTGGCCCCTACTGCTTGCTCAGTGGTAATTTAGACTTATATCTTTGTCTCGGTCACGTATGTGTTCAGCCAGAGTGGTACAGAGAGTGTAAAAGCCTGGGCTTGGAGCCAGTCTGCCTGGGCCTGCAGCCTGGCATGGCCACTTACTATCTGTGTGATGTGGGGAACAGGATTTAACCTCTATCATATTTTCCCCATACGTAGAAAGAGGTTTATAATGGTATCTTTCTTACAGCACTGCTGTGAGTATTAAAGGAGTTAATACATGCAAAGTACTAAGAACAGTGCCTGGCACACAGAAAGCACTATTGAAGTGTTAGCTATTATTGATTGTAAATAGAAATGGTCTCTGGCTAACGTAGGCAGAAAAGGAATATATTGAAAGGAAATCAGGTAGCTTGCAGAATTGACAGAAAAGCTGGAGAAAGCACATAAAATGGGCGGAAACAAAGGCATCGATGCATTAGGATTCCCAGGCTGTGCAGAACCTCACTGCCAACAGCACTGTCCACATCACCGCAGGACACTGCTACTGCTGGCACTGCGTGTGGCCCCAGTTAACCACTGAATACTTTATGCTGCCACAAATAAGTCTGAACCCATCCTTCCTCCTTCCGTCACCCACTCCAGAGTCAAAGTCCCAGGCAGGGCCTTCAGTTAGTCAAGCCTAGTTCACATGGCTGTACCCAATGGAACATGAGTATGGAGGGGTATTTGCTGCCTTTAGTTACTGAAGTGGGAGATGCAGCTGTCTCCCACCAAGATTCAACAATATGGGATTCCCCAAAACAGGAAGGGAGCTTGGATGTGAGGCAGAAAAAAACAAAACAGAAGTCTACTACTGTGTTAAATTGCCTGGAAGAGAACTTACCCGAGATTCCTGACCCCCATCAAGGAAGAGAAAGAAGAATGACTGTGAGATCTAGAAAACCGAGATCAAAATCCACGTCACAAGGGTTCATGGAAGAGTCACAGAAAAAGAGAAAGAAACTAGAAGCTGGCCATTAAGTAGGAACTATCAGTGTAGTGGACAAAGAAATTCAGCCTAGAAGGCAGAGGAAATAGGGAGCACAGGGCTCTCCCAGAGTCAGAGAAAAGGAGCCTAGCCTAGACCAGTGATTCTCAAATATGCTGGTCTTGGGACTCCTTCACAATCTTAAAGATTACTGCAACTTCAAAGATCCTTTGTTTATGTGGAGTTTCATGTGGGTGTTTATATGGATATCACTGGATGCTTGCCTTACTGAAAATTAAACCAATAAATTTCAAGCATTATATTGTCATTTTAAAATAATTCAAATATATATGTTAACATAAATGACATATTTTCATGAAAACAACTATATTTTCTTCCAAAAAAATGTAATAGGAAGAGTGGTACTGCTTTATCTCTTTGTGACTCTGGCTTATTAGAATTCTAGTCTCTAATAAAAAATGATAGAAATGAGTTTATTTGCAAAACAGAAACAGACTCACAGAGTTCAAAAACAAACTTATGGTTACCTAAGGGGAATGGTGGGGAGGATAAATTATGAGTTTGGGATTAACATATACACACTACTATATGTAAAATGGATAATCAATAAGGACCTACTGTATAGCACAGGGAACTCTGCTCAATATTCTGTGGTAACTTATATGGGAAAAGAATCTGAAAAAGAATGGATACATGTATATGTATAACTGAATCACTATGCTGTACACCTGAAACTGACACAACATTGTAAATCAACTATACTCCAATATAAAGTAAATATTAAATTTAGAAAATACAAGTCTCCATGGGGCCCAGGGACTGGCCAGGCCGCAGCAGGTGCTACTTCTCTTTGTTTCCTTCCCTCTGAGGTCAGCATGCTGGCGTTGAGGAGCAGCGGTGGCCGCAGCCCCAGGATACAGAAAAGTAGAACCACCAAAAGGAGTGATGACCAGCGATTACATGAGAAGTCTGGATGTTAGTTCTAATGCCTCGGGACATGCAGTTGGGAACTCCTGGGATCAAACTCTCATCCACTTAATACCCCTGTTTGCCTGAACTACTAGAGCCAGTCCTAGCTAACCACAAATGGCTACCCAAAGGAAACACTTGGTAAAAGATTTCAATCCTTACAACATCTGCTGTATCTATAAAGGGTATCTGATCAAGCCAACTGCAGTGACGGAATGCCTCCACATCTTCTGTAAGACCTGTACCGTCCAGCACTTTGAAGATAGCAATGGTTGTCCAAGGTGTGGCAACCAGGTTCATGAGACAAACCCATCAGAAAGGTTGAGCTTGGATAACACATTAGAGGAAATTATATTTAAGTTGGTCCCTGGACCACAAGAACAAGAACTTGAGAGTGAATTTTGGAAGAAAAACAAGCCTCAAGAAAATGGACAAGATGATACTTCAAAAGTTGACAAACCTAAAGTAGACGAAGAAGGTGATGAAAATCAAGATGATAAAGACTATCACAGTGCTTCCCTGGTGGTGCAGTGGTTAAGAATCCGCCTGCCAATGCAGGGGACATGGGTTTGAGCCCTGGTCCGGGAAGATCCCCCATGCCGTGTAGCAACTAAGCCTGTGTGCCACAACTACTGAGCCTGCACTCTAGAGCCCGTGAGCCACAACTACTGAAGCCCATGTGACACAAATTCTGAAGCCCACGTGCCTAGAAGCTGTGCTCCGCAACGAGAAGCCACTGCAGTGAGAAGCCCACGCCCCCGAACCTTCGAAGAGTAGTCCCCGCTTGCCGCAACTAGAGAAAGCCTGCACGAAGCAACGAAGACCCAACACAGCCAAAAATAGTAAATTAAATAAATTTTTTAAAAAAAGCTATCACAGAATTGACCCACAAATTGCTATATGTCTAGATCGTTTACAAAATGATGGACAATCGGGACAATGCAGTAAAGGGTTTAATGAAGGAATTCATTTGGTTTTCTACACGTGTAACTGTGGGAACTATTAAAAAATTTCTAAGTTTAAAACTAAAACTTCCAAGTTCTTATGAGTTGGATGTGCTGTGCAATGGTGAAATTATGGGGAAGGACCATACTGTGGAGTTCATCGACATGACAAGATGGCGACTAAGAGGCGAAAACTTTCGGTGTCTGAACTGCTCATCTTCACAAGCCTGCCCTCAGGCTGGCCCTTTGTATCAGTCATACCCCATGGTATTGCAGTATCGACCAAGAATTGATTTCGGTTAGACCAAGGGGCCTAGATCCCACTGAATGAATCCTGCACTATGTGTTTACTCATCAACAGATTGCACAGTGAACGGTGTGTGGACTAGAGGGACACAACCAGATTTTCAGCATGCGAATAAGGCTATCGTCTGTCTCTAAATTGTCAGCTGCATTTATGTTGTTTCTATTAAGAGCAAACCAAGTGCCATTCTGCTACTGAACCATCTGCATAAGTTATCTGTGCTGTCTCACAGTGTACAAGTCACGCTTGAAATCAGTTAGATATGCGGCCCTGATTCAGCCTTCTAAATATTTTGCTTGCCTGGTCTATTGTTTGATTACACTAGTAACATGCCTCAATCTTTGTGGTGTTGCAGTTTTCACATACTTACTATTTGATTAATTCTTGTTTAAATAGAGTACTGTACAAGGAACTAATAATTATTATATCTTGAAATTATTTTGTATGGGAAATATATTTAGAAAAGTGGTCCTTGAGCCACTGTCCTGTTCTCAGTAAGCTTTTTGTGTGCAAAACAGTTCACTCTTGAGTGTGCAAGTCCTTTGGGGAAGAATTCCAACTGTTCTTTAAAGTCCATTATAATTATAGGCATCTTGCGTCATCTGTCTATGTCGTCTACCAGTCGCATAGGGAGGGCCTGTTCACCCTCCAGAAAATGTACGTGACTTCTTGGAGAGCTGAAGTGAGATTCGCAACCATTTGAAATGTTGGCAGCTGATCACATTTACTTCTAACAAAATTAATGAGTAAGTGAGGTTAATCCTTCATAAGGCCTTATGACGAGCCAGTGCTGCTTCATGAAACATGGTGCATCGTTATATTGTGGCTTTTATCTAATGAGTACACTGTTTCCCTCTTTTCAGTTGGCCTTAAGTGTGCGTCATTGTGGCATGCAGAAGGTTATGAGGATTTAAGTATTAGGATGTTTAGGGCAGATAACATTAGCTATTTTATGAATTTCAAAAATCTCAAAGCAATTGTAGATTAAAACTGTTAGTGACCTGTCACATTCCCATACCATATGTATAAAATAGAAAAAATGCAGTGTCATAGATAAATATGCTTAACCAGAATTAATGGTTTGAGGATATTTCATTTTAGATCCTGTAGTAATCAGGTGGAACTGGGATTATTGTTTTATACATAAGTTCTTTAAGGTCAGAGCTATGATAATGTCCTTGATTACTTATGGAAGCTGATTTTAATTAACTCAAAATGAATTGAGAGTGCATTTTAAAAAACCACAAACGAGACCTGGATGTTTTGGGGTTCCCAGCCAAAACTTAAAGCCTTAAATGAATTTTATATACATGATCTTATTAAATTTGGCCTGCTGCCTCATCTTATATAATGTCACTATTTTCCAAGGAAACATATAGGAAGCATTTATGGCATTGAGAATAGTTTTATATAAAATTCCTCTATTTAATGTTAATGTATTAACATTTTTATTGAAATGCAATGGAATATGTGCCAAAACATGTGAAAACCTTGCATAAAGAAGGGCATGAGTTATATGGGGAAAGGTACACATTTTATGATGGTCCTAAGTAACATGGTATTACTATTAGAACCACAGACTTCTTCATATACTCAACTATGTTTTTCTAAGTATGGTACTATTTTCATATCTAGTAATACACTAATCCCTAGTTAATTATCCCTAGTCAGGTTGTAGAATTTGTAAGAAACCAGGTATAGAAAAATTTAAAGGCAAAAATACACAGGTGGTTAGTTTTACAAACTTGGGGTGCTAATAAGATAAACTCCTTAGACAAATAGCCTATAGGAATAATCATCTGAATCTGCAAAATTGGAGAATAAAACTAAATTACGTTTTTCTTTAATCTCTTGTTTCTTAAGCAACAAACTGAAAGAACTTTACTTCCATAAAAGATTTTGTAATCTGTTTTGTCTGCTTTAGATATCATAGATGCACAAGGGTCAAGGAACCTTGGATCTAAAGAAGGACTGTACTTTATAGGACTTTACTTTAACTGAAGTAATTACATTAGTTAATAGAAAAATCCAAATATGGCCCTTTCTCCAGATTATGCTTTAAAGTATAAAAACAAACTAAAAGTTTCACTGATGAGGCAGTATTAGGTCATTCAGTCTGGGGTCCAGATACGTTGGGGTGATGTCTTTTAACTACTTTTAGAAAAGTATATTTCTTTATTCATTAAAAATCTATCCCATATTAATAGGCCACATTTTATAAATGTAATGAGTTTGCTCAACTATATGTAACTTGAAATGATTCTTTAAGGGAAGAAAAGTATGTTACATAATATTGTGAACTGTTTAGCTTTACTGAACTATTTAAGAGAAAGTGCCTAATCGCTAAAGTGCATTTCTGTTTTAGATTTACCGCATATATTTTGAGTTTTCTGTCCCTGTCTCTTATCAATGGTCTTGTATCTAAATAGGCTCTTGTAACTTACAGTAATCTCTTTTTGAAAGATTTTCATAAGAAAATAATTCACCAAAGACATTTTACTGTTAATAACCATGTTAGAGAGACAGTTTAACTGTCTGGAGGTTGGAAATTTTTAGACTGCAATTTACTTCTATATAATTAAGCAATAACCTTGAGTAATTGCTAAAATATCACCAAAGAAAGACTTTAAACTTAATTTTCATGGTAACATCAATCAAGTGCAGGTTTTTCTTGCAATAATCAGAACATACTTCCTTTCAGCTATGATTCTTGTTTTTCCAGCACCATCTGACAGATCTTAGGAAATCCTCAAAGATGAAAAAGAGATTAACACAACAAATAGCCTCCTTCTGGATGAAAAGTGGGAGAAATAACATACTTTGAAAAGAAAACTGAAATTGAGATTTTACATTCTAATTTGAGAAGCTTTTTATTCCATGGAGGCAATATAGACTAAAATTATGCTTATTTAGTTTCTGGGTTCTTAGTAATATGAGAAATTTTATTAAAGACAGACTTTGGTAAAAATGCAAACATGCTTAGTTGTATAAAAAACAGTACATTCTATTGGACTCACATAAGTAAATGCTTTTTCTGTACTCAAAAGCAAAATTTTCTTAAAAGCCTGTGGTTTTTTAAAAGTAATTCTTTGTCTCGTTTCTCAGCAATTACTTTGTTTTTAGAATCTAGCCATACAGCCAAATTCAGCAAGATAAGCCCCAGATGAAGAGCATATAGACCAGGTTAAGCCCTGTCCTCACACCAATCTATTGGGGAGCCCATGCTGTGGGTCACCTCAAGTAAAGCTCACATTATGAAGTCTTCCTGACAGGCCACTAGGTAAACCTCCTTGGATAGGATAAAGATGGATGCACTCCATTACATACTCTGGTATACCATAAGGAATTTTCAAGCAGGCTATACTCTGTACCAGTGAGATATAGATATTGCTTGTGGGAATTACAAAAATGAGTGAGTTTGCCATAACTTTAATTTTCTGGGTTAGAAACATAAAAATGTGAAACGCTATTATTTTGAGATATATATCTATCCCTACAATAAGGAATATAAAATGTCTGCCAGATCTGGTTTATAAAAATTGAAAAATATTAAATATACTAGAAACTCAAACCCTTTGAAAGCACAAAATAACCAAATAATTCTGGATTTAATTAATATACCTAGTTCAGTAGTATTCTGTTGAAAAAAGTTCAGATTGAAAGTTCATTAAAATGTACTCAAATATACATTACGGGGTTTTGTGTTTATTTGCTATCCTTACTATACTTTCAAATAGAATTAACATGCTCAAACACTTCCTTTTCAGAAAGTTATGAAATTAAACAAAAATAAATTATTTTAGATGCTCATTAGAATGTGTCCAAACACTTTTTATGCCCCTTTTCCTAGGATTCAAAACTTGAGTCATTATTCACAAATACTTTTTTAATTTTAATTATCTTTAAATCTAGAATCAAGTGAAACATTAAATACTGAGTCCAGTTTTCTTCCAACCTTCAGAGCTTCATGGAATAAGAAACTAATCTAGAGGGTGGAGTCAAGATGGCGGCATGGGAAGACGCGAAGTTCACGTCTCCCCACAACTAGGACACCTGCCAGATGCTGGTGGGGGACTTCCATGCCCAAGGAGAAGGGAGGAAATCCCAAATGAACTGGTAGGATGTGGAGGGACTGAGTGGGGTGAAGTGAAAGCTAGACAGGACCAGAGCCCCTGAGGGACTTCCATGAATGGAGGGACCCTTGGGGGCTCAGATCAGGGAGAGCATGCCGAGCGTTTCTCCTGCCCAATTGGCCAGGGAAGTCTGCCCGGCTCTCGGGATGGGTTCTATGCCCTCAGAGGCCCCCTCTGGGCTACATTGGTCCTGGCAGCAGAGAAGACCAGGAGAGGCAGGTGGGAGGGGCCCTCCAGGACCAGAGGAGTGGGAGAGGAGAGGAGGGCATTTGCCCCACCCACTTGGGCCCAGAAAGCCAGGTGGACTCCCAAGTGGGGTCCCCCACCCTCTGAGACCAGAGGCAAGCTTTGGCCCATTCTGTTCCCTTGAGCCTAAGGCCCACCCCCCACACCCTCAGGGCCTTTTGCAGCCCTGTGAGTCCTAACATAGGGCATGCCCACTGCCCAAATCCCACCCCTACTTAGGCCCCACCCTCCACCGCCAAGGCCTTTTCCACCTTTTTTTTTTCTTCTACTCTTTTTTACTACTGTGCTTCTGTTTTACCTTCTGGTTGTTGTTTCATCTATATCTTTATTTTTATATTCTTTCTAACATATCGGTTAGTTTCCTAGTCTAATTTTACTTTTTAGTCTTTGTAATTGTTCGCCTTTTTATGTTTTTTGCCACCGCGCACAGGTTGCAGGATCTTGGTTCAAGAGCCAGGGGTCAGGCCAAAGCTCCTGCAGTGGGAGCTCTGAGTCCAAACCACTGGACTAACAGAGAACCTCAGGCCCCAGGGAATATTCATCACAGTGAGGTCTCCTGGAGGTCCTCATCTCAGCACCAAGACCCAGCTCTCCCTAATAACCTACAAATTGCAGTGTTGGAAGCCTCAGGCCAAATAACCAGTAAGATAGGAACAAAATCCCACCCATCAAAAAGAAAGAAAAATGAGATGGCAAAAAACTATGAAGGAGCAAGACGAAGGAGCAAAGTAAAAAACTAACAAGACCAAATAAATGAAGAGGAAATACACAGTCTACCTGAAAAAGAATTCAGATTAATGATAGTAAAGATGATCCAGAATCTCAGAAATAGAATGAAGGCACAGAGTGAGAAAATACAAGAAATGTTTAACAAAGATCTAGAAGAACTAAAGAACAAACAAACGGAGATGAATAACACAATAACTGAAATGAAAAAATATACTAGAAGGAATCAATAACAGGATAACTGGGGCAGAAGAATGAAAAAGTGAGCTGGAAGACAAAATGGTGGAAATAACTGCTGAGGAGCAGAATAAAGAAAAAAGAATGAAAAGAATGGAAGACAATCTCAGAGAATTCTGGGGCAACACTAAACACACCAACATTTGAATTATAGGGATCCCAGAAGAAAAAGAGAAAAAGAAATGGTCTGAGAAAATGTTTGAAGAGATTATAGTGGAAAACTTCCCTAACATGGGAGAGGAAATAGTTACCCAAGTCCAGGAAACACAGAGAGCACCATACAGGATAAACCCTAGGAGAAACACGCCAAGACACATATTAATCAAACTAACAAAAATTAAATTCAAAGAAAAAATATTAAAAGCAGCAAGGGAAAAACAAAAAATAACATACAAAGAAATCCCCATAAGGTTATCAGCTGATTTTTCAGCAGAAACTCTGCAGGCCAGAAGGGAGTGGCAGGACATACTTAAAGTGATGAAAAAGAAAAACCTACAACAAAGATTACTCTACCCAGCAAGGATCGCATTCAGATTCGATGGAGAAATCAAAAGCTTCCAAGACAAGCAAAAGCTAAGAGAATTCAGCATCACCAACCCAGCTTTACAACAAATGCTAAAGAAATTTCTCTAGGTGGGAAACACAAGAGAAGAAAAAGACCCACAAAAACAAACCCCAAACAATTAGGAAAATGGTAATAGAAACATACATATCGATAATAACCTTGAATGTAAATGGATTAAATGCCCCAACCAAAAGAGACAGACTGGCTGAATGGATACAAAAACAATACCCATGTATATGTTGTCTACAAGAGACCCACTTCAGACCTAGGGGCACATACAGACTGAAAGTGAAGGGATGGAAAAAGATATTCCATGCAAATGGAAATCAAAAGAAAGCTTGAGTAGCAATACTCCTATCAGATAAAATAGACTTTACAATAAAGACTGTTATAAGAGACAAGGAAGGACACTATATAATGATCAAGAGATCAATCCAAGAAGATATAACAATTATAAATGTTTATGCTCCCAACATAGGCGCACCTCAATACATAAGGCAAATGTTAACAACCATGAAAGGGGAAATCGACAGTAACACAATCATAGTAGGGGACTTTAGCACCCCACTTACACCAATGGACAGATCATCCAAAATGAAAATAAATAAGGAAACACAAGCTTTAAAAGACACAGTAGACCAGAGAGATTTAACTGATATTTATAGAACATTCCCCCCAAAAGTGGCAGAATACACTTTCTTCTGAAGTGCACATGGAACATTCTCCAGGATAGATCACATCATGGGTTACAAATCAAGCCTTGGAAAATTTAAGAAAATGGAAATCGTATCAAGCATCTTTTCTGACCACAACGCTATGAGACTGGAAATCAATTACAGGAAAAAAAACTGTAAAAAACACAAACACATGGAGGCTAAACAATACACTACTAAATAATCAAGAGATCATTGAAGAAATCAGAGAGGAAATCAAAAAATACACAGAAACAAATGACAATGAAAACATGATGACCCCAAACTTATGGGACTTAGCAACAGCAGTTCTAAGAGGGAAGTTTATAGCAATACAATCCTACCTCAAGAAACAACAGAAGTCTCAAATAAACAATCTAGGGCTTCCCTGGTGGCGCAGTGGTTAAGAGTCCGCCTGCCGATGCAGGGGACACGGGTTCATGCCCCGGTCCGGGAAGATCCCACATGCCGAGGAGCAGCTGGGCCCGTGAGCCATGGCTGCTGAGCCTGCACATCTGGAGCCTGTGCTCTGCAACGGGAGAGGCCACAGCAGTGAGAGGCCCGCATACCACAAAAAAAAAAAACAAAAAAAACAAAAAAAAACAATCTAACCCTACACCCAAAGCAACTAGAGAAAGAAGAACAAAGAAAATCCGAAGTCAGTAAAAGGAAAGAAATCATAAAGATAAGAGCAGAAATAAATGAAACAGAAACGAAAAAAACAATAGCAAAGATCAATAAAACTAAAAGCTGGTTCTTTGAGAAGATAAACAAAATTGATAAAGCCTTACTCAGACTCATCAAGCAAAAAAGGGAGAAGACACATATCAATAAAATTAGAAATGAAAAAGGAGTAATCACAACTGACACCACAGAAATACAAAGGATTATAAAAGACTACTACAAACAACTATATGCCAATAAAATGGACAACCATGAAGAAATGGATAAATT
The DNA here is from genome assembly GCF_963455315.2 of Globicephala melas. Lineage (NCBI taxonomy): Eukaryota > Metazoa > Chordata > Mammalia > Artiodactyla > Delphinidae > Globicephala > Globicephala melas. Next base: position 126,631,906 of record NC_083315.2, read on the forward strand.
CTTGGAAAGGTACAATTTTCCAAGACTTAACCAGGAAGAATTAGAAAATATAAACAGACCTATAACAAGTAATGAAATTGAAACTGTAATTAAAAATCTTCCAACAAACAAAGGTCAAGGACCAGATGGTTTCACAGTGAAATCTATCAAATATTTAGAGAAGAGCTAACACCGATCCTTCTCAAACTCTTCCAAAAAATTGCAGAGGGAGGAACACTCCCAAATTCATTCTACAAAGCCAACATCACCCTGATACCAAAACCAGAGAAAGACATCACAAAAAAGAAAATTATAGACCAATATCACTGATGAACATAGATGCAAGGATCAAATGGGATTTATCCCAGGGATGCAAGGATTCTTCAATATACAAAAATCAATCAATGTGATACACCATAATAACAAGTTAAGGAATAAAAGCCATATGATCATCTCAATAGATGCAGAAAAAGCTTTTGACAAAATTCAACACCCATTTATGATAAAAACTCTCCAGAAAATGGGCATAGAGGGAACCTACCTCAACATAATAAAGGCCATACATGACAAACCCACAGCAAGCATCATACTCAATGGTGAAAAACTGAAAGCATTTCCACTAAGATCACGACCAAGACAAGGAGGTCCACTCTTGCCACTATTATTCAACATAGTTTTAGAAGTCCTAGCCACAGCAATCAGAGAAGAAAAGAAATAAAAGGAATACAAATCAGAAAAGAAGTAAAGTAAAACAGTCACTGTCTGCAGATTACATTATACTATACATAGAAAATCCTAAAGATGCCACCAGAAAACTACTAGAGCTAATCAACGAATTTGGTAAGGTTGCAGGATACAAAGTTAATGCACAGAAATCTCTGGCATTCCTATACACCAACAATAAAAAGTCAGAAAGAGAAATTAAGGAAACACTCCCATTTACCATTGCAACAAAAAGAAAAAAATACCTAGGAATAAACCTACCTAAGCAGGCAAAAGACTTGTTCTCAGAAAACTATAAAACACTGGTGAAAGAAATCAAAGATGACATAAACAGATGGAGAAATATACCACGTTCTTGGATTGGAAGAATCAATATTGTGAAAATGACTATACTACCCAAAGAAATCTACAGATTGAATGCAATCCCTATCAAACTACCAATGGCATTCTTCACAGAATTAGAACAAAAATTTTTTAAATTCGTATGGAAACACAAAAGACCCCGAATAGCCAAAGCAATCTTGAGAAAGAAAAATGGAGCTGGAGGATTCAGGCTCCCTGACTTCAAACTATAATACAAAGCTACAGTAATCAAGACAGTAAGGTACTGGCACAAAACAGAAGTATAGATCAATGGTACAGGATAGAATGCCAAGAGAAACCCAAGCACATATGGGCACTTAATTTACAACAAAGGAGGCAAGAACATACAATGGAGAAAAGACAGCCTCTTCAATACGTGGTGCTGGGAAAACTGCACAGTTAAATGTAAAAGAATGAAATTAGAACACTCCCTAACACCATACACAAAAATAAACACCAAATGGATTAAAGACCTAAATGTAAGACTAGACACTATAAAACTCTTAGAGGAAAACAGGAAAAACACTCTTTGACATAAATCACAGCAAGATCTTTTTTGACCCACCTCCTAGAGTAATGAAAATAAAAACAAAAATAAACAAATGGGACAGAATGAAACTTAAAAGCTTTTGCACAGCAAAGGAAACCATAAACAAGATGAAAAGACAACCCTCAGAATGGGTGAAACAAATGAAACAATGGACAAAGGCTTAATCTCCAAAATATACAAACAGCTCATGCAGCTCAATATCAAAAAAACAAACAACCCAATCCAAAAATGAGCAGAAGACCTAAAGACATTTCACCAAAGAAGACATACAGGCGGCCAAAGGCACATGAAAAGATGCTCAATGTCACTAATTATTAGAGAAATGCAAATCAAAACTACAATGAAGTACCACCTCACACCAGTCATAATGGCCATTATCAAAAACTCTAGAAACAATAAATGCTGGAAAGCGTGTGGTGAAAAGGGAAACCTCCTGCACTGTTGGTGGGAATGTAAACTGATACAACCACTATGGAGAACAGTATGGAGGTTCCTTAAAAAACTAAAAATAGAACTACCATATGACCCAGCAATCCCACTACTGGGCATATACCCTGAGAAAACCATTATTCAAAAAGAGTCATGTACCACAATGTTCATTGCAGCTCTATTTACAATAGCCAGGACATGGAAGCAACCTAAGTGTCCATCGACAGATGAATGGATAAAGAAGATGTGGCACATATATACAATGGAATATTACACAGCCACAAAAAGGAACGAAGTTGAGTTATTTGTAGGGAGGTGGATGGACCTAGAGTCTGTCATACAGAGTGAAGTAAGTCAGAAAGAGTAAAACAAATACCGTATGCTAACACATATATATGGAATCTAAAAAAAATAAAACGGTACTGATGAACCTAGTGGCAGGACAGGAATATAGACATAGAGAATGTGCTTGAGGACACGGGGAGGGGGAAGGGTAAGCTGGGACGAAGTAAAGAGTAGCACTGACATATATACACTACCAAACGTAAAATAGACAGCTAGTGGGAAACAGGAGCATAGCACAGGGGGATCAGCTCAGTGCTTTGTGACCACCTGGAGGGGTGGGATAGGGAGGGTGGGAGGGAGGCTCAAGAGGAAAGGGATATGGGGATGTATGTATGCATATGACTGATTCACTTTGTTGTACAACAGAAACTAACATAGTATTGTGAAGCAATTATACGCCAATAAAGATGTATTAAATAAATAAAAACATTCATTATTCCAAAAAAAGAGACTAATCTAGTACAAACTGAAGATTAAATATTTCTGGGCAATGCAGAGATAGTGAATAGATTATGTATCCATGGACTTCACATCAGTCCAGAAGAGCAGGGGTTCTGCACATTAGAAATGGAATGGGATCAGCATAACATTGTTTGGGGTTGGTTTTCTTTTGCTGTATTTTTTTGAATGGGGATGGGGGCCCAAGTGTCCTTATGAAGCTGTGGTCGACAAGAGTTTGTGAGGGAGCACCAGTGTTCTGCTGCATTTCTGCATCTGGCAACACAACAGCAAGTACCAATTTTTAATAGAGTAGCCCTCACACTAACTAAAACCATCATAGACTATATTGTACAGTTATGTTGCTAATTTTCTTTTGAAATATAAAATATTTTAAGCTTTTTTTTTGGTCAAAAGTGGTAACATCTTAATACAGATAAAAACCTTTTTGTGGTTGTAAGATTTAGCTTATAAATCATTCAAATTGAAGTGAAAGATTACCAGGTCTTTATTAATGACTTAGTCTATTAAGAATATATGTATTTTTGTAGAGGAAAAGCACTTGTAGATATTTAATCAGTACTATATGTCTGTTTTGCAGAAATAAAATACTGCTTAGAGATTCTCTTTAAATACTTTTTATTTTTGTGCTCAAATGTATTTTGTGTTGATCTATGGAATGTTCTGTACAAAGCTGTATGGTTGCACTGTTGGGCTAGATACTTTTTTTGGTTAAGATCTGAACTTAGCCAAGTATATTTGCCCATGTTAAAAATAGAATTTTTGTTATTAAAAATTTGCTTGCATAAAAAAGAAAGAAGTCTCGTATCTGCTTCTATATTCAATCTGTCATGGTATCATCAACTATGGAGCCTCTGGAAAACTCCAATTGTGAGATAATGAGTAACAAAGCAAGCTAAAAAGACAGTATAGGCTTCACAAGGAACTACAAAAGATGGTCTTTGACGATAATCCTAACAACACATTCTCACCTCACATATATATAGCACGTTGTTATTCATAAGAGCATTTTCACATACACATTATATTTGATTCTCACTCACCACAGTCTCGTGAGGCATTATTTCCATTTTATAAACAAGGACTCTGAAGTTCAGCAAAGTTAGCTGACATGCCCAGGATTACATAGTTTGTAAGTAGACAAGCTGGATGCCACATTCCCACCACTACCCCAAACTGAAAAAGTGATTTTTATTATCAGGGAAACATTGATGTAGTCTTCATTTTCTAGACAGGAATCCAAAACCCAGAGTTTAGAAGGAGACCTGCCCTTGATCCATAAGAAGGAGCAGAAATGGATCCCAGACTTACTGGCTCTAAATTGGGCTTTGGTAGCTAATTAAGCCATGTCAGAGTTTGAAAAAAACTCTGTGAAACTTTTTTCCAAAAAAGAGCTGATTCTAAATCCATTCAGTAGATAAATAGCTGCTTGGTAGATACAGGCAGTGGATACATTTGGTCTTTCCCACTTAGTCTTATTCACATATTAAAAACTTGAGGGGCTGTGGCTATGACAATGGACCTAAAAATAAGCAATGAGTAGAATTTTCTAGCTTCTATTGATCTAAAGATAAGCAATGAGTAGAAGTTTCCAGGTCCTAGGTTTTTTGTTTATTTGTTTTTTAATATAACTATTGTAGCTGCCATTTATTGAGTACTAGGCTTATGTTTTGCCCTGATTATTGTCATTCTCACAATAATATAAAGTAGGCGGTAGCCCCTTCACCCATTCCATAAACAAGCATGAACAAATCCTCACTGAAATAATCAGTGAGAAAAGCAGAAGGAAGGTGGAAAGTTTGATAAGATACTTACTTTTATAATCTGATTCCCAGACACTTTTGTGACTCAATCACGATGCCTTTAGTTGACAGAAAGACAGAAAGGAGAGAGAGAAAGCAGGAGGCATGGAGGCAGGAATGGAGGGAGGATGGGAGGGAGGGAGGAAGGAAATAAATAATGACTGGGATGGCTTAAATAATAAATATATTTATTATCTTAGATATTAAGATGTCAAGGTGGGGCATCTCGGGATAGGCTAACTCAGAAGTTAAATGATGTCATAGATATTCCATTTCCTTCCCTGCCTCCACTCTGACATCTTAAGTATGTCAACTGCCCTCGTGGCCTCAGGATGGCTGCCAGAGTTCCAGATGTCATATGTAGATACGACTTCAAAAAGAAAAAAAGGGACTGTTTCTTCCTATGCCTCTTTACAACAGCAAAATAAATTTTCCCAAAAGCCTACATGCAGACTTCATCTCACATCTCAGTACCTTTTCCTAAACATTACTGGTGAGAAGAATGTGGCCCAAAGATGAGCTGAGACAACCAACAATCATTTCTGTAATTGGGGATAGATCAGCTTTCAATGAGACCACTTTGGAGGGGTCTGTCAGAAAAGAAGGGTGAAGTGAGTTACAGTAGTTGCTGCATTTTAGAGTTTTTCCACTTAAGAATTCAGTCACTACATTTTTGGTGGTGGGTGGGTGGAAATACAATGCTGACATAAACACTGCCCCATGGAAACAGACACCTGGAGCCTAGCATTAAAGCTGTGCTTTTTGAATATAATATTAATAAATGTAGGTGACTGGTTTTGATATAATGGAGCTAAGTAATTGCCAATTTACTAAATGTAACATGTTAATTTTTTCAGTGTCTTCCATATAAAAGTTGTCATTAAACAACCCTCCAGAGTCCCATTAAAATCACTGAATGTAAGCAAATTCAATTAGTGCTCACGTTCCAAGCAGAGTGTGCTATTCATATTAGGTCGGTAGATGTGGTAACAGAAGCATTGAGGAGTGCCCAAAAGCAATTTGGAGAACAAATGACAGGGAATGGGGCAACTAAGAATGGGGAGGAAAAAATGTGATTAATCGTTATGAAAGAAAAACCATCAAAACATAGTTAGGAGCGACATTATATAAGCCAGGCCCTCAGTGGGCAATAAACCACTCTCAGATCCTTAAGTAGCTAAATAATCACCATCTTGGCTATAAATCATCACCAGACTAAACATCAGTCAGTAAAATCTTCCTTGTTCCTAGGGTCAATAAATTTATTACCTTTGATTGCAAGTGATTACCTTTATTTTTAAGAAAACAAAAACAAAACAAAGTATACCAAAGGTTCTGCAAAAGATGTTAGCCAAAGGTTCTGCAAAAGATGTTAGCCAAAGTGGCAGTGGTTACATCTGAGGAGATCACTGTACATCGATTCTTTCCAGTAACTAGGTAAGAATTACACTGCATGCTAGAGAATACCAGTCACCTTGATAAACCTGAAAAGCAACCAGAACAAAACCCTGTTCTCCTTCCTCTAAGAAAATCTCAAATATGTAGAAGCAGTCTAAGGCAGCTTTTAGTTCATTACCACTCTTCTCACTCAACGAAACCTCTGAACATAAACGTAGCCACTGACAATAATAAATTCAGGTATTAAAGCATGAAAAGCTAGAGTAGCTGCCTCCTCTACAGCCCCGCCCCCAAAGAGGGCTTTCCTCTTCCTTCCCTAGGCAAGTGACTTTGCAGCTAGATCACTGTCTTGGAGATACTTTTATGCCCTACACAGGGGGTGATTTCCACTTCTCTGTGTGACTCAACATGTCCTGACTAAATATGCCAGACAGACTTCAAGGTGACCCCATGATCCTGCTTCCTGGTTTTCTTGCCCTCTCCATTTGAGTGTGGACAGGACCCGTGACCTGCTTCTCACCAACAGACTACGGCAAAGGGGATGTGATGTCACTCCAGAGATTACGTTACATCAAATTCCACCTTGCTAACAGACTTGCTGCTTTCTCTCTCTCTAGCTGGTTTTGAAGATGCGAACTGCCATGTTGTGAGAAATCCCATACAAATAGTGTGGCAGGGAACTATAAGGGCTCCAGGAGCTGTGGTCATCTCAGCAACAGCCAGCAACATGGTGGAGCTCTCAGTCTTCCAATCGCAAGAAGTGAAATTTGTCAGTTTCCTGAGTGAGCTTGGAAAATGATCCATTGCCCTGGCCAACACTCTGATTGTATTATTCCTTAGGACCCAGCTAGGTCTTGCCTAGACTCCCAACCCACAGAAACTGTGAGACAATAAATTTGTGCTCTTTTAAGCCACTAAATCTGTGGTAGTTTGTTACACAGCAATAGAATATTAATACACTAACCAGACCTAAAATAAGAGGACTTCAATTGGTAGAGATGCCAAACCAGGATATTAGACCAGTTCTGCACCAGACTTCACCAGCAATACATTGCTTTGTACCCCATGTTTTCTCTTCCTCAAAATCTTACTGACTCAGTTTGGTGGGTAATCTGATCTCTGCACATTCTGTAGTTTACTCTTGTAGCTGTTTCTTCCTTCTCAGAGACACTGCCACTCTTTCCAGCTAATGGGTAAGCATTTCATGCAACAAAACAAAGGTTATTAAAGTGTGTCCAAATGGCCTGATAGAATTTATGCACCACCAAAGTCAACCAATTTATTCCTCATTCAGACACATCATTTTCATTGTCCCTACATCCATTAATATAGCATCCTTCACTGATGTTTCACTTGCTCTAAGCTGTCTCAACCTCTTATAAGATTTTATGATGAGACAGAATTCTAAAAGTAACAAAGATGACTTCTTATAAATTTTTTGCTATCTTTCTCACACTTGATAGATAGGTGGATGGATGGATGATAGACAGATAGAACTATTAACAATAACTTCATTACAGGTGTAGTGAAATGACACACTGTTGGCATTTATACTATGTGCCCCTTTTATTCAAAGTACCTTTATGAATGATAAATGAGGCTGAATTTTAGGCTCAAAAAAAGACTGGAGGTAGAGATAGAAAATATATATGGATATCTTATCTCTAACTCTGCAAGTAAAATAGTATATGTGTGCATTTTAACTTAGAAGGACAAATACAGAGCCAAGGACAGGGGTGGAGGAGATGGAGACAATAATCTGTGGAAAGTAAAATTTTGATAACCTATATATTTTTGAATCTATACAATGTCTTAATATGAGAAAAGAAGACTAAAGTAACATTCACAACAGATCAATACATCTGCTTAATTGATCTATCACTGAAATTTACTTTCCTCATAAGCAAAGAGTTAGGGCAGTTAATTCTGTTAACATAACCCTATCACCAAGGCTCACCCAAGAGCTGACAAAAGCGGAGAAATCCAGGAGCTTTGTAATAAAGCAGCAATGTTCCAAAAAATATCAGCTCAAATTCATCAATACCTACATGTTCCAGAGTAACTGGGAGGCGAAACTTTAGCTTACAAAATAGACAGTAGGAAAACACCATAAAAGATCAGATTACAGTGTCTTAAATAATAGAGACCAAAGTTAGATCGCTTCTGCAAGCTGAATTTCTACAGAAATGCTCTAACAGTGAGAAACAGTGGCAGCTCAGGAATTTCCTTACAGTAGGGACTTGGGGGGAATTATCTAGTTGGGAGTGAGGTTAAGAGCCTTATCTTAAATCGTGTTTGGGTATACTTTACATAAGACTTAAGACCTATCATTATCCATTACAAAGAATGGGATGTGAGGAGGAAGTTAGTAGCTAAAGCTACCTCATGGCCTTACCATTATGAGGAAAAAAATAATTCACTTCTGAAGCCCAGGTTTTAGGTGTTTAATAGGATGAGAGAAACCAATGAGTAAGTAGCCTTACTTCTCCTAGGTGGTGCTAACAGCCCCCAACACGGATGTATTGCTTTACATAACCTCAGTTCCCTCGGCGTCCCTGCGGACAGAGCCATGCCTTGATAATGTGGTAACGTGGTCCTCACCAAGCTTGGCATCTGCACTTTGAGGTCACCCCAATCTTGGGTGTATGAATGAACTGCTCTTTCCAATTTTCTAGTTTGTCATATGAGTTTATTATAACCTAACTTGTCCTCAAAGCCATTAAGTCCTTCTTCTCCAATCCCTTCATCAAACAGAAACTGACCAAAAAAGGGAAAACCTCTCTTAGACCTTTCCTAATACTCTAATTTCCTAAAATTTGCATAGAAATACAAAGTATTAAATAATGCTCAACTGTCATAAAATATGCTTATAAAATAAATTACTAAAATAAAAAATAAATATCTCTAAATTTACTTTACTAATTTTCAATTTGCCCCCTCAAAAGATTTATCATTTAGCAATAAAAATTTTAAGTTTGGGGGCTTCCCTGGTGGTGCAGTGGTTGAGAGTCCGCCTGCCGATGCGAGGGACGTGGGTTCATGCCCTGGTCCCGGAGGATCCCACATGCCGCGGAGCGGCTGGGCCCGTGAGCCATGGCCGCTGAGCCTGCGTGTCCGGAGCCTGTGCTCCGCAACGGGAGAGGCCACAGCAGTGAGAGGCCCGCGTACCGCAAAAAAAAAAAAAAAAAAAAAAAAAAAAAGTTTGTTTTTTAGAGGCCCATACAACCAAGTTCTAAAAATAGTCATAATAACCACCACAATGATGATAAAAACTCAGGCTCAGCCTCAAATAAATCAAGTGATGGCCTAGTCAGATGTTGTGGACAAAACCTCTCATGAAGGTAATCCAGTAATTTCTCAGGCTAATAAGTCAAAGAAATCAAATGTGGGATAAAAGAAAAGAAACACTAATGGAATTTAGAAATACTTTTTTGTTTGCTGGAATGGCAGCCCTGCTTCTGGAGACAGTGTGAGCTGAGGAAGCAGGAGGATTACAGTTCAAGTTGTGCCTCTAGCACTTATAAACCACGTGTCTGGGCCAGTCAGATCATGTTTTAAAACAGATCATCTTTTTTTTTTTTTTTTGCGGTACGTGGGCCTCTCACTGTTGTGGCGTCTCCCGTTGCGGAGCACAGGCTCCAGACGCGCAGGCTCAGCGGCCATGGCTCACGGGCCTAGCCGCTCCGTGGCATGTGGGATCTTCCCGGGCCGGGGCACGAACCCGTGTCCTCTGCATCGGCAGGCGGACCCTCAACCACTGCGCCACCAGGGAAGCCCTAGATCATTTTTTACATGACAAACTCTATGCTGCAATACATACCAGGCACTGTTCTAAACACAGCTAGTCCTTCTAACAGTCTCATGATGTAAACAGTATTACTATTCCCATTTTGCAAATAAGGAAACTGAGGCCCAGTGACTTTCACTTGCCAAGATTTAAGCCCAGGCAGGCTAGAGTCAGAGCTTGCACTCTTAACCTTACCACACTAGGCTGCTTCTCAAAGCATCAATAATAAAACCAAATAGCTGGCTTTTATTGAACACTTTCTTTGTGTCAGGTACTATGTTAAACATCTCACTTTCATTGTCTCATTTCATGTTTAAAACGTCATGAAGTAGCTTCTGCCAGAATCTCCACGAGGCTATATCCTATTCCTCCTTGTGTAGTCCTGGCACAATACGGCCCCTCAATAAACAGTACTTCTTAGTATTACTCTCCACACTTGTGTTTATCTGTCTTCAAGCGTGAAGCAAAGGAATGATCCTGAACAAACCAACTGATATCAGAAATAAACTTACTTTATGGAATAATGTTTTCTCAATGTGTCGGAACACATGCAGACCAGGCCAGCCTCTCTCCAGCCTCCCTCTGTGGCAGTCACCTCAGGAACTAGGCAGACTCTCTCCCTGCTACTGCCATCAAATCAGGAGAGCTGTCTGGTCAGGGCTGGCTGCTGCTGCTGTTTGGAAAATGAAATCGCTCTGCTTCTGTTCAATATATTGAACTCTCTAACCGTGGCATCAATGCCTCACACACTTTCCCATCTTCATCTTTTGTGTTAAACAATTAGGGAGGGATTGTGAGAAACTGCTGTGGTAGTGGCGAATGATGGATAAAATGAAAAATTCCCTGCTTGCTTGCTTCACTGAGAAAATTCCATTTTTAACGTTTAGCCTCATGCTACTGCTACCACTGTAGAGCTACAGATATATTTGCAAAGGCGGATCTCAGGAATGCAGTTTCTTGTTCTACACCTGAAACAAGCTTGAAAGGGTTGGGGGCGGGTGCCTGGTCTGGGTGATAACACAGCAGTGAATGCAGAAGTTGCCCTCCGGGCACTGATCCAGCTTCCTGTGCAGCTGTCCCCCATTTGGTGCTGGGGAGAGACAGCCGAACCCCTCCTGATGCAAAGTGGACTAGACAGATCACCAGATGAGCAATGTTCAAATCTGCAGGCTAACAGAAGGAAGTGCATTCAGGAGACATCGTTTTGAGAATGAGTCCATGTGTTCTCCTTACTTGTTGCAAGTAATAAATACTTCCTTCTCCCCCAACACACACACACAAAAAGAAGTGCATTCAAATGTAAGACAGACGTTTGACCTAAGAATGAATCCTATACAATGCTTAACTGTATATCATCATTTATGTGTGGAATCTAAAAAACAAAACTAATGAATTTAACAAAACAGAAACAGACTCACGGATATAGAGAACAAATTAGTAGTTACCAGTAGGGAGAGGGAGGCATGGAGGGGTGAAATAGGGGTAGGGATTAGGAGATACAAACTAACTGTGTAAAATAAATAAGCTACAAAAATATATTGTACAGCACAGGGAAAACAGCCAATATTTTATAATAACTTTAAATGAAGTATAATCTATAAAAATTTGAACCACTATGTTGTACACCTGAAACTAATAATGTAATATTGTCAGTCAACTATACCTCAATTAAAAAAATTTAACAGCAAAATTGCTAAATGAGCTGAAGCTGATTTTAGAATTAGTTCATACATTTAAGTACAAATGCCAATGAGTGGTGAGAAAAGGGATACTGAACAGCAGAAGGAAACCAGACTGAGATTAATGTGGAGAGCTGGCTCACCTTAGTTGCCTACCTCTACTGGAAAAAAAAATAAAAGAAAAAAGTAATTTTCAAATACAAAGAACATAAGAATCACTGAGACAGTTTTCAAATGCAAATATCTAAGCCCCAGCCCTGATGATTCTGATTTCATCAGCTTGGCAACCTCCCCCCAGGTAACTCTTTTTTTTTTTTTTCCAGCTTTATTGAGACATATTTGACATATAACACTGTGTAAGTTATACAATGTGATGATTTGATATACATATATATTGCAAACTGATAACCGCAGTAAGGTCAATTAACAAATTCATTACCTCACAGTTACCATTTGTGTGGTGTGTGTGTGTGTGTGTGTGTGTTGAGAATGTTTAAGATTTCTTAGCAACTTTCAAGTGTACAGTAGGTACTGTTAACTTACAGCCATCATGCTGTACCTTACATCCCCAGGACTTATTCGTCTATAACTGGAAGTTTGCACCGTTCTGATGAAGTTCATTTGAGGACCAGTGCTGAGGGGCACTATTAAGTGCCTCGAGCACCGGTGGTAAAAACCTGTGGGTGAGTCAGCGGACTCGGCTGAGGAGGAAGCTTGAATCACATACTTCCCTGGGCCTTTGTGCCTGGGATTTATCCAGAAAGCTAGTGGGAAGCCCACCGAAGCCCACTTTGGGAACTCAACTCTGCCATTCTGCTTTCTGACCTTCCCCTCAACTGTTGTCGATTTTAATATGTCACTTAGCATCATCTGTACCCAGAAAATGAGGACACAGACTCAGAGGGGGATTGTAGAATTTTCTTAAGTTTACATAAAAGTGATATAACAGCAGCTCTATTTAAGGTCACTTTGTGCCCCCCTGTCTTCCCTCCACCCCTACGTCCCCAATTGTTTGGCCCATAATAATAACAGCTAACACTGAACCCCTCCCATGTGCTCTGTGCTGACTATATTGTATAGATTATTATTTAAATCCTAGTAAATGTTAATGAAAAATGGAAGTCTAAAAGTTATTGGAAAAGATTTGAAAAGTTTTTAATTAAGGATTTTAACATGGCAAAAGAAAAAAATTTAAATAAAAAGAGGTGTGCTTATTCTGCCCAAGTGCTGCTGGCATAAGATCAGGAGGAATCTCCTTTAGGTAGCCTTTGGCCTTACGCTGGTTTAATGACATAGCATATTGCATAGCCATCAAGCAACAGTAGAGCTTACAGGCATGTAGCCTCTGCCCCTCCCTCTATTCTTCCCATCTAGGTGACTTCCCCCAAAATCAATGAGGAAGGGAGGAAGAAAAGAATTCCAATCAAGTGTTAAGGCTTGGAGGCAGGTGACCAGAGAAAGAGTCAAAGGCTGAATCAAAGACACTTGGAATAGAATATTACTCAGCCATAAAAAAAAGAATGAAATAATGCCATTTGCAGCAACATGAATGGACCTAGAGATTGGCACACTAAGTGAAGTCAATCAGACAGAGACAAACAAATATCATATGATTTGACTTATATGTGGATCTTAAAAAAAGGATACAAATGAACTTATTTACAAAACAGAAATAGACTCACAGACAGAAAACAAATATATGGTTACCAAAGGGGAAACAGTGGGGGCGGCGGTATAAATTAGGAGTTTGGGATTAACAGATACACACTACTATATATAAAATAGATAAACAACAAGGACCTACTGTATAGGACAAGATACATATTCAATATCTTATAATAACCTATAATGGAAAAAAATCTGAAAAAGAATATATTTTATATATATATATATATATATATATATATATATATATATATAAACTGAATCACTTTGCTGTGCACCTGAAACTAACACAACACTGTAAATCAACTGCATTTCAATTTTTTGGAAAAAGAAAAAGATACTCAGAAGTGAAATTTAGGAAATTTCCACACTAGCCCTGCATGGTATTTTATAAAATATATAACTTGTGTATAATGATAACTAATGTATTATTGTTTAAATGGTTACCTTTTTATCTTTTAAAATGCACGAGAAAATTAAACTGACCTCTCTCAGGTTTTCTCACAGAATTAGAAGAAAAATATACTAAGCACATAAAACAGTCCTCAGCAAGGTTAGCTGTACTAATTTTCCATGACACGAGTAATTCTAACAGCTGTGCCTAGGCTATTTTAATAAAACTTTACTAATCGCCCAATGGCACTGCCACAAAGGACGATGTTGGGGAAATAGAATTAAAAACAAAATCTCCTGCAAACCTAGAAAAGCTCTCAGCAAAGGTAAATGAAAAAGAAATCAGTTTTATTACCGAATAAACATTAAACCAGAATGTGAAGCACACTAATCCACTAAGAGATTGCAAAGACAGAAAGAAATCTCACCCTTTTTATGTAGCCAAACAGCCACAACCCGTTACATACATGTTCTCAAAAGAAATAACTAGTCCTCAGGTAAGAGGACTTGACAGCACCATTTGTCACACACAGTTCGTCTTAGATTCGTCCGGTAATGGAGGTGACCCCCTGTGTTAGCTAGATGGTTTTATCCAAAGGAAAAGTAATTTGCTCATATCTTTATGCTGTGAGGTGGGTTTGGAGGCAGGTACCCTCTGAAGTGGGCCTCTAGCCTCCCACAGAAACTGGGAAATTCGGGGCACCAACTTCCTTGATGATGATATTTCCAAGAATTGTTTCCAAGGTCCTTGAGAAAGACATTCGTGGGTCAAAAAAGAAACTGATAGGAGATGCTTTTAGCTTTAAAAAGGGTTTACATGCATTTCAAAGGGACAGGGAAGGAACTGGAAATTACGCATTTTCTAAAATAAATCCTTTAAGAAAAGGAAGAAGACGAGTCTCTTTATTTTCAACAGGTAGAATTAAGCCTCTTATTTTTTATTTGTATTTGCCTTTACGAAGGCAGATATCTGGGAGGAGTTTTAAAATCTCTCTGGTATCCTTCCTGGACATGACAATTATTTCCTAGTGAGGAAACCCACTCAAACACAAAGGCAATACAGAAATTAGATATTTCCAAAGAACACCTGGGTAATAGAGGGGACATACGATATCTACTTTTTTTTATTAAGTCAGAGGAGAGAAATATTGCCTCTGAAAATACAAATACTAAGTTGGCAAGATGTTAAGAGACAGTGTTCTATCAAGAGCCATATAAAAGTCAAAGACGATTTCATAATCATCACAGCCTCTCTCAAAACCTTTTGAAGGATATTAACATTGGTATGCCAGTCACATTGGGTGAGTAGATTATGTTGCTTTAAAATTAAGGCCTGAGTGACTGTTATCATCACCCTTGTCTTGGTGGGTACCACACAGCTGTGACCTTATGGGTGTTGCTGCTCTGAAGAAATGCTGCATCACAGAGAATAGTCATTCCTGTAAACATATGCTCAAAAGGCACTCTGGGACCCTTCATGAGGAAAGTGCCTTGTAAACATGAGATATTGCTGCCATTATAGGCATAAGTTCTAACCCTGGACAACATCATAAACTTAATAGTCGGAATTAAACCACCACCATTTCCAAGTATTCCAGCCAATGTATTATTCTCATCATGGCTCAGAAATCATGAGCTGTCATCATCAGGATACCTGCCCACAGATCCCAAACCATGTGTTTCAGATCATAAAAACACAGGACACTTCAAGCCTAGCTTAACCCCATCAAGTAGTAGATTTAAAATATTACCCTTTAGAAAAAAAAAAAACATACATATATATATCAAGATGATCTTACAATTCCACTTAAAATAGGTAAATAAAGAGTCCTGACACAGTAAGTTTTCTAACACGGTACTTGGTTTTTATTAATGTCAGCTATAATAAAGTGACATTCACTTTCTCTTAATAAATAACTAAACTTCATTTTGTTTCTTATTATTTTTATTTCAAAAGACAAACATCTGAAAGTTAGCTAAACACACTGCCCAAAACAATATTGTGCCTAAAATAAGGAGGTGATATTGGATTGGCCAAAAAGTTCGTTCCGGATTTTTTGTAACATCTGATGGAAAAACCCGAATGAACTTTTGGGCCAACCCAATATGTTATAAAATAGTCTTTCTACATTTTTAGGGCTCATCCTCATAAAGAGATAGGCAGGTTTCAAAAGTACAACAAACGGGTAACCAAATAAAAGTATGCACTGGGCAGAATTGCCAAGCTTCCCAGCAATCTACAAAGTCACAGTTCTGTACCAAGTACATGACTCTCCTACCTCCTCCAGCTTCCAAGTTCAACTCCCGCACAAGGTTATTGTGTTTAGCACTTTGTCCACAGGTTCTTGGCACTTCAGGTACCACTGAGGTTTTATTGAGCAAGTGCATTCTTTAGTCCCTTCTGCCTAATCAGCAGGGCTAGATGGACATGGATTTCATAGGGAGAATGCCTGCTCATAGGAACACACGTTCATGCTTCTGGGGCAAGCTGTGAGCTCTTCCATGAGCTCTTCTTTCTGACCCTTATCAGCCACACCTAGTCTACATCTCAGATCCTGCTCTGCACATCTGTATTCATTGTTCATCTATATCTGTACCTCCCACTCTGCATTTCCATTCCAGACCAGTTGACAAAACCTATTTAGAAAGAAGACAAATATATCCAAAATGATCACCAGTGCCATCTTAACCCAAGGACTCCATGTGCATGTTTTTTATTAAAAAGTGGACAAAAACAAGATTTCTTGGGTGGAGAAAAACTTCCTAGTCAACAAAGTCACATTCAACTTGCGTACTGATGTCTATCTATAGAATAAAATATGACAGCCTGACCAACCACTCCATATCAAAATTCCACTTCGCATAACCCCAAACACACCTGAGGCAGTGTAGCATTCTGATTAAGGGGATGCATTTGGGAATCTGACAGATGTGGGTGTGAAACCCACTCCCACAAAGCATTACCTATATGACCATGAGCAAGATACCATCTCCCCTGCCTCGATCCACTCATTTGGTAGAATGGGGATAATGATTCATATCTACCTCATAGGGGTGTGAAGATTCAAAGAAAGCATTTAGCATGGAGCCTTGAAAAATATTAAGTGCTCTATAAAGTTTAACTACTATTATTAATATTACCATCAGGTGGCTCAGTCAATGCCAAGTAAGATGGATGACGTCTCTTCTGAAATTTAACTTATAAATCTTAAAAGCCAGAAGGCCAGTGGTATGTCTGACTTCCACAGAACCATGCACATAAACTCATGGTCTTCTCACCCAGCTAGAATTTCATTACCTTCAACTGGCAGAAGCAATGAACCACCCTAGTTTCTCAACAGCAACTCGCTATTCTTTGTGAAAACCCAGTGTCAGACCTGAATAGCACTTCCCTAAGCAAAAGACTTTTCATACATGCATTTCTCCAGAGTGTAGCTATCAGGCAAACACAGAAATTTACAGTTCCATTATGCCATGGTCTGTTAGACCCAGTGGGATCACACAGTCTGTATTAAGTCCTCTTCTAGGTTTTTTGTGGACCTCAGGTGACCTCAGAGGCACCACAATGGGTTGACTATAAAGACATCTTGACTATAAAGACATCTTAAAACCTTGCTTCAGGGTCCAAGGCTCACTGTTAGGTTCTTATCAATAGATACCCAATCCCTGGGAAGGAAGTTGGTGCAGTACAAACACCCTGCTCAGCACACCGGTCAATCAGAAGGTAATTCAGATACATTACCCTGGTTATATAGGCAGAGTCTAGGAGCAAGGAAAACTCTACAACCAGGCTTACACCAAATATCTTCAGAACAGAATGACAGAAACTGAACAAATATCATCCAAGTGACTGCCACCCTCAAGATGCCTACAGAAGGGGAGAGGGTCAGAGGTGAGATTTCCCTATAGCCTTCCACACAGCTCACAGAACCTTTAGTGAACTGACCACACATTTTCTCACCAGCTTCATCACTCTTAGTCCCTCCCCTGCACCCGATGGTCCAGCCTTACCAAATGGATGAGGTTCCCTCTCACACCTCGATACTATTGTCCATCATCGCTCCCTATACCTGAACAACATTTCCCTATTAAAATTCAACTTTTCCTTTAGAACTCAGCTGGAGCATCCTCATCCTGCATGTTATCTGTACCATAGCACTGAACATATTGTACTGTGGTGGCAGGTTTGCACGTTAGTCTCACCCACCACAATTTAAGCCCTTGAGGGCAAAGAATTTGTAGCTCAATGCAGGTACACAGAAGGCTCTCAAAAAGTTTTGTTGATAGAATGGATGTTGCTATTCTTAATGGAAACTTTACTGTACTTTTTATCAATTGTCTTTTAATTAGTTACTGCTGGTTTATAAGAAAACTATTAACATATTATTTCCCTAGCTTATTGAAATTACTTAAAAATCATAATAGTTTCAAATGGTTCTCTCATGCTTTTTTAAACCAAAAATTCATATCATCTAGATAAGATGATATTTTAATCTATAATTTTCAAATACTGATATCTCCTACTTCTATTTCATAATTCATCGCAGGACTCAAGGCTTCCCCTCTTGTAAAGGCCTTGAAATGTACAATGTGATAAAAGCTTTTTGTGCTTGGTCCCTGGGTTGTAAGAGGTGAGGTTGACTATAGACTGAATTCTAGGCAGACAAGGAATTTCTGTATTTCTTGAATATTATGATGTGTATAGTGTCTTGTAATGTTTTATTTTGTCCATAAATCTTAATCTTATCTTCACAATTAAATTATAAACTTCTTGGGACAGAGACTACAAAAAAAAGAGTATGTTCAAACAATAATAGTGATTTCAGAGTCCCGCTTTATATCTGATTTTAGAGCAGCCACTCATATTTTCCCATTAAACATGATGTTGGCTGTTAGTCTTAAATAGTTAATTCAGTTAAAAGACGACAACTGTCAAAGTAAAAAGCCAAAACTAATCTCATTAGAACAAAATCACAAAACTAAAATAAACAGATAGTCAAGGTAAACCAACCAAAGGGGAACAAAGAACGCAAAGGGATAATATTAATAATATCAGACAAAGTGGACAAAGAAGCAGTTCATTTGCATATCTTTCCTGGACATGAGATATAGAGTTCCAGTTTTTTAGCAGCAACTACTAGAGAAAGGATTTGGGGATTTGGGGTTAATTGCTTCTAAGAAAAATTCCATAGAGGACTGGTTAGAAAGAAAAGGGAAAGATTCAGTTTGGGATTATGAAATAGACCACAAATTTAAATTTTTGTTTACACTGTCCAGGATCTGATTTTAAAATCTCAGCACTTAAGCTGAGACTTGAAAACTGAATAGGAGTTAAGAGTTAGGGAGTCAGCCTGGGACATGGGACAGAGGGTGGGGGGGACGGAGGGAGGAAACGTGATCTGATTAAAGAAACTCATGTACAGAAGCGGGTTGTGAGAGGAGAGAGCATAGTATCATCAAGGCACTGCTCCAGATGGCTGGAGTTTGGAGTGTGAAGGGTCAAGCAGAACAAATTGTATCTGAAGTATAAGCTGTGCCTCTAAGAGGGCGGTGGGGGAAGAGAGCAGCAATATGATGTGAGAATGAACTAATGGCTCTTAAGCCCTCCAACCCTGAAATTTTATAACATGATCTTATCTTAGTTAAGTCATCCAGTACCATCTGAGGAAGGCTGAGTTATGACCCCAAATTTGCCACAGGGGTTGTCAATATCTCGCCTGAGAGAAAGATGCCACAACAGTTACCTAGCAAAGTCTGTGGTCAACAACCATTCAACACAAATTTTAACCTGTAGCTGCTCAGTAAACACTATTTGGTTAACTGTCTCCAAATATATAGAAATGAAAAGACTAGCAATTAAATATACCTATGGGCATGTGGGATCTTCCCGGACCGGGGCACGAACATCTTGTCCCCTGCATCAGCAGGCGGACTCTCAACCACTGCGCCACCAGGGAAGCCCTATGGGTTAAATTTAATTTCCAAACTTGTCTAAGATCTTTAACATTAACATGAAAGTGAAAGTTGATTATAACCATAATATATGCACATCTTACAAAAGATTAAAAGACGCTATAGTCTTTCAAAAACCGCAATTGTTTATCTTCAATGGCTCATAAAAATCATTGAGGGGAAAAAAGAAAGACGGTCAAATGTCAGTGCTTCCTTTCCAAACAGGAACAGGGTACAACAGTGTGATTCATTACAAGTAAAATCAAAGACATTGTGGACTAAACACAACACATGAATATCGGACCAATCCTCCCTGTGTTAGTGACCTACTGTGGCAGCTTGTGGTCCCACTTAACAAGAGTGCGTCTCCATTCCCTAATCTGTAAAACAGGGTTAATAATTTTAACCTACTTCTCAGAGATAGCAGGCAGATTAACTATAACCGTAAACTGATTAAAAACACAAATCGTGAGAATGCTTTAGTGTGAGCTATAATTTCTCATAGCAAGAAATGTGAATTTCTTCTTCTCTAGAATTGTTCCAAATGCTTCAGCTAATAATTTATAAGAATGACAAATACCGAGTGACCTTCCCTTTCAATGACTGAAGATACTCTCTGGACTGAGTCTTTTTTTTTTTCAAATAAAAAATTTTTAGGTATAAAAAATGACTTTGATCCTATCTCAGCCCAGTAATTTAATGAATGGCAACTCAGCCGAGAAGATTTAAGAGCACTGTGCCCAATTTATAAGACTCCACTGAAAAATACTCATTTAGCAGTTTGAGAGTTACCTTGACCTAGAATTTATGCCAGAAACAACAAGGCCGTAAAGATAAAATAGCTTTAGCCCACTAATCAAAATAAGATTATCCTAGACAAATTTAATGAGTAAATGCAGGGCTAGCCAATTCAATTGTCTACCTAAATTTCACAGTTTCTAGAGTATAAATACCAAGCCCCTAGATAGTTTTCCTAAAACAATTAAGCTTATTGTTTCTTCAGAAATCAGAATTATAGGAAAACACTGAAGTTCATTGCCAAGCACTCATCATAACAGTTACTAAACAGTCACCTGCATTTGCACTTTATGGAAATATTCACATTCTTATCACATCTGAAATGCTGCAATTCTGGTGCAGAGAGCAAGTTAAGCAAACATTAAGGGAATCTAAATCTGTACGATATACATCAGTGTTAAACCCTGACTGGTTACAATTTATTAGCACCCACAGACATATTACTTCTGTTGAAGTCAAACAGCCTGAAAAAGAAAAATGGATTTTCTATAATCTGGCTACCCAGTTTCCCTTCAATTTTCAAAAGATTACAACTTCCATTTTATGACATGACCACATTTTTTCCACCAGAGGGCTAAAGGTAAATCACACTGTGTATAATGAGGGTGGGATCCCAGGACAGGAGGATCACAAATCCCACCTCCAGAAGGGTTGTGAACCCTCCGAATCCATGACAGAAGTAGTCTGCAAAACAAGGCTTCCACCATCTATATGGCCACAGGACTGCCCAAAGGAAGTCAGGAAGTTCCCAAAATAGTAACTTCTTGAACAGTGTTTCCAAGGACACAAAATATTGCTACTTTCTACTGCCCTTCCTCCCAATTCACAAAGAGAGAGAACTACCCAATTATACTAATGTAGTGCTTCCTTCTGGAGTTATTCCAACCTATTTTGGTGAATGTTATCTAGAGAGAACTTGAAATCTGAAGAAGGAAACAGAAAACAAAAAGTTCAAAGAGTAAAAGATACTTGATGATTTTCACGTTGTTAACAAAGGTGTAACATTCATCATTTTTAAAGTTTTCATTCTTAAAAATATATTAAAATACAGTTTTTAAATTATAAAGTGGTAGGTTATGTTACCATAAAATGCTGAATTACTCTAACTACCTAAGGATGATCATTGTTTCTATAATAACTAGAGCTAAATTGAGGGAAAATTTAAAATAGAGTAGCATTAATCATGAAATAAAATTATATTCTTGTTATCCAGGCTAGATATCCAAGAATAATGAAAATCCGAAGAGAAAAGGAAAGGTTTAGATTGGTTTGAACAACTCATCAAACTTAAGGAAGTAAAGAATAAGTCTTTTTAGTAAAGACAGAGCAACTTTTCCACTGGTACTCAAACAATACCAGATGGTCATTGGTACAATCCTATTTTCTACATACATTTCAGAGAGGAATTTTTACACTTACTGGGACAATTTAAATAACATAAATGGGTATAGGCAGTCAAGGCAGAAAGTAGATTAGAAAAATTTCCAAGTCCAATATTAAAAAATGAAATTAACATAATATTAGACTGTCTCCATGCTTCAGATTTTCTGTTCTGTCCTCAGAATACCTAACCAGTGTTCCCTCTGAGGTCCCTGCTGTAAATTCATCAGAAAAATGTATCCAGATGAAGAACCTTTTAACTTTCCGAGGGGAATGTTTAACTGTAGTTTTCCACTGCATAAGATAAGTGTGAAAGTGTGTTAGCAAATATGATGGAAATGCTAATTAGAACATTAAGGCAATGTTTTCAATGCAAAATGAATATAAAAATAAGCATTACAGGTGGTGGAACACTCAAAGTTCTTAAATCAGCCTTTGCACATTTGGAGAGAAATGTGAAATATGTGTTATTTCTTTTATTTCTAACTATACTAAATGCATGATTAATTGGTTAGAAATCTAAATCCATTGACGGCCAACGAATAATCTGTATTTTAGTGGAAATACTAAACAAGAAGTCCCACAGTAAAGTTGTTTCTATTTTCAATTTCTAATATGTAATAGAGAGAGATGCTACCTGAAAATCAGAATCTGAGTCTCCCTCTGACCTGTCCAATGTAAATGACTAAATTTCCAGATTCAGCTGTTAACTGTGGTGGAAACTGACAAGCCATGCCCCTCTTGCTCTCTCCCTACAGAGAGACTCAGTGGAGTTTAAAAATTAGACTTTCAAAAGAAAACAGAAATGCTTTGTGTTTTACACATTAAGGTGAAAACTAAATTCTGCCAGAAGAAGGATTCCTATAACTTTTATAATCCTGGTGCCGAAAACTTTATTATAGATGCTTCTTCTTTCACTATGGCAACAGAAGGAATTCATAAATGAGACTTTTATCTTAACTTTGAGTGTTCTCATTGGATAGCTGTGGGTTCAATGTGATTGCTGTAGGAGTTATAATTTTGATTCCAAAATTTACTCAAAAGTTTCAATAAGCCACTGATTATGGATATAGTAAATACAATTATATATTTCAGTCAGTGGAATTCAAAAATTAAACACTCTCGCCTCCTGCCTCTGAACAAGTTCATACCATACTGTAGCACAAAATTTGTCAGTGGAACCCACTGAATTCTTTTTTTTTTTTAATATCAATGTGCTTTTTTTTTAAGTAAAAAAAAGAAGTTAATGTAAGTTAGCATTCTGTTCTTGTTGGCACATGTTTATGAAATAAGTTTCTATTCTTTAAGAACTTCTACAATTTCATCATTACATCGGCAGTTGCTACAAATATATGTCAAGGATCTCCTCCATGTAAGGGAATGTGCTAGAGGTAGTTCATTATTACAGCTCTACTCACAACAATTTGGCCAGTTCCTTTCTCCCACATTTATGTCATCACTCACCTATCAGAACCAGTTAGAATGTTGACAGGGGAGGCCAGTCCCTCATACTTCTAGACTTAGGAATATGTTCGTAAACCAGAGATTCCTTAATAACAACAACTAACATTTCTTGGGCACAGTGATGGTCAATTCACTGACCTTCTCTGCCCTCTGGGCCCTGAAAGGCTGACCTCTGAGGACTGTTTGACCCAGGCTTGGAGTTTCAAGTTCGATTTGGCCCCGGGAGCCATCCACAGGAGATCAGAAGGCAAGAAAAGAGAGGGAGGGGATTTCTTCTCTGTTCCCTCCCCGCTTCAGGGCAAGACCCTGGCAGCAGCTGCCCTCTTCCATGGCCATAGCTGTCCCCCACCATCCACACTCTCACCAGGTTCTGATAATGACGTCTTGCTGTTGCTAATCTCTGGCTGCTTCATCATTCCTCCTTTGCTCCCTTTACCCTGCTCACTCTGTACATGGTCTCTTTATTAACATCTATTCATTTGAACCATTTGTGGGAGACATAATTCTAAAATGGCTCCCAAGGTTCTTGACCCCCTCGTGTGCACTCCTTTTGTAATCACCTACTCCTGAGTGTGGGTAAGCCTGGCCTAATCAGATGAGCCCTTTAAAAAGAGTTGAAGGGGTCAGAGATGAAGGAAGTCAGAGAGATTCAAAGCTACAGCAGATACTCTTCTGAAGGCCTTGAAGGAGAAAACTGACATATTATGGAAAAGGCCACATGGCCAGGAATGGCAGGCAGCCTCGAGGAGATTCAGCCCAGCAGACAACCAGCAACAAAACAGGACCTCAATCCTACAACTATAACCGGAAGAAGCTTGGAGGAAGATCCCAAGCTCCAGATAAGATTACAACCCTGGCCAATACCTTCATTTCAGCTTTGTGAGTCCCTGAGCAGTAAACGTAGCTAGCTTATACCCAACTTCTCTCCCACAGAAACTGTGAGATCACAAATGGTCGGTTATAATCATTACTACACAAATATGTCACACCAACTTATTAGATAGAAATGCTAATGCTTTAACAGTTAGAGAGTAACTTCATGAACTTAAAGAAATATATCCTTTTTCTTTTTCATACCCTTTCTCATTTCAAGAAGAATTTAAAGTAACTAACCTAGATTTCCATATTATTCTATAGCTCAAACTTTTTAAAAGATATCCACTCAAAGTTTGTCTGCATTAGCGAGTTTGCATTGTCTTGAAAACTGATTTCTTAACTTCGTTTGAATGAATTATGACTCTAAATATTAAAAAATCTTTATCTTCCTTAGGCATTTCAATAACTTGAAAGTTGTACAGTTCTGGTTCAATATCCTTTTTCTTTCCTCCTATTCCTGTCACTGTTTCGAAATTAGGTGAATGGCTGGCTAACTCCTTTCATAAATCAAATAACATTCTTCCTGTGATTTCAATGGAGTAAGTCAAGCTTCAGAAACTAGCACAGATACTTATAGTCGCACTGTTCCGGGAACCCCAAGGAATGAAAGACTCTATGAAAAAGGTCTATATAAGTCACATTCCCACTCAGCATAATCACAAGCTCTGCTGTTGCAAAACAATGTTTGAATTCTAAATCAATCCTTCAGTTATCAGAGCTGTCACTCCTCTCCTTGATGTTTTTTCTGCCCCCAGTAAAATCCCTACTCTTACTGCTATTGCTTCAAAGTTCTCAATTCCTACCCTCAGAATTTTTCCAGAGAACAGAAGGCTTTCGTGGAACAATGACTACTGGTGGACAATGAGATAAGGAGAGGCCTCCTTCTCCAGTATATTCAATTTCTTTCTCTCTCTAGGGTCTTGCTCCAAGAAAATTTAAACACCCTCAAGTTGCTATGATATTTAAAAAATCCTCTTTCACACCCATATAGACCTTTATATCATATTCATGTCTCAGCCAAATTTCTGGAGTTATCCACATTTACTTTATCCATTTCCTCTTGACCCATTAATTTTGGGTCCTGCCTCCCTTGCTTTACTGAAACAATACTTGCTAAAGTTACCAATGATCTCCACGTTGTTAAATCCAAAGGACATTTCTCACTCTTTGTCTTATTCACTATCTCAGAAACATTCTTCTTAAAATCTATCTTCTTTTTGCCTCTGGATCACACTCCCTTGGTTTTCTTCCTCCCCCTCTAGTTCATATTTATTTGTTCGTCTTTATTTGTAGGCCTTCTAGTCTACCAGCCACTTAATGCTCACAAAGAGAAGTCCTAGGGCTGATCCTTGAGAATCATCTTTGGAATCTCCCTCTTCAAGTCTGATTAATTTTGCCTCTTAGAATGGACTTAGGACATGGGGAGGGGGAAGGGTAAGCTGGGGCAAAGTGAGAGAGTGGCATGGACATATATACACAATCAAACGTAAAATAGATAGCTAGTGGGAAGCAACCGCATAGCACAGGAAGATCAGCTCGGTGCTTTGTGACCACCTAGAAGGGTGGGATAGGGAGGGTGGGAGGGAGGTGCAAGAGGGAGGAGATATGCGGATAGATGTATATGTATAGCTGATTCACCTTGTTATAAAGCAGAAACTAACACACCTTTGTAAAGCAATTATACTCTAGTAAAGATGTTAAAAAAAAAAACAAAAAACAGAAAGGGCTTCCCTGGCGGTGCAGTGGTTGAGAGTCCGCCTGCCGATGCAGGGGACACGGGTTCGTGCCCCAGTCCGGGAAGATCCCACATGCCGAGGAGCGGCTGGGCCCGTGAGCCATGGCCGCTGAGCCTGCGCGTCCAGAGCCTGTGCTCTGCAATGGGAGAGGCCACAACAGTGAGAGGCCTGTGTACCGCAAAAAAAAAAAAAAAAAAAAAAAACTGACTTCAGTCTCTCCCCATCTGTTCCAATCATTAGGCCAGAACATTCTTCACAGCCTTCTCTCTCTCCTTCAATAATTTACAAGGCAATATTTTTTGCCTACCTTGCTGAATACAATCTTCTCTTACAAGCCCTTAAAGCCCTCTACCATAGAGTGTCAACCTGTACAGTCTATAGTCACTAGAAACTGTCTCTTCCTATCAAGTCCATTTACACACACACATACACACCCGATACAATTCACATTTCCAGCTCTATGCTTTCACCTCTGCTACTCTCTCCCCCACTATTTCTGCCCCCTCAGTCTTTCCAAAATCGTGCCCTCGTTTCAGAGCCTTGCTGTCAATCTGTCTCTCTCAGCACACCTCTGCATTTGCCCAAAGCACACACTGAATGTTCTTGGCCTTGAACTTCCGTACTCAAGATGTCATACACTTTCAATTATGGGTCACATAATCAGAAATCCAGCTGTTTAAGCCCCATTAATTTTATTACAATGCAAGGAACTTATCAGAAACATGGATTGAAAAGCAGTCTCCAATGGAGTCAAATCTATTTAGATGTAAGTGCCAATCTAGGCTTAGCATTCATCGTTAATTGTTTTTTTACCAAGTGAGTGAGAACTCTGGCATTTAACAAGCTGAACTATGTTTAAAACAATGGGACATTTTCAGCCAGGACATATCCCAATTCCAACTCCAGATCCTCCTCCCCAGGGATGCTTCTTGGTGTTTCTTTCAGCAGTTTCTCAAAATAGAATGTACTTTTGCAGAGTTTCACAGAGACCAACAAAAACATAGTCCAGGGATTTGCTGCAGAGCAAGGATTTACAGGAGAGTTGTTTTTTTTTTTTTTTTTTTTTTTTCCAGTACGCGGGCCTCTCACTGTTGTGGCCTCTCCCGTTGCGGAGCACAGGCTCCGGACGCGCAGGCCCAGCGGCCATGGCTCACGGGCCCAACCTCTCCGCGGCATGCGGGATCCTCCCGGACCGGGGCACGAACCCGTGTCCCCTGCATCGGCAGGCGGACTCTCAACCACTGCGCCACCAGGGAAGCCCTACAGGAGAGTTTTGAGATTGATATTCTCACCTCCAAAACTCCACAGATACTTCTGGATGTGCAGTTTGTTTTCAATTCATTCAGTTCTTTTTGAAACTCACCTTCTTCCTCCACATGCACAAGACTTTACTAAGCCAGGCATCTAATAAAAAGCTCAGTAAATTCCTGCTGTTTAGTCAATTGAGGTATTTATGAAATTATAGTATTTCAATGCCATCCGTAATTGCAATCCCCTACCAAGATGTGGGCAGCTGAAATACTTAGCTCTTAATAGACTTGCAAACAAAGGCAAACCATGAAAACATCTTTGGATTCTTTTCTTCTTTAAAGAACAGCACTAATAGATATAGATTCTCTTTTAATAAATGTTTCCCAACATGCCATTTGCTGTATTTGTCAGTGATAAATATGTCACTTCCTGAAAAGTGCACCTCACAATTTACTGTATAACATCTAATAAGGAAATCCAATAACTCAAAAACCATCAGGGGAGAAAAAAAAAACACAGTTCTATTGTAGATAAAAAAAATTTTTTTTTTTTGGTTCATCCGTCACTACTAGGCTGGCATATTATGCACATCATCACTTCCTGAACTTGCACTTTTATGTTTTTGATCAGCTAAGTCACAGTCAAAAGAAGAAATAGGAAGTAAAGGAAATATCTCCTACAGAAATCCTAACAAAAATTATTTTCATATTTTTCTTTTATTATGAAATAGGCAAACTCAAAAATTGAGAATCTATTTTTTATACCTATTTTGATAAAAAAAAGTTGCCTGTGTTCTTTACTAAAACTCAGCTATTTACCAACAGCTAAAGAAAACTGGCTTAATCTTGCTCTTTTTCTACTCCGACAAGATATTCTACTACATTATATGCAATAGCCTCACTGAGTTTCAATGCTTTCATGTTTTAGACTTATTTATTTATTTATTACCTTTACACACACACACACACACTTCCTATTCTCTAGCCCAAATGGCTAGAAATTGTGGGCGGGTAAGATCTTGCTGTTATTAAATGGAAAAAAAAAAAAAGATTCTCCGCTAACCTAAGAGATAGATAGATAGATAGATATTCAGTCATTTTCAAAATTTTTTTCTGTATATTACATGTTTTAAAGATTTTATCAGTGTCTCAGCAATGATAATTTTCTTTTCTTGGAGAAGTTCCTCTTCAGATTGTTTTTGTTCTTTGAAGTCTTCTAGATGAGTTTAGACAATGAAGAGGATGAGAAGGCATCAAGCCTTATGAAGTATTTTCAAGTATATGAAGGTTGTGAGAAAGGCCCCATCTCTATAAGAATCAACAAGATAAGGAGATTTTCATCACTTTAAGAGGGTTTCACTGTCTAGATTTCAGAAGGGAGAAATCTTCCTATGTATAAATACACAAACCTATATCCGACATAGAACATGCATTGTCCTTTTGAACAATTCAACTCTTTCCCTACCTTAAAATGTTTATAACTCTGTCCCTGTGCATCTACCATTGGTATATCTTATTTTAAAACCTCTGCACAAATAAATAATTGTTCATCAAAAACACTAGAAACAATCTGTTATAAGTGAATATAAAAAATTATAAATTAAAAATGTTTCAGAATATGAAAGCAAGGCCAGAAATGTTATATTCTCTGAAGTGAGAAGCAAAAAGCCACCCTAAAAAGAATGTTTAGGGCTTCCCTGGTGGCGCAGTGGTTGAGAGTCCGCCTGCCGATGCAGGGGACATGGGTTCGTGCCCCGGTCCGGGAGGATCCCGTATGCCGCGGAGTGGCTGGGCCCGTGAGCCACGGCCGCTGAGCCTGCGCGTCCGGGGCCTGTGCTCCGCAGCGGGAGAGGCCACAGCGGTGAGAGGCCTGCATACCGCAAAAAAAAAAAAAAAAAAAAAAAAGAATGTTTATTTCAATGAGATTACAGTTCTCATATTTAATAAGGCAGTCAGGGTTGACATCAGGCAAGCAACTGACACATAACTTATTAAACAAATCAACAAAGAATTAACTACTCAGAATTTACCTTGGCAATATGAGATAGAGCTATATATATAAAACACAGAGCAGGGGTCTGCAGAGAGAGAAGTAAAGGAGATTCTGAAGCAAGAATCTGTCAGTTTCCACAAAAGCCCAGAACAGAGAATACTCTCTTACTAGGCAGAAATATCCAGTGTGCAGAAGAGTAACCCATCCTACTGGCCTGGAGCAACGTACCTGTGGCCTTATGATTATCTGATCCCCATGGTTTAGAATCACTTGTTTATTTAACAGCTCTCTTAAGTGTTGACTTTGTGGCCAGCCACACAGTACATGAAGAGGGTACCAGGAATAAGATGCTCAATGAGTCTGGACAGAGAAGGAGATGAGTACTCAGACAATTTCAAAGCACTGTGATAACTCTTTGTTCACTGAGTCACTTGTTGTTGTATATTGTCTCTCCTGAGGACCTACCAATATGGTCCTGGTTCTTGAGTCAGACGTAACTTCTACCACAAATTAATAGAGCAGTATTCTAGTTAATCAGTAAGTCCCCTGCGAATCTATTAGCATGTCAGTCTCCCTGCAGGCAAATATATCCAATTTAATTTTTGCATATGCAAGGTTGAGGCCCAGGCCCCAAACCCATGAAGACTCCATCCCATTAGGCTCTGCCTGAAGCAGCCAAATGATATCTCTTCGACAATTCTTAGATGCAAGAAAAGCCATTTATCAGCAACACTTAGCCCTCATGTGACAAGATTTCTACTACCCAGTAACATCTTCCTAAGTCACTTCCATTATAAATGCACATGGACCTTCAGCTTACTCTATACCAGTGATCCTCCAACTTTAGTGAGTATAGGAATCATCTCTAGAGATTATCCTAAATGTAGAATCCTGGGCCCCGTCCTAAGAGAGGCCAGAAAGTCTGGGAGAGGGCACAGAAATATGCTTTTTTTTCTTCCAAACACTCCAGGTGATTCTGATGTGACTTTAAGAAACATTCTTCAATGGAAACACTAAAAATGGTGTCCATAAATGAGGCATATGCATTAATGTGGAAGTATCAAGTGATTTTTATAATCTTGTTTTTAATAGTAATTACAGACTTTTACTATTACAGCCTTAGAATTCAATTCAGACTTCGCTCTGTCCCAGGCACTAGCTCCTTATTCCCTGCTTCTGCCCCTGCAACAGCGAGGGACATCTGATCTGCTCATCCAAGTGAAGGGCACAAACAGAAGTGAATCTACTCTCCCTCTGACACTGGGCTGGAATGCGTCCCCATGAGCGCCTCACCAATGCTTCTCCTTCTAAACTAACTGCATCCTGTTCACATCAGGAACACATTTGGTCTACGCATGAGCAAGGTTAACACTACAAAGGGACTATATGTGACTGGAAGTAGTAGAGAAACATGTAAAGCTACCAGATCTAAAAATTGTAGCTACAGTGCTAGTATTCTTATTAGAAATGGTAGGAAACCTCAGAGTATCTAGGTAGAGCATATGAATATAGCAAAACATTGAGGAAGAATTTAGACAGTTACCTCAGAAGTGGTAGAAAGAAGACAAAGCTGATGACAGAGACATTAAATATTCTACCTTCCAGAGAAATCTGCAGAAAATTGAGAGCCAGATCCCCCTTCCACGGCTACTAAGCGCAAGAAAAACCAGTCCTGAAACTCCCAGTGATCACTCCAATCCCCAGACCCTCTCCCCCACTCAACCTGAGAGGCAACCCACTAAGGGCAGGAGGGGAGATGGAGAACAGTAAGTGTTCTGTCTAGTGAGGAACCTCCAGCTTTCAAACAACACACGAGGTAACTGACATCCTCATTGCCCTTTGTATGCTGCATGGTACTTGATGGCTCAGCTGAGGACATTTCCAGGCACTGTACAAAGATGTCACCCAAGAGTCAACAGTTCAATTTCAACAGTTTCCATCTTTGCCAATATAGCATGGCAATGACTGAATGTTAACTCCCATAGCCTAAAATACAACTTTCTTTTACATAGATTTTATAAACCTGTGACTGAGTCAAATATTTAAGTTATTTTTACACTTCATCAATTCATTCTTTTAAAACCCTGTCCTTATAGGCTTTAGTCCAGAAAATCAAAATACCCTACTTGTTTAGTAAATTAATTACAGGTCTGCTGCCACCAAGGTTAACATTCCATTGAGAAGCACAGCCACTACAGGGCACTCCTCTTCCCAGATGTGCCAGCAGAGAGATTCTTGAGGCTGATGCAATGTTAACTCTCAAGTGAACTGGAAAAAGAATGACGCTTTTAGTATTGCCCAGAAGTGATTCAAGAGAGGAATAGAAATGAAGCCCCATATTTCTGCTTTGAGATATTGGATGGAAAAAAAAGATCACAGATTTAGTAGTCCTGGGGCTCTGAATGAGCCAAATGATTCAACGATCCATTTTGTATTATCCATTAAGTAAAAATGATGCTCCTAAGCTTTTAGACACACATTCTGTCATTGTTATCCACACACGCTAAGATGAGAGCAAGACTCCATTTATCTCCAGAATTGCTTTGGTGAAGGATGCCATGTGTGATGCGATATTCACTGACATATCAATTCACAATTGGTTGTGATTGTCACAGAAATGTAAAACTTCAAACACTATAAAATAGAGATAGATCTCTGCCGTAAAACACAGAGGATAATCATTCGTCTGAGTGTCTCGCCTTCTTAGTTTCAGTAACTCAGCATGCGGACATGTCTAAACTGCCTTCCATTTCCATCCAGACCACAATCTGGACCATGTTAGACCAAACACTTCCCCTGATGGCAGCTATAATACAAGGGCCAACTGCATCAAACTTTGAAACATTTAGCCTGGGTTCACGGCCTTGCTTTATCACTTACCAGCTGGGTAGCCTCAAGCCCATAGTTTAAAAACTCTCAGAGCCTCAGTTTCCTCACTTACGCAATTCGGACAATACTTTAACTATTTGGATCATTAGAGCTTTAAGTTAGAAAATATTTGTGGAAACACTTAGCACAGATGTTCCTGAGCACAGAAGCCCAGTATGAATCTCCCCTAAATCTATGAATAAGGGTATGTTTCTAAGTTAGCTTCCATGACACTCATTCTTTTTCCTTCTCTCCTACCTGTTGTAGATGTGACAAAGTTTCCAAGTACAAATGAAGTGACCCTCATCAAGCAATAAAGAAACAAATCCTTGAGCAGCTATTTCCTGTCTGACAGCTGGTATGCATATGCTTCATTGACTTTACTGTTTAGCCATGAAACCTTCATCGTAAGTGTCATTTGGCTTTAACTTTGCAATAAGGTAATTATAGTGCTGGGCTTATTAAAAACAGACCCCATCACAGGAGACGTTGACGGATGTTGGAAACAGACTCCATCACAGGAGACTTTGACGGATGTTGGTTGAAGTTCTAGCTTGACAGGCAAGCGGGATGAGCAAGTGGATGGCAGGGCTAAAGACATTATATTGCAAATGCTGTTTATTTCTGTCAACTATAAACTATGCAGTAAATAACACAGTATATAAAAGAGATCCAGAAATAACATTAAGTTAAAATGGAACCATCAATTATTCTCTCTTCTTTAGTTTTCAGATTTCTTTTCCCCTTCACTATTGGTACTTTTTTTCTTTATTCGTTAATTGCTTTTTTCCATGACTCCCCTGTTCCACTCCAGTGCCCATAAATCACTGTAAAAAAGATAAAATGTTACTATTATGAAACGAGTGTAAAAATGGTTTTTAAATAAATTTTCTTTTGCCATCGAGCCAACTTTCTCTAACCTTTAAGGGAGAGTTTAAAGCTTCTACTGAGAACATAGTAAACTCCTTTTGGCAGAGTGCATGTATTTTTAGCACTCACACTATTTTGGGCACTGGGCAGAGTCCAGAATTGAAGGGGTCACTTCTCAGTGAGTTTTGAGATGTAAATTTCAAATATACTACATTAGGAAGTTCAAGGTTTTACTGTAAGGAGGAACTTTGAAACATACTCGCCTGAGGTAGTGAATCACAAAGGATTTTGTATTAGCTGGCTGCAACAGCAGGATGATAATAAATGGAGAGAATGGGAAGAAGGAGAGGAAGAAAAGAGTATGTGAAAAATTATGTCTAACCTCACTGCGTTCCCCAACAGCAGCCATGCCCACATCCAAGCCTTAGGAAGCTGATCCAGTTTCCCTATGCGAGGGCCCAAGGTTCATATCTAGATCAATAAATAGTTCCTGAAAATCTATCACATGTCCAGCATCATGCTAAACACCACTTTTATAAGTGAGTCGTTCATTCAAACATTTTGAGCACCTAATATGTGTCACATATTGGAATCCAACTATGAATGAGACATAAATGGCCCTTATGCTTAAGGAGTTCACACTTTATTTCTATATCTGCTCTTACAGTATTCAGAATAAATTGTAAAAACTCTTTTATTTCCTCCAGGATAATGTTCAGTGGATACACCTACTGTTGTCACTATAGAACCTCTTTGTTACATAATCTTGATGAGCATATTATTGTTACAGGTAAAACAATGTGGGAATAGGAAACTTCAGTTATTCTAGTTAAACACAACCATATATGTGGGCCAAAGCAGAGAATTGAATGGGATGGAATTTAAGAAAGTTCTATGATGGGACTAATGTACGTATCTTGATTCCATCAATGGGCTATAAAATTACTGTTTAGTCAACAACTCTATGCATAATAGAAACCCCCAATACAAAGACACATACAGTAAAACCCACTGAGCACAATCCTGTATTTCAGGTTCTCTAAGATTTCAGCTTCTCATTAAAAACATTACATAGCTGCAGGTATACAGTGGGGCAAGTGGCAATGGGCACTTTGAATAGTGGCCAAAGTTACTTGTAATTAAAGCAAAAAGAGCTATTGGTCCCTCATTGAGTTTTTCAGCCATATATAGACAATTCATCCTATGTTTAGAAAAATAATAAACAAATTCTAATAATTTCATTAGAAAATATTAAATTCCCTGCATCCCTGCAAATAACTGGAGATCATCTAAAATGTCTTAAACACCATGATTGGGAATCACTGTCTGGTTATCAAACAGTTATGTGAATTACAAAGCTTTGGGAAATAATAATTGAAAAGTGAGCGTGTGTCCTTAGAGATTTTGGCTAGCACAAAGTACCATGGGAATAATTAGAAAGTATTTGAAACCACGATCCATTGTCACAATTCAATAGGCATAAGGCATAAGAACAGAAAAGCTGAGGTGCCTAGATAACATGATTAAATCTCATTGACAAAGGACTGCAAAGAAATGCCCACTATACCAGGCCAGCCCAAAGACCTGCCACCATTTCTTTAACTCTCTGAGCACTAAAATTGTCTAAAACCATCAAATAAAATTTTGATAACTTCATTTAAATACTCTCCTGTAAGGAAAGTGAGCATAATTATAAAGCAGATGTTTCTGTTCATAGAAGTAAGGCATAGGAAAGTTCATGGCATTTAAGATACAGGCAGCAGTCACCAAGTCCTCTTTAGTCTTGGGGGTTTCTTACAGCTAGTGCTTCTCCAGAATGGATACATTGCTGCTTGGTCATTCTGCCACTTTTTCAGCAGCATATTTTCGCATATGTGTTTCTCCTACATCTTAGGATGTAAATGTATTTTTGACACATATTGGTGATGTGAAAGAACACGTGGACAGTCAAAATCAGAAAGACTCAAATAATGATATCTCTGTGTGTTATTTATTCATGATGCTTTGGTTTCCTCATCTATAAAATGAGGATGGTGTTGGTGTCTTCTGCTGAGGCATGTCATAAGGAGAAAATGAGGTCATCAATGTCAAGGGCTTGGCACTGTGCCTGATGGCGGTTGCTAAAATTACTATTTACTATAAGTGCTGTTGCTATATTGATAACATCTTTACCAATAGCACAATTGATATTTATATATGTGTGTATATATATTATCTATATATAGAGAGAGACAATCAGAGAGAGACAGAATTTATGCAGAATGGGTAGAAAAGGGGGCTGAAAGATAGTGAATTTTAGAAATAACCAAAGACTGTCTTTCACACCTAAAGTGGTTTCAGAATTTCTAAACAATAACTCTACATTCTTCCAAGTCTCCAATGTATAGAATTCCACCCATGTACCCCAGGGCTCCCCTGGCAGCCTCTTACATCTCCACCGGTCAATCTAGTTATCTTTCAAGAGCTTGGTTCCTACAGTGTCTGGGCATACTTCCATGACAGCACTTTGCCCATGATGCTGAAATGATTTCTTCCCACAGAAATCTCCCCCACCTAACTGTCCACTCCTGAGAACTGACCCCAACCATCTCTGAGTCCTACAGTCCTAACACAGCCCCTTGCTCCAAATTTGAAGGAGGAGGAAGGGAAAGAGAAAAGAGAGCAGAGGAAAGGGAAAAGGAAAAATTAAGAGGAATAGAGAGAAAAGAGGCAGACTGTGCACAATCTAATCGCCATTAAACATTTCTAGGTTCTGTTCTCAGAGGCTTTTATTGATTTCAAGAGCTTCCCCTGGAATTCTTTGACTCTTTGCTCTGGTCTGAATTTTCACTCTCAGAAGACAGTGAATGCTACTGGCTCAATAAGTGAGACCCATGAAGCGACAAGAAAAATGGAGAGAAAGAAAAGCCTTCATTTAAATATTTAGATATTATCCCTCTTCATACGGCAAGAATTTAAGAAATTGTACATTCTATGCATTTTAAGATCTCTGATGATTTTTCAGGAATTCCTCTCATTGTTTACTACTTACCTTAATCAAGTGTACTTCATTCATTCAACAAAGATTTATTGAGCACCTACAACGTGCCAAGCATTCTTCTGGGGACTGAAGCCTGCCTAATGAAGCTTACATTCCCAAGGGCAGACAGAGACTGAAAAAGCAATAAGTAAATTACTAGCTGACGGATGGGGTCAGGAGTGGGGCAGGGGGAGGAGACAGAAGGGATGGGGGAATGAGAGTGCTTGGTTCAATTTTAAATAGTCTGGTCAGGTTAGGTGACTGGGAGGGGGGCATTTGCACAAAGTACACCGGCAGTTCTCAGGGAGTGTTCCACACAGAAGGAATAGCCACGGCAAACAGGCTCGGCATCCACGAAAGGCAGGGAGGAGGCCAGTGCGGACAGAGTACAGTTGCTGGCAGGAGGGAATAAGAAGGTAGATAAGGTCAGGGAGGTCATGGGACAGAGGGGTGGCAGATCACACACAGCCCTGTAGCCACTGCAAAGACTACGACTTTCCTCTGAGTCACGTGGCAATCCTTCGGAGAGTTTTCCTTGGCTTGCCTTTCCCTTCCAATAAACAGCTTCCTAGAGTTGCCGTCCTATCCCTCACTGGTCAGTTAGGGGCTTTTGCAATTAGCCTGTCTTTTATAGCTTTAACTACCAAGGCCAAAGTCAGTTTCATATCAGATGTTCTTCCCTTAGATCTGGAACCCAGGCCCCTGTCCTGGGTCCCATTTTTTAGAGATCCCACCCTGCTCTGGCCCTCTCCTAGTGGCACCTCTCCCCCTGGGGTGAGGAGTCCAAGAGGTCAAGGGACTTGCTCACCCAGATCCTCTTCCCTCTGTCTAGACCACACTCCAGTGCCCAGGAACTTTCTACCCAAACAGAAGCCTCTCATGCCCAGGGCCTGTGCAGCCCTCTTCTCCTGGTCCACCTTCCCTAAGCCAGGCCAAGACCCCCCAGTGTGCAAACCCCCAGGCCAAGGATGGCCAAGAGCTGCTGCTTGCAGGGGGACAGAGCTTGGTCTTTCAGGCTGGGGCAGGGGCACCATGCGCTCTGATTGGAGGCCCCCTGAGGTGTGGGTGGAGCCAGAGGGAGTGGGCTGGGGCCACTCATACTCCAGCCCCCGCCCTTCAAGTGTCCAGTGGACTAGGTGTCAAAGCCTTTCAAGTGATCAACCGGAATACTCAAACTGTCCTGCCAAAAGTTAAAAATGAAAACTCTCCTCTCCACCTGGTTCTAACTGCAACAAGAAGCTGTTTCCCCCGCAGTTCTACTTTCCCTACTCCCCTGGCTTATTTACTTTATCGAAATGGATTTCCAGATCAGCCAGAGATATGGATTCCCTTTGTTACCTGAGCACATCTCTCCCATGTCCCCTTGTTCCCAGGCTGCCAGTTTCCTATGAGATAAGAGTCAGCCGATCACCCCTGAGGCTCTCTTTTCAGCCACAGGTCATCAGACACACCATGGAAATTGATTATTCTACTCACTTCAGTTGAGAGGCAGTAACTGTCCATTAAAATGGCTCTTGGCAGCAGCAATCACTTTTTAAAGGGACTAAGCACTTGGGAACAATTTTAACTTGAATATAAGGTATTTTCAACAGTTAAATAGTAGCTTTCTCCATAAGAGTACATTTTTCAGAAGTGCTTTCAAATCTGTTATCTCCTTTTATTATCTTAACATCTCTGTGAAGCAGGTAAAGTAGGTGAAGGAACAGAATTCCAGAGAGAATGAAGGATTAGGCCGTGACCACTTACAAAGGGAAGTATTCCTATGAAGTTTAAATCTTGGTCGGGACCTGACTCCAATACCGTCTTTTTTTTTTTTTTTTTTTTTTTGCGGTATGCAGGCCTCTCACTGTTGTGGCCTCTCCCGTTGCGGAGCACAGGCTCCGGATGCGCAGGCTCAGCGGCCGCGGCCCACGGGCCCAGCCGCTCCGCGGCATGTGGGATCTTCCCGGACCGGGGCACGAACCCGTGTCCCCTGCATCGGCAGGCGGACTCTCAACCACTGCGCCACCAGGGAAGCCCCCAATACCGTCTTTAATATACCATGCACATCCTTCTGAATCCCCTCCTCCCTCTCCAGACATCCTCAATCTGGTTGGCCGTTTCCAAGTCTCATGTGATGCATCTTACCTTCTGGATCTGCCACATCAGAATGAAATACATGTTAGAGGCCATGTATTTTCCAGTGAAACTTCATGTCTTTTCATTTACTCAACTAATGCTTACTGGGTGCCTATTCTGTTCCAGGCACCAGGTCTGGGGGACTCAAAATAGTCAACATCCCTACTTTCATGGAGCTTATATTCTAGAGCAGGAGAACGGTTGATAAACTAGAAAACACCTAAACGAGCAAGAGGGCTCTACCTGCCACGCACCTATGCCTCTGCACCCACTGTTCTCACCCCTGCCACTCGCAAGCTCCCTCCTGTAAGCACCTGTGACTTGGCACCCGAGGCTTTCTCTGCCTTGCCCGGCCCTCATTCAGGACAGGCCCAAAGCGCTGGGGACTTGATAGCCTCAGCAACAGCTCTGGGCCAAGAACAGATTAGAGTCAGTGGGTAAATACTCCAGCTTGCTCCCTCTCAGGAGGCGACAGCTTTGAAGTATGTACTTCTATACTCTAACCCAGCTTCCCCAGGGGTAATGAGCCCCAAATGCCCACAGCCGGCACCCGATCAGTAACATACCCTGCATCGGCTTCTTTTGCTTCCCATCCTTCCCTCCACACTCCCCACCTGCACCTCCTGGGATCACCTCCTAGAAAAATGACTTAAACTCAAGTCTTTGTCTGGGGGGCACTTCAGAGAGTGATAAATGCAATGGGGAGGAGAAGTCAGTGTGAAACAGAGACTGAGGGAAGAAGAGACAATATTACACTGGGTGTTTAGGGAAGACTAAGGAATGAGGGGATGCTGAGCTGAGACTGGAATGAGTAGGAGGAACCTGCCCTGGAACATGAGGGCCTAAGGGGTCTCTCCAAGGAGAGAGACGAGCAGGTGGGAAGACCCTGGGGCTGGAAGGAGCTCAGTGGGCTTGAAGGACACCCCAGGCCAGAGTGGCTGGAGCAGATGAGCTCAGAGAAGTGAGAAGAAGCTGGTCCCAGAGCCCCTTGGGGCCATGGGAAGGGTTTTTCTGAATTTCACGCTAAACAGCCGAGCCACAGACATGATCCAATCCACTTCTTTTAAAGGTCATTCTGGCTGCTGTCAGACCCTGTGGCTCCCCATAGATCCCACTACCACACAGCCCATATAACCAGCCCCCTGAGATGGCTGAATTAACAGCATATGAAGTGCAGTTAGAGTGAATTTCAACAACAACAACAAAAAAGATAATGATTCAAGAATTTTCCTCTGGTTGTTGCCATATGATCTAGCAATTCCACTCCTGGGCATATATCCAGACAAAACTATAATTCAAAAAGATGCATGCACCTTGATGTTCATAGCAGCACTATTCACAATAGCCAAGACATGGAAGCAACCTAAATGTCCACTGACAGATGAATAAAGAAAATGTGGTACATATATACAATGGAATACTACTCAGCTATAAAAAAGAACAAGATAATGCCATCTGCAGCAACATGGATGCCACTAG
Source organism: Globicephala melas (assembly GCF_963455315.2). NCBI lineage: Eukaryota > Metazoa > Chordata > Mammalia > Artiodactyla > Delphinidae > Globicephala > Globicephala melas. Next base: position 126,671,281 of record NC_083315.2, read on the forward strand.
AGACATCATACTAAGTGAAGCCAGTGAAAAAGAGAAAAACAAATACCATATGATTTCACTTATATGTGGAATCCGAAATATGACACAAATGAACTTATCTACAAAACAGAAACAGATTCACAGACGTAGAGAACAGACTTGTGGTTGCAAAGTGGGAGGGGGACTGGGGGAGGGAAGGATTGAGACTCTGGGATTAGCAGATGCAAACTATTATATATAGAATGGATAAAAACAAGGTCCTACTTATAGCACGGGGAACTATATTCAATATCCTGTGATAAACCATAATGGAAAAGAATATGAAAAAGAATATACACATATATAACTGAATCACTTAGCTGTGAATATATGCATATATAACTGAAACACTTAGCTGTACAGCAGAAATTAACACAACATTGTAAATCAACTATACGTCAATAAAATTTCTTTAAAAAAAGAATTTTCCTCTGGTTAACAGAGAACTTCCCAAATCCGTAACCCCACACGCCCCACTTCAGGAATGCATTCTTCAAGCTCTTTGTGAAGAAAGTCATGGGAAGTACAACTGGCACAATATTACTCCCAAATATGTCTCAATTAGCCACGTGATCAAGAGTTCTGCCTCTCGAACCTAAAAGTTCAGAGAATTCAGTCACTTTCCTGATAACCATTCTGAATTAAAAAGAAAAGACGCCTTTTGCAAATAAGAACAATGAAGGTCAATTCATCTGACAATCTGGCCCCTGATTTCAAAAGATCAGTACTGCTTTTAAGTACTCCCAGCTCTTAATGGTGCTGTACTAATGCATAAGCCTCCTGATAGGAACTCCTCGGCCATTTTGTTATTTAATGTGGATGCTGTAAAAGCAAAGGTTAGAATCTTGCGACTTTCAGGGCAAAAAAGATGAGGCTAGTTAGGCTGATGCTTGACAAGCAGTCAGAATAAATTAGTTTCCCCTCTCCGAAATGTTCCTTTGTCAGCTTCGCAGGAGTCAGTAACTACTTGAACTCAGCAAATGCTGCCAGGAGCAGAATATCAGATGAGATGCAGAGAAGCTTACTTCAAAATCACTGCTTAGAGCTAAAGCATCTTAATGCCTGTTCACACAGTGCACGTGAGCCCATCACCCTATCACCCTGCCCGCAAAGGGGGATTCCACATTCTCCACTGTTCCCAGGAGTTATTTATCGGGAGGCACATTATTTTGTGGGAGAATGTGTTTCTAAATGCCTTAATCCACGCACTGTCTCAAAGAATTATATAGGGAAAACGTTTCTAGAAATTAAGCAAAAGAAAGCAATTGCCCACACTTTTTTAAAGCAAGATTTTTGTTTAAAAGAATTAAAAATAGTTTTATTCACTTCTAATTCTGGATATTTTTAGGAAATTTTATATCACAAAAGAATCACTCTTTGGTTGAAATGTCTTTTGCAATTTCAGCTCTCACAGCCTTATCCTCTGCAATTTGAGTGTGGTGTCACTGGATAGTAATGGAAAGTCACTCATACCCAAGATCTAAATAGAGGTTATGTTTTGCTGGAGAGACAGGATAGCAGGTCTCTACTCCGTGTTCAGGAACGAGCATTATAACCAGCACAGGAATAAGGAAAACCTACTGTAAACCCTACTGCAGTCAAAGTCATTGTTGGAGGACAGAGGTGGTGCTTTTTAATTGATTCCCATCTCATACTAGCAAACTAGGAAGTTAAATTTCTATTTTGAATTTCTGTTTTGTGTTTTCAGTTGCATCACTTTTTTAATTCTTGAAGTAATTATCTATTTTGCAAAATTTATGTAAATAACCATTCAAGCTTGTCAAACATGTTTGTGGAATAAGCCCCACTGAAATCACTCGTTTTAAGTTACATATGTGAATAAAGTAGAAAAATAGAGCAAGAATTGCTATATTATTAATAATTGTAAGTATAGTCAAAAAAATACATGAGATTCATTCATTCCATTATTCATTCAACAAATTTTCTGGGGGGCCTATTCTGTACCAGGCCTTGAAAAGTAGCAGTGAAGAAAACAGACAAAACCCCTTCCCCTGTTGCAGTTTATGTTCTGGTGACTACAAACAGACCAGTCAACAAGCCAGACATATGTATGTTTATGCCAGAGGCAATAAATGCTAAGGAGAAAAATAAAGCTAAAATGAGAGACAGGGAAGGCCATATGAATGGGGGAGCTATTTGAAACAGAAGGTCAGGGAAGCTTCACTGATGAGGTGACATTTGAGCAGAAACCTCAAGGGGAGAAAAGAGCCATTCCTAAATCCAGGAGGAATATTCCAGGCTAAAATAATGGCAAGTGCAAAGACCCTGAGGTGAGACTAGGATTGGGGTGTATAAGGAGCTACATGAAGGAAAACGTAGCTGATGCTGAAATGAGCAGTGGGAAAAAGAGTAGGAAATGAGGACAGAGAGATTGTAAGCAGAGGGCTGGGCAAGATCGTGCAGGGCCTTGCAGCTGACTGTAAAGAACTATTCTTCAGTGTCTGCTGTAAGCCAGGCACTGAGGACATGGCAGCAAAAAAGACAGCGAAGGTCCCTGCTATACAGAGTTTACTCCTAGTAGATACATACACACACACACACACACACACACACACACACACACACACGCTCCACTTCCCTTCCTCACCCTTTCCTAATCCTCCAGCAACTTCATCATCTTTCCCCAGTCAGTAGAGGAAGCAAGCCCATATTCTACAGGAAATAAAATGGCTTGGCCCCCATTTTTCCCTGAGCGTAGCTGACCCAGAATCTCACAGCTCATAGGGAGCCAATGTAGAGCATCAGGTGTATTTTAACAGTAACGACAGCAAAACACATTTTAATGTCAAGAATTTCTATTTGTGTTAAAGCAAGAAATCATTAGCAAAATTAAAACAAACTTCAGTTTGGGATTAACAGATACACACTATTATACATAAAATAGATAAACAACAAGGACTTACTGTATAGCACAGGGAACTATATTCAATATCTTGTAATAACCTATAATGGAAAAGAACCTGAATAGATATATATATACATATATACATGCATAACTGAACCACTTTGCTGTACACCTGAAACTAACACAATATTGTAAATCAACTATACTTCAGTTTAAAATGTTTTTTAGAAAACATTATGAACAATTAAAAAAAGCTTCAAACGGAAAAATAACTCTTCTCTGGAGTAACATTACTAAAAAGTAACATTTACTTTTTAGTAAATCTGGGGTTTCCCTGGTGGCGCAGTGGTTGAGAGTCCGCCTGCCGATGCAGGGGACACGGGTTCGTGCCCCGGTCCGGGAAGATCCCACATGCCGCGGAGCGGCTGGGCCTGTGAGCCATGGCCGCTGAGCCTGCACGTCCGGAGCCTGTGCTCCGCAATGGGAGAGGCTGCAACAGTGAGAGGCTCGCATACCGCAAAAAAAAAAAAAAAAAAAAAGTAATTCTGAAGCCTAAGATACAGACCACTTCCAACAGTTCCCAGGACTGCTGTTCACCATCTTATTTATAATTCTTATTAATTCATTCCAAATTTTAACTTGGAAGCAAGCCATTACTCTCTGCTCTGGCTTTTTCCTTGGTTTAGGTTAAGATTTCAAAGCCCCCAATATTTCTGCTTTGTTCCTCTCAGGAGCAAATTCACCTGCCATCCTCTGATGTTGTTCTGGTGACAATTAGCACTGCAGGCCCTGGACCACCCACTACTCACCACTCCCCACCCAAATGGGCCACCTGGAGAAGGACAGTCCAGTCGGCAAATACCTGTGCCTATGTCACTAGCTCTCTAGGGCCGTGTTTGTGATTCTCTGATACTATGTGAATCCAGGCCTCCTGGACTGCACAGTGCTGTGTGCTCTTCACTGCCAGAGCTGGAATTAACTCCTAGCTATCCAGAAGTTTCACAGCTCTCACCATCCCCTACCACGCCCCACACACACACACACACACTCTTAATAGGGCCCTGTTGCCACCTGCTAGGCACTAACCAATAGCTTATGTCAGTTTCATGCCTTTGTTTTATTCCCTTTGAGGATCTTTTCTCCACAAGCACGCTGAGCTCATGCCCTGCCTCCTCATCTACTTCCCTTACCGACTCCTAGAAAAAAGCTACTAACTTCCTGTTGGGAAATGGAGGTGGAAAAGTGTGGGATGGGGTTGAAGCCAGGCTGTTCGTCACCACTCCCCAAGCCCAGCTAAGCACTCCCACCCGGTCCATTTTCTCCCAAACCAGGACTCAGTGGCTTAATCCATACACAATGACAGAAGTGAATTAATTAACTGCTTCTGTCCTGGTTGCCCCTAGCAACTGACTTTGGCTCATAACTAAATCGCAACTAGAGATATTTCTTAGAGATTTGGTTAACTTATACTAGAAGAGAAAGTCTATCAGCATTTAGAGCGGAAAGTTAACTGGAGGTAAGAGAAAATCTTTTCCATTGATAAAAATCTCTAAATCCGGGCTTCCCTGGTGGCGCAGTGGTTGAGAGTCCGTCTGCCGATGCAGGGGACATGGGTTCATGCCCCGGTCCAGGAAGATCCCACATGCTGCAGAGCGGCTGGGCCCGTGAGCCATAGCCGCTGAGCCTGCAGGTCCGGAGCCTGTGCTCCACAACGGGAGAGGCCATAACAGTGAGAGGCCCGTGTACCGCAAAAAAAAAAAAAAAAAAAAAAAAAATCTCTAAATCCTCATCTTCTAACGGTGGTCATATCCTAATTACTCAAGGTCACAATAAGAAAGCTCCTGATTACATGATGTTCTATTGAGTTAAAGAAACAAACATCCATTGGCCTTTAAACCAATCAAAAGCACCTCCTTGCAGGGCCCTGGAACACCAGTATGAACTAAAGCAAGGGATCCTGAGTGCGAATGACAAAGACTTCATAATTCCCACTGGCCAGGTTTGGTCACAAGCAGTACTTGCCTAATACACACCCCAACCAGCCAGCCTCCATCCTCTCCATTACGGAAATCACTCTGTGCCGTGGCGGCAATTGTTTGTGCCTTTTCCAGCCCATTAATTTCTCTGTATTTAAGAGGAACAGCATTTCCATCTCTTAGATTAGATTTTGTTCATTAAACCCTCATGTCACTTCCCAACCTGCCAAATTTTCATCAGTAGAGATCCGGGATTCAGGACCACAGCCCATTAAGCACAATATTTTGAAATTTACAATTTTGTTTTACAAAACCCCCTAAAGATAATCTAGCTTGCATATAGTAACCTAGAAAAAGATTAAATATAAATGGATGTTTTCTAAAACATTTTGAATATATTATTATTGGCTTAACACTTCACAATTTCCATTTTGCAGAATACACTTAATCATATATAATATGCAAAGGCTGGAGAATCCAAGTTTTTGTTTGTCTGTTTTTTGATTATAACTACTTAGTGTAACCATATGTTAACTTTTAAAAAAAATTTTTTTAATGAGGGAGGGAAATACACATGATGGTTTGGGAGCATGTTGTCTAATAAGGCTTAAAGTAGATGATTTTGATAATCAAATTGTATTATGCCAGAAAGGAGGAGTTTAGTGGAAAAGCCTGAACCCTTGGAGAAAAACGGTACAGCCATCTGGTCCATTTGGTTTCCTTGGATGTGAACGCCATGATCAAAGGAGGCTGGTCATAGAGGAAGTATTAAACAGCTCCAGGGGACAGCTGGGCAACATCAAGCCTTATAGGTCAGCCCTCAGATGACTTCCTTAGAAGCAATGGGGCATCACCTACCAAAGAACTAGGCCAAGGAGACCACGTAGGACTGATCATGCCAGCAGATGCCAGAAGTGGGGGAGAACCCTTTACGGTGAGGGGAGCAGGAAAGACCTGAGAATAGAGTTCTGCCCAACGAGCTGGAAAGACGGCCCAGAGGGAGGAAGCTGGGAGAAGTTATAAACCTAGATACCATGATCCAAATAAAGAAGGATTAAACCATGTGACAAAGTAGCCTTAGCAGCTTTACAAGTAATCTTTCAGCCTCAGGAAACTAAAGCACGGCTGTCCTCTGAGGAAAGTCAGGTTTAAATATTTGGGACTTACATTCTCATGTAGGTTAATCATGTTGGAAATGAAATTGTTCAGATACAATTTATCACATTTCCCGATCAGCCTGTTCTACAATGTGATTAACACTGGGATCACAATAAAAATGTTTTATTTCGTGGATAATTGTATGTACCAGTATCTACCATTTCCAAATGTCTCCTTTTATTACCCTTCTTCAGGAAAGTCTTAATATTTAAGTGATTTACTGATCACTTAAAATGCCAGCCTCACCATTAGGAGGGACATTCACTATACGTGGCTTAATTTTATAGTACATTATTTCTTTATAAACAGACACATTACTGTAGCACATTAATTAAACCTTTTCCCCATTATGCACTACATTTCGAAGACAACAGTGTAACCAAGTGTTGGCCTGATGGCTGTGTCTGTGACATCAGTTCGTGGCTCCCAAGAGAGGCACACTCCCCCACCCTGGGAAGTGATGCTACTGGGACTCCAGGACCAGGCAACACACAGCGCTGATCTGTGAAAGACATGCTTCATGCATAAGGCATGGCAGGTGTGCTTCACAACAACCCAATTTGCTGAACTATTCAGCATCAATAACTTAGCTATCATAAAAAATAACTTAGCTATCATAAAGGCCTTTTAGAGCTGGGTTATGAGAAGAGTTTTAATAAAATGATATCACTCCAATCATGTACATCCCATTTGCATTTAGTAGAACCTGGTGTTTAGACGGGTATAAAAAGAAAACTCTTGCAGCCACTTTTGTAAAGCCCTTGCTCAGAAATGTGTTGGTCAATGGGAGCTGTGCGAGGTTCAACCACTGGGGAAGGATTTCAGGAAACACTGAGAGAGGTCTTCCCCCTGAAAATCACACAGGATTAAAAAGGTCAAACTCTGATTTCAGAAAAGCCTTTCAGTTGAAAAATAATTCTAGTGAGGAACACAAAACTACAAGCAAATTTCCTATTTGCATGGAGACTGGCTAAGTATTACATTAAAATTTCCTATGGAATAACATTTTCAAACATTCATGGAAAAGGGCAAGAATAGTGTCAAGAAACTAATCTTCAGTAAATCAGTTGCTAAACAGATCTGAATTATCTATTTTATATTTCCCTGTTGACCCTTCCTTTCCAAAATCAAGCAGCAAGAACAAAGTCCCATGCCTAATACCCAAGAGACCATGAAAATGTTACGTCAAGGTATCTAGTTAGCAACATGTAAATGAAAATTTATAATTCCGCACCTTCCCATTGATGAGAATAAGATACAACCATGTCAAATTTCCCAGCACTAGGAATATATGTAAAGAACAGAACTAAATTTGACAAGAATAGGATTTTACTGTTGCATCAGCAGCATTTACTGAGTCAACAAAGATGAATTCAACATTCAGTATTAATAGTTATGTAAAGACTTGGGAGAAATTTCCTAGAGCAAAAGACTGGTCTGAAGCCCAGGCTCCATACAGAATGGCCAAAACCATCTTGCAGGAGCAACGCATTAAAACTCCCCCAGGCCCTGTTATATCCCTGGAAGCCTTGAAATCCAACGACGTCTCTGAAGTCTAGTAGTTGGCCAAGCAGGAGACTGGGCTTAGGGACCCCAACTTGTAAGCAGAATCTCACCATGGTTCAAGATCTTCTACCATTTATAAAGCATCTCACACGAATGTCAGACTAAATGTGGGAGGAAAGCTCTGTTCCCCTGGGTGACTTATCTACCCGTTCAGATGCGAGCAATTAAGTCCTTAAAGAAAGTCACTGTAAATGCAAGACATTGGGCTTCTGCTGAAAAAGGAATGATGACTGCCGAGTAGATTCTACATGCCAGGCATTGTGCAAGGTGACCCATGCACTGTCAGTAATGATTAGGAAAGATGAATATTGGAACTGACAAAATAAAATGAAGTTAAAGTGAATGGAAGAACCAAAGTACATATTTTTGCTATGCAGCTTCGGGAAAAAGAAAGAAACAGAAGCAAAATAAGACAGAGAGGAGTCCTGTTGGGACTACATTCTTATCTGTCTTAGAGAAGGTGCTGGATGAGCAGGTTGACAGGTTCTGCTACATCATGGCATGGAATTGCACTCCTGAGCAGCGTTAAGTCATACATCCCTGGGTACTTAGGAAGAGGAGAGGGAAACAGGCATATTTCTCCTTAGCAACCCTGACCTATGAGTTTGTAAAACTAGCAACTCCTATCCATCCTTCAAACCTCAGCTCAAATGGTGCATCCTGATAGAAGCCTCCACTAAGCCCTAAAACTAAGGCCCTGTTGTTAGACACTTATATAGCATCTTGTGTCTTCCCTTCATGGCACTTATCAAGGTTTATCATTACACATGGATTTATATGATTATTTGATTCTCTCTCTCTTTTACTTAGTTGGAAGCTCCAGAAAGGCAGGGACTGCATCTTCATTCTCTCCTCGGAATCCCTAACACCAAGCACAATTCCTGACACCTAGTAGGTGCTTAGTAAATATCTGTAGATGACAGAAAGAACAAATAATGGAAGGGAAGGAGGCAGGAAGGAAGGAATGCGGTGAAGACTATTCATTTGTATCCTAAGTCTCAGGACTGGCTTGGGAACTAGGGTGGAACTTGGGAAGAGCCCAGTTGCTTACTAAGAGTGGGATAGGAGCTGATTATGGGGAGGGCTGTCAACAGGTCCGCTCTACCCTCCCAGGGAACCCACATGCTTGGCCACCTCTGAGGCTGCCCTGTGTAAGCCAGAATCTCCCAGATAGGATTTCTTCAAACATTTGTCCTACTTTTATTTGAGGCAAGATCAGACAGTAGGTAGGATCTGAGAAAACATGAATATCTTGCATTGGCCTGAAACTGACCACATTTATGTAAGCTTTATCTGTTCAAGATTGATTCCTACAAAGTACTTGGTCAAGTTAGGGTTGTGTTGCTTTTTCCCATTCAGCTATTTAGCATTAACTTTTTCTATATTTGTGCATCTCCTGGTTACTATCCAGTTTCAGTGCTGCCTTAGAATTTCTCCCTGCAGTATTACCTTCCCTCTTCCTTTATTTCCTATGGTGCCTGCTGTGAGCCAACTTCATCTGGCTTCGCTTCTAACTCCCCCTGAGTTGCCTCCTAGCTTACACCTCTTCCTATGTGATGTTGGTACCCACCCGATGGGGATTTTAGAAATGCTGACTCCAATACAGGGCACAAAAAGCCTCTGGGCTTCCATGTCTGCCCCCTGTCAATCCTGCTTATGTGCTCAAAGAATTCCTACAGCAGGTTAGTTCCAGCCCAAAGCTGAGAAGCTACATTTACCACGGACAGAGAGGAATGTCCAAGTAACACTCTGGCAACAGCTACCCCTGAATGCTCTCTCCTAACCAGTCTAGAGGACCACTTGAAAAGCTACTGCCACTGGCTTCCCTGCCAGTATGTTTAAGCAGCTCCATATTTTAGATTCTCAAAAATAAAGCTCATTCCACTGGCACAGAGAGTCTTTCTGGGAAACAAAGAGCAAGAGGTTGCAATGATGCTGGCAGCACCTGTGGCCCTTCACTTATCTACTGATTGCAGAGCAAATAAGGGCTTAAAAGAGAAGAATGCATGTTAAAAGTCTATGTGATCCACTCTTTAAAGTGAAAATGAAATCTCTTCACCTCAAGCAGACATGGACCACTGACCCCATAAGATTATAGCACCAGTTTCCTATACCCACCAATACAACTTGCAGGTAGATTACTAGTAATTAAGAGACCACCTCCAAACTGAGCTCCCATTCCAGAAGCACTGGTTTGAGTAGACAGAAAAAGGAATCGCAGAGGCAGCAGCTAAAAGGAATAATGTTTCTCCTGTAACAGAGACCTGAGTATTTTCATCAGAAAGAACACGGGGTGGGAGAACTCTCAGGTGTTATTTGGGTAGAGGCCCTGCTCAGTTCTGGAGGTGAAGCTACCAGAGGAACATAGACAAAGTAAACGTGTCCCCCACCCCACACTGCTCTGTAGTCTGAGCTTACTCCATGTGGCCTCAAGAGGTGGGGCAACCCAAAAGGGCAGCAGCTACAAAAGGGCAGTTTGGGGTTCAATATAAGCAGGAACTAACAGAGCAGCCTAAGAATGGTGCTGACACCCTCCAGGGGCCATGAGGTCTCCCCATCAGTGGATGTCCAATCGCTTAGAGACACAGGGGAGAGAATCCTTATTCAAAGACAAAGGAACAAAAGCAAAAGCCTAGATTTAAGTGAAGGATGAAAGTGAAGCCTTGAGGAAGCTTCTGAGGTGACTAGCAGACTGAGGCGGCCATATTGTCCAGGGTTGCCAGGACCAAAGTTGGGCCAGGTCCTGGAGATTTCAAATTTAAACTGGACAACGTTTTGCTAGGGTATCATAGAAGGTATGCCATCTTTGGATAAGTAATGGGATTTTGTCAGTTTTCAGTTGAAATTGCTAAGCCCTCCAATTATATGTCATATTTTGTGTGTATGTGCCCATGCACGTTTTTCTGGAGAGAAAGCTGACAGCTTTTATCAGATTCTAAAAGGTTTGAAGTTTTAGATGAACTTCCAAACATCTTCAGGTGTTTTTGTTTTTGTTTTTGTAGTACGCGGGCCTCTCACTGCTGTGGCCTCTCCCATTGCAGAGCACAGGCTCCGGACGCGCAGGCTCAGTGGCCATGGCTCACGGGCCCAGCCGCTCCGCAGCATGTGGGATCTTCCCGGACCGGGGCACGAACCCATGTCCCCGGCATCGGCAGGCGGACGCTCAACCACTGCGCCACCAGGGAAGCCCTCTTCAAGTGTTATATGCATGTTTATTGGATTTTGGATATTAATCCAAATATTTGGATTTGGGAAATATTCCTTTCTTACTTGGTATTCAATAATTAAAGGTTAAAAGTTGTAGCTAGGATTAATCCTTGCTCTTTGGGAGCCTGAAAGTAAATAAGGGATAAATTCTCCTCCTACTGAATGAGTATACTTCAGATGGTATTCAGGTTTTGGACTTTTATGGAGTCCTGGGAACAAAAACATAACCTAATGCCTACCTAGTAAGTCCAGTCGAAGGGGGGTCCGTATGGTGTCTGTAGTGGACATTGCCCTTTGCCTCCCCAAACTCCTTCTCGCCTTCTGGAAACTGCCTCAATTTTTGTTTGGAGGTCAGCTCCTCCTCTCAAATAACATGATCTGGACAGGCCGCCTCTGCAGTTTTGGGGGTAAAGCTCCTTCGGTCAGAGTCAGACCTTCCCTGGCCACAATGACTGGCGTAGGGTAGGAGAGTAACCTAATCCAGTCTAGTCCTTGTGACTCTCAGGATATTTCTTGCAACACTGAGACAAGGATCCTTGTTTTCTCGCCCTGGATCTAAATCTCTGGATTGCTGACAGGCACCACATAACTATGCGAAGTCCCCAAATAAAGCCAACATCGGATAACAGGAGCTCAGTTCTTGGTAGTGTGGGTTGAGCCATGAATCAAGGCACACTTGAGACTCCATCATATCTCACTCATAGGTACCAATAAACTCCATCTTTTAAACAAGCCAAGCCAGTCTGGGTTGGGTTTTCAGTCACTTGCAACCAAAAGAATTCTGACTAAAATAGAAGGTGAAGATACAAAACGACAGTTTGACGGTTACCACTTAGAGTCCCCATAAAGTAAACCTCCATCAATCTATGCTCACCTAAATGTGAAAGTCCTTTTACCTACTTTCTCCTCACTTATATCTTTGCTTCTTTCCCCTCTTCTAAAGTACCTCCAAGATAACACAAATTCCTTGGAGGATCCATATTTCCATTTAAAACATGCTCTGAAATACAATCAGCTCTTGAAATCTTTCACAGAAACCTTACCAAGGTGAAGAAGCAAAAGGAATATAAAATGTAATATGGCCGTGGTTTTTGAACAGGGGGTATTATAGCATAATGAGGAAACAGACCTTCTTCCAGTTTCACTTATCCCAAGAAACTAAAATCGGTGTGAAAAATAATGTCACCTTTTTCACAGAAATAATATTTGCATAAGGAAAAAACTGGCTTTATACCTTGAGACCTAGTCCTCTGTTTATAATTTGTGAAATTATAATTCAAATGCCAATTAGCAAGTAACCAAAAACCAAACCAAGATCCCAAAAGACTTAAAGGTTATTTATAGCAGAGACAGAAATGAAGCCAGATAAAGGAATATATCTTTCCCTGGTATGGTCAATGCACTCATGGGTACTCAGTAAATCATTATTTAGCACAGTCCTTTCTGTAATCATTTAATCCACATACAATGTCCTAGTGGTAAACCAGACACACACAGTCACACCTAACTTGAAATTAGATGATTAATCAGTCAATAAATAAAACTACTTGCCTAACAGTAAAAGTTTTCATTGTAAACAATTAAAATAGCAGCAAAAGAAGCTGAGAACTGACCCTGTACAGAATTCTGCATATTGTGAAATTAAAAGTAGAAGAGAGATTGTTTGATAAAGTAGCTGTAAACATCAACTACTTTTTATGGGACAATCTTTCCAAGATGTCTTCAGCCTGAATATAATAGTTCACAAGAAAGTAAATATGTGTACATCTCAAATGTCTAAGAAATTGCCTTAGTTGGAATATTTTCCCAGACTGACTTACATACTGTCATTCCAGAGGCAAATAAAAATATATCTGTTGAATGGGTTCTTGGGTTTTCTCAAGTTTATCTAGGGACACTTATTCAGATGAAATAAAGAGTTAATTCATCCAAGTAAATTAAACTCAAATTTACACAGTTTTCTAAATTTCTCCAGTTCCAAAGGTTTTCTTTTGTACTACACTTAATTGCTGCACTTTTACCTTATAAAATCATCTCACCATCTCTTTAAAAAGATGAGCTCAGAGGAATATTGGTCAGACCCAATGGCTCAAGGCCCAAAGATCTGGCAAACTGTGGTATTAGATTTTGCAACATCCTTGCTCTTCCTATTTCCTGTGAATTCTGAAGCATTTAAATTGAATTCAAAGTAATTTAATTTTTAAAAAAATTTTATGAGCGCTTTTAGAGTAATTGGACAGCCATACCTTCTGATCACAAGATCAGCGTGTGCAGAGCCCTCTCAGAGTGACCCTAACTGTGTTTCCTCGGAGATGCATGGACTGTATTGGTCTTGAGACCAAGTTTTGCCTGATTGAAGGTCCAATACCCTTAGCGTTGACTAATGTCAAAATATGACAACAGAAAGTAATCATTTCAAATCTTTAAAGGCTACTTTAATTGTGTTTAGACTAAGTACAAAAGCTCATGAAATATTAGACAGAAACAGAAGCGGCTCTTTACACATCTCACAAATTTACAGTCCATAAAAAAAAATACATAAAACTAACCACTTGAGATTTGATGGGCAATCAAAATGGGATATCAGGAAAAGGTTAAGCAAAAGCATTTGTCGAATACTGTAAGCATTTAAATGGAAAAAATATGCTAATCTACAAAAATAATATTTTATAAATAAGCTTTCAAACCTAAAATAAAATGGAAATACAATGAAGAATAAATTTGGATCCTGAAACACATTTCAGATAAAGTTATTTTTAAATGCCCATATTCCTTAAGTAGTTTGTCCCATGAAATAAAACTCATAAATGAAACTGTCTTTTCTGGAAAATAGTAATAGCTAATTAAAGCTCCCAATTCACACAGCTGGAGCATGAATTATTAATGAGCTTAAGGGTTGGTAATAAGAGACCCCTAAGAGGCAGCTTGGCACTGTAAAATACCCTAGAAATAGGAGATTCAAGGAAGGGAAAACCAGTTCTCTCAAGAGAGAGAAATAAGGCATTTTCTACAATTGTATTTTAAATATTCATAAAGCAAGAAAACTAGAGATGCCTGGTAAAAGTAAAAACCAATAATATAAAAATTCTACTAATGAACATTATTGATGGAGTTAACTGCTAGGCAGAGTAATGACTATTCTACAGTCAGCACAGCAGATACAGGTTTTTCTTTAAATTGGTTTGGTCACCTAACTCATTAAAAATGTATGTTTGAAGGACTATTTTGAAAGCATCATATAGGGTAAGCAGCAAATGAATCAAAAATATTAAGGATAGCTCTGAGTTAGAATTTCCTTAACCCCCAAATTCCTACTTAGACCATTCTTTTGGAAATCAGCATTCCCAAAAATAAATCAACCATTAGCAGCACAGAGTTGTGTATACACCAAGCAGAAACAAGAGTGTAGTAAAACAGGTTAACTTGGAATCACCAGGCAACAACAACAACAACAAAAAAAGTTGTCTTTCATCACTGTCCCACCTTCCAGAAAGTTCTCATATGTACGGATTTATCAGCAGTTCCCATTCATCAACTCAGCAGTGCATAAGAAGCCAAACTCATCATCCAGGTTTGACATCTACTGTTTCCAAGTGTTCAGAGTGTGCCTTCATGGTTCTCCTATTTGAAATATTTTAAATGAGAAAATTGGGACAGTTAACTACGGTTAGAAATGTTGAGTAGTTAACTCATAAAGGTACTAGCAGAAAAGAAGCAAAGTTTAACACTATTGCATTCCCATGCTGAAATTAAGCAGTCTTCTTGAAGAGTCTAGTATGAAAGCCTTAGACCAGTAAGTTGTTACTCCTCTGTAGCCCTATCTTTATCCCACCCATTCTATGAGTGTTAAAATAAGGGATGTGCCTTTCCCTTCACTTGTGTGTGTGTCTTTTTTTTTTTTTACTTCCTTAATTATTGTAGGTCTTTAAGTTTCATAATCTATGGAATTGAAAAACTCAGGTATGCTTGAAAGCAAAAGCAATTATCTGCACCTACAAGAGAAATGATATTTAACTCAATTGTAAATCAGTTAACATTTAATTAATGCTTACTGTGTGTCACATCCTGTGTTAACAGGAAACATAATACATGAGAACACAGAAAACTCTAATCACAGTTAATTCCAAAACTTTATTGTAGCCAAAGCTGCAAAGTAACCACTGATGAACCAGGTCTTTTCCAGACCTGTTGATGTTGGTGGGAGGCAAGTCCCTTGCCTCTTTCCCTTCTGGTCTCATGGGCTGTATCAGAACTGAAAGTCAGACAAAAGAAGGGCAGCAAAACTACAGGATTCTACAGATCACCACCCGTCATCTCTCTCTCGAAAAGTCTTGTCTTGAACTTTATCCACTGGTGGTAAGTATTGTACTGGAGAAGACCAAGCTAGCCTGAGGCAAAACTCCCAAGGTAATGAGTTTATTTTCAGAGCCCTACATAATCCTTTCAGCATGTCATTTTATCCACAGTAGGGGTTGGCTCTATCCCAGCAGACAGCACAATGTGGAGCCCAGAGGAAGTATCAATAAATATTTGTAGGATCAACAAATTGAGTAATTAATATGTAGTTTCTATTCCTGGATTCCTTAGCCACCATCAGCCAAGTTCCACAGCAGCAATAAAACACGGCCACTATCACAACTTACCACAGAAAGTCATCCTCAGAAAGTCATCTCAGATTCCATTAAAATGCTCACAACAGGGGGAGGCACTCAAATTTGACTATTCCAGGGTAGATGAATTAATCAATAACTTTTTACCTGACAGTTTCCATAAATACAATGAATGTCCAGGGTTAAATTTTCAGATATTATCAAAAGCTGAGGCCAGGGGAATCCCTCAGATCACAGACACCTTTCCCTAATCCACAAGGCTATGCCTGGAGCCAAACATTGTGACCTCTGCTGGAGAAAGGGAAAAGAGGGGAATTTTTTCTTTATTTCTGTATATATTCTGTTATGCTCTTCATTACTACCAAGCAAATCTAAAATAGATTATGCCACAATCATTTTAAAATATATCACAAGGCCAACTCAAGAAAAACAAAAATAGTCTCTCTTGCTTATTATTAACACAGGTTATTTACACAGAGGCACAATGGTACACTGGTTAGCAGCACAGACTCCGGAAGCCTTACTACTTGTGGCTTTGGACAAGTTGCTTAACTGCTCTGTGCCTCTGTTGTCTCATCTCTTAGGAGACAGTAAAACACCTTCCTCCTAGAGTTGCCATGAGGAAGAATAGCGCATGGCACAAAATGTACACTTAGTAAGGAACAACTTCTCTAATTGAAACTCAAGAAAACTAGACAGTAATCAGTCAAGCTACCAGCCATTTTGGTTCATACAACATAAATGCAAACCGAGGAATGAAAACAAGCACTAGACTTTCAAACAAATGAGCAGAGACTTGATAGTTGGGGCCTCAGATTAAAACATAACTGAAGAATTCACATTTTAGCAGTGCTCAGACATTTTAAGTTACTGTGATGAGTGACTGAAAATATAAATTCAGGTATCAACCAACAAATGGGAATTTTAATAAGTAATGGTCTTTCCAGCACCCCTAAAATATACTGCAGAGTAAGTCAATCTCTCAACCCAAGGATGGTAATTGGCTAGAAAAGGTTTAAAATACTTCCCTACCAATTGGTAAATAGCCTCTGCCTCTCACATGTCCCCAGCCACCCCTCCAGCCCCCCAGACACCACCACAGTCCAGCACCAAAGGGCTAAGCCCTGACACAAGCTCAGCCAGGGACCTCCAGGACTGACTCCAGAGCTGCAGCCAGCTCGTATACCAGCACATACCACTTGTTATGGGTGGAATTAGGTCCCAAAAAAACAATATGTTGAAGTCCTAACCCCCAGTACCTCAAAATGTGATCTAATTTGGAAATAGGGTCTTTCCAGAAGTAATCATGTTACAGTAAGGTTATTATGGCAGGCCCTAATCCAATATGACTGGTGTACTCATAAAAAGGGGAAATTTGGACATCAAGACAGATATACACACAAGGAGAATGCATGTGAAGATGAAGGCAGAGATGGGGATGATGATTCTACAGGCCAAGGAACTCTAAAGATTGCCAGTAAACCACTAGAATCTTGGAGATAGGCATAGCACTCAGAAGGAACGAACACCACTGACACTTTGATCTCAGACTTCAGACCTCCAGAACTGAGACAATAAATTCATGTTCCTTAAGCCACTGAGCTTGTGGTATTTGGTTATGACAGCCCTAGCAAACTAATACACCATTTCTAATTATACCTTTCCATGAGGTGGTATATACCCCCTGGACTTTTCATAAAACCTAAGCATAATTCCTCAAATCTTGGGAAGATAAAAGTAAGATTATTGTGCAGCTGTCTGAGTACATTCTCATAACTCAATCAGAAGTCCAGTGCCTTTAGGAACTAAAGGGGATTTGAGAATCGAAGGTTAAAAAAAAAAAAAAGGCTGGACACCCACAGAGTCCCAAAGCCTGGGACAGGTTAGATTTTCATGTTCCTGAACTGAAGCCAGGTTTTACTAACAAGGGTTACTTGCAGCCCCACCTGCTCATTAACCTTGGTCAATAGCCTTTGTGTACATGAAAGAGCAAGTCTCCTGAGAAACCCAGAAAACTGGATAAGGTTAAAATAGAGAGTCCTGTGGAATTGTTTCACCAGGCATTCTTGGAAGAAAATAATAAGAATGCCTGCTTCTGAAACTCAAGTAACCTGCACATTCCTCATCTTAAAACCTCATGATGTAAATTGAACACTTATAGTAGAGATCTCAGGGTATCATGAATTGAGCTGTTATACATGTACTTGAATTTCCTCTCATGTTATAGGCAAAGAAAAGAGGCCCAGAGATGCATAGTCAATCAGGGGAGGGGCTGAAACTAGACTCTCACCAGATTTTCCATCAAACCACTCAATCCACTCAAATTATTATTAAATACTAATTATATGCTAAGGATACAGAGGCGAGAGCAGTGAGGAGGGGGGGGGGGATGTGGACACCTAAAGAATTAAAGTAGAAAGGGTTAATATGGTGAGAACACTTAGAGCAGCCGTAGGTAAGAGTCAAAGTCACACAAAGGAGATGCCCTTTGAGCTGGACTTTTGAAAAAAAGTCAGCACTCCCCAAGCCAATGTGGAGGCCAGGAAGGCAGAGGAAGAAAGGCTCTTCCAATCAGAACAGTAGGAGAAAAGCGACAAAGCACAGAGTGGGAGGTCCCCAGTGGGAAGTGTCTGGAGGAGGGCAAACCGGGCCTTGGATGTCAGAGGCTTGGGGCTTTATTTTACAGGCAAAGTAGAGCTACCGAAGGGTTTATATGGGATATGATCAGTTGTTTCAGAAAACTTACTTAGTGACAATTTTTAAAATAAATGAGCTGGAGATAAGCTTTTAATAATTCTCCCTGCATCCAGCCTATTTCAAGAGTTTGGGAAAAATAAGAGTAGAAAACGATAAGTCAATTCAAAAGGGGAACTAACAAAACGTGGTGGCTTGTTGAACAAAGAGAAGGAAAGTGAGGCCAAAGATGACCGTGAAGGTCTACAGTCAAAAAAAAAAGACAGAGTGATGATGTTATCAGCTGAGAAAATAAATCCTGGGAAAGATGCTCATTCCTGAGGAACTTTCAGATTGTCTCTCACAGCTTCTTTCTGACACTAACAGGATCATAAAGTTGTGTAGAACTGGTATAAAACTTTGTGATAATAACCCTATCCACTGATTTAAGGTAAAGAAGAGACACTTTGAGTGTTCAGCATTGACAACACACACATTTCAAATACTGCCCTAGGAAGTATCTATATTTAACCTGATTATAACAGGGGTAATTATTGTAACTTTGAAAAACAAATCTCAAACAGAGAAACACCAAATATTCCTCTTGTAAGTTATATTATAAAAGGCATCAATAAACCAAAGACAAATAATTGATTTTGATAATTTGGGATTTATATTTTAACACAAAGAATTCCAGTGTAACTCCAAACTAAATTTATGCTTGAGTGTGGATAGGTATTCATTCAATCAATGGGAGAACACAAGAGGCAATTCAGATATATAAAGGTTTAGCCACATCCTAAATGACCTCAACTCTTATTTATCATGAGTTTGAACAAAATATGGAGCACGCATGAGTTTATGTCCAACAGCACTTGTAAAAGTATATCAAGAGCTTTGTAAAACCAGTCATTAATATAGACCTTGAAATTATTCATAGAAGTAGCCTCAAGTCTTCTCATTTTATATTCTATCTTTAAGCCACCTCTTCCATTTCCATGCAGTTGTTGTCTGATGATTCCAAATACAGTCCTCTCTCCTGGGCTCCAGATCTTTTTCAACTGGGTACCATACCTCTCAGCTCAAACTGAACACAACCAAAACTGAAATCAAGTCTTTTGTCTCCCCAGATAAGCTGGCACTTCCTTCTCTATTGTCTATCTTGGCTAATGGAATTGTCATCTACCTAGGCTCCCTATGGCTGGAGCTTCAGAGTCATCCAGGATGACTCATTCCAAATACCTCAATCAGTCCCTACACCCATTTTCTAACTAAGTCTGCCCTGTCCCCTTCCAGCCACATTGCTACCTGCCATGTTTCCGGATCCCATAATGCTTGCATGGAAAATTGCAGTATCCTTTTTCACCTTGCCTCAAATATCTACACTTCCAACAAAGTGACCCCTCTGAAGCATAATTCTCTAAAGCACCACCATATTCTTTGGATAAATATACGTCAATAGCTTCTCCTTGCCTTCAGGATGAAGTCAAACAGCTTATGTAGTAGGCAAAATAATGACCTTCCAAAGATGTCCATGTCCTAATTCCAGAACTTGTGATGCCACAGTACCTCAGATATTTTCTCTTAAATGTATTTTTCACAAGCAAAACACATCCAGGTTTACTAGAAAATCCCATCCCTACTAAGTCAGTGGTGATGAGATGACAAGCAAAATGCTGCAGAAATAAAAGAATATTAGGAAACTTTTACGGAGACACCACCTCAAAGAGCACCAATGTAAAGGTACCTCACCGACACTGTACTCCCTACCCTAGTTGTGGAGTCAAAAAACCTCCGATGTTGACAGATTTTCATGGTAAAAGAACTTTACAGAAAAAATGTGCTCTAAGAGGGCAACACAACTCACCTGGCAAGGAACACACTCTGAAAGCTCACGCAGAAGTGCTCCTCGAGTCCATGTTTCTAAGAGAGCTGTTCTCCCCCCTCAAGAAACAACGGATCAAAACAGTGCTAGTGGAAGCACCTGCTGCTGAATCAGCAGCTTTAGGTTCATTTGTTTAGTTTTTCTCTCCAGTCACTTTCTCCAACAATACTTATAAAGGCTTGTTTTTACACAAAAAGGTCAGACTATTAAAACATAATAAAAAAAATTTTTAATGGTCAGGCTTCAGGTATGGTACTAGGAAACTTAGATTCTTAATCAGAGCTTGTATTTCCCATAGGGCATGGGTCCAAGCAAGTTATCTTCTCCCTTTAAGCAGAAACTTGTTGCCATCTCACTGTTTTTCCCAGTTTCCAGTGCTCTATACTACTGGTTGTCATCACACTTGACATGCCCATCTGCAAGGATTAGTCCATTTCAGGCAGGTTTTATACTATTTCTAAGGCTTTCTTTAGGAGATTATTTCACCTAATTCAACAAAGACCAATTACATCCCATCCAGTACCTCATTCATTTATGGAATTAACACATTTTAACCTCCTTCTGCATACAGGCACTGGGCCTTTTCAGAAAGGAAGTTGCCATAGACTTGAATGTTTTTATCCCCCCAAATTCGTGTTGGTACCTAATCCCCAATGTGATTGTATTTGGAAGTGGGGCCTTTCAGAGGTGAATAGATCATGAGGGTAGAGCCCTCATTTATGGGATTAGTACCCTTATAAAAGAAACTTCAAAGAGATCCTTGTCCCTTCTACCATGCGAGGACACAGCAAAAAGATGAACCTATGAACCAGGAAGCAGGTCCTCACCAGATATAAAATTTTGGACTTCCCAGCTTCCAAAACTGTTAGAAATAAATTTCTGTTGTTTGCAAGCCACCCAACCTATATAGTATTTTCATTGCAGCAGCCAAGCTAAGACAGAAGCCAAAAGCATATGGGATCCAATACCACTGCTCATACTGGGGTTCCAGATGTCACTCCCAATCAAGATAATTTCCTGAGTAGCTACTCTTTTCCCAGCATCACAGGGTTACAGAGGACTTATAAAACATGGTTCCTGCTCCCACAGAGTTTACACAGCAGTCAGAAAATCAAAATGCATAAACATGAAAGAACAAGAGAAAGAGCCAAGTGAAAAGCTTCTTTCAAGGTAGATAAGAGTTAACACAAGGGGAAGGGGTGTTTCAATGTGGACTAAGCCAAATAAGCTATAGGAGGTCCAGAAGACCTGTTGCTTGAGCTGAGCATTCTGTCTGGTGTGGTGAAGTATTGGATTGCATTACAGGAAAAGAAAACACAGGAGCCAGTGCTGAGATGAGAATTTGCACAGCATTTTGAAGGCTGCCTAGGATATTTTCCACTTTAATCAAAGAAACTGCTAAAGAAACTATTTCTCTCAAACTAAGACAATATAGAAAATATCCTGGGGGGATAGGGTATGTGAAAAACTACTCATGGAGTAACACTTGGAAAGGAAATATTACTTTCCATTTTAAGGGGGGAACATTAACATTTTCAACTTCCATCTTATTCCATTATTTCAATAACAGAAGTGCTTTGAACTTTTAATCTACTA
Organism: Globicephala melas; assembly: GCF_963455315.2. NCBI lineage: Eukaryota > Metazoa > Chordata > Mammalia > Artiodactyla > Delphinidae > Globicephala > Globicephala melas. Next base: position 126,692,836 of record NC_083315.2, read on the forward strand.
TCCTTCCACAAACTACCATAAAGAGAGAACATTCTCTCCCGTATGAAAAAAAATGCTCCTTTTATTGGTATTTACAAATTACATTTTGTGTGGAAATGACAATACAAATAAGACACCCTGGCTTCTATTAGTTTGGGCCAATAAGAGACACCAGAGACCAACAAAGGCACAAAACTCCATTCCTCCAATTGTATAAGGCTCATTTTCATGATTTTATAAAACATCATTTCTAGGAATATTACATAACCCTAATAATTCACAGAATAAAAGCACCCCTGTCATGTTGCAGTGGATATCAAACTAACAGCAAAATCACTGCTATATTTTCAGAAATGTGTGTCAAATTCATATTTCAAATGTTATGAAATAGTTTGGAAAAAACAAATCAACATCACAACAAAGAAAAAGAGAAGGATTCATAATATTAAAATATCACATTACTAGCTGAAAATACGTCCAGTCTCTAATCACAGCACTTTACTAGCCCAATGAAAATCAAAGGGGGAGACAGAACATTGAAAATAAGGTTAATGGTTCTAACATTTTATTGCAACAAGAACTACCCTTCTTTTTAGAAATGATTTTTCCACTATCAGGTCATTTCGGGGACCTTTTATTAATCTCCTAAATTGATATTTAATAATCTAGAAATAGTGAATGAATACCTCTCCAGGAAGATATTATATAACAGCCAAAACAAACTGCATCTAAACAATGATCTTTTGGAAAAGAAAAATTATCTTATTCAAGGTCTGGATTCAATATACTGAAAACAAATCTGTACCATTGCAGCAAAGAAAGGTTGGGCTTTTCTTTTCCTTTGCTGAATAAAGACAGAAGTTGGTAAGACTTGCTAGGTTCTTAAAAGAAAATAATTATATTGCTTAGCTGACAGTGCTTTGTATATAGAAGGTGCTCAAAAAATACTTAGTAAAAGAATTAATTATTTTTTAACTGTGAAAATTTTAAATTAAAAAGCTGATTTATCAGGTCAGCCCAGCCAAACAATGAGGACAGCTTTTTTTTGGATGGAACGATATTTCTCCATCATCTCCCTCACCATCTCCACCCTAATTTCAGCCAGGTCTGGCAGCAATCATCTTCCACTCAGTAAAAAGGAGCAATGCCTTATTATATAATTACATGTAATTGCTTTTCCTCTATAAACAAACACAAAATTTCAGAAACATGGTAGCACTAGGTCTAGATTCTTTGTCATGTTTTTCCTCTTGGCAGAAACCTACAAAGAACAGATGGAGACATAGTGGTGGTTAAAAACAAAAATACACATATAATCATTTATAGTCTTCAAAAAACTGGAACAATTCTGCATGCAAATATTTCATCTGTCTTGGAAGACATAATGAATTTTCAATAGGCATAGTCAAAAAAGACAGCTTTGACAAGGAAAAACATCAAGTAGCATCTGATAGCAAACATGCTAAACTATGAATAGCTGAAATGTTCCACACCCACAAGTACACATTTTTGAAAAAAGAAACTCATTGAATGTTCTTCAGGTTATACTCATACTTCTATTCCTCCTTGATAGACAAAAAAGATGAAAACAGGGCTCTTACAGTTCAGAGAATTTCCCAGTCTACCAAAAAAGAACAATAAATATCTGCTAAATTTTCATATTTTTCACAGTGAGATAGTATTATACTGAGACCCTCCTGCAAAATTAATTTTTCCTAAAAAATGTGAAGAATAATAATTACCTTTTACAATGTTTATAAAGGCTTATCTCAAGTCCCAAAATTTAGAATGTATTATTTAAGAAAACTTTTTAGGGGGACCTTCAAGATGGCAGAGGAGTAAGATGTGGAGATCACCTTCCTCCCCACAAATACATCAAAAATACATGTACATGCAGAACAACTCCTACAGAACACCTACTGAATGCTGGCAGAAGACCTCAGACTTCCCCAAAAGCAAGAAACTCCCCACATACCTGGGTAGGGCAAAAGAAAAAAGAAAAAACAGAGACAAAAGAATAGGGATGGGACCTGTACCTCTGGGATGGAGTGTGAAGGTGGAAAAGTTTCCACACACTAGGAAGCCCCTTCACTGGCAGAGATGGGGGTGGAAGGGGGAAGCTTTGGAGCCACAAAGGAGAGCACAGCAACAGGGGTGTGGAGGGCAAAGCGGAGACATTCCCGCACAGAGGATCGGTGCCAACCAGCACTCACCAGCCTGACAGGCTTGTCTGCCCACCTGCTGTGGCAGGTGAAGGCTGGGAACTGAGGCTCAGGCTTCAGAGGTCAGATCCCAGGGAGAGGACTGGGCTTGGCTGCATGAACACAGCCTAAAGAGGGTTAGTGCGCCACACCTAGCCAGGAGGCAGTCCGGGAAAAAGTCTGGACCTGCCGAAGAGGCAAGAGAAAATTGTTTTGGGGTGCGCAAGGAGAGGGGATTCAGAGCACCACCTAAGTGAGCTCCAGAGACAGGCACAAGATGCAGCTATAAGCTCAGACCCCAAAGAAGGGTATGAAATGCTAATGCTGCTGCTGCAGCCACCAAGAATCCTGTGTGAAAGCACACGTCAATACCACATGCCCCCAGGGGCTTGTGCAGCCCGCCACTGTCAGGGTCCTGTCATCCAGGGACAACTTCCCTGGGAAAACATACGGCATGCCTCAGGCAGTTGCAACATCATGCCATCCTCTGCCACCAAATGCTCACCCTGCATTCCAATTATGACTACTGTACCCCTCCCTCCCCCCAGCCTGCGTTAGCCAGAGTCCCCTAATCAGCCGCTGCTTTAACCCCCTCCTGTCTGGGTGGGTAACAGATACCTGAGGGTGGCCTACTCGCAGAGGTGGGGACAAAACCAAAGCTGAACCTAAGGAGGTGTGTGAAAAAAGCAGAGAAAGGGAAATCTCTCCCAGCAGCCACAAGAGCAGTGGATTAAATCTCCATAATCAACGTGATGTACCCTGCATCTGTGGAATACCTGAACAGACAACGATACATCCCAAAATTGAGGCGGTGGATGTTAGGAGCAACTCTAGACTTGGGATTTGCTGTCTGCAACTGATTTGTTTCTGATTTTTATGTTTTTCTTAGTTTAGTGTTTAGTGCTTATTATCATTGGTGGATTTGTTTCTTGAATTTGTTGCTCTCTTCTTTTTTTTATTATTATTTTAATAAACTTTTTTCTTTCTTTTTTTCTCCCTTTTCTTCCGACCTGTGTGGCTGACAGGGTCTTGGTGCTCCAGCCAGGTGTCAGGCCTGAGCCTCTGAGGTGGGAGAGCCGAGTTCAGGACATTGGTCCACCAGAGATCTCCCAGCCCCATGTAACATCAATCTGCGAGATATCTCCCAGAGATCTGTGTCTCAATGCAAAGACCCAGCTCCACTCAACGGCCAGCAAGCTCTAGTGCTGGACACCCCATGACAAACAACTAGCAAAACAGGAACACAACCCCACCCATTAGCAAACAGGCTGCCTAAAATCATACTAAGTTCACAGACACCCCAAAACACACCACTGGACATGGCCCTGCCCACCAGAAAGATCCAGGCCCACCCACCAGAACACAGGCACCAGTCCCCCCAGCCAGGAAGCCTACACAAGCCACTGAAACACCCTCACCCACTGGGGGCAGACACCAAAAACAACGGGAACTACGAACCTGAAGCCAGCAAAATGGAAACCCTAAACACAGTAAGTTAAGCAAAATGAGAAGACAGAGAAATATGCAGCAGATGAAGGAACAAGGTAAAAAGCCACCAGACTAAACAAATGAAGAATAAGAAGTCTACCTGAAAAAGAATTCAGAGTAATGATAGTACAGATGATCAAAAATCTCAGAAATAGAATGAAGATAATACAAGAAACGTTTAACAAGGACCTAGAAGAACTAAAGAGCAAATAAACAATGATGAACAAGACAATAAATGAAATTAAAAATTCTCTAGAAGGAATCAATAGCAGAATGACTGAGGCAGAAGAACGGATAAGTGACTGGGAAGATAAAATAGTGGAAATAACTACCACAGAGCAGAATAAAGAAAAAAGAATGAACTGAGGACAGTCTCAGAGACCTCTGGAACAACATTAAATGCACCAACATTCGAATTTCAGGGGTCCCAGAAGAAGAAGAGAAACAGAAAGGTACTTAGAAAATATTTGAAGAGATTATGGTTGAAAACTTCCCTAACATGTTAAAAGGAAATAGGCAAGTCCAGGAAGCACAGAGAGTTCCAGACATGATAAATCCAAGGAGAAACATGCCAAGACACGTAATAATAAAACTATCAAAAGTTAAATACAAAGAAAAAATATTAAAAGCAGCAATGGAAAAGCAACAAATAACATACCAGAGAATCCCCATAAGGTTAACAGCTAATCTTTCAGAAGAAACTCTGCAAGCCAGAAGGGAGTGGCAGGACAAACTTAAAGTGATGAAAGGGAAAAACCAACAACCAAGATTATCCTACCTGGCAAGGCTCTCATTCAGAATTCACAGAGAAATTAAAAACTTTACAGACAAGCAAAAGTTAAGAGAATTCAGGGCCACCAAATCAGCTTTACAACAAATGCTAAAGGAACTTCTCTAGGCAGGAAACAAGAGAAGGAAAAGACCTACAAAAACAAACCTAAAACAAATAAGAACATGGTAGTAAGAACATACATATGGATAATTACCTTAAATTTAAATGGATTAAATGCTCCAATGAAAAGACATAGACTGGCTGAATGGATCCGAAAACAAGACCCATATATATGCTGTCTACAAGAGACCCACTTTAGACCTAGGGACACATACAGACTGAAAGTGAGGAGATGGAAAAAGATATTCAATGCAAATGGAAATCAAAAGAGAGCTGGAGCAGCAATACTCATATCAGACAAAATAGACTTTAAAAAAGAGACTACTACAAGGGACAAAGAAGGACACTACATAATGATCAAGGGATCAATCCAAGAAGAAGGTATAACAATTGTAAATATTTATACACACAACACAGAAGCACCTCAATACCTAATACAAATGCTAACAGCCATAAAAGGGGAAATCGGCAGTAACACAATCATAGTAGGGGACTTCAACACCCCACTTTCACCACTGGACAGATCATCAAAAATGAAAATAAATAAGGAAACAAGCTTTAAATGACACATTAAAGAACATGGACTTATTTGATATTTATAGGAAATTCCATCAAAAAACAACAAAATACACTTTCTTCTCAAGTGCTCATGGAACATTCTCCAGGATAGACCATATCTTGGGTCACAAATCAAGCTTTGGAAAATTTAACAAAATGGAAATCTATCAAGTATCTTTTCCGACCACAACACTATGAGACTAGATATCAATTACAGCAAAAAAAAAATGTAAAAAATACAAACACATGGAGACTAAACAATATGCTACTAAATAACCAAGAGATCACTGAAGAAATTAAAGAGGAAATCAAAAAATACCTAGAAACAAATGACAATGAAAACACGATGACCCAAAACCTATGGGAAGCAGCAAAAGCAGTTCTAAGAGGGAGGTTTATACCAATAAAATCCTACCTCAAGAAACAAGAAAAATCTCAAATAAACAACCTAACCTTACATCTAAAGCAACTAGAGAAAGAAGAACAAAGAAAACCTAAAATCAGTAAAAGGAAAGAAATCATAAAGATCAGATAAGAAATAAATGAAACAAAATAAACAATAGCAAAGATCAATAAAACTAACAGCTGGTTCTTTGAGAAGATAAACAAAATTGACAAACAATTAGCCAGATTCATCAAGAAAAAAAAGTGAGAAGACTCAAATCAACAGAATTAGAAATGAAAAAGAAGTAACAACTGACATGGCAGAAATACAATGGATTATGAGAGATTACTACAAGCAACTCTATGCCAATAAAATGGACAACCTGGAAGAAATGGACAAGTTCTTAGAAAAGTACAAACTTCCAAGACTGAACCATGAAGAAATAGAAAATCTGAACAGACCAATCACAAGCACTGAAATTGAAACTGTGATTAAAAATCTACCAACAAACAAAAGCCCAGGACCAGATGGCTTCACAGGTGAATTCTACCAAACATTTAGAAAAGAGAAAAGACATATCCTTCCCCAACTCTTCCAAAATACATCAGAGGGAGGAACACTCCCAAACTAATTCTATGAGGCCACCATCACCTTGATACCAAAACCAGACAAAGATGTCACAAAAAAAGAAAACTACAGGTCAATTCACTTATGAACACTGGTGCAAAAATCCTCAACAAAATACTAGCAAACAGAAACCAACAGCACATTAAAGGAATCATACACCATAATCAGGTGGAGTTTATTCCAGGAATGCAAGGATTCTTCAGAATATGTAAATCAATCAATGTGATACACCATATTAACAAATTGAAGGATTAAAAGGATTATCATACAGTAATCTCAAAGGATGCAGAAAAAGCTTTTGACAAAATTCAACACCGCTTTATGACAAAAACTTCTCCAGAAAGTAGGCATAGAGGGAACCTACCTCAATATAATAAAGACCATATATGACAAACCCACAGCCAACATTGTTCTCAATGGTGAAAAACTGAAACCATTCCCTCTAAGATCAGAAACAAGACAAGGGTGTCCACTCTCAACACTATTATTCAACATAGTTTTGGAAGTTTTAGCCATGGCAATCAGAGTAGAAAAGGAAATAAAAGGAATCCAAATCAGAAAAGAAGTAAAACTGTCACTGTTTGCAGATGACATGATACTATAAATAGAGAATCCTAAAGAAGCTACCAGAAAACTACTAGAGCTAAGCAATGAATTTAGTAAAGTAGCAGGATACAAAATTAATGCACAGAAATCTTTCTTTCCTATACAGTAACAACAAAAAATATGAGAGAGAAATTAAGGAAGCACACCCATTTACCATTGCAACAAAAAGAATAAAATACCTAGGAATAAACCTACCTAAGGAGACAAAAGACCTGTATGCAGAAAACTATAAGACACTGATGAAAACAACAAAGATGATACAACAGATGGAGAGATATACCATGTTCTTGGATTGGAAGAATCAACATTGTGAAAATGACTCTACTACCCAAAGCAATCTACAGATTCAATGCAATCCCAATCAAACTACCAGTAGCATTTTTCACAGAACAAGAACAAAAAATTTCACAATTTGTATGGAAACACAAAGGACCTGGAATAGCCAAAGCCATCTTGAGAATGAAAAACAAAGCTGGAGGAATCAGACTCCCTGACTTCAGACTATACTACAAAGCTACAGTAATCAAGACAGTATGGTACTGGCACAAAAACAGAAAGATAGATCAATGGAACAGGATAGAAAGCCCAGAGATAAACCCAACCATATATGGTCACCTTATCTTTGATAAAGGAGGCAGGAATGTACAATGGAGAAAGGACAGACTCTTCAATAAGTGGTGCTGGGAAAACTGGACAGGTACATATAAAAGTATGAGATTAGATCACTCCCTAACACCATACACAAAAATAAGCTCAAAATGGATTAAAGACCTAAATGTAAGGCCAGAAACTATCAAACTCTTAGTGGAAAACATAGGCAGAACACTCTATGACATAAATCACAGCAAGATCCTTTTGCACCCACCTCCTAGAGAAATGGAAATAAAAACAAAAATAAACAAATGGGACCTAATGAAACTTCAAAGCTTTTGCACAGCAAAGGAAACCATAAACAAGACCAAAAGACAACCCTCAGAATGGGAGAAAATATTTGCAAATGAAACAAAGGATTAATCTCCAAAATTTATAAGCAGCTCATGCAGCTCAATAACAAACAACCCAATCCAAAAATGGGCAGAAGACCTACATAGACATTTCTCCAAAGAAGATATACAGATTGCCAACAAACACATGAAAGAATGCTCAACATCATTAATTATTAGAGAAATGCAAATCCAAACTACAATGAGATATCATCTCACAGCAGTCAGAATGGCCATCATCAAAAAATCTAGAAACAATAAATGCTGGAGAGGGTGTGGAGAAAAGGGAACACTCTTGCACTGCTGGCGGAAATGTGAATTGGTACAGCCACTATGGAGAACAGTATGGAGGTTCCTTAAAAAACTACAAATAGAACTACCATATGAGCCAGCAATCCCACTACTGGGCATATACCCTGAGAAAACCATAATTCAAAAATAGTCATGTACCAAAATGTTCATTGCAGCTCTATTTACAATAGCCCAGAGATGGAAACAACCTGAGTGTCCATCATCGGATGAATGGATAAAGAAGATGTGGCACATATATACAATGGAATATTACTCAGCCATAAAAACAAATGAAATTGAGCTATTTGTAATGAGGTGGATGGACCTAGAGTCTGTCATAAAGAGTAAAGTAAGTCAGAAAGAGAAAAACAAATGCCGTATGCTAACACATATATATGGAATTTAAGAAAAAAATGTCATGAAGAACCTAGGGGTAAGACAGGAATAAGGACACAGACCTATTAGAGAATGGACTTGATATGGGGAGGGGAAGGGTAAGCTGTTACAAGGAGAGAGAGTGGCATGGACATATATACACTACCAAACGTAAAATAGATAGCTAGTAGGAAGTAGCCGCATATCACAGGGAGATCAGCTCAGTGCTTTGTGACCACCTAGAGGGGTGGGATAGGGAGGGTGGGAGGGAGGGAGATGCAAGAGGGAAGAGATATGGAAACATATGTATATGTATAACTGATTCACTTTGTTATAAAGCAGAAACTAACACACCATTGTAAAGCAATTATACTCCAATAAAGATGTAAAAAAAAAAAAAAAAGAAATATAGATCAATGGAACAGGATAGAAAGCCTGAGATAAACCCATGCACATATGGTCAACTTATCTTTGACAAAGAAGGCAAGAATATACAATGGAGCAAAAACAGCCTCTTCAATAAGTGGTGCTGGGAAAACTGCACAGCTACATGTAAAAGAATGAAATTAGAACACTCCCCAACACCATACACAAACAGTAAACTCAAAATGGATTAAAGACCTAAATGTAAGGCCAGACACCATAAAACCTAGAGGAAAACATAGGTGGAATCCTCTATGACATAAATCACAGCAAGATCCTTTTTGACCCATCTCCTAGAGAAATGGAAATAAAAACAAAAATAAACAAATGGGACCTAATGAAACTTAAAAGCTTTTGCACAGCAAAGGAAACCATAAACAAGATGAAAAGACAACCCTCAGAATAGGAGAAAATATTTGCAAATGAATCAACTGACAAAGGATTAATCTCCAAAATATACAAGCAGCTCATGCAGCTCAATATCAAAAAAACAAACAACCCAATCCAAAAATGGGCAGAAGACCTACATAGACATTTCTCCAAAGAAGATTTACAGACTGCCAACAAACACATGAAAGGATGCTCAACATCACTAATCATTAGAGAAATGCAAATCAAAACTACAATGAGGTATCACCTCACGCCAGTCAGAATGGCCATCATCAAAAAATCTACAAACAATAAATGCTGGAGAGAGCGTGGAGAAAAGGGAACCCTCTTGCACTGTTGGTGGGAACGTAAATTGATAGAGCCACTGTGGAGAAAAGTATGGAGGTTCCTTAAAAAACTACAAATAGAAATACCATATGACCCAGCAATCCCACTACTGGCATATACCCTGAGAAAACCATAATTCAAAAAGAGTCATGTACCACAATGTTCATTGCAGCTCTATTTACAATAGCCAGGACATGAAATCAACCTACGTGTCCATCGACAGATGAATGGATAAAGAAGATGTGGCACATATATACAATGGAATATTACTCAGCCATAAAAGGAAACAAAATTTAGTTATTTATAGTGAGGTGGGTGGACTTAGAGACTGTCATACAGAGTGAAGTGAGTTAGAATGAGAAAAACAAATACCGTATGCTACCACATATATATGGAATGTAAAGAAAAAAACAATGGTTCTAATGAAGCTGGGGCAGGACAGGAATAAAGATGCAGAGTTAGAGAATGGACTTGAGGACATGGGGAGCATAAAAGGTAAGCTGAGATGAAGTAAGAGTGGCATTGACATATATACACTACCAAATGTAAATAGATAGCTAGTGAGAAGCAGCCACATAGCACAGGGAGATCAGCTTGGTGCTCTGTGACCACCTAGAGGGGTGTGATAAGGAGGGTGGGAGGGAGATTCAGGAGGGAGTAGATATGGGGATATATGTACACATATAGCTGATTCACTTTGTTATACAGCAGAAACTAAGAAAACATTATAAAATAATTATACTCCAATAAAGATATTAAAAAAAACCCTAGCTCATTATCATTACTATCATTATTATTTAAACGAAGCAAAGGTATTTCCAACAATGACAATAACAACAACAAAAAAACCACTAATGGGAAGGATACAAGAAAACCAAAAAGTCCAAATAATATAATATTTGGGAAAGATAATGGTACTTAACAGTGCTAACCATGGTGATAAAATAAATATCAAAAAAGTTATTATAACTTTTAAACATAGGTGGTTATTTCAGTAAAGCTGCTGGAGTCTTGCTAATTGAATGTAATATTTCTTTAATGGCAATAGATTCAGTACACGCTGCACGGCTTAAGAGCCAAAAACCTATTGAATTCATGGTACTGAGAAACTTCAGACAACCCACGATATGTAAATCTTCTTCAACTTAATTGTTGACAGATAAAAAAAATGAAATTTGGAATCTGCATGCATGCACACACACATACACAAGCCTAGACACACACAAATTTACTCATACGTACTTAAGAACTGTGAAGGTCTGAGGTTATAACCTACCTGCAAGCAAACATATTAACCTGTCACTGCTTCATGGCCAATGACAGAAGAGACTTCTAGGTCAGAGACAAAGGACTTGATTACTCACAGCACAGCAAGCATGAGCTTCACATTTACTTTGGTTCTCCTTGCTCCCCAAGTCCCGACACAGTAATGTTGAGCATCTCACATAAATGCTATGCACAGAGTTGGTTTTCATCAAGCCAAGGGATACTAAGCTAAAGCAAACCCAATCTTTTATAATAGACAGCAAGCAAATCTGCCCTACCTTTGCCCTAGAGGGAAACATTATCTTTATTATACTGGACAGTAAATAAACCTGCCCCTGCTCCAGAGGAGGACATCACTAGCTCCATCTACCAAGGCTTTTCACTATACAAACATCCTTGAAAGGATTGTCTACAGGAAAATCTGTCAGTGCTTTTGCTTGCAAGAGTGCAAAAATACAAGAGGCTCACAGAGAATTGTCTCCCAGCACATAGATGTTATTTGTAATATATAGAGAGTTTATGACATTTAAGTCCCATTTTGTCAGCTTGGAGAACCTCCTATTTCTCTGAGTATTCTATTTTAATATGATTCCAAGGCCCTACCTCTCTATTGTGAGAGGATCTTTGGTCTGTCAGGTTCCTGCCTTCCTTAATAACTCAGAGAAACCTAGGGGTCAGTCAATGCAAAGGCCAACTGTGATTGTTCTCACATCTTCCCTGGATCTGGAACTCAGATTCACCCTGTTAATGCAAGAGGATTTCATGCTCCCCTAGATTCTAGGTGCTCTAGATTACCTCGTGTATTAGTTTTCTGTTGCTGTCATAACAAATTACCTCAAATGAAGCAATTAAACCAATACCTATTTATTACCTCATAGTTTCTGTATCTCATAATTCTGGGCACAGAATAGCTCAACTGGACTCTGACTAAAGGGGTTGGCAGGGCTCCATGCCTTACTGGATGTTTTGGAAAAGAATACTCACAAACACATTCAGGATGTTGGCAGAATTCAGTTCCTTCTCATATTTTCCACTTGGTCCTTTCATCTTCAAGCCAGCAATTATATTCCAAGTCCTTCTCACCTGTGGAATCTCTCTGACATCTTCTTCTCCTCTGCTCTCTGCTTTTAAGAGCTCACGTAATTGTCCTAGACCCACTCAGATAGTCTAGGATAATCTTCCTATTTTAAGGTCAATGGATTAGTAAACTTAATTACATCTGCCAAGCCTCTTTTGCCATGTAAGGAAATATACTCCTGGGGATTAGGGCATAGGATCTTCTTGGGGGTCATAAATATTTCTACCACTCTCTGCTACACAAAGTGTGGTCTTTAGGCCAGCAGTATTAACATCACCTGGGAACTTGTGAGAAAAGCAGAATCTCAGGATTCACCCCATATCTGGTTAATTAGAACCTACACTTTAACAAGATCCTCAGATGACTCATACACACACTGAAGTCTGGTCTTCAGGGTGAAGTGATGTCCAGAAAAGCACTGGATATCTATAAGTCTAGAACATATTGCCAGATGCTGCTCCTACCACTCAAAAAATTACAAACAGTCAAAATTTGGGTAATCAGAAAATATTCCTCCCCTTCTCCCTGCTAATGACAATTTTTCTAGTCTTCACTTGACAAAACCTAGAAAGCTGAAGCTTTGCAACTGGGGTTAAGATTCTTATCCTTGTCATTACCACCTCCTGCTTGCTGAGATTCTGCCAAGGTAGCAAGTTTCCTCAGGTTGCAGAAGGAGGTCATTCCTTCCATAAGCATTAAAATTTTTCATTGCAAATATGCACAGCCAGTTTTCTCAAGGCATGCTGACAGTAAGGTGAACTGATAAGAAAACATCCTCATAGTCTTTGTTTCATATCATTCCTCCTCCTTAACCCTCAAGGACCTAGTAGAGATCCCAAGTCACTAGTCCAGAACTGCCTTTACATTATAATGAGTTTTTCCTGAAGAGCTGGTACCTTCTTACAGCTGACCTTAGTTGGGGCTACTTCCAACCATCAGAGATATTTTAATGATTTTGAATCTCAAAAGGAATATCCTTAGTCCCTATGCAATTTTGCAAAACTAAATCTGATTCAAATAAATGCAAAACTTTTTCATTTCATGTAATTTCATGTCACTATTAATGGAAACAAAAACTGAATTAGAGTTTAGAGTCAAGGCCCCATGTCACTTTAAATTGAAATAAAAATGGCTTTGTTAACTAATAACATTATAATGTTCCTCATTTTTTAATATAAAGCAAGCCAGAAGTTTCATTTAAATTATGGAGTGATGATGTCATCATCATGACAAAATAAGAGTTTTCTACTATCTTGCCCCTGAAGAACACCAATTTAGAAAATCTCCCATGGACAAGGGAGCCTTTGGGGAAATCCAGGAGTTCAGCAGAGAAGTTCAAGCACACCACTGGAGCAAAAAAATCTGAGATTTGAAGTACTGAAGAGGATAAGAGAAACAGCTTCACTTTACCTGCAACACCTCTCCCCCAAAACAGCACAGCTTATTGCCAAAAGAGTCCTTCCTGTCCCATATTTCTCACATGAGGGAAAGTGAGAATGCATGAGTGAGCACCCCAGCTTCCCCAGCTGTGTGGGACACTGCTAAAGAGACCAATTTCTTTCTCACCCCATCCAGAATACTGAGTCATGAACTGCAGGACTAGGGCAGAGAGTGGCTGGGAGAACAGCAGCCAAGGGTCAGAACAGAATTATCAAAGGTAGGTGGGTCCTACCAGGTGCTTCACAGACTCCATCAGGAAGCCTGCCAACAAATCACTGGGGATGCCTCACTTGCAAATTCCAGCATCTAGCCCATGAAACCACCAACACTCCATGCGCCAAACCCATAGAACCCCCAAACACAAGACCAGCAATCTGTGCACTCCTCCAAGGGTGGGAAGAGCAAGCTTTTGCAGACAGCTAGTGAACATCCACAGAAAGCAGCCCAACCTTGCAGACATGGGAGAAACTACACGAACTTGAGCATATAGCACCACCTTAGGGAAAGCAAAAGGGAAGCTGTCAGCACCCAGCCTGGCCTTACAGGATCAAGATAAGGCATACAAACTTAAGAATTCTGCCACAAGAGAGAAAAAATTGCTAGCAGGCATATTCATAGAAAAAGTCTGAGAAAGCTTCAGAATCCCTAACAGGGCTAATGGAAGGTATTTCTCTTTTGAAGATAGTCATTAAAGACTTGAGAAGGTTACTGCTTCTTCAAATGTGAAGCCAGCAAAACAAGAATCTAGGAACGTGAAAAACCAAGAAAACAACACCAAAGTAATATAATGATTTTCCAATACCCTCAATTTACCCAGTAAAGAATTGGAATAGTTGTTTTAAGGAAGCTCAGTAGGCTAGAAGGAAACACAGAAAGACAATTTCAAAAAAAACCAGGAAAATACATAAACAAAATGAAAAGTTTATCAAAAGACAGAAGTCATAAAAAAGAACCAAATAGAAATTCTGGAGCTGAAGAATACAATGAATTAAATGAAAAATGCAATAGAGAGGATCAATATCTCAACCTAGATCAAGCAGAAGAAAGAATCTGTGAAGTCAAAGCCAAATCCTTTGAAATATTCAGTCAGAGAAGAACAAGGAAAAAAGAATGAAAAAGAGTGAAGACAGACTATATGAACTGCAGGATACCATTAAAAGAAACAATCTACATGTTACTGAAGTCCTAGAGGAAGAAGAGAAGGAGAAGGGGCAGAAAGATTATTTAAACAAATAATGGCTAAGAACTTCCCAAATCTGAAGTGAGCTTCCAAATTCAAAAGCTAATAGGACAAAATTTGAACCCAATTTTCTCTAAGACACATTATAATAAAGCTCTGTAAAATTTAATACACAAAAGAGAATTTTAATAGCAGCAAAAGGGAAAAAATCCCCACATACAAAAGAACCACAATAAGGTTATCGGTGGATTTCTCAGTAGAAACTTAGAGACCAGGAGAGAGTGGGATGATATATTCAAAGTGCTGAAAGAAAAAAAAAAAAAAACTGCTACTAAGAATATTTTACCCAGCAAAGCTGTCCTTTGGAAATTAAGGAGAGATAAAGATTTTTCCAAACAGACAAAAGCTGAGGAAGTTAATCACCACTAGATCTACCTTATAAGAAATGCTGAAAGGATTTCTTCAAGCTGAAATGAAAGGATACTAATTAGTAACAAGAAAATATAAAAAACAACAGTAAAATATATATATATATACAGTCAAATTCAGATTACTAAAGTGATATGGTGGTATGTTAACCACTTGACCCCAGTATATAGGTTAAAGAACAAAAGTATTAAAAATAACTATGCTACATAGTAATATGTTAATGCAGAATTTTAAAAGGTAAAGCACGACAAAATATAATATGTCAGGGGGAAGTGTAGAGTTTTTGTGTGCAGCTGAAGTTAAGTAGTTACCAGTGTAAAATAGACTACTATATCTAAAGATATTTTAGATGTAACCACACAGCAAACAGCTACAGTAGGTACACAAAAAATAAGGAAATCAAAACACACCACTATAGAAAATTATCAGTTCACAAAGGAAGATAGCAAGAGAAGAACAAACAAGGAAACTACAGTCAGAAAACAACTAATAAGATGGCATTAGTACGTCCTTACCTATCAATAATTACTTTAAATATAACTGGATTAAATTCTCCAATCTAACGGCACAGAGTGGATGGATGAATTAAAAAACAAGACCTAACTAATGTTGCCTACAGAGGACTCACTTCAGTTTTAAGGACAATCATTTCACCTTTGAGGGGATGGAAAAAGATATTTCATCCAAGTGGAAACCAAAAGAGAATGGAGATAGCTATACTTATATCAGACAAAATACACTTTAAATCAGAAACCATAACAAGAGAAAAAGAATGTCATTATTTTATAATAAAGAGGTCAATTTATCATGAGCATAACAATTGTAAATATATATTCACTTAATATTGGAGCATCTAAATAGATTAATCAAATAATAACTGGTTTGAAGGGGAAAATGACACCAATATAATAATAATAGGAATTTTAATATCTGACTTCCAACAATCAACAGATCATCCAGACAGAAAATCTGGTAACTACAGTTAACAATATGGTATGATATACTTGATATGGTATGATATACTTGATATACTTGATATGGTATGATATATACTTGATATACTTGATATACTTGATATGGTATGATATACTTGATATACTTGAATGGTGCTAAGAGAGTAGATCTAAACTCTTCTCCCCATACCCCCCAAAAAATGGTGATTATCTGAGTTGATGTGTTAACTAATTTTAACATGGTAATCATTTTGCAGTATACACATACATGAAATCATCACATTGTACATCTTAAACTTAATGTTAAATGTCAATTATATCTCAGACTGGGGGGTGGGTTAATTAATACAAATAATAATAAATGACACCATTAATTTACTTAAATTTTACAAAGCATTTCTAATGTGATCCTCATGCTGGCTGTGTAAGTTAAATAAGCAAATATATCATTATCCCTACTGTATGGATTAGAAAACTGAAACAAACATAAACTAGATGATTTTCTTTAGTTGATTCAACTAATAAGTAGTAGAAGGAGGACCTGAATCAAGGACTTGTGACTCTCAAAATCACATCATACAAGTCATGGTGAATTCTTTGGTAAAGAAATGTACCTAGCTTATGAATTCAGGTTTTTTTAATCACAATTTCCTAAAGCAAGACATATTTTCCAAACTTCAAGTGATAGTACAGAGGACGGAACGTGTATTGGGAGAGAAAAATATATTTAAGAAAACAACGTAGACAGCCTACCATACATTCTGAATGCTATGAAAATTCATGTTTCCTTGCATAGTATTAAATATTTTCCAGAGTACATGAATCTTTAAAATGTTTTGTGGTTTAAAATATGTTTCAGTTAAAGAAAAATCTATTAGTCTTGATACATTTCTGCTATAATACATATAAAATTATATTGGTATTCACACAGTCTGTAGAGAGTATCTTTACTGGGAAATCAATGAAATACCATTAACCTTTTAGTGAAAAGTGGTTGATAGAGATAAGTAAAGCAAATTTTGAACCTTTGGAGAAGGGATGATGGTTTTGAACATCCTTTCAGGTGAACGTGATTTATTAGCCATTAAAGCACAATTAGATTCTTTAGAAATAAACACTCTATAAAGATATTTCAAAATGTCTCTCAAAGAGTTGAAATTGCATATCACAAGATTCCTTAGCTTTACTCAGCAATCACTCCTTGGAATGAAGGGAAAGCAAATACTTCTGGGGATCTGCTACAAGGGCGCAAGAGATAATCAGTCATTAATATCAGAGTCTTCTGCAAAGTTATCCCATAGGATGTTATCTGGGCAGCCACCTCTCACTGCTTTTCTGTGAGAACAGAAATATTATCCTGGCCGTTTCCATCCTGACAACACTGTTGCACTCAGTTATGTGTGCAATTGGCAAGCAACATTTTTACCCACGATTTAATTCCACATCTCCAAATTTTAGATGAAAGTCACCAAAACAATAATTACACAGTAGTATTTGTAAATTGGCTTGTATATTTCACATAAAATGCTACTTCATAGTTGTGATGCACTATAAAAGATTACCTGGTCTATCACCAGGGAAGTGAGGAAATCTAAACTATCCATATCACCAATTATTTATTTTCACCTTGAGTATTTCCAGGGAGATGTTCTCTAGACTCCTTAGGTAAATACTAGCGACAATAGTTACCATTTGTCGACCAGGTAAAAGGTGACATGCAAAGTACCAGGTGCCAAATTGGGTGTTTTACTTATCATCCCAAGTTTATAATAATCCTGCAAGAACAAATATTCCCCATGTTGCAGATGAGAAAACTGAGGAATAAAAATCCAAGGCAATAGAGAAAGTAAATGACAGATCAGAATTCCAACCATCACTGTAGTCTTCCAAAGTCTTGCTACCCAATCAGTTTCCCTACATTTACTTCACTCAATAAATACTCAGTGGGACTTCCCTGGTGGCACAGTGGTTGAGAATCTGCCTGCTAATGCAGGGGACACGGGTTCGAGCCCTGGTCTGGGAGGATCCCACATGCTGCTGAGCAACTAGGCCCGTGAGCCACAACTACTGAACCTGCGCGTCTGGAGCCTGTGCTCCACAACAAGAGAGGCCGCGATAGTGAGAGGCCCACACACTGCGATGAAGAGTGGCCCCTGCTTGCCACAACTAGAGAAAGCCCTCGCACAGAAACGAAGACCCAACACAGAAAAAATAAATTAATTAATAAACTCCTACGCCCAACATCTTCTAAAAAATAAATAAATAAATACTCAGTCTCTAAGTATCATTTGTAAAGTCTCCATATTACTGTGCCCTTGACCTTTTTTAATCTGCCCCTCCTAGAATTCCAAGTTACTTATTCACCAGTTACATTTTCTTTCTTCACTTGCTATGCCAAACACTGTGCCTAGATAGGAGAGTTATCTATTCATTCAACAATGTTTCTCTATGTCTACTGTGGGACCATCTGTTTGACCAGCAATGTGCCAAATCATTAATTCCATCCAGATTCAGGTGACTTTACCATAAATAAAATTAAGTGGGATTTTGTAATTGCAATTTTAGAAAGGAAAAGAATCATCTAAGTGATTAAGTTACATTAAATTTATTCCAGAGTCTCCTTGTTGCAACCAACCTTCCCAAACACACAGATTTCCCTTCTTCCTTGCTATTTAGGGAAATAATATATGTTCACGTACTTTTCTGGCAGTTTTGCAGTTTTTGTTTATAGCTCCTCCCTCCATAACCACTACATATTTCTAAAGTATTGTCTTAATTCTATTCCTCCTATACTTCCCCTTCCTATTGTTGGTAAAATAGATTCTAGAGAAGAGTCTGAAAATAAAGGTGGAGTTCTAACTCATATTAATAATTTCTCATAACTACAGAGTTGATAATGATCATATTAGCCTTTGGACTACATTTGTCAAAGTCCCTTTCCCAGGAATAACAACTCTTGATCAAAGGTAACCAAAGGTTACATAATTGGTCTTGTGCCAAGTAGCTCTTGACTTGTATGAATGGGGACTAATGGGGACAGTGAATGGAAAAGTTGGCACTAAGTACAGAAGACCTTTAATGATCATCGATAGGAGCTGAACTAACTTTTTTTCTACAAGAACGTCTTTTATTAAAAAGAGAGGAAGGGCTTCCCTGGTAGCGCAGTGGTTGAGAGTCCGCCTGCCGATGCAGGGGACATGGGTTCGTGACCCAGTCCGGGAAGATCCCACATACCGCGGAGCGGCTGGTCCCGTGAGCCATGGCTGCTGAGCCTGCACATCCAGAGCCTGTGCTCCGGAACGGGAGAGGCCACAGCAGTGAGAGGCCCGCATACTGCAAAAAAAATAAAAATAAAAAAAGGAGAGGAATTCTGTCCCATAGCAGGGACAGCTCAGGGGAAGGAATGAGGATGGACCACGTAGGATGCTATTGCAATAATCTCAACAATCAGTGACAAGGGCTGAACTAAAGTGGTGGGAATGGCAACTCAAAATAATGGAAAAATTGGAAACATCCTGGAAAATAATCAACAAACGTCCACTCATTCATTCATTCATTCAGCAGATTTTTATTAAGAAATACTACAAACCAGGCGTTGTGCTAGAAGCTGGAGATACAATGTTGAGTTAGGTAGGTATTGTCCCTGATCTCACAAAATTTACTTTCCAGCAAGGGAATAAATAAGTAGACAAGCAAATAAATATGATATTTACAAACTGTGAAGAAAACAAATAATAAAGAACACAAGGGAGGCTGATAAGATGGCCAGGGCAATGGATAGGTTGCGGAGAGATAGAAAAAGAATGGCATCAAAATTGCCACTGAGGGGCTTCCCTGGTGGCGCAGTGGTTGAGAGTCTGCCTGCCGATGCAGGGGACACGGGTTCGTGCCCCGGTCCGGGAAGATCCTACATGCCGCACAGCGGCCGGGCCCATGAGCCATGGCCGCTGAGCCTGCGCGTCCGGAGCCTGTGCTCCGCAACGGGAGAGGCCACAGCAGTGAGAGGCCCGCGTACCGCCAAAAAAAAAAAAAAAAAATGCCACTGAGTACTCAAGCCTGGATGACTGAACAAATGGAGGCATCATTGACAGAAATAAAGATAAACTGATTTTATGGCCGGCACAACAGAGAGTGATTTAACCTCTGGTGTGTTAAGTTGGAGATACTTAAACTGTGGGAATAATCCACAATTAGAAATGTTGGCCTGGGGCTTCCTTGGTGGCACAGTGGTTAAGAATCCGCCTGCCAATTCACGGGACATGGGTTCGAGCCCTGGTCTGGGAAGATCCCACATGTCACAGAGCAACTAAGCCTGTGCGCCACAACTACTAAGCCTGTGCTCTAGAGCCCGAGAGCCACAACTACTGAAGCCTGCAAGCCACAACTACTGAAGCCTGCACACCTAGCCTGTGCTCAACAAGAAAAGTCACCGCAGTGAGAAGCCCGTGCACCACAACGAAGAGTAGCCCCCGCTTGCCACAACTAGAGAAAGCCCTCACGCAGCAACGAAGCCCCAGCGCGGCCAAAAATAAATAAATAATTTTTTTTAAAAAAAGAAAAAGAAATGTTGGCCTGAGTTCACAGAAAATCAGGGCAATTGGATACAAATCTGGGAGCCGCAGTTGCAAATGTGGCTGTCAAACAACTAGTTAAAGACATTAGATTTCTTCATCAAGCATTGAAAGTAGAGTTCCATGAATAGGAGCATTAAAGAATGTGCACTCTTGTGGAATAAGAGGAAAGGAAGTTAGTGAAAGATGAAGCCACAAGAGGAGGAAGAGAGGGTTAACTGTCACATACTAAGGGAAAGGATAACAAAAATATCAACAATCGTAAATTTCCAGAAAGAGTTCAAGGGCAATGAGGTAAAATTATTTTGGATTTGATGCTAGAAGGATACTGGGGACTATTAAGAGAGCATTTTCAGTAAAATTGTGGGTGAGTTCAGTTCATAGGTAGGAATCAGGGTAACCTGTTCTAGATTTTCTGGAATACTCCCAATTTCAATTTATTCTGTCTCATAATACACCATGTGTTTTGATTTTCCATTTGAAATGATGGTAACGTCGTAGTAAAGAGATAGAAACAATGCAGTTAAAGCTTTCAAGATGCTTGTCAATGAAAGAAAAGTGAGCAGTAAGTACTTATCATTGGAAGGAGAATCAAGAGAAGGTGTTTTAGGAGTAGGAAGTCCTCAACACGTTTGTAAGCAGTAGGGAAGTGAGTAACTAGTGAAGCAGGAAAGTAAAGATTTGACTAACAAAAGGGCATTTATTGACAGCACTAAGTTTCAGAGGAAGGCAGAAGAAGTTGAGATCGATAGCACAGATGGATGGTATGTTACTTCTTTTAAATAGCAATAAGTAAAGAAAAAATATGTAAGGTTATAGATGGGTTAATTAACTAGATGGGTGGGAATACTTTCACAATATAAATGTATATCAAATCAGCGTATGGTACACTTTAAATATCTTACAATTTTATTTTGTCAATTACACCACAATAAATCTGGCAGGGTAAGAGGAGAAGATAGAAAGATGGGGACATTTTCAAGAAAAAAGAAAGAAAGTAGGGATGGCATAATGACACTAGAATAGAAGCTCCATTAAAGAATATAAGCCCCATAAACTAAAATATAAGCTCCAGGAGATCAGGATTATTTGATCATTCTGTTTGACTGGCTTTCAATAACTATCAGCAGAATAAATTCCCTGTTCTCAGTCCTACCAGATAAAGGTGGAAGCATCTTGATCTCATAAAGCTAAGGACTTGACAGGAGCTTAAAGAGAGGGATTTGGAAAAGTTCTGTAGTATGTGACACTGAGTTAAAATGAGATGGATAAAATAATCGCCGCTCATTCGTGGGGGCCCAACTAAGGTTATAGCAACAACCTGCTCTCCACTTCCTCCAACTCTTTATTCAGAAGCCATTTTCTCAGTAAGATCTTCCCTGCACATCTAAAACTGCAACTTCTCCACCCATCTCTACCTCTTATTCCTGCTTCCTGCTTTCTGTACTACCTATAAGTGCTCCTTGGTACTTATTCTCTGTTGGGCTATATATTTTACTTTATGATCTTATTTATTACCTATTTCCCACCCCCGCACCAGAATGTAAGCAAGGGCAGGGATTTTTGTCTGTTTCTTCACCACTCTCTCTTCAGTGCCTAGCACAAAGCACATTGAATCAATGACTGCCTCTGTATGAGAGACAGTTATCAAAGTTAAATGACTTTTTCAATAGCACTGAGTTATTTGGGGGGGAAGCAGAAGAAAAAAATAGATGACATATAAATTAGGAGTTTGGGATTAACATATACACACTCCCATATATAAAACAGATAACCAAAAAGGACCTACTTGTTGAGTATAGCACAGGGAACTATACTCAATATTTTGTAATAACCTATAAGGTAAAGCAATCTGAAAAAGAATAGATACCTATATATGTATAACTGAACCACTGTGCTGTATACTTGAAACTAACACAACATTGTAAATCAACTATACTTCAATAAAAAAAAAATAGGTGATGGAAATGTTCCAGAGTGAATAGTGACAGAAATCCAAAGGAAAGAGAGGTTCAAGAATGCTAACTAGTAGAAAGTGGGGTCACTGGGGTTGGTGAGATGAAATGATGAAGCACAGGGTAATGACCACCATGCCAGTAGGAGCTACAAATACCACCTCACTCTTAAGATGGTCAAGAGGCAGAGGGTAGGGCTTCCCTGGTGGGGCAGTGGTTGAGAGTCCGCCTGCCGATGCAGGGGACACAGGTTCGTGCCCCAGTCTGGGAGGATCCGGCATGCCGCGGAGCGGCTGGGCCCGTGAGCCATGGCTGCTGAGCCTGCGTGTCCGGAGCCTGTGCTCCGCAACGAGGGAGGCCATAGCAGTGAGGGGCCCACGTGCCGCCAAAAAAAAAAAAAAAAAAAAAAAGTCAGAGGGTAGAGAGATCAGGAGTGTCAAGCTACACGACACATGTGAAAACCAGTGTTGCCAGCACGTAGTTAAGCGGTAAGTGTTAGCTGGTGCCATTTTCTATATTTTTCACACTGCTCTGGTCCAGAGACACTGAGGGCTAAGGCAACTTCATCGCTCTTAAGGCCATATCACACTGCTATCTGGCCAGAGGGATGAGCCGACAGATGAGAGGAAAATCCTCATCTCTTCACTAATAAGGAAGTCTCAAGCACAGAATATGCTTGTCTGGAAATCAGGATTTGCCAAGCTTGTCAAGATGGAATTAAGTCACCATCTAGGCTTTGCTGAGCCATACCATACTGTTGTATATATACACACACACACACACCTTTTCTTGATCACTGATATTTACCCACAGCTTTGAAATTATATGACTAAACCTAACTTGCGTTCACACTCTAAAACATGCCTGACACGTGTCAGGAGTGATGGAAGGAGCACTGCTGTGCCCTTTTATACCACAGCTCTGTTGACACATTCAAATAACAGCCAATTCTAACCCCAAGACTGTGTTCAGCCCGCTTAGCCTTTCTTCATATCATGTGTGTATAACTGAAACTATGCTCTTTTGCTCCTATAGATTACCTCATGGGTGGCCGGGAGTGGGGGGTTGAGGGGAGTAGAATCATTTTTCTGATTTGAAGGTCATTTTAAGGACCAACAACCCATCTCCATGTGACCTGGCTTCAAATATAGTACATATATCATCATTGTTATTGTCCATTGACTTGTTCGAGTGAATGGATGGGAGAGGCGCCACAGAGGAGCATCAGCAAAGCTAAATCACTTGCCTAAGGTCACATAACTTGTAAATGGTGAGACCCAGATGACTCTGATCCTAAGGCCAACATCACCGCCCAGGTTTAAGATAGATGACTTCTGTGCTTTCCATTTCTGAATGCTGAGAAGGAGATCGTGGGGTAACAAGCTCTCAAAAAGGGACTATACATTTTTCCTTCCAAAATCTAAGAGAAATCCTTTTCCAAATCCATAACAATGTCTACTATCATTCAATACTCTGCATTCACATTTTGAAATAAGTCATATTTGTTAGTTAAAAGAAAACATATTTCTGCAGCAAAATTTCCTGGCCAGGAGTTAATTAAATCCCCTTTAGGTAAGAATCATGTTTCCAGCAAATTTTCAAGAAAAAATACTGATTGATTGCGAAGCAGTTTAAATCAGTTTTTGTACATGTTTTCAAGCTGTATGTATGTGATGTGAGTCTGAAAAGCTACAATGTGGTTGTTAGAGGTTTTTCTCCCTCTCTCTCTCTCTCTCTCCCTCTCTCTCTCTCACACACACACACACGCACACACAGCCATGTTTCTTCATTCCCCAGATATGACAAATCTTAATCTACACAATGGAACCGAATAGAAAAAGGGAAGAAGGGAAGGACATCTTGATGTAGAAACTGACTTCTGTCCTATCTGAGAATTTTATCATAAATATATAAAACTTGTCATCACCACTTATTAGCCATTGATAACTTGCAGGATAGGAGGCATTGCAGAATGTTATAAAAATATGGTCTTCTCCAAAAAAAGAGATCAAAAGGAAAAAAAGAATAAAAATATGTAGGAGTAGGTGTGTGCATTTCCATTCATGCATTTTTTCTTTAATCGCTGAGGTAACGTTACATGAACTATTTCTGGGTGGCAGATTCCTCCCTATAGCAGTTATCTGCTGCTGCAGAACAAATTACCTCCAAACTTAGGTGCTTAAAACAACAAACATTTATGATCTCAGTTTTGAGGGTCAGGAATTAGGAAGTGCCTTAGCTGGGTGGTTCTGACTCAAGGTCTCTCATGAAGTTGCAGACAAGGTACCGGCAGGGGCTGCAGGCAGCTGACGGCTTGCCTAGAACTGGAGGACCCGCCACTAAGCTCAGGCATGTGGCTGTTAGCATGAGCCTCAGCTCTTCGCTGGCCATAGGCCAGAGCAACGGTTCCTTGCCACCTGGGCCCCTCCACAGGGCTGCTCATGTATCCTCAGGACACGGCAGGTGGCTTCCCCCAGCGTGAGTAAACAGAGAGTGAGTGTACCAGACAGAGAGAGAACCAAGGAAAAACCACTGTGTCTTTCATGGCCCAGACTCAGAAGTTACACCCATCGGTGCTGCCATAGTCAGTGTGTCAGAATCACTAAGTAGAGTCGACACTCAAGGGGAGGGGAATACGGCTCCACATTTTGAAGGGAGGAGTATCAAATAGTTTGTGGGCATCTTTTTAAACGGCCACACCCACTAACACATTTTTCTGCCCCTCCGCCAGTTCTTGCTAAGACCCCTGCCAATGTATTGGACTTCCTGAACCAGCATTAACCACAATCATATATAAATACACTTATTTCAGTATTTACTATGCATCTGATACCAGTCGACACACATAAATACATGAAGCCAAAAAAGTCCCTGCCCTTATAATGCAAGGAGAAAGAAATTAAGAGAAAACAGGTAAATATATAATGTGGTGGTGATAAATGCCATGTCAAAAAATAATGATAAAACAGGCTAAGGAGTTAGAGTTATGAGCACTTAAACAGCCAAAATAATTCCCAGATACATCCACGGATCATACATTAAGAGAATACACTGCTCCTTGACCTTGAAAATTCAAGTGACCTCAACCTGCAAAAGCCATATCTTCGTCCTTGACCACGTGCTTTTCCTTTTCTCTAACATTCACGCGAGACCCAGCAGCAAGATGCGCTTCTGTATTCTATCTCCCAGCTTTGCCAGGACTCTGCTGTCTGTGCCAAATCTTTAAAAATAGCCAGAAAGGGCTTCCCTGGTGGAGCAGTGGTTGAGAGTCCGCCTGCCAATGCAGGGGTCGCGGGTTCGTGCCCCAGTCCAGGAAGATCCCACATGACGCGGAGCGGCTGGGTCCGTGAGCCATGGCCGCTAAGGCTGCACGTCCGGAGCCTGTGCTCCGCAACGGGAGAGGCCACAACAGTAAGAGGCCCGCGTACCGCAAAAAAAAAAAAAAAAAAAAAGCCAGAAAATCTCTCTCAGCTCCTCCTCAAAGGGCCATTCCTTCTTTCGTTGCTGGCTCTCCTCCATGAAAACCTGGCATGTAATGCCTCCCCTTCTAGAGAACCGCAGGCTGTACTGGAAATAGTGTCTGCTCTCCACCTGAGGTACATCAATAACAAAGCCCTCTCTACTACCAGGAGTAAGGAAACCGTTCTGTCTATTGGTAGGAGCCATCTTTGCTCTCATTGTCTCACTATCAGTTTATCTATCACAACCCAGGACCCACCTTCTCTTCACTCGGTCCCCAGTGTTTCCACCACCCAATCAGGATTCTAACACACCTCTAAACAATGTATAATAAAAACAACAGACAACGTTCCCAAAGCACTGAATAACCCAAAGGATCTTTATATTATGTAACTCTGAGGTATCCTGTTATTACCTATTTCTAGTACTTACCACCTTTTGCACTTCTAACAACTCTTGTATTTGGTTAACAATGAGCATAGGAAAGATTCAAATTAGGAGGAGACTAATCACTGGTAACTGCAGATTTTAAATACTGGGCTACAATTGAAAATTTAAAAGCTGATTTCCTTCAAAGACCAAAATCTCTCGCCTATGCTTCATTTATTGAGTTGTTTCTTTTCCCCATTTCATCTGTGCACTAGATGTTTATTTCTATTTAAGAGAATCCAAGTCGTGGGATGTTGATGTAGTATATTTAGAAAACCAACTAGATCTCTTTTTTCTGCCGTATTACTCCAGAGTAATTGGCATATCACATAAGCCTTCCTGTTTACCTTCTGTTCACAGTTGCTCTGCCCATGAGGAATATGAAAATTGGAACTTTCCACCAATGGCAGACAATGTAACTAACTTAGAGTGTTCCAAATTTTCTGAATGGCACCGGGTTGCATGTTGCCATTTTACCTTCATTCCCCTCTTGCCTGAATCTGCCATACTAATGTTTTTACATGAAAAAGGTACTCAGCACACATCGTGTGGTATAAAGAAAAGAGATGGTGTTTCCTAGAGTCTTCATCAATTTTTCCTTTTGGCATTTCTTTCTCTCATTAAGTATATCCTAATCTTATAAGCTGTTGTACTAGACTAGTTATAAAGGCTACTTTGCTTAAAATATCACAGTATCCAGTAGATGATAGAAACAAAACCGTAACTATAGGCTGACACCATGTGCTAGTTTAAGCACTGACTAGAAGAAATGGAATAATGGAATACCTCTACCCAGAGCTCAGTCACATGCTTTTATTATGGCCCCCTAACCCCACACACATGTGCCCACTTAGGAAAATTCGAGGATGGCTCAGTCAGGCACCAATCTTGCAGCAGTATGCCTTAGTCAGCTCAGGCTGCTAGAACAAACTTCTGCAGACTAGGAGCTTAAAAACAACAAAAATTTATTTCTTTTAGTCCTAGAGGCTGGGAAGTCTGAGATCAGGGTGCCAGGGTAGTCGGGTTCTGATGAGAGCTCTCTTCCCGGTTTGCAGATGACTGCCTTCCTGCTGTGTCCTCACATGGTGGGAGGGGAGAGACAGGAAGCAAGTCCTCTAATGTCTCTTCTTATAAAGACACTAACGCCATGATAGGGGATCCACACTTATGACCTAATTACCTCCCAAAGGCCCCATCTCCCAATACTATCACATTGTCAATTAGGGTTTCAACATACATATTTGGTGGGGATACAAACATTCAATCCATACAGGTACTAAAATATCACTGGAATAAACTGAAAATATTGTATCAATTATCTCAAGTTTCCACATGAAATTCCTTACATAATTAATGAAATGGAAATTGGCCTCATTCCTGCCAAAATAGTGACCTTAAATGAAATTTTTTAATAAAATTAATTAAAAACAAACACTCCTCATCAGTACCAACTGACCCCTATTGAGTATTTTTGCAGCATATATACAAGATTCACAGTACAACCACAAGCCCCAGCCGTCCTGATTCCTGCCACCTGATGGTTATTTTGGGTTCATGCTCTCAATCACCTGAAACTGAGGAAACACTAAATGGCATAAGGCAGTTACTGGAAAAACATCTCTTGCTTTACTATCCAAATTGTAAACGTTTTAATTGTCTTATTTTAAAAGTTACAAAAGAAACCTGGAAGGTGAAAAATAATTTTTAAAAATACTTTTAAAAAACACTTGCTAACACTAATTCCAGAGGAAATAAACACTTCTAAACGTTTTCAGTGATGGCAATATTTTGAAAGCCTTTCATGTGCTTTTTCTTCTGCCTTTTTGAGTATGAGACCATCACATTCATCGACATCTGGCTGGGGGGAGGGGGTACAGAGAAGGATTTTTTCACTGAAAGATGCAAAGAGAAAGAATGAAGTAATTTCCAGCATCTAACATGCAAAATATGATTATGCAGCAAGAAATAACCTTGAACATCAGGCATTCATCGAGTGACTATAATCTCCAGGGGAACAGGGCTTTTCTCTGTTTTGTTTACGGCTGCATCCCCTATGAACAGAGCTCGGTAGTAGACTCAACAAATAATACACATTCAACAAGTATTTAGTGGCTGAATGAACAAATGAATGAACGAGGGAGTTTATATTTTTATCTTCTCCTTTAACATATTAGCAACCAAGTCTGGAGTTGCCAGTTCAGGCTGGAATTGCCAAACTCAGAATTCTCCCATAGAGTAGAAGATACAACTTTCTGTAATAATGAAGGCATGTTCTATCAAAGAAAGAATATGCAGGCTTCCCTGGTGGCGCAGTGGTTGAGAGTCCGCCTGCCGATGCAGGGGACGCGGGTTTGTGCCCCGGTCCGGGAAGATCCCACATGCCGCGGAGCGGCTGAGCCCGTGAGCCATGGCCGCTGAGCCTGCGCGTGTGGAGCCTGTGCTCCGCAACGGGAGAGGCCGCAGCAGTGAGAGGCCCGCGTATCGCAAAAAAGAAAGAAAGAAAGAAAGAATGTGCTACTGGGGGGTGGCGGGGGGGAGGAAGGAGGTTTTACCGTGACCTCCCCAAGGAAACTGTGGAAGAAAAGAGGGTGCAAGACAACCGGAAGTGTGTGCCCTGATATCTGTGCATTGAATGAGTAAGTATAACACTGAAGGCAGACGAAAATCTGACCCCATTTTCTGTTTCGGACTTCTGAAAAAGATCGTCCTTGTGTGGGTCTCACACCAACCCGAGGCGTTGCCGCATCAGTCTGTCAGGGTGGTGTGGGCAGACAAAGAAAGGTGTTAAATTTAGCATTTCTGAGCAACTTTACCTGGTTCTCCTGTGGCACAGATGAGACCCAGAAGCAGCTGAAGGATGGCCAAGGAACATGTCAGAAGGGGCATCATGGTGGGAGGCAAAGTGGAGCCGAAGCAAGAGCTGCAGAGCAGAAGACCAGATCCCTGCAGAACAAGAATCAGAACTGACTTAAGAGCCACAGAACTGCTGGTGGGAGGGTCGATCTTCCCAGGTGTATTAGTTTTCTGCTGCTGTGTAACTAATTACCACAAATTGAGCAGCTTAAAACAATACACATGTTTTATCTCACAATTTCTGTGGTTAGGAGTCTAGGCGTGGCTTAACTGGGTCCTCTGCTCAGGGTCTCACCAGGCTACAATCAAGGTGTTGGCAGGCTGCGTTCTCATTGGAAGGCTCAAAGAATCAGCTTCCAACTTTACTCAAGCTGTTGGCAGAATTCAACTCATTGTGGCCTTAAAATAGAGAGCCCTGATTTTTCCTGTCTGTTGGCTTGGGGCCACCCTCAGATCTAGAGACGACCCACAGTTTCTGTCCATGGGCATCCTCACCATTTGATACTTATTTCATTGGATCCAGAGGAGAGTCTCTCCTGCTTGGGGTCTTTGACCTCCAGGAGGGAGGTCCTTCTATTAAGGGCTTTCACCTGATTAAATCAGCCCCTACCCCGACACCCCCAGGATAACCATCCTTTCAATTTACTCAAAATCAGCAGATTTGACCTTAATTATATCTGTAAAATCCCTTCACCTTTGCCATATAATGTAACATAGCCATGGGCGTTACATCACATCACCTTCACTACATTTGGTTGGTTAGAAGCAATTCCCAGGTCTCACTCCAAATCAAGAGGAGGGATTACACAAAGACATGAACACTGAAATTACTGGAGGTCACCCTAGGGTCTGTTTTCCACACTAGGAGAACTAGGGTAGCACTCCCTCTACCCAGCAGAGGGGAAAGAGCAAGGGTCATGTGGGGCAGACAGTAACCTGTGTGATGATGGCAGCCACCATCCCAGAGACCTCAGAAGCCACAGACACCCCCATCACCACGTGGTCACTCCTCACTTTCCTCTCCCCAACACCCAGAAACAATCTCAAAAGGAGACAAGGAGGGAGAAAGGACTCAATCTAAGAGATTAACCATTTTTACCTCTAGAAATTGAACTTCACCTAAACAAAGTGTTTAAATCTTGAGGGCAGATAGAGTAAAATCAGAGTTAACAGTTCATTTTTGAACTGTTCAGGGCCAGATTAATTAGAAACAAAATAAAGGGCACATTGTTTTTGTCCAGACATCCCAGAGAGATGTGTAATTAAAAATCGTTTGACTTGCTGCACTTATTTTTATGAAGATTTTGTAACTAAACCCATGTAAGGTGTCTCAGTCCTTGGTGAATATGGCTAATGCTACCCACTTATAAAGGATGGAACGCCATAAAATAAGAACATTTTAAGTAAATTTAAATGTTGGGTAGTGTTCAGTACAAATAATAATCCTTTTATTTTGAACATGAAGAACAAGTTATATAATTTTTGCTAAGAGAAAGTCAGTTTTTGCTACCAGAAAGTCAGGTTTTCCTCGTCCCTACTAAATACATGTTGAATAAATAAAGAATGCCATTTATTTTTTTTAATTTTAATATTTTTGGCTGCATTGTGTCTCCCTTGCTGTGCACTAGTGGGGGCTACTCTTTGTTGCAGTGCACAGGCTTCTCATTGCGGTGGCTTCTCTTGTTGCAGAGCACGGGCTCTAGGTGCACGGGCTTCAGTAGTTGTAGCACGTGGGCTCAGTAGTTGTGGCTCACGGGCTCTAGAGCACAGGCTCAGTAGTTGTGGCACACGGGCTTAGTTGCTCCGCAGCATGTGGGATCTTCCCGGACCAGGGCTCAAACCCATGTCCCCCTGCATTGGCAGGTGGATTCTTAACCACTGAGCCCAGGGAAGTCCCTGCAATTTAAATTGTTGTAAAAATATAAGCCAGTCCAGTGCATCTGTATGTCTCAGACTAGCCATTCACCAACTGCATGTGCATGCAGCTTCCAACAGAAGTCTCTGTCAGTTGTTTGTTAGAATACATTTACCACATTAATTACCATTTTAACCATTGATTGTATGCTAGACACTATGTTTAGTGCTTTGTATAATTTCAGGAAATCATTAAAATACTATGAGAAATATGTAACTATGCCCATTTTACAGATGAGAGAACTGAGGCATTGAATGGTTAAAGTAATTTGCCCAAGGTCACACAAGGAGTAAGTGGTTCTGCAGGATTTTAAGCTCAGATCCATGTGGTTCCAAAGACCATGCTTGGAATCCTTGTACTATACCTGTCAGACTGGTCTACAAGAGCCTATTAAACTCAGAATGTCGTGGAATACAATATCATAGTTGTACCTACAGCTTTCAGAAATGGTACAAATTGTATTCCAATGCAGAAACCCTCCTTCCTCTCCCTTCTGCAGCCCTGCAGGGAACAAGGGCAGAGTCACTCTCATTTCACCAGGCTTCCTACCTCCAGGAAAACAAGAGGATGCCTCCAGCTCCAAGTTTGTGCTGGTTGTTGTTCCCACAAGCTGAATTAGTGACCAACATTTTCAGGGCTCAGAGCGGGTGAGCCTGGGGGTCCACAGCCTCCTGCCACATGTCACTCCTCAGTCTAGGATGGTCCCCTGTCACACTCTTACTTTTCCTCCTCAGGCCCCAGGGATTGGCCCATCTCCTTCCCTTCCACTACCACTGCCTGTTTCTTCTGACCAAGGTTTTTCTCTTCTCTAACCTTCTATAAAACAGAAGCTGGCCTTGAGTCTTCTGAATTTTAACCTTCTTATCAGAGAAAAAAACAAATCATAAGTTCCCCATTCTTCCTACCCTTCCTATAAGATGTGAAAGCTCACATCTGCATGTAATTTTCAGTGACCAGACTGAGAGATTCAGGTGAAAAGTAGGTGAATATAACTAGTTGCTATGACAACAGGAAGATATAAAATGGCATAGCAATTCATAGGACAAGCTTTTTAAATTACATAAATTTGAGTTATTTCAAGAAACCATTCAAAACTACACATATATAGATGACTGGCCAATTGAAAGAATGAAGTATATCACACAAATAAACCACCTTGAATTAAGCAGACAATTAAAGATCTATACACAATTTTAATCCTCAACAGACTATAAGGGGGAGAATTACAATTCTGGAGCCTCTGTAAAGTTACTTGTCAATCAGACTGATCCAGCTGCATTAATATTAAAAATTTTCATGTCTACCACAGCTCTAAGAATTAATTCACAACTAGATTACAAGGCCAACAGCATGAAACAGACGCGTTTGCCTTCACCATTTAACACTGTCGACCCCTGCCTCGCTCTTAAAATGTTCTCTGCCTTGATTTCCTAACACTGCACTCATTTACAGCCTTCCTTCCTCTCAGATTGTTCCTCTCTTTCTCCTTCTGGTTTCCCCAAGGCTTCGTAGAGGGTTCCCATCCCTTTGGTTTCTATTAGCATGTCTTCAATCGTTACCTCTAATCTGATGTCTCCCAAATACTTGCCTTCGTTCCCAAACCCTCTCCAGAGAGGCAGACCCCACACTCCAATGACATGAAGAAATCTCCACTTGAATGTACTAATGGCATCTCAGAACTGGCATTCCTCGATTCAAGCTTAAAGATTATTTCTCCTATTCCTGGATTCCCTGATGAGGTTAATGGCACCAACATCTTCCAGAAATTCAGGCAAAGAATCTTTTTAGTCGCTGTCTTTCCCTTCTGTCTCATATCCAGGCACTAAACCTTATTAATTCTACCTCTATAACAGCTGTTGGATCTATTTGCTGCAGTACAATCAATACAGGCACCACCAAGTCTAGAACTGTCCATTACCTCTCATCTAAAGTACAGCCATGGGCTCCCAACTTCTCTCCCTGCTTTCAGGCTTTTCTCACTTCACTGTTGTTCATATAATGCTGATGATAAGAATCACATGAGTGGGTTTCTTAATACAGGTTTCTAGGCCTTGCCCAAGACTACTGAATCAGAATCTGTAGCAGAGGGGCTTGAGAACTTATATTTTCCTAAGTGTCCCCAGAGATTACTCTAATCAGACGAATATAGTTTACTCAGTACTATCAGGCTTGTCAATCAGACTGATCCAGCTGCATTAATATTACAAATTTATGGCTCTTGACCAAATTTTGACCAAATTCATGGCCCTTGACCAAAATTTTCCATGGCTCCCATTACTGGTAAAATCAAGTCCAAATTCCTGGCTTGACATTTAAGGCCCTCCACAATCTAGTCTACAAACATCCTTCCAGCCATCTTCCTCATTATTGCTTCTCACATACTCTGCGCCAAAACCACACTATTTGTCATTCCAGAATTTTTTTCTGCATTTTTCCACCACAATGTTTTTGTTCACATAGTACCCTTAGCCTGGACTGTCCTATACCCATATCTCTTTGTGTTCAAACCCCATCCGTCCTTTAAAGTTCATCTTAGCTTTATTCATGCCCCTTTTTTGTAGCATCACCACAGCAAATAGATACATCTATTGCTGTGCTGTTATATTTCTATTTTTTGCGTGTATGCCTTCCTCTCCTCTATAAGATGAAGCTCTCTGGGGAAGATGACTATGCCATTGTTCATCATTGTATTTTGGTTGGGGGGGGGGTGTTTGTAGTAAGCAGCACATAGCTGGTGCTTGAAATGTTTGAATAAATAAGTGATATAGCAACAACTGTCAGAACCAACGGCTTGGTACAAATTGGTCTGCCCATTATTCCCTCTACTCACCTACATGGCCCACCTCATTATCACTGCCTGAATGCCCTGCTTTTTCTTCCTCTTTACTAGTCAAGTCTTAGAGTCTTTAAGACACTGTCTCTCAAATTATAGGCCACCAACTACTTGCATCAGAATGATATGGGTTGTTTGTTAAAAGGCAGATTCCCAGGTTACTGCTCTCAGATCTGAATTACAATCTCTGGGAGAAGATCTGCATTTTTGGCTGGCAGCTCCTAAGGGATTCTTTTGCACAAGGATGTCAAGAGCATGTTTGTTTTTAAACCTTGTTAAAGCCTCACTCCTCCTAGAAAATTCAACAATTTGAGTCCTTACTATGGGCTTGATGCCATGTTGCTGCCTTACGACCTTATTTACTGTTGACTTCTATTTTTATTTTGTAGGCTATCAAATAATTATAATCTTTGTGAGTTGTGGATACTAAACAGTACTATAGAGAGAATGTCACATAAAACACATACAGATGAATAGTTTAAAATGTGCCCTTGGGGCCTTCCCTGGTGGCGCAGTGGTTGAGAGTCTGCCTGCCGATGCAGGGGACACAGGTTCATGCCCTGGTCCGGGAGGATCCCACATGCCGCGGAGCGGCTGGGCCCATGAGCCATGGCCGCTGAGCCTGCGCGTCCGGAGCCTGTGCTCTGCAACGGGAGAGGCCGCAGCAGTGAGAGGTACACGTAAGGCAAAAAAAAAAAAAATGTGCCCTTGGAATCAACCTGTGTCCAATCACATCTCTCAGCTCTAGCACTTACTAGGTACATGGCCTTGGGCTAATTACTTAACCCCTCCATGCCTCCACTTTCTTATCTATAAAATGTAATCATGATGCTACCTACATCACAGGGCTATTCTGAGGATTGCATGGGATAATTCATGGACAGTATAAGCAGAGTGCCCCAAGAAATGTTAGTCATTATTACTGCTGCATGTTTATCACTATCCAAAAAGTCTTTTTCTTCTACTTGGGCAAATAGGACACAAAATTAAAGACTAACCATAAAGTCTTTTCCATCTGTTTCTCCCATAGTACATAGCTCTCCTGTACATGGAATAGTGGATAAAAACTATTAGACACAGCAAAAAGGGCTCCAAATTTAGAAGGATCCAATACTGAAACATCAGACACAACCCTAATATTCAGGGCCTTATTTCAAGAAACACAGTCTACCCTTTGGCTCTAGAGGCAATTGACATTGAGGCAATTTCTACCTAACCCATGACAAAGGTCAAAAACTGAGTCTATCTCTGTTTAGAGATTTCACTAGCCAATCTTATGTCCCAATGGGAGCATAGTAACTTCCCAGCTTGTGATTTCCATACTAAGGTATTTTGACCGATGTTTTTCAGAGGTTTAGGCAGCCTCATCCGAGCATCCAGTTCACTGCTATCTATCCCTCCCAACACCTCGACCACAGAGAATGTTCAAGGAGATATGTTCTCTTCAAGATCTTAATTTCAATTATTTTGGATATATATACCCAGAAGTGGTATTGCTGGATCATATGGTAATTCTATTTTTAATTTTTTGAGGAACTCCCATAATAAATTTCAGAAAGGCTGTACCATTTTACATCCCCACCAACAGTGTACAAGAGTTCCATTTCTCTACAACCTTGCCAATACTTGTTATCTTTTGGGTTTTTTGATAATAGCCATCCTAAAAGATAGCTTTGATTTGCATTTGCT
Source organism: Globicephala melas (assembly GCF_963455315.2). Classification (NCBI taxonomy): domain Eukaryota; kingdom Metazoa; phylum Chordata; class Mammalia; order Artiodactyla; family Delphinidae; genus Globicephala; species Globicephala melas. Next base: position 126,728,411 of record NC_083315.2, read on the forward strand.
TGATGATTAGTGATGTTGAGCAACGTTTTATTTGCCTCTCAGACATATATACGTCTTCTTTGGAGAAATGTCTACTCTAGTTCTTTGCCCATTTTTAATCAGGTTATCTGAGGGGTTTTTTTTTTACTATTGAGTTGTAGGAATTCCTTATATGTTTTGGAAATTAACTCCTTATCAGATATATGGTTTGCAAATATATTTCTCTCATTCTACAGGTTGCCTTTTCACTCTGTTGACTGTTTCTTTTGAATAGATTTCATATGTTGAACAGCTTTGCAATCCTGGGATAAATCCCACTTGATCATGGTATATTATCCTTTTGTATGTTATTGCTAGTATTTTGTTGAAGATTTTTACATCTATATTCATAAGCGATATTGACCTTTAGTTCTCTTTACTCATGATGGCTTTGTCTGATATTGGTATCTGGGTAACAGTGGCCTCATAGAATGAGTTGGGAAGTGACCTTCTTCTATATTTTTGGAAGAGACTGTGAAGAATTTGTATTCATTCTTCTTTAAAATTCATAGCATTCACCAGTGAAGTCTCCTGGGTCATACTGAGACAAGTTTTATGGCCTAACATATGGTTTATCTGGAAATGTTCCTTGTGCACTTGAGAAGAATTTATATTCTGCTATTTGGAGGTGGAGGGTTCTGTTTATGTCTTTTAGGTCTGGTTGGTTTATATTTAGTGTTGTTGAAGTCTTCCTCAGGGACAGTTTCTACTGACTGCTTTTTCCTATAAATGGGCCATAATTTCCTGTTTCTTATGTGTCTCATAATATTTGGTTGAAAATAGGACATTATAAATAACATAATATGGCAACTCTGAAAATAAGATTTACACATACACACACACACACAAACACACCCCGGGTATTTTGGTTTTGCTATTTATTGTTGTTGTTGCTATTGCTATCTATTTGTTTAGTGGATTTCCTGGACTATAAATTCTGTAAAGTCTGTATCCTTTGTCATGTGCAGTCCCTGAAGTCTCTGCTTGTTTAGCTTAGTGGTCAGCTGATGGCTGAACCGAAATTTCCTTCAATGCCTTGAACCAGTAAATCTCCCAACCTTTGCTGAGAGGCTATGTGCGTGTGTGTTGGGGTATGACTTCAACACTCTAGCAGTTTGAAAATCTGTCTCAGCCTTTACTTCCTGAAGAGCCCCTGGAGGTGAGAAACTAGAATGTTTGCAGTTCTTTCCTGGGCACTACACAGCCCTGCACATGCACATGGCCTTCTACAATCCCAGGGAATAAGTCAGAGCTTTCCCAAGCCCCCTCTGTACCTCTCATTCCCCATATTTTACTATTAAGTTTTCTGGCCAGCCTCTTGTTTGCCCCAATTGGTATTATTGTCTCAGGTAGCTGGACATTAAACAATTGCCACTGATTATTTTGTTTTTGACACACATCCTAGGTAAAAGGCTTTTACACTAAGTGAGCTTTAAGAGAAATCAAATGGAGAAAAGCCCTGTGAAGTGGTCCTTCCCAAGGACCTGCTAGACAGATCAAGTACTAAAAATTCCCTGGGAATGGGGTTTTAGAGGAGCTGCATATCTTCCTCTTCAGTGGCTGGAGGCTACTAGTTTCCCTAACTACAATGTTTGCAAGGCTGCTGGGTTTCAAGGCTACCGTAGAGCTTGGAAAAGGGGATGCAAATAGAGCAAGTTAAAATGCCACAAAGCTTGCTGTTCTTACAGAGAGTTGGTCATTTTTATTGAATAAATAACTCTGATTGCTGCAAGTCTTTGGTTAATTTTCATAGTTCTAAAAAAGTTGATTTTCATAATTGTTGCCAGTGTTTCTGTTGCTTTTATGGAAGAGAAGATTTTTGGAGTTCTTACTACTCCACTCCGAAGGTGCATGTAATAGCCTTTTCAAAAAGTGGTGTTTGAAAGGACTTATATCTCAAATCTATAAATAACTCTCAAAACTAATTTTAAAAATCCAATTTTTTAAAATTGGGGAAATTTTTGAACAGACACTTCATCAAGGAGGATATATGGAGGGCAAAAAAAAAGTACATGAAAAGATGTTCAACATCTTTAGTCATTAGGGAAATGTAAATTGAAACCACCATGAAATACCACTACACACCTACTAGAATATCTAAAATTGAAAAAGAAAGGAAGAAAAAACCCTGACAATACGAAGTGCTGGTGAGGACACAGAGGAACTGGAGCTCTCATACGCTGCTGTGGTTGTGCAGAATGGTACATCCACTGTGGAAAAGGTTGGCAGTTTCTTATAAAGTTAAAAATACCCTTACCAGACAATCCAGCAATCCTACTCCTAAGTTTTTACCCAAAAGAAATAAAAACATGTGTCCATATAAAAAACCTGTATGTACATGTTTTTAACAGAGCTATTCATAATTGTCAAAAACTGGAAAAAACCCAACGTCTATCAACTGGTGAGTAAAATAAAAAGGAACAGACTACTGATATATGCAGTGATACATTTGAATATCTAATGGATTGTGCTACCTAAAATAAGCCAGCATCCAAAGGTTACATACTGTATGATTCCACTTCTAAGACATTTTGGAAAAGGCAAAACTATATAATAGGAAAATAGATTAGTGGTTGCCAGGGGCTGGGGTTGGGGGAGAGGAATGACTACAAAGAGGCATGAGGGCACATTCAGAATGAGGGAAAAAGGAAATAAAGAGGTTACCTGGCTGTGTGCCTTTATCGATATTCATAGAAACATACACCTAAAAAAGGTAAATTTTACTGTATATAAATTATACCTGACAAACTTGACATAAAAGAAAAAAAACTCCTTCCTGCTCTGAACATCATTTTTCTTGGTTTAATTAGTTTAGTCTAAGACTACCCTATGCCCTTGGCCGGTTTCTAAGCTTTATTTGTTTAGCAGCCTATCCAGAGTTAAAATATCCTTCGTGAAACATCCAGCAGTGTCATTACATCATGAGTTGTCGTCCCACAAAATGGGTAAGAGAATTTGACAGGAGAGAGGGGAAAAAAATTAATTTGATAACATAACTACAAGGAGATTCAATGTAGCATTTTTATAATAACAAAAAGATAAAAACATGAATGCTGATCAATAGCTGATTGGCAACTGGTAATATAAAACCATATCATAGACTATTATGTAGCCATTAAAATAATTATGTAATTGTAGATCAACATTTATTAATATGAAAAGGTATCGATATCTATAGTATTGATACTTTGTTAAGGTAAAAACAAATGATTAAGTAGTATGCTAGTAGGATTTTATTTTGGAAATGCCTAGGAAAACATCCCCTGAAATGTAAATGCTGAATTCTCTTGGTGGGGTGATTATATTCATATTTATATGTGCAGGATAACCCTCCTAACTGTCTCAAGATCTGCTAGCCTGAGACTGGAGTTGCCTGGGTAACTGACCCCATCCTTGTTTTGCCGCTCTCAGTTCAGGAAAGCTGGAAGCCCAGGTTGTGAGGATCTAGGGAGCTTGACAGTGATAAATAAGCATCGTGTTCAAGCTTAAGTGTGCTTTACTGAACCACACAGAGGAGACCTTTTGTATATTTTTTAATACCAGCGTGGATGAAACGCACCTGGCTCAGATGAGCGTTCCCAGCTCACATTTAAACTACACATGCAGAACTGCTCCAGTCACGGGTATAACAGGCTGAACTTCCAGAGGTTTTAATGGAACCACTGGTCACTCAGACTCCTCACCCACAACAGTGTATCAACTGGGGAGGTCTTTGTAGATGACCTGGAAACTTACACCTCCGTCTGTCACTGAATAATGTTGCTCTGACCTCTTTCTATAAACTCTAGATTTAAAAAAGCTTGTTTGATTTACCCAAATGTGATCTGTGTCTGATCAATCTGAACCTATTACAATTGACATTTGTTCATTTGGTTAATTTCCATTTGTAACAAAGAAAAGAAAACCCATTTAGTGAGTCTGTAATATTATTCATAACAAGTAAAATGAAAAAGACAATCTGTTGGTTTTAAGATAGAAAGTCTTAATTAAATTAAAATTGACACTTCTCTTTGAACTGAGGATTCTGAGTTCTTTCAAAGATATGCCTCGGGCTTATTACCTATCTAGTATAATTCATTATATTTTTCTATTATAGAATTTATTAAGTGATACAAATTTTGTTTGACAAAAAAAACTTTCACTGCATAAAATAATCTCTGGAGAAAATATTTTTTTAATAATATTCTTTCTAAGCCATCCTAAAAGCAAAGTATGACTTTTAAAGTGGTTGTGGAAGACGGGTTATAAAATAAACAACAAAGGGCTTCCCTGGTGGCACAGTGGTTGAGAGTCCGCCTGCTGATGCAGGGGACACGGGTTCATGCCCCGGTCCGGGAAGATCCCACATGCCGCGGAGCAGCTGGGCCCGTGAGCCATGGCCGCTGAGCCTGCGCGTCTGGAGCCTGTGCTCCGCAATGGGAGAGGCCACAACAGTGAGAGGCCCGCGTACCGAAAAATAAAATAAACAACAAAAAAGCTATTGAAAGGACTACAATAAATCAGCTGAGAACTGGGAGAAACATGAGTTGTAGAAACTACTTATATCCATACTAAGCCATCATGGCAGAATGGAAATTATCTTCTTTTTTAGTGTCTGCTTTTACACAAGTATTGGGAGGAAAACTGAAAACACACAAACGTCTACATAAAAACACATGCACCAAAACAAACACACAAAACCAAAATACAGATGCCTACCCAATTACATTCCCTAGTGGAACTGAAGAGTAATCAGCTCTAATTAAATAATTAAGAACATAGGACGTAAAACATGCCAAATTTGTCTTGATCTCAGATCCAGCACCTTTTAAAGTGCAGACATGATTACTGACTCATTTATATAGTGTGAGTCATATTCCAACTGAACCCACGCCCTGAAAAGCTGGGGGATTACTGCACTGTAGTTTGAGTGCATGCGGTGTTGAACAAAACAACACAGATACCCAATCCTTCCACACAGACTAATACTTAAAAAGAGTCTTTGTGGGCTTCCCTGGTGGCGCAGTGGTTGAGAGTCCCCCTGCCGATGCAGGGGACGCGGGTTCGTGCCCCGGTCCGGGAGGATCCCACATGCCGCGGAGCGGCTGGGCCCGTGAGCCATGGCCGCTGAGCCTGCGCGTCCGGAGCCTGTGCTCTGCAACGGGAGAGGCCACAACAGTGAGACACCCGCGTACCGAAAAAAAAAAAAAGTCTTTGTCTCAATCAACAGAGTAACTTTGAGCTTTTATTTGCCTAACTTTTATTATACATAACACTTTAATCATGGCTATCATACACCTCAGATTTTCAAAACATGTCTGATTTTAAGTGTTCCACTATTACACGCCCTGTGCTGCTTTTTAGACGGAAATAAAATGCAGTCTTCCTAATAGCATAAAACAGAGGGCTGTTATGGCAAGGAGGCCTCCTAGGAAGACCAGACACAGCTGAACAGTATAAACTGTTAAAGTAAAATGTAACTGATCCAGTGCCTAGAAGCTCAAAGAAGCAACAATCACCCTAGCCTCATTAGAGTCAAGGCTTCATAACAAACGTGTAACAGAACTGCAAGTTCTAAGTACATCTAAGTATCTTAACAACTTTAAACAGGTGGTAGAGGATTGAAAACATGCTTGTAGTATTAATGCTATATAGAAATAACAAAGAGCAGCAGTCTCCAAACTTGTTAATCACATATCTATCCCCTCAGGAAAATATTTTGAGTATTCACTCCCAGGGCATGTATTTTATTTATATACATATATATGCATGTACTATTTATTCATATAGATATATGCATGTAATAGTATGGAAGTACATAGTAGTTCTTCCCTACTATTACTTGGCATAATACACATTTCGAATAAGATCATTAATAACTGAGATTACGTAGTAGTTTACTTTTTAAACTCTTCTTGATGCTTTTAAACTGTGGTTGTTTTGTGAAGTGATTGATAAAGGGTTAAAATAGGTCAAGGAGTGTCAGCGCAGTGATTTCCCTGTAGTTCCTGGCATTTCTAGTTTATCTTGAGCCAAAATTCTTTGGTTAGAGTCTTTTTAAACCACTCGCCCATTTTGTGAGAGTTTTTATTTACATCTAGATGATAACCCATAGATCTACTTAACCAGGAGCACATGAACACAAGGGTTAGAGCACTGACCTGTGGAGCCCCTGAGTCTCTTATCACATCTTTTTTTTTTTTTTTTTTTTTTTGCGGTACGCGGGCCTCTCACTGTTGTGGCCTCTCCCGTTGCGGAGCACAAGCTCCGGACGCGCAGGCTCAGCGGCCATGGCTCATGGGCCTAGCCACTCCGCGGCACGTGGGATCTTCCCGGACCGGGGCACGAACCCGTGTCCCCTGCATCGGCAGGCGGACTCTCAACCACTGCACCACCAGGGAAACCCTCTTATCACATCTTTTTGTGACACCTGACGTGTGACATATATGCTAAGGAAAGGAGCAAATGTCAATCTGCATATTAAATATTAATTTCTTTCTCACATATATAATATACATATAATAAATTTAAATGAAAGTTCTAATATTTTCTACATGAACCCTAACCACTCCCTCTCCCACAATGTACACAGGAGTAATTCTCAACATACGAATGGAAATAACCAATATACTAATAATTGATATTACTTAATATTGAGTTGCATGTAAGAAGGACCATGTAAGTATTATAAGAAAAGGGCAGGTCACTAGAATACCTCAAACCAAACAACAAAATAAAAACACCCAAGTACCGAATGGACTTGAGGATATGGGGAGGGGGAAGGGTAAGCTGTGACAAAGCGAGAGAGAGGCATGGACATATATACACTAACAAACGTAAGGTAGATAGCTAGTGGGAAGCAGCCACATAGCACAGGGAGATCAGCTCGGTGCTTTGTGACCACCTAGAGGGGTGGGATAGGGAGGGTGGGAGGGAGGGAGACGCAAGAGGGAAGAGATATGGGAACATATGTATATGTATAACTGATTCACTTTGTTATAAAGCAGAAGCTAACACACCATTGTAAAGCAATTATACTCCAATAAAGATGTAAAAAAAAAAAACACTCAAGTACCTAAGAACCAGCCTCTATATGAGGTCAATTCAATGGACCCATCCATCATCCTGGAATCTAAACTCTACACTTTCCAGAACCATTCTATAGAAAATGGTCATGACCCTCCATGGTATTGTCCTCAGTTCAATCTCAAAATGTCTTATTTACTTCCACCACTTTCTATCCTTCCCACTGGTACCATCTTTTCCTAAACAATGAATATTTAGAAAATCCATTTCTCAACTAACAGAACTAACACAGTGGAACATTTTCCAGGATCGTTCAATAGACTCTCCATCCAAGCTCTCCATCAACCTCCCCACTGTGTCCTTTGTCACCTGGTCTCATACAAGAACCCCGTCCAAAGTAATTACTTATTACCATCTAAATTTAGATCCATCAAACTCCTCTGAATTTTCCCATTTGCCTCAGTCCCTCATACTTTTCAGTCTACAAGACATTTCAGACAGGATATCTTACGGCTTAAACAAATTCAAGGAGACAAAGAAAGCCACTCAACCTTACCTTTACATCCTTTTGCAGTGCCCTAACCATATCACCACATGCCATGGGCCTCAGAAAGTATCATTTATCCCACATCACTGTCTGCACACATCATGCCGAGTGCTGCCAGCACCTGCTGCTGCTAACTTTGAAACAGCTGAAACTGCACCACAGTCACTGCTGGTTTCTTCCCAGCTTTACTGAGGTATGATTAACAAATAAAAATTGTGTATATTTAAGGCACACAGTGGGATGACTAGCTATCCATGTAGACTGTGAAATGATTATCACAGTCAAATTAATTAGCACATCCATCACTTCACATAGTTATCATTTTTTGTGTGTGGTGAGAACACTTTGAGACATACTTAGAAGATTTCAAGTATAGAATACTGTACTGTTAACTATAATCACCATGCTATACATTAGATCCCCAGAACTTGTTCATCTTATAAGTGGAAGTTTGTAGCCTTTGACCACCGTCTCCAAATTTCCTCCATACCCCAACCCCTGGCAACCACCATTCTACTTTCTGCTTCTATGAGCTCAACTCTTCTAGATTCCATATGGAAATGAGATAATAAGTATTTGTCTTTCTGTGTCTGGCTTATTTCTCCTAGCATAGTGACTTCTAGGCTTATCGCTATTGTTGCAAATGGCAGGATCTCCTTCTTTTTACGACTGAATACTATGCCACTGTATGTATATACCACCTTTTCTTTATCCATTCATCCATCAGTGGACATTTAGGGTGTTTCCATATCATGGCTATTGTGAAGAATGCTGCAATGAACATGAGAGTGCAGATACCTCTTTGAGGTACTGATTTCATTTCCTGTGGATACATACCCACGAGTGGAATTGCTGGATCACATGTCAGGAGTATTTTTAATTTTTTAAGAAACTTCCATATTGTTTTCCATAATGGCTGTACCATTTTACATTCTTGTATATGCTGTGAATGTATGTGCTCCTTGACCATCTCCACCATTGCTATACTTCAGTCAAGCCTTCTGGAAGTTTCCTGAGGCACTCTCACCCCAAAAAAAGTTATGAATAAATAAAGGCTACTTGACTTCTAAAGAGTCTTTTTTTTTTTTAAGTTTAAATAACCGGCATAAACCGAATGTCAACATACACTACATAGAAAAAAATGCTGGGTATGGCCATTTTTCACAGGAAAAAAAGAAGTTCATTTTCTTTTTATTTATTTATTTTGGGCTGTGTTGAGGTTTTGTTGCTGCATGCAGGCTTTCTCTAGTTGCAGCGAGCAGGGGCTACTCTTCATTGCAGTGCATGGGCTTCTCATTGCGGTGGCTTCTCTTGTTGCGGATCACGGGCTCTAGGTGTGCGGGTTTCAGTAGTTGTGGCCCATGGGCTCAGTAGTTGTGGTTCGCAGGCTCTAGAGCGCAGGCTCAGTAGTTGTGGCGCACGGGCTTAGCTGCTCCACAGTATGTGGGATCTTCCCAGACCAGGGCTAGAACCCATGTTCCCTGCATTGGCAGGCAGATTCTTAACCACTGCACCACCAGGGAAGCCCCAAAAAGTTCAGTTTTAAAGCCCACATAATACGGGTCATGAAATAATTAAGCAATGATTTTGAGGTGCTGCTGTTTGGAGAAGGCTTTCTGGGGCTTTAGAAAACTTATCAGAGTGGTATGCAAAGTGGGGCAAATCTATTTCTGGCCCAGACTCAAGGAAGGAAGTGACTCTTCTTACCAATGAAGATTTTTAATTTTCTTTCTCAGTCCCTCAACACAGAAAATTCTTATTTTCCACAAAGAGAACAAAGACCCCAGAGAGAATAGTCTCAATGTGCTGAAACAAATAAAGCAGTTAGTTTTTTTCTGTAGCCTGTTTGAGGGAAGTAAAATCTTCTACAGAAATCGATTAATAAGTGATTCATGAGTGTCTTTGTTTTTGTTTTGTTTTGTTTTGTTTTCTTTCCAGCCTTGCAGCTTGCAGGATCTTAGTTCCCTGACCAGGGATTGAACCCGTGCCCCCTGCAGTGGAAGCACAGAGTCCTCACCACTGGACTGCCAGGGAACTCCCTCATGAGCATTTAAGAAAAGCCCAGGACACAGTGACAAGAGGTGGACAGCCAGGGCACATACTCCAGGACACAAGCATTGAGGCACAAAGAAAAGGATTTGAACAACATAATAGAAATTATATTTTTAACTCTATGGTTTTGGACTATCACCTCTTTGAAGAAGGAGTTGGAAATTTGTTTCAAAAACACTATTTAACCTTATATTTTGTCATATATAAATGTATATAGTAGACTGTTTGTAGATCACATTAATTCAGCAAGTCTCTACAAATATTTTATTACCTGATTTAAAGAGCACTTCCACCAGATATGATGATCCACAGAGTCATATAGTGGATGGGCCTTGCTCTCACTATTGTTTCTCAAGGCCTGACAAACCCAGTTAAGGAGGATCCTTAATGAGCAAAGTCTTAGGCAGGCTGAATCTTGTCTAAGTATGCTACAACTTATACTTAGAAAAATAGCTTTCAACAAATAAAATGTAGGTATAAGTTAAAAAAAAAAAGTACAGAAGTATTTAACGCTAAGAAAAGTCTTTTTTTTTAACATCTTTATTGGAGTATAATTGCTTTATAATGTTTGTTAGTTTTAAGAAAAGTCTTTTGACATCGGTTCAATGTGTCGATGATATACAACAGAAAGATGATATATGACAGAACTATTACGCTTATACTCATGTTCTGGTAAAGGTCTGAATGCTAATGAAAAATGTATCTTTAAATAGCAACTGTCCTCTACCCTCAGGAAGTTGCAGGAAAAAAATTGCCTCAGATGTTATGAATTATATATTGCTCATCTTGAGCTCAGTCAAATTGATCATGTTTGCTTCAGTTGCAATAAAGACATCTTTTGAAATTTCGGATCAGAGACATTTTCTTTCAGAATAAATAAAATCAAGAAACAAACCAGACACTGATTCTCCACCAACTACTGCAGGTAATTTTTCTTCTAAATTGAGACCCCCATCAGGAGAGTGGACCAGTCTTACCTGTGAGGTTACCAAGATGGTGGGTCCAGGGTTTTGGGAACTGGAAGTACAATCTCTTCTAGGATTCTCCTCTTCTCTGAGGCTTTACTTGGGTAGCATTCTCTACCTCAACTACTGCAACACTAGGAACTTCTTCACTCTACCTGCACCAGCTGCAACAGAAAGATTCAGGAAACAAAAACTCTCTCATTTTTACAGCAAAGATGGAATCAATGTGATGTAAAGATTTAGTGATTTAATGGCTTCATGATTTAATGTCTAAATTTAATTTAATATCCAAGGCCAGTCATAAAATTGGACTTTATATGAAAGAGATTTCCAATCTACGCTAGTTGGCACTGTCTACTAAACACCATACCAAAATGTACACGAGAGAATATTTACTATCCTGTAATGTGTTATGTTAAAGTGAAACATATGAGTACCTATAACTGGAAATTACTAACAAAGAAAGCTAAATTAGCAAGTCTTTTACTTTGATAGATAAGCAATTTGAAAGATATGTTGTCAAATCCCTACTGTCTTTTGAAAATAGTTTTAAAGACTGTGTGTGAATCAGGGCTCTCTTGATTGCAGAAGGGAAAAAGACAATTCAAGCCTGATTAAGTAGACCAGCTCATGAAATCCAAGGAGATCATCCCATCAAACAGCAGAATATGCAGGGCTAGAGCTAACCCCAGCAGCTTGGCCACAGCCTGGAGGAAAATCTCTCTCTCTCACATTCCCCCACCCCCACCCCACTTAATCCCCTCTCACTGCCTACTAACTTCTCCAAATCGCAAGTTCTGGGCCACATTTGTGCTTTATCTCTTGTGACTTCCTATGACTTTCACCACGAGAGCGAGAACACCTCAGCAGCTCTCACTTTGCAAATGTAAAAATCCCAGGAAGAAATGAATGCCCAGGCTCAGGTCAGGAGGCCAAGTCTGGCCAGGGATTTTGAAAGCACGGCACACCTACCACAGGATTCTGCCCTGAGAAAAAAAAAGGAGTTTCCAACAAAAGAGAGAGTGATGAGAAGTCCATAAAAACAGTCTGATTCCATTGCATAGTGAAGATCAAAAGAGCCTTTGTGGGGGGAAGATTATTTCTCTCAAGCTCGTGATATTTTTTAATTGCTTTGTTTTAATTTTTTCAGGCCTGACTCCAAATCTTTGATATCACTTTGTCCTTCGGTTCATGGGTTTAATCAAATTAATGATGGACATTTTTAAAATAGGGTTTATTCTGTTTTCACCTACTTGATATCACAACTCCTACTTCTTCAGGATGTGAGAAAAAACTCCTTTTTCAACGGGAGAAAAAGAATCAAACAAGTTACTTCCGGAAACCGACATGTTTTATTCTTTGCAAATAAAGCATCAGGGAGAAAAGCACAATCAAAATACAGGCGGGGGGTGGGGGATGAGAGAAATGAGTGAACTGTTCTTGTTTTGCTTTGTTTCGGTTTAAATAAATTGAATTTAAAAATAAATTAAAATACTTGACAAATAAGTCATATTTCTACATGGGACATTGTAAGGCAAAATGGGTCAACAGATGCCCTAAAATTCATAGTCAACTAGCCCACAAATCAGTGGGCTCATATGCTTGCTTGAGTTATTTTCTCTCTCACTTTCTCTCTCGCTTTTCTGAGGCAGGCTAAATAAATACACATACAAGAAAAATCTCTGCAACTAAAAATCCTCGATATACTCTGTACTGCAATAATATTAATAATCAGAAAGTACACTAGGATAGGTAAAATCTCTCCTCATTCACTTGTTAAATATACCTGTACTGATTTTCTATACCTTCACTTTTAATCATTCATTACATCCATTTCCATTTCTTTTTTCAGAATCAATTCTGCATCACTAATGACATCTACATGGTAGTTCAGACATTCTCCCTAAACTTACTGAACACTGCAGAGATCTTCAGAGAGCACATATACTACACTTCAAAGCTTTAAAATGTACATATACACATGTGTGTGTGTATTACTTAGAATATTTTATCTTTGGCATATTTTAGAAGTTTGTAGCAAGCCATACATTTTCACTTCTATTGGAGGAAATTCTTTTCTCTATGGTCATTCTTATCTCCTTAAGAGTCAGGTGCTACTTCCCTACCAACAACTCAACCCACAAAACTATGCTACAGGCCCCCCCTCTACCCAGGCATGCGGAGCACAACGGCCCCATTGAGTCCTGCACAGGTGCTACTGACCCCTGAAGTACCTAAATACCCAAGTAGCATTTATCTTCTTGCCATACCTGGTGACAAAAGGGATGTGTGGTGAGGGACTTGGCTTGCAAGACCTTTCTTCAGGTGGCTCTTCACACTGTGACAACCTAGATAAGTCAGTGAGTCTGAGAGCAATAAACCTGAAGGGCCAATAAACATGAAGCCCTGGCCCATGCCTCACCTGGGTTCTGCTCAGGCAACATGGATAGTAACTCCCCAGGGAAACAGCTCACTCAGCCAGAACACCTACAGAGTTAAAAACAACTCAACTATTTCTCATAAGCATATTACACAAAGAGCAAGGGGACCTGTAAAGGAGGTTCTCTTAACACCACTTCAGGCTTAGAACATTCCATTCTGATAGCTTCATGCTGGCAATAGTCACAGAAAGGAGACAACCGGATTATGCATGTCCTAGATATTGATCAACCGAAGATTGAAAAAGCAGCCCTGCTAATAGGGCAATTAATAGGGACCAAGGATAACTTTTTCTGATCATGATCAGAGTTAAAATGCAAACATTCATGATGAGCCTAATCAGACATTGCTGGACGCAAACACAAAGCCAATCGAAACCCAGATAATTTCCGTCAGTGTACTTCTCTTGTGCAATGCGTCCCATCCTGGGCAAGGTCTATCTAGGATTATATGCAATGTCCAGAACGATAGTGTAATGAATCTGAGTATAAATTCCTTGAAGACAAAGACAAAGCATTTCTGTTCTATTTTGTGAATGCTATATAGCATCTATAGTGTGATGGTTAATTTTATGCATCAACTTGACTGGATTAAGGGGCCCCCAGATAGCTGGCAAAACATTGTTTCTGGGTGTGTCTATGAGGTGTTTCTGGAAGAAATTAGCATTTGAATACACAGACTGAGTAAAGAAGAGTGCCCTCCCCAATATGGATGGGCATCATCTAATCTGTTGAGGTCCTGGATACAGCAAAAGGGCAGAGGAAGGGAGAGTTTCCTCTCTTGGCCTGAGATGAGACATTCATCTTCTACCCACAGACATCAGCACTGCTAGTTCTTGGGCCTTCGGACTCAAACTAGGACGTAACACCATCAGCTCACCTTGTTCTTAGGCCTTCAGACTCAGACTGAATTACATCACTAGTTTTCCTGGGTTTCCAGCTTGTAGACAGCAGATTGTGACCTTCTCAGCCTCTGTAATCACATGAGCCAATTCCTATAATAAATCTCCTATATATCTATACCTATTTATATATATATAGGTTCTGTTTCTCTAGAGAACTCTAATACACATAGTGTTCAAATATAATAAATACCATTGAGGTAATAAATAACTGGAAAATTACACTTTCTCCCTGCAATGTTCAAATTAAGTCAAGCTACTAGACTGTTTCATTAAAAAAAAAAAAAATACGGCAAATGTTCAAAATAGATCACTAGCACAAATGCAGCAAAAGCAAAAACAATATGACGTGTTTAATAAATTTAAAGCATCCCAACAGAGAGTCTTCACATTTTTAAGGGAAAATAGAGAAAAATCAAACAGATACTTTCAAATAACTCTTTTAACAATCTAAGCAATCGTGTGGAGGGGTGGAGGAGGGAGGGTTTATTATCAGATGCCAAAACCATTCCTACGTGGCTTTAGTCAGACTCAGAGAAAGAAATGTTTCAAGGACAAACGTCACCTTTTATTTCTTCCTCACATACCAGCTACGTAGTCTTTAGACTTAAGAGTACAGAGATCCCTTGACAAGTGGGCACTATCACTGCACCAAGGGCAAATTTTCCCCACGGTCACTGTTAAGGGGACTGCCAATTACAGATCTTTCTCAAGCACCCTTGTGACCACAGAGAAATCAGCAATGGAGCAGGGAGGTGCAAGACAGGGAGATTGATGACCCCACAAGCCTGGTGACCAAGCACACTGGAAAGGGAAAGAATGAGGCTGCAGTATGATCAATGCAAAAAGTTTTAAAATGGAGGTTTTAACATTTTAATACAAGGGAGCTTAAAAGCGTTGATGTTCAATTTCAGTTCCAAGTGATATTCTGTAACAGCACTGTCTGTCAGAAATATAACACAAGCCACACATGTAATTTAAATTTTCTAGAAGCCTCATTTAAAAGGGTAAAAAAAAAAAAAAGATGAGATTAATTTTAATACTACATTTTATTTAACCCAATATGCCCAACATATTATCATGTAAACATGCAGTAAATAGAAAAATGTATTAATGAGGTATTCTACATTTTTTTCTTACTAAGTCTTTGAAATCTAATGTGTATATTACACTTACAGCACATCTCAATTCGGGCTAGTCACATTTCAGCTGCTCAATAGCCACATGTGGCTAGTGGTTACTTTACTAGACACTATAGCTCTGTAGGCCCCCCAAGAACATTCCTTCATTCATTCAGTTACTATATAATAAGTGCCTACTCTGCGCTGAATACTGTGCAAGGGGTTAAGAATTAACACATCTCTGCTCAAACAGAGGTTGGAGTTTATCATCTTAGCAGGAACACAGATATTAAGCAAATGTTTATGATAGAGTGTGATAAGAGAAATACATAAAGTGTTGCAAGAGTATAGAATAGTGTGAGCCTGTCAGCTAGAAAGGAGTGAAGAAATCGATGTCTAATCTGAGATTAGAAGGATAAATAGAAGTTGATCAAGTTTGGAGGCTGGGAGAAGGGTGGAAACGCGAGAAAAGTGGTCCAGGCAGCACTTGAGGACCAGATGCGGGCAAGGAACTGAACGAAAGCCCATGAGTTGAGGGCGTAGTGCATAAGGGGGAGCGTAGCAAAAAAATGAGGTCAAAGAGGTAGGAGAAATCAAGCCCATCAAGAATGTAGGCTTTTATCATAAGAGCACTTGGAAGCCTGGAGATAATGTTAGAGAGATGTGTGACATGATCAGATTGCATATTAAGAAGGTTACAGAGAGTGATTTTTTTGGAGGTCAAGTAGGGGGCTTCAGCAGCAGCTAAGGGAAAAGATGGCGGTGGCTCAAAATAGGATGGTGGAGAGAGATGCCAGAAATATCTAGGATGTAGATTCAGTAGGATATGATGCCAATGACTAAGTTGGATGTGAGTAGTGAGGGAGAAGGATGCCAGCTAGGTTTCTGACATGAGCAACCAGGTAAGTGGTAGAGCCATGTGATGAGCTGGAGATACCATGGAAGAGCGAGTTTGAGGTAGAAGAACGTGAGTTCCATTTTGAACATGTTCATGTTGAGGTGTCTATTATACATCCAAGAGGAAATATCATTTAGACCTGGACCTGGAGAGAGGTTGGAGCTAAAATTTTAACTTTAGGGATCAGTGGCAAAAAGATCTAAAGCCACAGAAACAAATGAAATCACCTAGGGTCCAAATGTCCAGTGCAAAGAACAGAGAGCTTGGTCCTGAGAATCTTCATCATGAAAAGACTGAATAGTTCAAAAGAATCCCAAGGCGGTTGCAATGTGTCCAGGGAAGTCAGAGGACAAAAATACAGAACAATGGCAGCACAGGAAAGCCACGAAAAGAGTTTTCTCTGGGAAGGAGTGAGTGGTGAATATGTGAAAAGCACGTAAAAAAGTAAAGGAAGACAAGAGGTAAGAACTGTCCACTGGACTCACAAGTCAGACAATATTGTAAGAGCAGCTCCCATGGACTGGTGGGGCTACGGGATCAGAAAGTTGAGACAGCATGCTTGACAACTCTGACAATCTGGTTACGAAAGAAAGATGAGAGTCAAGGCAGTAACCTCAACCCCATTCTCTATTCTCCGTTATCCTGCTTCTATCTGTTAATGACCCGCCATAAAATCAGCACTGACACATGCATAGTTATAACTACACACAGAAGGTCTGTCTGCAGCTAAAGCCAAGCAAACATAATCCCCACAGTGGGGGAAACAACTAAATATTACGAGGTTTGTCATCAAAAGATGCTTCCTTTTCAAGGAAGCCCCAAGTGTAAAAGAATTGGCACTGTGGTGAGAAGATTTTCCTAAAACATCCTTCTGTTGCTAAGGAACTTCCAGGCTACACAACTGCACACATGTAAGTCTACCCCTGGCCTGTGGTAATCATCATTATTCCCTATTTTCCTACATTCAAAACCACTGGGGATAAAAATGTCCACGGGCAGGCCAGTGAGACGCAGATGATGGAGAAAAAGAGATGGCATACAACTGAATCATGGGCTTCCCTGGTGGCGCAGTGGTTAAGAATCCGCCTGCCAACGCAGGGGACACGGGTTCGAGCCCTGGTCCGGGAAGATCCCACATGCCGCGGAGCAACTAAGCCCATGCGCCACAACTACTGAGACCCGCGCACCTAGAGCCCGTGCTCTGCAGCAAGAGAAGCCACTGCAGTGAGAAGCCCTGTGGTCAGAAAAGACAGTTTTCATGGATTTCAAAACCTTGAAAGACAGCATGGTGGGAAAAAGATCTCAGATCTGCCTGGATTTAAACCCCGGTGTTCTTACTTACTGCTGCATGTCCTTGGGTAAATCACTTCCACAGGTTAAGCCTCAGTTTCTTCATCCAAAAAAAAAAGGATCTAATATCTCCCTTACAGTTTTGTGGTAGAAATTAAATGGGATAATGCTTAGGATGGAAAGTGCTCACTCAACTGTCTGGCGTTTAATAGTTATAGATAGTTAACGAATGTTCATTTCTTCCAACGAGAAGAAATGTTTCATTTCTTCCAAACGAGAAGTCAATCCTCCTTGGAGACTACATTTCGTAATAAGGATTTGCAGTTGGAAGGGAAAATTGGTTTTCAGCCTAGAGCCTGGTCCTTCAGATTTTGACATTTCTATTGTGACAATATAGTAAACATATTCAACATGTGAGAAAACATCCTTCTTCCTATACAACAGATATAGAAGTCACGAGCCCACTGCCTGCTACTCGCCATCTCATCAGAAAGGCAGAGTTTGTTATTGGCATGGTAGGTGCTTTCCGTGACCCTATCTAAAGAGAAGCTCCAGAAAACCCACTGAGGAGGGCAGGGTTTTAATAGCTTGAAGACTGACACAATTTATAATCATTTCTCAGTTTGAACCTATGTCACCCTCGCCATGTAAGAGATTTTTTTTCCTGTCTAAGACACACTTTCCTCCATCACTCTTGAAGATTACTAAAGCAAAATACTCTCCTTCTACACCTTTTTTTTGGTTGGCAGGGGATGATGCCCTTAAGAGGGGAGAAGAAGACCCCGTGCCCCTCTCCAGAAGAATTAAAGCCAATCAGATCATTTTCTAGGAATTTTCTGACAGCTGACCCTCCACATCAGAGGCAGAGCCCCAGCTGCATTGTGCGAAAGCAAATGATATGCAGGAGACAGCTTGGGCCTCTACTAAGGAGCTTTGCTATGGAAAAACCCAGATGTTGCTACTGCTGGACAGATCCTAGAGAAAGGTGGCCATCCCTGGAGAGGTCAAAGCTCAGGAAAAGCTGGTTGATTTTTCTGTTAAACTCTACACTGTAGGAAATCTGTGCTTCCAATATGAAAAAGAAAATAGATGACAGACTAAAAAGGCTAGGTGCTTAAAGGGACATAAAATATTGACAAACATTAAGTAGCCTTCAAGTCCAAATTTTAATCACGCACTGAAGCCAAGATAATTGTATTTACAGTAAAACCGCGTCCACGTGGCCATGTGAGTAACAGTCCCATTAACCGATGCCAAAGCAGAAAAACCATGCTGGGTGGAAGATGGGCCACAGGAGAGAAGGCAGGCTACACAGAGACAAACATGTCCCTTCCTCCTGCCACTTGTCCTAAAGAGACCCTGAAAGCAGTACAATTTGGAGTGTTGCAAAGCACCACGACCCCTTTCAACTTTTAGCTGTTCAATTAGTTTTCAATAAATTGAAAGAGGGCAGAGTCTGGACAGGCTCTTATGCCCACACCTCTAGAAAAATTCACAGAACTTGACCAGAAAGCAATGTTGCTGCCTAAATGATAAAGGGATAATTCTAATTTAATTGAAAAGGGCAAACCATTAGGGGAATGAACACTTCTGGGCTTATCCACAAGATCTAAGGCCTTTTATTACTAGATTTATATATCTCCATACCACCCAGATCAAAAGTGAGTGAAAGTCATTTCCACATAATGAGTGTGCTATCTCCATCCATCGCTCATTAGGAAGGGATTGGTCCCTTTACAAACACAGTACAGAATAGCTCAACCTTACATAAAGCTTTTATGAAGAAAGAGCTGGGCAGAATTTCCCAGAGCAACCAGGAGAGTAGATTCTATCCTCATCTTCACTGGCTGGGTTTGGTAAATTTAACTTGACACACTTCCATTTCTGAAGATGTGAAACAGAAACTCCCTCTCTAACAACCCATCTTCAACAGAGTCTTTATCAGGTTAATGATGTTGGTATGCACCGTAAGAAAAATGTACAAAAAGAATCCACAGCTATATTTTTCTCTTGTTTTCTGGCCATGGCCAAGCCTGTTAAAGACAATGATTCAGTAAGAAGAAGAATGCAGAAAGTGTGTTTCTAAGGGTTAACCTTAGAAACATCCTTACATGTTCAGTGGACTTCTAGTGTTGAGGTGACTATTCATCCACCCTTACAGTACCCAAGTGGCTAACCCGCAGCTCTGACCCCTTCTGATGAGAGTTTCCTAGTCCACCAGGGCCACATGGACCATGTCAAGATGGCTCCCAAGAGGAGCAGATGAGGAGATTGATGAACTACATCCACTCTTCTGTCTCCTGATCTAGAGTATAGCTTTGGATTTCTTTTTTGTTACTTCAGTAGTGAACAGCGGTAAAAGTCAAGGCAAGATTTAACATAGTCCAAGTCACCCTTCTCACCAATCTTCAAACCCAAACCAAAGTCTGTCATCAGGCCTAGCTCACCAAGTCCAGACAATGTGTACATTGCCAAAGCCATGAGAACAACTTTGCCCCACACCAAGCATTGCCTGACATAAGCGGGTCTCCACCCTGGCTACACATTAGGATCACCTGGGTAGCTCCTAAAATCCAGATGCCCAGGCAGCATCCTAAGTAAGTCAGAATTCCAAGGGTGTGTCATTACATTTCAAGTCTCCCTAGGTGATTTCAAAGTGTACTCAAGGTTGAGAACCACTACAGCCGAGCACCTTTCCGTCCTACTATATGAGTTTAGTCCTAGGATGACCAATTTATCCAGGTTTGCCCGCAACTTTCTCAGTTTTAGCACTGAAAGTTCCACATCCCAGAACCCCTTCAGTCCCAGACAAACCAGGACAGTTGATCAATCTAATACTGAACACAATTTTTCAATACTTAGGTTTCAGCCCTACCAAAAAGAGGTCCTTTTTTACTGCTTCTTACACTTGCCAGTGATGAACCATCTCAAATCAAAATTCACTATTTCTCACCTTCTCCATATATGCTCTTTATGCTACATCTCATTTCCTATCCAAAGTATTCCAGGAAAAATATCTAAGACACAGGGGATATTGACTCACGAGCAGAGAGATTACCTGAAAAAGTTAAAAATGGATTTCAATGAAATTTATTAAAAGCCTACTACATGCCAAGCAGTTTCAAATGTCATGGATCAAAGATGAATAAGAAGAGAAGCTTACATTCAGAGTGTTCACAGTCCACTAGCACTATAACAGCCCAGGAAGAAAAAGGAAAGAGTCAAGGGAAACAGAAATAAAGGAGTAGAGGGAGTAGAGGGCTTCCCCGGTGGCGCCTGCCGATGCATGGGACACGGGTTCGTGCCCCGGTCCGGGAAGATCCCACATGCCGCAGAGCGGCTGGGCCCATGAGCCATGACCGCTGGGCCTGCGCGTCCGGAGCCTGTGCTCTGCAGCGGGAGAGGCCACAACCGTGAGAGGCCCGCGTAACGCAAAAAAAAAAGAAAGAAAGAAAGGAGTAGATTAAAAAGTAGGCCAGGAGAATAAATTTGTAGATTTTGTAGATGTGTAGATTTTAACCTTGAACGTTAACCTTTTTAGGAAAATATGATACACATCTGCTCAAAATAAAAATGTAATGCTAGAAGAACAAAGAAACTTCCACATGTACCTTTAAAGAGCTATTTCTTCATGCATCACTTCAGAAAATATTTTAGTTCTAAATTTTAAAAATCAGGGCAGATGAGCTGATTCAAAACCACTCACTGAAAGCTCCTAGAAAATCCAAGGTCAATGACCCTAAGAAAGCCCAGAATACATCTGAGTTAAAGGAAGCTATCTGACTAACAATTTGCCTCCATTTTGGAATTTGAGCTCATTATACTATTAATAACCCTCTCTTGTGAACCTTCCCTTAAGAAAAGCAAAAAATAAAAATAGCACATATGGCAGTCTGATGGGTCAAGGCACATTGAATAAGACTTGAAAACAATGAAGAGAAAAGGTAGTCTCAGAACTGCATAAGAAAATAAAATACAGACCTCTCTTTTAATAAAATCAAACATCAAAAAGAACTGGATAAAAGTTTCAGCATTCATTCTAAAACATTCTCAGCCACTAGGCAGACTTGATATGGTTGCTTTTGGATAGGTTCAAATCTTATTTTTATAAATTCTCCAGAAAAGGTAATTATAGGCTCATTCAGTTTTCATTTTATTTTAAAATCTAATCAGAAAGTCTAATCTAAATAGCTCTCCCTTTTTCCCTATTTTCATTTCACTCCAGGAAAAAAAAAAAAAAGAAAGAAAGATACCTAAGAATATTTAAGTTCTATTTCTTCTTTTAGTTCTTACTGAGAAATGGATAAAAGTGAAATTAGCTCAGTTTAAACAGGAAGTATTTCTGGGTAGAGATTCCAGGGGTGTGGGGAGCTGGCTTGTACCAGCTTGCAATGGCTGATTGCTAAATTTTGTGAGCTGCATGTGTCACATTTGTAGCTTGAAATCAGTCATGGTGGAAGTATTTACACCACAGAAATTGGCATTAGACATCAGGACTGTTTAGTTATTTAGTTAATTAGTTAGTTAGTTTGAAAGCTGGTTGTTAAATATTTACCAGCACAACACTTGTTCTAACCCACCACCTATTTTTTTTTAATAAGTAAATAAAAGGTAAATTCTGGATCAGAAAAATAAGAGTCTCGAGGATTACAATCAGTGAATGGCCAAAGGAGCACAGAGATTGCAAAATGTTTCCTACCACAGTGATAGAATAGGAAGGAATAAAAAACTGCTCTGTATTTCAGCTCAAAATAGATGCCTCTTCAAAGAGGAGGAGCACAAATGAAGCCATAGTATGGAAAGAGGTTGACACTCTGGAGGCGCACAGAGAAATTATGGTGAAGGTACAACAGACCCCTCACCGTCTCCACTTGCACCATCTCCACATGGTGCCATAGGTAAGTCAGGTAGGAAGGACCATATACTAGGTTCCCAAGAAGGACCCAACATTTTCTATATGACATCTACCCAGTTTCACAGGCCAGAATGTCTTTCCTTTCCACAGCTCCACAACGATGCCCTTCGTAAAGTATAAATACAAAATTTGATTCCAAAGCCTTTTCTCTCTGTCATACCAAAGTCATGCTGAGGAGAGGGAAAAAAAAGAAAAAAAAAGGTAGCTTCTTGTTTCCCATTCTGAAGGTGATGTTCAAGGTAAGAGATTTTCTATTTTTGTTCATGCTTTGTAAGCGTGAACACAAAATTACTGGGAGCCCTGAACTGTAGGTTTCTGTTTATGTTTTTATCCAAGCGTTTTGAAATATCGGTTTCCTATTTTTTTCCCCAGCATATGCTTTATGTGTCCAGTGCTTCCCTCCTAATCTTTCACATCCCTTTTTGTGACAGTCTAAAGTAAAGGTGCAGCAGGGCAACCCTTCATTGATTTAGCAATGCTTCCCTGGGCTTGGAGAAGTAGAAAAATGTTTCCTGTCCCTTACAAGGCATAAAGGTAGAAAACTGAGTTTTACAAAAGGCTGTCACACTCTTCCCATGTGAATACTTTTCTTAGCCTGCTTAGGGCTCTGCTACCCTGTGCTGACTGCCCACAGGCATCAGTTGTGGACGCCCCATAACCCCAATCAGGCTCTGGCACACTATGTCAGGCCACCAGTCTCCCACCTGTATGGACGCTCACCTAAAACCTTCTCCAGCTCTGATACACACCCTGGGCTGCCCTGTCATGGGATCACCCTTCTAACCTCACTCAGGCTCTAATATCTCTGGGGTTCTTGGGTTCCTTTAAACTCCTCATATCTGGAATAGTTTCTTTCTCCCCCCAGAACAGAATTTGCTGTAAATTGTTACTATGTTCTATAGAAAGAAAGTAGGGAAGGAAGGAAATGAGGAGGTGAGGAGGGAAGGAAGGGAGGAAAGGAGGAAGGAAGGAGGGAAGAAGGGAGGAAGGTGGAAATGTCCAGGGACATTTTCTGCCCACACACCTCTTCATGCTCATAAAATAAATGTTTTTCCTTCTACTGCCTTTTTATGTCCCTGGACTGCCAACATTATTCAGCTGTGGCAACACATCAACACTGCAGCCACATACCATTTTCAATTCCTCTACCTCTTAACAGTATATTCTTCTCCCAAGATATTTTTCAGGAAAAGGGAAAAAGAAAAGGTTAAAATTTTTTGCTCTGCAGCAGCCCTGGGAATTTTAAACTGAGAGATACATTCATACCATTAAGCTTGCAAACAAACAAGAAAAGCTTTGTTTTCCCAGAGCCCATAAAAAAGAAAGAAAGAAAAAACAAAAGCATCACAGAATTCAATGTCACTGAAAACATATCATTAATTTAAGATGACTGGTAGATTGGGCTCCAACCACTCTCCTTCCTGAGATGACACTGACAGCCTGATACCAAAAGCAAGGAAGGAATGAATGAACCTACCATCTCCCTGGGCAATGGCATACCCAATCTGGGAAAAGTAAAAGTGTTCCCAGTGAATCTGAGGTTCTTTCTTCGTCGAGAAAGAATGCGGAGATAAAGTGATGAGTAAGAATCAGATGTATTTAGAGAGAAACACACTCCACAGAGAGTGTGGGCCATCTTGGAAGGCAAGAGGCCTCAAAATATGGCATCATTAGTTTTTATGGGGTGGGTGATCTCATAAGCTAGTGAGTGGGAAGATTATTCCAACTATTTGGGGGAAGAGGCAGGGATTTCCAGGAATTGGGCCACCACACACTTTCTGGCCTTTTATGGTCAGCCTCAGATCTGTCATGGCACTGGTGGGTGTGTCCTTTAGCATATGCTAATGTACCACACTGAGGGTGTAATGAGGCTCAAGGTCTACTGGAAGTCGAATCTTCCGCCATCTTGGACCCAGTTGGTTCTCACTAGTTTTCATCATATACTATGGCTATGTCCTTCTTTCAAAGGTTGTACCCTGCCCCCTTCCCTCCTGTTTCAAAAAGAGGCAAGACAGAAACTAGCTGGAAAATGGAATTTATAAAAGGAAGAAGGCTTACTGGAAGCCATCCGCATGGTGCCTAAGCTATTAGAAGCATAAGTGACACAAGGACTTTTTGGACAGCTGTAGACACTCATTTGCATTTGAAGGTAAGCGATGAGTAGCCAAAGGAGTTTAATTAACTTTGCTTTCAATTACCAGTGTGATGCAATTAATTATCTCTGTCCCCAAAACCATTTTTTTTGCTTGAGCTTCTGTTGATGGGATCTTACAAACAATGGGGCAGCAAAACTTTTTAATGCTTTGTGGCTCCTCAGAACTTTCAAGCCCTCCACTGAAAATGCCAGCACCCAGGACAGAGTCTCCCTCGTGGCCTGCACAAACCCCCAGGGGTGGGCCAGCTGATCCTCTAGGGTGCTGAAAAAATATTAGGACTTCTATATTTTAATATATTTAATCCTTAAGAAGAAAGAAATCAAGATCTGCTGACATCTAATCTATGGATCAGCTCTGGCATCCTCACTCGGCACAGATGTCCGACTACGAGGATGTCTGATGTCACCTTTCTAGGAGATGTATCTAAAAGAGGTGTGGGAGGAGCAGTCAGCCCTGCCCTTGCTTGTTCCTTGCTTTTCAGAATTTTTTCTCCATATTGCACTTTACATGTGCCCAATTAAGTGTACTCACAGATTGTATTATCTAATTTTAATCAAACTGATCCTCTTCAAATGCTCTGATGGCTTTAAGATATTTGTGCAAAGAAACCAACATACTAACAATGCAAGTAAAAATATAAGAAGATGGCACTAACAAAGCCAACACTTCTCCAGCTTCCAGTACTAGCTGTTTGTCAGCTACATACCTAATCCATCCCTTCAATGTAAATTAGATGCTTCAACAATAAGCAAGAAAGCAGCTGCTTTTCAAAAGAAATTCATGTATGGAAAGAGCATTGTGAAAATGAATGTTTGAAAATCTTTCCGTCATTATATGATTTTGTTGAAGAAAATACTGTAAGCATATCACTATAAACACTCTCCTGTCTGAAGACTGTTTTTAAATCTTCCAAGTGGAAAGTTTCAGTGGGTTTTGAATACCTTTGTTCAAAACATTAAAATGCATTACCTTCAAATTAGCTTTGCAAAAACATCTGATTGAGATCACAAAATACAGAAATTTGCTAGCCATATTTCAACAAAAACCATTGCAAGATGAATTTGGGGTTGACAATTGACTTACATGATGAAGTGACTGAGGTCCGTGATGAACTCCTTCTATTCAATACTTTGCGGAATATTTTTCAACTATTAAAACAATTGAAAACCAAGTCTCAAACTTGAATTTGAAACACCCCTTCCAATTACTTCATCACAAAGTTTTATTACTAACAGTCTAAAAACTAATAAAACAGGGCTTCCCTGGTGGCGCAGCGGTTGGGAGTCCGCCTGCCGATGCAGGGGACACG
The DNA here is from genome assembly GCF_963455315.2 of Globicephala melas. Taxonomy (NCBI): domain Eukaryota; kingdom Metazoa; phylum Chordata; class Mammalia; order Artiodactyla; family Delphinidae; genus Globicephala; species Globicephala melas. The sequence continues at coordinate 126,754,027 of NC_083315.2, forward strand.
GGTTCGTGCCCCGGTCTGGGAAGATCCCACATGCCGCGGAGTGGCTGGGCGCGTGAGCCATGGCCGCTGAGCCTGCGCGTCCGGAGCCTGTGCTCCGCAGCGGGAGAGGCCACAACAGTGAGAGGCCCGCATACCGCAAAAAAAAAAAAAAAAAAAAAAAAAAAAAACAACTAATAAAACATATTCAAGTACATTGCTCTCATTTTAAAATAGTAATAGTATTTTAATGAGAGCAAAAATATTTTGTGCTGTGTGACCGCCTGGAGGGGTGGGATAGGGAGGATGGGAGGGAGGGTGACGCAAGCAGGAAGAGATATGGGAACATATGTATATATATAACTGATTCATTTTGTTGTGAAGCTGAAACTAACATACCATTGTAAAGCAATTATGCTCCAATAAAGATGTTTAAAAAAAAAAATATTTTGTAACCATAAATTAAATATCAGTTTAAAGTATTAATTTATATCATCTTTTTAAATTCCTTTAAGTGTATGTTTTATAATAAACATATATGGCTATTGTAGTACATGTAAATGGTAAATATATGCAGATTATGGGTGAATGTTGAAAAAATATTTGACTGATAGAGGCACAAGATCTGAAAAGATTTGAGACCACTGGTCTACAATGGCTTCTGGCCTGGTGAGAATTTACTTCCAACATATTATGGTGCCTACCATAGACACCAAATAGAAGCACCTTGGCAGGTAAGTAAGAGCAGTAAAAACATAAAAACAGAGTAGTGCGTCCATCAAGCTTCAATTAAGACAAATAAGACACACTAAAACATAGGCCACGAAATATATGCTTTAAGTATTCATGTGCAGAATCACAACGGGATGCCCATGATGTTTCCAGTACTCTACTTTAAGTGCATTTAGAAACTCTGGATATGTCTAAAGTATGCTTTCAATTCAAAGGTTCCTAAAGCCGTTTAACCGCCTTCCATGCTAGAGTGAAATTTCATGTTCACAGGTGAAGTCAAAATTTCTAATAATTAAAGCACAACCTTCACTGCTGACAACATTTTTCTTAACCTCATATGTCAAATCATGTCACTTCAATATTCAGCCAGTGAGCCTTCCACCTCAGAGCAAAAGCCCAAATTCCATCTCAGTGCAAAAGCCCAGGACAGTAGGGCCCATCTCACCCCATGCTATTTCCCTGGCCTTGCCTCCCAATCCATCTGCCCTCAGTCACTGGGCTGTAGCTACACACTGGTCCCCTTGTTCTTTCTTGAATATTCCAGGCCCACGCCCACCTCAGGCTGCACTTGCTGTCCGCTCAGCCTAGAAGACCTTTCTCCCATTGGCCCCCTCAATCACCTACCTCAAGTCTCTCCTTGACTGTCACCTTCGCAAGGAGGACTTCCCACAATGCCCCTCTGCAACCCTATCCCCTTCCCCCAACTCATTCTTCTCCTTAAATCCTACCACCATCTCAAATAATATATATATACTTCTTTTTTATTTAGCCACAGGGATGATTTCTGTGCTTTATTCATGCTGTATCCCCAGAACATATGACAGTATCTGGCACATAGTATAACATCTTTGAATAAGTATTCATCTTAAAAAAATAATAATAAAAAAATTTTTTTAATTTAAAAAGACTTAAAAAAAAGGTATTTATCTTAAAAAGAAAACTGAAGCATCGTTTCAAAATGCTCAAATGGACAAGGAGAAACCACCTCCGTTAATTTATTCAATATTTATTGGGTGCTTACTAGGTATAAATCACTCTTTTTGATTGTTTGAGGAAAAACAAAGATAAATAAAACTCCCTCAAGAAGTTTATGACTCAATAGGAGATACAAACACAAAAAATTACAGTACCTAACGGACTACAGACGCTTAAACACCATTAAAGAGCTGCTGGCATGAGGAAGAGTCAGGGAGAGAGAACCCACTTCTTTCTGATCAGAGAGGGAAAGTCAGGGATGTGGAATATCAGGAATGACATCAGAGAAGAAAATAATCTCTCAAAGGTAAAATTATGTCCATGGCTTTAAACAAGTCACCCATTACATAAAATGATTAATTTTCTCTATGATTATTTTCAGTTTTTCCCTCTTTCCACTTCACAAAGAGGTAAATAAAATGAACTTATATTCATTCACCCTCAAGGAGCCTAGAGCTTCTTATAAGAATAGGAATTACTAGAATTTTAACAGAAGTTTTTTCATTCAGAAACAGAGAAATTTGACCCACCATAGCAAGGGGACATTGTGACATCAGAGGAGGCTTTGGGTGAGCTAAAGTCACTGGGATGCTCCCTGATGTGAATGGGAGAAGACAGGGTGTTTGTTTGATTTTAACACCAATAGTTTCTTTCAGCAAATGCTACATTCCTGGCAGATTTATGTTTCTTATTATGTCATTTTTACACTTAAAGAGGATAACAAGGAAAAGTCAAAGTTCCCCGAATCACTAATATCTTTCATTCAAACATCACCTAGAGGATCAGGACATCAGATGTGATATCTTTCAGCCTTTTTTTCCCCCAAGAACTCAAGTTCTTTTATGCCAAATGGGAAGAAGAGATACAAATCCAGGATTACCAGATTTATACTTGCTAGCATTTTTATCTCATTCTGTTATTACATATCTGTGATCATAGCACCTGCTGGTTCAGAAGCACCAAAAGACCAGGTTCAAGAGCGCTTGTAACTGTTTAGTTGCTGGACCAAAATAGGTATATGGACAGAAGAGACTTCTGCTTAAAAGAGAAAAGTAAAAATATCTTCCATGCTGTTAAAAATATATAACCTTCCAGCAACAGGGTGAGGGTGGGCAAGTGGGTAGAGAGGATAGCAACGCATAGGCACTGTTAGGGTATAACTGGGGTGTGTTCTTCATTGCTGATGGTTTATATCAAACATGGCATCAAAATTGACTTCCCGGGAGCCATAATGGGATCGTTTTCTTTACAACAGTACAAGCAGCTGTGTGATGATGAGTGAGTTCTAAGAACAGAGAATTCCAGCATTATTTCCGTAATGACTACAGAGACAGGGATGAATATTGGTCCCCAAAGAAATATTTTAGTCTGAAATGGAGTATGAACACAAAACTATTAAAAGTAGGAAACTCTTCCCATTATAAATAAACATCCACACGTTTTAATCAAGTATAAAATTATATTTCCTGCTTGAATACTTTTCTTAAGTATTTAGAATATGTAAAGCAATGAAGAAAAAAGTCTTAGGGGTAATGCTTTGATTTTGTGACAAGGATCTTCATCAGGAGTCATGAATGTCACATCTACAAAATGTCCTTCAGAAGAAGGGCAGGGGTAGACTCTATACAGACCACCACAAAGCCCCAAAGAAATTCATTTGGTTTGCCAACCCCTTTTGGAACCAGTCTCCTGTTTGTACTTTCTTGTTGATTCAGAATCAATGAAGAGTATATTGCTCAGTTCAGGATATCCTTTGGATAAACACTGATTTCCAGAGCCAAGAAGTTGAGTCTCATGTTTTAAGTGACACTCTAGGGGTTAATTATTAAGCAGGTAGTGTGCCTTCCATTTCCAGGAAGAGATAAACATCTCCACCAGTGGTCCACAGGGATGATGAGAGGCAGACGAAAGATCTGATTTTCATTTCACTGTTAATGAAGTGAATATCTGGAAGGGAAATTCTATAGCAGTCTAATGAGACAACACAGCTCACAGCGGAAATTTGAAATATTCTGAGTCCTTAGAGAAGAGGAGATTCAAACCTGCTTTTGTTTATTTTCTCACCTCCAAGAGTTTTTATACCATTTTTCCAAGTGTGGAAATGCTCCTTGTCTCTCCCCTACCACTCCTTTTTGATTGTGTATGAAACTCAGCGCACAGTAGCAATTCCAGCCAAGCAGTTATTCTAGTCCCAAACAAGCATCAGACTTTGGCTTCTGTCCATGAACAGTGTCCATGAAAACTTGTTTCCATTCAGGCTCTTTATCCTCTTGCCACCTCATAGAAATAGCCTTGACACATCCCAAGGCACAAACCACAGGAAATGCAGCACACAGACACAAGTGAGTTATTCAGTAGCTCTTAGTTAATTCATTCCAATCTGAAAATCAGGCCACAACCACACTTTAGGATCAAATGTGGGACACGACTCTAAGAGAAGTAAAGTCTGTATTCCAAGGAAATACCACCATCAATTTTTATTGAAATCCATTATTGGCTAAGGGCTAGCTCCTTTTAGATTTAGGCAAATGTCTTTCAAATGCTATGGCCTATGAACCTGTGCAACTATTGATATTATGGTTGATCTATTCCATGAGTAAACAAAACTTTCTGACCTTCAAAACTGTCAATCCAAAAATTTTCATCAAAAGCTTTTTAAAACTCCCAAAATATATCTGAAAAACAAAGCAATGTTTATCTCAGATTTCTCTACACTTCCTTTGGAAAAAATTCTCCCCTCTCATCACCCTAACCGCTACCCTTTACGAATGCAAAACCCCAAAGGCTAGCTCCTATTAAATTCTAAGATCTATAAGGGGAAAAAAACCCAGTATGTTTCTATTGGTTAAAGCAATATAGCACAAACATTTTCTTCCATAAATGAAGTTACAGGAAAAGAAAGAAAACTTGAAACAAACAGTATAGCCCTCCCCTGACTCAGTCAAGGCTTTTGTGAAAAGTCCATGATTTATAAGTAGTACACACATACTGCTGGTTCTCACCTGCTGCCAGAGAAGCAAAAGGTATTTTAAGTTTCAATGCTATGCATTTTCCTTAAGAAGTGATACCTGCTGGTCAGAGAGAAGAATTAACTATGAATAGCCAATAAAGATTATTTTATGAACTTTAGGGCCCCCAGGGCAACCGTTATTTTACCAATGAACTAGCTTTTTAAATAGGATGGATGAGTATATAAGCACATTAGAGATGCCATCCTACGGCCTTTAACTGTCTGTCCATCTGTCTCTGAGACATGAGGTAGCAAACTAAACTTCAGCCCTGTAAGATGAAGCCATAAATGATGAAAATTAGTTTGATCTCTCCCTCTCTCTCTCTCTCTCTCTCTCTTTCTCTCTCTCTCTCTTGCCTTTCTTTCTGGGTATCTATTCTCCGTGTCTCCATCTGTGGATGGTGAAGGCTGGAACAAGGGGAAGAATTCTTTCTCCTTCCCCTGGTCTCTCTTCCCCTGTTTCTATCCCTCAAGTGTCTCTCCTTCTCTTCTTGTCTCACTTTGGTATTTCAATTTGGGTTTTCTTGCTTTACAGGGAAAAGTACTGATTTTACACTCCAGGAAATGAGATGATACAGCTGGGCAAGGAGTTCTCTGGGAATGAATCACTATTGTTCCCAGTGGTTTTATTTGTTTTTTTAACAAGTCTCCTTGCTGCCCAAAAAAGTGCCAAGCTTCTGGTAAATGGGACAACAAGGTGTCACATTTTTCCCCTCTAAATGCAGGGTAAACTGTTACAGCCTTGCTCCACTGCACTGAAAAATGAAACTATAACTACATGCAGGAAGGTCCTTAAAGAATTCCTTTCTAGGTACAGCCCCAGAGTAGCTTCCACATAGTTAAACCAGTGTTTCAAAGGAAAAATATTTATTGTTATTAAATGATTTCCCACAAGACAACTTTGGTTCTACAACTACCTGCCCCAGGAATCCTAGTTATACCACTGCGATTAAAACCCATGCCTGTGATAAGAAGTATATCGAGGGGGAAAGATGAGCAGCCCTTCCCAGTGAGCACTGGGTCCTACAGACCTTTCCATCCCCACTGGCTGGCACAGTATAAGCAATAACTGTGTACTGGTAATGATGAAGCCTGTATTTTATGGCCTAAAGTCCTGCCAAGACTGGAGTCCTGACCCATCCTTTCTCCTCCCAGAATTTTATTAGTTCTTAAAAATAATAGAAGTTTTCTTACAGGTTTCTATAAGCCACCACTATCCAGAATAAGAGCTTCCCTCCACAACTATATTAGTTCACACGTGTAGCTCCTATGACTCCAAACCACAGGCTGGCAAACTATGGTTCAAGGGCCATATCCACCCCACCACCTATTTTTGTAAAAGTTTCAATGGGACACAGCCATGCCCATTTGCTTACATATTGTCTGTGGCTGCTTTTGTGCTGCAATGGCAGAACTGAGTAGTTGCCACAGAGGCTGTTTTATCCTTTACAGAAACAATAGATAGACCTGCTCTACGCAATACAACACCTGATGATTACACCAACAATTGCTATTCCTCCCTGAATATTTACCATGAAAAGATGCTCAATGATTTACACATATTATCTCATTTAATTGTCACAACCAACGTATGAGTTATAATCACTTGTATTATTTCATTTTAAGAAAGAAACTAGGTACAGTATATACCTATATCAAATCACCATGACGTATGCTTTAAATATCTTACAATTTTATGTGTCAATATAACTAGACCTCAATAAAGCTGAAATGAAACAAACACACTAGGTATCTTGTAAGAGCAGCCAGAGTCAAACCTAGACAGACCAGCTCAAGAGCGCACACTAATAACCACTTCTCCAAACTGCCTCCAGATTCGGGGATGCGACTACTCTGGTAGGCAAGAAATTGGACCTCGGGAGGACACAGTGCAAAACAAAATAAGGAATGTCATTTTTTAACTGGAGAAAGTAGGACCAAAGAATGAGAAAGTATTGGGGTTAATCAAGACAAGAGCTGGGACAGCGGGCTGTAAATTTTTACTCAAGTCAAACTTTAAACCACTTTCATAGATTCCTTGCATGAAATCCAGGAAAGAGAGAAGAGCTAGCTAGGTACTGAATAAATGTTTGATGAGTGGATGGGTGGGTGGATGGATGGAGGGATGGATGAATAGATGGATAATGGTTGGACAGAAAATGAATAGACAGATGGGTAGATGGGTAGATGGATGGATGGATAGATGGATGACGGATGGAAGGAAGAAAACTAGGGTATCTCACAGAATCAAAGGGAGAATTTAATACTTTAACTGAAGAAAGTAGGACCAAAGAATGAGAAAGAACTGAGAAAAGCAGGTACCACAGTAAATCCAGAAACCTCAACAGGAGAATTTATCACTATCATCAACATGACTCAGTCCCGGCAACATTAAGTTTCTGGGTATTTCCATGCCATATATCAAATTCCAAGGAGACAAAAATCTTATTAAGCCACCTTGACTCGGGTATATACCTCTACTAGAGAGTGGCTTTCAAGTTGCACATTAGAATCACGTGGGTACTTTTCAAGCATCCAAACTCCTGAGTCTCACCTAAGATCAACTGAAACTGAATCTCTGGGGTGATGACTTGGTGAACTCAGGACTCTGTTCAGTGACTATGGGAAACAGTGCTTTCTCTCTTCCTGCAGTCCCAGTTGAGGCTGGCAGCCATCTTACAAGATCAACTAGAAACAGAGCAGAGAATCTCAGAGCTAAAGCCTCCCCCCTCCCCCTGCCCACCTGACTCTGGCCTTTTCAAGGACGGAAGCTGATAAAAGCCTCATTATTCTCTAAGCTAACTTGAGTTGGATCTTTTCTTACGGGCAAAATGAAGCACACTAACCAACTGAATCCTGATCTCCAAGAAGGAGGCATTCTCACTAGTCTGCATCATTGCAATGAAATCAGATCCAATTAGCTAATCAACATATTCCAAGGTCCACCCTATACCCAGAACAGTCCTGGGTACTATAGAGGATATTAATAATTGTTAGATTCCCTGTATCCTGAGGAAACTTATAAAATAACAGTTGTAAAACTCTGACCTATGGGATCTAAAAGAAACAGGGCATGAGAGATTTGAACTGAGTTAGCACACTAATAATATATATCCTTTTTGTCTGGTTTATTTATTTTTTTTAAAAAGTGTGTTTTCTAGCAAAGATATAAAAATTGTGTTTGGGTGGAAATTTTTGAGCATAGTTATCTTGGGCATTGGCATAGATTTTGGCCTCCTAATGTGGAAAAAAAACAAGTAATGTTTCTAGGACTATTTGCTGGGCTGAATAAAGGGCAATCAAAGGAACTCTTATAAGATTATCTATAGCTGCAAAGTCATGATTTCTGAAGCAAATCAAACGCTCCATGCAAAATCCCATCTCCTCAGCGCAACTCTGCAGGGAAGCAGGAGGACCAAAGCACTGATTTCAAAGGGGAGCTTTTTACCAAACTCATCCAAATCTCCAGTGGCCCCTTGCTTCTGAGTAAACCACCTGATCGTTGGGAAGAGAAATAAATGTTCTCCTTAGTGGTTCAACTGTTAGTCCCATGGAGGGTGCATCCAAGATGGGAAAAGTCAGACATTTAAATAATGAAGAGAACAAGCAGTTGCAGCTTCTTCTCCTTCAGCCCTAGGGGATTCAATTATTCGATTTTCACCCTTCCTGCCTCGGAAACAGCCACACGGGGTACACCAAGACTGCAACAATTCAGGGCCCGTCTCTCACTGTTTAGGGCTTGCACTGACTCCCTAATAAGATCCGTCTTGTAGTCTATGGTGCAGTTGAACAGGGAGCTATAGACACTGGTACCAGGGTTCATTACCCTGAAGATCATTGAAGAAACCACTCCGATATGTTGAGTCTGAAAAAAGGGCAAATTCTGATAAGAATTGTAAAAAGAGAGGCAAACGAGTTTGGATGGTGATGGTGATGATGAATTGAAATTAAAATGTAAGGCAGACTCATTTTCCTTTGGAATTCAGAAGTTGTTTTCTTTTTAGCTTTTGTATCTCAAACTATTTCAGAGACTAGCAGTGGATAGCACTTGGTAGTAACATATTGTGGGATATTCATTTTGGTTGCAAAACAGATTCTTTCCGTCTCTAAGAGCAACTGCTCGAGTCAACCAAACAAAGAAACACAGTTCTCTAAATAGGAATAGCATCTTTTTAAAATACGTTTCTTCTGAAACAAGAATATTAGCACTGTTATTGTAACATGCTTATCAGAAAGACAGGTACCTGGTCAATTCCCTACCATCCCAAATGGGAAGACCCCATAAAGGAGAAGCAGAGATTTGTTCAGCAAAGTGGAGAGCTATTTTTTAAAAAAGAAAAAAAAAAAACCTTTTTGTGTTTATAGCTGTGTGTGCCATGCCTTAACACATTTTTTGCATAACAAGCACAAGAGGATTTCTGCAGCTTGGAAACCAGAGATAAAATTAATATATTGTTTGATACCCACAACAACCTCTCAGGTGTCATCATTGAGAATTATTATTTTCAGTAGTTCATGACTCATTTCTTTAAAATTAAAATTAGTGTTGTGGTACCCAAGGATAATTTTCCAGCTGTCTCTACAGAGAATAATATAAGCTTGGTGTGTTTAATGAATGGTAGTTTACTGCCAGTCAGCGTCAATGCTGTGGATGCATTTGTATTTAACAGGAACCAGAATCACAGTCTTACCACTGAGTCTTCATTAATATGAAATCCTTATATAGCTATGTTAGCTGATAAATTATGCCCAGCATCTCAATTACCTTATCAAAGAAAATAATTCCTAATGACCAAGGAGCGGATAGGGGAGTGCAGAGAGAAATCAGGGCCAAATTAGTTAGGATGAAATTGAATCCTCTGAAGGTTGGCAGATCAGCTCTGGGTTAGTTAGTAGGAAGTGTGTGGCCAGAGTAAGCAGGAAGATGTGGAGGTGGCGTGGAAAATAAGACTAAATAGGAAATAGAACATGAAAGTGCTTGGGGAGGTGACACATCCTGTCACTTCTCCAAACAAGCAACCAGGAAGATCTCACACAGACATTTGTGTCAAGTTCCCAAACACATATAGCCAAGCATGCACAAAATCCAGAGGGCTGGAACTGCTTAGGGACTTTGGGAAGACCCTATGGGTGAGACCCATGTTGGTACCATGCCCCGGGTTGCCAGCCATGGGCCCCTTTGCTCCTAAGTCCTTTTCAGCCTTCCTCTGCTCTACTCTGATGCAGAGGGACCAGCCCCTGTAGGCTGTTTCCCATGCCCCCTCATCAACTGGCTTCCAGCTGGATTTGGCCAACAGGAGCACTAAAAATGACTGGAAGGCAGGGGGAAGGGAGAAGCCAGAGAAGTTCTTCCACTCCCTGTCTGTCTTAAGAAGCATCTCCAGCAGAAGCTATGCTTTTGCCTTGGTCGTAGCTCACACTAGACAGACAGCTATGGGTGACCCCAACCCATGGGCTCCAATACCATCACCTTCTCCCTTTGTTTCTCCACATAAGGATAGGGAAGCTTCTGGTTGTTTCTAATCCCTTGAATACCTACTGTCCTCCACTTGACTACCCATCTCTTCCCTAACCCATAATAGCCAATACCTTGTACTAAATTAGTTTTATCTTAAATATTGATACTTAGAGTGATTTATGTTTTCCTTTTTGGACTTTGAGTGACATAGGAAATAAGAGCTGGAGAGGCCACAAGTGAAAGCCCTCAGGAATCTATATAACAGAATCATTCATTCTTACCAATGAATTGTGTTGGGGGGAGGTAATTCATTATGGAAAAGTGACTGAAGAGCCAGGTGCCCAGATTTACATGAATTCACAGCATTATTATCCATCCAGCAACCTAGGAACTCAAGAAAACTAGGAGCAATACCCTTCCCAAGCAGGCCTTTGGGGAAGAAAACAGCTGTAAAATCAAAGCCCTTCCACCTTCCTTTCCCTCCAGAGAAGACTTGAGAAGACCGTTGAGAGCGCTATTCTACTGATAGAAAACTATGTAGGCAATAGAACTTCTTCTCCCCATTCATGGAGAAGAGGTAGAGGCATCACCGGGATTTCCACACACTCTAAAGAAAGCATAGATTTCCAGCAACAGGGTGGATCCTTAAGCCAAGCAGCAAAAATTTAATTGAAAAAAGAATACTAATTAAAATTAGCTTCCTGTCTTCAAAATCAAACAAGTGGGCAAGCCTGGATTGGGAGCGCCTCCAGACCAAAGGCCACAACCCACTCTATTTGCAAGGCTCAGGAAATGTTTATGAAGGAACGTTCTCCAGTTTCTTCCCCAGATGAACCCCATGAATCACCAGATCCCCAGGAACTGAAATAATTCCATCTTCCCCATGGAAGAACAGAGGCAATGGAATGGGATCAAGGCTGCACAACCCATAAGTGGAAGAACAGAGACAAATAACAAGATTTAAATGTAAGCAAAAGTCCCTGACGTTAACAGTGAGTCTGCTGGTTCATGGCTGCCTCTCAGGAATCATTACCATGTTGCTTTCCATAATCTCCTTAAAGAAAATTAAAAGTCACCACCACTCTTCATCTCCCTGCCTATTTGCTCAATGGAATGAAATCGTCCTTCCTTATGTTGCAAATGAGCTGCCTACTTCAAAAATCCCTTAGACACTCATGGCATTTCCTTTAAGAAAGTCCTCCTCTAGCCACACTTAATTAAACCAAGGCGACAGGAGAGGCTCCCATCACCACCCCGTCAGCGTGTGCAGCAAGACGGTGCTTTACTCCCTTTACCTGTGTTTCCCATTTAGGCTTGTAGCCATCCAGGCCAGCTGCAAGTCAGCTTGGCCCATGAGGAAATGGCTCATGCCTACAGTCGGGGAGACTTTCCCATGATTTTTTCTTAATTTATTTTATTGAAGTATAGTTGATTTATAATGTATTAATTTCAGCAGAGTGATTCAGATATCCATACATACATTCTTTTTCATATTATTTTCCATTATGTTTTATCACAGGATATGGAATATAGTTCCTCATGCTATACAGTAGGGCCTTGTTGTTCATCCATTCTATATATAATAATTTGCATCTGCTAACCCCAAACTCCCATTCCATCTCTCCCCCTCCTCTCCTCCCCCTTGGCAACCATGAGTCTGTTCTCTATGTCTGTCCCATGGTGTTTTGAAGAATGCTATGCCTCTGGGGCACCTGGTGGGGGAGCTGCATTGGAGCTCCGAAAGGAGGGGTGAGGGTGATGAGCCTACCTCTCTGCAAGGACTTGCATCCCTCCAGCTTCCCCTGGGAGCCAGCCACCAATGCTTGGAGACAGGTCATTTCTTCCCAGAAGCATCTGACCAGATGAACGCATGAACCTGACCTCCAGGTCCAGCATAAAAAGGCTCCAGCTGCAATGGCATCAATGTCAGTCATCTTAGCCTTGAATGACTTTCCATTTCAGGAACTTTCGAGAATTTTTAAAGGTGGAGCAATACCTCCTGAAATTAAGCCATTGAAAGGGAATGTATAGTAAAATTCAAGACTGACTCTGTGCATAGGCAGCCAAGGTAACTAGTGTATGTGACCGTAAGGATTCTAGAAGAGGTTGCTGTCAGCCCCCACCCTCCAGCAGCATAGATTAGTGGCCAAAAAATAGACTTTATAGCCAGAGGACCTAAATTTGATTCCAAGTGTAACAGGAAAGTACCTTTATATTCTATCAATATTACAAGTTAATCACTAAGGGGATGTTGCCTATAAGCTTAAATTATACATAATGGCCCATCTCTGGGAACCCTGCCTCCCAGGTAATGAACATTAAGCTAAAATACCTTTGTTTAGCTCACAGGAAACATCCTAACCAGGCCCACATGTGAATGACTGCAGGAAAGAAGAAATGAACACATCTCCTCCAGAGGGTGACTGGAACCAGGAAATGTTGGACTTTACTCCCTCCCCTTTTAGTATAAAAGACGATTGAATTCTAACTCAGGCAAGATGGTTCTTTGGGACACGAGTCCACCATCTTCTCTGTCTGCTGGCTTTCTGAATAAAGTGCTATTCCTTGCCCCAACAACTCAACTCTTAATTTATTGGCCTGCCGTGCAGCGAGCAGTATGAGTTTGGACTTGGTAACACAAGTTCCACCACATGCCAGGTGACTAGAGCAAGTTTCTTCTCTGCATTTTTATTTTCTTACCTGTAAAATGTAGGTAATCATTATAAAAGTACCCACCTCAAGGTTATTATGAGGATTGAATGGGTTAGCCTCTATAGAGTTTATGGTCTTCGGACAAGTAAAACTTGTTATACATATAGTATTCTGTTTCCTAGAGACCTGAACATTGATTCCCTGGTGACTGCAATTCAAGGATAAGAATTTTGTTGTGGTGATTGGTTAGTTGGTTGGTTGGTTTTTAAGCATCCACCCCTCGTCTACTGCTAGTACCCATGGGAGGAGGCACGTGTGGAGCATATTTTCTCCCCTGAGGAGGAAGTTGGCAGGGAATTTCTCAAAGTTTGGAGAACTGTTAAGCCTAGCTTTATAGCATGCAATGTTGGCATTCCATTCAATCTCTCAGATCCCTTTACCATGGCACTTTTCAAACTTCTTTATGCTTTAAAACCACCTGGGGAATCTTGGTATATTGTATTTTACGATTTCATAACTCTGCGGTGGGGCTTGAGGCTCTGCATTTCGAACACACTCCCAAGTGGTATTGGTGCTGCTGGTCCAGGGACAAAACTTTAAGTATCGGGTCTTTTGTGCACACCAAACCCTAGCACACTCCCTTCCAACGGCCAGTACCTGTGTCTCATTATCAGCAGACTTCCCTTGAGCTGCAGGAGCACACTGAGACCTTGAGGGCATGGGACTTTATGCCCTGGGGGCAGCTCTTAATCAGTGATACAGGTATAAATACCTCAGTGACCTCACCGCTGATATGGACAACTCTGATGTACGACCGATGCTGTCTGATGCTGTCTCAAGAGCTCTTCTGTGGGATTGAGCCAAAGCTAGCTGGCTTCTGTGGGACCCTGCTTGCTTGGTTTCCTTCTATTCCCTGTCCAACTTCCCCCACTATTCTCTTACAAGATTTTTTTCAAGAACACTTCTTAATAAATCCCAGTGAATGGTGTTTGCCATTCATTTTTGATTCATTCATTCAACAAATATTTACTATTCTCCCTGACTCCTGCATGTGCCTGACAACGACCCAGACATTATGGACACAGAAACAAGACTCATTCCCTGAGTCCTTATTCCCCTTAGAGTCCTATAACCACAAAGACCAAAGTCCACAATGTTAGCTCTTGAAGACAGCAGAAGCCCATGGTAAAGTGGTGGCAACCACAGCACTGAAACCATCCCACCCAGGAGAACATGTATTGTTCTAAACATGTTCATCCCCTAGTGGCCTTTTCCAAATAGAAATTGCAAGATCAGAACTCGTTAGTACATCAGCTGCTCTCTCCCCATCCTTCCCTCTCTGGAGAGCTCTGGGAGCAGATCACCAGTGGCAGTAGGGAGCCTGCAGCCTGGTGGATCTGCTCTGGCTGTCCCACCTCATGGAGAGACTCACCCTGTCAAGAGCGGCAGGTGCAAGCTGGCTTTCCATGGCTCCTGCCTGTTACAGGAAGCAGCAGCAAGGGGAAGAAAGCAGCTGCAGAAGAAGTCACAGCTGGTCACAGGAATACACATCCTAGACCTCCTCACGTCACCTTCCCTGAACCTCTGGGAGAATGGCTGATGTTTCTGAAATTGTCTCTCTCCAGAAGCCCCTCAGAGCTTCTGCCAAGCTGGGGTTGCCAAAAGCTAGACGCCTCCTCTCCCTGGAATCTAAATGAGGAGCAGTACAGGCCAGGTGGGCTAAAACCTTCATCATGATGAACAGAAATCAGGAAACTTCCCCATGAACAGCCAGCCCATACATAAGACCTGGTCACTATGTGTGAACATCTCAAGGGATAAATAGGTAAAGGAGAAAAGCATCCTTTGGAGATGTGGTCAAATTAAGGAAAAGAAACTTCTCTGGTACCTTACTGTTATGAATCAGCAGAATCATGAATTGAAAATCTTGGGTCAGAATTCTAATTCTGAAACATTCTAGCTGTGTGACCTCAAGCTGCTTTTAACTTCTCCTTGTGTCCCATTTTCCCCACATGTCAGTTGGGGCAATAACACCTGCCTCCTGAGGATGCTGTGAGACTGAATGGTGGCCTGATGTAGAGCATTAACCCAGTGCTCAGACATGGGGTCCTCCCTGTGCTCCAAAGCCTCAGCGCCTCCTTCACTCCCATAGCTTTACCTCTCCCTCCCTTCTTTCCAGCAAACATGTGCCACACTTTCCCTTCTCTCCCTTCCTTTCAACATCTATTCTGCTCTTTGGTTTTCTCCACAGCTTCACCTAAACTTGGATGCACTCAACTTTGTTTCCTCAAAGAGCCCCGAGAAGCCCACTGTCCTACGTAAAGCCAAGGCAGCTCCTGGCATCACACTCTAAACATCTGAACCTCTGGGTCTCCCCAGCTTCCCAGAGCTGTTTCTCAAACACCAGAACAATGCACTATAACTAATCTTGACAAATAAAATACTTTGTCATTGATAGAATGTCTTTTGTCTTAAATAAAAGACATTCCACTTTGCTGCAACTATGTAGCCAGTGCTTGTGTTCACCACAAGCTCCTTTCAAGAATCATTATGTGTAGTTCCTGCATGTGGCTCAGAATGCGAGGTGTCATCAGGGGCTGTGTGTTCCAACGGCACCCTCCCTAATTCACAGTGAGACCCCAAGCAGGTTACTTTGCCTCAGGTCACTTAAAAATGTCTTCAACACTGGGGCTTCACTGGCGGCTCAGTGGTTAAGAATCCGCCTGCCAATGCAGCGGACACGGGTTCGAGCCCTGGTCCGGGAAGATCCCACATGCCGCGGAGCAACTAAGCCCGTGCGCCACAACTACTGAGCCTGCGCTCTAGAGCCTGCGAGCCACAACTACTGAAGCCCGTGTGCCTAGAGTCTGTGCTCCACAACAAGAGAAGCCACCACGATGAGAAGCCCGCACGCCACAACGAAGAGAAGCGCCCACTCGCTGCAACTAGAGAAAGCCCACGTGCAGCAAGGAAGACCCAACACAGCCAAAAATAAACAAATAAATAAAAATGTCTTCAACACTAAAATGAGGAAATCTTGATGTACATAAATAGCTTCCTGGGGTTTAATGAGAAATCATTTTTTATAGAGATTTAATTTTATCAATATAAATGTACATCAAAATATGCACTTCACAATTGTTCAGTAACAGTTAAAAACACAAGAATATTTTTCAGGAAGAATTGCTTTAATATAAACATCTTTGGGGGTTTATATATTTTAATCACAGTCACATGATAAATATTTGATTTGCATTCATTAGATAATTGGGAATAAAAGTTATAATCCCAGGAAAGACATTTAGTGATTCTAAATCACATGTGAATAATATTAGTCACATCTGAATGATAGTGTTGAGGGACTGAAATAGGAGTGAAGTGTACCCAAGAGGAAAATTCAGAGACTTCAAAACAGCTTTGGGGGAAAATAAATAAATAATTGGATTTTTTTAAACATGGCAGCTTAAAAGATGGGGGAGGGGCAGAGATTTTAAAATTTAATGAACTGAGATCTTCTCTCCAGAAACATCAGTTCTGTATCATTTAATCAGACTTGAGCTTTCTTAAATTGCCTTTGAAACAAGTTAATAAACAATACATGCCTGCCCTATCATGCATTTCTGACAAGTTAATGTACTCTGAGATTTGTCCTTCAGTAAACATAGGAGAAACACTAGTGGTCCCTGCAGACTTTATTTGAGGTCAACAGTGAAGGGTAAAGGCCTTCTCAAAGGCTTTGGAAGGCACAGGAAAAGACCACCTGCCCAAAAATATCACTCAAACTACTGTGGGGCAGGAATATCCACTACTAGGGTCAGAGTCACTGCTGGGAATTAACACCTTGTCTCCAAAGGACTGTAAAAAATAAACATGTGGCAAACACCAGGATTTCCTTTTTTCATGGCTAAATAATATTTCATTGTGTGTTTGTATATGTGAGTATATATATGTGTTCATGTACATATATATATAAACACACACATATATATATATCTCAATATATCACGTTTTCATGATGGACCTCCATTGATGGACCCTGAGGTAGTTTCCATATCTTGACTGTTGTGAATAATGCTGCAATGAACCTGGGCGTGCAAATAGCTCAATATCTCTTTGAAATACTGATTTCATTTCCTTTGGACACATATCCAGAAGCAAATTTGTTGGATCATATGGTAGTTCTATTAATTTTTTGAGGAACCTCCATATCATTTCCCATAATGGCTGTACCAACATGGATGAAGCTGGAGAACATTATGCTAAGTGTAATAAGCCAAACACAGAAAGACAAATACTGTATGATCCCATTCATATGTGGAATCTGAAAAAGTTGAACTCATAGAACCAGAGAGAATGGGGGTTACCAGGGACTGAGGGGTGGGGGAAATGAGGAGATATTGGTGAAAAGCTATAAACCTTCAGCGATGAGATGAATAAACTCTAGGGATCTAATGTATAGCATGGTGACTATAGTTAATAACACTGAAACTTGAAATTTGCTAAGCAAGTACATCTTGTGTTTTCACTATGAAAAAAATAATTGGTAACCAGGTAATAGGTGCATTAACTTGATTATGGTAATCATTTCCAAATGTATACATATATTAAGTCATCACATTTTATACCTTTTTAAAAATAAGTAAATAAATAAAATCTAAAAATAATAATAATAAAATAGACAAGTGGGCTGTTACAGACTATAGATTAATCCATTAGTACCCATGAATGTACTAAGAGGAATCAGAATTCCTAGAAGACAAGTATTGAACCAAAATCTTTTGACAGGAAAGAAGGAGGACTGATTTAAAGAGGAAAGACTGAGATGACATTTCAAAGGGCAGAGAAGTTGGCGAGGGTTAGGGTTAGGGTTAAAACTGGAGGGGAAGAAACAGAAAGGGGATGGAGACATCTTACAAATATCCTCATCTGTTTTTCAATTTTACCTAAGGTGCTAATACTTCCACCAGTGTAGGTCTTAACATACCAGACAGAGATGAGCTGCCGGAGGAGAACTTTTTTTTGAAGTCAGGGATTTATTTCTCAAAGGCCACTGAGAAACAAGCCCCTTCGTTTTGAAGTCTACAGGAATCTACCTTTCACACAGTTTGGAGCTAGGTGGAAATCTTTAGCTCACTGTGATAAACTTAAAATAAAACTGATATCAAAATGTTTAGTAATGTGCAAGCTGAAGAAAATCTCATGCTTACCCACCCTTTGCTTCCCAGGAGTTGTGTAAACACCTTTATACTACTGATGCTCAATATACTACCCAAAAAAAAAAGGGCTTAAATTTTCAGAGAAATAAATAATTATTCTGCAGTTTGGGAAATGGAGTTGGTTTTTGTCACAACTATTGTAGGTTGTGACCTTTTCCATTTCTGAAATAACAGAAAATACAGAGGGAATTGAGGTTTGAAAACTGAGAGACTAGATCACTGTGGAGCTTGTTACGATTCTAAGCCTAGTTAAATGTTGGCTGGAAATGTGCACAAAACACCCAAACAAGGTGAAAGGAAGGGCCAGAGATTTCCCAAAGAGAGCCATTGGTGAGAAAACTCCAGCCTGTTTTCTGGAGAGTTCCCCTCAGATACAGAGCCCCTGACTGAAATTTCATAGCAGAAATTTCACATTCTTCTATATTAAGCAGGCACCAAACCATTCCAAACCAAGTGCTAAGATACGTGAAATGTTCTAACAATTTTAAATTGCTCTCCTCCACTCATGAAACAACGCCCAATCAACTTCCTATTCCAGAACATATTAAGATGGCAGGAATTTTGTTAATATTAAATCACTGTGAGTCAGGCATGGTAATTTAAAACTATCACAGACTAATGTTTGGTTGAGAACAGTATTCTAATTGGAAAAATTATATAAAAGTTAGTCTAGTTCAATGCTCCAGTACATACTGAAAGAAACTGTGGCTAAAACGCATTACCCAATCACAAATTCTTGCCCTCTGTGTCCACTTCCTTGTTGAGAGAGTGGGACCCACCCTTGGCCCTCTTCCTGGGACATTAGCCAATCTGGAGGAGATGTTGCTGGGAGTGAGCTATGTGGAAATAGGATATCCTGGGGGCAGGGATGGACTGCCTAGTTGCCCAATGATTGGTATGCAAAGGAAAGACTGAAGTCAATGAGAGAGATGAAAAGGACAAGCTTAGGAAGCAGTTCTAAACCCAGGCAAGAGGACAGAGGCAAGGACCAAACCAGGAAGACAAATGGCTCAACAAAAGCCAGCAGTGATAAGAGCAAGTCAACAAGTTAAGTCTGAGATGGGCCAGAGTGAAGGATCATAACTAAGCTCAGGAACCACAGAAGTGCTGTTTTCATATGGTCCAACCATGGTGGTCCCTAGGAACCATGCAGGTTGGGTCCCCTCCCAAGAGGCTTAGACCAAGGGATGCAGCCTGGGACTGGCCCAGCGTTACACTCTCAAATTGTGTTTGTGTGCCTGGTGTGCCAAGGAATATACAAAACCCCAAGATAAACATGGCACATAGAATACCGATAGTCCTAGGTGGATAACTCAAGTGCTATTTTTATTTTAAAACAACCCTAGATATATTATACAGCAGAATTCAAAACTCCCACTAAAAATTATGGCATGAGCAGAGGAGAGCTCTGCATTGGGATCTGTCCCAAAGCTCCCTGGGGGCACTAATTCTCTCTACTTTACCAATAAGGGAACTTAACTGTAAGATTGACCAAATGTGTGAATATAGTTGAACCCACTGGAGTCACCTCTTCTCAAATAACCAAAACTTAAGCAGACAACCCCTAACCTCCTATGGTCTATGTCCTGCCTCGTGACAGATGCACATACCTCTTCAATTTGAATATTAATTTAAAACCTAATTCAGATAGCAGGTTCTGGAGCCACAGAGCCTTAGGTTCACAAGGCTTTTTGAAAGACTGTTTGTGACGATTTTCCCTCTGCCTTATAAATAATCCCAAACTTAAATGGCCTGTAGAAGTTGACCAGTGGAATTGCCTCAGTGCCAATGCTATTAGCAACACCTCACACAGCTACCTGTTCATTTGGAATTTACAATGTGTAATTATATAGGGTTCTACAGGTAACACTGTATGAAACTGCCATTTTCACTTTGTGGGGTTTCTTAACATGGAATAGTTATATAGTTAAATAGTTTTTAACATGAAATGGTTAAATAGTTACCTACTATTTACTGGGTTCTAGCAATACTATGGAATAAAACAATAACATGAAAATTAATTTCTTCAGCTAAACTGAAGAGAAAAAGAAGGTCCTCCCAGGAATGAAGAAGAGGTGAACTAAACAAGAACATCACAGACAAACTCCTAAGAAAAAGCCATGTCTTTCAAACTTTTGAGCTGGTGGATAAAGGAGAGAAGAGACAGGACAAAAAGCCAGAGCTGCACCAACAGAAAGCTACTTTTTGGTTTTTTGGTTGTTTTGGGGTTTTTTTGAGAAACAGTTGATTTACAATATTGTGTTAGTTTTAGGTATAGAGCAAAGTGATTCAGTTAATTTTTTCCAGATTATTTTTCATTATATTTTATTACAAGATATTGAACATAGTTTCCTGTGCTATACAGTAAATCCTTGTTGTTTCTCTATTTTAGGTATAGTAGTTTGTAACTGGTAATTCCATACTCCTAATTTATCCCTCTCCCTTCCCTTTCCCCTTTGGTAACCATGTTTTCTATGTCTGTTTCCATTTTGTACATAGATTCATTTGTATTATTTTTTAGATTCCACATATAAGTGATATCATATAATA
Organism: Globicephala melas; assembly: GCF_963455315.2. Taxonomy (NCBI): domain Eukaryota; kingdom Metazoa; phylum Chordata; class Mammalia; order Artiodactyla; family Delphinidae; genus Globicephala; species Globicephala melas. The sequence goes on from NC_083315.2 coordinate 126,774,596, forward strand.
TTTGTCTTTCTCTGTCTGACTTACTTCACTTGATATGATATACTCTAGGTCACCCATGTTGCTGCAAATGGCAGTATTTCACTCTTTTTATGACTGAGTAATATTCCATTGCATTTGTATACCAATCTTAAACCAACTGTGTATTGATGGACACTTGGGTTTTTGCCACATCCTGGCACAAAAACAGACATAAAGATCAATGGAACAGAGCAGAGAGCCCAGAAATAAACCCACACACCTATAGTCAATTAACCTACAACAAAGAAGGCAAGAATATACAATGGAGAAAAGATAGTCTCTTCAACAAGTGGTGTTTGCAAAGCTGGACAGCTACATGTAAACCAGTGTAATTAGAACACTCCCTCACACCATATACAAAAATAAATTCAAAATGGTTTAAAGATCCAAATATAAGACATGATACCATAAAACTCCTAGAAGAGAACATAGGCAAAACATTCTCTGACATAAAGCTTAGCAATATTTTCTTAGATCAATCTCCCAAGGCAAAAGAAATAAAATTAAAAATAAATAAATGGGACCTAACCAAACTGAAAGCTTTTGCATAGCAAAGGAAACCATAAACAAAACAAAAAGACAACCTACAGAATGGGAGAAAATATTTGCTAATGGTATGATCAACAAAAGGTTAATATCCAAAATATATAAACAGCTCCTACAACTCAGTATCAAAAAAACACAAACAATTCAATCCAAAAAAATGCACAGAAAGACCTAAATAGACATTTATCCAAAGAAGACATACAGATGGCCAACAGGCACATGAAAAGGTGCTCAACATCACTAATTATTAGAGAAATGCAAATCAAAACCACAGTAGAGTATGACTTCACACCATTCAGAATGGCTCTCATCAAAAAGTCTACAAATAGTAAACTCTGGAGAGGCTGTGGGGAAAAGGTAACCCTCCTACACTGTTGGCGGGAATGTAAATTGATGCAGCTACTGTGGAAAACAGTATGGAGTTTCCTTTAAAAACTAAAAATAGAGCTACCATAAGACCCAGTAATCCTACTCCTGGGCATATATCCTGAAAAGATGAAAACTCTATTTGAAAAGATACATATACCCCACTGTTCACAGCAGAACTGTGTACAATAGAAAGCTACTTTTTAATCTTGTTCTCTAAGTCAATGAGAGCAAACAACTCAGAAGTCATACACCAAGAATCAAAAGATGGCCGCTTCCATCTACCTAACCCAGAAACCCTTCTGAAGCTTAGTGCTATGCACCCAGTTTGGAGAAATATGAGGTTCCCTATGGCTACTCCCAGCTTTCATGATCTACTGAGGAGGCTTATGAAGAGGAATTTTAGTTCAGATATTGCCTGGAGGAAATTGTAGATACTTCATAGTAACCCATAAGCAGCCTATAAGCTTACTCTGAACTAAGGAAATCTGAAGACCTATGCCTTGCCTCAGAGTTTCACAACTGCTAAAAGGAAACCTCACAGTAGATCTGTACCTTAGGCTCACCTCCCTGGCAAACCCATCTTCCTTCTCAGATCTGCCCCTGAGAACTCAGTAAGCACTGAAGGTGCCATGAGCTGTCCTCCACTGGTGGTGCTGAAATATGAGAGCTGCATGCCAAGACACAAAAGCAATGTTGAAAGAGATGGGAGATAAGGAGGAGTAGTTGCTGTTATAGTCCACAGAGGTTTCCAAAAGGAGCCATGATCAAAAAGTGCCACCACCACTCACCACTGAGCTGCTGTCACTGGGAACAAATGCCAATGAATCATGGGACAGGACCCTCAGCTGGGACTCCCACAGACAGGATTGTCCCTGGATGTAGCAGTTTCAGACTAAGGAAGAAAGGAGAGGAAACTTTTTCCTAAGGGATTTTTGCAGCTCTCCATCCCACCCCAATGCAATAACACTCTTGCAACATCCAAAAGGAAATGGGGTTATACACCTTAAATTTACACAATGTTATAACGTCATATCTATTTCAATTTTAAAAAAAAAGAAATGGGAGATCACTGCTCTTTTGATATGTTTATGGAAGTCCTTCTGATAAATTCACTGAAGGAAAAGGACAGTCTTACACTCAAAACTTTCATGGGAATTAGAGACCCAAAATTTGGGGCAGCTCCTACTGTGTCTTGAATACTCAAGCCCCTGACTCTCTAGGTCCCAGTATGTGACACTGGAAAAGAACATTACAGATAATAAGATGTGGTCAATGGAACATTGCTTTTCTACCTGCTTCAAACCTCATCTGCAAACTATGGTTAATAATATCCTCCTCAAAGCTTGTTGTGGAGATTAAATTAACTTTTCTCCACAGCATGTGGGATCTTCCCGGACCAGGGCATGAACCCATGTCCCCTGCATCAGCAGGCGGACTCTCAACCACTGCACACCAGGGAAGCCCCAAATTAACTTATTTTTAAAAGATGTGAAAAGTCTCTGGCATATTGGTTGGAACATAATAGATGCATATGAGGTGGGGGACAGTATATGAGAAAACCAAGAGTCAGGGAAATGAATTAATTTTATACATATATATAGATACAGATAGAGATCTTTATTATAACACTTATCACAATAGTTACAATTATAATTATGCATTTGTGTGTATCCTTCATAAAGGCAAAATCCATGTTTATTCCTCTGTCTTGCTACTATCACTGTTTTTTAATGCTTAGTAACTGTTGAATTAGTTTTACTTGTATTTCCTACTATTAGCCTCGAAGCATGAAGAGTGGACAGCAGCAGTGAGATTATTGGGGTGTTATCCAGTCTTCCTGCCTAATACCCAGAAACTTCAGTGCATTATAGCAGCAGCTACTCCTCCTTATCTTAATCTCCTTAAACATCGCTCAGCATCTTAGCAGACAGCCTAATATACCTGGTCCACTACACCCCACTAATGCATTGTTACTATCTACTCCTCATGCTTCAAGGTTAATAGTAGAAAAATACCACATACTTGAGATGTGCTTTCTATATTGCCCACAAGTCAAATAGCAGGAAAGGGGAAAAATAAAACAGGACAAATGAAAACAGAATGTGTTACATTTTCTGGTCTCACATCTGTGGTCATAGATGCTGGATACTTTAGCTAGAGGTTTTTTTTTTTATTCCTGCACAAAATTCCTGAAGGTTCACTGAAGAAACAATATCATAACTTTTCTATAGATTTCCATACGTAAGTTTTAAATTTTGTTAATGTTTACTAATAAATTAGTCCAAGCTACACTACAAAGTCTAGAGTTCAGATGACATTTCTTAAAGTAAATACATTACTAACTTTTTCAAAAAATTAAAATTCTACTAAGCCCTGAAATTGGCTCATTATTTCATGGATGTCCATTTTACAACTTAGACTATTGCTTTTAAAGTGACCACCTCTAGACATTTCTTTTTTTAATTCTGTTTCCTATGAATAATTCCAAGTTGATAGAGAGGCCTGTAGATGTGGCACTAAATGGATTATCCAGACCAGAAAGAACTCTCTTGCTGTATTCATATTTATGATCAAATACATTTGCAGCTTCTAAACTCCACACTCAAAATTGTTAATATACAGGAGGAGTGAGGCAACACAGACCATGTAAGACAAGAGCCAGGGCATTGATACGCACGACTAGAATTCACATCAAAAGATGCCATATTTGATCTTGGACCTGGACACAGCTTCATAGTAAAGTGTAGGTATTTTGGGTCTTTGATGCAGATAATCAAAGGGGAAAAAAAAAAAAGCCAATGGTGTTTGATCAGATCTCAGAAGGAAATTAACCCTAGCTGTTCCATTAAACATCTTGGGGAAAAACTCACTTTACAGAAACACATAACCTACATTTGATGCTAATTTCAGACGCTGTTTTAAGTATCTGTACCAAGTTATGACTAAGCCAGTGTAGAAAAGAAAGGTGAAAAAGAAGCAAGTCCCCATCTTGGTGAAAACTGAACAAACATTGAGAAAGAGCTCCACCTACTGGAACCGGTTTCCCTAAATCCAGCTAAAAATAGGAAAACACTCATAAATCAGACTGAAGAACAACAGAGGTGCCTCAAACTTCTCTGAACTAAAACTTCAACAGCAACAGAGGTCAAAGAACAGGTGCTGGTTGACCCTGATGTCAGGTCACATTGAGGTACAGGGAATTTTTCAGGAAAGTCAAAGGAAACTTTTTAAATTAATTACCTTCTTTCAACCACTGGTCCAAAGAGTTGTATTTTAGCAACCAGAATCCATATTATATAGAAAAGGAGGGTTTTTTAAATTGTATTTCTAAACAGTCAAATAGAGGTAAAAATAGTATTGCCTAACATTTGTGTGAATCTTTAGTTCACAAAGTACTTTTATATGTATTATCATTTAATAATATCTAATAATAACTAGGAAACTACTGTTTCCATGGTTAATATCTAGCCAGAACACACCAGTAATACATACTAAAAGCAGTCATTCTAATTGGTAAGTGTCTGTGCTAGATGTCTGTTAGACATTTTTAATATAAACCTTGACTATCACATTCTGATTCCAATAACACTGAATTGAAAAGAGAAATCTGAGTAAATTTCAATCAATAGATAACTATTTCCTTAAATCTATCCTCCCATTCCATCCTCCCCCACACACCCTAAGTCAATATTTGAGCTGGAGCAGAGAGGAAGGATTCTGCTCACCAGCTCTAACCATGTTGCTCCTCAGTCAGAGGGAAATATCTTTCACAGGGTGTACACACACGTACACTCACAGAGTCACACACACTCACCACACACACACACACACACACACACACACACACACACCTTTCCCTTACATTTGAGGAAACCTCCATTCCTTCATTCAACAGATCTTACTGAATACTACTGTGTACCAATTAAGTTCTAGAAATATAAAGAGGATAGTAAGGAGGAAAATAAAACTGGATCCCTACTCAATACCACATGCAAGGCCCTCCACAAACTGTAACTGGATTAATTACTGTCTTAGTTCAGGCTGCTATAATCGAATACCATAGACTGCCTGACTTAAACAACAAGTATGTATTTCTCACAGTTCTGGAGGCTGGGAAGTCCAATATCAAGGTGCTGGCAGATCTGGTGTTTGGGTGAGGGCCTACTTCTGGTTTACAGATGGTCATCTTCTCACTGTATTCTCACGTGGTGGAGAGTAGAGAGAGAAGAGGCAACCTCCCCCATGTCTCTTCTTATGAGGGCACTAATCCCATTCATGAGGGCTCCTCCCTCATGACCTAATTATCTCTCAAAGGCCCCACCTCTGAATACCATCACATTGGCATTAGGGCTTCAACATATGAATTCTGGGGAGACAAAAACATTCATCCCATAACAATTACCTAAATGCTACAATGGCTAGTAGAAGAAAATGTAGAATACCTAAAATGACATAAGGATGGGAGAGGACTTCTTAAACAAAGTGCAAAAGCACAAACCAAGAGGCAAAACATTGACTAATTAGGCTTCAACAAAATTACGCTTTTCAGTTCAACAAAGAATACCATGGGCAAGACACTATAAAACTCTCAGAGGAAAACATAGGCAGAACATTCTATGACATAAATCACAGCACAGCAAGATCCTTTTTGACCCACCTCCTAGAGAAATGGAAATAAAAACAAAAATAAACAAATGGGACCTAATGAAACCTAAAAGCTTTTGCACAACAAAAGAAACCAGAAACAACATGAAAAGACAACCCTCAGAATAGGAGAAAATATTTGCAAATGAAGCAACTGACAAAGGATTAAGCTCCAAAATTTACAAGCAGCTCATGAAGCTCAATATCAAAAAAACAAACAACCCAATCCAAAAATGGGCAGAAGACCTAAATAGACATTTCTCCAAAGAAGATATACAGATTGCCAACAAACACATGAAATGATGCTCAACATCACTAATCATTAGAGAAATGCAGATCAAAACTACAATGAGGTATCACCTCACACCAGTCAGAATGGCCATCATCAAAAAATCTAGAAACAATAAATGCTGGAGAGGATGTGGAGAAAAGGGAACCCTCTTGCACTGTTGGTGGGAATGTAAATTGATACAGCCACTATGGAGAACAGTATGGAAGTTCCTTAAAAAACTAAAAATAGAACTACCATATGAGCCAGCAATCCCATTACTGGGCATATACCCTGAGAAAACCATAATTCAAAAAGAGTCATGTACCACAATGTTCATTGCAGCACTATTTACAATAGCCAGGACATGGACGCAACCTAAGTGTCCATTGACAGATGAATAGATAAAGAAGATGTGGCACATATATACAATGGAATATTACTCAGCCATAAAAAGAAATGAAATTGAGTTATTTGTAGTGAGGTGGATGGACCTAGAGTCTGTCAAAGAGTGAAGTAAGTCCGAAAGAGAAAAACAAATGCCGTATGCTAACACATATATATGGAATCTAAAAAAATTGGTTCTAATGAACCTAGGGGCAAGACAGGAACAAAGACACAGACATAGAGAATGGACTTGAGGACATGGGGAGGGGGAAGGGTAAGCTGGGATGAAGTGAGAGAGTAGCATTGACATATATACACTACCAAATGTAGAATAGTTAGCTAGTGGGAAACCACTGCATAACACAGGGAGATCAGCTCGGTGTTTTGTGACCACCTAGAGGGGTGGGATAGGGAGGGAGGGAGGAAGTCTCAAGAGGGAGGGGATAAGGGGATATATGTATACATATAGCTGATTCACTTTGTTGTACAGCAGAAGCTAGCACAACAATGTAAAGCAATTATACTCCAATAAAGATGTTAAAAAAAAATACCATGGGCAAAATTAATAGAGCACTGACAGAATAGGAGAAGACACTCACAAAGCTTTGCCTGTTCTAGACTAATACCTAGAATGTCTAAAAAACTCCTAAATCCAAAATAAAAAGACAGCAGTCTCAAAGGAAAAATAGGCAAAGATTACAAAATGCAATTTACAGAAAAGGAAACCCATAAGGCAAACGAGCATAAGAATAGACACTCAAATCCACAAGTAATCAGACAAAGGAAAGTTAAAACAACAATGTAATGCAACTTTACAACGAGACTGCTAAAATTTAGAAAGCTGGATAATGCCAAATGTTGGCTGGGGTGTGAGACTATGAGACCCAAAAGAGATAAAAAAAGATAAATAAGACCATCGCCACAATAATGGCTAACGATAGCACAGAAATTAGAAAATTTTTTTTTTACTGCAATTTTGAGCACCTGCTCTGAGCCAGCCCCTGTCCTACTCACCCTACGTGCCGTATCTTCTTTAATCCTTGTGACAACCATTATTGTCATCCCACTTTGTAACCAGTATAAGGCAACGACAGCTCAGAGAGATTAAAGGGTGTGCCTGGGGTCACAGAACTGCAAACAGTTCAATGGGCGTTTAAAACCAAGTCTTCCGACTCAGAAACCAAGGTTCTTTCTCCTACACCAGATTCCTCTCCCATTTCTCTGTATACCCCGCCCCTAAAAACACTCTAATGGGCCCAAGAAAATTTGCTTTTGGAAATAAATTACTACAATTGCTTCTGAAGCAGCTGTATAGGTTAACAGGAGAACCAAGTCCTTTGTTTGGGAAAGCTCATTAATGATCTTTTCTGGTTGTGCAAAGGTAGGACACCAGTCTGGGGTACAGATTGAAAGGAATTATGAGCTTTTCACTGGCAAGCTCAGAAGGATAAGAAAGGAATGAAAGTTTGAAGTGTCCAGACTTAAAGGAAAAAAGGAGAGGAAAAATCATCATGGGATGAGAGAAGGGGTCCAGCAATATGGCAGAGCCCAAGAAAGGACTTAGGAGAAAGAATGCCTGTTGTGGGGAATGATGGCAACATATTTAGGAACACAGACATTTGAAACCAATATGAAATAGTTTCCCATTCTGTTCTGAGCTAGCCCTGCAGGATTCCCAATCCTCTAGGAGAGCCTACTGTATGTCACAGCCAGCCCTTAGTGGTGCTGATTCACGACCCCTCTCCCTCCAGATTCCCCACCAGGCACAGTGGCATCAGACAGGGCATGTGAGGTAATGTGAACATGCACATATTCACAACTAAACGGTCGTGCATGTGGTCAGAAAATGCACTGACCACAACTAAATCCAGCAGGATTGTTTTATCCTTTTATGCATACAGCCAATACCCCTTCGCTTGTGATTTCGTTTGTCTGCTGCTCAAACCCCTGCAAAACTCCTTCCCAGACCTTACCACTGGTTGGAACTAGCTAAACCACGGCCGCTCCTCCTCTGATTAATATTCATTTTACTTACTTGAGGTTTTTCTTACCATGATTTCATCGTCATGGTGGAGCAGGGGAGACCATGCAGCTAAGGCAACTCAGAGGAGTGTGTGCCCAATTCGGTCTCTCTAGACACTCTGGACCATTTGGTCCCTTTGGCTTGGAATAAGGGGGAAATCAGGGACGCCTTCCTGGAGGAGGTAATGTCGAAACCCAATCTAGAAGGCTAAGTAATAATTTGCAGGCAGAGAAAGAAGAGCAGAGCATCCAGACAGAGGAAAGGTGCATATTTGAGATAAAGGGAGTGTGGAGTAACTGGGAATAAAAACAAGGCAGGGTTTGCTGGGACATAGGACTGAAGAGGGCACTGAGCAGTGTGTATTTTCCCCTAAGAGTGATAGGATGCTACTGAGGGGTGTTAAACTTAAGAATAACAGTTTATGCTTAACAAACTAAGAACGTGCTTTACTTAGCCTGACAAAGGATTGCCTCTTGGAAAGCCTAGCAAAGAATTTTTCCTATTTTTTAAATAAATTGCTACAAAAATATTTACAAAGATTTTTTTAAATGTCATATTTAATTGTTTCTTTTTCATATCCTTAGGGATACCCTAAAAAAATCTATGATACAGATACCATATTAATTTCTGGAATATGACAATGGAAAGATAGTTCTTGTTCCCAGAGACAAAACTCCAATTTTTAAAAGAACATGGGAGTAAAACTTCACATCAAGAAGTTACGATCATCTGCAGAAATCCAGGAGTCCAGAACATGGTATTGAAAACAGGATACCAGCTTCCAGGAGGAAGTTCAGCTAGGCAGGCTGGTAAATGGCCTGGCTAGTGGCAGGTGGCTCTCCAGTAGTTGTGGCCACCAGAGCCGTGGGAACAACAGAAGGAACTGAGCAGAGATGTTAATTTCAGAAAAGCTCTTTAACCCTATAGCCTAAGACTGACCAAGGAATCCAGGTGCACAAACTAGATCCTACCAGACACTTGCCCACACCTAAAAGAATCCCCTCAGAGTGCTCTTCTTTTTCATTTTTTTAATTGAAATGTAGCTGATTTAGAACGTTGTGCCTCTGCTGTAGAGCAAAGTGACTCGGTTATACGCATATGTACATTCTTTTATATACTCTTTTCCATTATGGTTTATCACAGGATATCGAATATAGTTCCCTGTGCTATACAGGAGGACCTTGTTGTTTATCCATTCTAAATGTAATAGTTTGCATCTACCGAGCCCAAACTCCCAGTCCATTCCTCTCCCTCCCCTCCTTGGCAACCACAAGTCTGTTCTCTATGTCTGTGAGTCTGTTTCTCTTTTGTATCAAAGTGGTTTTTATCCATGCTCTCCACATGGCATCACCAACCCTGTCCTCTTTCTCCTCACCTCCCCTAAACCCTGGTACATAACTGTCTCTCATTTGCACGTACTTAGTTAGGTGTTTGCCTATTTCCACATGAATGGAAATCTGCCAGATACACGCACATGCACACACATATGCAAACACACACACACCAACAACGGTGAACCTGAGCATTTGTCAAACACATTGTCCCCATTTCCACATGTCCAAGCTCCTGTAGTACGCTTGGCCCCCAACCACCCTTGTTGTCATTAGAATCAACCAGGAGCCCAATCCCCTGTGCTGCTAGAAGAAGTGTAAACTGGTGGACCGTTTCTGGAGTTGTGCATATTCTGAATTAGCAATGCCCCTGCTAGGAATTTATCAAATAAATATGCAAACATGTATGTACAAGAATACCCATTACAGCACTGTTTATTATAAAAAGGAAAATTTTAACAACTTAAATAACCATCAATAGGGAAAAGGTTAAATAAACCATGGTACCTCTGCACAATGGAATCCTATAAAGACATTAAATATAATAAAGTAATTTCATATTGACTCAAACAGATTTTTTTATGGTATAAAAGTTGAAAAAGATTATAAATTGATATGTCTAGTATTATTCACTTTTGTAAAATATACAAAATGTGTGGGTATATTGAAGAATATATACATTCTAAAAGTATGAAGAATTTAATGAGGTGATTATTTTTTCTATTTTTTTACCTACATGTCCTAAAGTTTCTACAATAACAGTATTCTATATCTTTTATAAGAATGAAGTTATTTCTTTTTTTTTTTTTTTTTTTTTGCGGTATGCGGGCTTCTCACCGCCGCGGCCTCTCGCGTTGCGGAGCACAGGCTCCGGACGCGCAGGCTCAGCGGCCATGGCTCACGGGCCCAGCTGCCCAGCGGCACGCGGGATCCTCCCGGACCGGGGCACGAACCCGCGTCCCCTGCATCGGCAGGCGGACCCTCAACCAGTGCGCCACCAGGGAAGCCTGAAGTTATTTCTTAAAGAAAAAGACCCATGGATTTCAGTTGCCATCATAATATGATGTAAGTGATGTAAATGTAAATCTAGTAGTATAGTGCTTAATAGTTCTATTACTAGTTAATAGAATATAGTACTGAGGACTTGGAAGGCATAGCTCATTGTTCACAACACTACCTTCCAGTCTGGATTCCAAGTGTTGAGCATGACATTGATAAACTAAAGCTCATCCAGAGAAGTGTTCCCAGGAGCACGAATGGCCAAGAATCCTGTCCTTGAGGAATGACTGATGAAACTGAGATATTTATCCCTGACACCAGACCCCATGGGGCCAGCATGGTGGTTGGCATCAATCACAAAAAGGGCTAACTTGTGGAAAAAAAGATCTGGATCATTCTATATAGCTTTAGAGAACCAGTGAGTGGAAGTATAAATAAGTCGAGATTTTCCCTTACAACAGAAGAAGGAATAGGAGGAAAAGATAGAGAAAGGGAAGGAGGGAAAAAAGGAAAAGAATCTCCTAACAATTCAAACCTTTTGAAAACTGAATAGGCCAAAGCGGTGAGCTAGCTCATCATTGAAAATGTGCAAAGTGCAGCTCAGGTCCACCTGTAAGGAAGAGTCTAGCAGGGCTTCTTGTATTGGGGACAATCCCTAATGTTCTTTCCAACTCTAAGGTGTTATGAAAATTCACTCCCCTGATTCACTCCAATATACAGAACAGATGACAGGAAATAAATCAAATGCTTGGGTTCTACAACCCACAGAAATAAGGATAACTTAATTCCCTCGAGTGCAGCATGACTTATTCAGAGCATTCACATTTCAGCATTTTTTTCTGTAGAGTTTGAAGAAATTGTTATGAAAATGTTGAGTGCATGAGAAGTGAATGTCACTTAAAGCGATAATTCTCTCATGTTTCCACACTGTAGTAATAACAGCCTCTTGTCCATGTTCCGGATCTAGTTCATGACAAAGAAAGTTGGCTTGAGGATTTGGGAACTGCATGGTCCTTCAGCTAAGGAGGTTCCTAGCTGTAATCCTTTCATAAGAAGTTTTTCCCACACAAAAAGTTATCTCACTACTGTGACTCTGTTTCATCTTTTGAGAATGAATGGAATACCAACTTATCTCTCACAAATATAAGGATGAATAATAATAATAAATTATACTATTTAGCTAGAATATATATAAACTATAATAAAGTATATTTTGTTAGCACAATAGATAACGTTATAGGATAGGAAATAATAAAATAAGAATAAAGAGAATAATATTATGATGCTAACAGAATACACATTATTCATAATATATAATATAATATGTATTCTATAGAATAATATTAATAAAATAAGCCCATATAGAATCATACATCAGCCCTTACGATTGTGTATGTGATTGCTACATAACAGTGCCTCATGAAAACACCATATGCACATTTCAGCATCCCCTAGAAGAGTGTGGTCCTGTGTCAGGAAAAGTTCCCTACGTCCCTTGAGTTCTCTTGTACAGGGTTGGGCGAACAAGTAGGGTGCAGTGGATCAAGGTCAGAGTCCCATGATCCCATCAGACAGAAGCACCGCACTGCAGAGCTTGTGTGCCCACTGAGAAAGACCACAGTCATTCCCTAGGGCACTGATCCTAAAAGGGGATAAAAGGTAACACTTCTAAGTGAAAAACAGCTGGTCATCAGATTGATCCCCAATCCAAACCAAGGTAAAAGTAGCCCATGAATCTCTGGATTTTATCCATGAAAACTCTAGTCAAAGCTCAGATGATGATGTAGAAGCCCCAAAGACATTAGTGTCTCTCCAAGGACTAGATTGAACTGTTAGTCTAAGTCTTGTCTGTTTGACATTTACTAACTGTTTGCAATGGCAGACACTGTGAAAGTCATTACATATGTATTTAGTCATCACAAGAACTCTATTAGGTGGGAACTACTATTTTCCAGTTTTACAGATAAGAGGAATGAGGTTTCAGTAATTTTCACAAAGCCAAGAGGCTAACCCAGGGCTTTCTGACACCAAACTCTATACTAAATACCTCCTCCAAAAGGTGCATTGGTCAGTGATGAAACTATGTCACTAATTCAGAGCTGTTTATAGTTTGGGATTTGGATAATGGGAAATCTATGAATTTGTACTGTCATATCCAGCTCAGATTACTCATGCTCAGGCAGCTCCCTGGATGCTTCCTGCACATGACATTAATTCCAACTGTTTAGAAGTTTAATCTATTTACAAAGATTCATTGAGAACCTACTGAGTGCAGGATGCTGTGCTAGGTCTTGGGAGGCCTCAGTAAGAACAAGACGTGCATCTTCCCCTGAAACGGCTCATTACAGTCTAGTGGGGATAAGATATATGCAAGGAACTGAATAAAGCTAAAACAGCACAGACAGCAAAAGAGAAGCTGGAAAAGGTAAGAGTGCTTCCAGGTCCAGGAATAGGAAAAAGGAAAGCCAAGAAAAACAGCTCCAGGTAGGGAAAATAGCATGGTCAAAGGCATATGTATGGAGAGTAAAGGTTTGGGCTAAAATGAAAAGTACATGAGTGAGAGTAATGAGAAATAAGTTTCTAGAGATAGGTTTGGACCCAATCTTAAAGAGCCCAGATTTTAAAAGTGAGGAATTTGGACATTATTTTATGAGCCATAGCTAAGAAATTCAACATTAAAATATGATTATAACATGAGGAACTTAACGTTCTATGTTTAGAAAAATGGGTCTAATGCCAAGTAATAAACTTCAATCAAATTTACATGAATTCCCTGTGGTTTACCCCTATGAGAGCCTTAGATTTTTTTCCAGGTTTTTGTTTTGATGTTTTACTCATAGCAAACACTCTTTTTAAGGTAACTAAATGTATAAATGTTACTTTATTTTAAAAAAAGACTTTGATGATTGAAGAAAAGAACCACCAAAAAGTCTACCAGGGCTTCCCTGGTGGCGCAGTGGTTGAGAGTCCGCCTGTCGATGCAGGGGATACGGGTTCGTGACCCAGTCTGGGAAGATCCCACATGTCGCGGAGTGGCTGGGCCCGTGAGCCATGGCCGCTGAGCCTGCGCGTCCGGAGCCTGTGCTCCACAACAGCAGAGGCCACAACAGTGAAAGGCCCGCGTACTGCAAAAAAAAAAAAAAATGTCTACCAAAACTCTGATGAACTATGTTTATACACATACTGAATGGCCTTTAAAATCCACATAGGAGATGGTCATAGTACCAAAGTCTCAATGAGCTCACCATATTATATGTTTTTAAATTTTTGGTGTATTAGCTCAGCTAATTTTAATAGAAACTCAGTTGACCTGAGGAACAAAACCAGGGATACATTAACTTGACACAAAAGTGATGCTGCAGCAGACAACCCGATGTCATTCTCATAGGGCAGCTCATTTTGGCAGCAGGCTGCACCCAGGTTAAGAACATGCACAGTTTTATGCCAGATCCACATGCCCAAGAACATACAGAGACCAGCACAGCAAGCTCATTGCCAAGGTGAGGGACATAAGAAGGGAAAGTGTCAGCATAGGTAGGTCCAATGCTAGAGTCTGAAAGAGCTTCAGGGTAAAAACAGCTTTCCAATCTAGCCCATATATGGTGATGCTTCCTGGCTCTCTCTGGGGGGGTTCTATACAAATAGTTGGGCCAGAAGGTAGTTATACCCAAATGTCTTAATTTAATTGTTCAACTGAGCCAGAAATCTGTCTTCCCTGTAAAATAGAAGCAGCCATTTATGTATTTAGCATCCACTTCTTTGGGGCTTCTCCAGGGTTTCTAGGCGTTTTAGTAAGTGCTTTTTAAGCAATATTTATGATAAACAGCTGAACAACTAACCAACAGAATTTACTTCTTCACTTATTTATTCAGAAAATTTAGTGAGTATCCACTATATCCAGGCACTGGACACTGAGGTTATAATGATGAAAAATATAGTCAGTACTTCCTCTCAAGGTTATAGTCTAACAGGAAAAATTACATCAAGTGTCTGTTCTTTACTGTTCTATGCTATAAACTGTGGGTGCGTTAGTTGAGGAGACACAGAAAGGGAGGAAGAGAGGGAGGAAGGAAGGAAAAAATAATACAGCATGATATTGTCCTGACCTCAAGATATTTTCAACCTAGTTGGAGACACAGACATAAAATCAACAAAAATGAAGCATCATAAACTTGGGAATGAAAATTTCAGCTTCAGAGAGATCACACACACGCACACGCACACGCACACGCACACACACACACACACACGAGGTTTGAACTTTAGTACCATCTCAGTAATGTGTCAACAGTTTTCCCTGTCAGTGAGGGAATTTGTCTGAAAAAGTCCCAATTAATGAGTCTTCCTCTGAAATCTGAGTTGAAATGCTAAAAGGACTCTCCATGCTGGCACAAGGCAATTTGTACACATTCGAGAAATGATTCTGTAAAGAGAAGCTTCAAGAACATCACTGCATTTGGAGTGCACCTGATGGGGAGCCAACTGTTGGGCATTATTAGATGATACCTCAGCAGCCAATGAGGTTTGAATGTGTAATTATTGCATTCAGATTCTGCCAAAATTCTACATTGGCCCTGGTTCATTAGCTTTCCTAGTGTAACAGTGACTTTCTGTTGGTGACTGTGAAGTACAGAACCAAGATGTCCCCTTGAAGATAAACAGAAAATCCCCTCCCCCTAATGAAAACTTCTTAAAAATGCAGAAAACATAAACATGAGCCATTATGATATATGTATCATATGTTAAAGCACAGAAAACTGGCATGAAAATAGGTTACCTCTTGAAATCACAGTTTTTGTTAAAGCAATTTTTTAGACAATAGGGTTATGACTCTAATACCACAAAACCAAGGATAACAGAATATGCCAATTCTTTATTATCTTAAAAATGAATTGACAAACTTGGAGTGATAGATATTTTTGCAATCTCTGTAGATAAATTCATCTCAGGGTCCACACCCTATGTGGCCACAACTAAAACAGTGGTTGGCACTTCTTAGGAAAGGCTTAGTAAACACTTGTTGACTGAATGGATGATTTGAGTGAATGAATAAGTAAATGAATGCTTGCAAAGGCCCTCTGAACGAAAGGAGCTTGGGAGGTTCCTTTTTAAAAAGCAGAGTGAGCAAGGGAGAGAGTACCGTGAGACAAGGGTGAAGATGAAACAAGAACCGGGTAACCCAGCATCCTGTGCGCTGTGGTAAAGAGATGGACTGTACTCTTGGTAACATTGGGAAGCTTCTGATGGATTTGTAGCAGTACAATGACTTGATTTGTGCTTTAACTCTGATTACCACAGTTAGAATTAGAATAGAGTTAGGATAGAATATAAAGGACAAGTAGAGAGTTACGGTGACTGGGACCACGTGGGGTTGGTAAAGGAAAAGTAGATGGATCCAAGACATTTTAGAGAAAGAGTCAAGGAGGACCAACAGGTTTCTGCTCTGGTGACCAGTTGGATAAGGAAACCGTTTGCCAGGATGGAGAAGACTGGATAGAGCCATGTTTGGAGGGGAAACTCAAGAGCTCAGTGTTGATGCTAAGTTTAAGTTGCCTGTGAGACATTCAAAGGGAGATGACAAGAAGGCAGTTACATATGAACCCCAAGCCCTGAAGAAATATCCAACTAAAGATAAAAAGTTTGGAGTCATCAGCATAGAGATGATACTTAAAATCACGGAAAGGATCACATCATCAAGGGAGAGAGTAAAGACATGAAGAAGATCCAGGATCCAGCCCTGAGGACCTCCAGTAGGGGTTGATCAGAGCAGAGAGGCCAGCTAGGAAGGCAGAAAATCAGGAAAGGGTGGTGGTGTCACAAAACCCAAGAAAGGAGAATTTTATGAGAAGGAAGGCACAAACAACTAGGTGGAAGGCAAGTAAGCAGACATTGGTAAAACGTTTCATTGGCTTCTGCACAGTCACTAGCAACTCTAGCAAAAACCAGGTTGGAACACAAAGGGCAATGAGAAAGAGGACATTGCATTGTAGACTATTCTTCCTAGACCCGTGAACTTACCTCCATATTTCCATAAATTCTCTCACCTGTTTTATTTTTAAAAGCAAACAAACAATTTCATATAGGCTACCAAAACTGACAGACCACTTACCATGAAATAGTTTCAGCCATTAAAAAGAAGAATTAAATGAAAAAAATTGAGAGTTGAACAAAAGATAAAACAAAGAAAATAAACATATATGTTGAAAAACAAAGTGTTAAAAGAATACATAATAATAAATTATGAAGGAATACACAGCAAATTGACAATCACGATTACTTTCGAGGGGAGCACTGTGAGGTATTTTCATTCCTCCATTATGTATTTGTGTAATATAAATTTTATACAGGCATGAGTTATTTTTATAATTCGAAAAAAATAAGTTCTGTTTTATATTGTTTTGTTTTTTAGTGAGTACAGAGACTAAACAAAACACTGTTTCCATAAATGTGGCCATAATTTAGAGAGCTTTTTTTTTGGTCTTGAAGCATTATTTTTCTGATTAGCATTTATTTTAACATTTTGTTTTGTTTCACGTGTCTTTGCATTTGCTTTCTTGAAATGAAAAAGGCTACTTTTTCAGGGCAACTCGAAAATGTACGGCAGTGTTGGCATAGAGCAAGATGCTTTCTCCATGGTACTTTAAATGTTGTCATTTTGTTCATCTCTGGTCACATCCAGTGATTTAAATTCAGTCTGTCTTCATGTTTCCAATCCAGATGAGCACTCAAGCTCACTCTTAACCCAATCATAACTGAAGCACAAATTTCATTGGTCAATATATTGTGTCCTAAAAGGGCTTAAACATTCTAACAGCTCTGTAGAGGGAAAGACCCTCCATTTTGCCAGAGAGCAGCAGGGTTTCGTTAGGGCTCATCATAAAACATTCAATCAGGGAAATCTTCCAAATGTCAGTCATCAGCTTCCAAGCTTTCCACCAAAAAAGAAATATACCTCAGTGCAGAGTAGTATCTGACCTGATAAGTGCCACCATGCCACCACAGAGGGAAGGCTGTCTTCAAATGTAAGTTTAAATTCTCTTCCTTCTGATTCTGCTTTTATGGTGAGTGTTTGATTGGTTTACTTTCTTTATTCTAATAAATTACCAATAAGTAATTTGAGGAATGCAGTGTTTTCAAAGCAAGGTCAGGCAATTTGGGATAGTCTTACAACAGCTGATACATCAAAAGATCTGAAACTAGAGTAGGTCAAAGCCATGTTTATACATCTAACGTGTGTATCCAGCCAACTAGACAATGCTGCACAGAGGTTTTCTTCCTTAACCTTCTGGGTAACAGCTGGTTTCTAGGAGGAAATTTCATTATCCTGGGGTATGTGTTCAACTATAGGCCCTGCTTGGCTTGTAAACTTGTCATTTTGAGTCTGGGTTCTATGTTTGTTGCTGAAATAAATACAGGGACAACAAATCTATGTGCTGAGAACCCAGAGTAGAAATAGTTTTCCTTTCATTTGCTCCGACTCACCATCCAAGCAGTGCCACTGACCTACTGAACTGATGGGAGGGAACACAAAACGAAGATGATCAATTAGCTCTGTGCCCTTCACTATGCTAAAGATGTCAGTCAGGACACGCTCCAATTCCTATCTCTTCCCAGACACATGATTTTTCTATTACCAAACACATTGTCTACCTTATTTTTATAATCCAAAATAAAATTGGCTGGTTTTTTGTTCTATCAATTCGCAAAGTATATCTAATTCCACCTGCCTACCAAACATCTGTGTACCTTACATTTTTTCTCTCATTGTTCTGTTTTACATTTATATAATTTCCTGACTCACTCCCCAAAAAAAAAACCTCTGGGGAGTCAGTCATTCAATTGTTCACATGCCAGGTTATTATTACCAGTCTGGGAGAAATATAAAATACTATTTTATTAATAATTAAAAGAATCTGCCTGCCGATGCAGGGGACACGGGTTTGTGCCCCGGTCTGGGAAGATCCCACATGCCGCGGAGCGGCTGGGCCCGCAAGCCATGGCCGCTGGGCCTGCGCGTCCGGAGCCTGTGCTCCACAACGGGAGAGGCCACAGCAGTGAGAGGCCCGCGTACCGCAAATAATAATAATAATAATAATAATAATTAAAAGAGATTTAGAGCTCAAATATCACAGCTTCCTCATTCTACAAATAAGTAGATGACTAAGCCAGTGATATGTGGTGACCCAATCAGATCGGAGAGGTGGCTCTAACTAACCTAGAACTGCTAATGGCAAAGCATTGGAAAATTTTATTTCCATGCACCAATCAATAATAACAGCACTAAAGGAAGCGTCACACTGGCTTTGTATTATCATTCTCTGGGACTCTTTGTCTTGCCAGTAGATTGTAACATTCGGGAAAGAGGGGACCATGGTGTGTTCGTTTTAATCACAGCAGCACATCTTGGACACAACACTGCTTAGGAAGTAGTTGCCATCTTCAGTGTGTTTGCTGGCTTTGCAGTTGGCCTCGTGGTAACAAGATGGTTTTTCAGTAACTAGCACCACTTGCAAACACAACTGTGCCCTGCAGAAGAAGGCCTGGCTCTTCCTCTGCATCTCCACTTTCCTAAAAGCACACCCAGCAGACCCGTGTCACATCACATTGGCCACAGCTGGGTCACGATGTCAGATCTGTGAACTCACCCACATCTGCGTAACACACTGCGTAGCAGCATGAAAGCTTGTTTGTATAGACACAGAAACAAAAATGCAAGCTGCAAGGTTCTGTGTATATTATAATTCACATTTATAAAAGTTGGCCAAAAAGAAGACCTGGAATATACACTAATTAAAATAGCTCTGTTAGGTGGGATAAAGGTTCTTTTTCCTTCTGTTGTCACTTTCTTCCTTAACATTATAAGATTGTTTTAGAATTTGTTTTATCTGATAAACTTCAATATTCCCATACGTAGCCCAGTTTAACTCGACACAAAACTTGGACCTCTGATCTCTCCCTTCAGCACTGAGTACCTGGGGATCTGGATGGTCTTTCCCAGGGCAGATTTGTCCCAGAAGAAGCTGGAGGTAAGCTCCCTGGATGGCAAGCACTGACAGCAACTTTATTTTCTTGCCACTGTCCAATGAGAGAGAACTGAGGGTCGCTGAGATAAGTGGGGACAGGTCACATCACACTATTTGTGGAAAGTTGAGAAGGATGGCAGGGTTAGGGAGAGGTCTCAGTCACCCTTGTGACTTCCCTACAGTCTCCTCAGATGCTGACTTCCAAAGGAGAGTGCTGACACTCTGTCGGATGACACAGGCACCTCACACACCGTGTGGTGTGATGTGATAAGAAGAACAGTAGCCCACAGAGCAGGTCAAATAAGCAGCCCACGCCTGCTGGGACACACTCATTGCAGGCAAAGAAGCAAAGGAAAAGAGATCAAAGCCATGAATCTTTACAATATCGGCTGTTGGATGACTTTCAAGACTGGGAGCTTATACTGTTTGTTTTATAAAACTTCCTTCTTCTAAGTTGTGGCCAGGAAACTTAAAACTGAGAATACGGTGCCAGGCTACCAGGGCAACTCAGGATAGAAATGTTCTAAAGCTCATGGATGGGCTTTAGAACAAGCCCAAATGAACCCTCCCCAAACAGAGCTGCACCATGGGCTTCTGAAAAGCTCTACCCATTTGCCGTCCTTCTTAAAGTCCTCCAACAGGTGCACAGTACTAAGATTGAATCTACTAACTAATTTATAGTAAACAAGCATTGTTTTCTAAAGTTACAAAATGGTTGATATTGCATTTCAGGAAATAATAAATTAAAAGCATTAAATAATCACTACAAATGAAAATGAATTTTTTAAAATATATATTCTACTGACCTAGTAAGAAATACAAATTAAGATGACACCAACGTTTTTCATTTACTATATTAAAAAAATATATTTAACAATATTAAATACCAGAGAAGATGTGAAACTGTAATTGATACTTTGGTGCTCGTAGCCATGTAAATTAGAATTGCTTTTATGGAGAGTAACTTGGCATAAAAACAAAATGATCGTTCTGTTGCAAAAGGCAAACCCATTGCAGAAATCAAATTCAAGAAATAATCCAAAATGCAGAAAAATCTGTATGCTCAAAGATGTCTGTCATCGTATCATTTACATTAACCTAAATGCTTGGGAGTCATTAAAATTTATCATAAAATATAACATCAATGGACTATTGTGCTACTGTTATAAACTGCAGTGATGAAGACTATGCTGAAGCACAGAAAAAAAATAATTTAACTCACACTTTCGTTTTGAAATACAGAGAAAACGCAATATCCTTATTTTGTCTACAATTAATTTGGTCATCTTACTGAACTCCCACTCATAGATTAAAATGAGAAAAAAAATGACTTTTTTCTATTCTGTCCAGTTCTGAGATTTTGTCCAACGTAATAATTTAATAATAACAATGATAATATTCCCTTCAGGTTTTATTCAGGCTTTCTTGGATAAAATTTCTTGTTCTCTCAGCCAGCCTGTTCCTCTCTATAAGGGAATGGACTGGGGTATATGGTGGCAATGAAGGGAGCAAATGGGGCCCCTAGCCTTGGCTGGACCTTCCTTAACTGCTGCCTCACCTCCTCTGCTCTCTACGCTGCCCTGCTTGCATTCATGGATGAGATCTGCCCCTGGTATAACACGCAGCCTGGTCTCTCTTACTTCAGTGCATTAGGATCCCCTGGGTAATTTGGCCTCACCTCGGTGTGCACCACTGCAGAACTCTGAGCCTCAGCCGGGTCCCCATCCAGCCCAAAGGCCTAGCCTGCATCCCAGCCTCCGCCTTGAGTGGGGCTGTGGCAAGCCAGCTGGTCTTGTTTCAGTATCTGTGCTGCATAGCAACTACTGCCCCAAAGGTTAATCTTGTTTCAGCATCTGTGCTGCATAGCAGCTACTCCCCCAAAGGTTAATCTTGTTTCAGCGTCTGTGCTGCATAGCAACTATTCCCCCAAAGGTTAATCTCAGCTCCCTGCCCTTTGCTGGAGCATCTTGCACTACTTTTCTCTCTGGCTATAGCCAAGGGGAGAAAAGGCAATAATCCCCTTCTTTCTGCTCAGGATTACCCTGAAGAATGTATCTCCACCACTAACCTAGAGAAAGGAGCTCAGGAAACTCATATCTGAATGCTTTGTCCTCTCATTCCCTTCCTCTCTCTCCCTCTCCCTCCCTCCCTCCCTCTCTCTCTCTCTCTCTCTCTCTCCTGCTCATACCTCCCACAGTCCCACAGTCTCCTGAGCCCAGAAAGGTGTACCTTTTCCTTTACTGTCCCTAAAATATACCTTCTTTCTTCTAATTCCCAATTAAGGCTTAGGGGTTGGCAGGAATACCTCCACTATACAGTTGGAGAACACTGCGAGCTGAATCTTCCAGATTCACTTGTCGATGTGCTGGCGTGAGGGTGGGGGGAGGTGGACACACAGAGAGTGAGGGGAGCTAAGAATGTAATCAATCTCTCACTGTTCTTGACCTATTGCCTAATTCTATTTTGAATGTCAAACCAAAATATGACCTTCAGCTTTCAGTTAGGATCCTTTATCCTTGAATATCAAAAACCCAATTCAAATGTGCTTCAACAGGGCTTCCCTGGTGGTGCAGTGCTTAAGAATCCATCTGCCAATGCAGGGGACATGGGTTCGAGCCCTGGTCCAGGAAGACCCCACGTGCCACAGAGCAACTAAGCCCATGCGCCACAACCACTGAGCCTGTGCTCTAGAGCCCATGAGCCACAACTACTGAGCCCACGTGCCACAACTACTGAAGCCCGTGCACCTAGAGCCCGTGCTCTGCAACAAGAGAAGCCACCGCAATGAGAAGCCTGTGCACTGCAATGAAGAGTAGCCACCGCTCACCGCAACTAGAGAAAGTCCACGCACAGCAACGAAGACCCAATGCAGACAAAAATAAATAAATAAATAAATTTATAAAATAAAAAAACAGATGTGCTTCAACAGTGAAGAAGCCAGAGGTTTCAGAGGTAATTGATTTAGTGGCTCATCAACACCAGCCTAGGTTTCTTTCATAACTTGGGTCTGCCATCCACAGGTACAACGCTGGACATGATGTAAAAGGTCCATCTCTTCTGGTATCTTCATAAGAGCAAGAAAAGACTCCCCACCAGGACATCTTATGAGGCAGACTAAGGATTGACTCTTAAGCCACAGATTGGGTCACCCTCCCCTGAATCATGTAAGGGAAGACAATACCCGGACAAAATCAGGGTTCTGTTAGCAAAGAAGACTGGTGAAATAGACATGGAGTAAGCAACCAGCAAGCATCTGGCCTTCTGGCTTGGGGCCTGGCATTTATTCTGTAGCAACCTCAGACTATCATGTGCCTAGGGAAGTTAGGCACAAAAGTTGGGTACCCATTAAAGCAAAAAAAGAGAAAAGGATGTTGAATATTTTTAAATTATAATCCCTGTTGCATGTTTATAACACAATGTTTAGTGACAAAAGCCAGTTGACTGCAACTAAAACTGTGCTTAAAAATACATTTTAGGGCTTCCCTGGTGGCGCAGTGGTTGAGAGTCCGCCTGCCGATGCAAGGGACATGGGTTCGTGCCCTGGTCTGGGAAGATCCCACATGCCGCCGAGCAGCTAGGCCCGTGAGCCATGGCCACTGAGCCTGCGCATCCGGAGCCTGTGCTCCGCAATGGGAGAGGCCACAACAGTGAGAGGCCCACGTACCGCAAAAAAAAAAAAAATACATTTTAATATGAGAAATAAAATACATCAAAATAATAATAGTGATTGTAGTTGAGGTCTTGGGACTGTTGGTGCCTTTCCCCTAATTTCTAAGTCTTCTATAATATGAACAAATTTCTTATATGATATCAATATTTTAATTATAAGAATTCCAAACTCCATTTATATAAATTCTTTTAAAATTCTCATCACCGTAGTCCTCCAGCTTTCTTTATTCGAACATCCAAAATAATCTGTAAAGTCTGTCCATATTCATCTTACATATGAGGCACAAATACTCCCCATAAACAGGATAATTAAACAAAATAGCCCTCTGTCATAACTGCGTGCTCACTGCAGCAAAACTTGCCTTTAAAAGTACTCCTTCATTAAATCTGGAGCAGTTATTTCTACAATTTTTCCCACAACCACACACACAAAAAATTGTAATCATTTCCTATTTTTCAAGGCACTTTCTAATGTGAACAACAGTGACACAGAAACATTTAAGCTACCATTTCTGAGATAATATCCACCCTTAAAAGGGAACTCCTAATTCTCTCTATCTCCTGATTTCCTCAAGCCCAAGAGTCAGCTTGGCTTCCCGAGTAGTTAATATTTTCTTTGAAATATTTAGGAGATTTTACCGTCATGCCAACTCCCATTTATGCAGAAGCTGATCCTGAATGTGTTTAGTTCTCCTGCCCTGCAGCCACCCCGCCATCCATCCTGCTGGGCTTCCCCACTAACTGCCGCTGTTTGCATGCCTTCCCCCGTTGGTGGTGGGTATTGCCAAGCACCTGAAAATCAACCTGTAATTTGCTTTCTTCTATCATTTCCAACCTATGTAATTTATTGGCATAAAACTTAGTGAACTGAATAGTGGCTACTGCACCTTCATTCATATCTTCCTCGCTACAATTCTAGAGTAGAAGAGCCTTGGGAAAGGTGACACAGTTGCTTTCTCTCTACATAACACTTGCTAATTTCTCCATTAAGAGATAATTTCACTAAAATTTCTTTCTAATTCTATTGTTTTTATTTTCCTTCCAATTAACCCTCTAACCTATATGTAGTCAGGGTTCTGCAGAGAAACAGAACCAGTAGGGTGCATGTGAGCGTATGTGTGTGGGGGTGTGTGGTGTGTTTAGTTTATTATAAGGAATTGGCTCATGAGATTATGGAGGCTGACACGTCCCAAGATCTGCAGACAGCAAGCTGGAGAGCCCATGGTGTATTCCAGTCTGATAACCTGCAGACTTGAGACATAAAAAGAGTCCATGTTTCAGTTAGAGTCTAAAGGCAGGAAAGAACTGGTGTCCCATCTCGAGGCTGTCAGGCAGGAGTTCCTTCCTACACAGGGAAAGGTGAGACTTTTAGTTCTACTTGGACTATTGACTGATTGGGTAAGGCCCACCCACCTAAGGAGGGGGATCTGCTTTACTCAGTTTATTCATTAAAATGTTAATCTCATCCAAAAAAACACCTGCACAGACACACCCAGAAGAGTGCTTGACCAAATATCTGGAACCCTGTGGCCTAGTCAAGTGGACACATAACCATCACAGAGCCCAAGGCTGGTTTTTTAAATAACTCTTTTGGTTTACCTCCTCTTCATCAGACTATATTTGTTTAAACTGCTTGCATATTGATTTCCATTTCTCTTCAACCACCTTGCCCTGTTGCTTCTTTTTTTCCACTTAGATATCATCACTATGAGTTTCTTCTTCTGCAGATTCTTAATGGGGCACTGTCAGTATAAAACTTAGAAGATCTGGGCTTCCCTGGTGGTGCAGTGGTTGAGAATCTGCCTGCCAATGCAGGGGACACGGGTTCGAGCCCTGGTCTGGGAAGATCCCACATGCCATGGAGCAACTAGGCCCGTGAGCCACAACTACGGAGCCTGCGCATCTGGAGCCTGTGCTCCGCAACAAGAGAGGCCGCGATAGTGAGAGGCCCGTGCACCTCTGCGATGAAGAGTGGTCCCCGCTTGCTGCAACTAGAGAAAGCCCTCGCACAGAAACGAAGACCCAACACAGCCAAAAATAAAAAAAATAATTAATTAATTTTTTAAAAAACTTAGAAGATCTCACGTTTTTGGTTTTTTAAGCAGTAAGAGCTATTACTGTTAATACCACAGAGCAGTAAATGTGAAAGCATCTTTAAAACCTTTCTTGCTTCTTAAACAAAAAAAAAAACAGATGTTCATGTTAACTAAATATCAACGGCAATGTTTTCAAAGAATTGAAAGCCTACTCTTTGTGAGAAAGGAATATAAAAATATGTGCAATTCCTCACAAATAAGATCTTTACAAAAACTGGGGAAAAAAACATTCTTTTAATCTCGTAATGTTTGGGACTTCCCTAGTGGTGCAGTGGTCAAGAATCCACCTGCCAATGCAGCAGACATGGGTTTGAGCCCTGGTCCACGGAGCAGCTAAGCCCGTGCTCCACAACTACTGAACCTGCGCTCTAGAGCCCGTGAGCCACAACTACTGAGCCCATGCGCCACAACTACTGAAGCCTGCACCTAGAGCCCGTGCTCTGCAGCTAGAGAAGCCACCGCAATAAGAAGCCCGTGCACCGCGATGAAGAGTAGCCCCCGCTTGCCCCAACTAGAATAGCCCCCACTCATGTGCAGCAACAAAGACCCAATGCAACCAAAAATAAAAATTAATTATTTTTTTAGAAAATCTCATAATATGTACTTCACCACCCGTATAGATAAGAAATTTCCCTTTATTGTTCATGAATCTTGTAAACATACACTGATTTGGGCCGTACTGAAAAATACAATCACAAAATATTATATGCTACTTCTTGGGAACTTCCTTCTGTGGAATGGAACAAATACTGAACCAAATTAAAATCCTGAAAAGGACACTGGCCATATCAAATGCGGGAGACTGTTTGCAAAAATGGCTGCAATCGGTGCCTTCCCTATCTTTGCCCTCAGTAGTCACATCTACACTGACTCTGGGCTTGGCCATTTGGCTTGCTTTGACCAACAGGATAATAGCAAACATGATACAAGCAGAGACTCAAAAAGTGCTTGCCTTTTTCTGCTGCTTTTAGTAAATTGCAACTACCACAGTATAAGAAACAAAAGACACTCAACCAAGTTGGCCATCAGTTATTCACATTCCTCTCATGCGATCATATGATTGCTCTGGGAAATGATACTGGCAAATGTGACACAGCAGAGACAAAAATCATAGGGGCTTTCCCTCTTCCTTGCTGTGCTTTAAATCCTGAGTCCACCATGTGAACAAACCCAAGCGTGCATTCTGGAGGATTAGGGGTCATGTGGCCTCTAAGAAAATAGAGGAGAATTTTGTCATTGTGGAGAGAAGGGAGGTCAAGGGAGACTTTTTAGAGGGAGGGAATGTTAACTGTTGGAACCAGAAGGAATGCTGAAGTGTGGAAGTGAGCGGAATTTTAGGGGATCTTTCAAGGACCTCTTTAGCTTCTACTGAAATAGTCAGCAGAACCCTGCCTCATTCTGGGGAATAGTAAATACAGCCAGGCTTTACCCGCCCACCCCTCTTCAAGTCACAGCTGAGGACCCCTGGGATTCATGGTCCTGAGTTCCATGGGCACACCCAGATGGCCCTACTGCATGAAACCACCCATCAACCTATCCAAGATCCTGAAACCCCTTCTCAGGCTTCTTCACTGAACTCCACTCATACCCATTTCCTGATGCCCGACTTCAACCCTGACCCTTACTCCAGCCTGATCTTCCCTGCCCTCCAAGGACAACCAGAGGCTATTGTCCCACTATGCTTTCGACTTCTAGCCTTTGAACCTACCCCAAGTTCCCCAATTTCACCTGATGTTCAGACACCCAAATTTTGGTTTCTTGTGGGACTCAAGCTAATCTCTCTCCACATGTGAATTCAGTTCAGCCAATGACTATCAAACATGCTTTGTGAAAAGCCCCAGTCCCTGGGGTGCAGGATGATCAAGTAAAAGTTCCCGCTCTCAGGCAGCTTAGAGATGAAGCCAGGCACATGTCATAGAAGCTGCCGTAGATTATCTGCAAAGATGGCGGCAACAATTCCTCCCATCCCTGGAGGCGGGCCTCCTTTGGAATGAGACAGGTTCTCTCATCAATAAGTGGAGTCTGTTATTCTACTCCTTGAGTTCTGGCTGACCATTGACCGACTTTGACCGATAGAATGAGACAGAATGGCATTGTTTGATGTCTGGGCCACAGTATGAAGAGGGCTTGTAGACTGAGGTCTCGTCCTCTTGGAAAGCAACGCTACCATGTGAGGAAGCTCAAGCTGGCCCGCGGGAAGATAGGTCCACAGGCCTCAGAGAGAAGCCAGTCCAACTTAAGACCCCCAGACAACTGCAGCGATATGGGTGGTCCCCAGAGAGACCAGCAGGAGAACCCTTCATCTAATGCCAGCTCAAATTGCTGACACGCAGAATCATGAGCAAATAAAATGACTGTTGTTTTTAAACCACTAAACCCTGGGTGATTTGTTATACAACAAGAGGTAAACTTACAGAATTAAGGTAACTTACAGAAAAACAGAGAGGAGGAAGAGATTAATTCTACCTGTGAAAACATCACTCATGCTTTCTGCAGATAAGTGCATGTTTTTAACAGGTGTTTATTTACCCAAATGAGTAACTGACTGGCAGGATTTCAGGCTGAATTACAAAGTGAAATAATGGGGCTGGAGGATCAACATTAACTAGAAGGGTCCTACCTGGGAGCTAGCCTGGGTTGGGGAAGGAGTTTTCACTTCCCCTAAACTGCTCATGATTTTCACAGCTTCTTCCCCATCTCACCACCAATTCTGGACTCACAATTTATTTTCAAGCCCTGGTGTATTGACAATGATGCCCATGTCAGTGAAAAGCAAGAAAGGACAGGATTAGAGTGGAGATATCCTGTATAGAAGAATATCCATTTGATGTACATAAAAGACATGTATAAGTATTACTTCCATCAGGTAATAGCTTCCAAATAAAGTTTTTTCTGTTCTCTGCTAAAACTTTGTTTTCTACCTCAAGCACACAAAAGGGAGAGTACCTAGGGACTTCCCTCGTGGTGCAGTGGTTAAGAATCTGCCTGTCAATGCAGGGGACACAGGTTCAAGCCCTGGTCCAGGAAGGTCCCGCATGCTGTGGAGCAACTAAGCCCGTGCACCACAACTACTGAGCCTGGGCTCTAGAGCCCATGAGCCACAACTACTGAGCCTGCGAGCCACAACTGCTGAAGCCCCTAGAGCCCGTGCTCCGCAACAAGAGAAGCCACCACAGTGAGAAGCCCACGCACGGCAACGAAGAGTAGCCTCCGCTCACCACAACTAGAGAAAGCCCGCGTGCAGCAACGAAGACCCAACGCAGTCAAAAATAAATAAATAAATAAACGTATAAAAGAAAAAAGAAATATTTGTTGAGCACCTCTTCTGAATCAGGCACTGTTAAAAGCACTGAAGATCCAGTGATGGAAAAGGCAGACAAGGTTCAGGCTCTCTGGAGCAAATATTCTAAAAAGAGACAAACAATAAAAATACCAGAAAACACTATATAATGATAAATGCTCTAAAAAAATAAAAGAGTGATTTGGTAGATTTTCTGTGAGATGTCCTTAGATTGGCTGCTCAGGGAAAATTCTCTGAGAAGGTGACCTTTAAACTGATTATCAAGGAGTCAGCTATGCAGAGGTCAGAGGGAGTAGCATTCCAGGCAGAGGAGACAGGTGGCACAAAGGCCTGTGGCAAAAAACAGCTAAGCATGTTTACTGTCTCAGCTTAGACATCACTTCCTCTAGTGCATATTCCCAACCTGCCCACACACACAAGGGCAGATTCTAGCTGTTCTCAAAGCATCCTGTTCTCCCTCATTCCAGTATTATCACACTCTATTAAGATTGCTTGCTAACTTGCCCATAGCCTCCTCCGGAGTTACTCCCTAATGGTAGTAACCACACTGTATTCTCAGCACCCAGCAATGTCTAGACATGGAAGATACCTAAACAATATTATTTAGTGAATTAACTAATCACTATCTTATTCTAAGTCCAGTCCTCCTTCCACTGTAATATCAGAGAAGTGTTTGGGGTTTTTTTTTTCCTTTTTTTATGTCTACTTCTTCCATCTTAGATTTCCATCAGTTCATATCTGGATAATTAAATCTTTGTTCTCTGTATTAAGCTCTTATATATTGTTGAGAACAATGGAGAGATGGATGTTGCCCAGTCTACTTTCATTTTTAAATTATCAAAAATAATCTCCCTAGTTTTCATAATTGTCCTCTATCATCAACTCTGTAAACAGCAGTCAAAAATACCTCTATATACTTGTTTCTACCAACTCAATGACATCTTTCCCAAATGCCTCCTTCTGTTTTTTTTTCCCTTCTTTTGATAAAGCCAGATCTCTGACTTTATTATTATGATTAGTCTGATTTTTAAATCCCCAATCACTTTCCTCAGATAATCACTCCTTTATCATTCCACTCTGCTAGCAACTGCCTATATGTTGACTTTACCCTTGGTACATTAAATTCAAACTCATTCACTCTGTAGTCCCCAGACCAAGTAATGCCACATTCAAACATAGCAACCAGAGTGCTCCCATGTGCCTGCTGCGATAAACACTGCGATCAATTCATTTGATTTTACTTTCCCAGGTTCCTAAGCTCATAACTTTTCTGCATATATGAGTATAATAAAAGAGGGGAATTTGCAACACCTACAGCACAGACACTCAGAAATGAGAAAGGGCAGCTGTCGCTCACAATCTCAGAGGTTGCACTGTCCGGTGGTCTCTGTTCCCATGAACCTCCACACACATGATCCTCTTCAACTTTCATAGCACTGTGTGGTGGGTCTAAATGGTACTACTTAGGATCTCTATTCAAAAACAAAACAACTATGAAGCTCAGCAAGGTTAATAGAATGACCAAATATGATTCATATTTGGTGTCATTTATTCATTTATTCAACAAATATTCATTAGCACCTACTATCTGCCAGGCCCTAGTCTAAGTGCTGGAGATAACACCATGGAACAAGGCAAACAGCATCCCTACTCTTGT
Organism: Globicephala melas; assembly: GCF_963455315.2. Lineage (NCBI taxonomy): Eukaryota > Metazoa > Chordata > Mammalia > Artiodactyla > Delphinidae > Globicephala > Globicephala melas. Next base: position 126,804,927 of record NC_083315.2, read on the forward strand.
GAAACACATTCTAGTGAAGAGAGACAGATTATTAAAAAGTAGACAACCAATAAGATACTTTCACAAAATTCTAATTGCTATTTTAAATATATATACATATATATATGTGTGTGTGTGTGTGTGTGTGTGTGTGTGTGTGTGTGTGTATATATATATATATATATATATCCTGATAGTGTGCCTGGGGAGGGCTCGGAGGAGTGGTGCTACTTGAGATTGGGTGGTCAGAGACAACCTCCTTGAGGAGCTAAGCTGAGATCTATCTCCATGAAGAGGAGCCAGTCATGTGATGATACAGGAAAAAAGGGTTTCAGGCTTGGGGAGAACAAGTATATAGGCCTGGCTGGGAAGTGGTAGAGTTTAGTGTTTGAGTGATAAAGATAAGAGACTGGTTCAGAGGCCAAATAATTTGAGTCAACGTCTCTGTAATTCTGTAGGTCTTTTCTTCATGGTCACAAGATGGCTGCTATGGTTCCAGATATTATGTCTATATTCATGGCAGAAAGAATGGGGAAGGACCAGTGTGCTAGATGTATCATCTCCTTTCAACAAGAAAGGGACAAAGAAAACCTTCTCAGAAACCCTCTAGCAAAATTCAATTTGGCATTATTGGCCTGAGTGGTTCATAAACATCCCCCCACCTAACCACCCATCTAGCAGGGAAGTAGGCTTGGAAAGCAGGGATTTTTCATAATTGGCTTCGATTAGTCTTGTTATATCAACTGGGAATATTGACACCATGGAAAAAAACTCAAAATTCCGTGGCTAAGAAGGGGAGGAAATGACTATTAGGTAGTCCATAATAGTGACTGCCATGATAGAGGAGAGAAGTAAAGATGAGGTCAGAGAAACTAGGAAGGACCAGATCATATTGGGCCTCGTAAGCCATGGTAAAGAGTTTAGATTTTTTTCTAAATACAATGTAAACCATGGAGTATCTAAGTAAAAACGTGACCTGGTCCTATTTATATCTTTACAAGATCACTGTGTTGCCACATGAAAAATTAATTGTAGAAGATAAGAGTATAAACAAGGACTTAGAAGGCAGTTGCAGTAAAACAGGCAAGAGACGATAGTGACTTGACTAAGATAGCAGCAGTAGAGATGCAGAGGTGAATGAACTCAAAATATATATTTTGGAGTTATTGTTGGGAGGACTTGCTGGCATATTAGGTGGGGGTTGAGACAGGAAAGAAAAAAAGAGAGCTATGGTCTGAACCTCATAGATCCATTATAATAGCATTTACAAAAAAGACTCTGAAAGGCCTAGAGAGAAAAAAACACAAGGGCTATACTTTCTGTACATTAAGCCTCTGATGTCTGTTGGACATCTGAGTAGCAATCTCAGATCACACTGTAGTGGATGCTATGATATGTCCCAGTTCCCTCATCAAGATCAAGGTACGAATTCCCTCACCAGCCAGGAATGATGGCTGCTCACAGCTCATAGCTGAGTTCCTCCATAGACATTGCCCTTGGCCGAAGGAAATTGCTCCATCCAAGGTTATTCCCTCTCCTTGAGGATGGTCCACATCCAATAGTTGGTTGATGCAGGGGTGCAATGGCCTGGCTCCTTGCCTCAGTTTGAAACTACTTTGAAGCATCATCCTGTACCAAGAGTTCCCCATGGAATTGGCTGAGGCCTTTGCTGTGACTGTGTTGTAGCTCATCTTCTCCCTCTGCCAAACCTGCTTCCTTCACTTCCTCACAAGAATTGTTCCCAAGATCACTCCCCAGTGAACTTCCTGCATATAAATCTCTGTCTCACAATCTGTTTCCCAGGAAACCCAACCTAAGGTACATGGTGCCAGGAGCAACTGAGAAAGCAGAATCTAAAATGGGATTTTGAAGTTTGTCTACCTGCTAATTGGCTGGCGATAAAGGCCCCATCACTGGTGGAAGGTGCAAGACTGAAGCCCCTGGCATACTCCCTGGTAGGAGTACAAATGTTAAAATCTTCACTGTAGTGAACCAGGATGGGATACTGGCAGAAGGGAATGCACTGACAGGTGTAGAAGTAGCTATTATAGGGACAATGGAATCAGATGGCAACTACTGAGTTTTATCAATATATTGGAGAAAGACAATGAAAAGCTGAGGGTAATTAATCACTAATTTAAGGTGAATTATGAAAATCAAAGATCCTAGTTGATAAGGTATAAACACATTTTTATCTGCAGCCAAAAGATAGAAGGAGTTAAGAATTAGTCTCAGGACTTAGTTACAAGGATAGCAGAGCTAAAGAGAAGGTTGAGTTCTCAACCCTGACAAGTTTCCTATGCCAAAGTCAGAGCTTTGGGTGGGAAGATTCCTGAGAAATGAGATGTAGACATCTAGGCTGAAGCACTTTGAAACCTTAAAATCCCAGATTCCCCTACATAAGTGTCCCATTCCCCTGTGTTGAAGGTTAGAGCTCCCTCCCTGTGCAATGAAGTTGTTTTAACTTTGAAAAAACTTTAAGACCACTATGTACATAAGAGCCTCTTAACCCTAAACATGTGTACTTAAAATTGTTTGACCCTTTCCATGAATGTATTTGGATATAAAACCTCTGGGAAGTTATACATAAACATAAATTAATATCTCACTGATGGTCGAGATATTTGAAAAGTCTTCCTCAGTGCTTTCTCCTCCCTCTCCAGTTTTCCCACATATCCCTCTGCCACCAAAGCTCAAGTTCAAGACCCTCACCACTCAGACTCACATTATCTTTCACCTGAACCACTCCAACGACCTCTAACTCTTCTCTCTTCCTCAGGTTTGCCCCCCTCAAGCCTCTTCTCCACAAGGCGCTAGCTCACTCCCTTTCAGGGTCTTCTCAGATCACCTCTCCTGCCTTCTTCTCTGACTTCACCCTCAACACTCTCTACACACTAACTTGCTTATGGCTCTACACTGCAAAGCAGGCTGTTTCTCCCAAATTTCTACAGTGAGTCTTTTTATTTATCAGTTTGTTTGTGGTCTAAAAAAAAAAAAAATTGAGGGTGGCTACTTGTTTCTCCACACATAAGCAAAAAAAAAAACGATCAAAGGTGATAAGGGCAGCACTGGTGGGGAAGAAGGCAGAAAGAGGGGTCACAGGATGCTAGTAAGAGTGAGAATGGATGAGAACAGTCCCCGCCCTGAGTAGTTTGCAGGCTTTTCAAGAAAACTTTCCTTTGGATAGGAATTCATAATGTAATATACATAAACATTAAGTCTGGTTGACAGCTAAACAGAATTGTAATGTAAATACAGCTCGTTTGAATGTCCTCCACCTTTTAGCACTTTCTCACAACCACCAATTCAGCTTGAAATTTCTCAGACTCTCCTCTACAGAACGTTACTGTGTCCTGAGCTATTAGGAGATCCGTGAGAAAGAGTCCTGTGTTAATTGGAAGTCCCATTAATTTATTAAAAGCTCTGAAGAGATTACTTCATTGTCAAGTATGTGAAAACACATATATTTAGCAGTGAGTCTCAAAAGCCTTTCAAGTATTTATAGTCTTCGACTCAGCCACTCCAAGTGTAGGACTTTATCCTAAAGAAACAATCCTGGACACATGCACAGATTTTCCCACAAGGATGTTTATCCTCCTGTGTTGTATATTTAATAGACTAAACAAGGAATTAACATGAAAGTCCAATAGAGTAGAGGATTGGCTATATAAAGTACGGTATAGCCATAGAGTAGAATGTTATGCAGACAAAAGCAATGATATAGAACATTTAATGACATCTGAAAATGTCTCTAAAGTATTAAGAGGAAAAAGCTTATACCTGAATATGAAAGGATAAGTCCCTTTTTTAATTAACTGTTATCCAAGAGGGAAAAGACTGGAAAGACTTATAACTGGGATTTCAAACGCAAATATCTCACCATACAGGCAGATAAACTAGGACTAGGGGGTTCTTTCCTAAAGACAGCAACTCCTACTCAGTTCTGAGCCCTGATATGCCAGAATGCAGAATGCAGGTCACATGATACTAATCCTCAATATTTCAGAAGCTAGAAGATATGTGGGTTTATGAGACCCAATTTTTTTTTTTTTAATTATTGTATTTATTTACTTCTGGCTGAGTTGGGTCTTGGTTGCTGCGTGCAGGCTTTCTCTAGTTGCAGTGAGCAGGGGCTACTCTGTTGCGGTGTGCGGGCTTCTCATTGCAGTAGCTTCTCTTGTTGTGGAGCACGGGCTCTAGGCGTGCAGGCTTCAGTACTTGCGGCATGCGGGCTCAGTAGTTGTGGCTCACGGGCTCTAGAGCACAGGCTCTAGAGCGCAGGCTCAGTAGTTGTGGCACACAAGCTTAGCTGCTCTGCGGCATGTGGGATCTTCCTGGACCAGGGAACGAACTTGTGTCATTGGCAGGCGGATTCTAAACCACTGTGCCACCAGGGAAGCCCTATGAGACCCAATTTTTATATGTTGACACCCTAATGTAAATATTACACAGCCAAATAAAACACTTCTGCAAACTACTGTTAGCAGCTCTGATTTATGCAGAATGTCAACAGAGGTTACCTCTGGGTGTCAGGATTTCAGGTGATTTTTATTTCTTCCATTTTGTTGTTTAAGCTTTTTCTGTACTGTCTACAATGAAAAATATCATTCTTAATTTTTTTAAAAAAAGCATTTTGTTTGCATTTTTAAGAGTTCAATAGTTATCCTTGCCACTGAAAATAGAATAGCTGGAATTTAAGAATTTTGGCTAAAAATAAAGACAAAGTATTAGCCAACCCATATATGAAGCATAACATTTACACAAAGTGTTACAAAATTAGTGTATGTCCTTCCAGGCCTTGGGATTATCTGGAAAAAAATCTTTTCTGACATTTTTACTGATTCTTTGCTTTTATTCAAAACATTGGCAATGCTACAAATATAAACAACCTAAGGTTATGGAAATTGTGTTATAGCAATCCTTCTGTAAAAACCGTAAGAAAAATAGATCCATCTATCCAGAATCCAAACTGGGTTCCTTAGAAGTTCCACGGCCAAATCGATTTGGAAAGTACCGCATCTAGAATCCAATGCACACTGACAAGACAAGGCTCTGAACTGCCCTGCTCTTTAAGCATGCACCCACACACACACACCCAGGTGGTTGTGTTTAGTCAGAGAGCTGCAAACTGACTTGTTCACAGAACTCTTTTCTTGGAGCATCTATTACCAGCCCCTACATGCTCATATTCTTCAGGAATCAGATCAGAAAACATAGAATGAGTCAGAAACAGGAAAAAAAAATAATCCCTTAGAAATCCATTCTGTATAATTGATCATCTGGAGTGAATTTCCATATTACATAGTCCACCTTTTTTGAAGAGGAAGACATACGTCTGGTATTTAGAAACTCGAGGAACAAAGAACTGGCTCTTACCACTCAGGAGATTAACACAGCCATTACCAGTAAGGTGTATGTCAAAAATGCACACATCATAAAGGGTCCTTTGAGGTCAGGCTTTGGAGTCTAATAACAAAATGATGCTGAACTAAAAGTCGGCGGGTGTCAGCTATGGGACCAAAAGGAAAGACTGCCTGAAAATGGTTTTCCTTTTTTAAACAATTTTACTGAGACTTCAGTTAATAGGACTTCTACTCAGTACAACGGTAAAAACTAAACTGCCTCATTTTATTCTAAAAGAAAACAACTACTGAAGCTCTAAGTCAGTCTCAGGCACCCTGGCACTTCAAAACCATATCCCCTGAGTCAATTGTTTTAAAATAGACTCTATCTTCCAAAAACGCCTGACATTTTATTTTATTTTATTTTATTTTATTTTTGTTGCGGTACGCTGGCCTCTCACTGTTGTGGCCTCTCCCGTTGCGGAGCACAGGCTCTGGACGCGCAGGCTCAGCGGCCATGGCTCACAGGCCCAGCCGCTCCGCGGCACGTGGGATTTTCGCGGACCGGGGCACGAACCCGTGTTTTCTCCATCGGCAGGCGGACTCACAACCACTGCGCCACCAGGGAAGCCCCTAACATTTGACTATTAGTTTCTTTACCCACCACAGCTGCACAAGGGCACCTAGAGTGATTAGAGAGCAACATTTCTTCATTTCCTTTCTCTCCTCCCCCTCCCTCTCTCTCTCCCCTTCTCCCACCCCCTTCCCCTCTCTCTCTCTGTACTATGCTGTTTCCCATCATCACATGAGACCAAGGGAGCAAGGCAGACTAACCTGTTTGTGAGGTTTGTACTTGCACGTGTCGACTTGCATTACAGGATCTTAACGTTGATGGCTATTTATTTTTACATGTATTGTTTTGTCTGCAAAGGATAATATATCATGTTGCTGTCTGACAGCTTCCTTCCGACAGACCCCAGCAGTGAGGATCCAGCTCAGCCTGCTTTCCCTCCCAGCTAAACTCCAGATGTTACCTCCTCTCCCACTGAAAATGGGCAGCATCTTCCACACAGCAGAATTGTTTTTATTTGGGGGGATTTTATTTTTGGTTTTCCCTGGTTTTGACTTGTCCAGGAGCTATACTATTCCCCGCTGATTCATCATTTTGCTTGCAAAGTTCAGAAAATGGCCCCTGGAGAAGAACGCTGCCTCTGTGCTTCTGTTTGTTTGTTCACTAACTCGAAAGAAAACAAACTTCTGGTCAATAACCACTTGTTTCAGAAATGGCACAGCCACTAAAATACACCAAAAATCCGAAAGACATTTTTCAGGGCCAAGGAAAAAAAAAAAAAAAAACTATCTTTTTCAAGGATCCCAGTGAACACAGGGAAGAAGATAAGAACCCTACAGTCTTTGTGCCATAATAAACTTAAGTGAACGCAATTTTCCAACCCAGAGCTCCCCTTTGCAGTTTACCACACAAAAAGGCTGTGAGGGCATATTTTTTCCTTTGAATCATGTTCCCCTTCACATTCAGTTAATAAAAGCCTTCTTTTGTGAGACCCATTTAATGTTCAAAGGGCTCTTCAAAATGCATGTGAATAGCTTTTGGAGAATTCTTGGAATACCAATCTAAATGCGTATCAATAACACGAAAGCTTCGTTAGCGGTAAACAAATCCCAATGCCAAATTCCAGCGTCACTGGTCCCTGAAGTCAAAGGCAGGTTAGAGTTTGACCTTCCACACACCTCCATCCCTCATCATTTAAATGTCAGAAACAGCTACTACTGGACTAACAGCTGCGGCAGGCTGTCACAGCTAAACTCAACTCTGCTGCTGTTGTCCAACCATAACACAAAAAGTGCAAAACTGTCCATGGTCCCCATGTTTCAAAAAACTCCTACCCCTAAGTCACAGCTCCCCAGTGCATCTGAAGCTCCGTGAAAACCCAGGGGAAGACATCAACAAGGCTTGCGTCCTTCCCTACCCCACCCCCAACCCTGTAGGCATCTTTAAACTTTTTCCAGCAAAGAAACAGACCTTAAAGCCCTAGGAAAAGTAGGTAGGAACTGGGTCACAGAAAACAGACCGATTGATGTGGTTTTCCATTTTTCACCATTTGGTCCGAAAACAAACCACTTTTGGTTTGAATTTTATTAGGGGCTTTTCTTTTGCTCTTTCAGGGGGAGTCCAAATCCTGCATTGAATGCAACATGGTCTTGCAAAAAAAAAAGAACTCTGGAGAACTCTCTTTGTTTTTTGTTTGTTTATTTGTTTTTATTTGTTTGCTGATTCTAAGGAAAATGTATTTCTGGTAAATAACCCCTGTTCCTGAGCTGTCACAGCCTCTGGAACACAATGAAAATTAGTTTTATAGTAACTGTCGTCCATTGACCAGTTGATTCACATGTTCTAATTTACATTAGCTTCTTGCTAACCATAATAACAGAACTAACCAAATATATTGGGCATTTATTAGGTGCATCTTACTATTTCACAAAATTCTGTTTAATCCACACAGATTCTCCCTCAACTGGGGGTGTGGAAGGGCAATGCTATTTTCACCTAAACATAAGTTGTACAATCAGTGAGCTCAAACAAAAGCCACCACTAGCTCCATATATCCACCACTCCCAAACCTACCTTCCAATCCACACCTCTTCTGGGTCATAGACATCCAACTCAACTTGGATATCCCACAAGCCCCGCAAACGCAGTTTATCCAAAACTTAATTTGTCTTTTTTAGCAAACTTCTATGCCTCCTCTGTTCTCTATGACAGTAAATGGCATCAACAAATCCAAGACCAAAGCCAGAAACCAAAGAATCATCTGACCTCTCTTCCCCTCAACCTCCACATCCAAGTCCACTGACCAAGACACCCTTAACACTCTCCCCTGTTGGACGTAACCTTAGGCAGAGTTCTTCCTCACTCTAGGCCTTCACTTCCCTTTTCTTAGAACATTTCCTTTAGAAAACCTGTAATTATAAATTCTTTTTCTGCACATTTGAGATGTATGTAAATCTTTTAAAAACCCTAGGGCCAGTTTTACAACCCAGGACTGTCTTTCTCCAGGACCTGGGAACCACCTCTTTGAACTGTAATTATCAAGAAGTGTGCCCCCATCTCCCGGTCTCTGTGGGAGGGCAGAACCCTAACTTTGGCTAGCACCTAGCTCCACATTATAAAACTACACCCTGGGGGGCTTCCCTGGTGGCGCAGTGGTTAAGAGTCCGCCTGCCGATGCAGGGGACGTGGGTTCGTGCCCCGGTCCGGGAGGATCCCACGTACCGCGGAGCGGCTGGGCCCGTGAGCCATGGCCGCTGAGCCTGCGCGTCCGGAGCCTGTGCTCTGCAACGGGAGAGGCCACAGCAGTGAGAGGCCCGCGTACCGCAAAAAAAAAAAAAAAACTACACCCTGTACTCAGCCATAAAAAGAAACGAAATTGAGTTATTTGTAGTGAGGTGGATGGACCTAGAGTCTGTCATACAGAGTGAAGTAAGTCAGAAAGAGAAAAACAAATACCGTACGCTAACACATATATATGGAATCTAAGAAAAAAAAAAGGTCATGAAGAACCTAGGGGCAAGATGGGAATAAAGACACAGACCTACTAGAGCATGGACTTGAGGATATGGGGAGGAGGAAGGGTAAGCTGTGACAAAGCGAGAGAGAGGCATGGACATATATATACTACCAAACGTAAAATAGATAGCTAGGGGGAAGCAGCCGCATAGCACAGGGAGATCATCTCGGTGCTTTGTGACCATCTAGAGGGGTGGGTTAGGGAGGGTGGGAGGGAGGGAGACGCAAGAGGGAAGAGATATGGGAACATATGTATATGTATAGCTGATTCACTTTGTTATAAAGCAGAAACTAACACACCATTGTAAAGCAATTATACTCCAATAAAGATGTTAAAAAAAAAAACAACTACACCCTGTAACAGAGATACAAGAAAGCTTACTTTGGGGGAGGCGGGTGGGTAAAGCCAATTAGTAAACACAGAAGACCTGTGTTTTCTCTTAAAATCCTCCCATCGCAAGGAGCTTGGCCAAGATGGTGGAGTAGGAAGACCCTGAGCTCGCCTCCTCCCATGGGGACACCAAAATTATAACTATTTACAGAGCAACCATTGATGAGAAAGACCAGAATCTATCAGAAGAGATCTTCTACAACTAAAGACATAAAGAAGGAACCACAATGAGACCAGTAGGAGGGGCAGAGTTGAAGTATAGTTAATACCCCTATACCCAGGTGGGCGACCCAGAAAAGGGAAAATAATTACAATCGCAGAGATTCACCCCAAGGAGTGAGGGGTCCAAGCCCCACGTTGGGCTCCCCAGCCTGGGAGTCCTGCACTGGGAAGACAAGCCCCCAAAACTTTTGGCTTTGTAGGCCAGCAGGGCTTACTTTCAGGAGTCCCAGAGGGATGTGGGAAATAGAGATTCCACTCTTAAAGGGCACACACAAAATCTCATATGCTCTGGGACCCAGGGCAGAAGCAGTAATTTGAAAGGAGCCTGGGTCAGACCCACCAGCTGATCTTGGAGAGCCTCCCAAAGAGGCAGGAGGAAATTGGAGCTGACCCTGGGGACATAGACACTGATGGCAGCCATTTGGGGGAGGTCTTTCTACCACATGGACACAGGTTCTGGCAAGCGCCATTTTGGAATTCTCCCTCTAGCTTAGTAGCCTTGGGGCCTGGTCCCTCCCTTGCCAGCCAGCCTGTAGGCACCTGTACTGGGATGACTCAGGCCAACCAACTAGCTGGGGGAAGGGGGAGGCAACAGCCACACACACCAGAAGGCAGGCTGTCTTAAGACACCCTCCCACCCCAAGTCCACAGCCCTCTGAGGATTCGGCCCTGTCTACCAGGGGGCCCAGAACGTGGCCCCACACACCAGTATGCAGGCACCAGAGCTGGGACACCCAGGGCCCCACAGCCAGAAACCCTGGGACCCAGCTCTGCCCACCAGTGGGCAGGCATCAGCCCCAGGACCCAGCCCCTCTCACCGGCAGGCAGACACCAGCCTCAGGACTATCGCCGCCCCACAGCCTGCCATGGAAGGGCCTAGTCCATACATCAGCAGTCCAGCACAAGCTCTGAAACACCTTGAGCCCCTCAGTCAGCCATCCCAGGATCCAGGCCCACTCACCAGCAGACTGACACAAGATTTGGGACACCCTGGACACCACAGCCAGCTGTGTCAGGAAGTAGTCTCACCAGCAGTCCCATACCAGCTCTGGGACCCTTGTGTCCTACAACCAGAGATCCCAGGACCTGGCTATGCCCACCAGTGGACTAGCAGTAGCCCTAGGACCTGGCTTCACACACCCATACACCGTGGGTAAGCATCAGCCCCAGAATATCCTGGATCCCCACCCTACCCACCCGTGGGTAGACACCAGCCCCAAGACCACCACAGCCTTGCAGCTTGCCTTGTCAGAAACTCGCCAACACACAAGCAGAGCAGCACCAGCCCTGGGACACCCCAGGCCCCATCCCTGCCCACCAGCAGGCCAACTCCAGCTCTGGGACACCTTGGGTCCCTTAGCCAGTGGCCCTGAGATCCAGCACCACCCACCAGAGGGATGGCACCAGCCTCAGGACTCCCAGGGCCCTGCAACCAGAGACCCAGGGACCCAGCTCTGCCCACCAGTGAGTCAGCACTAGCCCTGAGACGCACCTGGGCCCCATTCCCACCCACTATCAGGCCAATGTCAGCCCCAGGAGCCCCCAGGCCCTGGCCCCACCCACCAGCATGCCAACACCAGCTCTGAGATACCTTGGATTCCTCAACCAGCTGCCCTGGGATCAAGGCTGACTCACCAGCAGGCCAGAACAAGCTTTGGGACATCCTGCAAACCACAGTCAGCCAATGCAGGAAACAGCCCTATCCACCAGCAGGATGACACGAGATTTGGGAACCCCAGCCCCACAGCCACCCACCCCAGTACCTGGCTCTATCCACCAGTGAGCCACCAGTGAGCCAGCAGTAGCCCCAGGTCCCCCAGGTTTCTGCAGCCAACTTCCTCCTGACCCAGCCCTATCAACCAGTGGCTGGCAGCCTCTGCACAAAGCAGACCTTGGCAACCAACTGGACAGGGGCCAGCAATGCTTACCAGACAGCCCACAGCAGTCAGCCCACCACAACAGAAGGACCCACGCACCCCTAGAGAATATAGCTCCAGTCACCAGAGTGGGGTGCACTGCTGGGACACACAGGACATCTCCTACAAAACGCCACTACTCCAAACCTGGGAAACATAACTAACCTACTAGATACACAGAAATAAAAATAGCAAATTGGGCAAAATGAGGTGACAGAGGAACATGTTCCAAATGAAGGAACAAGATAAAACCCCAAGAGAAGAACTAAGTGAAGTGGAGATAGGCAATCTACCTGATAAAGTGTTCAGAGTAGTGATCATAAAAATAATCAAAGAACTCAGGAGAAGAATGGATAAACAGAGTAAGAAGTTAGAAGTTTTTAACAAGAAGTTAGAAAAGAAGAACTAAACAGATATGAAGAATACAACAACTGAAATGAAAAATAAACTAGAAGGAATCAATAGCAGGTTAAATGATACAGAGGAACAGATCAGCAAGCTGGAAGACAGAGTAATGGAAATCACTGAAGGTAAACACTAAAAAGAAAAACAGAATACAAAGAAATTAAAACAGTTTAAAAGACCTCTGGGACAACATCAAGCATACGAACATTCACATTAACAAAAGAGTCCCAGGAAGAGAAGAGAGAGAGAAAGGGGCTGAGAACACATTTGAAGACATACTAGCTGAAAACTTCCCTAACCTGGAAAAGGGAACAGACATCCAAGTCCAGGAAGCAAAGAGAGCCCCAAACAGGATCAACCCAAAGAGTTCCACAACAAAATACACTGTAATTAAAACAGCAAAGATTAAAAATAAATAGAGAACGTTAAAAGCAGCAAGGGAAAAGCAAGACAGACAGAGAAAAACCATTACTGTATGTTATCACTCATATGTGGAATCTAAAAAATAAAATTAACAAATGAATATAACAAAAGAGAAACAGATTTACAGATATAGAGAACAAACTAGAGGTTACCGGTGGGGAGAGGCAAGGGGTGAGGGGCAAGATAGGTGTAGGTAATTAAGAGGTACAAACTACTACATATAAAATAAATAAGCTACAAGGATATATTGTACAGTGCAAGGAATATAGCCAATATTTTAAAATAACTTTAAATGGAGTATAATCCTTAAAAATTTTGAATCACTATGTTGTACAGCTGAAACTAATATAATATTGTAAATCAACTATACCTCGATAAAAAAAAATTTATTTTAATTCTCCCAACCTTTGTTTTAGGGGAGCTGAGCTCAGAGTAAGCTCTGCTCTCTCTCCCCTATTGCAATAGCTTTGAACAAAGTCTTCCTTGCCTGTTTAACTTAGCCCGGTACAACTTTTGCTATTATACCAGCCAACCTAACCCCTTAACACCTCTTTCATTTCTCTCATTCTATAGCCAAATCTTTAATTAGGGCTGTAGTCTCACTCATCTGGATGATTACAATCATTTCCCAACCCATCTCCCTGATTTCAGTCTTCCTCCTTTACAATTTCTCCCTACACTGTTGTAGCCAAAATAGTTCCAAAAATGAGGTTTAATCATACACTATCCCTACTTAGAAACCTTCAAAGTTTTCCCATAGTTCATATGATGGTGTGACTATACAACCACATTTCCCTGAAACAGTCCTGGTTTTAACCTATTACTGCAGATAAATTATTATTAACATCTTTCTTTTACTCTCAGAAATGTCCCAGTTTAGAAGATAATGACTTCTTAGTATGGAATCTAAGGGCTAACCTCTGACTTCATCTACCCCACTCTGGTATACACACCATACTCAACCACAACAAGCTGCTTATGACAGTGGACCTCAATGCTGGCTGCACATTAAAATCACCTGGAATGCTTTGCAAACGTGTACATAATTAAGCTCAACACCAGACTAATTAAATCTGACTCTCTAGCAGTGGGCCTTAAACACCGATTGATTTTTTTTAAAGCCTACCCAGTAACTCTAATTTGGAACACAACTGAGAACCCCTGACATCTGGTTGCCAGTTCAACCATATTGTGTTATTCTGTTTCTTCCACTTGTAAGATCTTAAAGCTTGGTGAGCCTCTACTTTTCTTGAATATCCTCTCATCTGTGAAGCTCTCTCTGACCTTTTACAGTACCCTGTACATGCCCTTATTACAGGACTAACAACAACAAATTACAATTATTTATTTACATGTTCCTCAATAGCTAAGTCCTATTGATTCATACTCAATGGGTCTCACATCTGTCTCACCTCATTTCCTCACACTAGCTCAGTTTAACCTCTCAGGTGTCTGACTGCATAAGCTCCTAATTTCTGCTTCCAATCCCACCCCCCTCCAAATTGCTCCCAGTTATCTTTAAAAATCAATTGAATGTTATCATTCCACTATTCAAGTTCCTCATGGCTCATCACCTTCTAAAATATAATATCCAAACTCCCGGTGTGGAATTCAATGGCCTTCCCTAGTGACTCCAACATACACCAGATTCCTCTTCCCCTCACTCCTAACAACACCCACTTCCAACCCCACAGGTGTTGGAAGCCACCATGCTTTTGCTTGAGCAGCTCCTTCTACCTGAAATGACTTACTCTCATTTTCCAAAAGGCAAACTCCTTACTTTCAAAAGTTCTGCTAAACTATTACTTCTCTAAACCTGTCCACCACCAAGAATTAATCACTTCCTCCTCTTTGTCACATTTTCCCATTTTAAATCGCTATAGATCACTTATCACAGTTTGGTTTGCTTTATGTAAATGCCTGCCTCCCTCCTCAACAGTGAACATCTCTAGGACAAAAGCCAGATGATACTAACAATACCTCCAATAAGTGATTGTTGAATTCATTGAGAAACCATTTTAAAATCACTAACTTGTAAAGTTAAGATAGGCATCTCTAATCATTTCTGTCCCCTAACCCATGAGGGGAATTGGAAAGTAGAAATAGCTTAGATCTCCAAGTCTTAGTATTATAAGAATTGTAGAGCTCAAAGAAGTCTCTGGAGACTGGGTTGATACTCTTTCCAGACAAAAGTTGAGACTCTTTCCAGACAAAAGTATTTTCAAACATGATCTTTATTAAGCCAGTGCCTTCTAGCTTCTAGATTTTGATTCTGTATTTTAACCATGCTCACTGGAAGGTCATTTATTGATAGAAGCGACACAGCCAAGTGATTTCTTACCAGATCATCTTTTTTTTTAATATTTATTTATTTTATTTTTACTTATTTGGCTGTGCCGGGTCTTAGTTGCGGCGGCACGCAGGATCTTCGTTGCTGCGTGCAGGCTCTTAGTTGCGGCATGCATGCGGGATCTAGTTCCCTGACCCAGGATTGAACCCAGGCCCCCTGCATTGGGAGCACAGAGTCTTAACCACTGGACCACCAGGGAAGTCCCCTTACAAGATCTTAAGAGAGTGCAAGGAGATCTTCTCATTTCCAACCTTTATAACAGAATTTCAAAGCCCCTGTTTTTATACTAAGAGCTACTACAAGCTGCAAATTGGAGAATTTTGAAGCCTTCTTTGTGCCCTCAGAAGATTGATACCACTCTAAGACATATGCTATAACCTTAACTCTGGGTTAGCAGTTGTTTGTATGAAAAGTAATATCCAATGATAGGGTCTCCCACACACTTCCAGGAATCTTCACTGCCTTATCAAATATCAATGGTATCTGCCTCTGCATTTAGGATAAATGAGGCATAGAAGAAATACATTAGGGATGAGATCCAGAATTTTTTCTGAAATATCCTAAAACATATATCATTCTCTGAAATTTCTCATGCACAAAAATGCAAGTAAAGACCCTGGTGCAGATGAAAATTTCTTAATAGTTCCTTAAATCAGTGCTCTTCTACAGATTGTTACCTGACCCAAATATATGTGGACCTCTCCCTTCATGGGCAATATGATGAGGTCGGTGACCATCGAGTTATGAATTACACCAGAAAACATTTTTATAATTCTGTATTTATTTTAAAGTATCTTAGGAAAAAGTATTGTATATAACTAGTACAGCACACCCAAGGGTCTTGTGGCTTAGAATGAGACAATAATTGCAACTGCAGTAACCCATCTTATTCTGACTGAACAAGGCACTGTGCCCCGGCATGAGCTTGAATGTTTCACATCTTTAGGAATTGACTTGCTTAACTTCTTGGGAGTCTTACTAATGATGATGGCCTAGATCTCTAACATAGATCCCCACATACCATGTTTATACATACAAGAACTCAGTGAAGGGTATGGAAACATGGCTCTTTCGGACGACATATACCTGTGAGTGACACTCTCAGTGCTAAGTGACACCAGAATCAAACAACAATACTACTGAAGTAGAACTTCAACTTTATTTTAAACTAGGTGACTTTAAACCTACTATCTCCTTATTATTGACTGCTAAAAAATTCCATTCTTCTCCTTAAGGAACTTACTTTTAGGTATGCATTTTGTAAATCAATTACATTTATAACTTGATATTATTGTTTTTCTTTGTTCTTTACTTAATGACAGTGCAGAGTAGGGGTTATTTTCATTTTATTTATTATTATAGTTATCTCCTATTTGTGACAATCGAAACTGGTTTTAACTTGTAATGATAATATTTCTTTTTTAAATGAATTTAAAGATTTTTAGAAAGGGAGTGTATTTAAAGAAAAATAAGTAAATAATAGTACAGATGAGAGGAAAATCATAACAGATATGTTTTGGAAACACTATCCTAGGGAAAAGCTCTTTATAGAGATGAGCTTCCACAGAGGGTAAATAACTCACTTTTACCACTGTCAGTTCCAAAAGCTAAGAACACATGAGTAGGCAGCCACAAAGAATATCACTCTAGAAGACAGAGGGAAGAAAAACATTGGAAAAAGCATTTGGGTTTTGGATAGTACAGAAAAACTCTAGCAGGGATGAGTAAATTTTGAATCAACACCAATATAATCAAAGATTACTTTAGTCCCTTTTTAACCCCTTAGGTCATTCCTCCTCTACATAATGTAAAATCTCAAGCTTTCCAGAGAGAATCACTGATAAGAAAAAAAAAATATTATCTCCCAAGCAGCCTCACCAACCAAAAAAAAAAAAAAAAAAAAGTTTTTTATGCTTTATGTTTCACTGTTTGTATTTCAAAAATAGGGTTCCACATACAGACATCTGAGGAACTGTATTCTGGTAAATATGCTTTTACAAACTCCCCATTTTGGAGATTTCCTAAGACACACACCTTAGGGAGTCATGCACCATTAGTTGGGAATTACTCTCTACCATATATTACCATTATGAAAAGGAGAAGCTGCTCTCAGTAACAGAGACACTATTCATTACTCCCTACAAAGGCACACTATAATTACTTCAGACTGTTTAAATTTTCCCAGTGATAGTGAAATGCACTGTTAGAAGCCATAGTTACCTTGCTCCAATGAAGACAAATTATAGAACAATACAATTAAACTAAGTTGTTTTCGTTCTTACTTTAATAACATGAGAAGATTGAATTTGAGGTAACATAGCAACTCTGCAGTTTGTAACAGAAAAATAGAAGTAGCAAATACGATTTTTATAATGAAAACAAAACAATTAGTATGAAGGGAATGTAAGCCTACCCTGATTAACATTCCTAACCTTGCAAATTTGCATGAAGATAATTTTTATACAATGTCAAATGCCAAGACTAAAAATGGTTCAACTATACTTTGACGGATAACACATCTACAATGTGTATTGTCAAACGCATGTCAAACAGGTTGTAAAAGAAAATCACAAACCAGGAAAGGTAGGAAAGCAACACCATAAGATACATATGGAAGCAATAGTGTTCTTCCAAAATTTACTTTCTATGTAGCAGAGTAACCATAAAGAACTTCCAATGTACCCAAAACTTGTTACATAAAAAATAAAGGACATTGCTAAAAAGATGATTGTAGGCATGTATTATAGCAAATACCACTAGTTGTCCCTCAACAACCACTCTTCACTCTTTCATAGTAACAGAACCCTTTGTTTTTAATTGAGTACCTGGCAGCCCAGAATAAATACTACATTTCCCAACCACCATTGAAGATAGATGTACCAATATGACAAATTATGAACAATAAGATGTAAAGGAGAATAATAGATGCAACTTCCAGGAAATGTCCTTCCAGGAAGGAGGCTTCCACTTTGCCTTCCTCCTTCCTGCTGGCTGGAGGACTAACATGATAGCTGGAACAGGAACATGTTACATGTCATGTTACATGACATGTCTAATGTCTCAGAGCATGACACGCCTTAAGAAAAGCATCTTAACACAGACGCATAATGCAAATCCAGAGCAGAGAAGCAAAATGTAGGAAGCCTAGATGTCTGAAACCACAGAGCACAGGCCCTGAACCACTTACCTTTAGACTTTAATATGAAAATCAAGTAAATTTCTATCTTGCCTAAGCCACTGTTATTTGGGGTTTACTGTCACTGTCAGCCAAACCTTAACCTAACGCACACGTGTATACATTTTCAACCACACGTGAAATTTGTTCCTTCTGACAACTTGTCAAACTGCTTGAGTTTTACTGTTTCAAATCCTTTTAGAATACATTTATTGTGGATTGTTTAAAGCATTAACTGCTATGAATGAATTGTAGCAAATATATATACACAAGTAATGCAAAAAGAGTTCAGTATTTATTCATTTAATGTAAATGTTTCCAATGCTTTTAAAACTCTTGCATTTCACTGATGAGTAAAGGAAGGCATAAAAAATAAGTAAATTTGTTCAAGTCCACTTTCAACACTCAACAAATATTAAGTAAATGATAAACTTGAAGTGAAGCTTAGGTTCTATCGGGTAAGATGGACAAATATAAGTAAACAGATAAATAAGGATGAATGGAGACACAATGAAGGCAATAAAGGGTTGAGATAGAGCCTAGCAGGCAGGAGGAGGGGGATGGCAAGGCAACTTTTGATCAGCATCATGGAAGGCTAAGGCCTAAGGGATAAGATAGAAAAGGCTGCAGGAAAAGACAACTCAAGCAGAAGCAGGTTCAAAGATCCTCATGTGGATAATGCTTCACACTTAAGTAACTGGAGGTGCCCCTTCCACATTCCTGAAGGATGCTGTACTGTGTAATGATCCCACACTTCCCTAGGTACCATGAAAGGATTTGTAAATGCATGATTGCTTATTCTCCCAACAGAGCACATCAGTGGAAGCATTTGCACTGAGACTTGAATCTGCCAACATCCATGCTACCAGGTGGGGAATGGGTTGGAAAGGAGACACCAGGGGCTTCCATGGATCCTAACAGCCACTACAGGACATTGGCAGGAGAGCCTATCTGAAATAGAGTCAAGATCAGTAACTCTAGCATGAGCATCAGAAAAGCTCACCAGGCTTCTGACCTGGAACATTCTCCAAAACCATATCATCTCCTGCTCCTCTTTTCCTCAGTCCCTCTTACACTTTCTTCTTGCTCCATGTCTACAATAAAAAGAAAAAGAAAAAACCTAAAACAGTACAGAAAGCTACTAAATGAAAAGTAGCAGTTCGTGGCCCTTTTCTGACCTACCAATAATCTCTCTTCTCAGATAAACTCACTTCCATCAGTTTCTGCTTTTAGTTCCTTTGTTGGTTACCACCATATAGTTAAATGGTGAATTATGCCTACTTCATCATTTATCAGTTTTAAAGTTTCTATTTACTCCTTGCTTTTTTTTTTTTTTTTTACTTACTAAGCATCTTTCAGATCTTTCCATTATCAATATAAAGAGTCTCTTCATTGCTTTTTTACAGCTGCAATAAGTTTCTCCTAGATACCCACACAGGTCACTCCATCACTTTCTTTCAATCTTTATTCAACTCACCATAAATTCCAGTGGGCCCAGCAACAATTCAGAATAAAAGGAAGCAGTACATTTAAGATCAGGCTCAGGCTGACCCATAGGTCTCAAGTAAGCTGGCCTAACGAGTGTCCCAGATCCCCATGTCACCTACCACTGTTGCTCTGATGCCTTCCTCCCAGCTCTTGGGGGGTGGGAATGGGTGTTCCCTGTGACCAGCTGATGGAGGGCAAAAATTCCCAAGCTTGAGTCAGGGGTGGGTCAGCTCAGTATGTGTGGGCAGGCAGACATGGACCACTGCTGCACTGTAGCCCCCTCAAGTAGACCTGAAAGACAATGGAGAGGGGAAATTCTCCCAATGGGCACAACAGCCAGTCACCTACTTTGTGTGGAGAATAAAGGGCATGAAGTAAAGATATTCAAAGACTCATAGGTGCTTGGTCAGGGGCCTGGAAGACTAGAAGATCGAGAACAAGGAGGTCTGGGAAGAGGGAAGCCAATAGACCTATGGGAGTGGGCACAAATGTGAGGACCTTTGAATCACACATTAATGTCCACCAGAGAGAACATACTTCAGAAAAAGCACTAAAAAGTCAAGCAGACAGGATGAGTCGGCCAGCGGATATCAGCCAGACTCTGTCTTGAGCCACCCTCGCATGTACACAATGTTCTCATGAGCAGAGTCATCACCTTGGCAGAACTGGAGTCTATTCTTGGGATCACAAGTTGGGCTCCCTCTCGCCAAGGCTGATCTGGCTACAGCTGCTGAGAAATATCTGACCTACCAGCCATAGAAACCAACAATAAGTCCCTAAGAGGTACCATCTTCCCTACCAATGGGTCACTTAGTAGCAAATTAATTACATTAGACGCCTTCCATCCTAGAAAGGGCAATGTTTATGCTGGCTGGAAATGATATATACTTGAGGTGTGGAGTTGCTTTTACCACCTACAGGTGTCTCATCCAGCACCACTATCCAAGGACTCACAAAGTTTCTGATATACCAACATGGATCCTATATACCATCACCTCAGACTCAGGAATGCACTTAAGTAGTCTAGGCTGACAACCATGGCATCTATAGACCCTATCATGTATCACACCATTCAGACGTTGCCAACCTGACAGAGCTATGAAACAGCCTTTTGAAGTCACAGCTGATGTGCCAGCTTGGAGATGACACCTGGAGAGATGGGACATTATTCTTCAAGATACAGCAGACCTTAAACCAATGGCTAGTATATAGTACTGTGCCTCAACAGCCAGAACACACAGGTTCAGGAACCCAGTGACAGAATAGGAGAAACCCCGCTTATAAACTCCTAGTGACCCACTTAGGGAGTGTTTCCTTCTCTACCCCCAAGACTTTAGTCTTCGTGGGTCAAGAGGTCCTGGTTTCCAGAGGCGGAACCCTTCCACTAGGGAAAAAAGTGAGAGCTCCACTAAACTGAAAGCTACAGCTAATTCCTGGTCACTTTGGGATCCTCATAAAATACACCAGCAGCAAAGAAAAAGGTTACCATACTTGCAGAAAAACTGCAATAATCATCGAGAGGTAAGACTGCTGCAACAACATAACAGGTGCTTGAAAAAAATGTGTTAGGCATTAAAGTGATCCAATGGACATATCCAGCTATTACCATGCCCAATCACAACTGTAAATGGACAAGTCACAGCAACTACAGATTAATAAGGACCTGGAGCCAAAGGCTCAGACCTCTCAGAAAAGGCACCAAACAACTAAGCAGACAGGATAACAAAGCCAGTGGGATCTGGATCGATTCACCAAGCAAACCACCTAGACCAGCAGAAGTATTCACCAAGTGCTCACCAAAAGGGAATAGGAGTCTGGTAAGGGTGGGAAGGGAGGGAAACTATGAGTATCAGTGATGATCTAGGACAAACTACTGCAGTGGAGGGCTGTATCTAATCCTGCTAAGTTTTTCCAGAAATTGTAACCACCCAGAATTCTCAGGATGTATTTGAATGGAGTGAACTTAATGTGAGAACAAAATGATCTGAGCACTGCAGGGGTGTGTACTTTAATGGATGTTATCAGTACTCTGCCCAAATGTCCTTTTTTTTTTTTTTTAAACATCTTTATTGGGGTATAATTGCTTTACAATGGTGTGTTAGTTTCTGCTTTATAACAAAGTGAATCAGTTATACATATACATATGTTCCCATATCTCTTCCCTCTTGCGTCTCCCTCCCTCCCACCCTCCCTATCCCACCCCTCCAGGCGGTCACAAAGCGCCGAGCCGATATCCCTGTGCCATGCGGCTGCTTCCCACTAGCTATCTACCTTACTTTTGTTAGTGTATATATGTCCATGACTCTCTCTCGCCCTGTCACAGCTCCCCCTCCCCCCTCCCCATATCCTCAAGTCCGTTCTCCAGTAGGTCTGTGTCTTTATTCCTGTCTTATCCCTAGGTTCTTCATGACATTTATTTTTTCTTAAATTCCATATATATGTGTTAGCATACGGTATTTGTCTTTCTCTTTCTGACTTACTTCACTCTGTATGACAGACTCTAGGTCTATCCACCTCATTACAAATAGCTCGATTTCGTTTCTTTTTATGGCTGAGTAATATTCCATTGTATATATGTGCCACATCTTCTTTACCCATTCATCCTATGATGGGCACTTAGGTTGTTTCCATCTCTGGGATGTTGTAAATAGAGCTGCAATGAACATTTTGGTACATGACTCTTTTTGAATTTTGGTTTTCTCAGGGTATATGCCCAGTAGTGGGATTGCTGGGTCGTATGGTAGTTCTATTTGTAGTTTTTTAAGGAACCTCCATACTGTTCTCCATAGTGGCTGAACCAATTCACATTCCCACCAGCAGTGCAAGAGTGTTCCCTTTTCTCCACACCCTCTCCAGCATTTATTGTTTCTAGATTTTTTGATGATGGCCATTCTGACTGGTGTGAGATGATACCTCATTGTAGTTTTGATTTGCATTCCTCTAATGATTAATGATGTTGAGCATTCTTTCATGTGTTGGCAGTCTGTATATCTTCTTTGGAGAAATGTCTATTTAGGTCTTCTGCCCATTTTTGGATTGGGTTGTTTGTTTTTTTGTTATTGAGCTGCATGAGCTGCTTGTAAATTTTGGAGATTAATCCTTTGTCAGTGGCTTCATTTGCAAATATTTTCTCCCATTCTGAGTGCTGTCTTTTGGTCTTGTTTATGGTTTCCTTTGCTGTGCAAAAGCTTTTAAGTTTCATTAGGTCCCATTTGTTTATTTTTGTTTTTATTTCCATTTCTCTAGGAGGTGGGTCAGAAAGGACCTTGCTGTGATTTATGTCATAGAGTGTTCTGCCTATGTTTTCCTCTAAGAGTTTGATAGTTTATGGCCTTACATTTAGGTCTTTAATCCATTTTGAGCTTATTTTTGTGTATGGTGTTAGGGAGTGATCTAATCTCATACTTTTACATGTAGCTGTCCAGTTTTCCCAGCACCACTTATTGAAGAGGCTGTCCTTTCTCCACTGTACATTCCTGCCACCTTTATCAAAGATAAGGTGTCCATATGTGCGTGGGTTTATCTCTGGGCTTTCTATCCTGGTCCATTGATCTATCTTTCTGTTTTTGTGCCAGTACCATACTGTCTTGATTACTGTAGCTTTGTAGTATAGTCTGAAGTCAGGGAGCCTGATTCCTCCAGCTCCATCCAAATGTCCTTTTTAAGCCAGCACACCTACCCTTAGCTATGAGTTTTGAGTAGTGACAACTCTGCCCCCTTCTAGGAGAATTTCCCTCTGTCAAATGGGAGTTGCCTTGCACAGGAAGCTTCACCCACTGCCACCAGGAGGCAGATCTTGGTCAGTGACTGGATAGAACGTGCCTCAAGATGGGATCGACTCTACAAAACAATTTACACTCCAGGGCTTCCTTGTGGGTTCAGAGTGAGCTGGTCTACAGCTGAGACTACATCCTTGCTTATCTTTTTTTCCCTACCTTTCTATAGATAGTACTTTCCCCCCAATAAATCATATGATTTACTAAGGTGCCATCTCCAGTTCTTCTCCTGGGGAACCCAATCTAGAAACCATCATACTGAATTGATTCTGGAAAAAATAAAATTCACTCACTACAGTTTCACAGTTTACCTTGTATTTTTTCCTAACTAATAAAAATAAAAATATTTAAATAAGAAATAGCATACTTTCTAAACTGAGTCTACTAGGGTACATCCACTTAAATTATTTTTCTGAGTGGTTTAGTCAAAGCATGACCCTGTGAATAAAATATTAGGGTGATGTGATCTTTCTATAATCATATTACATGGCATTGTATCATGAGCATTTAAACTTAATATAGCTTCACTAGGAAACTACATACTCTGACACAGCAATTCTGATCATTGAACGCAGGCCCTACCACCAGCTCTATCACGGGAAAATTACAGACCAAAACTCTTCTCACTCTACCTATAAAATAAGCAGTCAGCCAAATAGCTTCACCTACCTACCTTAAGACCTCCTAGGGGACTTTTAATCTGCCTAAAGCAAAATAGAGAAAAACAAACATGTTCAAGAAAAGATGCTTAACATTGCTAATCATCAGAGAAATGCAAATCAAAACCACAGTGAGATCTCACCTCACTCCTGTCAAAATGGCTATCATCAAAAAAGACCACAAATAACAAATGTCGATGAGGATGTGGAGAAAAGGGAAACTTTTTTTTTTTTTTGCGGTACGCGGGCCTCTCACTGTTGTGGCCTCTCCTGTGGTGGAGCACAGGCTCCGGACGCTCAGGCTCAGCGGCCATGGCTCACGGGCCCAGCCACTCCGTGGCACGTGGGATCCTCCCGGACCAGGGCACGAACCCGTGTCCCCTGCATTGGCAGGCGGACTCTCAACAACTGCGCCACCAGAGAAGCCCAAGGGAACCCTTTTACACTGTTTTTGGGGATGTAAATTGGTGCAGCCACTGTGGAAAACAGTATGGAGGTTTCTCAAAAAACTAAAAATAGAACTACCATATATGACCCAGCAATTCCACTCCTGGGTATATATCCAAAAAAAAAAACAAAAACAGTAATTCGAAAAGATTCATTTACCCCAATATTCATAGCAGTATTACTTACAATTGCCAAGATACGGAAGCAACCTAAATGTCCATCAACAGAAAAATGGATAAAGAAGATATGGTATATATATGCAATGGAATATTCCTCAGCAACAAAAAACGAATGAAATAGGCCTTCCCTGGTGGTGCAGTGGTTGAGAGTCCACCTGCCAATGCAGGGGACGTGGGTTCGTGCCCCGGTCCGTGAGGATCCCACATGCCACGGAGCGACTGGGCCCGTGAGCCATGGCCGCTGGGCCTGTGCGTCCGGAGGCTGTGCTCCACAAAAGGAAAGGTCACAACAGTGAGAGGCCCGCGTACGGCAAAAAAAAAAAAAAAAAGAATGAAATAATGCCACTTGCAGCAACATGGATGGACCTAGAGATTATATACTAAGTGAAGTAAGTCAGACAGAGAAAGACAAATATCATATGATATCTCTTATATGTGGAATCTGAAATATTGATACAAATGAACTTGTTTACAAAACAGAAATAGACCTATGGACATAGAAAACAAACTTATGGTTACCAAAGGGGAAAGGGGGTGGGTGGAGGGATAAATGTGGAATTTGGGATTAACATACACACATTACTATATGTAAAATAGATAAACAACAGGACCTACTGTATAGCACAGGGAACTATATTCAATATCTTGTAATATCCTACAATGAAAAAGAATCTGAAAAAAGACTAGTTAGATAGATAGATGACTGAATCACTTTGCTGCACACCTGAAACACTGTAAATCAACTATAATTTAAAAAAGAATATTATAAGATGATAAGTGCTATGAATAAAAATACCGCAGAGAGGGTGGATAAGGAGTCCCATGTATTATGTGATGCTGGGAAGGAGTGTACAGTTTTAACTGGGTGGCTAAGAAAGACTCACTAGAAAGGTGACAATTAAGTAAAGACGCGAAGTAGGTAAATAAATTAATGCATTAAACGCTCATAAAAAAAGATTACCCCAAACTATTCATAGTCCTTAAACTATTTGGTTTAATTACACTCTGTTCCCTGAAATAAAATGTTAAATTCAACAGATATCTCAAACTCATAATGTTTGCGACATTTATTCAACTCATCTCTAGCTCTCTATCCTTTTCTCTTCAAGCTTATTCTATTTTTTTCAGTGCTCAATGAATTCCTCATGTGGTCTACTGAGTCCTGTTTACAGTCCATAATGGGAGCCTCAAAGCAAGAGAAGTGAATCTTGAGTGCTTCATAACCAACTCAGGCTACTACATTACTTGTTTGGATTTTGAATTTCTTTGCCTCTTAAGATTTTAAATATCCTTCCATCTAGTTACAACTATCTTTGCATATGACAGAATCCTGCAATTTTTCATATCCTCCACATCTGAGAGGACCTTATAACTCATAAATATATTAAAATGATGTTCAATTAAATTCTGGTTATTTCTCATGGTCTTATCTGGCTTTGCCATCCCAGCTCTTTAAGGTCATTCTACTGACAAGCACTTTATTAACATCTGCCTTAAAGCAGCCTAGAATAGAGGATAGGAATATTCACTCTTCAGTCAAAATATGGCTAGCCAATCATTGCCTGAGTCACCTTGGGCAAGTCACTTACACTTTCTAGGGTTCAATTTCCCTACTGTAATATGGAGAAGATAAAATCGATACCTTTCTTATTAAGTTGTTGCAGGAATTAAATAAGAATAGCGCTTAAAATGCTACCTAACATATAACATGTGCTCAATAATTTTAAGTATTATTTTTATCATTATATTTCCAACTTGTGACATATAGTTTTTTATATACATTTGCTGTTTGTCCTCCTTGATAGTAAATTCCTATATGTCAGAATCTAAGACAATCATCAATTTGAGATGACTTCCATATACATCCTCTAAGTAAAAGTTGAATTGAGCATATAGCTTGGTTCTTTGGCTCCTAATATACTCAGGCATATGCTAATTTAAATAGCTTCAATGCTCTACTTTTGCACTTGCTCCACTAGTGAATTTTACTAACATAATACAGGTTGGCCAAAAGGAGTCCCCCTATTGTTTTCCTCAGGCTGACAGGACCTCCCCTCACTACAGCTGGGTGCTATCACCCATCTTCTTTCAGATTCAGTACCTCTGCTCTGTGTACCACCTCTTCAAGATGGCTGATGGAACCCCATTCTTCAGTATCAAGTGTCCTGATCACTGATGCTTTGTGCCAACTTTTCTGGCTGTCTAAATTGGGTGTATAACCTGCTATGTCCATCTGGACTTGAACTCTGTGTTTATGTGGATCCGTCTAAGTCCATTGCCCATTCCTACAGTTCTAGTTGCCTAAATCATTACAATAGTTATATGGCTTTATATTTTATGAAGTACTTTCAAGGATATTTTCTTCTTTGATCCACCTTTGAGATAGAAGGATTCATATTATTCCTAATGTGGACTAGGAGGGATTAGAAAATGTCAGAGAAGTAGTAACTCACAGAACAAAGACTAGAACAAGAATTTACAGTGTGAGTGTATTGTATTTACGCTAAGAGGAAATAAAGACCAGAGACTGTCCTGAATCCAAGAGAAACAACTGAAGTTGCCTTGAGTATAAGCATAGAGGCTTCCTCTCTAACACAAGACTTTGAGAACTACACAAACAGGTGATTCTATGAAAACTTGATCCTAAAGTAGACACTAGATTCCCTACAGTTTTTCTCAATCAGAGTTCCACTAGAGAACTGAATCCTACAGAATATGATTGGTATGTAACTTTTTCCTCAATTCTTCCAAGAATGGAACAAGGCTAGTACCATTCTAGAGACATAGGCAAGAAGTTAATTCATTATATCCATTGGCCTCCTTAACACATTAGGGCATAATTCCTTTGTGGAATCTTGGTTGAGAAGAACTAAATGCATATGAGAGAGCTTACATTAGACCTACTATGCAGAATAACAACTCCTCCTGAAATAACTGCTTCCTCTTAAGAATTAAAACAAAATATCAGACCTGAATAAATGACTCCTCTAAAGAGTGGGCAATCCATGACCATTTACAGTTACTTCTCCAACAGTAACCTTGTTTTTTAGGTGTCAAGCTTAACAAGGGCAATGCCTTACGGTTAAGTCCTATATATATATCAGTGCAGCAAAAGAAAAAGTCTACTAATAACCTCAGACTATATGCCTATTGAAACCACATGTTTCATTATGTGGGGACCAGGGAAGATAATGTAAAAAGTTTAGTGCCTTCCAGTCCTTACAGGTGGGAGAACATCTCAAAAAAATGTTCTTCAGGCAGAGGACCAGCCAGAGCAGCTCAGACTATGAACAAGAGTGACATCAGGAGTCAAGACAGATGATAAACTTTGGAAGCAGGCTGATTGAATCAGGCCGGACGTTTTTTCTGCAAATGGCTTTCAGAGATTTGTGGAAGCTGTTTCTAGAGGCTGGAAAATTGATCCCCATTCAGCAGGGAAATGATGACCTACGAGCCCTGTTTCGACGGTGGATTGGTGAGCCCGGGCCATCTGGCAGTAAAAACAAACCAACCAGGCCTGTTCTGAGCTGACTAACCACCTCCAAGCAAGGAAACAAATCTGCCTTTGTCATTAATACACCTCTTAGTTCAAATAACAAGCAAAAGGAAATACAACCAGACAGATTCAAGGGAACAAAGTCAGGGGAGTTTTGCCTCCCATTTATTTCCAACCATAGCTCTTTTTTGTTTGTTTGTTTGTTTTTGCGGTACACGGGCCTCTCACTGTTGTGGCCTCTCCCGTTGCGGAGCACAAGCTCTGGACACGCAGGCTCAGCGGCCATGGCTCACGGGCCCAGCCGCTCCGCGGCATGTGGGATCTTCCCAGACCGGGGCACGAACCCGTGTCCCCTGCATCAGCAGGCGGACTCTCAACCACTGCGCCACCAGGGATGCCCCCATAAGCTCTTTTTTTACACGTTAAACATGTTTACTTTGAGAATGAAGTAAGGAAGGAAATGCCCTCAGAGAGAAAAAAAAAAAATTGTGAATTTAAAACAGAAGCCTAAAGGCCTAAGGAAACAGACCCCCAAGGAATCAGAATAGAATATTATTTGAATAAATTGGCTTAATCAAGATTAATTCTGTTTATTAACAAGCAGAATTGTTATTGTTAAGCTAAGTAAGCAGTGGTCTGTGTCCAATTAGGGCAGACAGTTCCTAGGGGAAAGATGGAACAGGAACCAGAGAGAAAGCTGCCCTCAATGTAAGGAGGAAGGGAAAGTCCTCTGGAGAAGCTCTTTAACACAAAGACCTGAAAGTGGGATGAAACACAGCTTTAGTGGAGACAAAGCCTCCATTTACTCTCACTCTTAAAAAATTAAAATGCCCTTGAAAAAGATAAATAAGTATAGAAGTCTGCATTTAAACACGGCCTGATCCATTTATGAAAGTAACAGCAGCTAACACCCCATCTACTCCAGATGCCATGCTAAGCGCATTGTGAATTCCCTCCTTTCGTCCAACTCTCCTCTAGCCCCCATTACAACCCTAGGGGAAGGTACTAGTATTATCTCTTTTGACTGAATTAATTGCTTCCTTTTCTGCTACTTGGGATTTTATTTTAATACTCATTGTGTACCTGTGCAGGTATTGTGTGTGCCAGGCACTGTGCAGGACTCTAGCTATGGTCGCTGCCTTCAGGAAACTTACAGACAGTACAAATTCTTAGGAAAGAAACAGAGGGCTGTGGAAGAAACAATGAGGGGAGGAGGCACCTATTTAAATGGTCAGGTCAGCTGAGACCTGAAAGAGGAATAGGAACCCTCATGTGCAGAGCAAGAAGGGAGAGCACACCAAGCAGAGGACACAGCATGTGCAAGGGCCCGGCTGAAAAGAACTTGAAGACGGTAGGCTGGTGAGAGAACAGTGAGCAAGATGGAGGCGAGTAGGAGACATGTTTACAGAGAGGAACAAGGGTCAGCCCCTGTAGGGGGTTTCAGAACTTGTTACAGAGTTTAGTGTATATTAAGTACAGTGGAAGCTCCTGGAGGGTTTTAAGCAGGGGTGATATAAGATCTAATTTGCATTTTCTAGATAATTAATTGATCTTTGGAGAGTATCTTGTAGGAATTCAAAAGGGGAAGCAGAGAGACAAATGAGGAAACTATTGTCCAGGTAACAGAGACAGTGGTGGCTTGGACTATGGGATGGCCATGGGGAAGAAATAGAGTCAAGATATGCTTTGGAGGCAGAATTAATAGAACTCAATCTTGTACACTATTCTGTAATAGCACTTACCACACTTCCTTGTAACTGTTCCTTTGTCTCTTTCTGCCAGTGACTGTGAACTCTTTGAAGGCAGGAGCAATATTTTACTAACCTTGGTTCCTCAGAGACAACCATAAAGTCTGATAAACCCTCAAAAAGGATTCGATAAATGTATGTTGGGCTTCCCTGGTGGTGCAGTGGTTAATCTGCCTGCCAATGCAGGGGACACGGGCTCGAGCCCTGGTCCGGGAAGATCCCACATGCCACAGAGCAACTGCTGCACAACTACTGAGCCTGTGCTCTACAGTCCACAAGCCACAACTACTGAGCTCGCACACCACAACTACTGAAGCCCGCATGCCTAGAGCCAGTGCACCGCAACAAAGAGTAGCCCCCGCTCGCCACAACTAGAGAAAGCCCGTGCACAGCAACAAAGACACAACGCAGCCAAAAATAAATTAAATTAAATAAATAAATTTTTTTTATATATGTTAATAAGGTAGAAAAACGCAACTACCTTGTCTTACGTAGGTTGGGACTACAAAAGATCAAAGCCAGCAAGTACTATCCTGAAAGAGATACAGTCATCCTAGTTACTCCTCTAGGTCAGAGACCCATGGCCACTATGTGAAGCATGTTCAGGTTCTAGCTAACGGGCATGTTGATATTGTTGAACTTGGATGATCCAATCTCCTGCTGGTAAAATATCAATAGACATAGTATAGTAGAGTGATCAAAAGAATGGACTTTAGTGTCAGGTTCAAATTCTTCCCCGATCCTTCCTAGCTATATAACTTTGTGCAAATTACTTAACTTCTCTGCATTTTATCACCTGTAAAATGGGTAATAATAATACTTACTGTGGAAGGCAGAATTATGCCCTCCCCAAGTATGTCCACATCCTAATCTCTGGAACCTGTAAATATGGTACGTTACATAGCAAGGGGGAATTAAGGTTGCAGATGGAATTAAGGTTGCTGATCAGATGACCTTAAAATAGGGAGATTATCCTGGACTAGCTGGGTGGGCCCTAGTTAATGACAAGAGTACTTAAATTTGGAAAAGAGAGATACAAGAGTCATTCTCCAAGTGATACAGTGTGAAACAACACTCTACTGACTGCTGGCTTTGAAGGAATGCAGGAATCTTCTAGAAGCGGGAAACGGCAAGGAAACGGATTCTCTCTTAGAGCCTCCAGAAGAAGGTGGCTGTGCCTAACGCTTTGATTTTTAACCCAGGGAGACCCATTTTGGACTTCTGACTTAAGAACTGCAAGATAATAAATGTTTGTTGTTTTGAGCCACTGGGTTTGTAGCAATGATACAGCAGAAATGTGAAGCTAATACATTACTACCCTTTAGAAATACTGCGTACCTCTAAATGAGTATGTGTGAGAGTGTTCTTAACACAGACCAAAGCATTATAAGCATTCTGTATCACCCTGTATGAGGATGTCTGACCAGTTCAGTGCCCTTGGCCGCAGAGTCCACTCAAAATAGCCCTTCATTATACAATTACATAAGCTATGATAAATACATTCAAATATAATTATGTAAAGAGAAGCCTTCAATACACAATTTTAGACATTTTGGCTTAAGATACAGACAACAGTTTTAAGCATTTTCTAAGTGCTTAATCATTGAAGTGCAATATCATCTCTCTCTCACCAAGTTGCTCTATCTGGATAGCAAACAATTGAATTAAGTCTAAAGATCGGCTTGATAACTCCAGATGCCAGTTCTAAAACTCTGAATTGTCATGGGATTTCTTGCCTCCTCCTTCCCATCGCCCAGAAAGGAAGGATTTTTATATGCGTTGTTAAACATCTCTGTCATAAATGAATAACCTGAGCCAACGTGAAGAGAATCATTCATACTTCTACCAATTAAGAAAGGACACGCTTCCGTTATCAACTATAATCACTAGTTGGCTTCAGCTGAAATCTCCCTAGTTTAATAAATACACCACTGCCATTTATTAAAATACAATACGCTTTGCCAGGAACAATCTTCTACCCTGCATACCTGGTTAAGTCTCACTGGAGATTCAAAGTGTAATATCAAGTGAGAATTTAATGCCTGACACCACCCCATTCATGATTAAACCAGTCTTATGAAAACTGGTCCATTCCTGGAATGTTCATGACCTACAAGGCTAAAGATGTCATTACCTTCATGAGAACCATGTATTGAGAGGAAGGCTCTGTTTATTCCAGTCAGGTTTCACCCATCAATTTACAGCTTTCTAATTTCACTTCTTGGTAATTGTTCCCTCAGCATTTCCTGTAACTGTGCCTTATCTGATTCTTTCTCTCCAGACTGTTATTTTTATTGCAGTGCAAAACAGAAAACATTTCTGAACTATAATTGGAAGTCCTAGCTGATTTCCCATTTGATGCTGAATAATTTGATCCTGGCTAATTAGGTGTGTGGAACCCCCAACTCGCCCTGCAGCAAGGCTTACCCTGACTTCTGATGATGCTTCTGGAATATGGCTAATTGTCAGAAGCCAGGTATAGTGATAATGAGCACATCTTTGCCTCTCTTGCCCTCGTGAGAGAAAGTGGAAATTTCTAAAGTGGTATTTAGATGAGCTACGATGCTTTTGCAAGTATTCTAAATTATCAAGTGGAGCATCCTGAAAGTGACCAGACCATCAATCTTATCTACCTCTCTCTTCAAAGGGAAGGTAGCCACGTCAAGAGTCCTACTGTAGGATTTCCCAGGAAATAGAAAGTTAACCTTAAGCCACTTTTCACTTTTTTTCTTTTTTAAGAAAACTGGGCAATTACCTTTGCTCTGCAGTCTTCACAAGCTCCAGTTTATTCTTTTGAAGATTTAAGTAGTGTTACAAGGTGAAGATTTGTGTCTGTGCTAATTAGCAGTCCCTACTTCAGTTTGAGGACTTATTCTAAGAAAAGACAAGGGAGGCCTATAAGATCAGAGTACCTCTGGAATCCTCACAGAAGTGCTTCTTTGACAAATATAAATGTGCAGGCTGAGAAATCACATCTATTCTTAAATATGTTTTCATCAGAATCTGACAGTGCTGAAAGGACCTTCTGCCTATATTCATTTTATTAAATGTTGACTTCCTATCACCAACCATTTTCATCTTTTAGAAAAGTTCCTCTTTTCCTAAAAGGAAAAAGAAAGCTGCCAACATAATTTTAATTCTTTTGCTGACACATCTTTTTATGTTCTTATATTTGCATTTTTTTTTCTTTTTTGCATTATTTGGTCTATTATATGAAAGGATCTCCTTGCAAGTATTGATAACAAAAAATTCAGGAGGACATCAAATTCAATTGGTTTTCTTTTTTAAGGGATGAAATGTATCCAAGGAATAAGATTTACGGAGCTGAAAAGGAGCTTTAAGACCCTTCTACCCCTGAGAGCATATATTGGAAGTCCTGCTCAGTACGCCTCTCCCACAGGGACTTTTGCTTGGCTGCTCTGCAAAGCCAGACCAGGCTTTGTAAAGGCTGTGTAATAGGGCAGGTATCACCTTTGACCACAATCCAGGCAATTTTGCATCTATTGTATTACATTCCTGCAACCTCACCCATTTACACTAACCACATGCCACATGCCCTTTGCACACAGGTTTGACCAACAGCCTCATTTCTTAGCAAATGGCACTGCCGTCCAATCATCTGCCCATGACCATTGCTGGTTAGTGACTGTACCAAGGGTGAGAACCAGAGACTCTCAATCCTCTCCATGCTGTTATTGCCTTCACCACATCCAAGGGACTGAAAGATTCACTAATTCTTTTTTTCATTTAATCAATTTTTATTTATTCAAATTACATTAGAATGTTTTGTGGTTACAGCAGAACATACATTCTTAGAACTTACCGTCTGGTGAAGGCAAACTGATGCTAAAAAAAAAATCATAGTATTGGAGAGCCAAGAAGTGGTATATGAAACATCTGAGGAGAAGGATGTCACGATTTCAGTACCAGATATTTTCTGATAAATATTCCCTCAATGATTAAATGTAATTTTCTTGGTTAAAAATGAATTCATCTTTGGTCATAGCAAACAAAGTTTCCTCAATTTTTTTATTGCTTAATAAAACATTTTCTATGAGTACTAGTTATAAAATAAACATTTTAAATTTATTGATGAATTCACTGAAGATTCACTAATTGTTATCATGCATTTCAGCACTGCTTCTCATATCGGGGACCCTGACATCCACACCTATTCACAGAGAAGTTACCAGGTAACTGACAGCTGAATAAAAACTGGAAAATTAAGAGACTGTCAAAAGTCAAAGATTTCTTCATACAAGCTCTAATGAACAAGGCTTTTTTACTGAAATTCCTTCCAGTTTTTGGCTACTAGTTATTGTTTACTGAGCACTTAGTATGTGCCAGGAGCATGCAAAACAGTTTACATTTAATTATTTCATATTATCTCATTTAATCCTCACTCTCGTATGAAGTAGGTCTTGCTTTACAGATAAGGAAACCGAGGCTTGGAGACAATTAATAAATCTGCTAGGGTTACACAGCTAGTAAGTGACCAAAGCAGAACTTTATCTGAAAACAGAGCCCAATATACTGCTATAATCAATTAGTAATTCCTCCCCCATACAGTCAAATCAAGTAAAATTTATTGAAAATAATTTTCACTCTATTTGTGCCTTTTATCCTGGACCATCCTTGATCAAAGGAAATATGTTACTAGCATTCTCCCAAAGCTTGAAAATTTTATTATTATAACTTTCTTAAACATCTCTCAAGAAAAAAGGATAAATGATACATCCCAATGGTAGAACCCTTTTGGACTCTGGTCTAAATTCATTATATTGATTCTTATTATGTTTTCAATAAAATGAAGAGTAACTGCTCACTACCCACTAGACTATATCCTTTTATATTCCTTTCCATTCTCTTGCTTTTCTCACACGTTCAACAACTCCAAATCCTTAAGGTTTTATTCCAAAAGGGCCCATTTCCAATAGTGTAAGCATATCTACATTGTTCCTGTCAACTAAGAAAAATGCACAACCTAAAAGTTGAAAGTTATATTTAATTCAGTGGACAAATCTTAGGACTTAAGCCCGGGACACAGCATATCAGATTACTCTGAGAGACTGCTAGCTCAGAAGAGGCAAGGTGGGGAGCCAGGATATACAGGAGTTTTTGCAACAAAGACCAGGTAGTTGGAACATCAAAAGATCACTGTTAAAAGAAAACCAGATATCTCAAGTTAAGGAATTTAGTGCTTTTCTACGTATGGGAACATGCAAGAGTCTGGGCTCACTGAAATCATTCCTTTGATATGCACCTCAGCTATCTGGGGCCAGTAACCTGTGTTTTCTCATGAGTTTCCTCAGAGTACAGCTTTGGGGGTGGGGGTGGACAGTGCAGGGATGGCTACAGTGGCAGATGATCTTATGGTGGGCATTCTGTTTCCATCCTGAGCTCCCACAGGGCTCACCTTGGGGGAGGGGGAGGGAGGCTGTGGTGTTGCTTGATGGCTACAACATTCTTTGTTAACTGATACGGCAGGCAATATTTTTCATTCACATTCCTAAGTGAGTGGTCTTCTAACTGGGGTAGGAGTGTGCAAAAGCTTTCCCTTAAGCTCTCAGGCAGTCCTTAGAGGAGCCCATTTCAGGATCCTCAAAGGTCTAAAAGTGATCTTCCTGAGAACAAATGTCCTCAGGGCACCATGCTGACTCTCCGCTCCCTCCTCCCCTTTCAGGAGAGCCCTTTCCTAGTCTATGAAAGAAAGGCAGACCTTCCCGAGCTAGATCTCACATCAGTGCATTGCCCTGCAATGTAGAAACCTCAGGCAACAAAGAGACAATTCAAAACACTGCTGAGAAAGTCACTCTCTAACTGAGCTATGTATCCTTTTATAAATCAGATGATTTCCAACTTCCTGTTTTTAAGCTTGTTAAATAAAGACCAAGTCAAACAACTCACTGATAAAATCTTTTTTCCCCTATTCTAATGAAAGAGCACTAGTTGATTTTTCTTTGGCATTTAACTTGAAAGGAGTCCAAAGAATCAACTGAAACAAAAATAACCAGCTTTCCATTTCTTCTCTGATGAACAAGGTTTCAAATGCTTACAAATATAAAAAATGAAAACAGATTTTATACTGATGTTAACTCTGTTTCATTCTAGCAAAATTCATCCACAGATACAAGAACTAATTTTTTAAATTTCTGTCTCATTACGTGATGCATTTCCAATTAATTTTTTTTTTTTTGCGGTACCTCGGCCTCTCACTGTTGTGGCCTCTCCCGTTGCGGAGCACAGACTCCGGACGCGCAGGCTCAGCGGCCATGGCTCAAGGACCCAGCCGCTCCGCGGCACGTGAGATCTTCCCGGACCGGGGCACGAACCCGTGTCCCCTGCATCAGCAGGCGAACTCTCAACCACTGCGCCACCAGGGATGCCCTCCAATTAATTTTTTTATTTAATAATTATCCCAACCTGTAATAATAACCCTGTACAGGACTTCCCTGGCGGCCCAGCAGTTACAACTCTACGCTTCCAATGCAGGGATCTCTGGTTCGATCCCTGGTCGAGAAACTACAATCCCACGTGCTGCGCAGCACAGGCAAAAATAATAACAATAATAATAACTCTACACAGAAAAAATGTTAACACTTTGAGACTTATGGTGAGAGAAACACATGAGATAAATCCAACTTCAATGTAAATTGCTATGGTCTTTAGACTCAGAGAGTCAAAGGGAAATGCAGTAACATAAAATAAGAAGAATGTAACAGTCTTATTTTGAAAAGTCCACATTCACATGTGGTACAGTACATTTTTTCATTTACTCAAATTTATGTTAAAATTTTTAGAAATTAACTTAAAAATGTGGGAAGGAATGTTTTGTTTTTCAAAATTCTTTAGAGGTACACAAGGGGAAAAAATTAAAGGTAAGCTCTTCAGCCAACTCTAAAGCTCTCTTTATCCTTCTTAGTATTTATTCCTGTAAGCCTAAGTTGAATAGTCTTTAGCAGAAATAACCGAAAAATTCACAATGTCTTGATTAAATCTTAGCCCAGTACTGCATCTAGGAGAACTACATTATGATTCCTACATCTTTTTCTATTTCCTGTTTAAACACCTCAGACTCACACTTTTTAAGAGATAGTCCTCATTCCTCACTGGCCCACAAATTCTCTTCTGTCTTAGGTATGGTTAGCCACTGTAGACGTGTGTTATTACACGTCATGTTAAGATAAATTAGCAGTGAACCCAGAGGGGGCAGAAAATGTTCACTCTTTGGTCTTCTTCCCATTGACTGCTAGGGAACAACTTCAGGCAGATGACTTGGAGTGACCAGACATCCCTTAATGGCTTTCCTTTGTTCCTTTTCTTCCCTAGGTCAAATATGCCTGTAAAGCTTGAGCCCAGTTAAATTCCCTCTGTCAACAGGGATAAGGGGGAAAAGGAAAAGAATATAAGTGTCCCCCATCTGATATATAAAATCAATAATTTAATACTTTTTAGATTTGGCATGGGGAGCCAAGGAGTCTGATCATGGTTTCGGACTCTTTAAAAACAAAATTAGACCTCAAAGGACCAAGGGTCAGGGTTGCCATATATACAACGAAGGTCTGGACGGTGAATATAGTCCAGCAATTTCATGAGAAGGATGGATCTGTTGGCTTTTAGAAAGGATCTGGGGAATTACTCTAAGTCTGGTGCTTAGATCTTTCTCTCTCTGAACTGCCTCTAGCTTCTGAGAGTTGATTGAGCTCATGTGGTCAACAAAATCTCCTAAGTTCCTGTCTGACAAATGGTGTCTCTCTTTTCTTACTCTTGACAGTGTGGGCCACAGCCTTCAGAGAGGATGGGCCTGGTTACCCCAATATCTAGTCCTTTTACCAACCCTCCTACTCAGGTTAGGGTGTATCTAACGATAGAGGCGATGAAAGCAATTTTCCCTTATAGATATTAATGGAAGGCACTCAATGAGCATTTGGGGGCCTCTAGGTTCAAGAGCTGCCGTGGAAAGAAGAAGCATCAGGAAGGAAGGAGGGGGCCGAGGAGGGAGCAGAGAGAAAGAGGAAGAGGAGGAATAGGGGAAGAAGGAAGAACACCTCCAGCCATAAAGAGCATATCATTCAGCTGGGAAGGCAGGATAACAACAGAGAACATGTTCAAGTAAGGAAACCATTCAGATGCTTAGTCATGACTTAAAACCAAATATGTCTATAGACACAGCAGGGAATAACAATTAGCAAATTTCTTAATTAGGATACTTCTTAACCTTCTAGAGCCAATTCTAATTTTTTTCATACAACCAAGAATTCTTGCTACTTGCTAAATACAGAAACGACCGTGAACAAAAATAAAGAATTTCCACCAACACTTTTGCATTTCACCATCTCACATTTCTTTACAGGGACCCAGGTTCAGTCAATGTCACGCTGTGACTCCCACAAGTAAAGTATAGGGTAGAAGTGAAGCTAGCACTTTCCTTCCAGATAAATGTATAATTAAAATCCTGATTCATGGATTTGCTAACTGAACATCCTGCTGTGGACATAGGACATTCTTGGCAGGAAGAATAAGGAACTGTTCCAGAGGGCTCACATTGCCTAATTTTTTTTTTACCTACTTCAATATGCCTGTCTTTGAACAGTGATTGGAAATAAAAGAATGTGAGTGGGAGTTAATTCAAGAAGGAGATAAAAGAGACAAATGGTTGTAGAAATGTGATAGGTGCTTCTCAAACAAGAGGAAATTGGAAGGGGA
Source organism: Globicephala melas (assembly GCF_963455315.2). Classification (NCBI taxonomy): domain Eukaryota; kingdom Metazoa; phylum Chordata; class Mammalia; order Artiodactyla; family Delphinidae; genus Globicephala; species Globicephala melas. The sequence goes on from NC_083315.2 coordinate 126,843,215, forward strand.
GTTCACCTCCTACAATGGGGCTCTCTGCTCTTGAAACCCAAGTCATTAGGAGGAAGGAGTTTGCTCTCTGTTTCCATCCTGGCATGGATAGCTGTGTCAGCCCCTGGCTGACTCCACCTGGTTGTGCTCTTACTAAGTCACCAGGCTGTATGTTAACCACTCATGTCCTTCTATGTAATGGGGTTTGGAAATTACACAGAATGCCCCTGGCCCCAAGGCAGAAGCGCCAGTGTGCTCCTGGGCAGTCCACCTCTGCAGACCACCCCCACCCACGCTTTTGAACACGTGCACAGATGTCTTGAGTATCTGGTTTTCTCCATTCTTCTTCCTCTCCACTCCATCTGAACAACAAGCTAGCTGGGAGGCTCTCTACTTGGTGACTTCATTCCTACAAACCCTAGCTCTAATACATAGTAAATATCTGATGAATTTATGCATTTATGAATATTCATGCTCATTTCCATTTCTTTCCCTTCTTGACTTTCTGACAATTTTAGCACAGCACTTTCAAAGCCATTTCTCTGTTCCACAAGCCCCTGGTTGTGTCACCCTGCCCTCTAGATTCTCAGTGCCTACCTGGAACTGGGTCAGATTTATGGACCATTTGGTCTGGATCTCCCGTGGCTGGTACCTTCGTAGAAGTGCTCCCCTACTGACTTCCAACTAACGCTTGTATTCTCTACCTCTGAACTCAGTTGCCCCCCTTCATCCCAGTATGTGCACAGTTAGCACCATCTAGTCATAGAGTCTAACTTAGCATTCCCAAAGGCAATTCTGTTCTATGGAATGCTAATCCCGTGGGATGTTAATAGTTGTTACAAGAAAAAAAATCTATGAGCAATGTGAGGAAATTCCATGTATTATTTTCCCATCTTGGAGATTCACATCACTGAGAAGTTCTGGTGAGGAAGTCGGGGGATAAGGGGACAAAACTTTGTCTACACAGGATTTCCAACTTATTTCAACATGGGCACCTTTTGTCATGTGACGCCTATGAACATTAACATCCCATAAAGCGTTATTCCCTACAACACATTTTGAAATACACTGATATAACCCTCTTCCAGGAGAAAATTCTGAAATTAAGTATGGAGGCCACACCAGCAAGAAAGTCTTCAGTATCTGATTAGTGTAAATTAAGGAAGACTTGGGAACAAGGGGAGTCTGGGGGTTGATCTCTAGAAAGTGATGGATACAACTAGGAAAGAGAAAGTAAGGGATGCTTTCAGGGTAGTGAGAAAGATAAGTCTAGGACAGGTAAGTCTGAAAACTCTTAGAGTTGGCAGTGAGAGTTGGAAAGGAGGAGAAATCATAACACACTTGGTACAGTCTTTTTAAAAAATGTTTTACTTAAAAAAATAGGCTATTCTAAGGTCAGTAGTTATAGCTTAGTATCTGAAAAATAAACTTCTTTTCAAATTCTTTGTTCCCTCTGAGCCTAAGTTTTCACATTCTGATTACACACTCCTCCATCTGCTCTTGTCCTTAAAAAAAATCATCATACAACTAAAATACTACATAAAAGAAAATCGTGTCCACACTTGCTATTTACCTTTCTGATTTTACCTATAATATAAGCACATTTATCTCTCCAGGGATTTATAGTGTAAACTGAATAAATCTCTCACTTTAATAATACAGCCCCATGGTAATTTAAATCTCAGCAATTTCTGAAATATCATATTGGTAAAGTAATCCTACCACGCGAGGTTTTCCTTTTCACACACATGCCAAAATGAGATGTACCCACTAAATTGTACCCCAGGCGCTGAATGGCAGTCTGTTATTATTAAGAAAGGTTGCAAAGATCCCAGCTCTGCCAAGTGTTTGCATATATAAATTTCCAGAAATCCGGGATGACAGACGATCTGTTGTGTGACTGAAGATAAAAGCACCTCGTTCACTATAACCAGGCGATAAGCAGCACAGAACATGAGTAATGCTAATCCCTCACTAGTCTTTCTGCCTTTCATAATTGGGTTGCTGTTGTGTCCAAGACAAGAGGTGGGATTAATTTCCTATAAAACATAAATAACAATTTTTCTGTAATGTCTTCCTCAACTCTGACATACACACACATCCAAGACTCAACTCTCCTATTCAAAGAATATAGAATCTCTTCTCTTGCCCAATATGGAATCCTCACCCTGCTAATACTCTGGTCATTTTAAAAGGTCTTCAGATGCACGGGAGCCACAACAGCGTATACAGCTTTATTTGCACGTGGGATTTCAATTCACCTTTTCATCCTTCACTCTCACAAATCCCTCAAGCAGCAAACTCTGGGACTGTGATGTTGGCAGAGCCCTATGATTGACTCACGCTTCCCCAGGAATTCTATTCTTTGGTTTGTAAAGTATTTATTTTGTAGTTCCTTTTCATAAATGTTCTTCCCCAAGCAACTTTTTGTTAATTACCACACTGGTTGAGTGACTGAATTCAGCATTTCATTAGAATCCCTCAGTAACAATAATTAGTTTGAGCATTCACCCATAGAGATTGCATACCTGCAAAAGGGCAGGGAAAGGGAAATGTTTTTAAGACAAATTCATTTGTTTTCCTTCCCTTCCCCATTTAAAATGAACTACAGCCCCCCAGCCAAAATAGAAATAAAACGCACTACTTTAATTCCTTCAGTCAGAAAATATCTGTTGAGTACCTCCTTATGGGTTAAATACTCTGCTAAGTCTTGGGGAAAGCAAAGGTTATAACTCAGTTCATACATCAAATCAGTGGTTATCATCTGAGTACAGTTTTGCCCCCCAGAATATTTAGCAATGTCTAGAGACATTTTGGGTTGTCACAGCAGTGGAGGTGGTGGGAATTGCTACTGGCATCTACAGTGCACAGGAGAGTCACCACACAAAGGTTTATCCAGCTGCAAGTATCAGTAGTACTGAGGTTGAGAAACCCTGTCCTAAATGGGAAATGTGGCTACATAATAATTTGAAATACTAATTTATTTTTGTCCCTGACTTTACCCTTTTCCTTCCACTGCAGTCAAATAGGTACAGTCAGCCCTATGCTCCTTGCCTCAGGGCAGGTAGGCTCACAGCCAGGAAACAGAAGCTTACAAGGGTTTGTGATTTTTATGGGAAGAAAATCTGACAGCAAAGACAGAGTTTCTTCCAAAATTTTGAAAGAGGAAGGATTTCCCCAAGATTAGAAAGATGTGCTTCTGGATTAGGGGGAGAGAGAAGAGAAGGAGAGGGTTGATGTGTCTCAAGAACAGAGGGGACCGGACTTCCCTGGTGGTGCAGTGGTTAAGAATCTGCCTGCCAATGCAGGGGACATGGGTTCAATCCCTGGTCCGGGAAGATCCCACATACTGTGGAGCAACTAAGCCCACGCACCACAACTACTGAGCCTGCGTGCTGCAACTACAGGAGCCCATGCTCTGCAGCAAGAGAAGCCACCGCAGTGAGAAGCCCACACACTGCAACGAAGAGTGGTCCCTGCTCTTCATAACTAGAGAAAGCCCACGACCAGCAATGAAGACTCAACGCAGCCAAAATTAAATTAATTAATTAAAAAAAAATTCTCCAGTGTTTGGACCCAGACATCAATATTTAAAAAAAGAACAGAGGGAACCTAAGCCTTGCTTACTGGCAACACTCCTAGGGATCCAGAAAGACAGGAATGGTTCATGGGTTGCATCTGGATCTTAGGTAGCCCTGCTGTTTGGGTTTTTTACTTACCCAGCAGCATAGAGGCTTAGAGACAGAATTATTATAGAAATAAAATCCGTTAAATTTCTTGAACACCTGCATTAATGAACTAAAGAAGTTTAACTCTACTTTGGGAAACAGAACTCCCACAGGGAAACAGGAATTGATTAGAAAATCTTCTGTGGTGACAATCCCATCAATCTCCTAGACACACAACAAACATTTATTTTGTGCTCACGTTTTAAGTCAACTCCTGCAGCATCACATGTTTTCTCATTCTAGGACTCAAGCAACTCCTGTGTGCAACAAACCAGTCTTGTGGCAGCGGGGATGAGAGAGCGAGCTAGCAGAAACACAGCTTCTCTAAGGAGAACATGGTACTTGTCACATGTGCTCACATTCCATTGGCCAAAGCAAGTCACATGATCAAGCCCAACAGCAATGAGGTAGAGATGGATAACCCCCTTACAGGGAAGGGGGAATAAACTGTACACAATACTAATAATTACCACAAAGAGCAAACATCAGAAAATATAACTGTGGGCTGATCTGAGATACTGTGGAAATCCTCAGAAGGTGAGAGAGAAGATGGTCAAAAAAGGCGCCAGGGACTGTGTGGACACTGAGATGGGAATAAAGGCAAGAAACAGACCTCGTTTGATGTCCTACTACGTGTCCAGAGCTAAACAACTCCATTTCTCACTTTGCTTCAGTTAATCCAACCATCCTATGAGGAAACAAACACACTACCTTGCCCATGATCACTCACGTTGCAGATGATTCAATATCTGGTTATAAAATCCACACTCTTTCCAACACATGGCATAAATGAGGAAAACTTAAGACCATTAAAAGGAAGAGGGACTAGTATTGCAGGCAAAAGAAAAGCTAAGAACATAGTCACAGACACAGGATTTTCACTTTCACACCACAGTTAAAAATCTGCCTTGATCAGCACAGCAGGTGGAGTTGGAGAGTTGTAAGAACCAAAGATCAGCCGGAGATCAGGTCATGGAGGGCCTTAAGAGCCCAGAAGAGTAATAAGAGGAGAAATGATAGATTTGGGGTCAAGACATCCTGTCATTAATAGCTAGATGAACTTGGGCAAGTGCCTACAGGCTCTGGAGTTCAGCTCACTCATTTATGAACTGGAAAGATGTGGGGAAAGATGATTTCTAAATTCCCTTAGGGAGGCAACGTGTAGAGGTCTAATAGATTTTAGGGAAAGGTCATTAACTCAACCTCTTGCTTTATGATCCCCTCCCAGTTCACCAGGCAGCAAGAGTTGCTGGGAAGGAAGCAAGAGGCACCAGACTCACAAAGCCCTGACTCTGAGAATAGGGAAAGTGGCCACATCTGTCCATTTTAGCAGGCCGAAAATTTTGACTTTCTCTAAGAAACCACTGTCACTGATGTGATGAATGAGGTGTTTAAGAGAGATCGATGCGACAGGGAGATGCTACACAGAATGGAGAATGGGGCTGGCATCGGAAAAGGCAACTGGAGGGATCTGGCAGCCGTTTTGGTAAGAAGGCTTAGAAGGGGAAAGCAGTGGGAACAGAGAAGAAGGGGCATTTAGGAGACGTTTCTAAAGTAACAATGGAAATGTATGGGTCTCGGAGTGTTAATTGGGGTGTGAAGTCTAAACGGGGTTCTCTTCTGAAATGGATCCTGGAAATCATTTGTGAGTGACTCAAATCCTGCCCCTTTCACCTTCTCAGGGTAAAAACCATTCTGTTCTTTTTTAACAAGGCAAACAAATCAGAACTTGGGCCACTTTAAAGTGCTCTAATACCACACAGATGGGCGCTGTTATACTCCAGTAATTTGGCTAAGTATATTTTAGGTCCAATTGTAAAGGGCCCTTTCTTTACAGCAGCATGGCAGTGCCAGGCGCCCTGTGGTTGTGCGTTAAATATGAAATGGTAGTGATTACCTACTAAAAGTTTTAAATGCAAGCTCCACCGATTTGTCTCCTGGTTCAACAGGGGGAAAAAATGACTTTTCTACAGGAAAATACATAAAATAGGTACTTCCTAGCCACACCAGCTGAAACATGACACATTTCCAAAATCTTAGGCGACTTTTCATTCCATAAAGTTTAAATGTCAGAGTGAGGACATAGGGGATTCTAATCTAATGACCACCTTGGATATTTATCCAATCTAGAAGGCAGACAGCAGATGAAATCCAAACATTCTGGGAGGAGGAGAAAGGAGAGTGCCCGTCCTCTCAGTAGAGATATATAAATCAGACAACACTCAAAAATCCATTTTAACCAGAAATTTGAGCTACAAGTGCACCAGAAATGGGAAGTGGAAGAAAAAAACCTATTCCCAGGGTCAGCGCTCAGCCATGGTCAGCACTCAGCAAAGGTTTGTCCTCTCCTCCAAAGCTTGTGGTCTCACAGAAGGACAGACACCTTCAGGAAACTTTCCACCAGTTTAGCTCACAACAGTTGGTCTGTGAGGACTTAGGGTTCGGAGGGATACAAGTGAAAAGAAAAAGATGATCTTATCCCTGAAGAGTGAGAACAGAGAAGAAGTGGCATTGAAGAGGTATTTTCAAGATCCTTGAAGAATTAAACTTCACAATTATTAAATGGCCATACAAGAGAAAAATCCACCCAGTTCTGTAGACAAGAGCTGTGCTGAGAACAACATAGACTGGGAATCTCCTGAAGCCCTGGTCCGGGACTGCTGCCAAGGGTCTGGGCCTCAGTTTCTTTTCATTTCATCATTGTGCCCAGCACTGTGTGCCAGGCACTGTGGCAGGAATGGGAAACCGTGATATGGCCCCGAGTCTAGCAGAGGAGACAGGACTATGAACTACATGTATGAACTACATGACCAGCAGAAAGAACCAACGGACTCAGTAGCTGCTCAGGCCTCTGGCGGTTCCAACATCCTCCGGAGCCTCCGAGCTCAGAGAAGGACCCAGTCAGTATGGGCAGAAATGGACAAGGAGGGATTCGTCCAGAGGTGAGACTTGAGTTGTGCCCTTGAGAAACAGAGTAAGATTTGAAAACAGCATAGGATGAGGGCAAGGCAATGTAAGCAGAAGTGAAAGAAGAAGAGATTAAAGAAATCACCTTCCTAGAAATTGGATCCATGTAGGGGAGTAAAAAGAGATAAATTTGAGTCAGATTAAAGAAAACCTTAAAAGCTAGATGAAGAAGTTTGGCGCTTTTCCTATGAGAAACCAATAGAAGTTTGGGGTTTTTTTTCTGTTTTGTTTTGTTTTTTGTTTTTGGAACAGAGATCATAGAATCTGATGGAAACAATGTATCGCAATGACTGAGTCTATTAATAATGTTAAACACAGGATGGATTGAAGCAATAGGGACCAAAGCAAGGAGATGAACCAGAAGGTTACTGCAACACTGGCCCTTGAACCGGGGGTGTGGAGGTGACACTGATTGGAAGGCACAGTCCTCTACCAAGATGAGACAGATTTTAAACAGAGGAGTGGACAAGACCTGGCAAGTGACCACAATTACGGGACAAACAACAGAAGATCCAAAGTGACCCAGAGATCTTAAGGCTGAGTAAGTTGGGTATTAATAGGGTTATTTACAGAAAGAAAAAAGCTGGGAAGGGACATGTGCATGTGGACAGGTGACAAGCTCATTCAGAGTAATGCCAGGCTTGAACTTTAGACATACAGGGAAGAATGGGCTTGCAGCTGGTATCTATCTATTGCAACTCTTTATTTTTACAGCCATCTATGAATCATAAAATGCCTTAGCTCAGCTAAAAGACAAACTGCTCCATTTTTAGCTGGGTATTTCAATTAAACTTCAGCCTGGTCATTTACAGTCACACTGTATCCTCGCTCTAGTTAATCGTGGGGACCGTACAAGGTCATCCTTGCCAAGAGAGAAACTCAGTGACAATACATATTTCCTTGTTTTAATCACAATTCTGTACAACACAAAGATAGACACAGACAAGGAGATTGAATGCGTAATTGTAATGCCCTCCCCCCAAAACAAAGAAAAATTCATTTACCCAAAGCAGGTAACACAATTATCATCATAGTGACACCCCTGGAAGGAGAGACTGGATGACAGGATACTGAAGTAAATTCCTGAAACACACCTAGTCTCAGGAAATAAACAGTAGAAATGGCAAGAATTTAGTCTTTTCAGAGAAAAGACACAAAAGACAGCATTCCCAATAAACAAAGGAGAGGAAGGAGACAAACTGGCAAAAGAAGGAAAACCCAGTGGCGAGAGCTGTTCCTTGAACAGTCACTATTGAGAACCAGAATTTTTCTGAGGACTTTGGAAAAAATTAAGAAATAAAGCAAGCATGAGTCAGATAAGACCCTTTGGGAGGCAAACATTTAAAACAGAATGTGAACACTTTCAAATCTCAGACTTCACTAGAAATGATCAAAGCCGCTTTCCCCAAGTACAGACCACGTTGTTTAACCTATTTAATGTATTTTTGTAAGCTAAAGAATAGATTTACAGTTGAGCTCTCAGTGTAAATATTTGGAGATCTTTTAAAGGGCTAGCACACTAAAGTATTAGAAGTATTGGCTTAATTTCTTAATTCTTTTCTAATGAGACTTTTTAAGACCGCCCCCTCTTTTAGATTTGCATAAATGATTTATAGCTTCTTGAAACCAAACAAAATGGGTGTGCCACTGACTTTGAGAGAAGTTACAACTTTCATTTTTAATTCCTTCTGGAGGTGGGCTATCTAATATAAGGCACCTTCCAGTTTGATCCTTGCTATATCCATACCCAACCCTAGGCACAGACTGCTTCCACGACTAAACTGTTCAGCATCAGAAAGACCAGCATCTCTACTGGAGTTCCAGCACCCTCTGGGATTTATCACTCCCCATTTCTCAATTTACACAGGCTTTCATACATGAAAAAATTCTCACACTCAAAGATAAAAATATTATCAAAGTTTTAGATAACCTGGAGATCATCCAATGATGATTTTCTTCAAGGAAAAAGAAAAGGTGAAAATGCAAATACTCAGAAGAGAAAACACATTCACACAGCTACTTTGAGTGTCCCATGAACCAGAATGTCACCTAGCTATTTATCATGTTCCAGAAAATGCAAGTTCCCCATTAACGCAAAACGGCAACCTTCCCAGGTCAGGGAATTTAACAGTTGGGGTCTCTCTACTCCACTAATAGTCTTGCAACACGGTAAACTCTCTCTGATGGGTTCCAGTGATCCCCACAGAAAAGGAAACTCACTTGCTCAAATCTGATAAAATTCTAACCTGATCAACTGTCAAACCTAAAAATACTCATTCCAGTAGGACAGAACTATAATAGCACTTGCCTTATTCCAACTGCCAGCAAACTCAGATGCCTATGCATGGATCCATGCTTAGTGATTAAGCAAAAACCACAAGAAAATAATCAAAAACAAAAATATATAAATCATAATGGTTTTCTTATTTTTCAACGGCCTTCTACATTTTCAACAAAAAAATAATTCTTAGGAACATAGATTCAAGCAGACTCAGTCTGATGTCTTCACATCAAGATCCAGATGGAGATGACTCTAACCCACCTTTTGGCCAGCTCGTGTTTAAGTTCAGCATGGAATCATTGTCCATGGGACAGTCCGCTAATTGTCTCACAATATCCATTCTCCCCCTACCTCTCATTGTAACAGAGTGTCAAAGTTTTAGGTAGGCACGTGGCTACCCAGCATAGGTCATACAGTTCCTTCTTGGTCATGTAACTGATTTCTGACCAATAGGATGGAAGCAAAGTGATACATACCTGCGGCTTCACCCAGAATCCAGTGTGAGTGTGACAGTGGTCCCAACTCAGGCATCTTGAAATCAGCAATATCAGTAGTGGCGTTTGCACTCTTCAGTGATTGGCTACACAGTGCTGAGCCTGGTTCTCTATCCCTCCCAGAATTCTGTGAGCTGTTGGATATCCTTTCCTACTTAAATGAGCTAGAGTTGGCTTACATTGCTTACAACTTGATAACTCTGACTGAGACTCAGGTGTGAATAAACATGTGAGGTCCCTGCCCTTGTGGAGTTCTCAAAGTCCAGACATTGCATTGCTCCCTTTAGCACCTTCCTGCCAATGTGGAATCCGTCTGTAAAATGAGATTAAAGTCGTGGAACATTTCTTTAACAGACACATCAGAACATATATATTCAAGAAATGTATGAATCTTAGGCCCCCTCCAAGTGGCAAATCTTTGTTTATAGCACACTTATTATTTATTTATTTAAAGAGTGGTACTACCACTCTTTAAAACTTACAAGAATTGCTTGAGAATCACCTTGCACCTGACATTTATTCTATTTGTTTTTTGAAAATGTGTATTTAAAAATTTAAATATTACGAAATGAAAAATTATCCCTTTCTCGACCTTTGCTTTGGTTTCCTAGTTCCCCTCCCTAGAATTAGTGTGCTACCTGTTTCTTCAAATCCTTCCAGAGATAATACAAATAGAGAGAAAGATATATATATATATATATAGATAGATTCTTATAAGCTTAGAAGTCAATATATTTATATCCTTTTTAACAAAGCTGGTGGTACACTCTTCTGCGCCTAGTTTTTTTAATATAATATCTCAGAGATTGTTCCCTATCAGCACATATAATTCTGCCTCATTCTTACTAATGATGGAATAGTATTCTAATTTATGGGTGCTCCATAATTACTTAACCTGTCTCCTATTGTTGGATATTTGTTTCCTCTAATCTTTTCTGTTGTTGTAAATAATCTGTACAAGATTCTTTCTGTGCTTTCACGAGTGTGTCTATCAGATAAAGTCTAAGTGTAATTGCTAGGTCAAAGGTTAAGTTCATTTATAATTGATGAGTATTTCCAAAGTGCCCTCCAAAGAGACTGTGTAAATTGTTACACTCTTAAACAATGCATGAGAGACTGTGTAATTTGTTACACTCTTAAACAATGCATGAGAGTGTCTGGTCCCTCTCTTCTCCCCCACTCTGCCCCTTTTTTAACTCTTTGGTGATGGTAAATTTCCATCTTTTGAGAATAGGTTTAACTTCTGAAAACTGCCCCCAAGTCTATCAAGGCCAACCCTGATAAATAAAAGCACAATCTTCTTAGGTAACACCATTCTGAGTACAAGATGAGCTGTGGCTCTAAAATAATTAAATGTGTTTTCTTGTTTGGTTTGTAAAGTGATTCTGAAGTTAGCTCCAAAAGGAGGTCCAAACATATTCTGGGCAACAGTAGCGTCATTCAAATAAGTGCACTGCCTCCCAAAGGGATTCTGTTGAATGGGATACTGCTTGACAAAGTTCAGTCAAAAGTAGAAGATCTGGTGTATCAATTCAACAATGCTTATTGCATCATAATCACACTACATGTGAAATGTAAAGATCAAGTCATGAGGCTTCTTGGTGTCTGGTTTATGCAAGTCAACATCATTACTTTATAGCCAGTTTTTCATCTTTTATCCTTATGAATCCTCACAACTTCCTTGGGTTGAAGGTAGCCAAGTGGTATTTTATCTCTGCTGAACCTAAGAATTCCAGAGAATCTCAGTGACTTACTCACAATAACACTCACATAAAATTCCACAGAACACGGTGTGTCACCAGGGAAATCCTGGAAAGTAATCAGCTTGCTTTTCCTTTGACCTAAGAAACCCTTGGGTTCCATTATGATTCCAAGGGTCATTGATAGAAAGGCCCTCAGAATCATAATTCTGAGAATTATGCGTATGTTAATAGCATTACAATTAACTAAAATTCCTCCAAATACAGGGTGAAGATAAGTAAAACTTAGACATACAACTAGTGGTGTTCAAGTGATGTTTAACAATTACTCTCAGTTCTTGAGAGGGAAAAGTCTCTCTTTGTGACATTTGCCAATATCCGTGGTGTAAATGTTCCTACCATGGCTGATTTCAAACTACCTACATAACATCAACCGGCTCACAAAATTCCTGAAAATTTAACAGTAGACACCACTGCATGGCAACCTTAGTATTTTCTTTTTAGTCTTTGCAGATAAATATATTTCATTAAAAATATATGTGATTTTACAATATCCCTCTAAGTTTCAGGGAGAAAAAGTTATCTGAAATACAGATATTAAAACAATTATGGCTTTTACAAAATACTTCTCCAGTTCACACATCTTTGATTGTCTTTCTCTGGTGAAAGAGGAACTGATAGCATTCTTATATTAACCTTAGTATGTTCTAATTTTTATAGCATGAAATTTTTACCTGACATTTCAAATTCTTCAGGGCATCAATACACTACACCTCTGACTTTTGTACTACTGTGGATTATTGTGTTCTTAGTTCATATATTTCTGAACTCAAACTTTGCTTTAAGCTTCATTATCCTCAATGTACTGTGCTTCAAAGCATGTAAATTCAATTTTCATAAAAATATATTTTTTACATAGGTTGATATGTGAGTCTATTAATGTTCACTCATTCAGTACTTCCTTTCTAACTTTTTCTCTAGCTCATAAATATGAAATGGGAAGAGAGCAGGAAGCATGCACAAGACCATTTTTCTATATTTACATAATGAAAAAGTTACAAATAACGTGAACAAAGGAGTCAAAAGGCAATTCAATACATAGCAATTCAGGACATCTTGATAGATGGAACATTTTGCAAGGAATCTGCCTAAATGGCTGTTGAGACAACACATTGCTCTTGAAAAGATAATTCTCCTAAGCCACAAAAGTGTTCAAAGATGATTTAACATGCTCATCAGCTCAGTCTGTACATGTGTATATGTGTTTGTGCAAGGTGTATCACAAAATAAAACTCTGTGTGGACTTCCTGTAACATCCTTCAAAGTAATCGCCACAACATATGTACACATTTAGTCATGCTTGCATTGCCCAAAATGTTTCCGGAACTGCCTTCAGGACATATATAAATCACAAAGGGAAATTAAGTCCATACATGTCTTTATAATCACACCTCATTTAGACGAAAAACTACAACCATCCCACCATACAACTTGATCAACCTTATTCACCAGACTCAACTCCAAGTGACTTGTAGACATTTCCAAAGATCAAGTCCACCCTCAAAGGATTAAGATTTGTCAACATTCAAAAGAAGCTTCAAAAATATTCTGAGCAGGGTTTCCCTGGTGGCGCAGTGGTTGAGAGTCCGCCTGCCGATGCAGGGGACACGGGTCCGTGCCCCAATCCGGGAAGATCCCACGTGCCGCGGAGCGGCTGGGCCCGTGAGCCATGGCTGCTGAGCCTGCACTCCACAACGGGAGAGGCCACAACAGTGAGAGGCCCGCATACCGCAAAAAAAAAAAAAAAAAAAAAATTCTGAGCAGTAGCTGCTTCACGGATATAACTGTGTGACCTTTCAAGGTGATGATTAAAAGGACACAGTCCTTGTTTAGATGTATATACTCTGGTACATTTTTTTTTTAAATCTCATTACATTATGGGAGGTCATATCACATAGTGGTCAAAAACACACATCTGGGAGTCATTTGTGGTCTGTCTCCAACATTTCCCAGCCATGTGAACTTGGACAAGTTATTTACTCTCTCCATGCCTCACTTTCCTTACTATCATCTGCAAAATAAAAGTGATAATATACTCCTCGTGTTATCATCTTGAGATTGACACAAGGATAATATGTGTAAGATCCTTAGCTCTATGCCTCTAATGTGATACCTACTCAATCAATGGTAACTATTTTTTCCTTTTATCTTTATTATCAGTTACATCTCACATAGCCCTGCATGTCCTTTTTTACAGATGACTTTCTTTATACTTTCATCTCACCTGTTAGAAATCTAGCGGCACTACCACACTTTTACTTTATTGAGAGGGCTAAACTGGGCACATTGGAGTCCCTTGAGCTAGAAAGAAGAGACACCACGGTAATAATTACTATTCACATATGGTAGAAAAGTAGGGAGAAATTATACCTAGACAGCAAAACCATATTCCTGGGAAGAAATGAGGATGCAAATGGAAGCCTAATGGAATATAATCAACTCTCTTCTTAGCTGAAAATGTAGTAGTGGTTACATTAAACAGAAGTTTCATATGGGAAAAATAAGCAGTTTCATTATTCTTAATCTCTTCAACCTTACACACCATCCTAAGCCCTAATCTCTTGTCCCTGTTCATGTAACATTATGAGCCCTATGGGAACTCCAAGGCCCCACACTCCATGCCCAACAATGAAGAAAGTCCCAGAAGAGTCACCACATAGGAAAGAACAAGAATGGAGCTGGGCTTCCCTGGTGGCGCAATGGTTGAGAGTCCACCTGCCAGTGCAGGGGACACGGGTTCATGCCCCGGTCCGGGAGGATTCCACATGCTGCAGAGCGGATGGGCCTGTGAGCCATGGCCGCTGAGCCTGCGTGTCTGGAGCCTGTGCTCCGCAACGGGAGAGGCCACAACAGTGAGAGGCCCGCGTACCGCAAAAAAAAAAAAAAGAATGGAGCTGAACCAGGCATGCCCCAGGGACAAATTCTCCATCCAGCGCACCAAGAGGAGTCAGTAGCATCTTCAGGGAATTGTGTTACTCACCAAGACACCTTCAGATCAGGGGCAAGAGGAAGACAACTCGAAGAATCAGAGAGAGATGTCAACCCTCCTCACCTTACTCTCACGCTAGCTTTGCCTCCTTTCTTTAACATAGCCTTCTTGGGGGTCCTTTAATATTTGCCAAAAACTCACAAAGTGTTAGGCGTGGCCCAGGACCTATAGGGAACATTCTCTTCCCACTAGGAAATATTTCTAGACATCAACTTCTGGGAAATGATAAGGTGCATACATTGCAAATATAAAGGGTTATATAAATACTTAACAATCGAAGCATTTCTAATACTCTGCCCACAAAAAGCCATTACCTCTGTCTTTATGACAGAAGGTTTAATGTCGCTGAACCTTGCTGAAGTGTAATATTCACTTGAACACTAAGGTCCAATTTTATAGCGGCAATTTTTTATCCCAAATCATAGTCACAACCCAATCCAATTCAAGTATTCTGATACCACATCTTCCATGAAATAGCTTTTCTTCAGCCATGCTTACTTTCCAGCTCACTGCCTTCCTACATCCCCAGAGCCTGGCCTAGTGCTCGACGCAGAGTACATACATGATAAATTATGGGTGGAGAGATGATCACTTCAAAATCATAACGTGGCTCCTTAGGAAAGGTGCCCCAAACAAGTGAAAGAATAGTAATAACTACCATATGTGTCAGGTGCTTTAGGTATGTTATCTCTAATCTTCACCACCACCTTGCAAGGCAGATGAAATTATTATCCACTTTACACACAGGAAGCTGAGACTTCGAGCAGATCAGTAGCTATCTTGCCCGAGAACGCAGAATTATTAAATGGCAGAGGTGGGATATAAACACAGTCTGAGGGCTTCCCTGGTGGCGCAGTGGTTGAGAGTCCGCCTGCCGATGCAGGGGACGCGGGTTCGTGCCCCGGTCTGGGAAGATCCCACATGCCGTGGAGCGGCTGGGCCCGTGAGCCATGGCCGCTGGGCCTGCACGTCCGGAGCCTGTGCTCCGCAACGGGAGAGGCCACAACAGTAAGAAGCCCGCGTACCGCAAAAAAAAAAAAAAAAAAAAACACAGTCTGTCCGTCTCTAGAATTAGAACTCTTAACCACTTTGGTAAATTGCCTCTAACCTGGGAATTCCCCTCAGAGATCCCTCACCTACCATGTAACTGCCACCAATTTCCTCCTCTCCTGACGGGATCACTATGATGTTGCCTCTTCTTGTTGCCAAGAACGCAATCAAAGCTTCCAGTGCCACCCAATTATGACACCCTCATCTGCTTCCTCTCCGTTTGCAGAGGTGAGCAGGTGTAGCCCAAGGCTTGGTCTTCACATATATTCTGGGCTCCCAGAGACTTGGAGAGGAAAGTACCCTCTATTTCTCCTCCTGCTGTTCCCTTAAGTGCTGTAGGGCTAAGCGACCATGAGCCTCGTGAAGAGGACCACGCTGTATTCAACCTTGCTCTTCCTGTCTTACGCCAAACTCGCTCTCCCCAGGACATCTTTCCGTCCTTCATGCAAACAGCCTCCTGGAGCATGTAAGGATCTACAATAGAATCACATTTTATAGAGACTTGTGTTCTAAAATCCGGGAGCCATAAAAAAGAACGAAATAATGCCATTTGCAGCAACATAGATGGACCTAGAGATTATCATACTGAGTGAAGTAAGTCAGAAAGAGAAAGACAAATACCATATGATATCATTTGTATATGGAATCTAAAATATGATACAAATGAGCGTATTTATAAGACAAAAACAGACTCAGAGACACAGAAAACAAACATGTTTACCAAAGGAAAAAGGGGGTAGGGGAGGGATAAATTAGGAGCTTGGAATTAGCAAATACAAACTACCATATATAAAACCACAAGGACCGACTGTATAGCACAGGAAACTGCATTCAATATCCTGTAATAAACCTTAAGGGAAAAGAATATGAAAAAGAATATATATATATATATATATATAACTGAATCACTTTGCTGTACACCAGAAACTAACACAACACTGTAAATCAACTATATTTCAATAAAAAAATAAAATAAATAAATAAAATCGGGGGTACAGCAAAATAGAATAGATAAAATTACCCTTAAAATCATACATAATAAATGTAAATAACTATAATATATAAATCATATCTAAATTAATTCTATATATAAATTACCCTTAAAATCACCCACAAAGTACCCTGTTTGTGATTTTGTGTATTCAATTCTGTAGTCAGAATTCTTATGCAGATTTAATTTTGAGAACTACTAAGCTAGAAGGAAAGTCTAGATACAGATGCCTACATATTCCAATCATTCTGCCCATCAGAATGGGGAAATGTTCCTGGCTGCTTGGAGGGTACACTCCAGTCTTTTTAAGGTATAATACCTTTATAACACGTTAAAAGATGTGTTTGCTGTTATGACATTCTACTCTAGGGTAGGTTCTGAAGACAGAGAGTAGGTTGGGTCTTTGAGCAGCAGTGTGACCCAATTACCTGCCCAGAGAGAACAAAGAAATTCAGGGATAAACACAGCTCAATTTCTCAAACTGAGATCCCTGTTATATAAGGAAAGGCGAGAAAGCAACTCAGGAGAAAATTAACCCCTGGCTACTTGCCTCTGTCTTGCATGGCTGTGTCTGTTTCCTTTCTCCCCTTATTTTTTTTCATTCTTTTCTCTATGTATAGTTTCCTTCCATAACTATTTCTTGGACATCTTTATAAAGTGGTTAGTCCTGGGCTCAGTTACTACATAAAGCTCCAAATTTCCCTAGACATTTTCTTTTCCATGGAAGTTTCCTACTTGTTTCCTTCTCTGTTTCCTCATAGCCAGCCAGAGCTTTTTTTTAAGACTATTTTTATCGCAACATCTTTTTTTTTTTTTTTTTTTGTGGTACGCGGGCCTCTCACTGCTGTGGTCTCTCCCGTTGCGGAGCACAAGCTCTGGACACGCAGGCTCAGCGGCCATGGCTCACAGGCCCAGCCACTCTGCGGCATGTGGGATCTTCCCGGACCGGGGCACGAACCCGTGTCCCCTGCATCGGCAGGCGGACTCTCAACCACTGCGCCACCAGGGAAGCCCTATTGCAACATCTTTAATATTTATTTATTTCATTGAGCTGGGTCTTAGTTGCAGCAGGCAGGCTCCTTAGTTGCGGCATGTGAACTCTTAGTTGAGGCATGCACGTGGGTGGGATCTAGTTCCCTGACCAGGGATCGAACCCAGGCCCCCTGCACTGGGAGCACAGAGTCTTAACCACTGCGCCACCAGGGAAGTCCCCCAGTCACAGCTTTAAGGAGCAACACCACACTTTGATCTTCTGACACTTTTCAAATTCACATCTCCCAGCTCCTTTTATTGACCAAGGTGTGACTGTGGCAGAGATGCCATCTGGTTAAATTCTGAATTGTGTATGAAAAGGAGAAAGTCTGAGGATGAGCCAGCACAGCCAACAAATCTGGAAAAACATGCTGTGTCTGCAGCTCAAGGCTCACAGATGTCCCCACAGCATAACATGAGGCAGCTGGCCCTGCACCTCTATCCGTAAGTAAGATGATGTCCAATCTGTTGCTTTCGTTTTCTGAGTAATTCTCAAAAGTTTTTAGGAAATGTTCACAATAGTCCTTTTTATAAGAAAAATCACTTTTGGAGGAACACAAAAGGAGACCAACTTAAACTGGTAAAGAGCCAACACAAAAATAGAGCAAAGGTCTTCCCAAGATGAGTAGGGAAGCCAGAAACTCTCAGGCTGGAAGTTAACTTGGTCAGGAAGTCAAAGTCTTGAAAAAGGAAAAGCTCTAAAGCTTTGATTAAAATTCCCATTGCTGGTTATATTTATATGACTATTCAGGTGCTCATAAAGGAAGGGCATTTTTATGAAGAACACTGTAGATCACTTTGAATACATTTCCCTGTACTTTTCTTTGCTCCTTCCTCCATCTTTTTATAATGATATAAATTAAAGCACAGAGGCATCAGGTGATAATGATGGATTTTCTTTGCTATTTGGCTTGTGCCACAACAAACCTTAATATTATTTTAGCGATGTGAGTTATTTGGCCTAGAAGGATCAGTCCGTTCAATACAGGCAGAGGTAGTGCTAAAGAATTAGCTGGCTTGGCCTGAGGCAATCAATAGATTGACAAGCTAGCCTTTTTTAAGTCCAAGACCTATTTTATAGGAATATTAAGCTTGCAGTATTCATACAACAAAGGGACCTGATGCCCGCACAAAAGGTTTCACAGCTGAAAGCATTCACAGGCCACTTTTATATCTTTAAAGAGTTTCCAGTATACTCAGAACCAGCCCAAGGCAGGAGGGAGGAAGCGCTAAGTAGACACAGCCACTTATCTGAAATAACTATGGACAGGTTTAAAAATACACAAACACAGCCTTGAATATCTAGGAAGGAAAAAAAAGGTACTTTGAATTATCCTGTGGCTGCAGCAACTTCAAACAATGCTCCTATAGCTGCTTTAAAAACGTGATGTGAGAAGCAACGTAAGTGAGTAAAAGATGAAAACATAATGGAGAGGAGCAATATCGGTGCCCTTTCCCCAGGTCTCACGCAGAGTTTTCATTGCCCAGCCCATATGTCCCTGTGTCCGAAGGTGGAAAAGTATTTTAAGTTCAAAGGAAGTTTGCCCTGAGACTGCACAGACCCTCCTGACAAATCATCTTATTATGCGATTCCGGCTGGCTGCAGATGGATTAGAAGGGAAGTGTCAGAGGAAGAGATGTCTGGGACGCAGGTTTGTAGGGGTTTCAGCCTACTCAGGAAGATGCTGCCATTAGCCTCACGATCAGTCGCTGGGAACTGCTTAAATGCATTTCCCCCACCAAAAGCTAATATGGAACATCAGTCTCTTCAGTCATCAAAGGCTACAGGGGGCCTTGCACTGAAAAAATGAGCTGCTTTCTCAAGGAAAAAAAAAAAATTCCTCCAGTGGACTCCTTCTCTATTATCATGGACTTTCCCATTATGGTGATGTTTATTGCTTTTCCCCTCTCCCAGGTTTTTTAAATGTCCCCTATTGAAAAGCCAGAACCTCATGCAGCGAATTTTGATTAGAAGTTCAAATCATCTCCCTCCTAATTCCAAGCTAGTGTTCAAAGTGTACTGGGATGGAGACCTGTAATTCTTAGCTAGAGCACCGTAATATTTCAGACAAAGGATATGGTAAATGATAAAACAGGCAAGAAATCATTCGATTAAAAAAGATAGTGTAAAAAAAAAAAAAAGACAGTGTGAGCTATTTCCCTCTAGACCACATGAATAGCACTCTTAGTGACCCCTCTGGTATCTACGTAGGGTGAAATCGAGCCTTTCCAAGCAATCTGCTGCAAGGCCGATGCCAGGGAAGGCAGCTGCAGGATGAAAATCAGAGCCCGGGAGAAGCAGGCACAGCAGTGAGGAGAAACACTGATTACACCCCAAACCAATGCAAGATGCTGACAGGGCTCCGCGGTAGGAAAACCTGGCAACCAAATTGCGTCTCCTGAGCCCTGCCCGTCAGTAGGTGTTACTATTCATACATGCAAATCAACAAGCACTGAGCAGAGATTAAAAGAGAGAGGGACACAGAAGATGACAAGAGGAAAAAGATTTCAGCTCAGGTTGCAGATCAGAGTGGCAAGCATTATCATAAATATAAAAACTGAAATTCTCCCTCATTCCGGTTCACAGGTGCTTTGCTTTAAGGAAAAAAAGAAAAAAGGTAAACCACAGATTTCTTTAAGTCAAAAAAGCTGCCTAAATTTTGTTCTATCGTTGAACAGCTGTTCTTTCAAATTCTGGCGAAGCCCCTTCAATCTCTGTCTTGATCAGTCTAATTATGCAGTGGGGGCATCTACTAAAAATCTAATTCCAACCTTGAATTTAGTTCATCACTATCCACAGCAATGTCATTATTTATTCTAGTCCATGGATCCCGTCCTGGAAGTGCCTGGGGAACATGTCTGAGGGTAACTACAGCTAAGGGCATGTGCGATGTGCAGAATAATTACTCAGATGCCCAGGTAATATACAGCAGAGAAAACCCCATGAGTAGATTCCTGTTGGCATAGGATTTTTCCATGATGAAGTTAGTGCTTCCCTGAGATGCTTCCCTGAGATGTTAAAACTCTGACTTTTCATTACGATTATGCACATACAGCATCACTGCAGACCGAATTATCACAATGTGAAGCGCCACAGCCAACATCAAAAGAGTGTCTTCTCCACCCTGGGGAAGCCAATGATAGGCCAGGAATAGGGTCTGGGCATGAAAGCTCCAGGAATCACTAGAAACACCAGTATGAAAAACATTACCGCCAGCCTGGATAAACTAAAGGGCCATTACCAGTTCCCAGCCCTAACACTCAAATAGAGATGTGTCAAACAGCCAGATTTGTGACCCCCTGACAGCCAAGCTCTGGTTTCCCCTGGAATGAAAATAGGCCCAAAATGGGGTCCAAGTTAGATGCTGGATAAGCATCTCCCCTTCCCATTTGGAGAAAAGTACCTCTTTAAACAAGTTGTGTCGATGAGAGCCGTTTGACTAGTAAATCTTTTTTAGGTCTGGAGGCATTTTAGAATGGTGATTAATAGCCCTTCACATTTACCTGATGCTTTCATACACTGATTCATTTATCTCATCCTACCATCTAGAAATTCTCCCATCCAGAAATCTATTGCCGTGCCTAATTCACCACCCATAAAATATTCTCTATCATGATTACCATCTTCTGCTTGGTTTTAAAATGTGCTGATTATTTTTGCCAAGGATGTTAAAGCGTCCTAAGTGCTATCAGATCCCTCTTTAGAGCTGAGAAAACAGATCCTAACTACATAGCTGGAGCAAAGCTCTCGTGTTCCCAAAGTTCAGAATTAGTCTTTGATAAAAACCAGATTTGACATTTTGGGGGAGGGGGGTCACTTGTTGAAGTAAAAGAAGCTCCAAGTCACAGAGGAAACAAAGTAGGGTCTTCTCTCACCCAACCGCATCTCGTATTTCCAATTACATATGTATCCCCACATCCGTTCTAGAGAAGAGGACACCTCACCATCAATAGTAAAAGCAGAGGTATTTTTTTTTAAAGAAGAAAGTCTGAGATAAGTCATGAGGAAAAGAGGATTTCAATTAGGATCCTGATATTAAAGCAGGGAGCAAATGAGGCCAAAATCCCATACCCAAACACTCTTTATGAATGAAATACCTCAAACTTGTCTCTTTCTAGTCGACTCAAAATAAAATTCACCATCATCTAAAAGTTGAAGAATGGATTCTCACATTCAGCATTAGAAAGTTTCTCTTCTCATCTGTTTCCATGAAAAGATGATTTTTCCATCATTCTTCTTGTTGACTTGTTCTGTGACCGTCTTTCTGGATTCATGTCAGAGACATTATCACCCTCAGAAGTAAGCAGTTGCTTTTGTGAGGAATTTAAGTATTCCGTTTTGCACAAATCTTACAGGTCACTGTGGTTGTTTTCAAATAAAAGAATTTCAAATCAAATTCTTTGATACTCCTTCCTTTGGTGGAGCTTAACTCCCCTTCCTGTGTGTGGGCCAAGTGACTCTCTTTTAATAAATAATTTGTAGCAGAAATGATAGAGCATGACCTCCGAGGGTGAGTCATGAACTACACTGAGGCTTCCATCTTGCTCTCTCTGTTGGGTCACTCGCTCTGGGGAAGCCAGCTGCCATGTTGTGAGGACACTCAACCAGCCCCATGGAGAGGTCCATGTGGTGAGGAACTGAAGCCTCCTTCCAACAATCTGCACAAATGTGTCAAGTATGTGAGTCAGCCACCTTAGGAGTAGCTCCTCCAGCTCCATTCAAGCCTGCAAAGGACTGTGGCCCTGGCCACATCCTGACTATAATCTCAGGAGAGACCTTGAGCAGAAGCGCCTAGCAAAGTCCCTTCTGGATTCCTGAACCACAGAAACTGTGTGAGATAATAAATGTTTATTGTTTTATGCCACAAAGTTTTGGGGCAATTTGCTATACAACAAAAGATAACTAATACAGTCACCATTATCACTAAAAATGTATAGGGCACCTACCCTGTGTGAGGCATGCATGTAACCCACGTATGTGTGTGTGTACAGTTTCCTTTCTGAAGAGGTTATGCTTTTTCTTCAATGAAAGTCCCCGATCTTGAGGGAAAGTTTTGAAACAGGAGTCTACAGACTCCACTAAACTCATTTAGAGAACCAGGTTTTCCCCACCCACTCTTTTCTTCACTCTAGAAAGGATTTTGTTTGTCATTTAAAAACAAGTCTTGCTGTTATCATGAGTGTCTTCAGAACCTGATACTGTGCTATATTTATGCTTTGTCCTATTTGTTGCTTTCCAAGTGCAGCTGAGACACAGCAACACTTTCAAATAGCAGGCGAAGAACACAAATTCTTGGAAGAAAGCTGTCACCCGGTTTTATTGGCAGCACAAAACTGAGGTTTTAGCTAACAGGACACATATAAATATTCCTGACGCCTGCTTATTCTGAATGTTATGTCTCCCTGGCTTGTCATTAACAATACAGATCAACACTTTAGACTCCCAAATAGGGAAGGAACACCAATGCCAACAGAATGACAATGCCCATGGATGGCACGGACGATCAGGCAACTATTTAGAAAAGCTTATCTCAGGAACTAACTCTCAGGCAGTGAGCAGAACAGTCTCTTTCATCTGATTTACCTTTTATAGCTGTTTCCATTTTAAGAAGGCCTAAGAAATGTCTGCCTCCCTCTCAACAAATGTTTCTTCTTGTTCTGCACTTGATCCTTGAAAGGCTCCATAGGCTAATGTCCTTCCCATCCAGGAGACTGAGCCATTCCTGACCCCAAACAGAGCCTCTCTCCAGATCACCGGCCAGTGCAGCCACAGGTCAAGGAACTGAGGGCCTGGGCTCCAGCCTTGGTACCAACTCCTGAGGGGAGGCAGCCCCCTTGACGTTTTCTGTGCCTGGACATTGGCATTTCAGAATTTAAAAATAAAAAGAAGTAAAGGAAGGAAGAAAGGAAGGAAGGAATTTAAGAAGTTAGGAAGAAGGAAGGGAGGGAGGGAGGGAGGGAAACAGGTAACAAAGAGATCCAAAGAACCCTCAGCTGGGGCTTCCCTGGTGGCGCAGTGGTTGAGAGTCCGCCTGCCGATGCGGGGGACACGGGTTCGTGCCCCGGTCCGGGAAGATCCCACATGCCACGGAGCGGCTGGGCCCGTGAGCCATGGCCACTGAGTCTGCGCGTCCGGAGCCTGTGCTCCGTAACGGGGGAGGCCACAACAGTGAGAGGCCCGCGTACCGCAAAAACAAAACAAAACAAAGAACCCTCAGCTTTCTGTGCTGCTCTTGTTTAGTTCCAAGAAAATGCCATTCAGAGGGTGACACGTATCAATGTTCAACACTTCTGGCAAGAAGTAGAAGCAGTATGATTCAGCCATTAGACAGCCTGACTTTGAATCCTGACTTAGCCTTTTCTTGGGTTTGTGACCCTCAGCAAGTAAGCTTTAGGTTATAGACTATAAAATGGGATGATAGACTGATAGTCCCCATCTCTCAAGTGTATAAGGAGATTTAAATGAGGCTGTATGTATAAAGCAGTAAACAATACCTGGCATATAGCCTGTGCTCAAGAGATGTTAGCTGTTATTATTTGTATCATGAGTGTATGATTGCGTGGCCGGTGGAGGCTATGTTTCTCAATTAGCCCTCTCGTATAAAGAGCAACCATCCATCTGAGGACTGGAGTGTAGATCTCCCAGCTTTCCTGCTTTCCTGCTTTGCATTACCCTAGAGTCATCTAGAGTAGCAATCACACCGCATTGTTGAACAACAGCCGGGAGTCAAAAGGGGTCTGGGTTAAGGCAGATCACAATTAGAGGGGAGAGTTGGGCATGGAAGACATATAGTTAGTACCACGCCAGGTGAATCCAGACACTTGGATGGAAAGAAAAGAATGCCGTTGCCTCTGGCTCTAAAACAGCTGGGATCAGCACAGAGAACAGTAGCACCCTCTCCTTCCCGTGCATATGTTGTACGGATCAAGCTTTCACAACCATGGACAGGTCTTTGAGATGCACTGCCTCCAGGGGTATCAGCCACAGAGATACCCTGGGTGCCCAGGCTGGTTTGGACTCCTACACTCAGGGAGCTACTGGAACCACAGCCCATCCCCAGACCCCCTCACACCCACACAGACACTTCCATATGCACTGGTTGGAGCAGGTGGGGAAACTGAGGCAGGAGAATGGCCACACCATAGCAGGAATCACCATGATTTCCATTGGCCCCTTGACATTCCTTCCCTGCCAAAGCCATTTCTATTTTTTGAGGGTCCCCATAAATTAAAAATAAAGAAATGGGGCTTCCCTGGTGGTGCAGTGGTTAAGAATCAGGGGACACGGACTCAAACCCTGGTCTGGGAAGATCCCACATGCCGTGGAGCAACTAAGCCCATGTGCCACAACTACTGACCCTGCGCTCTAGAGCCTGCGAGCCACAACTACTGAAGCCCTCGCACCTAGAGTCCATGTCCCACAACAAGAGAAGCCACCTCAACGAGAAGCCCATGGACCACAACGAAGACTAGCCCCCGCTTGCCGCAACTAGAGAAAGCCCACACACAGAAACGAAAACCCAACACAGCCAAAAATAAAATAAATAAAAAATAAATAATTTTTTTTTAATAAATAAATGGAAAATTGGTGTGGGAAAAAAAAAGCTGATTAGGAAGTCACCTGCAGGACCTAGTCGCTGGGGCACGCAAGAGGCTTGTGAGAGTCTGAGGTTTCTTTATCAGGGACAAAAACTTGTATTCCACAAATAGAGCTATTTCTATATATGAATATGACTAGAAGTAACCCAAAATAGCTGGTATCAGATCATCTTTCCTGTGAGAAAGTTTTAAGGGAGTGGGTGGAAAGGGGAGTGAGCTGGAGACAGAAAGTGGGAAGTGACTGGCCAGGCAGTAGGTCATCATGAGGGGTGTTCTCTACAAAGCAGAAGCCAAAGCGGGATGAACACGCAAGAAATGTAGTAGGGGAAATGCCTATGAGAGCAAATGAGGAGGGAGCCAGAGAGACTTGGAGAACCTCAGAGTACAATGCCGATCTGAGCCTGAGTGAAGGAGTAAAGGAAGGACAGAAGATTGGATGGAAGCATCTTACACAGCAGTGCAGTTCTGAGTTCAGCAAGGCCATCGGGGAGTCCCTGAGCCAAAGCTGCCGATCAGAGGAGTCTCACATCTCCCAGAAACAGCCCCTGCCTCATTTAGTCATTGGTTGGGGGCAGATGAGCGGAAGCATGGCCTTGGCAGAAAATAGTAAACAATACTGTACTATAGACTTGAGAACTTGCTAAGACAGTAGATCTTAAGTGTTCTTCACACACACACACACACACACACACACACACATACACACACATAAATGATAATTTTGTGAGGTGATAGAGGCATTAACTATCCTTATTGTGGTAATCATTTCTCAATATATACATGTACCAAATCATCACATTGTATATCTTAAACGTATACAATGTTACATATCAATTCTATCTCAATAAACCTGGGGAAAAAATAACAATAATAAATTATAAATAAAAATTTTAAAAAAGAAATTTGGGATGGGTTTCAAAGCACAGCAGCTGGGCCCTCTGTCAACTGTGTTTCCCGCAGTCAGGAAACCTGTCCATCAGGGACCTGAGAGGCACATCCCAGGGCTGCCACAGGAAGGGAGGCTGGGAGTTGATAGACCAGTATCGTCTCCTGTGGTGCTAGAACCAGCCCTGCCTGCATCAGCATTAGACAGGTAAGTTTTCAGCACCCCTCATCAGCTCACAAAGAGCCACAAGTTGCTCCAGATCCCAACAGAAGCAAATCCATGAGGACACAATTGGCCAAACAATCTTCCTCAGCCCTTCGCTGTTTTTTGTTTGGCTTATACCTTGGAATTCCCACCCAGAGCCCCTAGAGGACGTGATCTAGAATACAAAAGATTCTATGGGGAACCTCTATTCTCTCCTTTCTCCCCTCTCCCCTTGGAGCAGCACTAAGCTCTGGGTGGAGAAAGAGGGAATGGCCTCTGAGGCTGTCATATCAGGTAGATCAAGACTCAGGTGGACAACCATGGATGGGCAAGGGAGAGTGTAAGTTTGGGAAACCAAAAGGAATTTTCTTCTATTTCATAACTTTGCCTGGTATCTACCTAGACGTGGGACGAGGGAATTACATCATCTGGGATAGCATTTACCTAGATTTCACTTTCCAAAGAGAACTGGTTCTCTTCAATTTCTCCTGGCTCTCAGCCCCTCAGGAGACAAAGGGTGAAAGAGGGTCTCCCTCTGACCCTCAAGTGAGCCTCATTTGCCAGGAAAAGGGACCCTGGCTCCCTCTGACAAAGTTGACTAAGAAAGCTGTTTATTGGCAAATAACTGTTTTCAGCTCCCTAATGACCATTATGAGGCTCTTTGGGTACCTGGTAAGACTGTGCTTAACTCAAGAGGTGCGTTAACAAAGTCAAAAGGAAAGTAAAGCAGGCAGTCCTAAAGGACTTGCTTTGACAAAGAGCATCTCTGCAGGTCTTATTTCATTTTAAAACATCCTTGAAGAAATTTGCTATGTGCTCTATAATGTTTCTAAATTATAACAGGAAATATAGTCATAAATTATATCCAGATCATATTTATATGTTTTAAAATTCAGAGGATTAATGCAGCCAGAGAGGCAAAAAAAAGAATAAGTAATTCTATATATAAAATAGATAACCAATGAGTACCTACTGTATAGTTCAGGGAACTATACTCAATAACTTATAATAACTTATAATGGAAGAGAATGTAAAAAAACTCTGAAACTAACACATTGTAAATCAACTATATTTCAATAAAATTTTTTTAAAAATAAAATTAACACTAAAAAAAAGAATAAGTAACTCTACCTGGAGAGTAAAATAATTAAAACAATATTCCCCCAAACAGAAAAGGAAAGTGGGAGGGACTTAATTGTGCTATTTTTGTATTAATTTTTTCTTTTAAAGGTAAGATTTTATATATAAATAGACAGACATTATATGTAAATAAAATAATTTCTTCTTCAAACATACATAGGAATTTGGCTGGGGTATTTTTTTCTGTACTCTATAATAGAGTTGTACTTGTTTTGCATTTATTCCTGGGACCCAAGAGATATGTTACAGTCACTGCAGAAATTATTTATCCCATGTATTTGTTAGGTTTGAATATTCATCTATTCTTGAATAGCAGACTGATTGTGACATTGAAATCCTGCATAATATTTTTAAAGATGCTGCTTAATAACTAAACTTAATGTACATTCAAAACAGCATCTGAGCAGCAATAGTTCCTTCACTCCTACCTTGCTTCCTGCTCCAATGTAAGTCAAGTGGTGGGATTAGCCCTCTCCCTCCTTACCCATTTGTGTTAAACTCAGACTAAACTCTTCCCTGGGCTGGGGAACACATCAGCCCAGCCACCTCTCACTTCTTAAACTGAACTGGCATGAGAAAAGGAAGGAGAATTTATGAAAGCCTATTGTGTGCCTAGCATTGCACTGGATCACTGTTTCTTAACCTTTTTTTCATTACTGATCCCCTTAAGGAGAATTTTCAGACATTTTTTTTCTAATCATTCCCCTCCCCCATTAATGTTTAATACCACAAATATACTCTATATCTGTTTATGTACTGTATGAATATCTGTGCTTTATACATAAAAGTATAAAGCATTTTTGTCCCCTAAGAGCCAGTTTTTACTCCCTTCGGGGTTGATATTATTCCCACTGAGAATGATATACTAGATGTTCCACATAAGCCATTTAATTTGATTTGAGGCAGCATAGTATCAAAATTAAAGTATAAATCTGAGCCAGACTGACGGGATTCAAATCTGAGCATTACCACTTCTCAGAGGTATGACCCTGGACAGTTAACTTCAATGTGCCTCAGCTTCCTCATCTGTAAAATGGGAATAATAATAGCATGCAATTAAGAAGATCATGTGCAGGCTAACTTAGTTAATATATCAATAAGTATACAGTGTTTAAAATAGGGCCTAGCACAGAGTAAGCACTATACAAGTGGTTGCTGTTTTATTAGCAAATCCAAGAACAGTATAATATCAGTATTATAAGTATTATAAAGCCTATTTTAAAAAAGAAGAAACATACATTCAGAGGAAGATAAAATAATTGGCCTAAGTCCACAAGGTTGGTAAAGGCAGAGGCTGGGACTGAAGCCCAGATCTTCAAGACACCAAAATAGGCATTTTCTGTCTATATCACCTCCATTATATAAACCCACCTTGTCTCCGGTTTCCCCTTTTGCAATTTCAGTTATTCATGGCCAACCATGGTCTGAAAATATTAAATGGAAAATTTTAGAAATAAACAGTTCATAAGTTTTAAATTGTACACTGTTCTGAGCAACATAATGAAACCTCATGCCATCCTGCTCCTTCCCGCCCTGGACGTGAAACATCTCTTTATCTAGCAGATCTCCCCACACACCCACCCCACCCCCCAACCCCTATTAGTCACTTAGTAGCTGTCTTGGTTATCAGACGGTTGTCATGGTATCAACCATGTTTGTGTTCAAGTAACCCTTATTTTACTTAATAATGGCCCCTTCAAAGCACAAGAGTAGTGATGCCAGCAATTCAAATATGCCAAAGAGAAGCCATGAAGTGCTTACTTTAAGTGAAAAGGTGAAAGTTCTCAAAATATAAAGAAAGAAAGAGAATCGGATGCTGAGGTTGCTACGATCTATGGTAAGAGTGAATCTTCTATCCATGTAATCGCAAAGAAGAAAAAAGAAATGTGCACAAGTTTTACTGTTGCACCTCAAACTGAAAAAGTTACAGCCACAAGGTGTGATAACTTTAAACTTTATCATAGGTATATATGTATAGGAAAAAACATAGTATATACAGGGCTCAGTACTATCCGCGGCTTCAGGCATCCACTGGGGAGTCTTGGAACATATCCCATGTGGATAAGGGGCGGGGAACTACTGCACCATGAAACTCAAAAACGATACATCTGAAAAACTCCAATCAGTGCTTCCCATTGAATGCAAACCATTAACAATATACTCTCCTGCCTTCCACCTCCAATATTTTTAAAAAGCACATACATCACTCCTTTAAACACTAAGAGACAGTGTCTTAGTCCATTTGGGCGACTGTAACAAAATACCATAGACTGAGTGTCTTATAAACAATGGAAATTTACTTCTCACAGTTCTGGAGGCTGGGAAGTCCAAGGTCAGGGTACCAGCATGTTCAGGTTCTGGTGAGAGCCTTCTTCCAAGTTGTAGACTATGGACTTCTTGTTTTGTCCTCACAGGATGGAAGGAGTGAGGGATCTCAGTGGGTTATCTTTTCTAAGTACACTAATCCCATTCATGAGGGCTCCACGCTCATGACCTAATCACATCCCAAAGGCCCACATACTAACACCATCACATCGAGCATAAGAACTTCAACATGAATTTTGGAAGGCCACAGACCATAGCACAGGGCCTTGACCAGTCTCCCCATTAGACAGTAGTACTTTCCCCAGCAAAGGACACTGAGTTTGCTCCTTCCATTGTAGGACCAGGGAGGCCATTTGGTGTCATGCAAAGTATCCTAGTCTAGGAATCAAGAAGCTCCTCCCAGCCCTGGGTCCACCACGCTGTGATGTTGGGCTCATCACCCTCTTCTCTGGTCCTTGGTGTCCCCATTTGTTCTTTGAGCCAAGCCAGCTCTACAAACTCCACAATTGTCGGACCACAAAGCTAAAGTGAGAGGTGGGACTTGTGACAGGCATAAGCCCAAGACCACGTGAGTCTGCATTTTACCCACGCCTACTCAGCAAGTCCACCCCAAAGCCAAGATGAGCAAGCACAAACCTTCTGCCACAGCTCCAAGAATGCAGCGCCATGTCCTTGGGCCTCTGACCCTCCCCCCAAGTCATATAAATAAGAGTGACGCTCCGTCCCCACCCCAGCCCCACGGCAGACCAGCCAAGTGTGTAAAAGAAGCCTAAAATAACTCATTACCAGATCTGGCCCCCCCACCAAAGACACCACACTTCCTTAACTTGAAATGGTTGAGGAGGGATTAACAAAGTGCCATTACATATTACATATTAACAAAGTGCCATTACATATTAACATTAACAAAGTGCCACTACATATTAACAAAATGGTGGTTTTATGTATTTTTTAACATATTTATTGGACTATAATTGCTTTACAATGGTGTGTTAGTTTCTGCTGTATAACACAGTGAATCAGCTATATGTAAACATATATCCCGATATACCCTCCCTCTTGAGCCTCCCTCCCACCCTCCCTATCTCACCCCTCTAGGTGCTCACAAAGTACCCAGTTGATCTCCCTGTGCTATGCAGCTGCTTCCCACTAGCTATCTATTTTACATTTGGTAGTGTATATACGTCACTGCTACTCTCTCACTTCGTCCCAGTTTACCCTTCCCCCTCCCCATGTCCTCAAGTGCATTCTCTACATCTGTGTCTTTATACCCGACCTGCCCCTAGGTTCTTCTTGACCTTTTTCTTTCTTTTTTTTTAGATTTAGATATGGGTTAGCATACAGTATTTGTTTTTTCCTTTCTAACTTACTTCACTCTGTATGAAAGACTCTAGGTCCATCCACCTCACTACAAATAACTCCATTTCGTTTCTTTTTATGACTGAGTAATATTCCATTGTATATATGTGCCACATCTTCTTTATCCATTCATCTGTCCATGGACACTTAGGTTGCTTCCATTTCCTGGCTATTGTAAATAGTGCTGCAATGAACATTGTGGTACATGACTCTTTTTGAATTATGGTTTTCTCAGGGTATATGCCCAGTAGTGGGATTGCTGGATCATATGGTAGTTCTATTTTTAGTTTTTTAAAGAACCTCCATACTGTTCTCCATAGTGGCTGTATCAATTTACATTCCCACCAACAGTGCAAGAGGGTTCCCTTTTCTCCACACCCTCTTCAGCATTTATTGTTTGTAGATATTTGGATGATGGCCATTCTGACCGGTGTGAGGTGATAACTCACTGCAGTTCTGATTTGCATTTCTCTAATGATTAGTGATGTTGAGCATCATTTAATGTGCTTGTTGGCAATCTGTATATCTTCTTTGGAGAAATGTCTATTTAGGTCTTCTGCCCATTTTTGAATTGGGTTGTTTGTTTTTCTGATATTGAGCTGCATGAGCTGCTTGTATATTTTGGACATTAATCCTCTGTAGGCTGCTTCATTTGCAAATATTTTCTCCCATTCTGAGGGCTGTTTTTTCATCTTGTTTATGGTTTCCTTTACTATGCAAAAGCTTTTAATTTTCATTAGGTCCCACTTGCTTATTTTTGTTTTTATTTCCATTTCTCTAGGATGTGGGTCAAAAAGGATCTTGTTGTGATTTATGTCATAGAGTGTTCTGCCTATGTTTTCCTCTAAGAGTTTCAGAGTGTCTGGCCTTACATTTAGTTCTTTAATCCATTTTGAGTTCATTTTTGTGTATGGTGTTAGGAAGTGTTCTAATTTCATTCTTTTACATGTAGCTGTCCAGTTTTCCCAGCACCACTTATTGAAGAGGATATCTTTCCTCCATTGTATATTCTTGCCTCCTTTGTCAAAGATAAGGTGACCATATGTGCATGGGTTTGTCTCTGGGCTTTCTATCCTGTTCTATTGATCTATATTTCTGTTTTTGTGCTAGTACCATACTGTATTGATTACTGTAGCTTTGTAGTATAGTCTGAAGTCAGGGAGCATGACTCCTCCAGCTCCGTTTTTATTTCTCAAGATTGCTTTGGCTATTCAGGGTCTTTTGTGTTTCCATACAAATTGTGAAATATTTTGTTCTACTTCTGAGAAAACCACCATTGGTAGTTGGAAAGGGATTGCATTGAATCTGTAGATTGCTTTGGGTAGTAGAGTCATTATCATAATGTTGATTCTTCCACTCCAAGAACATGGTCTATCTCTCCATCTGTTCGTATCATCTTTAATTTCTTTCATCAGTGTCTTATAGTTGTCTGCATACAGGTCTTTTGTCTCCTTAGGCTGGTTTATTCCTAGGTACTTTATTCTTTTTGTTGCAGTGGCAAATGGGAGTGTGTCCTTAATTTCCCTTTCAGATTTTTTTATCATTAGTGTATAGAAGTGCAAGAGATTTCTATGCATTAATTTTGTATCCTGCTACTTTAACAAATTCATTAATTAGCTCTATTAGTTTTCTGGTAGCTTCTTTAGGATTTGCTATGTATAGTATCATGTCATCTGCAAACAATGGCAGTCTTACTTCTTCTTTTCCAATTTGGATTCCTTTCATTTCTTATTCTTCTCTGATTGCTGTGGCTAAAACTTCCAAAACTATGTTGAATAATAGCGGTGAGAGTAGACAACGTTGTATTGTTCCTGATCTTGGAGGAAATGGTTTCAGTTTTTCACCATTGAGAATTATGTTTGCTGTGGGTTTGTCATATACAGCCTCTTTTATGTTGAAGTAGGTTCCCTCTTCGCCCACTTTCTGGAGAGTTTTTTAACATAAATGGGTGTTGAATCTTATCCAAAGCTCTCTCTGCATCTATTGAGATAATCATATGGTTTTTATCTTTCAATTTGTTAACATAGTGTATCACATTGATTGATTTGCGTATATTGAAGAATCCTTGCATCCCTGGAATAAACCCCACTTGATCATGGTGTATGATCCTTTTAATGTGTTGGATTCTGTTTGCTAGTATTTTGTTGAGGATATTTGCATCTATGTTCATCAGTGATATTGGCCTGTAGTTTTCCTTTTTGTGACATCTTTGTATGATTCTGGTATCAGGGTGATGGTGGTCTCATAGAATGAGGTTGGGAGTGTTCCTCCCTCTGCTATAATTTGGAAGAGTTTGAGAAAGATAGGAGTTAGCTCTTCTCTAAATGTTTGATAGAATTCACCTGTGAAGCCACCTGCTCCTGGGCTTTGGTTTGTTGGAAGATTTTAATCACAGTTTCAATTTCAGCGCTTGTGTTTTTTCTGTTTACGTTTTCTATTTCTTCTGGGTTCAGTCTCAGAAGGTTGTGCTTTTCTAAGAATTTGTCCATTTCTTCCAGGTTATCCATTTTATTGGCATATAGTTGCTTCTAGTAATCTCTCATGATCCTTTGTATTTCTGCAGTGTCACTTGTAGCTTCTCCTTTTTCATTTCTAATTCTGTTGATTTGAGTCTTCTCCCATTTTTTCTTGATGAGCCTGGTTAATGGTTTATCAATTTTGTCTATCTTCTCAAAGAACCAGCTTTTAGTTTTATTGATCATTGCTATTGTTTCCTTCATTTCTTTTTTTTTTCTTATTAGTCATCAATTTTATACACATCAGTGTATGCATGTCAATCCCAATCCCCCAATTCATCACACCACCACACCCATCACCCCACGGCTTTCCCCCCTTGGTGTCCATACATTTGTTCTCTACATCTGTGTCTCAATTTCTGCCCTGCAAACTGGTTCATCTGTACCATTTTTCTAGGTTCCACATACATGTGTTAATATACAATATTTGTTTTTCTCTTTCTGACTTACTTCACTCTGTATGACAGTCTCTAGGTCCATCCACATCTCAACAAATGACCCAATTTTGTTCTTTTTTATGGCTGAGTAATATTCCATTGTATATATGTACCACATCTTCTCTATCCATTCGTCTGTCGATGGGCATTTAGGTTGCTTCCATGACCTGGCTATTGTAAATACTGCTGCAATGAACATTGGGGTGCATATGTCTTTTCGAATTGTGGATTTCTCTGGGTATATGCCCAGTAGTGGGATTGCTGGATCATATGCTAATTCTATTTTTAATTTCTCAAGGAACCTCCACACTGTTCTCCATAGGGGCTGTATCAGTTTACATTCCCATCAACAGTGCAAGAGGGTTTCCTTTTCTCCACACCCTCTCCAGCATTTGCTGTTTGTAGATTTTCTGATGATGCCCATTCTAATAGGTATGAGGAGATAGTTCATTGTAGTTTTGATTTGCATTTCTCTAACAATTAGTGATGTTGAGCAGCTTTTCATGTGCTTCTTGTCCATCTGTATGTCTTCTTTGGAGAAATGTCTATTTAGTTCTTCTGCCCATTTTTGGATTGGGTTGTTTGATTTTTTAATATCAAGCTGCATGAGCCATTTATATATTTTGAAGATTAATCCTTTGTCCGTTGATTTGTTTGCAAATATTTTTTCCCATTCTGAGGGTTGTCTTTTCATCACTTTTATGGTTTCCTTTGCTGTGCAACAGCTTCTAAGTTTCATTAGGTCCCCTTTGTTTATTTTTGTTTTTATTTCCATTACTCTAGGAGGTGGATCAAAAAAGATCTTGCTGTGATTTATGTCAAAGAGTGTTCTTCCTATATTTTCCTCTAAGAGTTTTATAGTGTCCGGTCTTACATTTAGGTCTCTAATCCATTTTGTGTTTACTTTTGTGTATGGTGTTAGGGAGTGTTCTAATTTCATTCTTTTATATGTAGCTGTCCAGTTTTCCCAGCACCACTTATTGAAGAGACTGTCTTTTCTCCATTGTACATCCTTCCCACCTTTGTCATAGATTAGTTGACCATAGGTGCATGGGCTTACCTCTGGGCTTTCTATCTTGTTCCATGGATCTATGTTTCTGTTTTGGTGCAGTACCATATTGTCTTGATGACTGTAGCTTTGGAGTATACTCTGAAGTCAGGAGGTCTGATTCCTCCAGCTCCATTTTTTTCCCTCAAGACTGCTTTGGCTATTCAGGGTCTTTTGTGTCTCCATATAAATTTTAAGATTTTTTGTTCTAGTTCCTTTAAAAATGCCATTGGTAATTTCATAAGGATTGCACTGAACCTGTAGATTGCTTTCGGTAGTATAGTCATTTCCACAGTATTGATTCTTCCAATCCAAGAACATGGTATATCTCTCCATCTGTTGGCATCATCTTTAATTTCTCTCATCTGTGTCTCATAGTTTTCTGCATACAGGTCTTTTGTCTCCCTACATAGGTTTATTCCTAGGTAATTTATTCATTTTGTTGCAATGGTAAATGGGAGTGTTTCCTTAATTTCTTTTATAGATATTTCATCATTAGTGTATAGGAATGCAAGAGATTTCTGTGCATTAATTTTGTATCCTGCAACTTTACCAAAGTCACTGATTATCTCTAATAGTTTTCTGGTGGCATCTTTAGAATTCTCTATGTATAGTATCACGTCACCTGCAAACAGTGACAGTTTTACTTCTTTTCCAATTTGTATTCCTTTTATTTCTTTTTCTTCTCTGATTGCTGTGGCTAGGACATCCAAAACTATGTTGAATAATAGAGGTGAGAGTGGATATCCTTGTCTTGTTCCTGATCTTAGAGGAAATGCATTCAACTTTTCACCATTGAGAATGATGTTTGCTGTGGGTTTGTCGTATATGGCCTTTATTATGTTGAGATAGGTTCCCTCTATGCCCACTTTCTGGAGAGTTTTTATCATAATTCCGTGTTGAAATATGTCAAAACCTTTTTCTGCATCTATTGAGATGATCATACAGTTTTTATTCTTCAATTTGTTAATATGGTGTATCACATTGATTGATTTGCATATAAAGAAGAATCCTTGCATCCCTGGGATAAATCCCACTTGATCATGGTGTATGATCCTTTTAATGTGTTGCTGGATTCTGTTTGCTAGTATTTTACTGAGATTTTTGCATCTATGTTCATCAGTGATATTGGTCTGTAATTTTCTTTTTTTGTAGTATCTTTCTCTGCTTTTGGTATCAGGGTGATATTGGCCTCATAGAATGTGCTTGGGAGTGTTCCTTCCTCTGCAGTATTTTGGAAGAGTCTGAGAAGGATGAGTGTTAGCTCTTCTCTAAATGTTTGATAGAATTCACCCGTGAATCCATCTGGTCCTGGACTGTGGTTTGTTGGAAGTTTTTTGTTTTTTTTTGTTTTTTTTGCGGTACGTGGGCCTCTCACTGCTGTGGCCTCTCCTGTTGTGGAGCACAGGCTCCAGACGCACAGGCTCAGCGGCCATGGCTCACGGGCCCAGCCACTCTGTGGCATGTGGGATCTTCCTGGACCAGGGCACGAACACTTGTCCCCTGCATCGGCAGGCAGACTCTCAACCACTGAGCCACCAGGGAAGCCCTGGAAGATTTTTTTAATCACAGTTTCAATTTCATTACTTATGAGTGGTCTGCTCATATTTTCTATTTCTTCCTTGTTCCATCTTGGAAGGTTATACTTTTCTAAGAATTTGTCTATTTCTTCCAGGTTGTCCATTTTATTGGCGTAGAGTTGCTTGTAGTAGTCACTTAGGATGCTTTGTATTTCTGTGGTGTATGCTCTAACTTCTCCTTTTTCATTTCTAATTTTATTGATTTGAGTCCTCTCCCATATTTTCTTGATGAGTCTGGCTAATGGTTTATGAGTTTTGTTTATCTTCTCAAAGAACCAGCTTTTAGTTTTATTGATCTTTGCTATTTTTTCTTTGTTTCTATTTCATTTATTTCTGCTCTGATCTTTATGATATCTTTCCTTCTGCTAATTTCAGGTTTTGTTTGTTCTTCTTTCTCTAGTTCCATTAGGTGTAAGGTTAGATTATTTATCTGAGATTTTTCTTGTTTCTTGAGGTGGCTTGTATAGCTATAAACTTCCCACTTAGAACTGCTTTTGCTGCATCCCATAGGTTTTGGATTATTGTGTTTTCATTGTCATTTATTTCTATGTATTTTTTGATTTCCTCTTTGATTTCTTCAGTGATCTCTTGGTTATTTAGTAACATAGTGTTTAGCCTCCATGTGTTTGCGTTTTTTACGTTTTTTCCCCTGTAATTCATTTCTAATCTCATAGCGTTGTGTACAGAAAAGATGCTTGATATGATTTCAATTTTCTTAAATTTACTGAGGCTTGATTTGTGACCCACGACCCAGGATAGATCAAGATCCCTTGATCTATCCTGAAGAACGTTCCATGTGCACTTGAGAAGAAAGTGTAATGTGCTGTTATTGGATGGAATGTCCTATAAATATCAATTAAATCTATCTCGCCTATTGTGTCATTTTTAGCTTCCATTTCCTTACTTATTTTCATTTTGAATAACCTGTCCATTGGTGTAAGTGAGGTTTTAAAGTCCCCTACTATTATTGTTACTTTCAATTTCTTCTTTTACAGCTGTTAGCAGTTGCCTTATGTATTGAGGTGCTCCTATGTTGGCTGCATATATATTTATAATTGCTATATCTTCTTCTTGGATTGATCCCTTGATCATTATGTAGTTTCCTTCCTTGTCTCTTGTAACATTCTTTATTTTAAAGTCTATTTTATCTCATATGAGTATTGCTACTCCAGCTTTCTTTTGATTTCCACTTGCATGGAATATCTTTTTCCATCCCCTCACTTTCAATCTGTATGTGTCCCTTGGTCTGAAGGGGTCTCTTGTAGACAGCATATATATGGGTCTTGTTTTGGTATCCATTCAGCAAGACTGTGTCTTTTGATTGGAGCATTTAATCCATTCATGTTTAAGGTAATTATAGATATGTATGTTCCTATGACCATTTTCTTAATTGTTTTGGGTTTGTTTTTGTAGGTCCTTTTCTTCACTTCTGTTTCCCATGTAGAGAAGTTCCTTTACCATTTGTTGTAGAGCTGGTTTGGTGGTGCTGAATTCTCTTAGCTTTTGCTTGTCTGTAAAGCTTTTGATTTCTTCACCAAATCTGAATGAGATCCTGCTCGGGTAGAGTAACCTTGGTTGTAGGTCTTCCCTTTTGTCACTTTAAGTATATCATACCACTCCCTCTGGCTTGTAGAGTTTCTGCTGAGAAATCAGCTGTTAACCTTATGGGAGTTCCCTTGAATGTTATTTTTCATTTTTCCCTTGCTGCCTTCAATAATTTTTCTTTGTCTTTAATTTTTGCCAGTTTGATTACTATGTGTCTTGGCGTGTTTCTCATTGGGTTTATCCTGTATGGGACTCACTGCGCTTCCTGGACTTGGGTGGCTATTTCCTTTCTCATGTTAGGGAAGTTTTTGACTATAATTTCTTCAAATATTTTCTCGGGTCCCTTTTCTCTCTTTTCTCCTTCTGGGACTCCTACGATGCGAATGTTATTGTGTTTAATGTTGTCCCAGAGGTCTCTTAGGCTGTTTTCATTTCTTTTCTTTCTTTTTTCTTTATTCTGTTCCACAGCAGTGAATTCCACCGTTCCGTCTTCCAGGTCACTTATCTGTTCTTCTGTCTCAGTTATTCTGCTATTGATTCCTTCTAGTGTAGTTTTCATTTCATTTATTTTATTGTTCATCTCTGTTTGTTTGTTCTTTAATTCTTCTAAGTCTTTGTTAAACATTTCTTTCATCTTCTCGATCTTTGCCTCCATTCTTTTTCCGAGGTCCTGGATCATCTTCACTATCATTATTCTGAATTCTTTTTCTGGAAGGTTGCCTATCTCCACTTCATTTACTTGTCTTTCTGGGTTTTTTTCTTGTTCCTTCATCTGGTACATAGCCCTCTGCCTTTTCATCTTGTCTCTCTTTCTGTGAATGTGGTTTTTGTTCCACAGGCTGCAGGATTGTAGTTCTTCCTGCTTCTGCTGTCTGCCCTCTGGTGGATGAGGCTATCTAAGAGGCTTGTGCAGGTTTCCTGATGGGAGGGACTGGCGGTGGATAGAGGTGGCTTCTTCATTTATTTCTGATATGATCTTTATGATTTCTTTCCTTCTGCTAACTTCGGGGGTGGGGGTTGTTCTTCTTTCATTAATTGATTTAGGTGTACATTTATGTTGTTTGAGATTTTTCTTGTTTTGTGAGGTAGGGTTGTATTGCTATAAACTTCCCTCTTAGAACTGCTTTTGCTGCATCCCATACATTTTGGGTTGTCATATTTTCATTGTCATTTGTTTCTAGGTATTTTTCTATTTCCTCTTTGATTTCTTCAGTTATCTCTTGGTTATTTAGTAGCATATTGTTTAGCCTCCATGTGTTTGTATTTTCTACAGTTTCTTCCCTGTAATTTATATCTAGTCTCATAGCATTGTGGTTGGAAAAGATACTTGATATAATTTCAATTTTCTTAAATTTACCAAGGCTTGATTTGTGACCCAAAATATGATCTATCCTGGAGAATGTTCTGTGTGCACTTGAGTAGAAAGTGTATTCCTTGTTTTTGGATGGAATGTCCTATAAATGTCAAAAAAGTCCATCTTGTTTAATGTGTCATTTAAAGCTTGTGTTTCCTTATTTATTTCATTTTGGATGATCAGTCCATTGGTGAAAGTGGGGTGTTAAAGTCCCCTACTATTATTGTGTTACTGTCAATTTCCCCTTTTATGGCTGTTAGCATTTGCCTTATGTATTGAGGTGCTCCTATGTTGGGTGCATAAATATTTACAATTGTTATATCTTCTTGGATTGATCCCTGGATCATTACATAGCATCCTTCTTTGTGTCTTGTAATAGTCTTTATTTTAAAGTCTATTTTGTCTGATATGGGAATTGCTACTCCAGCTTTCTTTTGATTTCCATTTGCATGGAATATCTTTTTCCATCCCTTCACTTTCAGTCTGTATGCGTCCCTAGGTCTTAAGTGGATCTCTTATAGACAGAATATATCTGGATCTTGTTTTTGTAGCCACTCAGCCAGTCTACATCTTTTGGTTGCAGCATTTAATCCATTTACTTTTAAGGTAATTATCCATATGTATGTTCTTACTACTATTCTCTTAATTGTTTTGGGTTTGTTTTTGTAGGTCTTTTCCTTCTCTTGTGTTTCCTGCCTAGAGAAGCTCCTTTACCATTTGTTGTAGAGCTGGTTTGGTGGTGCTGAATTCTCTTAGCTTTTGCTTGTCTGTAAAGGTTTTAATTTCTCCATCAAATCTGAATGAGATCCTTGCTGGGTAGAGTAATCTTGGTTGTATGTTTTTCCCTTTCATCACTTTAAATATGTCCTGCCACTCCCTTCTGGCTTGCAAAGTTTCTGCTGAAAGATCCACTGTTAACCTTATGGGGATTCCCTTGTTGCTTTTCCCTTGTTGCTTTTAATATTTTTTCTTTTTATTTAATGTTTGATAGTTTGATTAATATGTGTCTTGGCATGTTTCTCCTTGGATTTATCCTGTATGGGACTCTGCACTTCCTGGACTTGAATGACTATTTTTTTCCCATGTTAGGGAAGTTTTCAACTATAATCTCTTCAAATATTTTCTCAGTCCCTTTCTTTTTCTCTTCTTCTCCTGGGACCCTTATAATTTGAATGTTGGTGAGTTTAATGTTGCCCCAGAGGTCTCTGAGACTACCCTCAGTCAGTTCTTTTCATTCCTTTTTTCTTTATTCTGCTCTGTAGTAGTTATTTCCACTCTTTTATCTTCTAGGTCACTTATCCGCCCTTCTAACTCAGTTATTCTGCTATTGATTCCTTCTAGAGAATTTTTAATTTCATTTATTGTGTTGTTCATCATTGTTTATTTGCTCTTTAGTTCTTCTAGGTCCTTGTGAAACGTTTCTTGTATTTTCTCCTTTCTATTTCCAAGATTTTGGTTTATCTTTACTATCATTACTCTGAGTTCTTTTTTAGGTAGGCTGCCTATTTCTTCTTCATTTGTTTGGTCTGGTGGGTTTTTACCTTGCTCCTTCATCTGGTGCATATTTGTCTGTCTTCTCATTTCATTTAATTTGCTGTGTTTGGGGTCTCCTTTTCACAGGCTGCAGGTTCATAGTTCCCGTTGTTTTTGGTGTTTGCCCCCAGTGGGTGAGGTTGTTTCAGTGGCTTGTGTAGGCTTCCTGGTGGAGAGGACTGGTGCCTATGTTCTGGTGGGTGGGTCTGGATCTTGTCTTTCTGGTGGGCAGGGCTGCATCCAGTGGTGTGTTTTGGGTTGTCTGTGAACCTAGTATGATTTTAGGCAGCCTCTCCGCTAATGGGTGGGTTTGTGTTCCTGTTTGGCTAGTTGTTTGTCATGGGGTGTCCAGCACTGGAGCTTGCTGGCCGTTGGGTGGAGCTCGTCTTAGCATTGACACAGAGATCTCTGGGAGAGCTCCTACTGATTGATATTACATGGGGCTGGGAGGTCTTTTGTGGTCCAATGCCCTGAACTCAGCTCTCCCTCCTCAGAGGCTCAAACCTGACACCAGACCAGAACATCAATACCCTGTCAGCCACATGGCTCAAAAGAAAAAGGAGAAAAAAAGAAAGAAAAGCAAAAAACGTTGAAATTTAAAAAAATAAATTTTTTATTAACATTAAAAAATATGAATAATTTTAAAAAAGAGCAACCAAACCAATAAATCCACCAGTGATAACAAGCACTAAAAAGTAAGCTGAGATAAACATAAAAATCAGAAACAAATCAGTCGCAGGCAGCAAACCCCAAGTCTACAGTTGTTCCCAAAGTTCACCACCTCAATTTTGGGATGATTCATTGTCTATTCAGGTATTCCACAGATGCAGGGTACATCAAGTTGATTGTGGGGATTTAATCTGCTGCTCCTGAGGCTGCTGGGAGAGATTTCCCTTTCTCTTCTTTGTTCACACAGCTTCTGGAGTTCAGCTTTGCCTTTGGCCCAGCCTCTGTGTTTAGGCCTCCCTCTGGTGTCTGTTCCCCACCCAGATAGGAGGGGGTTAAAGCAGTGGCTGATTAGGGGTCTCTGGCTCACTCAGGCCACAGGGAGGGAGGGGTACGGTACTCATAATTGGAATGTGGGGTGACCCTGTGGCGGCAGAGGCCAGCATGACGTTGCAACAGCCTGAAGCATGCCATGTGTTCTCCTGGGGAGGTTGTCCCTGGATCATGGGACCCTGGCAGTGGTGGGCTGCAGAGGCTCCCGGGAGCATGTGTATAGTGACCTGTGCTTGCACACAGGATTCTGGGTGTCTGCAGTGGCAGCATTTGTGTTTCATGCCCAGGTCTGGGGTCCAAGCTGATAGCCGAGGCTTGCACCCTTTTTGAAGCTTGTTTAGGCAGTGCTCTGTCTTCTGTGGGCAGTTGGGGAAGGAATCCTCTCTCCTCGCGCACACCGAAACAATGGTCTCTTGCCTCTTAGACAGGTCCAGACCTTTTCCTGGACTCCCTCCCAGCTAGCCGTGGCGCACTAGCCCCCTCTGGCTGTGTTCATGCAGCCAACGCCAGTCCTCTCCCTGGGATCTGACCTCCAAAGCCCGAGCCTCAGCTCCCAGCCCCTGCCCTCCCCCAGCAGGTGAGCAGACAAGCCTCTCAGGCTGGTGAGTGCTGGTTGGCACTGATCCTCTGTTCCGGAATCTCTCTGCTTTGTTTTCTGCACCCCCATTGCTGCGCTCTCCTCTGTGGCTCTGAAGCTTCCCCTCCCCTGCCCAACCCCCATCTCCATAGTGAAGGGGCTACCTAGTGTGTGGAAACTTTTCCTCCTTCTCAGCTCCCTCCCAGAGACGCAGGTCCCATCTCTATTCTTTTGCCTCTGTTTTTTCTTTTTTCTGTTGCCCTACCCAGGTACATGGGGAGTTTCTTGCCTTTTGGGAAGTCTGAGGTCTTCTGCCAGCGTTCAGTAGGTGTTCTGTAGGAGTTC
The DNA here is from genome assembly GCF_963455315.2 of Globicephala melas. NCBI lineage: Eukaryota > Metazoa > Chordata > Mammalia > Artiodactyla > Delphinidae > Globicephala > Globicephala melas. The sequence goes on from NC_083315.2 coordinate 126,885,933, forward strand.
GGTATTTTTGATATGATGCAAAAAAGTGCTTATGGCCTACAAACGTCTTAGAGTGACCACCAGGCATTTGATTTATATTAACATTGACTAATACTGGAATAGTTATGTGCATGTGATTTTGAGTCCTTTTTTTTAAACTTACATTCCGTTTGAACATCTTCCCATTGTTTAAAACCATGATTTTTTTTAATGGCTTTATATTCTATCATAGGGGTAAGCAAGCCATCAGTTATTTAGTCATTTCTCTCCTTAGAGCACTAAATTGTTTTGTTTGGGTTTGGTTTTTTTGTATTCTATATAAAGCTACCAGAACAGTCTTGTACATAGTTTTTTTTTTTTTTTTTTTTTTTTTTTGCGGTACACAGGCCTCTCACTGTTGTGGCCTCTCCCATTGCGGAGCACAGGCTCCGGACGTGCAGGCTCAGCAGCCATGGCTCACAGGCCCAGCCACTCCGCGGCATGTGGGATCTTCCCGGACCAGGGCACAAACCCATGTCTCCTGCATCAGCAGGTGGACTCTCAACCACTGCGCCACCAGGGAAGTCCTGTACATAGATTTTTGCATGAACCTCTTATTGTTTCCACAGAACAAATTCATAGAAGTGCAATTACAGAGTCAAAGTAGGTGAATGTTTTCAAGGTTCTTGAACATAGTGTCAAATTACCCAATAAAAAGATAATGCCACCAGCAGTACACTAAAGCCCCTATGTGTTCAGTTTCCTCGTGTGTAAAATGGGGATAATAATAATGTGTACCTAATAAAGTCATTGTGCTGGTTAAATTAGTTAATTTAAGTAAAGTGTTTAAAATAGTGCATACACTCTTGTCACCTACACTATTGTCAGTTTTCAAAATATTCTCCGATTTGCTAGGTTAAAAAATAATATATTGCTGCTTTAATTTCTATTTCTTTGACTATTATTGGGATTGAAGATACCTCCATATATATTTCTTCTTTTGTGAAGTATTTGGTCTTGTCTTTTGCTAATAAAAGAAGAACTTTCAAAAAGTTCCCCCTAATAATGCCCTTTATATTACATCCTAGTTAATGATTCTTAAAGCTGCTGGACATTTTTTTAACACATCTTTGAAGCTCAAAAATTCAAACAGGTCCTAACTTTTTATTACTCAGCTTTTGTTTTATAGCAATTATCACTTACTTTCCTGAAAGGCCTACAGAAAAAAAAAACTATCAGAGGTTGATTTTTTAATGTCCTTCTGCATTAACCACAGGTGAATCAGCCTAGATGTTGTCATCATAAGAAGACTTACCATGTTATTTAACTGAAAGAACTGTATGGAAATAGTTAAAAGCATCGTGCAAAGAGACAAATCCTTCTCCCAAAACTCCCAAACAGCCAGACTCTCCATGTTTCTTCGTTGTGGTCCACCAGTCACCCCAATAACCTAGGAGAACTCCTGGAAGAATTTATTCAAAAGGCAGATCCAAGGCCCCTCCTCAGACCTCCAAACTTAGGATCTTGGATGACTGGGTCCTAGAATCTGCTTATGTCACAAGCTTCTTGAGTGATTTTCTGGGAGTCACAATGCTAAAGTATGTCTAGTTTGCCAAATCACGTGGTTTGTAATGTCTTACAAAGCATAATCAAACCAAAGGTATGATAGAAGATTTAGTAGATACCTACCATCACTATGGTAGGTATCAACTAAATTTAAAGCATTATTATTTCTAGTAAGTGTGGATCTCCTACTAATTTGTTAACTGATCAACACAGATAAATAGAGACTTGTCCCCTGCCCTACCCCCATTTCTAGCTGTGTGACCCTAGTAAATTACTTCATTTGCTGAGCCTCATTTCCCCATTTGCAAAGGTGGGAAATCACGCTACCTGTCTCATGGAATCATTCCAAGACTGAACTTAGACTATATATGTTAAGTGTCTACCACAATTTCTGGCACAAAAAAAAATGACAGCTCTTACATCAGTGGGATGAAAAGTTATGCAGCTGAGGAAGACACATCGGTCTACAGTAACAGCTGATAATAATGGAACACCAGAGTTGACGAACGACTTTCACAGGCAATTTCTTGTTCTACCCTCTGAATGTTTAGGTGAGACAGGAAGAAAACATATTGTTATCATATCCCTTTTACAGACTGAGGCAACTGAAGGCTGACCAAGGCTATAAAGTTACGTAGTTAGTAAATAGCAGAGCTTGAATGACTGACTTTAGAACCCAATATTTCAATACTTGTTAAAAACTAAAAAGCATGGAGTCTTCAAGAGGGTCTATTATTCCCTTCAGTCATTTCATGAATGGAAACATTCTCTAGTGTATTCAACCTAAAGAATGCCTTTTCTGGGTTTAGAAAGTATGATAAACAACAGCTAAATGAAACCGAGAGCAATTATCGTTTTTCCAGAATCTAGCTTGCTCTCATTTACTTTCAAGGTTACCTACAGTTCAAGAGAAACCATTGTGGCCATCTTCAAGGCTTCCATACCACAAAAACTATTCAAGCCAGGTTTAAAGGGCAACTCAAAATGCTCTCTTCTCTTCTAAGACCTCATAACCTCTCACACTTAGAGCTGGTGGTTCTTTCCTGGTTCTTCTTACAGCTCCCAAGCACCTTCCTCCTTTGCTTTAAAGCGTATTTGCATAATATTCATGGTGAGATTTAGGTCTAAATTATCAAAATGAAAATCCTCTGTCCTGAGGTATAAGCTAACGAAAACAGATCTCATTTTTATTCAATTCCCTCAATTCCTGATGTGGAAGATGCTCCCGCTCGTCTGTACCATTTTTCGTTGTTTCTCCACAACCAAAAATATTATCTGAAGAATCACAAAACTATGAAAGAAACAACTCATTGAGATTGTGAACAGCATATTTCTCTTTACAGATCAGTGCATCATTTGAATATAGCCTCGTTCTGTGTTCCCAGTTTTGAGTCAGGACCATTCTCACAGTTCAGCACTTCATAATTACATACAATTAACAGCTTGGAGGCTGAGCAGCAGAGTGACTGGTAAGCACTGAAAGCTACAAATCTGTTTTGCAGTAGTGTATATTTTTTTCTCCCTTGACGTTCTTTATTGTTGTTTTGCTTGTTGCTTATTAGCATACCTCTGGGAAATGTTTCAAAGATGTAATGTTAATGAGCAAACACTTGTGAGATTGCCAGCCATTTCAGATGACTTTCTTTCTTTCCAAGCCACAGAAAGGGGGGAAATGAACTGACACATTGTTATGCAGCAAAATAGAATTATGCAGAAAATGCAAAATTATTGCAAAATATTATTTATACAGAGGATAGCCCTGAAGAAGTCAGGGCATCATTGATTAGCAGTAAGAAAGTAGGAATGGATCTGAATTTTACTGTCTACTAAAGAATCTTGTTAATACAAAGAGCATCACAGATATTTCAACGCAAGAGGCAAGAGTTACTCTATCTGTCCCTAAGCTTATAGACCAAATGATAGGGAAAATGAGCTGGATAGGGTAAAGGAAGTAGATGTTTGAAAGGGGAGTAGGTATACAAAGGCCTGTCAGAGATTCAAGGCTCACTACAGGATAATAATAAAATAATAAAAACTATAATATTAGCATGAACACAGCCAACATTAATTGAATGCTTACTCTGTCCCAGTCATTGTTCTAAATGACTCACGTGTGCACTAACTCATGTAATCCTCACAACCATTCTGTGAAGTAGATGAAGTTATCAACCCATTTTACAGTTGAAGAAACTAAGGCTCAGAGAAGCTAGGTAACTTGGCCAAAGTCACACAGTGAGTAAATGAGGAAAGATGGAATTTAAACCCAGACGCCTGCTCTGAAGCCCCTTCTCCTCAGGGCTGCTAAAGAATGGGGCTCCACTCCTGGGGTGCATATTTGACAAGCAGGTGATTCTAATGGAAGTGGTCTGCAGACCACACTTGGGGGGAAAGACTCTGCTGAAACAAGGGGAGTGCTGCTAGCAAACTAAATGTTTTGCTGAACGGAGCTGTCTTTATACTCACTGCACAGAAGATAGTGTGCACACAGCAGTCCGAAGCCCCGTTTAGTCCACTCATAATGATTCCTGGGTGGTACTAACTCATCCAAAGGTACTCTGCCCTTTTACCAGAAGATAGGGGACACAAACAGTCCCCAACATTCAAGACAACCACACGCGTGGGCCATACCTGGAGGACTTATCTATGGAAAGTGCCAGTCTTGATGCCTGGCCTTTGTAGGTGCTCAATAAAGTCTGTGAACAGAATCTCCTTTCCAGAAGGCAAAGGAAATTGAATATCCACTTTTCAGCAATTTAAAAATCTCAAGGTAACAGATACCCAGCTCACATTTTTGTCAAAAAGACCCCATCTCCCAACAAGACCCTCTGTAACAATGCAGGTCACGAGCACTTCCTTGTAATGGGTTTATTCACCCTTGCTTTTTAAAGGGGTTTTTGAAGTTCTTCTTTAGAGAGAAGTTGTCTGATGGCAATATCTTTCTAGGCTTCTAGCAGAGTTTCCTCCTGCTACTGGCTGAGGTGGGACGATGTTGCCCAGATCTTCTTACTTAGCCCTGATTACCCTGCCTGTGAATGTTAGTGAGGGTCTGAGCTGAGGCCCTAAGAAGGTTTGGATTTATCCTCTTGGATATCAGCAGATCAGAAACATTCATTTAGCCCTTTCAGAGAGCTGTTAAGAACTCTTATGCCACACACCCCAGTGAGCACAGGATCTGCTCTCAGAGGCACCAACCAAACAGCCTCTGAGTAAGCAACACAGGACCTGCCCTTGTTCAAAGGCTTTCACTGATGGTCAGACTTTCCATCTTTAAAAAGGGAGGATTCAGCTCCCAGTGCCCGGGACTCCTTAACATAGCCCACCGCTGTGCTCCGCTCACCTGCTTCATCACGCGCCGAGATCTGACTCTCAGCCTCACCACTTGGAAGGAATGTGTGATGTTCGTGGATCAGCTGTTGGGATGTAACAGCATCAATATTTGCCCAGGGTCACTCTAGTAGTCAACTAGTTTCTGCTGAAATGGATCAGGCTTCTTACAAGACATGCTGCAAAAGGGTGAATACCTTCCCTCTAACATTCTGTTCAGTGTTTACTTCACTGAAACACTCCATTACTGCACGCTGAGCAAAAGAAGGGACGCGGGGAGGAACCAATTTAGTGGTGATTAAGTTCAGAGTCATTGCTGAAATTATTTGCATTTGTCTGAGGAACGGTAACCTTTAAGACTATGTCATTTAAAGAAATGATTAGATATTATTTTGCTGGCAGCAATAATCAGGCATTTGTCGTAAAATGGCTTCCTTGCAAGAAAATCGCCAAATAATGGCAGAAAAACACCCAGCTCTAAATACAATGAAGCATGAGAGGCAAAGTCAAGATTTAAACGGCTCTCACGCTGTGCGGACAGACCAGAGTCACTGAAATGATGTCTTGCTGTTTCCGGGCACACTGGGAGCCTCTGCTGAGGCACTAATGGGCCCCGCACAGGTCTTTAGAGTGACTTCCTCACAGGGCATCTGGAATAACTGGGCTTAGTGTTTTACCAGATGAAGTAAATGCAGGGCCGAGCGCCTGGGAGAACAATAGCTTCTCTGCACCAGAGGAGATGTGCAGGCTTCCACCTGGGGCTTGGGCTGGTTCCCACTCCTGTTTGCCCCCTTGTTCCATGAGGCTAACAAAACACATCTCACACACGAGGCCTCCACACAGGCCCACGGGGGCCCAGGGGAACTCTGGAACCCCAAAGCCGATTATTTTCCTATTGTCACCTTGCCTTCCTTGTTCCCAACAAAAATGGGGGAGGTGGGCAGGGACCTTTACAAAAGTAACACTTGGAATTAGTTCTTAGGTTATACTTCTCCCCACAACCAGAGTTCCATAAAAAGCTACCTCTGATTCTTGGTAATAACACCTTGTAACTGAGCAGCGCCCTATAGGGCCTTCCCAGGACAGACCCCTGCCCCATATGCTCTGCTGTAGCTCCTCTCTTAAGCACCTAGATAATAGTATCTGATGCACATTTCCTGAGTTGTTTAACAGATGCTAAAACCACCACCAAATGGAAGAAATTAACTACTTGATGGCCATGAGCACATAGCCCCCAGACCTACTTGTGCCTAAGGATTGATAATGTTAACCCCTGTGACACTGCCCTGTTACCTCACCATCAACCAGTCAGAGAATTGTGCATGAGCTGATCACATACCCTGAGACCCCCCCGCCTTTCCCTCACCTGGCCTTTAAAAATGCTTTGCTGAAACCCTTCGTGGAGTTCAGGGTTTCTGAGTACCAGTCACCCATTCTCCTTATATGGCACCTTTAAAATAAACACTGCACTTTCCTTCACCACAATCCAGTGTCAGTAGATTGGCTTTACTGCACGTGGGAGAGCAGACCCAAGTTTGGTTCTGTAACAACTTGAGTTATATTTTCAAGTAAGAACTACAGGTTTACTTTGTGACCGCCTGGAGGGGTGGGATAGGGAGGGTGGGAGGGAGGGAGACGCAAGAGGGAAGAGATATGGGAACATACGTATATATATAACTGATTCATTTTGTTGTAAAGCAGAAACTAACACACCATTGTAAAGCAATTATACTCCAATAAAGATGTTAAAAAAAAAAAAGAACTACAGGTTTAAAATCCTTCCAATCCATTTTATATATCGTTTCCAAGTTTGTCTTCGATTCAGTTCAACAAGTGTGTACTGAATGTCTTGAGAACCTATATCTTCCCAGATATATCTACTTCCCAGATATATATCTACTCAGATCAAGAACAAGCACTTCCTCTGGAGGTCAAGGCCATCAGTGAGCCAGCCCCGACCTATGTCCAACCACATCCTCTCTTATTCCTCATCAGCCACCCCTTCTGGAAGGTCGTCTTTCGTTAACTCCACCACATCAGCTTTCCGTCAGTGTCGGAACTGCCACACAGCTCCTCCATAGCATTCCTTCTGTTCTTCCTGTGATGCACCACATTTGTCCCCAGCTCGACACCTTCCCGGAAATCTCCCAGAACAAACCCCCTCCTACTCGCTCTCAATTTATTCCTACGCTTCCTTCTAGGTGCTCCTCACAATTTAACCCACATCCAACAAATCTTTGCTGAGGGCTGCTGCTCTACAATGCTCCGTCCCTTCCGGCATTTGCTCCCATTTATATATCCAATTTTTCTCCTTGGTTTCATATATGTATAGTTTCCTCCAACTGGGATTTGACATTTGCAAAACCAGAAACCAAGTCGTTTACTTCTTTATGTGGATTCACCCCCACATTCATCTAATGCCTACTGTGTGCCAGTCATGTTGTCCCTCAAAGGATCAAAAATGGTACTTAGTATAGAATGTGCACTGAATAAGTAAGTAAACATTTGTTGGCTTAATAAACAGACTCAGAACCCAACAGCCTCATTTGGGTTCCACAGTTTCTTTTTATTTTTGTAGGGAGGAAAAGCCTGTTAAATACATACACATCCACTCGGTTTACATTTTTCACATGCAGGATGCTGTCTCTATATGAGCAGCGAGGACATCATTTTAAGCGTTGAGCTTGATACTCTCCGCCATGGCAGGGAGAATAATCCAACCAACACCAGGTAAGTTGTCCCACTGTGGGGAGGGGAAGAACCACAGACTCTCTCTTAAGACATGCCCTTTGCACTTAGTGACATGCAGACTCAGCTTAGGACCCTAGCCTGAAAGAAGCGCAGTCACACCTGCTCAACCTCTGCAAGACCTGACTCCCCTGTGATGCCCCAGAACCTGCCCAGATGGAAGCCAGGTGGTGATGGCCCAGCCTCCTAAGTGAAGCAGGTAGAGGGGGGTTCTCTCCAGCTCCTCATTCACAAGCTTCTGCCTTGTTCAGACCCAACCACTGACACATGACAACAGTCCACTGTGGAAACAGCAATTTCCAAAAGTGGCCACATCAGGGCAATTCCAGGAGAACACCAGCCCTCAGGACAATCCTGGGAGACCAGCCAGGCAGCACACATTTGCCACTGAGATGCTATCTCCCCCACCCAACCCAAGCCATTCTGGGGGTGAGAGGGACAATAAGTAAACCAAATGGAAATTAAAATCCTGGCTCCGATGGGTGTGTGACCTCAGGCAGTTTGCTTAACTTTTCTCTCAATTTCTTCATCTATAAAATGGGGGCCATAATAATACCTACTCACCGAACATGGAGAATTAAACAAGCCAAATCAGTGTCAGGCTTAACACAGTGCTTGTCACCCCATAACAGATCATGATTATTGTCATTAACTGTGATCACTGAAATCCAAATTTGGACTTTTTCTCTCTGATCCTAAATGGCCGCACATCAAGTGTTTTTGCAAAAATCTATTAGCTTTTCCCTTCCTTCTCATTTACGCTCACTCTTCAATTTTCTCTTTTGTTTCCTCTTTCCCTCCACTCCTATGACTACTGACAACCAAGAAACATAAAGGTTAGTTCTGAAATTACATTTAAAACAAGAGGCAGGGAACCCTCTTACATTGTTGGTGGGAATGTAAATTGGTACAGCCACCATGGAAAATGGAACAGAGGTTCCTCTAAAAACTAAAAATAGAGTTGCCATATGATCCAGCACTCCCACTCCCACTGGGCATATATCCAGACAAAAGTCTAATTCAAAAAGATATATGCACCCCTAGGTTCATAGCAGTGCTATTTACAATAGCCAAGACATGGAAGCAACCTAAATGTCCACTGACAGATGAATGAATAAAGAAGATGTGGTATCTATAGACAATGGAATATTACTCAGCCATAAAAAGGAATGAAATAATGCCATTTGCAGCAACATGGATGCAACTAGAGATTATCATACTAAGTGAAGTAAGTCAGAAAAAGACAAATACTATATGATATCATATGTGGAGTCTAAAATATGACACAAATGAACATATCAATGATAAAAAACAGACTCACAAATGTAGAGAACAGACTTGTGGTTGCCAAGGGGGAGGGGGGTGGGAGAGGGAAGGACGGGGAGTTTGGGATTAGCAGACGCAAACTAGTATATTGAGGATAGATAAGCAACAAGGTCCTACTGTACAGCACAGGGAATTATATTCAGTAACCTGTGATAAACCATAATGGAAAAGTATATGAAAAAATATATTTCCTGAGTTACTTTGCCGTACAGCAGAAATTAACACAACATTGTAAATCAACTCCAATAAAATTAGAAAAAAAATGAAGTGATGGCTCATGTTAAGCCTGCCTCCAGTTATGTGCACGACACTGCAGCTCCATCACCCGTCCTTTTTCTTTGGGCCGCACCGTGAGGCTTTCAGGATCTTAGTTCCCCAACCAGGGATTGAACCTGGGCCCTTGGCAGTGACAGCACTGAGTTCTAATCACTGGACTGCCAGGGAATTCCTTACCTGTCCATTTTTCATGGTCAAACATCACTTCATCCACGTCCCATCACCGCCATCTCTGCACTGGGAATCCTTTAACTTCTCAGAAAACAGTGTGCCATTTTAGAGATTTTCCATGTGTACCAATTAGGAGACTGCAATAAGACATTTTCTCATCCAGTTTGTTCCAAAACAGTGAAGCATTCCAGTCTCTTCCATTTTGACCAAATTCACCCAGAAAGTAAACTATTTAGAAAAAGAGAAAGTGTGTGTATGTATGCTGGAAAAATGGAAACTTGTCTTTGTTCATGTGAAATTCTCTGTACTCAGTTAAACTATTTGGGTTTTGTCTTTTCTTGTAAGAAAGGAAATACAATACAGCACATGAGTCCAGATTTTCCTGGGATTTGGCAGGTCTGTGGATCTTGTTTAATTCTCCATTTACTGAATCTTTCGTTATTAATAGTTCAGTTTCTCAGTGTGCTTCTGCTGTAGTGATGGAAAAGAATTTGCCCTCTAGGAGCCAAATACAACATCAAATAGATCTGTTAACATGCTCCTTGGTAAATTAGCCAAGAAAGTAGATTTATCCTTCATTTATTAAATAAGGAGACTGCTTTACTAACTAGCACTTTTCTTTATTTAAAATTATGTACTATTGAAAAGACTGTCAAGTTGAACAGCTTCTCCATACCCTGCAGCAGGAGGCAGGATAATGGCTCAAAAGATTTTGACATCCTATTCCCCCGAACCTGTGACTATGTTAACTTATATGGCAAAAAAAAAAATGTCACTAAGGTTAAGGACTTTGAGATGAGGCGATTATCCTGAATTACTTGGATGGGTTCATTCTAATCATATGAGTCCTTAAATGTAGAGACACTGTCCTAGCTGTGGTTAGAGAGAGAGATACAAAGACAGAAGAAGGTGCAGGGAGATTCAATGTTAGAAGGACTTGACCACCTTTGAAGACTGAGGGAGGGACACAGACAAAGGAAGACTGAGGAAAAGGCAGCTTCTAGAAGCTAGAAAAGGCAAGGAAATGTATCTCCCCTAGAACATCCAAAAGAAATGCAGCCCTGCCTATTCCTTGAGACCCATGTTGGACTTTCTGAATGACAGAACTGTAAATAACAAATTTGTATTGTTTAGCTCACTAAGTGTGTGATAATTTGTCTCAGCTGTAATAGAAAATAAATACACTGACTCCAACTAACCCTTTGACGTCAAAGCCAGTCAGAATGTGAGGTTCTTCTAGCAAGCTAGGGAGTTTCCATTAGAAAGGGGCTGAGTTGCACTTACTAACAAAGTTTAATTTTGGTTTGGAAAAGCATTCTGTGTTTCAAACCGAAACGTTACTGCCACATTTCATTAAAGCCTAGCAGATGGCCTGATGCTCCCCCAGCAACAGATACCATAGGGGCTGAATAGTCTTCTTTTGGCCCTGCTCCAAGGCATAAATCAATCTCCAACACTAAATATATAAATAAATAAAATTTTTAAAATGTGGACTGGGTTGCAATTGCAGCTCTCTTTGCCCATGCTATTCAGTTGCTCTTATGCAGTAGCATGAATGAATGAATGAATGAATGAATGAATGAATGTCTAGTGATTGGAAATGCCAAACAGATGCACAAAAAGGGAAATAAACAATGTTTATGGATTACAGAGGTTATGAATTGTATAGTCATTAAGAAATAGCGGGGCTCTTTGGTGGGGCTAATGGCAGACTCTGGGAGGGCTCATGCCAAGGAGTACTTTCCAGAACTTCTGCTGCCAGTGTCCTTGTCCTCACGGTGAGACACAGCCACCCCCTGCCTCTGCAGGAGACCCTCCAACACTAGCAGGATGCTGAGGACTGTCCGGAACATCTTGAGTTTGGACTGCACCTCCCCTGATCGCCTGCAGCTTTCCTAGACAAAAAAGTTTGCCAAGCCCTGGTCTAGAGGAACCTGAGCTCCAAGAATTACATATGGGAGGCAGTGGAAACATTTCAATTCTCAATTGCCAAGTAAAAGGTTATTATGTATTTCCAAAGATTCATCCTCAAAGAATCCATTGACTTCTGCCTAATAAAAATGTGTATTAGAGCAACAGCCAGCTCTACTCACCACCAGTCTCTCCCATCAGGAAACTTGCACACGCCTCTTACATAGCCTCATCCACTAGAGGGCAGACAGCAGAAGCAAGAACTACAGTCCTGCAGCCTGTGAAACAAAACCCACTTTCACAGAAAGATAGACAAGATGAAAAGGCAGAGGGCTATGTACCAGATGAAGGAACAAGAAAAAAACCCAGAAAAACAACTAAATGAAGTGGAGATAGGCAACCTTCCAGAAAAAGAATTCAGAATAATGATAGTGAAGATGATCCAGGACCTTGGAAAAAGAATGGAAGCAAAGATCGAGAAGATTAAAGAAATGTTTAACAAAGACTTAGAAGAATTAAAGAGCAAACATCTAGAAAAATTAAAAAACAGAGATGAACAATACAATAACTGAAATGAAAAATACACTAGAAGGAATCAATAGCAGAATAACAGGCAGAAGAACAGAGAAGTGACATGGAAGACAAAATGGTGAAATTCACTACTGCAGAACAGAATAAGAAAAAATAATGAAAAGAAAGGAAGACAGCCTAAGAGACCTTTGGGACAACATTAAATGCAACAACATTCACATTATAGGGGTCTCAAAAGGAGAAGAGAAAGAAAAAGGACCTGAGAAAATATTTGAAGAGATTATAGTCAAAAACTACCCTAACATGGAAAAGGAAATAGCCACCCAAGTCCAGGAAGCTCAGAGAGTCCCAGGCAGGATAAACCCAAGGAGAAACACACCAAGACATGTAGTAATCAAATTGGCAAAAATTAAAGGCAAAGAAAAATTATTGAAAGCAACAAGGGAAAAATGACAAATAACATACAAGGGAACTCCCATGAGGTTAACAGCTGATTTCTCAGCAGAAACTCTACAAGCCAGAAGAGAATGGCATGACATATTTAAAATGATGAAAGGGAAGAATCTACAACCAAGATTACTCTACCTGGCAAGGATCTCATTCAGATTCAGTGGAGAAATCAAAGCTTTACAGACAAGCAAAAGCTAAGAGAATTCAGCACCACCAAACCAGCTCCACAACAATGCTAAAGGAACTTCTCTAAGTGTGAAACACAAGAGAAGAAAAGGACCTACAAAAACAAACTCATAGCAATTAAAAATGGTAATAGGAACATACGTATCAATAATAACCTTAAATGTGAATGGATTAAATGCTCCAACCAAAAGACACAGGTTCGCTGAATGGATACAAAAACAGGACCCATATATATGCTGTCTACGAGAGACCCACTACAGACCTAGGGACACATACAGACTGAAAGTGAGGGGATGGAAAAAGTGAGGGGATGCAAATGGAAAAAGTGAGGGGATGCAAATGGAAATCAAAAGAAAACTGGAGTAGCAATACTCATATCAGATAAAATAGACTTTAAAATAAAGAATGTTACAAGAGACAAGGAAGGACACTACATAATGATGAAGGGATCAATCCAAGAAGATATAACAATTATAAATATATATGCACCCAACATAGAGGCACCTCAATACATAAGGCAACTGCTAATAGCTATAAAAGAGGAAATCGAGAGTAACACAATAATAGTGGGGGACTTTAACACCTCACTTACACCAATGGACAGATCATCCAGACAGAAAATTAATAAGGAAACACAAGCTTTAAATGACACAATATACCAGATAGATTTAATTGATATTTATAGAACATTCCATCCAAAAAAACAGCAGATTACACTTTCTTCTCAACTGCCCATGGAACATTCCCCAGGATAGATCACATCCTGGGTCACAAATCAAGTCTCAGTAAATTTAAGAAAATTGAAATCATATCAAGCATCTTTTCTGACCACAATGCTATGAGATTAGAAATCAATTACTGGGAAAAAAACGTAAAAAACACAAACCCAAGGAGGCTAAACAATACGTTACTAAATAACCAAGAGATCACTGAAGAAATCAAAGAGGAAATCATAAAATACCTAGAGACAAATGACAATGAAAACACGATGATCCAAAACTGATGGGATGCAGCAAAAGCAGTTCTAAGAGGGAAGTTTATAGCAATACAAGCCTACCTCAAGAAACAAGAAAAATCTCAAATAAACAAGCTAAACTTACACCTAAAGGAACTAGAGAAAGAACAAACAAAACCCAAAGTTAGCAGAAGGATAGAAATTATAAAGATCAGAGCAGAAATAAAAGAAATAGAAACAAAAAAAAAAAAAAACAATAGCAAAGAACAATAAAACTAAAAGCTGTTTCTTTGAGAAGATAAACAAAATTGATAAACCAGACTCATCAAGAAAAAGAGGGAGAGGACTCAAATCAATACAATTAGAAATGAAAAAGAAGTTACAACAGACACCGCAGAAATACAAAGCATCCTAAGAGACTACTACAAGCAACCCTACACCAATAAAATGGACAACCTGGAAAAAAATGGATGAATTCTTAAAAAGGTATACCTTCCAAGACTTAACCAGGAAGGAATAGAAAATATGAGCAGACCATCACAAGTAACAAAATTGAAACTGTGATTCAAAAATCTTCCAGCAAACAAAGTGCAGGACCAGATGGATTCACAGGTGAATTCTATCAAACATTTAGAGAAGATCAAACACCCATCCTTCTCAAACTCTTCCAAAAAACTGCAGAGGAAGAAACACTCCCAAACTCATTCTATGAGGCCACCATCACCCTGATACCAAAACCAGACAAAGATACTACAAAAAAAGAAAACTACAGGCCAATATCACTGATGAACATAGACGCAAAAATCCTCAAAAAAATACTAGCAAACAGAATCCAGCAACACATTAAAAGGATCATACACCATGATCAAGTGGGATTTACCCCAGGGATGCAACAAGGATTCTTCAATATGCGCAAAGCAATCAATGTGCTACACCATATTAACAAACTGAAGAATAAATACCATATGATCATCTCAATAGATGCAGAAAAACCTTTTGACAAAATTCAACACCCATTTATGATAAAAACTCTCCAGAAAGTGGGCAAAGAGGGAACCTATCTCAACATAATAAAGGCCATATACGACAAACCCACAGCAAACATCATTCTCAATGGTGAAAAACTGAAAGCATTTTGTCTAAGATCAGGAACAAGACAAGGATGTCCACTCTCACCACTATTATTCAACATAGTTTTGGAAGTCCTACAATCAGAGAAGAAATAAAAAGAATACAAATTGTAAAAGAAGAAGTAAAACTGTCACTGTTTGCAGATGGCATGATACTATACAAAGAGAAACCTAAAGATGCCACCAGAAAAGTATTAGAGCTAATCAATGACTTTGGTAAAGTTGCAGGATACAAAATTAATGCACAGAAATCTCTTGCATTCCTATACACTAATGATGAAAAATCTGAAAGAGAAATTAAAGAAACACTCTCATTTACCATTGCAACAAAAAGAATAAAATACCTAGGAATAAACTTACCTAGGGAGACAAAAGACCTGTATGCAGAAAACTATAAGACACTGATGAAAGAAATTAAAGATGATACCAACAGATGGAGAGACATACCTTGTTCTTGGATTGGAAGAATCAATATTGTGAAAATGACTATACTATCCAAATCAATCTACAGATTCAATATAAGCCCTATCAAATTACCAATGGCATTTTTTACAGAACTAGAACAAAAAAATCTTAAAATTTGTATGGAGACACAAAAGACCCCGAATAGCCAAAGCAGTCTTGAGGGAAAAAAACGGAGCTGGAGGAATCAGACTTCCTGACTTCAGACTATACTACAAAGCTACAGTAATCAAGACAGTATGGTACTGGCACAAAAAACAGAAATATAGATCAATGGAACAGGATAGAAAGCCCAGAGATAAACCCATGCACCTATGGTCAACTAATTTATGTCAAAGGTGGCAAGGATATACAATGGAGAAAAGACAGTCCCTTCAATAAGTGGTGCTGGGAAAACTGGACAGCTACATGTAAAAGAATGAAATTAGAACACTCCCTAGTGCCATACACAAAAATAAACTCAAAATGGATTAGAGACCTAAATGTAAGAGTGGACACTATAAAACTCTTAGAGGAAAACATAGGAAGAACATTCTTTGACATAAATCACAGCAAGATCTTTTTTGATCCACCTCCTAGAGTAATGAAAATAAAAACAAAAATAAACAAATGGAATGTAATGAAACTTAAAAGCTTTTGCAAATCAAAGGAAACTACAAACAAGACGACAAGACAACCCTCAGAATGGGAGAAAATATTTGCAAATGAATCAATGGACAAAGGATTAATCTCCAAAATATATAAACAGCTCATGCAGCTCAATATTAAAAAACACAATCCAAAAATGGGTAGAAGACCTAAATAGACATTTCTCCAAAGAAGATATACAGATTGCCAAGAAGCATGTGAAAAGCTGTTCAACATCACTAATTATTAGAGAAATGCAAATCAAAACTACAATGAGGTGTCACCACACACCAGTTAGAATGGGCATCATCAGAAAATCTACAAACAGCAAATGCTGGAGAGGGTGTGGAGAAAAGGGAACCCTCTTGCACTGTTGGTGGGAATGTAAATTGATACAACCACTATGGAGAACAGTATGGATTTTCCTTAAAAAGTTAAAAATAGAATTAGCATATGATCCAGCTATCCCACTACTGGGCATACACCCAGAGAAATCCATAATTCAAAAAGACACATGCACTCCAATGTTCATTGCAGCACTATTTACAATAGCCAGGTCATGGAAGCAACCTAAATGCCCACTGACAGACAAATGGATAAAGAAGATGTGGTACATATATACAGTGGAATATTACTCAGCCATAAAAAGGAACGAAATTGGGTCATATGTAGAGACATGGATGTATCTAGAGACTGTGATACAGAGTGAAGTAAGTCAGAAAGAGAAAAACAAATATCATATATTAACACATATATGTGGGACCTAGAAAAATGGTATAGATGAACCGCTTTGCAGGGCAGAAATTGAGACACAGATGTAGAGAACAAACGTATGGACACCAAGGGGGTAAAATGGTGGCAGGGGGGTGGGGGGCATGGTGTGGTGAATTGGGAGATGGGATTGACATGTATACACTAATATGTATAAAATGGATAACTAGTAAGAACTTGCTTTATAAAAAAATAAATAAAATAAAATCCAAAAAAAGAAAAGATAGTAAGCCACTACCAATCCAATCTCCCAAAAGAAAAGTTTCTCTATTCCTTATTCGTAGTGATTATATCCAAAACTAGGAAGTCAAAGTATTGACTGGTATTTTTTGCTAAGGATATCGAACACTTACATAATTTGATGACCTACTGTGGTAGAATTTTATTGCTTCTACTAATGAAGAGAGTGAGTTCCTAAGTACATTCTTTTTCAGAAATATGGAGGCAGAGAATTCCCCTAAGTAGAAAAAAAAAAAAAAGCCTCAGCCTGTAAATGCCTAGTTGTGATAGCACTATAATAAAAATACAGTGAACAAACACAAGTGATTGCTTGATCTCAGATCTTTCCCAACTTTGGGGGAAGGAAGGCACTGAGGTAGGATGGGAAAGATTGAAGGGCTGAGGATACTGAAGTCCAACCTCACAGAGGTGGTCACCATCAATTAGAGGCACCTGGAGACTGGTGCTATTTAATTTATTCAAAATGGCACAAACTCAAGCCCAGCATTTGCACAGTTTACATGGGCTTCAGGTTTATTCTTTTCAACACTGCTGTTGTGATAAATCTTGCTTTCCAGAAAATTCCTTCATCAAGGTATCAGCATATATTGTGAATTCCCAAAATTTTATACTTGCAATGGTTAGACGAGTAAACAGAGCAACCACAGTGAAGTTTCTGCAAAATTGACTACATAATGTGAAAATTCCTGGTTGCATTTGTTCTCAAAAACCAGCTGAACTCACAGAATTCAAGTAGCCACTCCCACTGTGTCTTCATGATGTAAATAAAAATGTTACAGATTTGAGGAGAATTCCATTTTTTCCATTAGGGACTATGCAGCAATCATACTTTTTCCATACTTGGCAAATTGACAGATGACAGGATCCATGACGATAATAGTTATAGATCTCCCTAATTGCCATCCAGAATAAATTAATACACTCCTACCCTTAGTCTTCCTTCAACAAGTACAACCAAGCATTCTCATTAAACTTGGACAAAACAGAAAGGACAAAACAACGCTCTAGGGAGTTTTGACTAAATATAACCAGAACATGCACCAGAGAAATCAGACACTGTGTACATCGGGAGATTTCAGAGTCAGTCCTTATTTGATAGCACATTTACTCCATTTATCTAGGATAAAATAGTAGTCTGGTGGTGTCTGTATTGTCTCAATAAGCTGAATTTTTATTCAGATACTGTCAGAGGAAACTTCTACTCAATCCATTTGACTTCTCTCAAACCAAATGGAAAGAAAGTTCTCTAATTATCACTACTATAAGACTCAGACACTCAGGGACCATTCCAAGTTCCAAACTTTCTACTTTACTAAGCCCAAAGCCAATAAAATTTCTCCCTAACTATATATTTCTATATCTAAAAACATCTACTGCACAGCTTCACAAACCCAAAGCGACACAAAAGTCTTGCTACAGAAGCTGATTTTTTTTTTAATTGGGGTATAGTTGTTTTACAATGTTGTGTTAGTCTCTACTGTTCAGAGAAGTGGAGTTCCCTGTGCTATACAGCAGGTTCTTATTAGTTATCTATTTTATACATATTAGTGTATACATGTCAATCCCAATTTCCCAATTCATCCCACCACCACCACCCGCCCCCTCTTTCCCACCTTGGTGTCCATACATTTGTGAAGCTGATTTTTTTTTAATGAAATAGATGGCGTCACCATATTCCTCATCAATTTGTCTCCTTCAATATGTGAAACGCCTTCAAAACAGGTTTTCAGATCAAAGATGACCCATACAATACCCAAATTAGCTAAAAATTAAGACAATAGGTACAAATTGAACAAATTTTCTACTTCTGTTCTGGAACCACTCTCAAATTACACAAAATCCATTCTTGAAGATTTTTCTAGAGATATTAAAGAAAAACATTCTCCTTCCTAGATTGTCACTGAAACATGAATATGTGGTTTTTCCCACGATACGTGAAGGCAGCCAAAAGTGAAATGCAATATTAAGGTCTTCACATTTCTGCTGAGTTCCTTCTCTGTCCCCCTCCTTATGTGGAGGACCATACACCCAACAGACAATAGAATCAAGGAAAACAAAAG
The DNA here is from genome assembly GCF_963455315.2 of Globicephala melas. Lineage (NCBI taxonomy): Eukaryota > Metazoa > Chordata > Mammalia > Artiodactyla > Delphinidae > Globicephala > Globicephala melas. The sequence goes on from NC_083315.2 coordinate 126,904,625, forward strand.
AAGAATAGATTTCGTAGAGTTCAGTACCAAAGATGTTTGCAAAATGTGGCAATGCAAAGTCAAGGTACAAGTAATACAAGAGATTTGAAAGATATGAGAATTTAAGTTCAGAAATAATCCTGGCTTCCTGGCTGCTCCTGGCTTGGCATTGGTACCAACAGTCACCAAGAAATGTCAGAATTTTGTGTGTAACCTCAACAGCAAGATTTAAGATGATGCTGAAACCAGTTTAAGGCGGGTGGGACTGGTATAGTGTACTGGTTGAAAGCCTAAGGTTTAAATCCCACGTCTACGACTTACGAGCAATGATCTATTCTCTTAAACCTCAGTTTTCTCATCTACAAAATGGAGATAATAATAGAATTTAATCTCATAGGATTATTATGCAGATGAATTGTATCATATAAATCCTCTAATATACACTGGGAAGTTAAAGTGGAGTTCATCTAAAACATGATTTATGTGAGAAAGGGGATTAGATAATAGAGATGAATGAAAATAACTTCAGCATGATGAGGGATTCCCCAGCAGGGGGAGGGGAAGACAAAACGGGATGCTTTTAATGGGAGTCTTTGAAGATGACCACAGAACATTAAATGTAAGCAGAACAGTAATGTGTGATTGTTAGAAAGACTTAGAGGTATGATCACTATTTGCACCCAATTCAAATGTCAATTAGGCTGAATATAGAAACAGAAAAAACTCAAAAGTGTTTCAAAAATGTATGCCTCTCTTACCCTCCACGTTTGAGAGGTTGATGAGAGAGGTGAAAGACTGATACTGAAGCAATGAAGCTTCACTGTCTAATTCTACATCTGCTGGGGAATCCTTGAGCTGTACTTGACATGAGGAGGTGCCGAAGTCTAGGGCAGAATCCCAGGTTGGTCCATACGAGGCTCTCAGTGGGTAGATGCTCCTGGAACATTTTTAGAAATAGATAACTGAAACACTCAAGCCACACCTACCACTGAATCTGGCCCGCTGGAACTATGTACATTTCAGGAGACAGTCTACTACTTGGGAAGCACCAGCTTGTACCTACTCTACAAGAGCTCTCACTGGAGGAGTATAGGAAAGAAGATGAAGACTTCGCCTCCTTGACGCTCCACGTAGAAAAGACCTCTCCCAAAGTGAGTTGTTTTTACGTAATAACCCAAAAGTTTCACCGTGTTCAAAGAAGACACTGCAATAACATCCAGGTGCACAAATATTGATGAATAAACTCAGTGTTTCTATGTAGAGCTGAAGAATGTCAGTCAGTTGTTTGAGGGCATAAAGCCCATCGTGTGCCGAGCAGTGTGGCTGCTCTCCAACAAAGGATGAACTCAAGTAGATAAACACAGCAGAGCATGTGCCTCCAAAATGTCAGGAAGCTGAGGGTGGGGAAGACACATGTTCCTGCTGGACCCTAACTTCTCTGGGCCTCAGTTTTCTCATTTGTAAAATGAGGTATTAGGACTAGATAATCATTAAAATTCTTTCCCGGACTCTTCACTTATGACTCAGGGATGGGTTTGGGTTTTCTGGGGTTTTTTGTCAAGTTTCCACCACTATTTCCTGCTATGACAAGCTTCAGCACTACATCCAGGACCACAGTAAATTTCAGGGAAAATTAACTCTAGGCCCAGAAATGGTCCTGAGTTGATCATGGGGTCTCTCGATGCTGGGCTGGGGAGAAGGCAGCCCTTTCCTCTAGCTTAAGGGAGGGGAGGGACACCACCTGGCAGCAGAATAAAGAATGTGGTTCTAACTTCGTCCTTTTACTCCTTCCCCCTCTATTCCAAAGCTGTCTGAGGCAGTTACTGACTTAGGAAGAAGGTACTAGAAGCTGAAACTCTTTCAATTAAAGCAGACAACAAGTCTGACGGTGAGGAATATTTATTAAAAGAAAAATAATAAATTCTGCAGTGTGCCTGAACTACAGATTGCCTGCAAATTGGCCCATGTGGTATAGCTATATAAACTTTATTGCCTAGTAAAATTTGTGTCTTAAAACTCTTAGCAAGAGCCTTCATGTGACTAAGTCAGACTTTTCCCCCTTGGCTGTGGCCCAGATAGGGAAGAATCAGTGCCACTGAATAACGCATCAGGCACTTGCTTTTTGTAGCAGATACGCTCCTCTTTGTACTGTTCTAATGATTCGGCATATAACTTAACTGCCACCTGAACAAGGAAGCCACTGTTCATACTATTTTTATACAACTTAGCTCAAGATTCTAACTAAATTCAGGATCCTCTGATTCTTGAAAGGTCCTTTCCTCCTTTGGATCTTTGATTCTCTACCCTCTTTGGGGGTTTTTATTGTTTTGTTTGGTTGGTTGGTTTTTATTTATTTACTTTATTTAGTTAGTTATTTGGCTGCGTTGGGTCTTCATTGCTGCGCGCGGGCTTTCTCTAGTTGTGGCGAGCAGGGGCTACTCTTCGTTGCAGTGTGCGGGCTTCTCATTGCGGTGGCTTCTCTTGTTGCAGAGCATGGGCTCTAGGCACATGGGCTTCAGTAGTTGTGGCATGCGGGCTCAGTAGTTGTGGCGCATGGGCTTAGTTGCTCCACGGCATGTGGGATCTCCCCGGACCAGGGCTCAAACCCGTGTCCCCTGCATTGGCGGGCGGATTCTTAACCACTGCACCACCAGGGAAGTCCCTACCCTCTTTGATATATATGTTTATATGATCAGCACAGTAATGATTATTTAAAGTTTGGATTTTTTTCTGAAATGTGTTGTCTACTGAGTTCAAATGAAATGCAGAGCAGTATTTCAACATCTCACTGGTCTTGGAATTCGGATTCTGGATGGCAAATCTAATATTTCTTTCTATTTTCTTTGAATTGTTAAGAGACCATATATGTGTGTTCTTTTGAATTTACAGTCAGCTCTGAAATTACAATGTAATAGCTTTAAAATGGCCCAAAGTGCCTCTAATGGGAATGAATTATAATCGAAAGTATTAAGAAAGGCACTGAGCACTATTTGGAATGCAGCTTTGTTTCTGTCCTGGTTTATCCTTTGCCAATGGCTCCATTAGGGTATCACTCAATCAGACTCTCTGCTGGATAGCAAGTTTACATTCATCCATGCACTAAACAGTCAAAGGAGAGCAGAAGGCTCTACTCCTGGAGAGCTATGGCCCCTTGAGAAGAGAAGCTTTCTATTTCATAGTTTTTAATTCTACCAATGGTAAAATGCCACGTGGGACAGATCCATCACTCTTTTCACAAAATGTATTTCATGCCTCTTCCCTTGCCTCTCCTGTAAGAGCTCCATTGATCATCAAGGCTAATAGCCTCTTCTAAATAAATAAGAAGATATTTCACACCACAGGGTGTGATGAAGTGAGGTGCTACCTAATTCTTCAGCCTTTCAGAAGCACATGTTGTTTCTCTTGATTATTAAAAAAAATGTAACAATAATACTAATATAATAGTAATAATCACAGTTATAAAGTACTGATTACACACTGGACACTGTGCTAAATGCTTTACATACATGAGCTCATTGAACACACACACACACACACACACACACACACACACACTGTAGAGGGCAGTAGTGTCCCCATTTGAAAGATGAGGAAATTGAGTCTTAGAAAATGTAATCAGTTTCTGAAGATCACATAAGGCAAACCAAGTGGAACCAAGTTCTAAGCCCTACTGATTCTGAGCTGGTGCTCTTAGCCAGTCCTATATTCTGTCAATAGTTAGAAAACATCTTAGAAAATAAACAGGTGACTTGGAATTAGTGTAATGAGGAAAAAGCACAGTTGCTTAAATAGCTTTTTGAAGAATTTCTTCAGGGAGAAAGCTGCCTTTATTATGCATATATCGTAATTTATTTTTAAAAGTTAAAATGAAAGTTTGCCATTTGCAACAACATGGATGGACTTAGAGGTATTATGCGAAATAAGTCAGACAGAGAAAGACAAATACTGTATGATATCACTTATATGTGGAACCTAAAAATATACAACAAACTAGTGAATGTAACAAAAAAGAAGCAGCCTTGCATACATAGAGAATAAACTAGTGATTACCAGTGAGGAGGGGGAAAGGGGGAGGGGTAACATAGACGTAGGGGATTAAGAGGTACAAACTATTACGTATAAAATAAGCTACAGAGATATATTGTACAACACAGGGAATACAGCCAATATTTTATAACTGTAAATGGAGTATAAACTTAAAAAATTGTGAATCATTATACTGTACACCTGTAACTTATGTAATATTGTACATCAACTATACTTCAATAAAAAAGATCAGATAACAAAAACAAAAACAAAGGATTTATTAGGTGCTTACTATGTGCCAGGCATTTTCGAAGTACTTTTCATTTCATTTCATTCTAACTTGTTAGATCCTCGTTACAATTACCATTTTACATCATGACAATGACCATCTTACAGACAAGAACCCTGAGACAGGTAAAAGTGAAGTAATATGGGGAAACCACACTAGTAGTGAAGGTGGAGACTCAATTTGGAACCAGCTTGTTTGGCTCTAGAGCACACCCTCTTAACACGACCCTCTGTTGCCTCTGCTTAGTGATTATGGACAGGTTTCATCATGAAAATAAAATCCTAGGGACAGAATCTGAATGAGCAAAAGCCAGACAATGAAACAGCTAAGCTGGGTCTGCATAAGAGATTAACAGGAGTTGTGGAATTTAGGAACAGGGCAAAAGACAAAGAGAGACCCAGAATCATCACAGGAAGTTGCCATCCAAGTCCAAAAGATGAATAAGAAAAAGCTCAGAGATGGGAATAGACATAGGACCATTCAAAAAGGAGACGTGTCATATTTTATTTTAAGCGGCTGGCCATGATGCACTGCTGAGTAACCACCCCATGCTCACAGAGCCTTAAGAGGGAGCGCTTTGGGTACTAAGGGAACTGGGATGGTGTCTGGCAGAAAGCTGCAGGAGAGAAAAGGGCCAACAGGTAAGGAAGTAAATTGCAAAAGGTCAGCAGAGATGGCCGGGAGAAACAGAACAATCCTCCAAAGACCCAGAGATGAGATGACCCACCATAAACAGGATGGAGATTCTAGGCAATTTCACTCAGTCTTAATGGACAATCTCACTGCAACAAGCTGGAGGACTTGGGGACACCCAGAGAGCTGACAGCTGGGTTGGGTTAGACTTAAAAGCTTCTGATTTCTAAAATTAAACACCATTCAGTAAGTATTGATTGATTGCCTACTGCACACCAGACCTTATTTAAGATACTAGGGTTGGAATAACAGTGAGCAAAACGGACTTGTCCCCTGCCCCATTGGAGCTTATAATCTAATGGGGAAGGCTTACAATTAAGCAATAAAATGCACCACAGTGTGACAAAAGGTATGGTACCTGGTAAGAGAGGTCCAGGTACTAGGGGAGCAGATAGCCAAGGTCCCTAAGCTAGTAGAGAAGTCATGATGCTTACCTTGAATTGAAAACCAGAGCAATGGGAGGAGTTCTGTTTATACAGACGAAAGGAAGAGGAAGCACTGAGGGAAGTCGGGAAAGAGCCCTGCACGTTTGGGAATGGACAGCAGTGAGTATCTGGAACTTCGTACGGGGAAAAGAAAAGATAAAGGGAGTGGCAGCAAGAGATGAGGCTGTTGGGACTTCCCTGGCGGTCCAGTGGTTAAGACTCCTCGCTTCCACTGCAGGGGGAACGGGTTCGATCCCTGCTCAGGGAACTAAGATCCGCGTGCCCCGTGGCGCCGCCAAAAAAAAAAAAAGAGAGAGAGAGAGAGATGAGGCTGTAGAAGGTACCTAAGGTCAGGTTTTGTGTGTCTTGGAAGCCACAGTGAGAAATTTGGAGCAATAAGGAGACAAAGTGTTAAACAGAGTAGTGATATGTTCAGATGAGAGCAGCAAACTTCTTAAAAATTAGGTGACAAGGGCATTAAAGTTGTTTTTTTTTTCCTGAGCTACAGGTCTGGGATGTTTTTCAGTTGATAATAAAGTTTTCACTCCTGCAATGAGATCTATTCCAGAGTCATGTCTACTGAATCCACAGTTATCACCCTTCCATCTGTTGTGTTGATTCAGATTCCCCAAAATTATTTTACTTATTTAGAATACAACCTCAGTGTCAGTCAAAAACTCTTCTAAAGACTTTGCAAATATTAACTCATTTAATCCTCAGAACAACTCTATAAGGTGAAGCCTACTATTATCCCCATTTTACAGATGAAGAAGCTGAGGCTGATAGCAGTTATACAGCTAGTAAGTAGTAGATACATGATTCCAATCAGCAGACTGGCTTCATAGTCCATGCACTCAAAACACTACCCCACATAGCCTATCTGGTTGATTTGGGGAAGACTAAAGACAAAATGGTCAGACATACTTGAGGCAATTCAGCATCTCCTCATTCTTGGCATTTTCCTGATGCCCAAACTGCTTGCACGGGAAGATGAGCAAGACCATGAGATGAGCGCTGAACTTTTCCATCCCAGCCTCCCCTTTCCCAGACCACAGCTCCTCACTAATAAAGTGCCAAGTGTGAGCAGGAGAAAAAAAAAAAAAGACAAAATGGTTTAGAGAGAACACAGACCCAAGTAGGCACAACAGGCAGTCGTCATTTGAACAAATGTTTGTTGAGCCTGGGTCAGTCTGGGGATACAACCTTCAATATGGCCCCATCCCTCCTCTCCCCCTTGGAGTGTCTGGTCTAGCAGCAAAACAGACAATTACCCAAAATCACAACCCATGTGAGAAGAGTGATGAGCAAGGAGAGTGTTAGCACATGGCGGGTGGTCCTCTCACTCCCTCTGGGGCAGGGATGCCACCAGCAGAGAATTCCTGCAGAGGATGATGCTAGAGCTTCCACTGAAGGGTAAGTGAGATCTGACCAGCTGGGCAAAGAAGGAAGGAACATGCAGGTACATAGTGGTTTTGTCTAAGGAAAAGCAAATTGTTCAGCTTGGCTAGAGATTGGGGATAACTGGGCAGAATGGCAGGAGATGGGACTGGAGAGGTGGGAAGTTCCAGGCTTATCTGAGCAGGACTGTCCCTTGATAAACACTCAGAGAACAGCCACGTTCTCAGAAAGCACACATTCTGCTCGTATAACCAATCAAATGGTAAGTATTCGTAGCCTGAGAACAAAGGCTCAAAGGTCTCTGTGGATTTTAAGGTGTTTCCTTGGCCAGAAAGTTTTGCTAAAATCTTCCTCCCCTAAGACTTCCCTAGTGGTGCAGTGGTTAAGAATCCACCTGCCAGTGCAGGGGACACGGGTTCGAGCCCTGGTCTGGGAAGATCCCACATGCTGTGGAGCAACTAAGCCCGTGCACCACAACTACTGAGCCTGCGCTCTAGAGCCTGCGAGCCACAACTACTGAAGCCCATGCACCTAGAGCCCGTGCTCAGCAGCAAGAGAAGCCAATGAGAAGGCTGTGCACCGCACCAAAGAGTAGCCCCCACTCGGTGCAACTAGAGAGAGCCCGTGCGCAGCCACGAAAACCCAACGCAGCCAAAAATTTATTAATTAATTTTTTAAAATTAAAAAAAAAATCTTCCTCCCCAGGTCCTGAGTCTTTGACCTCGGGGCCAATTTTGAAACTGTAACATCCCCCAAGTTCCCTTCCCTTGGACCTGGCATCCAAGTCTTGTGAGTAAATTGTAGATTATCCCATGTAAGATGGAGTAATACCTTATAAAAGGGTACCTACCCTACCTCAGGACTTCGGTCCCTCTGAAAAATAACCGAGCACTATGCCAAGGATAAAAAGAAATCCCTAAATCCCAACACAATCAGTTGGAAACACTGTATCAATTTCTGTCACATCAAAGACGCAGAGCAGTGTTTCAGACCTGCATGCATGTGTCTTCAAAATACCTCCGAGCCACTGCGGGTTTTAACATCTCTCCTCTAATGGTAATAGTCAAAACAATTCTACTTTTTAATTAATTGTTTTGATTTTTTTAAGCATTATGCCTGCAAGAGACTTTAAGCCAAGAACATAATTTGACAAACCTAATTACACACTTCATACACACTCCATACATAAATACATATGTATGTTCAAATGAAAAGGCCAGGATGGAATTGAAACCACATAAGCATAAAATCAATTAACATGACTTCATGTTATTCTCTACTTAATGCAAAGAGCTTTGCAATAACTTTTATTCTTGATGGCTTCCAACCACCCTGTGGGGAGCACTAATATCATTTAACCACAAATACTGCAGATATAAGGGGGTCCGTAGAGATTACAGGGTGGCTATGATTTTGTATGAAGTGAAGCAGAAGACAAAAGTTGAGACAAAATCTAGGTAATTCAGGAGACAGAAATGCTAATGAGAAAAAAAAAAAGAGGACATCTATTCCAACCTCCCCGTTTTACAGGTGAGAAAACAGAGGTTCATTCAGAGAGAGTAGGCAGTCGACCTTCAGGTACATGGCCTGTGAGCAGAGAACCAAGGGCATAGCCACGTACTGCAATGTCTGGTTCGATGTTCTTTCCAATTCTTTACTTGTCAAACTAGTCTGTACATGACCCCTGAGGGTCACAGAAGAGAGTTACCAAGGGCTCACGGTCACACCATAAAGCATGTGTATCATGTGTACTTGAAGACTGGAGGGGAAATAAAATTATTTATGCAATCTTTATATCATGCTAATATTTGAATATTAGAACAATACAAATATAGTATGGATTTTAAATTTTTTAATTGCATGAGTGTTTCTCAAAATACAACAGGACACTTCGCAGAAAGGTTGTGCTTTTGCAGAAGGCTCTTTGGACCCCCAACAGATTGTCCCAGGAAGCACAGTCCCCCTGTTCCCTGCAGCCCAGACACAGCAGTGCCTGCCCCAGGGAATCAGGGTGGCCCATGAACGTGGACCAATTTCTTCTCACTCACCCTCCCCCAGACCGGGTCTGACCCTGCAGAGTCTAAGAAGTGTTCTGGGAAAGGGCAAGCTTTGGGAGGGGCTAATCCCGAGGCCTGGGTCATCCCTCTGCAAAAGCAGGAAAAGGAAAGAGGTTAACTTACAGGGGAAGTAGTAAAAGTGAGAGACAAACTCTTTGAGAGAGCTATAAAGCCACTGTTAAGTCTCTGCATATAAGAGGCAGCCTGCCAGAAGTGCTAACAGCCAGAAGAGTAGAGATATTTTCTGACACTCTAGTTATAAAGGCCTTGTATTTGCTCTTAATGGCAAAAGAAAGGCTCCCTCCACCACTGGACATGAGGAAGACCTGAATCAGCCTTCTGGTCAGACCCAAGGGACCATCTTACAGCAGGGTCTGGCGAGACTGTAGTTTAGGATGTAAGGGGCATGGCCCCAGGACAGGGTTGTCTCACTGCTCCCCTGGCAAGGAGGAGATGGTTCATGGTCATGGATCAAAGCCATTGTGGTCACTCAGCACCTCTTGGTCTTAGCTTTTAAGGCTCCTACTTGTACATTAGCCATACCATGCTCCACGCTAGAGCTTTTCTCTGCCTTGCAGTTTCTCCCTGTTCTTGGCTTTAAGAAAGAACTTCCACTTTCCCCTGCAAACCCCTCCTGCCCTCTAGGTTTCAGAGGGTGCGTCTGTGAGTTTTTGCCTGTTTCATCTTCTGTTTTTGTTTCAAACTACTACTTCCATCTTGGTCATGTGGCTGCCCGTATGTGAGTTCTACCATGGCTTAGATCACTGCTAGATCTCACATAACAGCAGCTTAGTAACTTGTTATTCCTATTTTTAATCAGTTGTATTTATCAGGTCAAAAATTAAATCTCTTGGAAACATTTTTGCCTAGGGGCATCTCTTCCTCCTTTCTCTGTGATTAATTTTTCTCTGTGCATGTAATTTTTTAAAAGTACTTGCTGTCTTTCCAGAACGTTAAATGTGTTTGATTTTTTTTTAATTCTATTAACTTATCAGTCATAGAACCTCAGATATCACCAGTAAGGCAAATTATAATAGAACTGAGAAATAGCAACTTACACACTTTAGAAAGGCAGTTTAATCGGTGTTAGAATCACCAGGCTCAGAGGCACTGAGAACTGAGGGCAGGAGTGAGATGCCAAACAAAAAATCACAATTAAATGAAGCCTGCTTATTGAAACCTCCATTCTATGTCCAGGTACACATCTCTTGGCAGGAGACAAGGAATTTGGGGGAGAAACTGAATGGTGCAGAGAAAAGATCTAACAATCCTGATCTTTAAGGCTCCCCTGAACATAAGGTATGCTTATAACCTGATCACACTACAGGGTAGTCCACCTTATGTTCACAGAGTTTTCTATCAGCGTTTTTGTGCCTCACAATTAAATGGGAACAGATAACCAAAGATGATTAGAAATTTAAGAAAAGACTTCAGTATGGAAGAGTGAGATCATAAAAACAAATAGAAAAGAAGAACTTGGAGGAAATGGATAAACTATAAGCAAAGAAAAAGAGAAACTTTTTAAAATCCATATTAAATGTCCTCAGTGAGTGAAAAGAATGTAGCACATTCAAGAAACAGAAACAAGAAGCTAATTTTTTTTTAAATGAGGGCACAAGAAAGAGTTATTGGAAATTTTTAAATAGATATGAAAGCAAGAAGAAAAAAACTCAGTAAAGTTTGCAATATGATCTCAGTCAAGGAAATCTCCCAAAGTTGAAAAAAACACAAAGAAATGGAAAATAGGAGATGAGTAAGAAAATTAGAGAATTAGTTTGAGAGATCCAACCAGAAATAAGACAAGCTCCATTAAGAGAGAACAGAGGAAAACAAAGGAGAGGAAACATCAAGAAAATAATACAAAAGGGCCCACAGTGTTCCAAGCACAGTGAATAAAAAAAGACTCAGACCAGGAATAAAGATTCTAAAATTTCCAGGAAGAAAAAAGGGAGGCAGAGTAAGGCAAAAGGAAGCATAAGACAGGAGAACAGAGGAAGAGCATCCAACACACAAAGTGAGTGAAGACAAGTCCTGGGACATCAGCTGTGCATCAAGCCTAGAACTCAACCCAGCCAGAGTGGAGTGGGAGGACAGAGCTGCAGCAGAAAGGTTGCCGAGGGAAACAGTGGAACCAATAGGATGAACTGTGTGCTTGAGCATTTGGGACAAACTAGTAACAGCATTCAACAGCTCTATTAAAGCATTTGAGAAATATAGCAATAGGCACAGAGACAAAGGTAATAAAAAATGAGATATTAACAATTCCAGGAATAATAAAAAGAAACATAGATGGCATCTCATCATTTAATTGTTGACTTGAAATTTCACTGATTAAAAAAAAAAAGAAATTTCACTGATTATCCTGAAATGTTATAGTCAACCTGAAAAAAAAATTAGCAAAAGAAAATAAACCTATCATACGGCTCATAGTGGCTCAACAACACAAAATATTTACAATAGTCATAATAATGTAAACACTGGTTATTTAACCAAAATATGTGACATAACCAGGTTGCTTTGACAAAAGTAAAAACTAATTTAAAGTGAATTTTAAAAAGCTATAAAAAATAGTATGGTGTTCCCCCAAAAAATAAAAATGGAACTACTATATGATCCGTCAAACCCACTTCTGGGGCTGTACCCAAAAAAATTGAAAGCAAGGTCTCTTTTCAAAGAGATATTTGTATATCCATGTTCAAAGCAGCCTTATTTGCATTAGACAAAAGGCAGAAGCAACCCAAGTGTCCATCAATGGATGAATGGGTAAACAAAATGTGGCAGGTGCATACAATGGAATAATACTCAGCCTTAGAAAGGAAAGAAATTCTGACACGTGCTACATGAACCTTGAAGACGTTATACTACATGAAATAAGCCAATCACAAAAAGACAATACTATATGATTTCACTTATATGAGGTCAAATTTATAGAGACACAAAGTAGAATGGTGGTTTCCAGGGGCTAGAAGTAGAGTGGAGTGGGAAGTTGTCCTTTAATGGGCACAGAAGTTTCAGTTTTGCAAGATGAAAAGAGTTTTGTAGACTGGTTGCACAACAATCTGAATGTACTTAACACAAATGAACTGTACACTTTAAAATGGTTAAGATGGTAAATTTCATGTTGTGTGTATTTCAACCACAATATTTTTAATTTTTAAGGGAAAAGGGAAAAGGCATGATGGTCCAAAAAGTATAAGGTTTAAATTCAGAAATGAAAAATTTTGATATACATAAAAGAGAGTTTTTACCTGGTGATTGACTTTAAATTTCACTGATTGTCCTAAAATGTTATTCCCAACGTGAAAAAAAAATTTTTTTAACAAATGCCTTTCATTTCACACATTAGTAAAGCAGTTAAGAATTAAATGTTGTTGCTGTTTTGCTGTGGTTGTTGATTTTAGTAATGTAACTTCACAAGTGTTATCATGTTTTAGTCTAATTCACTGTAATAAAATAGAACAAATCCAGGTGGTTATGATATGAACCAAAGTACAAGAAAAACTCCAAATATACCAAATATAGGTCAAATAAAGGAAATTACCTCAGTTTTACTATAAAAAGATAAAAACATAAAACAGAATATTTTTGATAAATAATAAAGCTCCTTTCAAATTGCACAGCTGCATATCCTTGGCTCTGAGTTTTGCCTAATGGCTATCCTGTCCGTAATTTTAAAAAAGAGGAAGAATCTGCAAATTTAAACAGAGGTTTCATTATATTTTATCTAGAGAAGCCATCAAGAACTGCTACTACAGGGCTTCCCTGGTGGCACAGTGGTTGAGAGTCCGCCTGCCGATGCAGGGGACACGGGTTCGTGCCCCGGTCCGGGAAGATCCCACACGCCGTGGAGCGGCTAAGCACGTGAGCCACGGCCACTGAGCCTGCGCGTCCGGAGCCTGTGCTTCGCAACGGGAGAGGCCACAACAGCGAGAGGCCCGCGTAACGCAAAAAAAAAAAAAAAGAAGAAGAACTACTACTACAGCCCAAATATTGATTAAGAACCTATAACATACAAAGCACTGTGTGAGGGGGGAGGAGTGGGTGAGACCCACAGAAACTCAAGAAACTCACTCCCTAACCTTCTTTCAAGTAATGAAGCACCTCCCCTATGCCTAAGTTAGTTACGGACCTTCTGTTTTAATCAGGTAACTCAATGGTTTATTTAAGTAAATGAGAGAAGGATCGGCCACCCAACCACCTAAAAAATAGATGGAGCCTGTATACCTTCTCCTCTAAAATATAACTGAAGATTAGAGTTTTATTCCATTCTTTTCAAAACCCAGACAGCTTCCCTCTGTCTAAAAAAGATATTCCTGGTTTTCTGCCCCTACTCTCTTGGGAATTCTTTGTTGTTCAGCATTTCAAAAATTTTTAAGTGACAGGTATATTTACATTTTCTAACCCTTTGGTTTAAAAAAAAAAAAAAGGTAACAACTGCCCCATCACCTCCACTTTACCCAGACTCACACTCCTAGGTCCAGACCAGTTTTCAACTTTCAAACCCCCGACTTAAAAACAATCCAGTTGGGCTTCCCTGGTGGCGCAGTGGTTGAGGGTCCGCCTGCCGATGCAGGGGACACGGGTTCGTGCCCTGGTCCGGGAAGATCCCACATGCCGCGGAGCGGCTGCGCCCGTGAGCCATGGCTGCTGAGCCTGCGCGTCCGGAGCCTGTGCTCCGCAATGGGAGAGGCCACGACAATGAGAGGCCCACGTACCGCAAAAAAAAAAAAAAAATCCAGTTACAGAAATGATTGAACGGATTCCTCTGCCTTTAGTCCCACTCTCCCTGTGGAAAGAATGAACAGCAGCTCAAACCATATCCTCATCTCTTTACTACCTAGGTGGCTTTGAGCATGTGTTTTAAGCATTCTAAGTCCCAGTTTCATTATCTTAAAAATGAGGGAAATAAATGTATTTCATAGAATTGCTGTAATGATGTTTTTTAAGTTAACCTATGTAAATCCAACACAATGTCTAGCTCAAAGTAGTCACTTCATAAATGTCAGTTCCCTTCCCTGGGGATACAAAGCTCTTAGCCTGAACTATAACCCAATGTCCAAAATGCCCAGTCTCATGCCCTGAGATCAGAATCATCCCAGAATTCACTGTTGTTAGAATTTCAGGTTGGCATAAGAAAAGTTCATACCCTCCCTCTGTTCTTATCTCCTTGCAGGCCAGCTTCAGAGTGAAAGAGTCAAATGCCAGGGGCTGAGGACTTGTGAAAGAACTCTGATACAGTAGCACCCAATGCTCCAGCAGCACCGACATCGTAGGACATCCAACAAAAGAAAGCCTCCTGCCCGTTCCCTGAAATTCTACATATTTTGCCCTCAACAAAGAAAAATGACAAAGCCCGCAAACCAAAACTCAACCTCTTCAGTAGGAATGGCCTTGACCACAGATCTTCTCTCCATCATCCCAAAGATCTCATACGATTCCTCTGAAAACCCTTTCTCCAGTCCAGGGCAAACATATTCACATGCCTTTGTAGCCACATTGAACCTCAACATTAACCAAAAGGACCACAGCACAACTCTGTACCCTCATGACAAAGACCCACAGATTTTATTCACGTGAAACAACTGTAGAACACCTACTCTGTTCTTGGCACTCTCCTTAGCATTTTACAAATGATGACACATTTAATCCTCATAAATGATCAGGTAGGTAAGGTATATTATTAACCCCATTTTACAGATGAGGAAACTGAGGCTGGGAGAAGTACAGTAACTGTCAGACAGACTGGTTTCAAAGTCTCTGCTGTTAACTACCAAATCATACTGCTTCCTCGTGTAGCTTAAGGGCTCTAATCAGAGTTTTGATGTTCTAGGTCTTTCTGTACATATATCATTAACAACATCATCAAATCTATAGGCCCAGATAGACAATAACAGTTGTTATGCTACACAATTAATTTGGGTACATGGACGCTGCAAATTACAGAAGACAGAGGCTGGGATGTGGAGTCCAATTGACTTGGATCAAATCCCAGCTCCATAAATGGAGTGTCCCTGGGTTAACTGATTAATTACTATGAGTCTCTGTTTCCACACCTGTAAAATGGAGACCATAATGCCTATCACATAAAATTGCTGGGGAGATTAAATGGGATAATGTAGGAAAAGTACCTAGTCATGCACCTCTCACATAGGACATATTCAACAAGCTATAGCCTTTAGATTGAAGGTTCTAATTGTCATGTATGACATGACAATTTTTTTAATTTTTCTATGAGAGACTCTCAAGCAATTAAACAAATTTTTTAAAATTCTAGAAAAAAACCTAATAGGCAAAGAGTAATTCAAACTCTAGAAGTTATAAAACTAACAATTTAATTCCATATTTAAGTAAGTTTTCTGGGTATGACATAAACAAATTAAACGGTTATGGGCTCAAGGTCCATACACTGCAACCATGTAGGAGAGATAAAAGAGGGTATTCAAAATAACCTACTTGGCCTTTTAAATAAAAATCAATCACTTATCACTGGAAATATCTTCATTTCATTTATTGAAAATGCAAAGAGGAGAGAAAAGTATTACAGATGATATCTTACCAACATGCTATTATAACATAGTTGTATCATTAGTCTTTTTCACTCTTTCCAGACCCTTGGTGGGACTGTGTTTCTCTGACCCCTTGAACTGGGTGTGGGCATGTGACTCGCTTTGGCCAATGAAATGTGAGTAGAAATGACATGTCTCTTCCAGGCAGAAGCATCTAATTACCAGGGTGAGACTCTGCAGAACTCCATTCACCCTTCCTGGGGATCACAGAAGCTCAGACTGAGTTGGAATTCCCATCATCCTGAGTGTTTCTGTAAGGCTATGATAAGCACAGTGCTCCTGTCAATTCTCACTGATCACATGGCATGGGCCAAAAACAAACTTTTGTTGCATTTAAGCCATCAAAATGTAAGGGCTGTTTGTTACTGTGCCTTCACCTAGCCTATCTTAATGACAGAATAATGAGACAACTTATAGAAAAAGTGAGGTAATGTTGCAGACTGACTCATCTCACTAATCTCACAGAATGGGGATTAATCAACCCAACTACTGGGTGTCAGAAAGAACAAATGTGGTTGATTGTAACACTGTGCTCCTACTCGTTAGTCAGTAGCTGCCTCTCATCCTCAATATTTATTCTAATTTTAAGGGATTTCTTTTTCTTTGATGTTAAATACTATTAAACCTATTTTTTAAATATTACTTGGCTTTCGCAGGCTTGAGAAATTGCTCTACACGTTTAATAAGCTGTCAGTATAAAACAATGTTATTTAGGCATTAAGATTATCCATACTGGGACTTCCCTGGCTGTGCAGTGGATAAGAATCTGCCTGCCAATGCAGGGGACACAGGTTCAAGCCCTGGTCCGGGAAGATCCCACATGCTGCAGAGCAACTAAGCCCATGCACCACAACTACTGAGCCTGCACTCTAGAGCCCACGACCCACAACTACTGAAGCCCACACGCCTAGAGCCCGTGCTCCACAACAAGAGAAGCCCCCGCTTGCCGCGTGCAGAAACCAAGACCCGACGTAGCCAAAAATAAATTAATTCATTAATTAAATAAATTTTTTAAAAAAGATTATCCATACCTGTTAACACGGGCCTAAGTCATCTGGATAGACTCAGAACTTTTATCTTTTTGACTCTCCAGGAAGAAATAGTGATGGTGGCTTCCCACTGCTTACTTACTTATCACAACATCATAAAGAGTTAAAATTCTAAAGCATATAGAAGCCTCCTAAAGAGATAAGTACATATCAGGACTCGAAAAGCTGTAATGATCACAGAACAGGTCCCAGCCTAAAGATTCAAAGCATCCTTTCATAAGAAAAGTTCACCAGAGGGCTATAAAGAGAGGAGAAGTCAAATCTTCTCTCACCTCCACAAAACAGAAAGTGTCTCCTATTTCCTACCCAAGTCCCATGTCTGCTGGCTCAGTCACACACTCAGCTGGAACTCTATGGCATAAACCATAACTGACCTGCCACAAATTGCTTCAGAATTCAGCACGAAAATAAAAAACTTTCATTGAGCCTTTTAACACAGCTAGAGTGAGTTATAAAATCCTGGTCCATGATCAGGCTTCCCTTGATGCAATAGATTCCTGGGAAATTGCACATAAATCGTAAATAGATAAACAGAAATAGACCCAAACAAATTTATAGTTACCAAATGGGAAGGTGGGGATAAATTAGGAGTTTGGGATTAACATATACACACTACTATACATAATACAGATAATCAACATGGACCTGTTGTATAGCACAGGGAACCCTACTCAACATTTTGTAATAACCTATGTGGGAAAAGAATCTGAAAAAGTACAAATATATGTAACTGAATCACTTTGCTGTATATCTGATAGTAACAATATTGTAAATCAACTATACTTCAATAATTAACAAATAAGTAAATAAATCATAGATAGCCAGCCATATATAGATATGTCTAAAGGTTTATATTTCTAAAATATTTTTCTTTTATATATTATATATATAACTAGCAAATTAAAGGAGGACCTACACAGTAAAACACTTTACACAATGACTAGTTACTTTCTAATATCCCTGTATTAATCTTAGAATCTATACTATTTGCCCTATTTTATAACTTTGCATAAATGTCTAGAGGTCAATTGCTTTAACAGAAACACCCAACTGCCTAAGCATCTTGAACAAGTAGTCATGTCAAGCAAAAGCCCACGGGATCTCAAGACTACCATTTTTCCTCATTTTTTTTAAAGTTTTGCCTCTGGTGAGAGTTAACAGCTGAAGGGAACAGACCCTCAAATTCAAGTCAGAAGACCTGGCTTCTAGTCTGAGGGCTTATCTGGGCTCTGCAGTGGACTGGACATGTGCCCTTAGGCCAGTTCTTTACCTCTCTGAGGCTGTCTCCTTATTAGCAGAGGGGGAACAATAATCCAGATAATCTCTAAATTCTCTTCTAGATGTAAAGTCTCCTAAGCAATAAGTGAATAATTCAACATCTACTCTCATTGCAGGGTAGCAAGAGAGCGAATTGGAAAGACAGGATAAGGCTGACTGAGCACAAACAGAAGGATTTCTGGGAGAGGAGAGAGAGAATGCATTGTTGTCATTATAAAGTATCTCCCTTTGAGAAAAAGTTTTCACTGGACTCAAGTTTGCATTTTCTCCCTCACCTGGAGTCTCCATGCCTTTATTAAGTCTTTATAAACAGACTCTCTGTGCTTCCAGGGTCCACATGAGGCACAGTTCCTGCCCTGGTCATCAGAGGAGGGTGAGTCCAATGAAATAAGGATAAAAGAATGAAGGTAGAAGACCAGAAAGAAAATAGACTCACCAATAATATGTGGGAACGTGTCTTATTTTCATGTTCGCCATCAAAAGCTGGAAGCTGCAGTGGCAGGGCCCCTGTTTCTGTGAGATTTTTACATGCTCATAAAAAATAAACAATAGGGCTTCCCTGGTGGCGCAGTGGTTGAGAGTCCGCCTGCCGATGCAGGGGACACGGGTTCGTGCCCCGGTCCGGGAGGATCCCACATGCCGCGGAGCGGCTGGGCCCGTGAGCCATGGCCGCTGAGCCTGCGCGTCCGGAGCCTGTTCTCCGCAACGGGAGAGGCCACAACTGTGAAAGGTCCACGTACCGCAAAAATAAATAAATAAATAAATAAATAATTAAAAAATAAACAATAGAAGCAAACACTAAAGTAGGCAAAGTTAAGACTGAAGTTGTCAAGATCAGTAATAAATCTGCAGTGGCTGATAGTGAACCCCGATTCATCCTTGATTCGTTTCTAATACACTTGTTGATGGAAAACAGAAAAAACCCAAGCAGCTCAAACAAAATAAAACAAAAACAGGCATTGGTGGTACAGTAGTGAACATAGCTCCTTCCAGAATAAAACAAAAAAAGCCAGGAGAAAGGAACATGACACAAGTCTTATATTGTGGAAGTCTCGTGGTTTGCGGGACCTATTTATATAATCTGGTCTCATCCATTACCATTTCCCAGTGTCCTTCACTTAAGACACTTCGAATTTACCTCTTTCTCACCTCCCATCTTTTGTATATTCTGTTCTTCTGCCGGAAATACTACCCTCTTACCCCTTCACTTTTGCCTAGTATTCCTACTCATCATCCCGGCCTTCTTTCTCCAGGAAGTCCTCTCTGACACTCTACAGCTAAGTCAGATGCTCCTCCCATATGTCGCATAGCCCTGTATTAAAATTGCCTGTGTGCTCATCTGTGTGACCCACAAGACTGAAAGCATCCTGAGGGCTGTTCCTGTGCCTTATTGTCCTTATAGCCCCAGCATCTACAATGTACCTGGCACATAGTAGGTGTGCAACAAATATTAGCCAATGAATGGCATGGCCCACTCTCCTGGCCTAATCATCAAAAATCTTACAATGAGTCTGCCAAAACATTCCTATTCCTTTCTCCAGGATAAAACCAAACAATCTGAAAAGCAGAGCAATACTTTTGTCAAGACTTTCTATTCTCCTTGACTAGAATCAGTCCTGGCACAAATCAGACAGTTATGTCCTCTTTCCCTTTTCTCCCCTTCACTTTACACTCACCTAACCCGCTTCCTCACGTCCTTGTTTATCAAGTGTAAACTTCAAGGATCATTCACAGATTAGATACTCTTCTAAAAAACTTACATAGAAAGTTCCTTGAAAAAAACAAGGAAAAGAAGCAGTACCATTTAGATGATAAGCACTTAAAATAATTTTGGTCAATACATTAAAAGTACAATAGAGGGCTTCCCTGGTGGCGCAGTGGCTGAGAGTCCGCCTGCCGATGCAGGGGACGCGGGTTTGTGCACCGGTCCGGGAGGATCCCACATGCCGTGGGGCAGCTGGGCCCGTGAGCCATGGCCGCTGAGCCTGCACATCCTGAGCCTGTGCTCCGCAACGGGAGAGGCCACAACAGTGAGAGGCCCGCGAACTGCAAAAATAAAAACAAAAATAGTCCAACAGAAAAGATGGAGACTGGGCTGTGCCATCAAAGTATGCCCAGAATCCGACCACTTCTCACCAACTTTACTGCTACCACCAGCTTCCCTCTCTACTGTACAATAGCAACAGTCTCCTAACTGCACCCCGCCCACCCCCGTCCTTGCCTGACGTCTCAGGGGAAGTTCTAATTTCTAGACAGCCGGCACTTAATCCTTTCAAAATATTGTCAGATGACCTCACTTTTCAGCTCAAAATGCTCCAAGGGACTTCTCAACTCACTCAGAGGAAAGCCCAAGTCCTTACACTGACAACAGGTCTTAAGCTCTGTCACCACCTGCACCCCTCTACTCCATACTTCCTTCTGGTCTTCACACAGATGGCGCCTTCTCTGTAAAGCTGAGACAGACTGGGACGTGGGACCTGAGACTCTTTGCTGCAGTGCTTGCACCTGAACAAACATCTTATCGAGCAACAAAATACAAAGAAACTACAAGGGACTAAAAATAACTATGTGCATGTGCAGTGAGGGCAAATTATGGACAACAAGATACAAAAAGACCAAAAAAACCACTGCCACTTCTGAAAAGCCAGGAGCAAAAGCAGTATACTGCAGATGCCCCGTGCACACAACACCACCAAAGGCGTGGGCAAACTACCTAAGCCACCCCCTGGCCCAATCCCTGGACACACCACTACCCTCACTCCATATAAGGAATCAGCTCGCCCCCACTGAGCAAGTGAGAAAGGGAACCTATTACTTGTTCTTGCTGCCCCCTGCTGCAGCAGGCACCCCAATAAAGCCTTGCCAGAATGTCTGGTCTCTTATCAATTTCTATTGATTAAGGAGGCCAAGAACCCTGGTTGGTAACAAAGCCATCCCTGGCCATCTTGTATTCAACAATCTTTCAAATTTTTTTCATATCCCCCTTCCTTACTTTATTTTTATCTTTAACACATCATTAACATACTCTATGTTTTTAAATTTATCCTGTTTACTTTCTAGCCCCTCTCACTAAAATGTAAGCTCCACAAAAGCTCTCTGTTTGGACCACTAATGTAGTTCCCATCCTTAGAACAGTACCTGGCACAGAATAGGTATGTAATAGAAATATTTATTGAAATAATGAATGAATGCATGAGTGTGTGAGTGAATGAAAGTGAAAACTGTTGCCGTAACACTTGAAAATAAAATGACTTGAATTTAACTAAAAACCTGCCACCAAGTCGTTATTTATATTAATCAGTAAATAATGCTTCAAGAATCAAATCTTTGCCCTCATTCTACAAGTGTGTCATGAGAAAAACTATCGGAGTCATAGTGATGCAGATCAATCTTTGCTGCTAATCATAGCTGACAGAGGAGAAAAACAGCCTAAATGTGATTGGTTTCCAGCATATGGTTTCCATTCTCTGCTGGACCCTCCATCTTACTCAAGAAGCCATTCATTTGGCCAATCATACCCCCAAGCCTGATAGTCCCAAGACTTGTCAACTTTCTCAAGTTTTCTGCCCCAATCCACATTTGCAGAGAAGAGAAGCCATAAGTATCTTTCTCTTTCATCTTCATACATATTATAGTAAATAGCAAAAAGGGTCACAGCTGTTCACACCTCCCTGTATCCACACCCTTTGCAATGTGAATTTCAAGGTCCTCTCATCAAGAGGTGAAGTATATTTCCCTACCCCATAAATCTGGACAAATCTTTTGACTCCCTTTGCCCTATAAAATGCAGTTGAAGTGATGCTGTGGAAGTTCCGATCTTGGCCTCAGCAGAATTAAGGATGCTCTGCTCACTCTCTTGGCTAGCCTACTAGAGGAAAGATACCACATGGAGCAGAGATGAGTCATCCCAACTATGGCCATTCTAGATCGCCCATCTCCCAGCTTCCCTGAGAGCAACAGCTGATACATAAGTGAGCCCAGCTAAGACCAGAAGAAATGCCCATCTGAGCCCAGCCCAAATTGCTGGGCTACAGAATCATGAATGGTTGTTGCTTTAAGTCACTACGTTTGGGGGTGGTGTATTACACACCAAAACTAAATGATAAATTTATCTAAATCTTTTCCTTTGGTTATCACCTTCCTTTTTTGTCTCAAGTAGCAATGACTCAACTTTTCCAGAGCCTCCTTTGCCTACGTACATTCTGTTCTTTTTCCTGGGTTGCCTTCCCCATCTGGTCCACCTGAGAAACTCATAATAAGACTCAACTCAATACCAGCTTCATAATCTCCCCTCCACCACCTGCCACCTCATTCGCCTCTTTGAGCTCACAGCATACACACATACCTCCAACATAGCACTTATTTTTGTGTCTATCTACCCTAGAACACTATCCATTCCTCGAAGTTTGAGTTTATGCTTTATTCATCTCTATTATCTAGTACTTTAACCTAGTGCTTGTCCTATAGGAGATGCTCAATAAGTTTTCGGTAAATAAACCTTAAATGCTTTGACATCTCTCATTTCTGTCCCCTCTTCTCCATACCTACTACCTCTACCTTCATGACAGCCCTTATCACAACTGACCTGGATAATTTAAACAGAGGCCTCCTTGCTCTCTGGCCTCCCATCTACTCCCATAGCACATTGTAAACACTTTGCACACAGGACCATGATTATTTATCATTTATACAGTATTCTTCCTATAGGACGTTTGGCTCTTTCAAGGTAGAAACCATATAACCTTCATTTTTGTATATCTAACAGCCAATCTAATTTATTAATGAAAGGTAGTTAATTAACAATGAAACCAATTTTGGCAGTGAAAAAAATACTCTGCTTCCCAAAAAACTTTAATTCTACAGAGCTGACTTTTGAATAAGGTATTGATAATAATCAATACAATCAAGAGTGCTGTCTAGACTGAGCCATGCCTGGGAAAAGAAGGAATCAACTCTTGCCTTGGAGGGGTTTTTCTGGAACAATCACTGCTGTCCTGTACTGTCCCACTCACAGCCCTAAGTGAAGTCTCCCCTACCAACTCATCTACTATGAAGCTTTCAATATTCAAGAATGTGGGGACATCAGTATGAGAGAAATCACTCCATTAACTGTCCCCAAGAGTCGTCAATTAGTGGATTAACATCGATCTGCTCAAAGATTCTTCCCTTGATGTTCAATGTCATATCAACAACTAGTTTGAAGACAGAGAAAGTAGGTTTATCAAATTCATAGATGCCCAAAGCAGGAACGAAGACCTACTACCTTAAATCCATTCATTCCTTCATCAAATATTTATTGCATACTTACCTACTATGTGCCAGGACACTAGTCTAGGTATCAGGATATGGCAGAGAACAAAATACACAAGTTATTTTCTTTAATAAAGTACAAGATAGACATTAATCACAGAAACTAATGCATATAATGAATAAGCAAAACTAACACCTTGCCCTGCCACCACTGTGACCAAACACACTACATAGTAAAAAAAAAATTAAATTTTGGAGAGGAGCTTCAAGATAGCGGAAGAGTATGACATGGAGATCACCTTCCTCTCCACAAATACATCAGAAATACATCTACATGTGGAACAACTCCTACAGAACACCTACTGAATGCTGGCAGAAGACCTCAGACCTCCCAAAAGGCAAGAAACTCCCCACGTATCTGGGTAGGGCAAAAGAAAAAAGAGAAAACAGAGACAAAAGAATAGGGACGGGACCGCACCTCTGGAAGGGAGCTGTGAAGGAGGAAAGGTTTCCACACACTAGAAGCCCCTTCGCGGGCGGAGATGATGGGCGGCGGAGGGGGGAAGCTTCGGAGCCACGGAGGAGAGCACAGCAACAGGGGTGTGGAGGGCACAGGGGAGAGATTCCCGCACAGAGGGTCGGTGCCGACCAGCACTCACCAGCCTGAGAGGCTTGTCTGCCCGCCGGGGCAGGTGGGGCTGGGAGCTGAGGCTCGGGCTTCAGAGGTCGGATCCCAGGGAGAGGACTGGGGTTGGCTGTGTGAACACAGCCTGAAGGGGGCTAGTGCGCCACGTCTAGCTGGGAGGGAGTCTGGAAAAAGTCTGGAGCGGCAGGAGAGGCAAGAGACATTTTCTTCCCTCTTTGTTTCCTGGTGTGCGAGGAGAGGGGATTAAGAGCGCAGCTTAAAGGAGCTCCAGAGACCTCTGCGCGAGCCGTGGCTATCAGCGCAGACCCCAGAGACGGGCATGAGACGCTAAGGCCGCTGCTGCTGCCACCAAGAAGCCTGTGTGCGAGCACAGGTCACTATCCACACCTCCCCTCCGCAGGAGCCTATGCAGCCTGCCACCGCCAGGGTCCCGTGATCCAGGGACAACTTCCCCGGGAGAACGCACGGCGAGCCTCAGGCTGTTGCAACGTCACGCCGGCCTCTGCCACCGCAGGCTCACCCTGCACTCCGTACCCCTCCCTCCTCCCGGCCTGAGTAAGCCAGAGCACCTGGATCAGCTGCTACTTTAACCCCGTCCTGTCTGAGCGAAGAACAGACGCCCTCCGGCGACCTACACGCAGAGGCAGGGCCAAATCCAAAGCTGAGCCCTGGGAGCTGTGAGAACAAAGAAGAGACAGGGAAATCTCTCCCAGCAGCCTCAGGAGCAGCGGATTAAAGCTCCACAATCAACCTGATGTACCCTGCATCTGTGGAATACATGAATAGACAACGAATCAACCCAAATTGAGGAGGTGGATTTTGGGAACAACGACATATATATTTTTTTCCCTTTTTCCCTTTTTGGGAGTGTGTATGTGTATGCTTATGTGTGTGATTTGTTTCTATAGCTTTGCTTTTACCATTTATCCTAGGGTTCTGTCTGTCCATTTGGTGTGTGTGTATGTGTGTTTGTTTTTTTAGTATAGTTTTTAGCACTTGTTATCATTGGTGGATTTCTTTTTTGGTTTCGTTGCTCTCCGTTATTTCTTTTTATTTTTTATTACTTTGTTAAAAAAATTTTTAATAATTATTTTGTAATAACTTTATTTTATTTTATTTTATTTTATTTTATCTTCTTCTTTCTTTATTTCTTTTTTTCCTCCCTTTTATTCTGAGCCATGTGGATGACAGGCTGTTGGTGCTCCAGCCAGGCCTCAGGGCTGTGCCTCTGAGGTGGGAGAGCCAAGTTCAAGACACTGCTCCACAAAACATGACACAGCTCCACGTAATATCAAAGGGCGAAAATCTCCCAGAGATCTCCATCTCAACGCCAAGACCCAGCTCCACTCAATAACCAGCAAGCTACAGTGCTGGACACCCTATGCCAAACAACTAGCAAGACAGGAACACAACCCCATCCATTAGCAGACAGGCTGCCTAAGATCATAACAAGGCCACAGACACCCCAAAACACACCACCAGATGCAGACCTGCCCACCAGAAAGACAAGATCCAGCCTCATCCAACAGAACACAGGCACTGGTCCCCTCCACCAGAAAGCCTACACAACCCACTGAACCAACCTTAGCCACTGGGGACAGACACCAAAAACAACGGGAACTACGAACCTGAAGCCTGTGTAAAGGAGACCCTAAACACAGTAAGTTAAGTAAACTGAGAACACAGAGAAACTCACAGCAGATGAAAGAGCAAGGCAAAAACCACCAGACCTACCAAATGAAGGGGAAATAGGCAGTCTACCTGAAAAAGAATTCAGAATAATGATAGTAAAGATGATCCAAAATCCTGGAAAGAGAATGGAGAAAATAAAAGAAACGTTTAACAAGGACCTAGAATAACTAAAGAGCAAACAAACACTGATTAACAACACAAGAAATGAAGTTAAAAATTCTCTAGAAGAGATCAATAGCAGAATAACTGAGGCAAAAGAATAGATAAGTGACCTGGAAGATAAAACAGTGGAAATAACTACTGCAGAGCAGAATAAATAAAAAAGAATGAAAAGAATTGAGGACAGTCTCAGAGACTCCTGGGACAACATTAAATGCACCAACATTCGAATTATAGGGGGCCCAGAAGAAGAAGAGAAAAAGAAAGGGACTGAGAAAATATTTGAAGAGATTATAGTTGAAAACTTCCCTAATATGGGAAAGGAAATAGTTAATCAAGTCCAGGAAGCACAGAGAGTCCCATACAGGATAAATCCAAGGAGAAACATGCCAGGACATATATTAATCAAACTATCAAAAATTAAATACAAAGAAAACATATTAATAGCAGCAAGGGAAAAACAGCAAGTAACACATAAGGGAATCCCCATAAGGTTAACAGCTGATCTTTCAGCAGAAACTCTACAAGCCAAAAGGGAGGGACAGGACATATTTAAAGTGATGAAGGAGAAAAACCTACAACCAATATTACTCTACCCAGCAAGGATCTCATTCAGATTTGATGGAGAAATGAAAACCTTTACAGACAAGCAAAAGCTAAGAGAATTCAGCACCACCAAACCAGCTTTACAACAAATGCTAAAGGAACTTCTCTAGGCAGGAAACACAGAGAAGGAAAAGACCTACAGTAACAAACCCAAAACAATTAAGAAAATGGGAATAGGAACATACATATCGATAATTACCTTAAATGTAAGTGGCTTAAATGCTCCAATGAAAAGACATAGACTGGCTGAATGGATACAAAAACAAGACCTATATATATGATATCTACAAGAGATCCACCTCAGACCTAGGGACACATACAGACTGAACATGAGGGGATGGAAAAAGATATTCCATGCAAATGGAACTCAGAGGAAAGCTGGAGTAACAATTCTCATATCAGACAAAATAGACTTTAAAAAAAAAGACTATTACAACAGACAAAGAAGACACTACATAACGAACAAGGGATCAATCCAGGAAAAGATATAACAATTGTAAATATTTATGCACCCAACACAGGAGGACCTCAATATATAAGGCAAATACTAAGAGCCATAAAAGGGGAAATCAACAGTAACACAATCATTGTAGTGGACTTTAACACTCCACTTTCACCAATGGACAGATCATCCAAAATGAAAATAAATAAGGAAACACAAGCTTTAAATGATACATTAAACGAGATGGACTTAATTGATATTTATAGGGCATTCCATCCGAAAACAACAGAATACACATTCTTCTCAGTGCTCATGGAATATTCTCCAGGATAGATCATATCTTGGGTCACAAATCAAGCCTTGGTAAATTTAAGAAAATTGAAATCGTGTCAAGTATCTTTTCCAACCACAACACTATGAGATTAGATATCAATTACAGGAAAAAATCTGTAAAAAATACAAACATACAAACATATAGAGGCTAAACAATACACTACTTAATAACCAAGAGATCACTGAAGAAATCAAAGAGGAAATCAAAAAATACCTAGAAACAAATGACAATGAAAGCACGATGACCCAAAACCTATGGAATGCAGCAAAAGCAGTTCTAAGAGGGACGTTTATAGCAATACAATCCTGCCTTAAGAAACAAGAAACATCTCAGGTAAACAACCTAACCTTACACCTAAAGCAATTAGAGAAAGAAGAACAAAAAACCCCCAAAGTTAGCAGAAAGAAAGAAATCATAAAGATCAGATCCGAAATAAATGAAAAGAAATGAAGGAAACGATAGAAAAGATCAATAAAACTAAAAGCTGGTTCTTTGAGAAGATAAACAAAATTGATAAGCCATATCCAGACTCATCAAGAAAAAAAGGGAGAAGACTCAAATCAATAGAATTAGAAATGAAAAAGGAGAAGTAACAACTGACACTGCAGAAATACAAAAGATCATGAGATTACTACAAGCAACCATATGCCAATAAAATGGACAATCTAGAAGAAATGGAAAAATTCTTAGAAATGCACAACCTTCCGAGACTGAACCAGAAAGGAATAAAAAATATGAATAGACCAATTACAAGCACTGAAATTGAAACTGTGATTAAAAATCTTTGAACAAACAACAGCCCAGGACCAGATGACTTCACAGGCGAATTCTATCAAACATTTAGAGAAGAGCTAACACCTGTCCTTCTCAAACTCTTCCAAAATATAGCAGAGGGAGGAACACTCTGAAACTCATTCTACAAGGCCACCATCACCCTGATACCAAAACCAGACAAAAATGTCACAAAGAAAGAAAACTACAGTCCAATATCACTGATGAACATAGATATAAAAATCCTCAAAAAAATACTAGCAAACAGAATCCAGCAGCACATTAAAAGGATCATACACCATGATCAAGTGGGGTTTATCCCAGGAATGCAAGGATTCTTCAATATACACAAATCAAACAATGTGATACACCATATTAACAAATTGAAGGAGAAAAACCATATGACCATCTCAATAGATGCAGAGAAAGTTTTTGACAAAATTCAACACCCATTTATGATAAAAATCCTCCAGAAAGTAGGCAGAGAGGGAACTTTCCTCAACACAATAAAGGCTATATATGACAAACCCACAGCCAACAGCATCGTCAATGGTGAAAAACTGAAACCATTTCCACTAAGATCAGGAACAAGAGAAGTTTGCCCATTCTCACCACTATTATTCAACATAGTTTTGGAAGTTTAAGCCACAGCAATCAGAGAAGAAAAAGAAATAAAAGGAATACAAATTGGAAAAGAAGAAATAAAGCTGTTACTGTTTGCAGATGACGTGGTACTATACAAAGAGAATCCTAAAGATGCTACCAGAAAACTACTAGAGCTAATCAATGAATTTGGTAAAGTAGCAGGACACAAAATTAATGAACAGAAATCTCATGCATTCTTATACATTAATGATGAAAAATCTGAAAGTGAAATTAAGAAAACACTCCCATTTACCATTGCAACATAAAGAATAAAATATCTAGGAATAAACCTACCTAAGGAGACAAAAGACTTACATGCAGAAAATTATAAGACACTAATGAAAGAAATTAAAGATGATACAAATAGATGGAGAGATATACCATGTTCTTGGATGGGAAGAATCAACATTGTGAAAATGACTATACTACCCAAAGCAATCTATAGATTCAATGCAATCCCTATCAAACTACCACTGACATTTTTCACAGAACTAGAACAAAAAATTGCACCATTTGTATGGAAACACAAAAGACCCCGAATAGCCAAAGCAATCTTCAGAAAGAAAAATGGAGCTGGAGGAATCAGGCTCCCTGACTTCAGACTATACTACAAAGCTACAGTAATCAAGACAGTATGGTACTGGCACAAAAACAGAAATATATGTCAGTGGAACAGGATAGAAAGCCCAGAGATTAACCTACATACATATGGTTACCTTATTTTGATAAAGGAGGCAAGAATATACAGTGGAGAAAAGACAGCCTCTTCAATAAGTGGTGCTGGGAAAACTGGACAGCTACATGTAAAAGAATGAAATTAGAACACTCCCTAACACCGTACACAAAAATAAATTCAAAATGGATTAAAGACCTAAATGTAAAGCCAGACACTATAAAACGCTTAGAGGAAAACATAGGCAGAACACTCTATGACATAAATCACAGCAAGATCCTTTTTTGACCCACCTCCTAGAGAAATGGAAATAAAAACAAAAGTAAACAAATGGGACATAATGAAACTTAAAAGCTTTTGCACAGCAAAAGAAACCATAAACAAGATGAAAAGACAACCCTCAGAATGGCAGAAAATATTTGCAAAGGAAGCAACTGACAAAGGATTCATCTCCAAAATTTACAAGCAGTTCATGCAGCTCAATATCAAAAAAACAAACAACCCAATCCAAAAATGGGCAGAAAACCTAAATAGACATTTCTCCAAAGAAGATACACAGATTGACAACAAGCACATGAAATGATGCTCAACATCACTAATCATTAGAGAAATGCAAATCAGAACTACAGTGAGTTATCACCTCACACCGGTCAGAATGGCCATCATCCAAATATCTACAAACAATAAATGCTGAAGAGGGTGTGGAGAAAAGGGAACCCTCTTGCACTGTTGGTGGGAATGTAAATTGATACAGCCACTATGGAGAACAGTATGGAGGCTCCTTAAAAAACTAAAAATAGAACTACCATATGACCCAGCAATCCCACTACTGGGCATATACCCTGAGAAAACCATAATTCAAAAAGAGTCATGTACTAAAATGTTCATTGCAGCTCTATTTAGAATAGCCAGGACATGGAAGCAACCTAAGTGTCCATGGACAGATGAAAGGATAAAGAAGATGTGGCACATATATACAATGGAATATTACTCAACCATAAAAAGAAACGAAATTGAGTTATTTGTAGTGAGGTGGATGGACCTAGAGTCTGTCATACAGAGCGAAATAAGTCAGAAAGAGAAAAACAAATACCGTATGCTAACACATATATATAGAATCCAAAAAAATTTAAAAAATTAAAAATGGTCATGAAGAACCTAGGGGCAAGATGGGAATAAAGACACAGACCTACTAGAGAATGGACTTGAGGATACAGGGAGGGGGAAGGGTACGCTGGGACGAAGTGAGAGAGTGGCATGGACATATATACACTACCAAACGTAAAAGAGATAGCTAGTGGGAAACAGCCGCATTGCACAGGGAGATCAACTCGGTGCTTTGTGACTACCTAGAGGGGTGGGATAGGGATGGTGGAAGGGAGGGAGATGCAAGAGGGAAGAGATATGGGTACATATGTATATGTATAACTAATTCACTTTGTTATAAAGCAGAAACTAACACACCGTTTTAAAGCAATTATACTCCAATAAAGATGTTTAAAAAAAATTGAAGTTTTTAAAAAGCATTTTACATCTGGAGGTAAACTTTAAAAACAGAATATCCTATCAAACATTAACCCTCAAAATAAATGAGACCTTGAGCCCTCTCCCAAAAATTGCTAACTAAAGAGTGAACATGTTGACCCCAGACTTTTGCAATACCAGCATCTACAGATATTAGACAATCCTACAGATAAATTTTTTAATCTTATCAGTCATGATTTATTCATACCTTCTTCAGTTAATATTAAGACACAGAGAAAGTACAATTATTGCATATGAGACAGAATGTATGCACACATCACAGGAAAATAAATTTACATAAAACTTCTCCATTTTCACAGATATAATAATTACGTGAGAAAACTGCCACTGTTTCCCATCATGAACAGCTAACCAGTGATAACCTTGAAGGGCTTTTTTTCTTAAATACTTGCTGTGTCATTTACTTGGAAAGCCAATTCTGAAGGCTGGTCTTCCTTGCAAAATATTCCAAGTAAAGGTCCTTTTGTTTTCTTATTGCTTTTATTTCTGAGTTTTTCTTTCACCCACTGGGGCTTAATTAGCTGTGTTGCCTGATAAATATACAAGTCAGACCTCTTTCATCCAGGTTTGACTTTCTCAGCTCTTGAAGTAAAAGGCTATGGGGATGTACCTTTTACTCCCAATGACTCAATTTCTGTTTCTAACCATTTGTCTCTTGCTTTCTGGAGTAAGTCTGGTTCTTAGCCAGGTCTGGTTCTGTTTTGCACATGACTACTGTTTCATTTCCTCTGTAAGTAGCAATGGTACCAGGAGACAGGTTTCTATTCTATGCTCTGACCATCTGGTTTCCATTGGGCAGCAGACAACAGGGAGTCTGCTGTTCTCCTTATCCTTTACCCTTTTATTTATCAGCTGTCTTGAGAAATTCTGATGTGTCCTGGCCTTGGAACAACTGTCCCTTTGCCACCGAGTCATGAAACTGTACTTTACTCAGGTCACTGGGTGGTCTCAACAACAGTATGGAGAACTCACTCATGTCCCATCCTGAACCACCGATTACACATTTTAATTTCCAACTATCAGTAAAATCTTCATGCTATTTGGCCTGTCAACTATGAGCTCAAATCACTCCAAATAAAAATAGAGAAAAGTTCTGTGCCCCACTGAAACAGTGACTCATGCCTGGGTTAAGGAACATGACAGCGAAGGCAGTTTTGACATGCATCGTGTCGCCCCCTGCTGGACGCAAAGTGCTGCAACTGACTGGTGAGGGTTTCCTTGTTTTGGGGTTTTTTTTTTATACAGCAAGTTCTTATTAGTCATCAGTTATATACACATCAGTGTATACATGTCAATCCCAATCTCCCAATTCATCACACCACCAACACCACCACCACCCCCACGGCCTTCCCCCCTTGGTGTCCATACGTTTGTTCTCTACATCTGTGTCTCAATTTCTGCCCTGCAAAGCGGTTCATCTATACCATTTTTCTAGGTTCCACATATATGCGATAATATACGATATTTGTTTTTCTCTTTCTGACTTACTTCACTCTGTATGACAGTCTCTTGATCCATCCACGTCTCAACAAATGACCCAATTTTGTTCATTTTATGGCTGAGTAATATTCCTTTGTATATATGTACCACATCTTCTTTATCCATTCGTCTGTCAACGGGCATTTAGGTTGCTTCCATGACCTGGCTATTGTAAATAGTGCTGCAATGAACACCGGGGTGTATGTGTCTTTTTGAATTGTGGTTTTCTCTGGGTATATGCCCGGTAGTGGGATTGCTGGATCATATGGTAATTCTATTTTTAGTTTTTTAAGGAACCTCCATACTGTTCTCCATAGTGGTTGTATCAGTTTACATTCTCACCAACAGTGTAAGAGGGTTCCCTTTTCTCCACACCCTCTCCAGCATTTGTTGTTTGTAGATTTTCTGATGAAGGTCATTCTAACTAGTGTGAGGTGATACCTCATTGTAGTTTTGATTTGCATTTCTCTCTTCATTAGTGATGTTGAGCAGTGCTTTTCATGTGCTTCTTGGCCATCTATATATCTTCTTTGGAGAAATGTCTATATAGGTCTTCTGCCCATTTTTGGATTGGGTTGTTTCTTTTTTTAATATTGAGCTGCATGAGCTGTTTATATATTTTGGAGATTAATCCTTTGTCCGTTGATTCATTTGCAAATATTTTCTGCCATTCTGAGGGTTGTCTTTTCGACTTGTTTATGGTTTCCTTTTTTGTGCAAAAGCTTTTAAGTTTCATTACGTCCCATTTGTTTATTTTTGTTTTTATTTCCATTACTCTAGGAGGTGGATCAAAAAAGATCTTGCTGTGATTTATGTCAAAGAGTGTTCTTCCTATGTTTTCCTCTAAGAGTTTTACAGTGTCTGGCCTTACATTTAGGTCTCTAATCCATTTTGAGTTTATTTTTGTGTGTGGTGTTAGGGAGTGTTCTAATTTCATTCTTTTGAATGTAGCTGTCCAGTTTCCCCAGCACCACTTACTGAAGAGATTGTCTTTTCTCCATTGTATATCCTTGCCTCCTTTGTCATAGATTAGTTGACCATAGGTGTGTAGGTTTACCTCTGGGCTTTTTATCTTGTTCCATTGATCTATGTTTCTGTTTTTGTGCCAATACCACCGTGTCTTGATGACTGTAGCTTTGTAGTATAGTCTGAAGTCATAGGGATTGCACTGAATCTGTAGATTGCTTTGGGTAGTATAGTCATTTTCACAATATTGATTCTTCCAATCCAAGAACATGGTATATCTCTCCATCTGTTTGTATTGTGTTTAATTTCTTTCATCAGTGTCTTGTAGATTTCTGCATACAGATCTTTCATCGCCTTAGGTAGGTTTATTCCTAGGTATTTTATTTTTTTTATTACAATGGTAAATGGGAGTGTTTCCTTAATTTCTCTTTCAGATTTTTCATCATTAGTGTATAGGAATGCAAGAGATTTCTATGCATTAATTTTGTATCCTGCTACTTTACCAAATTCATTGATTAGCTCTAGTAGTTTTCTGGTAGCATCTTTAGGATTCTCTTTGTATAGTACCATGTCATCTGCAAACAGTGACAGTTTTACTTCTTCTTTTACAATTTGTATTCATTTGTTTCTTTTTCTTCTCTGATTGCCAAGGATAGGACTTCCAAAACTATATTGAATAATAGCGGTGAGAGTGGATATCCTTCTCTTGTTCCTGATCTCAGAGGAAATGGTTTCAGTTTTTCACCATTGAGAATGTTGTTTGCTATGGGTTTGTCATATATGGCCTGTATTATGTTGAGGTAGGTTCCCTCTATGTCCACTTTCTGGAGAGTTTTTATCATAAATGGGTGTTGAATTTTGTCAAAAGCTTTTTCTGCATCTATTGAGATGATCATATGGTTTTTATTCTTCAATTTGTTAATATGGTATATCACATTGATTGATTTGCAAATATTGAAGAATCCTTGCAAACCTGGGATAAATCCCACTTGATCATGGTGTATGATCCTTTTAATGTGCTGTTGGATTCTGTTTGCTAGTATTTTATTGAGGA
This sequence comes from Globicephala melas, assembly GCF_963455315.2. Taxonomy (NCBI): domain Eukaryota; kingdom Metazoa; phylum Chordata; class Mammalia; order Artiodactyla; family Delphinidae; genus Globicephala; species Globicephala melas. The sequence goes on from NC_083315.2 coordinate 126,938,647, forward strand.
TTTTTGCATCTATGTTCATCAGTGATATCAGTCTGTAATTTTCTTTTTTTGTAGTATTTTTGTCTGATTTTGGTATCAGGGTATGGTGGCCTCATAGAATGAGTTTGGAAGTGTTCCTTCCTCCACAATATTTGGAAGAGTTTGAGAAGAACGGGTGTTAGCTCTTCTCTAAATGTTTGATAGAATTTACCTGTGAGGCTATCTGGTCCTGGACTTTTGTTGGAAGATTTTTTGTTTGTTTGTTTTTCATGGTACATGGGCCTCTCACTGTTGCGACCTCTCCCGTTGCAGAGCACAGGCTCCGGACACGCAGGCTCAGTGGTCATGGCTCACGGGCCTAGCCGCTCCGTGGCATGTGGCATCCTCCTGGACCGGGGCATGAACCCATGTCCCCTGCATTGGCAGGTGGACTCTCAACAACTGCGCCACCAGGGAAGCGCTTGTTGGAAGATTTTAATCACAGTTTCAATTTCATTACTTGTGATTGGTCTGTTCATATTTTCTATTTCTTCCTGGTTCAGTCTTGGAAGGTTGTGCATTTCTAAGAATTTGTCTATTTCTTCCAGGTCGTCCATTTTATTGGCATAGAGTTGCTTGTAGTAGTCTCTTAGGATGATTTGTATTTCTGCAGTGTGTGTTGTAACTTCTCATTTTTCACTTCTAAATTTATTGATTTGAGTCCTCGCCCTCTTTTTCTTGATGAGTCTGGCTAATGCTTTATCAATTTTGTTTATCTTCTCAAAGAACCAGCTTTTAGTTTTATTGATCTTTGCTATTTTCTTTGTTTCTATTTCATGTATTTCTGCTCTGATCTTTATGATTTCTTTCCATCTGCTAACTTTGGGTTTTGTTTGTTCTTCTTTCTGTAGTTCTTTTAGGTGTAAGTTTAGATTATTTACTTGAGATTTTTCTTGTGTTTTGAGGTAGGCTTGTATAGCTATGAACTTCCCTCTTAGAACTGCTTTTGCTACATCCCATAGGTTTGGGATTGTTGTGTTTTCATTGTCATTTGTCTCTAGGTATTTTTTAAATAAATTTATTTATTTTATTTATTTATTTTTGTCTGCGTTGGGTCTTCATTGCTGTGCGTGGACTTTCTCTAGTTGCAGTGAGTGGGGTCTACTCTTTGTTGCGGTGTGCCGGCTTCTCTTGTTGCAGAGCATGGGCTCTAGGCATGTGGGCTTCAGTTGTTGTGGTATGTGGGCTCAGTAGTTGTGGCTTGCGGGCTCCAGAGCGCAGGCTCTGTAGTTGTGACGCACAAGCTTAGTTGCTCCACGGCATGTGGGATCTTCCCAGACCAGGGCTCGAACCCATGTCCCCTGCTTGGCAAGTGGATTCTTAACCACTGAGCCACTAGGGAAACCCTCTAGGTATTTTTTGATTTCCTCTTTGATTTCTTCAGTGATCTCTTGGTTATTTAGTAACTTAATGTTTAGCCTCCATGTGTTTGTGTTTTTTACGGTTTTTCCCCTGTAATTCATTTCTAATCTCATAGCGTTGTGGTCAGAAAAGATGCTTGATATGACTTCAATTTTCTTAAATTTACTGAGGCTTGGTTTGTGATCCAAGGTGTATCTATGCTGGAAGAATGTTCCGTGTGCACTTGAGAAGAAAGTGTAATATGCTGGTTTTGGATGGAATGTCCTATAAATATCAATTAAATCTATCTGGTCTAGTGTGTCATTTAAAGCTTCTGTTTCCTTATTTATTTTCATTTTGGATGATCTGTCCATTGGTGTAAGTGAGGTGTTAAAGTCCCCCACTATTATCGTGTTACTGTCGATTTCCTCTTTTACAGCTGTTAGCAGTTGCCTTATGTATTTAGGGGCTCCTATGTTGTGTGCATATATATTTATAATTGTTATATCTTATTCTTGGATTGATCCCTTGATCATTATGTAGTTTCCTTCCTTGTCTCTTGTAACATTCTTTATTTTAAAGTCTATTTTACCTGATATGAGTATTGCTACTCCAGCTTTCTTTTGATTCCCATTTGCATGGAATATCTCTTTCCATCCCCTCACTTTCAGTCTGTATGTGTCCCTAGGTCTGAAGTGGGTCTCTTGTAGACAGCATATATATGGGTCTTGTTTTTGTATCCATTCAGCAAGACTGTGTCTTTTACTTGGAGCATTTAATCCACTCATGTTTAAGGTAATTATAGATATGTATGTTCCTATGACCATTTTCTTAATTGTTTTGTGTTTGTTTTTGTAGGTCCTTTTCTTCTCTTGTGTTTCACACTTAGAGAAGTTCCTTTAGCATTTGTTGTAGAGCTGGTTTGGTGGTGCTGAATTCTCTTAGCTTTTGCTTCTCTGTAAAGCTTTTGTTTTCTCCATAGAATCTGAATGAGATCCTTGCCAGGTAGAGTAATCTTAGTTGTAGGTTCTTCCCTTTTGTCACTTTAAGTATATCATACCACTCCCTTCTGGCTTGTAGAGTTTCTGATGAGAAATCAGCTGTTAACCTTATGGGAGTTCCCTTGTATTTTATTTGTCGTTTTTCCCTTGCTGCTTTCAATAATTTTTCTTTGTCTTTACTTTTTGCCAATTTGATTACTACATGTCTCAGTGTGTTTCTCCTTGGTTTTATCCTGTATGGGACTCGCTGCGCTTCCTGGACTTGGGTGGCTATTTCCTTTCCCATGTTAGGGAAGTTTTCGACTATAATCTCTTCAAATATTTTCTCGGGTCCTTTCTCTCTCTCTTCTCCTTCTGGGACCCCTATAATGCGAATGTTGTTGCATTTAATGTTGTCCCAGAGGTCTCTTAGGCTGTCTTCACTTCTTTTCATTCCTTTTTCTTTATTCTGTTCTGCAGCAGTGAATTCCACCATCTGTCTTCCAGGTCACTTATCCGTTCTTCTGCCTCAGTTATTCTGCTATTGATTCCTTCTAGTGTAGTTTTCATTTCAGTTATTGTATTGTTCATCTCTGTTTGTTTGCTCTTTAATTCTTCTAAGTCTTCGTTAAACATTTCTTGCATCTTCTCGATCTTTGCCTCCATTCTTTTTCCGAGGTCCTGGATCATCTTCACTATCATTATTTTGAATTCTTTTTCTGGGAGGTTGCCTATCTCCACTTCATTTAGTTGTTTTTCTGGGGTTTTATCTTGTTCCTTCATCTGGTATATAACCCTCTGACTTTTCATCTTGTCTCTCTTTCTGTGAATGTGGTTTTTGTTCCACAGGCTGCAGGATTGTAGTTCTTCTTGCTTCTGCTGACTGGTGAGTTTTTGCTGAGACCTGACAAACTGGGCTTTGTGTTTACTTCTGACTCATGTCTGAGGCTGCTGTTCTCTGTGTGTCTGTGCCCTTTCCCCTATCCTCAAAAGAAGATAATTAAACTTTAACAGTGGAGCAGGATAGACTGTGGGAGAATAAGGGTGGAAACAGAGAGGACAGTGGGGCTAATACATTAGTGCAGGCGAGAGATGGCAGAGGCTTAGACTAGACTAATAATGGAAATGCATGAGAAATAACTGCATCCAATATATTTTAAAGGCTGAGTTGACCAACTTTTCAGATGGAATGGACATGAAGGATGAAACGAATTGCAAAGCCAAGAATGACCCCAAGATTTTTGATAGATGACAGAACAGAAACTCAGAATTAGCTTGACTATTCAGAAAAATGGAACGTAATAGGGATATGTAAACCCAGCTCGAGTTTAGAAATTCAACTGCAGAAATGCAAGATACAGGAAAACGGGCCTTAACCGAGTCTGTGAGAAAACGACCTAGGGGGTCTTAGTGGAATGTAAGTTCAGAGTGATTCACTTTACAATCAAAAGAGGCTACAACTGGGGCTTCCCTGGTGGCACAGTGGTTGAGAGTCCGCCTGCCGATGCAGGGGACAGGTTTCATGTCCCGGTGCAGGAGGATCCCACATGCCATGGAGCGACTGGGCGCGGGAGCCATGGTCGCTGAGCCTGCGCGTCTGGAGCCTGTGCTCCACAACGGGAGAGGCCACAACAGTGAGAGGCCCGCGTACCGCAAAAAAAAAAAAAAAAAAAAAAAAAAGAGGCTACAACTTAAAATATAGCAACTGAAGTGCAGTGCCTGATTTGAGGGAGATGATGCTTTCAGTATATTCCACACTAGGCAGTTCACATCTAAAATCCTTTCCACCAACAAGGACCTACCTTGTAGCACAGGGAACGATACTCAATATTTTATAACCTAAAGGGAAAAGAATCTGAAAGCAAATAGATATAGATACAGATATAGATATAGATAACTGAATTACTGTGCTGTACACCTGAAACAAACACAACATTGTAAATCAACTATACTACAATTTAAAAAAAAGAAAAAACAAATAAAAGGAAATTGAATCACACACACACAAGTAAATACATATATACATTAAATAAAATTAAATCGCTTCCAATGCTAAGATTCATAAATCTTTAAATCCATCACCTAGGAGAAGCAACATGTACTTGTAGTGGTCTCCATGTGTGACATGTATACAGGAAGGAATCACAGACAAATCTACATTTTTAAATACTAAATGAGAAGCCACAATACCATCTACTGTGTGCTAAGTACCTCACTAGCATGTCTTATGTACATGATTGCTGGGCTTTCTCGGTGATTCATTCCTAACACAAGAGGAAGCCATCCACGCATCCACAATGAGCACCTTATTTGTCTTTGGAGTGTCTTTTTATGAATAGACATGGAGGTCAGGAGAAGAGTGGCATTACCCAAAATGCGTGTGTATGGGTGGGGGGTATATGTGTGTGTGTGTGTGTGTGTTACAGGAGCAACATAAGCACGAGAGCAGTCGACCAAGTCAAAAGACTTCGTCTCAGGCTTGGACTCAGGTGGGTCTCAGGCTTCAACTTTCCACACGACTTCAGGCAAGTGTCCTTTGCCTGCATTGCAGTGTCCTGAGCTGTAATGGAGCAAATAATGGCAGCCTCTGTGCCCACTGAAAAGAGAGCCTCTCAAGACAAATGGGGTGTCCTACAATCAACAGCCACCTACGGAGTAGTTGCAGAGTACAAGACAGTATAATTAAGCCCTTAGGAGAAAAATGTGCTCCGAGTTCTCCAGAGAGAAAAGGGACAGAGGAAAAGTAAATGAGAAAGTGAAAAGGACGGTGGGCATGAACAAAAGTTCCTCCCTAGGAGATAGTTTAAGAAGCAGATCTCTCCAGAAACATCCATCCAAGGTACCAGAGTTTTTAGGCACACTAGCCAGTAATGGAGTGCAAGAGAGGTCACTACCAGAGATGAATGTGGTGTTCGTTGAACAGCAGAAATGGATGGCTTGTGTAACAGGAACAGTTGGTTCTGCCAGGGCGGTGTCTCCCCTGTCCTTCCCACAGTTTATACTGCTGTGTGTAATGTCGTGGGACAAAGATCAAAGAAGGAAATGACAACCACATGGGTAGCACAGGAAGGCTATGACATAAAACAAAAGTACTTAAGGCAGCTTCAGGTAAATTAGCGTTAATTCTCAGTTACCCCAACACCTATTACAGACCCTTCCAGACAACATCTCACCAACTGAAAAACACTCTCTTTTGTCTTTTTCTCCAGACTGTGGACATTTAATGCCCACATAAGAAAAAAGAGCCTTGGGCTTCCCTGGTGGCGCAGTGGTTGGGAGTCCGCCTGCCAATGCAAGGGACATGGGTTCGTGCCCTGGTCTGGGAGGATCCCACGTGCCGCGAAGCAGCTGGGCAGGTGAGCCATGGCCGCTGGGCCTGTGCGTCCGGAGACTGTGCTCTACAACGGGAGAGGCCACGACGGTGAGAGGCCCGCGTATCGCAAAAAAAAGAAAAAAAAATTTAAAAATAGAAGAAAGAGCCTTAAAACGTAAGAATCCAGAAAACCAAAACCACTCTTCCTTTTAAGCAATTCCAAACTAGATCTACTAAAAACTATCTGGTCCACTGGTTTAAAACTGAAAAGTTTGGCTGGCTGAAAACTATACTGTTTTACAACTAAAAGGAACACAAGAATTCAGAAATCTGGCAGAATATAAGGTTTCTGCATTACCATTTTAAAGCAATATTACTTCTTTTGAAGATAGATATTTTATCTCTAAATGGCTGGACATGACCTTTACAAGTGTGTGGTTTCTGTTGGCTGCTTAAAAAAAAAAACACAAAAAGTCACTCCTGCTTCTCATTCTCTTGTATCTATTAATCACTTTTTCTCTTTACATACTACATAATCAACAGGGACATGTCCATTGCCCTTCTAGCTGATTTCTATTATTTCTCATTACAGCCTTTGTTCCAATTCCCTGCTTCCCACCTGGTATTAAATATTTAGACACTGAGTCTAAACCATCGTATTCCTGCCACTGTCAGGGCGAGCATCCTATAGTTGTGTAATCAATTAGCCTGGCATCTGATCTCTGTTTCAAGTGTTTTCTTAGAGGAAATTTAATTATAATTAATATCTTTTCATGACTTTGAAATTATATAGGCATGATTCCTTACTCAATCATACTTGTTAAAAATCATAAATCAATTTCTTTTATTCCCTCTAGATTTGAGGAGACCGTTCTAATTCTGACTGAATTTTAACAATGTAAAAAGTCCAGTAGACATTAGATGAATATAATTCTTTATTCTTTCACTGGAAAACCCTTTCAGTAAAATCTTTGTGGTTGGGGAACAAAGCCCGAAATCTGTGATGTTACATGTTAACGTCATGTTATATGTTTTTTACATGTTATATCATTTTGTGTAGTAGAATACCAAAGGTTATGGTTTATTTTTTATTAGCCAGTTTTGTTTCTAACCTAGTAAACTTACTTCAGCATATTATTCTTCAAATTCTTCTTTGAACCTCCTTTACCTATCCTGCTGCTTGCCTTATTAATAAATTAAATAAATGTTTGACCCATATTCTTTATCTGTATGATAGTCACATTTTAATTTCTTTGAAAACTATATTTTGACATCTACCCCTACTTTCTTTCCAAGCCTTTCCAAGGATAGCCATGTAACACGACTCCAGTCAATCAGATACAAATAGAAGTCTGATTGGAGTTTCTGGAAAAGTTTTTGCTCCCCTGATAAAGAAGACAGTTGTTGCTGGCATTACCTCCCTTTTCTCGCCTTTCTGCCTTGATTTCCAACCTGATTTCTCGAGTTGGGGCAGCCAGCCTTGCTCCCAAGAGGTAAAAAGAACAAAGGAAAGGCTAAGAGACTCTGAGACATGCCAGCTTGACATCACCGAGCCTATGAAACAAGAGCGGCAGCCATCAACTTCAAAATTTCTTACCTGAGAAAAACAAACACCCATTTGTTCAACCCATTGCAAGTCAGGTTTCTTCTTGCCTTCAACCAAACACATGTGTAGCTGACACAGTTCCTTAGCTTCTTCTATGCTCTTGATTTTGTAGCAAGTTCTACTCAGCCTAAAGCTGGCACTACAAAAGAGCACACTTCTCAACAGAGATCATGACGCAGGCTTGGCAATGCTTTACAGCAGTTTCTAAAAACAAATGGATAGTTTCTCCATGTGTGATGAAAACAAGTAACAAGCTGCCTGCAGCCTTCAGCCCCATCCCCTCACCCCCACCCCAAACACCAAAGCTGGTGAATCACAAACTAAGGAGACCGCTTCTTCCAACATCATTTCTTCCTTAGGGTTTGAAGACCAGAGGAGCTCCCGGGCACACGACAGCAAATGGAAGTGGCCGCAGTGACCCTGCAGTGCCTGGGGCTCTCCTTCCCATCCCCTCCTACACTCCATGTCTGACCTGGATTTAGACCTGGCCTCCTCCCCCCGTCACATTACCAGAGAGGAGAGCCCCAGGGGAACATGAGGTGACAAGCAAAAATAACTAGACTCTGAGGGGTACTCAATGCATGACTAAGCTCAACACAAACCTTTGACCTAAACTTTGCTTTCTTCTCACACTTGGGTGCCTAAGGATTTTTTTCCACATCTGCTTGCTGTGTGTTCAAGGCTTATGCCTGGATTCTCATCACAAGAAGAGTGCCAATTCCTTTTTATGTATCTCTTCTAAATAAGGAACATGTACTTTATATGTATCCATTAAAAAGTCTCACATGGCCTACAGAGAGATCTGAGGCAGTCCGCTCTCTGGCAAAGAAAGAAAGAAAAGAAGGGAGGGAAGGAAGGAAGGAAGGAAAAAGGATGGGAGGAAGAAAGGGAGGATTTCTAGATGGAAACAGGAAAGGACACACACACACACACCACACACACACACACACACATCTATTTCCTTATTCCCTTTTAGTACTCTCACTCTTAGAAAAAAGTCAGCTCTTCTCCATGTAAAAACTCATTACTCAGAGAAAAAAAATGACCTATACAAATTGCCTATTTCTTAAGATTTCCCTAAAGATTCCACAGCCCTCAGTCATCCCCTGTGAGACGGCTCCTGTAGAACTCTCTCAGGATAGGACACAAGCCTATTATACAGGCTTCCAATATCACTTCTGCCTCTTAAAATGATAGTGGTTATGTCTTCTTTCTTTTCTTTTTTTTTTTTCTTTTCCTCCTTTCTTTCTTTTTAACTCAAATGTCTATATGGTCACTGCCATTCCCTTACCCTTCCAATCCCCCATTCCCTCCACGCTTCTTTTCTTGATTTTCTTTCTTCCTGACTCTTTCTACCACATGTGAAAAAGAGTGGGTGGATGGGAGCAAGTGAGAAAAGAAAATAACACGGAACAGTAGAGAAGCAATAATATACTAACATGAACCTTGTCTGAGAACAGCCTTCAGTTTTAGGGCACAGCCAGATTATCTGTGAATTGAAAGCACTTTGCCTGAAGCCCTGTCTACTTGGCATCTGAGCCTGGATAGCCCAGGGGCCACACCTGCAGGTCCTGTAGGAAATGCTGCCACCCAATTGACTCTTCTCTGTAAAGTTATCTCCCTCAGGATTGGATCTCATTAAGGCACTGGCCATTTTTTAACTGTCTTCTGATCTGAGTAACTAAACCCATGGATGGCCCTAACAGGATCTTTCCATAGTTGATCAACCAGAAAGGCTGAAAAATGACCTTTGCAACCATTCCTCTGCTCCAGAAAAAGCAAGAATGTGATGGGATGCACCTTTTCAGATGAGGTTACTTCTGTGACAGTCATTCCTCAGAATAGAAGAAGGCAGCCAAGGAGGGTCTGGTGTTGAGGAGACCTTAGGTTAAAGTGGCCACATTTCCTGCTCCTCCCAACATAGCTCTTCAACGGGCTCCAACTTCAGAGAGCACAAGAATATCAGACACATTTTCTCATAGGTGAAAAGAGGGATTTAGAATTCCTTTTTTTTTTTAAGTTTCTTCAAATTTTATTTTTATATACCGATGTATTTTTTATAGTGATTTACCATTTTTACCCAAATACATAAAATTTTTGTTCTAGAAGTAACTACAAGGGCTTCCCTGGTGGTGCAGTGGTTGAGAGTCCGCCTGCTGATGCAGGGGACACGGGTTCATGCCCCAGTCCTGGAAGATCTCACATGCTGCGGAGCGGCTGGGCCCGTGAGCCATGGCCGCTGAGCCTGCACGTCCAGAGCCTGTGCTCCACAACGGGAGAGGCTGCAACAGTGAGAGATCCGCGTACCGCAAAAAAAAAAAAAAAAAAAAAAATATTAGTAACTACAAAACACACCCCAGAGCTAAATGGAAGTTGCCTGGGTCCTCTGCCATTTGTCATTTGCCATTTGTCATTCATGCTACTGACCTCCCATTAAGGGGGTAAGTGAAGTGAAGGCTACTTGTGATGGTGACGCCAACCCTAACCCTCTCACGGCTTCTTGTTGTTTTAGGAACCTATGGGCTTCGGGGGAAATGGATCCTATTCAAGCAAAAAAAGCAAAAGCCTTTTGCAAGGATAATTATTTTGTCCAACCCTCATTTTGCACAAGTCTTTCTCAGAATTGACATTTCCCTGAGAGTGGCAAAGTTTTCAGCTCAATGTCAAGTGCAGCGAAGCCTTCTATTTTCCTTAAAGCAAAAAGGTTTCAAATATATTTTACCATCCTGACAGCAGTGACAAATGGGACTTCAACTCCAATGAATTACAGATGGGCTTTCTGAACCACATAAAACTCTATGCAAATAGAGAACCACCAACTTTTTTTTTTTGAAATGTCAGAAATACGCAAAGGATTTTTTTGACATTTGTTTAAAAAATCAATTACTAGCTCCCTTCTCTTCATTACTTTTTTCATTTATTAATGGTAGAGTGATGCAGGATGCAGGGCAAGAAAGAGGGAGGGAGAAGCCAAAGTCAGGAAAACAAGAGGGTCCTTGACCAGCTGACCGTGCCAAGTCAACAGCATGGTCGGCAAACAAATGCCTCAGACCTGCTGCTCGTCTGAGGAACGGATAAACAGAGGTCAGCAAACTTTTTCTGCAAAGGGCCAGAGAATAAATGTTTTAGGCTTTGTGGGCAATAGAGTCTCAGCTGCAATTACTCAACTCTGTAGCGTGAAAGCAGCCAGAACACTATGTAAATGAGTGGGTGTGGCCATGTCAAATAAAACTTTTTTATAAAAAATAGGGAGGTGGCCAGATTTGCCCCACAGGCCAGATGTGCAGACCCCTGAGTTATGATATGACTGGCATTTTTAAACAATAGTGCTTGGTGGCACATGAAAAGATGCTCAACATCGCTAATCATCAAGGAAAAGCAAATCAAAACTGCAATGAGATATCACCTCACACCTTTCAGAATGGCTATCATCAAAAAGAATAACAAATAACAGGGACTTCCCTGGTGGCTGAGTGGTTAAGACTCCCAATGCAGGGGGCCCAGGGTTTGACCCCTGGTCAGGGAACTAGATCCCACATGCATGCCGCAACTAAGAGTTTGCATCCCATAACTAAGGAGGCGGCGAGACACAACAAAGGAGCCCGCCTGCTGCAACTAAGACCTGACTCAACCAAATAATATAAAATAAATAAAATAATTTTTAAAAGAATAACAAATAACAAATGTTGGTGAGGATGTGGAGAAAAGGGAGCCCTCGTACACTGTTGGTGGGAATGTAAATTGGTGTGGCCACTGTGGAAAATAGTATGGAGGTTTCTCAGAAAACTAAAAATAGAACTACCATATGACCCAGCAATTCCACTCCTGGGTATATATCCGAAAAAAACAAAAATGCTAATTCGAAAAGATACATGCATCCTGATGTTCACAGCAGCATTATTTACAGTTGCCAAGATATGGAAGCAACCGAAGTGTGTCCATCAACAGATAAATGGATAAAGAAGATGTGATATATATACATAACGGAATATTACTCAGCCATAAAAAGAATGAAGTTTTGCCACTGACAGCTATATGGATGGACTTGGAGGGCATTACACTAAGTGAAACAAGTCAGACAGAGAAATACTGTATGACATCACTTATATATGGAATCTAAAAAAGTACAACCAACCAGTGAATATAACAAAAAACAAGCACACTCATAGATATAGAGAATAAACTAATGGTTACCTGTGGGGAGTGGGGTGTGCAATATGGGGGGTAGAGTAGGAGGTACAAACTATTGGGTGTAGATAGGCTACAAGGAGGCACTGTACAACATGGGGGATATAGCCAATATTTTGCAATAACTGTAAATGGAGTGGTGTAAGCTTTAAAATTTATATAAAAAGTAAAAAAAAAAAAAAAAAAAGCAGCTTTTAAATACTGCTTGGCAAGGAGAAGGGGATCACAAAACTTCATCCTCCAGGAGCTTCTACTGGCAATGGAGCTGACACAGGTGTGGAGGCCTCCAGTGGGTCCAGGCATTAACCTTTTTATTATTGGATTGTGGGGAGAAGGGGCTTCCAGATGAGGGACTGGAAGGGCTGTCAGGAACTTCAGGGCAGCAGCCAACTCAACATGTATAAAAAGTTCACCAATATTTTACCAACAGACAGGGCCATGCCAGGGGTACCAGCTAACAGCCTGTGTATAGCCTGGATTCCTGCCTCAAGACACCACTCCAAGAAAAAGATTAAGAAAAAAAAGTAAAGCCTTTCAAAAATGTGAGATTTGTTCATCTCCTCCCATACACAAAAAGAGCTCCAAACAAAAATAACTGTATTCATTTACAAGCAGAAAAGTGTAAAAACCGTAAGGAGACAATACAGTTAGTAAGTTCTAAGATCATTTTAAAGGAGGAAGAGAGAGCGGGTGCAGGGAAATGCTTCCTCCGATCGGGCTTTCTCTCATTACCTGGCTCCATTGCTCAATAACTGCGTTAGCACTGAGGACACGGAGATCACCATGGCTCTGTGGCCCTCTGGTGGGTGGGGATGCCATAGAAACAGTGCTCTGAGGAAAACTACAACAGAGGAAGAAACTGTCTTTGGAGCATCCCCCCACCCCAGGTGCTCAGAACCCCCCTCATTTACTCCTACTCCCCCAAGCACACTCATACACACATGTATCAGCTAAGCTCTGCCTCCCCCACTAAGCCCTCACCTCGCTACCATTAAAAAATTACTAGCCTGGGAATTCCCTGGCAGCGGTGAGGACTCACCGCTTTCACGGCCGAGGGCGCGGGTTCCATCCCTGGTTGGGGATCCCGCAAGCAGAGGGGCCAAAAAATTCTTAAAAAGTTACTAGCCAACTAATTCAGGCTATAGTGTTCATGAGTAACAATAGCTGCCTATCTTTTACCTCTCAGAGGTTTGAGAATTTTTAAAAAGGGGATCTGGAATGAGCAATTCCTTTACCCAAAAGAAAGATTCTGTAACAGGAAGAGGACAAGCAGATATTTTTAGTCAGGGAGCCCTCTCCTTCTGAAAACCTGCTACCTTGATGACTGCCAATCCTTTCCTTGAAAAAGTAGACTCCAACTACAGCTCATGATGACAGAAAGTCTGAATTTTTTTTTAATTGAAGGTTTTGTCTTGATATCCAGATGCCCAGAACATCAGGAAGTGTGGAACAAGGTGTATCCTGCATACACGTCCCCAACCACTTCTCCAGGGCTGTGCATGGTGTTCCACTATGAACTTGGAGACTTGTTACAGAGCTGGGATCGCGCAGCTTGGGCCGGGGGTGGGTGTAGTAAGAGATGTCGTCTCAGTGGCTCCTGTCCCATCGGGGGAGAGCCCTGGCCTTACAGATCCCTCTCCTACCTCTGGGGCAGGGAGAACACACCTCTGGAAGTTAAGCCGCCCTTTGTGGATTTCAGCTTGGGCCAACAGGCAGCCAGGCAGATTCCTTTACAGCAATAGTACCCAAATCTTCAAAAAAAAAAAATGTCAGAGCCAAAGCACATGGCTTCTAAGTCACAAAAGGAAGATTGAGTCTGTGACCTCCAGTTCCCAGACCCACAGCCTTCGTGCTCTATCCTCATCAGCCCAACCTTGGTCTTCATTTATTCATTTATTTATTTATTTATTTATTTTTTGCGGTACGCGGGCCTCTCACTCTTGTGGCCTCTCCCATTGTGGAGCACAGGCTCCGGACGCGCAGGCTCAGCGGCCATGGCTCACGGGCCCAGCCTCTCCGCGGCACGTGGGATCTTCCCGGACCAGGGCACGAACCCGCGTCCCCTGCATCGGCAGGCGGACTCTCAACCACTGCGCCACCAGGGAAGCCCCAACCTTAGTCTTTAAACATACAAGCTGCATCTCTTAAAAGTGTTTAGCCATCAGCCTACCACATCTAATCAGAAGAAGGAATTCTAAGCCGCTGGCTCCATGCACTCCACAGCAATGACCTTGGAGGCACCCAGAGAGCATGTGTTTCTAGGGCCTTATTTCCTGGCAAATGCAATGACAGCCTCCTAGTTTGGGCTCATAAAATCCTCACCAAAAACTCTTTTTTTCTGACCTTACCTGAAACGCGGTTGAGTGATTTTAAAGCGTTGTGCAAAGCTTTTTCACAGAACCATTTAGTTTAGCTAAAGGGATGGAGGTGGGGAGAGAGGTGCCTTTGCATTTCAAGCCACGGGAGAGCAGCACAGAAGCCTCCATCAGCAGTGGGAATTAGACAACTGGCTTCCCAGCCAAGCACTAAAACTGCGGAGGAGGCCAGGGTCAAGACTGCGGCCCGTGATAAAGTATGATAATCGCCACCATAGGCAAGAGGATCTTTTTCTAATTAAACTCTCCTTTACCTCCTGGGAGAAGTCCTGCCCAGGCAAGAGCCCCTGGAGCAAGTGAGCTGAGAGACAGAGAGAAAGAACTGTGAAAGAAAAATAACCACATGAATGGGATCTCTGGCTCCGAGGAGGAAATCACGGAGGCAGAAAGGAGGGTCTCCTGTGAGAGGCACACACACCCAAAGGCATCTCTGCAGTCCCAGAGGCGGCCTCACACAGCTTCAGCATTGTCTTGGCATCCAAATCTTGAGGCTATGTACACAAAAGCATGTGAAAGTGCTAATGAACACTGTTATTGCTGGGATTCAGCACAGTCGCCCACTATAACCAAAACCCATGCATTAGGCATGAAGCTTCTTTGGGTCACATCTTTATGTTGCCTGAATGCTACTGAGCCTCATCTCCAATTAGTAGCTAAAGAACAGCACGTACATGGATGATACATATACATCTATAGTTTTTCCTTTTTTTTAAATTTTGCTTGTGAAAATGTGAGTGTTCTGATTCAAAAAGATCTCACCTGGAGCAGAAGGTACACTGAGGCATGTTTTCCAGCTGAGGGAAAGGCACCAGAGTGAGGGAGATGGATGGATGGATGGATGGATGGATGGATGGATGGATAGATAATAATGAGGGTAAAAACAGACCCAGCATCCTCAGCAGACTACAAAGCCTGTGGAAAGATGAGGAGACAGGTGAGAATATGCCCTCCTACCATCAAGGCAAATTCTTTTTTAAATATCAAAATTACCTATAACTAAAGGATCCCCCAAAGTGTCTCCCATACCAAATAATATTCTATCATAGCAACATTGTTAAAGGAATGAAAACTAGTTTGATTACTTTAGTATGATTTCCCTCTTCTCCTTTCTTTAGAATATGTAACAATTTTTTCCATGACCATTAATAAAAATCAATCAGACAAAAAGTCCATTCCTTTTGACTGTAGAAGACAGAGTCTAAGGCACATTTGAGAAGCAGGAGAGAGTCAGAGGGAAGAGTAGCCCTGGGGGAAGGATCAGTGGGAGAAAGAAGGAAAGTCGGAATAAACATCTCTCCCTTCTGCGCAGACTCAAGATCCCTAAGACACACCACAACTCAGTGGGAGAGCTGGGGCAAGGAACCTACACATATTCTTCAATATATAGCACTAATTTATTCTGAAAAGAGGGATTGCTGCTGAACTGTGTGAAGATGAAAATGAAGCTTCCCAAATTGTATTCCTATGTGCTCTCTCTCCCACTGTTTCTTCACAAGGTCCATCCAAACATTGTCAGTTGAAGGAGAAAGCATAAACTGGAAACGAAAAAAAATTAGTTTAAAGACATATCTATCTGTAAGTGCTGAGCTTAAAATGTTCAAAATAGAAGTGAGCACTACCCACTTCCACCAAAGTACTTGATGATTTCTTATGTTCTGGGCCAACTCTACAAAATATGGTGCCCCATTACGTCCTACATTTACAGGGTTTGTAAGATTGCTCCTTGTAATGTCTCTTTTAGAGTATCAGAATAAATCAGTTCTTCTCTATTTCTTATGAATATCTTACTACTAAACAAGAGAATCAACTTAGAGTGACTACATTTTACCAGCAAAACCCAGACTTATTTTTAGTAGGGAAGCCTGAGTTTGCCTTACAAGAGTGTCGCCTAGTGTCCATCTGTGGAACTGCACTCAACTTTTCTTTAACACGTTGAGGACATATGTTATTTGTGTTGTGGGATGGAAGAGCCTTGTTTTATGCAACGCTAAAGTTTATATGTAGACATGGTTCTGCAAATCAAATTATATTCTAATTGATTTCTGTGTATTTCAAATATTTTTTCACATTGAAGGGGTCCCTGAGACATTATAAAGATCACACTTTAAAATACAGCAAACCTAGGGAATTCCCTGGTGGTCCAGTGGTTAGGACTCAATGCTTTCAAATCCCTGGTCAGGGAATTAAGATCCTGCAAGCCAAGCGGCCAAAAGAAAAGAATACAGCAAAGCTTTTAAAGTCACACATTTAATAGAAAAAATAGTTTCCGACTGACAGAATTTCAATTGTCAATATACTATGCTTTAATTATCAGAGAGAGTAGTGGTTGCTAAAGAACAGTCTCAATTTCCTAGAGAAATATTTGTGGATTTTTCTAGAAAAAAATTATTTCATATAGAGCTCATATGAATAAGAGTGACAATGACAGATATTTGTTTTCACACTTACTATGCGCTTGACATTGTGCTAGACACATTACCTACACTATTACCATTTAATCCACACAATATTTACAAAGCATTTAGATCAGAGCCTGGCATATAGTAAGTGATATGTAAATAAAGTTAAATAAATAAATAACCCAAGTTATCCTGGAGATAAGGTATTATTATCCCTATTTTACATACAAGAAACCCAAGTTTAGAGAAGTTAAATATCTTGCTCAGGGTTATATTCTTGTAGGTGGTTGTAATCTGGGATTCAGCCCAGGTTTAGCAGGCTCCAGAGTTTGTGCCCTGTGCCTTATTGGCTCTCCTGCATACCTCTTCTCTATATATGGTCCCTGTAGCGGTCTTCTAGGGCTGCCAGAACCAAGTACCACAGACTGGGTAGATTCACCAACAGAAATTTATTTTCTCACCAGTCTGGAGACAATAGAAGTCTGAGATCTAGGTGTTGGCCGGATTGATTTCTCCTGAGGCCTATTCCCACTGCTGCCTCACTCCTGCCCTAGCCAGCCTCTGACCTTCATGCGTCTTCAAGAAAGAGTCAGGCTGAGTAATATTCCATTGTATATATATACCACATCTTCTTTATCCATTCATCTGTCAATGAACACTTAGGTTGCTTCCGTATCTTGGCTCTTGTAAATAGTGCTGCTATGAACATTGGGTGTATATATCTTTTTGAATTAGAGTTTTCTCTGGATATTTGCCCAGGAGTGGAATATTACTCAGCCATTAAAAAAAAGCATGAAATAATGTCATTTACAGCAACATGGATGGACCTAGTGATTATCATACTAGGTGAAGTAAGTCAGACAGAGAAAGACAAATATCATATGATATCACTTATACGTGGAATATAAAAACAATGACACAAATGAACTTGTTTACAAAATAGAAACAGGCTGACAGACATTAAAAAACCAACTTATGGTTACAAGGGCAAAGTGGGGGAGGGATAAATTAGGAGCCTGGGGTTAACAGATACACACTACTTTACATAAAACAGATAAACAACAAGGTCCTATTACATAGCACAGGAAACTAGACTCAACATCTTATAATAACCTATAAGGGAAAAAAATCTGAAAAAGACTATAACTGAATCACTTTGCTGTACACCAGAAACTAACATGACATTGTAAATCAGCTACACCACAATTAAAAAATAATAAAATTTTTTTAAAATTTTAAAAATAAAAAGAGTCAGGCATAGCTTCTAGGCCTCCCAATCTCCAGGGACACAGAGTCAAACTCTCCCAAGAACTTTCTCCCCATACTCTGCTCCAGTCCTTTCAAGCCCTGTGTCCTTGGTTCAGCAGCTCAGCAAGCATCCAGTCATGTGTGAGACGCTTGCCTCCCAGCTTGGCCTTTCTTAGTGGTTCTCTCAGAGACTCCCCTCACTTGGCTCAGAGGATATGGAAGGAGGCGAAACATCAAGGCATTCTCTATTCCTTATAAAATACCTCTGACAAAGCTTCTAATAAATCCTAGCTTTCTCTTATAGAAGCCAGTGGGTCCAGTCACTGGATCCATCAATTTGGCCATTTTTTCACAGCCATCATCCTGGGCTTAAGTCTTACCACCTCATGTCAAATAGCAGCAGCCACTGGGCTGTTTTCTGTGTCCCCTGGTGCATTAGTTCCCTATCGTTGCTGTAACAAATTACCACAAACTTGGTGGCTTAAAACAATACACATTTATTATTTCATGGTTCTGAATATCAGAAGTCCAAAATGGGTCTCCCTGGGCTAAAATCAAGGTGTTGGCAGGGTTGCGTTCTTCTGGAGGCTCTATGGGAGAATACCTTTTCTTGCCTTTCCAGTCTCTAGAACTACATTTCTTGCCTTATGGACCTCTTCCATCTTCAAAGCCAGTGATGGCTGATCAAGTCTTTCTCTCATTACATCACTGTGATACTTATCCCTGTGCCTCCCTCTTTCACGTGAAAGGAACCAGGTGGTTACCTTGGACCCACTTTGATAACTAAGGATAATCTCCCTATTTTAAGGTCAGCTGATTAGCAACCTTAATTTCATCAGCAACCTGAAGTAACATATTCGCAGCTTCTGGGGATTAGGACATGGACATCTTTGGGGGCCCATTTTTCTGCCCACCACACCTGGACTTGCCTGGCTCTCTCCACTCCGCCCTGTGTCCCCCTGCCAACATTTTTAATGAGTCACCCCTGCCTAAGAACCTTCTGTAAATCCTCATGTCTCCTATATCCAATCCACTCTCCTCTATCTGGCCTGCAAACTATTGCATAACCTGCTCTGGTCACCACCATTCCCCCTTCCCTCCCCCACCCTCCCTCATGCCTCAGGAGGCACCTTCCCCTCTGCACAGGCCAAGATTGACCACATGTTAGGGCTTAGAAAGAACCTCAACTCATTCCAAACACACATCAGAAAACTTATCATAATGCAACAAAATTAGAAACTGCTGAAAGTCAAAGGAGTACAACGCAATGGTTAAATGTATGGCCTTAGGACTCAGGAAAATCTAGTTCATTTCCTGGTTTGCCAAATAACCTTGGGCAAGTGGCTTGATCTTTAAGCCCTAGTCTTTTTCACCTATAAAATCAGTAAAATAATATATACAGTAGTCACCCCTTATCTGCAGCTTTGCTTTCCAAGTTTTTGGTTACACGTGATCAACCACTGTACGAAAGTATTAAATGGAAAATTCCAGAAATAAACAATTCATAAGTTTTAAATTGCACACCATTCTCAATAATATGATGAAATCTTACACCATCCAGCTTCATCCCCCCCAGGATCCCCAACCACTGACATCATCTGTTCCTGACATCAACCATCGACACCTTCACGGTTCAATGATTCAGGTTCACCCAAAGCAGATGCTCCTCCTTCTGATGTATTGTCAGAAGGTCAGTAAGAGCCTAATGCTATGGCACAGTGCCTACGTCATTCCCCTCACTTCATCTCATCACATAGGCATTTTATTATCTCACATTATCACAAGAAGGGTGACTACAGTACAATAAGATATTTTGAGAGAGACCACATTCACATAACTTTTATTGCAGTATATTGTTATAATTGTTCTATTTTATTGTTAGTTATTATTGTTAATCTCTTCCTGTGCCTAATTTTAAAACTCTATCATAGGTATGTATGTATAGGAAAAAATAGAACATATATAGAGTTCAGTACTATCCATGGTTTCAGGCATCCGCTGGGGGTCTTGGAACGTATCCTCTGTGGATAAGAGGGGGACTAACTGTACCTCACAGAATTTTGGAAAGAATTCAGTGATGGAATGAGTAGAATATACTTAGCCCCGTGCCTGGGATATAGTAAGTATTTGATAAATGTTGCACAATGTCGTTGTTATTATTATAGGTATGATGTCTGAGGCATTGTGCTAAGTGTCGGGATACAGTCCCGGACCTCCTGGAGCTTACAGTCTAACGGGGCATGTAGACGAGTCAGAAGTCAGTTATATCTGGTAATCGTTCATTGTGCATACAAACACCTAGGAGCGCTGCCAAAGCTCACTCCCCAAGCTGTCTTCCCACACCCTGGCCTGCAGGTCTGTTTGCGGCATGACGCTTTGTCCACTCCTCTCCACAGCCTGCAAGGGTGACTTGCAGTGGCGCTCAGCAGGAGACAGTTGGAAAACGATTAGTGCAAAGAGGCCTGAATAACTAGACCCAATGAAAAACAAATGCTCCCCTTAAAATGCCCTCTGCAATTCTAATTCAAAGAGATCCATGCACCCCAATGATCATAGCAGCACTATTCACAATAACCAAGACACGGAAGCAACCTAAGTGTCCATCAACAGAGGAATGGATAAAGAAGATGTGGTCTATATACATAATGGAACATTACTTAGCCAAAAAAAAAAAAAAAAAAGAATGAAATAATGCCATTTGCGGCAACATGGATGTACTTAGAGATTATCATATTAGGTGAACTCAGAGAAAGACAACTATCATGGGATATCACTTACATGTGCAATCTAAAAAATGATGTAAATGAGCATATGTACAAAACAGAAATAGACTCACATACAGAAAACAAATTTATGGTTACCAGAGGTGAAAGCATGGGCAGTGGGGATGGGGGGACAGGGGTGAGATAAATTAGGAGCTTTGGATTAACGTATAGCACAGGGAACTATATTCAATGTCTTGTAATAACCTACGATGGAAAAGAATCTGATACAGATATATAGATATATGTATAACTGAATCACTTTGCTGTACACCTGAAACTAACACAATATTGTAAATTAACTATACTTCAATTTCTTTTTAAATGGTTTTTTAAAAATGCCCTCCCTAGACCCAGAGCTTAGAGTTCTCAGATAAGCGAGTGGCTAAGAATCCCCAAGCCAGAGCTTAAAGGGATTTTTGTTATAATCGTAATCATTAATATTTCACATCCAAAGAATTAAAACAACAACAATAATAAAAATACTGCAGTGATCAGTGGTGGCCACGGGTTAGGCATGGAAGGGAGGGGACAGGCAGGGCAACACCATGTGGGTTTCTATGTGATCAGTCCATCTGAACTGAACAAGATTGAGCGTTGAGCTCAATCTTGACTGCAGCGGTGATCCACAAATCTACACGTGTGCTAAAATGGAACAGGACTAGGATTAGATAGTGATGATGGCTGCACAACATCATGACACACTAAAGATCACTAAAGCGTACACATTCAATGGTTAAAACAATGGGGAATGGGTTTCCCTGGTGGCGCAGTGGTTAAGAATCCAACTGCTAATACAGGGGACATGGGTTTGAGTCTTGGTCCAAGAAGATCCCACATGCCACAGAGCAACTAAGGCCATGTGCCCCAGCTACTGAGCCCGTGTTCTAGAGCCCGTGAGTCACAACTACTGAGCCCATGTGCCACAACTACTGAAGCCCACATGCCTAGAGCCTGTGCTCAGCAACAAGAGAAGCCGCCGCAATGAGAAGCCCACACACGGCAATGAAGACCCAACGCACCCAAAAATAAAATAAATAAATAATTTTAAAATAAATAAATAAATAAAACAATGGGGAAAATGTTTAGAACTAAATATACACATAGATACAAATGAGTAAAAGCAAAGCTAGAAAAATCTAAATTACACTGTGGATCCTAGCAATGTCAATATCCTGGTTGTGATATTGTATGGTAGTTTTGCAAAATGTTACCATTGGGAGAAATTGGACAAAGGGCACACTAGGAGCTCTCTCTCTGTTATTTCTCATACCTGCATATGAATCCATACTTTTCATAAAAATTTAAATTATTTTTAAATGTCTGTAGTTTTGCAAGGCTGGTTTATTGTATAATTTTCTAAAGTATCTGAAGATAGTGGGGAAAAAAAGGCTTTTGGTTCATTAATCAAAAACTTTGGGGGCTTCCCTGGTGGCACAGTGGTTGAGAGTCCGCCTCCCAATGCAGGGAACATGGGTTTGTGCCCCGGTCCGGGAAGATCCCACATGCCGCGGAGTGGCTGGGCCCGTGAGCCATGGCCGCTGAGCCTGTGCGTCCGGAGCCTGTGCTCCGCAACGGGAGAGGCCACAACAGTGAGAGGCCCGCGTACCGCAAAAAAAAAAAAAATCATCTGCCTGCCAACGCAGGGGACACGGGTTCGAGCCCTGGTCCGGGAAGATCTCACATGCCGGGGAGCAACTAAGCCCATGCACCACAACTACTGAGCCTGTGCTCTAGAGCCTGTGAGCCACAACTACTGAAGCCCACGTGCCTAGAGCTAGTACTCCACAACAAGAGAAGCCACCGCAATGAGAAGCCTGTGCACCACAACCAAGAGTAGCCCCCGCTTGCCGCAACTAGAGAAAGCCCATGCGCAGCAACGAAGACCCAACTCAGCCAAAAATAAATAAATAAATAATAAGTTTATTTAAAAAAAAAAAATCAGAAACTTTTCCCAAATGTGAAGTTCATCCTCTCCGGTTCAGAGACTCCACACTACCCCAAGTGGTCAGTATTCTTTACTAACTACATATCTATACAGCCAGGGCGGTTCCAAGTAGTGACCTATCCTGAGAAGGTCTGAACTATATTTATTTATTCAATCCACATTTCATGGCTGAAATTCATTTCTTTTAAAGATCTAGATATAAAAACAGATAGCATTTATAAATAAAAACAGCATAAATAAAAACAGATAGCATCAGTTCTGCTGTGGGGCAAAATAACCCATTTCATTCCAGTTCTCCAGCCAACTTTACTAAATTCAAATAAGGACACTGCAAATGTATGCAAATTTGCAAATAAGGTGGCAAACCACCATAACCATATCTAGATATTCTTTTTTTTTTTTTTTTTTTTTTGGTACGCGTGCCTCTCACTGTTGTGGCCTCTCCCGTTGCAGAGCACAGGCTCCAGACGCGCAGGCTCAGCGGCCATGGCTCACAGGCCCAGCCACTCCACAGCATGTGGGATCTTCCCGGACCGGGGCACGAACCCGCGTCCCCTGCATCAGCAGGCGGACTCTCAACCACTGCGCCACCAGGGAAGCCCTCTAGATATTCTTAATCCTAAAAAGTAACTGTTTTTTTCTGTCCTATGTCCCTGTGTCCCCCTCCCCCAAAGCCTTATTTAATTATAACCCAAGACAGTAATTCCACCCATGGAACTTGCTTCCTGGCCTTGACACTTCCTACTGTGACCAAACACATCTGATTTATCTGACATCCACTCAGGGCTCCTCATTCACAGTAGAGTTGTGCTTTCTTAACAAACACAGAATCTTCAAAGTACCCCCCTTATGTGGCTATATGCTTATTCCTACAATAGTAGATGTTGGTCCACAAAACATTTTGGAAATTCTTTCTTACGGTTACCTTCAAGTCTTGTAGCATTTATTCTTTCGTCTCTCCTAACTAGTGGGATTTTTCTTCCCTTTAAGGAAAGAATTTGTTGACCGAGAACAGCTAACTAGAATTGACCGCTAAAGTCAGTCAATAATGTGGACAATGAAACTTGTTAAAGCTACTTTTTCATCCAAAATGCGCATAAAGCACTGAGAAAGAATTTTTAAATGTGTGTGCTCACAAGACTAGTTCTGAAGGCAGGCTAAGAAGAATTTCTATTATGTTTCAGGCACTAACAGCAGTAGAATAAATGTATATCGTCGACCCCGTGGAGATCTTTTAAGAAGACAACAATTGCTTGGACAAATAATTTCTAGCAAGTGCATAACACCAGGGGCGTAAGAAGGGACCCAGGACTCCCAACTTCCACTGCCAGCCTACCCACAAAGTAACACCCTGTGAGCCCAAAAGGGGCAAAACTTTTAGAACCGTAAGACATGTGACAGAATTGTCAGAACTACATGAAAATAATTCCGTAGATTGTGACATAATTTATAGAGTACTATAAATTTTTATTCAACACAGAAAGTTAAAGCCCATGAGCACCTTGAGCACCATCTTGAGGAGAAAACTACTCACAACCACTCCAAATTCCTGAGTCGAAATTTTTTTTTTTAAATCAGGCTTTTTACTCTGTAAATGTAAGTCATTTTTAAGAAACATGTAGGGACTTCCCTGGTGGTGCAGTGGTTAAGAATCCACCTGTCAATGCAGGTGACACGGGTTCGAGCCCTGGTCCAGGAAGATCCTACATGCTACGGAGCAACTAAGCCCTTGCACCACAGCTACTGAGCCTGCACTCTACAGTCCACGAGCCACAACTACTGAGCCCATGTGCTGCAACTACTGAAGCCCATGCGCCTAGAGTCCCGTGCTCTGCAAAAAGAGAAGCCACTGCAATGAGAAGCCCGCGCACCACAACGAAGAGTAGCCCCCGCTTGCTGCAACTAGAGAAAGCCCATGCACAGCAACGAAGACGACATACAATCAATGTATTTTATCACATATTTATTTTATATAATGTATTTATAATATAATACATATTACATATTTAGATATTTATATAACATATTTATGCAATAAATATAACACTATAATTTATTCACATATAATATATATTTTATGTGATATGTTTATATTGTTTATATTTAAAATATATATTTATATATTATTATTTTAAGTTATGTTTTTATAATATATATTTGTGCTATATAAGTATATTTTAAATATAATATATACTTATATATAATTTATATGTATAGGTTATTTATAGTTTCCTACAAATGGAATTCACTTGAAGCCAATCATTTTTCCTAGTAATTCTCAAAATGCTAAAGTAGGAAGGAACTAGAAGCCCGGGTACCCTTTGCAAAACACATAAAAGGACTAAGACAAACCCAATAAAGGGTCCTTAGCTTCTGCCATGTCTTCTACCTTTGCCTCTATTTCTCTCTTTTTTTGGCAACCACCGTCCCTGCCCCCTATTTCAACTAGCCAATAAACCACAAGGCTTCAAAAACAGTCCTCAGGGCTTCCCTGGTGGCGCAGTGGTTGAGAGTCCGCCTGCCGATGCAGGGGACACGGGTTCGTGCCCTGGTCCGGGAAGATCCCACGTGCCGCAGAGCGGCTGGGCCCGTGAGCCATGGCCGCTGAGCCTGCGCGTCCGGAGCCTGTGCTCCGCAACGGAGAGGCCACAACAGTGAGAGGCCCGCGTACCGCAAAAAAATTAAAAAAATAAAAATAAAAAACAGTCCTCAGAAAATACTGTTGGAATTGTTGTCTGACCCCAAACAAGAGACGTGGAAACAAGAACAACCCCAGCTGCAAGTTTCAATTAACACACAAAACCACCGCCTGAGCCAACACCACACAGCCACAACTCAGCTCCCCTACCCTGCCCCTCCCTGCTTGATGGAGGGAGCACCCAGTCTGTAGGTGCTCCCTGACGTACCTCAGCTGAGGAAAGCCTCTCAGCTCTATTTGAGTCACCTAAATCCTTTTCTTTCGACGCCATGGAAGTACTTATTCCATCACACAACTTAGGAACATTTGTATTAGCAGGAAAAAAATGTCATATTATAGCAGGTGTTTGCGATTTAACAACATTACAACTACAAGTCCCCAGGTCCGCAAGAAAATTAACTCCACCTAAGCCAGATCAGCGGTCTCGGAATCTCCCCACCAATATGCACCTGTTCCTTGGTCAGTCATTTTCGATGTGCTCAAGGTTGCCCGTAATAGTAGATTCCAATGATCTAAGAACAATTTAGGGGAGAATTTAATTCTTCGCATTCACTTATGTACTTCGGGGTTGCCTTTTGTCAAAGAACCGGTAAAGCACCAGTGTTCCACAGTCTGGGAGCAGCTGCTTCTCATACACCAAATTCCCAACATCTTCACTGGTTACACTTCCCAAACGGAAACGGCGTCCAGAATGCAGTAAGGCAATGACCATAATTAACTCAAAGGGATATACTTGGGTAGATGTACCATCCTCAGAAGACAATACATCTGTCCTCTGCGTAATGAATCAAAGGGCATTAGCTACACCGTTATCATAGCCTATGGCAAGGGATTAAGTGACTTTCCTAGGATTGAAAAGAGATGGAGAACACCTTGGCTCAGAAAAATATATATACAGGGATTAAGAACTAACATGAGACAAGATGGTGGATGTATTTTAATACTAATTATATTTTCATTACTATACAGATAAACTTCCATGCCAGTGGTTCCTGTTTAGAAAAGGTAAACGGAGGGAAAATTCCACAGAGAGCCATGTTGATGGGTTCAAATTTAAATGCTAATTGGGTACAGGAAAATTACCTCCTGGATCCTTAGTGATTCAAAGTTTGGATCTAACTCAACTCTAGGTCTTGTTCTGAATGTCAAAATCCTTGCCTTGCTTCGTGTCAGCAGCCTAATTAAAGAAGCACCAGGAGAATAAAACCAATAACCTTTGTTAAATTACACCATTTTCCCAAAACCTTATCAATAACAAACAGCATAGCCAAATCCCAGGGATCAAGATGGGGGAAAACATATCCACTGAGGCTTTCTACAAGCTATAACAACCCTCAAGGAAGACTCCACAGCCCAGCTCTGAATTAACAGTTACTCTGGGGGAGGGAGACGCAAGAGGGAGAGGATATATGGGGATGTATGTATACATATAGCTGATTCACTTTGTTATACAGCAGAAACTAACACACCATTGTAAAGCAGTTATACTCCAATAAAGATGTTAAAAAAAAAAAAACAGTTACTCTGAGTTAGAGCAAGAATCCTGAGCCATCTGTGGCTCCCTCCTACCTCCTGTGGTCTTTAGGTAGTAGGGCTTCAGGGATACCAGAACCTCGAGGAAGGATTCTTTGTCTTTGAGGGGCAGGAAGGAATTCACAGGTAGGATGAGATTTCGGTGAGCCTCTTTGCAAATAAATTGTCAGTGCCCGATGACCCTTGAGTCCAGAGCAAAAGCCAAGTCTCAAAGTCAAGGGGAGGATACATTTCTCTTAATCAGGAACACAGTGAACACACACACACACACACACACACACACACACCCCTCAGTGCACCTCCATGTGCTGAGGCAATTAACCCAGATTCCTTGGTCTGCCATTTATTACTAAGGCTGTGGGCAGAGATCTCGGGCCATATGAAAACTAATTTCTACAGCTCTCCCTGCTAACACATCAGTGGCCAGGGAGAGTGCTGGTGCCCTCATAATAACAAAGGGAAGAGTTATCCGCTGGGACAAAGGCCTATTCAAAAGGCAGGCAGCCCAGTGTTGAGAGGTCCCTGGCAGATGCATGTCTGTCACACATAATACATGTTGTGGGCTGAATAACGGCACCAAAAGATATCAGATCCTAATCTCTGGAACTGGACTTCCCTGGTGGTCCAGTGGTTAAGACTCCGTGCTTCCAATGCAGGGGTGACAGGGTTCGATCCCTGGTCAGGGAACTAAGATCCCACGTACCGTGGGGTGCGGCCAAAAAAATTATCTACTAATCTCTGGAAAATGTCTCCTTATATGACATGGGGTGCGGCCAAAAAAATAATCTACTAATCTCTGGAAAATGTCCTCTTATATGACAGAGACCTTGCTGATGTGATTAAGTTCAGGATCTGAGATGGGGAGAGCATCCTGAATTATCCAGCTGGGTCCTAAATGCAATCACAGGAACCCTTAACAAGCAAGGCAGGGGAAGATCTGACACAGACAGAAGAGGGGGAGGCAATGAGACCATGGAGGCAGATATTGGAGTGATGCAGCCACAAGCCAAGAAATGCCAGCAGCCACCAGAAGCTGGAAGAGAGCCTCTGAAGGGAGTGGGGCCCTGCCAACACCCAGACTTCTGCCAAGTGATACCGATTGCAGACTTCCGGCCTCCAGAACTGAGACAGAATTAATTTCTGATTTTTTTTCTTTTTGCATTTTATTTTTATTTTTTAACATCTTTCTTGGAGTATAATTGCTTTACAATGGTGTATTCGTTTCTGCTGCATAACAAAGTGAATCAGCTATACATATACATATATCCCCATATCTCCTCCCTCTTGCATCTCCCTCCCACCTTCCCTATAATCTCTGATATTTTAAGCCACCAAATTTGTGGTAACTTCGTTATAGTGGCAATATGTAACAACCAGCCAAGTTATGTAACGGGAGCTTTCACAACATAAAACTTAACTAAAGGTTATTTTAGGCTCGGAAAAGCACTTCTTAATGAGTAGCTACTACGTGTCTGCAAAAGGGAAAGAACTAAGACTACATCCATGACCCAACACTCTCGCCCCCCAAGTGGCTCTTGAAGTCTATTTATGGACCTGCTAAAACAAGACTAGCCCACAGAATCTGCCTGTCACAGGATACAAATGTCCAACTTGCTTTTAACATGAAATCTCACTTTGTTTGTCTTCCTCTTTGCTGTATTTAGAAGAAGTCATTCTGCCCATTCTGGGGGGTAAAGCGTCCTTTCCAAGAATGGGCTGCAAGCATCTCTGTTCCCTTTTTCTACGGCCTACAACATTTCTAAAGGCTAAGGCCTTCTTCCAGAGAAAATGGCTGTGCCTTTTGTGGTCCCAGGGCCCAGGCCTAACTGGAAGAAAACTCCAGAGCCTCCTGATGAACCAATAGCCCCACTCTGAAAGAAATCATTATTGGGGGAAAGGGTAAACGTTTTGCTGAACTGAAAAAGAAGGCAGTGAATAAGGAAAGGGGTGATTACCCTAGGAAGGGGAGAGGAAATCAGAAATTGCAGATGGAGACCAACCACTTTGCTTAAGAGTAATTGCCCAGGGATAGCAAGACCTCATTATGAGAATGGACAGCGAACGTCTCAGGGGTGACCAGGATGGACTTAGCGCCATGGAATTACTCCACCCCAAGGTCAGGGAGGTGGCCGTGAAAAATGACATTTTGAAACCTAGCGCTCTTGATGGGAAGGAGGGGTCTGGAAAGGCCAAGATCCTAGGGGCACCACTAGAAGGAGAGGCCTAAACGGAACTTGATTAGGACCAGGCAATGGTTTTAATGGGAGGCAAAAAGGAACATGACATCTAGGAGGGGAGCTCTCAAGGAGGTAAAGTGCTTACAACCAATGGCATCAAATTCACTATTTTGTTTCCCTGCTCCAAAATTCAGGTAATAGTGGATATATGCAAGAAACTCTTTCCTGATTATTTCAGGTTAGATTTGGAAAACCTTTTGTCATAGGTTGAATTGTATCCCCCAAAAGAGATATATTGAAGTCCTCACCCCTAAGTACCTCATCATGAAACCTGTTTTGGAAACAGAGCCTTTACAGAGGTAATCAAATCAAAATGAGGTCCTGATGGGTGGGGCTCTAATCCAATATGACTGGTGTTTTTATAAAAGGGTGGATTTGGACACAGAGACTGACACGCACAGAGGGAAGACAACGTGAAGAGACACAGGAGAATGCTACTTGAAGACAGGAATGGAGTGACACAGCTGTAAGCTGAGGCACACCAGAGACTGCCGGCCACCATCAGAAGCGAGGCAGAGCCCCGGAAGGATTCTCCTACAGGCTTTAGAGGAAACGTGGCCCTATCGACACCTTGGTTTTGGTCTTCTAGTTTCCAGAACCGTGAGACAATTCATGTCTGTGGTTTGAAGCCACCCAGTCTGTGTGTTATAGCAGCCCTAGGAAACTAATACTCCAAATGTATAATATATACCAAACTTTCTCAGACATGTTCAATTCCCACCCCATCCTCCAGCAATTCCCTCCCCACCCAGACACACTCACACCCTTCTCTCAGTGACTCGGGAAGGTAACGGCTCCAGCGGATTAATCCCTTTAACTCACGCTATCAAGAGCTTTCAAACTTTTTTTTTAATGAAAGCAAACTCACTCCATCAACAAAGTGAAAAAGATGTTTCTCCCACTTGCTTTTACTCTGATGAAATGTTTATTTAAAACATTACGTTATTACTGTCCCACAGCCCCTCCCCCCGACCCCACCCCACCGCCGCCTTCAAACCTGGCACCAGGAGGAAATCATCAACTCTATATGCTCTAAAGACAACAACCTGGGGCTTCCCTGGTGGCGCAGTGGTTAAGAATCCGCCTGCCAATGCAGGGGACACGGGTTCGAGCCCTGGTCCAGGAAGATCCCACATGCCGCGGAGCAACAAAGCCCGTGCACCACAACTACTAAGCCTGCACTCTAGAGCCCGCGAGCCACTACTGAGCCCATGTGCCACAAGTACTGAAGCCTGCGTGCCTAGAGCCCGTGCTCTACACACAAGAAAAGCTACTGCAATGAGAAGCCTGCACGCCACAATGAAGAGTAGCCCCCGCTCGCCGCAACTAGAGAAAGCCACTCACAGCAACAAAGACCCAATGCAGCCAAAAATAAATAAATAAAATAAATTAAAAAAAAAAAAAGACAACAACCTGACAACAGTGCTCAGGATGACACTGCCTTCCTCCTGGGTTTCTCAGGAAAAGATGCCTCACATATTAGAAGTTTTAAATTCAGTTTCTCATGAAACAGACAGCTGATGCCAAAGACAAAGAACAAAAAAAAAATCTACTAAACAAGCACAAATTTTTGTCACAATCCTCAAGATATTTTTTAATTTTTGCATAATAGTTCAAAAAATAATTACATTAGAGATATACAGATATATAGTTATATGTAAAGCAATAAATTAGAATACTTTGCTAGAAAAAAAAAAACCTTAAGTCTTTGACATAGAACATACAGTTTTGAAGGTCAGAGATAGGAATCTTTAGAAAATTCACTCACTTGGGCTGAGTTATGTTTGTTCAGTAACTAAGATAAGACACTGTTTAGATTGTGTTAAGCCGCATGCAGCAGGAACCTGACGTGATTGCCTTTACAAATTAGGGTTTATTTTTCTTATGGAAGCAGAAATCACAGGCAGGCCAACCATGGCTGGACCAGGTGCTCAAAGAAATCACCAACAATGCAGGCTTCTTGTAACTTCCTGCTCCTCCATCTTTAGCATGTGGCTCTTGTCCTCATGGTCACAGAGACACTGAGACTTCCTTCTAGGAAGCAACAGAAAGGAAAGAGGAAAGGCAAAAGGCTAGAAGTAAAAGATGTGTGCCTACTGAATCTGTCCATTTGTCAGGAAAAGAATAGTTTTCCTGGACTTGTATCTCACTGGTCAGAACTGTGTCACTCTATTTCTGAGAAAGCCTGGGAAATCTAGTTTTACACTGCTCCATTATTGTCCCGAACCAAATGTTAGTAAGCAACACGGAGGAGAATGATATTAAGGAGAGGGAAATTTACCAGAATCTGCCATGAAGTATGAGGAAGAAAAACCAAAAATGCTATCTCTCTCTTAAATCATGAAATCTTTCCTAGTCTTCAGATATAGTTGAAGTAGTATGTACCATCATTTAATCTTATTATGCAAGGCAAAACCACCCAACCTGCAAGATAAATGGGCTTAAACTGTTTAAAAAAAATTTTTTTAACAGTTCCAGGCTGGAAATAAGCAAGAATTTGACAAAAGAAAACTAAGAAACACTAACTCAATCAGCAATGAAGACTCCTAGGTGGGATAAGAACCATATCCTACAGAAATTCTTGTACATGTACACGAGGATGCATATACAATGATATTAAATTCAGTACCGTTTGTAAAGGTTCGAAGTTTCAAAGTTCAAACAACTTTAGATAACCATCAATAAGAGAGTCATTTTTTTTTAAATATGGTACACCCACATGCTGGGAAATCTAAGCAGCTGTTTAAAAACAAGGTGGAGTTGGGAATTCCCTGGCAGTCCAGTGGTTACGACTCTGAGCTTCCACTGCAGGACTGCAGGGGGCACAGTTTGATCCCTGGTTCCTGGTTGAGGAACTAAGATCCCACATGCCGAGAAGTGCAGGGGTGGGATTAAAAAAATGAGGTGGAGTTAAGTGTCTGACATGGATGAAGTTCCAAAATTGACTGTGAAGTGATAAAACAAACCAGATTCCATTTAGATGAACAAATGTTGGTTAAAGTTTCCTCTTAAGAGAGTTAGTCAAACCTGTCTTCTGAACTTCACCTAGTCACTCCCAGAAGTCAGTCCCAGAAACGGGAGCCAGGGATGAGCAAAGCAGGGCCCTAAGCAGAGTGAGCTACAAAGGAGTCGGCTTGACCTTTGCCATGAACACATGAATACATATGCCATTGCATAAAAGGGGGAATATAAAATACATACCACATTGTTGAGGCTAGTTGAATAGTGGGGAGAACTAGGAATGGTGTTTGCAGAACAAGAGAACTTACATTTTGCTCTTTTTACTCCTGTATTACTCAATATTTTAAAATGAAAGTTCATTTATCTATTACTTGTATAACTCTTTAATAAAAAACAGAAAATCCGGGGCTTCCCTGGTGGTGCAGTGGTTGAGAGTCTGCCTGCCGATGCAGGGGACACGGGTTCGAGCCCCGGTCCGGGAAGATCTCACATGCCGCAGAGCGGCTAGGCCCGTGAGCCATGGCCGCTGAGCCTGCGTGTCCGGAGCCTGTGCTCAGAGGCCACAACAGTGAGAGGCCAGCGTACCGCAAAAAAAAAAAAAAAAAAAACAGAAAAGACTACATTTATGATGTTTTGTGCAACATGAAACCTCAGTGTTCCAGACTAGGAGAACTAGTCTCACTTCTGTCACAATTTTTGAATATCAAGTCCTTCATCAGAAACAGGAACAGGAGAGATTCTGTACCCAATTTATAGTACTGTTCTGAGGAAAAAATGAGATGAAGAAAATAAAAGTTCTTTGAGGACGTCCCTAGTGGTCCAGTGGTTAAGAATCTGCCTGCCAATGCAGGGGAAACGGGTTCAAGCCCTGGTCTGGGAAGATCCCACATGCCGCGGAGTAACCAAGGCTGTGCGCTACAACTACTGAAGCCCGCGCGCCTACAGCCCGTGCTCCACAACAAGAGAAGCCACCACAATGACAAGCCCGCGCACCACAACAAAGAGTAGGCCCCGCTCACCGCAACTAGAGAAAGCCCACGTGCAGCTACAAAGGCCCAGCGCAGCCAAAATAAATAAATAAATAAATAAGTTCTTTGGGAAAAAAAAAGGAACACCCTTGATAGATGTAAGATATCATTATTATACCCTAAAACTTTCCAGAATTCATTTATTCATTCAATAAATCTTTTCTTTTTTAGGGAATGCCACTGTTCTATGCACTGGGGTAAGATTTCATCACTGCTCTCAAGGAGGAACTCAGAGGCCACAACCACAGGGCATGATGACAGGAAAACAATCAAAAGACGTGCACTCTTCCCTGAAAATTTTGTGATGGAAATCAACTATATTAAGGATTTTTACCTAGTCTAACCAGAGAGAGCGTCAACAAGACCACAAAAGGCTACCATGTTTATTGAGCCAAATTAAAAAATGGAAATTTTGGTAAGAACAGGCATAGCATCAAATATCAGCCTTTCTTAAGACAAAATTAAGTAAAGCTTGTCTGATTGCCATAAAATGGTTACAGAAGGATAGCTCTGTGATAAATGACACTTGGGACAGAATAAGTTATCATCTTGAGCTACCATCAAATTCACACTCTGTGGGTGAGTGGTAGTGGATTGGACACCTTCATTTTCTTAAAATTATTTGTTAAGTAACTGACATGATAATGAGGCAAAGTATCCAAAAACTATAGAACAAGATATCAAACTATGGAGAGATGATGGAGGAGGGGGGAACCTTTATTTTTTTACTAGACATACTTTTGTATATTAATGTTTATGAGCATTTAATTAAATAAAACTACAACAAAGAAAAACATGAGTTAAAATCAAGAAGATAGATAGATCTCCAATAGGTGACTTTTCCTAATTAACCTAAATCCCTAAACCTCAACCCAAGGACAAAACATTTTCTCTCTGGGCTTACAATCAACAACTCACCCGTAGCCAAGCAAAACAAATGTCTAAGACGGTATTGGTTAGTTTCCTCTTCAGAGAGCTAGTCAACCTGTCTTCTGAACTTCACCTAGTCCCAAAAATGGGAGTCAGGGATGAGCAAAGCAGGACCCCCAGACAGAAGGAGCCACAGAGGAGTCAGCTTGACCTCTGCCATCAGCAACCTTAACTTGCCACGGCCAGGCAGGTCAGGGGAGGGCTTAGAGTCCTTGAGTCCACAACAATCACAGACTGTGGGCAGGAGCAGTTTTAGAAAAGCCAAGCAGAGGAGAGTGAGGGCGGACCCCCCCCCCCCCGCATTCACTCCCGCCACCGCAAACATCACCAAAGAATGAAGGGGTGTATGATGATTTGTTTGTCCTTGCAACTGCCTCACATTTTCCCCCTGAAAGAGATGCATAATGGTTAAAAGCAAAGGGAAAGAATGGGAACAATCTGATAGAACACATACTTCTCTCCCTACTTTGTTTCATCTCTAGCCCCCAACTACTAGATGAGTGCTGGGACTGGGGAGTGAGGGGCAGCCCCATCTGCAGCTATTCTCAGCTGCCTAACCCACTGGCAATCCCAGCTGGGTATAATCCAAGTCACCTAGTTTATTTCTTCTCCCTCTTTGTCTATTCCACATTCTCCTGATTCGTTACCCTAGTTTTTCTCCCATAATGTCCTTGCACTTAGAAGAAGTGTTGACGAATTTATGGTTGCCAAAGGGGATACTGTGGTGGGAGGGATAAATTAGGAGTTTGGGACTAACGTATATACACTGCTATTTGTAAAATAGATAAACAAAAGGGACCTACTGTATAGCACAGGGAACTATATTCCATATATTGTAATGACCTATAATGGAAAAGAATCTGAAAAAGTCTGAATCACTTTGCTATACACCTGAAACACAACATTGTAAATTAACCATACTTCAATTTTTTTAATGGTTTTAAAAAAAAGAAAAAGTGTTGGAGAAAGAAGACTTTGAGGAAAGAATGGTGGAGAGAAGAAGAGTCATGAGATTCACAGGGTTGAGGTTGGCCTCTTCCTATTTTCTGGTTTATTTCCCCACTTCAACAGACCTTACCTTGGGGTAAGTATCCCCTTACTCCCAATGTGAGGCTCACAGAATGCAGTGGGGAGGCGTGGGGGGCTGGTTAGGACATCTAGAATCAACCTTCTAAGCCACCTTCCCGGCAAGTGTGTGCCTTTTTGCTCCAGACTGGCTCACTATCTTCCCAACAAGTTCACTGCTTCAACAGTGGGACCAAGACAGGGCACTTTCTGACTGGATGGGGGCATGTGTTTGGGGAGAGAGGGTGTTGAGTGTAACCCTGGAACACTGAGGCCCTCACCTGTTTCAAAAACAATAAAATAGTGCTCCTTGAGACCACAACAACAAAGTAATTGGCACACCCAGAAAGAGAGGAAGCATTAAAATCCCTCTCAGCCTTGGGACTCAGCGATCAGAATCATAGAACCATAGATGAGAGAGCCAAAGAGGATCTCGAGGTCATTATTCAGTGCCCACCCTGCCCTGGGCACCCCCTTCACAGGTGAGGACACCAAGGCTTCCCACGGAGACCTTCAGAGTCCTGAAAACACTCATCTGCGCCAAAGCCAAACAAGCGAGTAGTTGCGTCCATCCATCGACGTGTCAATGATCCTTTACAGGCATCGGTGAAGTTTCCAGATCTAGTCCCTTGGAACCTTCAATACAGTGAATAAAACCGCGAGGCACTACATCACTTTGTTTATTGCTTTTTTCACAGCTCATACTGGCATCTGTTCCGCCCACGATTATTTAAGGCCTAACGTTCATGGAGCTGGAGTGTACAGTGAAAGAAATGGGGTTTCAGCTAATTAAGTGCTGGCGCAAAGCTGAGGTGTTCGAAAAATCTCAAAATCCATCTATTACCAGCCAGTCCCAGAGCCAAGAGCTGCTGCTGTTACATGACACAATAAAAGAGATGCTGTATGAATTTTAAATATTATATTGAACATAAGTAATTAGAATATCTAGCTATTTTCTAAGGCAGAAATATCTAGCAGCTACTGTGCAGAAAGCTTTGCAGATGTTCGCAAACTGCAGAAATGTCAATTTGCTTTTAAGTTCCTTTCAAGCAATATTTTACTCTAAAGAAGTAAACGTTTATAACTGTGAATAAATCGTTTGTGGTTTGGGCAAATGTTTAGGAATATTCAACAAACCATCCATATAAATATTCAGTTATGGAGATAATTTGATTTAAATAGATGGTATTTTCAATAAATAAACATTGTTCAACATGAATAAACATTTTAAACAACCAGCAAGCATCAAAACCCAGCTGATGTTTCATGCAAATCTTTGCAAAACATTTTATTTAGCAGTTCTTCTTAGATACACCACACATTGTCGATGATTCTTTCAGACTCATTATCTGGACCATTTGCATGAAAGCAGAACCTTCTCTTTTACAGCACCATCATTTTATTATGATCTTTTCTTCTTTGCAAAATCACCGTGTCACACAGCTGGTGTGTTGTGTGGTGTGGTGATGTGCAAGGTTATGAGCACGACCACAGGAACCAGAGTGAATTCAAACTCTCTCCTCCATTTACAACTCTGTGACCTTGAATGGTTTAATGTTGCTCACCCTCCGTATCATCTTTTTTTTTTTTTTTTTTTTTTGCGGTACTTGGTCCTCTCACTGTTGTGGCCTCTCCCGTTGCGGAGCACAGGCTCCGGACGCGCAGGCCCACCGGCCATGGCTCACGGGCCATGGCTCACGGGCCCAGCCGCTCCGCGGTATGTGGGATCCTCCTGAAGCGGGGCACGAACCCGTGTCCCCTGCATCGGCAGGCGGACTCCCAACCACTGCGCCACCAGGGAAGCCCCATACCATCATTTGTTAAATGGAAATAACACCCTCCTCAGAGGAATGAGGATTAAGTAAGTTCATATTAAGTAAAATGCCCAACAAACACTCTATAAATTTACATCCTATCACTTTATATGATTTTATAGAAATTGAATATTCCCTCTGGATCATTTAAAACAGACTGCGCGCCCATCATTTGAGCCTGCCACTACTTTCCTACGCTGCTGAGAATGCAGATCAGTGCAACATTCTTAGAGACCAATAGGGCAACAGCTATGGAAATTTGAAATACACATTTCCTTTGAGCCTGGAAATTTACGAGTCACTAGTTAATTAGCAAATGTATTACCAGGCGGATGTCCCAGGATGTTCACTGCTGCATTTTTGTAAGAACAAAATAAGGGAGCAACTGTAATGTCCATCAATAAATAAGTTACCAGGAATGCCCACTTATGTCACAATGAAAATTTTACCTTTGTACATTTGATTATTGGATTATCATTGTCTTTCCTCATGTGAGGAGAGAACACTTGTTCTGCCTTTTAAAGTTTCCTTCCAGGGACTGCCCTGGCAGTCCAGTGGTTAAGACTCTGCACTTCCACTGCAGGGGGCATGGGTTCCATCCATGGTCAGGGAACTAAGATCCCACATGCCACCCAGTGCAGCCAAAAAACTAAAGTTTCCTTCCATAGGAGAGAGCCCCGTGAGTGATACACTGGTGACCTCTCTCTGTCCAGCTATGCACTCAACCCAAGGAGGTAGAGTAACACATGCGATTGGTAAACCTGGGGAGAATAACCAGACATGCTCTGCTCAGCATCTCCCTTTTACCACGTGGAACAGGAACTCTCTTCTGCTCCTTGCCAGTGTTGTACCAGACTGTCCTCCCAACATGGGAAGCCTACTCCAGACCAGACCTGCCTATGACTGGATGCGTACAGCTGGGTTTAGCATGGATTTTGCCAACCCCTATAATTTTTTTTTAATAAATTTATTTATTTATTTTTGGCTGCATTGGGTCTTCGTTGCTGCACGCACTTTCTCTAGTTGCAGCAAGCAGGGGCTACTCTTTGTTGCAGCAC
The DNA here is from genome assembly GCF_963455315.2 of Globicephala melas. Classification (NCBI taxonomy): domain Eukaryota; kingdom Metazoa; phylum Chordata; class Mammalia; order Artiodactyla; family Delphinidae; genus Globicephala; species Globicephala melas. The sequence goes on from NC_083315.2 coordinate 126,976,149, forward strand.
ACGGACTTCTTATTGCAGTGGCCTCTCCCATTGCGGAGCATGGGTTCTAGGTGCACGGGCTCAGTAGTTGTGGCACATGGGCTTCAGTAGTTGTGGCGCACGAGCTTAGTTGCTCCGCGGCACTTGGGATCTTCCCGGACCAGGGCTCAAACCCGTGTCCCCTGCATTGGCAGGCGGATTCTTGACCACTGCGCCACCAGGGAAGCCCCATGCTCTTCCCTCTAATCAGGATGCCTCCCTGCCTCCCCAGTCACCAATTTTGCCATGACTCTGGACAAATCACATAACTGCTTGGAGCTTCAGTCTTCATACCTAGAAAATGAAGATTAGATGATCCTTCAGGTCTCTTTGAGATATAAAAGTCATATCTTTCTATCTTATCCCATTCATTTGATGACTTCCAACAACGCTGCCAAAATCCATCAGCTCAGGTGAAGGCACTAACACAGGTGCCCTCGGGTTTTTACCTTACAACTGAGCCACTTAAGACGCAGCCTCTGGAAACACACTGAATCTAAAAGCGAAGCCTCCTACACTCAATAAATCCTTGTTGAACTTCAGCATGAGACCAGAGAGACAGGTATTGATGCTGGAGCTGTAAAGTACCCAAAAAAAGACAGATCTAGCCCATTATGTGCCCTCTTGTTCACATCTTCTCTTAGCTGTCACCCAGCCGGTCAGATAAATATATCTCTTTTTATCTTTCCAAATACATCAATCCCTTTCTTTCCTGAATCATTTTTGTTGCTTTTCTCAGAGCTTTCCCCATTCTGTCTCTGCCTTTCCAATACTTAATGTCAGGGCCATTCATAGGGTAGGAGGTAGGGGGACCACGGAAGCAATAGGGGGGGTGGGCCCATAGAGACAAGTAGCAGTCAGTGCGGTGGCAACACTCCCTGAGCATTCGCTGTGCCCTGAAGCCTGCAGGACACCCAGGAGTCAGATGGGCAGAGCTGGCAACTGCCGAAGAGATGGATTTGAGGGCCTGAAGTAAGGTCTCCTACTCGCAAAGAGTTAGCCCGGGTTCCAATCCCACCTTCATCACGAACTAAGTGTGTGTAACCTTGTACAAATTATTCCTTAACCATTCCACTCCTCAGTTTCCTTGTTTAAAGAGTAAGAATGATATACTAAGTGAAGTAAGTCAGACGGAGAAAGACAAATGTCATATGATATCACTTATATGCAGAATCTTAAAAATGATACAAATGAACTTATTTACGAAACAGAAACAGACTCACAGACTTAAGAGAACAAACTATGGTTACCAGCAGGGAAGGGTGGACTGGGGGGAGGGATAGACTGGGAATTTGGGATTGACATGTACACACTGCTATATTTAAAATAGATAAACAACAAAGACCTACTGTATAGCACAGGGAACTCTGCTCAATATTCTGTAATGACCTAAATGGGAAAAAAAACTGAAAAAGAATAGATATGTGTATATGTGTAACTGAATCACTTTGCTGTGCACCTGAAACTAACACAACATTGTTAATCAACTATACTCCAATACAAAATTTAAAAAAAAAATTTAAATAAGGATAATAATGTAATACACCCTACTTCACAAGGCTGTCGTGAGGCTTAAATGAAATAATACACATGAAATGCTTTGAACAGTACCTAGCATGTAGAAAGTGCTCAATAAATGTGAGCTGTTATCTATTATCTTCCATAGCGCCTGAAAGTCTACCACTAAAGACTTATTCTTTGGGATTAAGGAGGGAATCTGGCCTGGCTGCTAGTCCTATTCTTTTCATAGTCTCAGGTTAAGAAGTCCAGTTACACTCCTGCTTTATTCTGTGAGGAGTGAGACTCCTGCCTCGGGCCCCTGTCATTGTATCCCTGCCTTCGTAATCTATCCAATGTCCAATTCCTCTACCACCAACGCCATATCTTTAGTCACCTTCTCATGACTAAACTCCAGCTCCTGAAATGCAGACCCACGGATAGAGCTCTGCCAGGTATGAAGTAGCCATTCAATTCATATCAGTTGATTGACTGACCAGCTACCTTCTGCTGGTCTCCTTGAAGCTGACCTGGAGTAGTGCCCTGTGTGCTCTCTCCACCTGCCCTCAGTTGTTGCTTGCTCACTCCCCACCCCAGAGCCCTCCTGCCATCCTCCATGAGCAGATTGGTCCAAAACGTCAGCCAACCACTACCCTTTTTCCATTTTCTTGGCTGATTAAACCAGATCATTACATCTCTGAGGGTTCTCCTCCAGAGCACAGTTCCACGATTGTCCTGCTCTAAAATGCCACCTCTCCCGGCTCAGACAACAAGGATCCACTGGGTCCACTTATCAACGTGTACCCAGCTTTCTCCACCCTCTGCACTACCTTCTGCAGAGCTCCGTGCCAGAGAGAATCCCCGTCATTCCAGCCAGGACCTGGAATCCCAAACCAAGTCTCCTAGAATCACTGTCACGTGCAGGAGGAAAGTTAGGACTATGGGAAAGCAGGCCACCTAGAGCAAAGGGTTCAAGACAAGAAAGGAGGGTAAAATTAGGCTGGAAAAGTAGGATGGGGCCAAATCAAGGAGGGCCTTGAAAGGAGGCAGGCAAGTCTAAGCTGGAGACTGGCACGATGCGAATGGTGCTTCGGGAGGGGCCCAGGTACACTTGTGTTAGGATAAGAAAATTTGAAGGTGAGAGGACCAGGGAGGGGAACACAGATCCCTTCGAAAGGAAGCAGAAAGGTAGACCATTGTTCCAAGGGAAAAAAAATCACACACATATTGAACAATTCGCATAATATTTCAGAGGGTTGCAGACCTTTAAAGACCATCCACGGGACCCTCTGGGGCCTCCATGAACTCCAGGTTAACATCTCTGGAATAGAATCTTACAGCCAATTAGATTCTGGCATACTCACTCAAATAGCGGTGTTTAAGGAAAAAAAAAAAATCTTAATTCCTGGTCAGAGAAAACAGGAACCTGGATAAGCATGGTACTAAAGGAAAGGACAACAGAGAGTGAATTCCAGCCCAGTTAAGAAGCGACAAAAATGGTTTTTTTTTCTGTTTTTTAATTTTTAGATTTGGGAAATGAAGAAAAGGGAAGTTTGAACATTTCTAATCTACGTGATCAGGTGTATGATGGTACATCCAAATGAGAGAGGGTGTCAGTTTTTTGTTGATTTGTTTTTTTCCATTGCGGGGGAGGGTAGTGACGTTTGATTTGTTCATTCAACACACGTTAATAAAGTGCCCAGGATGTGCTTGGCCCTGGGAACATCAAGAAGAAAAGGCAGAGCCCTGCTCTCATGGAGCTGACACTGCAATGGGAAGACGGGCCCAGAACAATGGCACCATGGAGGTTGCTGGAGGGCGGGGCAGCTTGCACAAAGTGAGGGGAGAATGTGGGGCCCACAGTCTGCTTGGGGAAATCAGGTGCTTGAGATGAAGCTTGAAGAGAGCTTAGAGCTTTACCTAATTGAATGAGGGCTGGTATTAGACAGCCCTAAAGTTTCAACAGGAAGAATACACATGAGGCTTTCCCCAGACCCAACAGCCCACATGTCCTTTCTTTTACCTTCTTGGCCAGGTGCTGCCTATAGATGGGAGGAAAAGAGTCTGATTAAATATAAGAAAGATCACTTTGGCAGCTGAGGGGAGGAGGGGATAGCAGGAAAAGATCTGAGATACCAAGGGGGTGGGGGGAGGAACAGTAAGGAAGTTGTATTCCTGAACCTGCATTCCAAGCTGTTTCCTTCACTGATGAGATAGAGGAAAATAACAAAATCTGCAAATCCGGACTAGCACAGCCATGCAGGCTCCAAATGGATCTACCTTTGGGGAATTGTAAAATCGCCCTGCAGGGAGCTCAAGGAGCTGGAGCCTTTGAACCGGGTTTAACAGCAATGAAGCCAGGTTTTCTTCTGTTCTGCGGCTGTGTTAGCCTCTGTGATCTCTGAATAAATCAAAGAATTTTTCCTCAAGAAGGAAGCCTTCCACGGCTGGTTTCTTGGGAGGCTTGAAGGCTGTGCTTTGGCAGGTATGTGACAGCCCAGCAGGGAATCCTGGAGCTTTGAGCAGGCCTGACGGCCACTCACGAGGCAGGTCACAGAGCTTTAGAAATCTTCTAGATACGAATGAACTTAGTTACAAAACAGAAATAGACTCCAGACATAGAAAACAAATTTATGGTTATCAAACGGGATAGCGGAGGCCTGGGGAGGGAGGGATAAATTAGGAGTTTGGGATTAACATGTACACGCTACTATATATAAAACAGATAAACAAAAAGGACCTACTGTATAGCAAGGGAACTATATTCAATATCTTGTAATAACCTGTCTATAATGGAAAAGAATCAGAAAAAGAATAGAAAAGTATATATATATATACACACACACACATAAATCTCTTTCTAAAGGAGAAAGCAGAGGGGCCTAAACTTAGAGACGAGAGGCAATGGATCTGGACGGGAGGTGATAAGTCCCAGACATTTTTAGAAAATAGATAGACTGATTAATTGGGAGTGTAGAAGCAAAGTAAAAGAAGGAATTGAGAATGATGCCCAGATTTCTTACCCAGGGAACGCGGGCTTTGATAGTTCTCTTCACTGACATTAACAAGTGGTGGGCATTACAGGGAGGTGAGGTGGGGATGGGGGTCGCTGGAAGGAGAGAGAATGAGCTCAGTTCTGTTTTGAAGTATTGTTGTTTGTGTACCTTGGGACGACATAACAAAAATACACTGACTGTATAAGCCCAGAGTTCAGGAGAGTAGTTTAGTCTCGACACAGAGGGTTTGGGAATAACAGCACATAAGTGGTAAGCGAAATCATGAGCATAGATGAGACTGCCCAAAAAGAAGATATGGCATAAGAACACAGGAGGCTGAGAGGAGGCCCCTGGGGAAAACCAAAACCGAGGACTAACTGGAGGATACTGAGTAAGAAGAAGACAGCTAGACTAACCAGGAGAATAGTGCCAAGAAAATTAAGGGAAGGATTTCAAGAATGGAGTGGTCCAAAAGGTCAAATGTCTCATAAAGGTCAAATAAAATGTCAACCAAAATGTGTCTATTGGATTTAACAACTGAGAAATCATTGGTAACCTTTTCAAGATGGGGGCGGAAAGCAGAGTACTGAGGATTGAAGAGTAATTGAAGGTGAGGCAGTGTAGACAGCCCCTTCATGAGACTTGACCGAGCAGGGAAGGAGAGAGATGGGGGTGGGGAGGGGAATACCTAGAAGTGGAGCTGGGTCATCAGCAGATGTTCTTTTGTTGTCAAAGTTCTCTAATGGGAAAGATTTGAAAGTGGTTTTATTCTGCAGGGAAGAGCAATGAAGAAGAAGAGGACACAAATATGGAAAATAGAAGGTAAATTTGACAGATTGAAGTCTTGGAGGGGATCAGAGAGGTAGCACTTCAGCTCTCAGATGAGCCTTGGATAGGAGCGACTCATCAACAAAGCATGATGACGGGAGATAAAGACTGTTCCCATGCAGAAAATGTGTACATGGGAGCAATTATCATCTGTCTTTTTCCTGGAACATATTGAATAAGACTGTCCACAGAAAATGAGGGAGTTGGAGTAGAGATGGGTGCCTAGGAAGAGTGGGAGAGGGTTGGAGGAAATGTTAAAGGATTGCACACTCCACTGACACTGGATGCTATAAACCTACATCTACACCAGTACCCATGTAGTGTGACCGTCTCCAGTATCTTTCAGAAACCCAAGTTCTGGAGAAGGAGCATCTCAGAAGTGAAAAAGATATGAGCTGGTGGTTTGCAGGCAAGAAGTAGTAGATGGACATGGGGACAAAGGAAGCAAGGATGCCAGCAAGAGAGAGACTGAAGGATGAGACACACCATGGAATTTCATCAGGAAGGATAAAGAAATGAAACCATGAAGGGGCTAATAGCTTGGGAGAAGAGTTGGGGAGTAAGCCACTGGAGATTACACAAAGAGAGAAAGCAGGTGGGATTTCATGTCCACATTAAAGGAAATGTGAAAAGGTGGGTCTTATATTTAACGGTATGGGACATTACCAAAGTGTTGCAATTGTGATTATCCTACCTGGGGAAATGGAATAGAAGCAAAGGTCAAGGGTGTCTATGAACTGCAAATACTGCCTTTTTTTTTTTTTTTTTTTTTGCGGTACGCAGGCCTCTCACTGTTGCGGCCTCTCCCGTTGCGGAGCACAGGCTCTGGACGCGCAGGCTCAGCGGCCATGGCTCACGGGCCCAGCCGCTCCGCAGCATGTGGGATCTTCCCGGACCGGGGCACCAGCCCGTGTCCCCTGCATCGGCAGGCGGACCCTCAACCACTGCGCCACCAGGGAAGCCCGCAAATACTGCTTTAAAAAAGTAAAAGCAACATTGTATTCATCCAAAACTGCTAACTGCAAGAGATATGCCTGTTACTGGCATTGTTATATAAAAAGCTAGAGGCAGGAAGTGTGTCTGAAGTGACAATCTGGGGAAGACAGATCAATAAGAAGTAAAATCCTGCTTCAGACAAGAGTTGCAAACAAGACCTCTGAGAAAAATTGCAACTTTTGTCAGAGGTCTTAGTTGCAACTCTATAGCAAGACTGGTCAAGGACCATAGCTGCTGAGGTGTAGATCTAGCTTTTCTGGATAACGGGTTGAAACATTACTCAATTCATAATTTCCTCAGTAATAGGCCAAAGTCATGGCCCAAGAAGGGTGATCTCTCAACGCTGCGAGTGTAATCTACTTTGGGACCTCGCTCTCCTCCCTTCCTCCCCTTTCCCACCTGTGCCTCTCACTGGCCAAAAGCAGCCGGAAGCCAAACAGAAAGGCCATCGAGGAAGGACACACCAGTCAGCCTCCCAGGACAGAGATAAGGAAGGAGAGGCATGAAGAGTGGATCTGATGAAGAAACGAAAAACATCCAGTGGATTTAACAAGGATTAGGAGCAGCTGTGGTAATACGCCAGCATGTGTCTTTAGCTCAAAGACACTGGTTTAAAGAAATAAGTCTGACTTAGCATGCAGACTGGGACTAGACTGGAAGCCACAAACCAAACCCACAGGAAATTCAGCATGCAGACAGGTTTTGTTTGGCCAATAAAACATGTGTATATATGTTTTCAAATCAAAGAAAGCACATGGGGGCTTCCCTGGTGGCGCACTGGTTGAGAGCCTGCCTGCCGATGCAGGGTACATGGGTTCGTGCCCCAGTCCGGGAAGATCCCACGTGCCGCGGAGCGGCTGAGCCCATGAGCCATGGCCGATGAGCCTGCACGTCCAGAGCCTGTGCTCTGCAACGGGAGAGGCCACAACAGTGAGAGGCCTGCATACCAAAAAAAAGAAAGCACGTGTTTCCAAGTGTTTTCAAATCAGGAGATAGCACATAGAAATATAATTTCTGGCTTTTCTTTAAAAATTGGAAGATCCAGCAACACCAGACCCATTTCCTAGAGGGCAACACTCAGCTGTGGAGCTAACTGCAGCCCCTTTAGACAGGGCATGCCTTGTCCAAATTTCCTCAGGCGTCACCACCTTCTCTTCCATGCCTAACACTGAGGTCAAAGGCAAGTTTTCAGCCTGGAGGTGTCAATCAGCATTAGGCTTGCAGGGGTGTCTTCTTTCTTTGTTTTAACTTTGCAATATTTTTTTCTTCCAGTTTTATTGATACAACTGACATACAAAAAGATAAAAATTAAACTTAAGAGGACTTCCCTGGTAGTGCAGTGGTTAAAAATCCACCTGCCAATGCAGGGGACATAGAGCCCATGCTCAGCAACAAGAGAAGCCACCGCAATGAGCAGCCCGCGCACCACAACGAAGAGTAGCCCCCGCTCGCCGCAACTAGAGAAAGCCCGTGCGCAGAAACGAAGACCCAACGCAGCCAAAAATAAATAAATAAATTTAAACTAGAGATATAACTGACGCAGAGCACTGTGTAAGTTTAAGGTAAACAGGGGTGTTTACTTATAGTAGAAAAGCACTTCTCTGGATTTACAGGTATCCCCTGCTTTTAAAAAGTTCGCTTTTCACCAATTCACTTTATGAAAGACCTACGTTAGTACCTGTTTTCGCCAACCGAAAGAAATCAGAAAAGGATTTTCGCTTTTACAAAAGACAAAAAGCAAAAATAGTGTTCAGCGTTTGTTTTGCAGCAAGCTTTTACAGAGTCAGTGCGCAGCCCAAGCAGCAAGAACGGCCCCACCAAACTCCCTCCCCAGGAACTACATTCAGGATCTCAGCATCAGGCCGCCATAGCTTTGAGCTGTGTCTGTAAGAATCTGTGTTTTCTCTCCATTTATTTTGTGCATCCGTTAGCAAAATGTGTCCTAAGGTAATTGCTTCTTTACGTCTTTCAGCTTACAAAAGGTTTCATAGGAACTCTCTACTTTTGGATAGGGGGGAAAACCTGTAAGTCTATACTGAAGTAGGAAAACAAAAGATACACCAAGAGGGCAGAATTTTTCCTGAAAAATGGGAGAGAACACTTTCCTTATGGAAGGGAAGAGGGTTCCTACAGTGTCTTAATATGCACACAAAGTGTTTCTGCATCAAAAAAAACATAAATCAAGAGACCATTTTTCTTTCATCCTGCCCACTTCACTCAATTGTTACCTGCCTGGAACTCTGTAGGCAATGCAGCTTGAGATTCTGGACTAGAGCCATGCAGGTGGAAAGCAGAAAAATCATCTAAATTTCATGTCACTATCCCACAATATTCTTTATACTTATTGCTATTCCCTACCACTGATGTTCAATCTCCGAATATCTCTGAGCCAATAAGCTTCCCACCATCACCTCTGTCCGCCAAGTAACTTGGGGCATCTCGATCTCAAAGGTTTTGCAGCATTGCGAGGTGGGCACATCCTCTAGGCAGGTAGAAAAATGGTACCGGTGAGGTGAAGATAATGGTTGAAGATATGAGAGTAGATGAGTTCACTTAGTTAAAGCAGTGTGGAAAGAAAAGTGCAGAGGTCAAGATGTAAGAGGCACAAATAATTAAAAAGTGAGGAGAGGCAATTCAAGTAGAGGAAATTCAGTACAAGTAACTGGTTAACCAAGTGATGGAAGAGCTGAGAAGCTAAATGGGCAATGAGGCAACACAGAGATTAGCAATGCCACGAAGTTTTTGCCACCCCTGGGCCTGACGGAACAAAAGAAGGAGATGGTGATGCCAGAAACCTGGACTTCTGGTGGGAAGGAGAACAGTGGCGGAGGCTGCCTTCCCGAGCTGGGACTATAGGAAAAGGGCACAGTCCACCGAGCCGGAAATGACAGAGACTGAACCACTGCCCGAGAAACCACCTTAGCCTCCTGCCAGTTCCTTTCATGGACCAGATCTACTCAGAAAGGTAGGTTTGATACAGACAGAGCAGGGAAAGAGTAGAGAATGAATCTGGGAGCATCCACAAATAACTAGGTGGAAATCAGACTATGGAGGATTCAAAAGGAATTGAGGAATAAGAAACAGAAGCAGCAAATGTAGACCACACATTTGTCATTTGTGCTGTTTCAGTGTTAACTCTGTCCTGTTTGCATGCTTATATTCCTGAGATTTGGGGAAACTAAATATTCCTAAAAGCTGACTTTAAAAGCTCCATTTCAAGTTATTTTTCCCCAGATGGAATAGCTTTTCCTCAAGTTTCTCCTTCCTCCTTTTCTGCTGAAACTTATAACCTCTTTATTAACTTGTAATTCCTTTTCTTCAAGAATATTAATGAAGATAATAAATAATTGTATGATTCTCTCCAATAACATCCTGAGTTGCCTCCGTGTATAAGCTCTTTTTACACAATTTTTAACTCTTCTGCAATCAAGAATTCAGCAGCACCGGGACCTCCCTGGTGGTTCAGTGGTTAAGAATCCACCTTCCGAAGCAGGGAACATGGGTTCAATCCCTGGTCGGGGAACTAAGATGCCACATGCCGCAGGACAACTAAGCCCAGGTGCTGCTTAGAGAGCCCATGCACTCTGGAGCCTGTGTGCCACAACTTAGACTCGGCGCAGCCATAAATAAATAAATAAATACTTAAAAAAAAAAAAGAATTCAGCAGCAGGATGCTGTTCTTGATATTACTTTGCAATTACAAGGCAGTAAATCCACTCATCTGAGAGCCAGCCAGCCTGTGATTTAAAATAACATCTCAGGGCTTCCCTGGTGGCGCAGTGGTTGGGAGTCCGCCTGCCGATGCAGGGGACGCGGGTTCATGCCCCGGTCCGGGAGGATCCCGCATGCCTCGGAGTGGCTGGGCCCGTGGGCCATGGCCGCTGGGCCTGCGCGTCCGGAGCCTGTGCTCCGCGGTGGGAGAGGCCACAGCAGTGAGAGGCCCGCATACCGCAAAAAAAAAAAAAAAAAATTAAAATAACATCTCAGAAGCTAGGGCCCCTCCCCTATTGGTGAGATGAGGTTTTCCATTTCAATCGTATGAATAGCTTATAGATACTCTATACCCATCAAGTTATATGTTCCTAAATCAGGTGATTACTGTTTTAATCATACGGTCAGTGAAACAAACTCTGGTTGATTTAAGAGAGCAAGACATTACAGGGAGACAGAACAAGACCAGGACCTAGAGCTTTTTAAAAACCTAGATCTGACTTTCGATTTCCTCATCTGAAAATTTAGAATAATCATTGGCGCTCCAACTACCTCAGAGAGCTTTTGGAAAGTCAAATGAGATTAGTTGAGTATTCCTTATAAAGTGCAAAATAAAAATATATCCACAGAGCCAGAATGCCTGGGGTCCTAATACAATTCCACCACTTCCTGGTCATGTGAACTTGAACAAATTATTCAACTTCTCTGGGCCTCAATTTTCTCATCTATAAAATGGAAAAAGTAGGAGGGCTCTCATCATGGCTTGTAACTAATGACTGGCTGAGGTGAGGGTACAGAAGCTCTGCTCCCTTCCTAACAATGAGACAAGGTACCGTTTACACTCCAGAGCCCCCAGGCATCAGTCTGAGACCACACTTCACCTGAAATCCCATTCTTGTGTAGCACTTTCTCTTTTCTTATTCTGCTTCCCTCTCTCCCTTACCAGTTTTCCTTAGAACATGCTCTTAATAAATCTCATGCACACAAACTGCTTCTGTAGGCTCTGCTTTTATAGAACCCAAACTAAGTCAGTCCTACTCACACAGCGTTGTTGATAATACAAGTAGAGCACTTGAAACAGTGCTTGGCATGTAGCAATTTCTCAATAAGACTGAGCAGAAAATGGGCCAGGAAACATGGTGATATGCTGATTGCAATAATGACGTTACAAAACCCCTGGCTTGCAGTTAACATGTATGGAAATTAAAAGTCATCCCTCTTGCAATAATGCCATTTGCAGCAACATGGATGGACCTGGAGATTATCATAGTAAGTGAAGTAAGTCAGGAAGAGAAAGACAAATCATATAGGACAGACGTAGAGAACAGACTTGTGGCTGTGGGGCAGGGTGGGGAAGGGATGGATTGGGAGTTTGGAAAAGAATATATGAAAAAGAATATATATATGTACATATAACTGAATCGCTTTGCTGTACAGCAGAAATTAACACAGCATTATAAATCAACTATACTTCAATAAATTTTTTTTAAAGAAAAGACACCCCTCTATCCTAACAACAAATAAAAAGCTGAACAAACTGAAAAAAATCAATTCAACTAAGATCTGTCAGAAGTGAGGTCGCAAGGTAACACCCCTAAAGCTGGAGAGACAGACAGACAGACATAGAGGATTACACCCTATTGGAGCAGAAACCTCCATAGAAAGCAGTGCTGAGGTAAGAAAACCTGACCTGTAATTGACAAACTGCTGGAGGCTCAGTGTGGACAAATCTGAGAGAGAAAAACTCCAGGAGGACCCAGTCACGGTGGGGGTGGGTGCGAGGGGAGAGGGGAATTTTGTGAGTTTTACCTCCAGGAGCTCTACCAGGTTCTCACAGTGAAGACAAGGGAAAAAAAAATCCCCTGGTGCGGGGCCTTCCCTGGTGGCGCAGTGGTTGGGAGTCCGCCTGCCGATGCAGAGAACACGGGTTTGTGAGCCGGTCCGGGAAGATCCCACATGCCGCAGAGCGGCTGGGCCCGTGAGCCATGGCCGCTGAGCCTGCGCGTCCGGAGCCTGTGCTCCGCAACGGGAGAGACCACAACAGTGAGAGGCCCGCCTACCGCAAAAAAAAAAAAAAAAAAAACAGTTAAAAAATCCCCTGGTGCTTCCTGCAAGGGGAGGGGAAAAGTAACCATTCTGAAATAACCAGAGCATCCTTATCTTCTTAACAGAGCCTGCCCTCAAGAGAGACTTTTATCGGATCCTAAATTATTGGGGTCTTATCAGAGCCTAACTAACCCAGCAAAAGGGAGATGCCCAACTCTAGTCCCCTCTGGCCATCCGGTCCCACCTAAGGTAGTGAGGGTGGAGGTACTTGTGAAGTTCACAGTCCTGAGGCACAGGCTCACTAAAAACTGATGCGTAGTCAGAGGACTATAGAACACTTCCTCTCCCCTCCCCTCACGCCTGACCAACACATCACTGAAGGACTACTTACTGGAGTTCCTTTTACCCAATATATCACATCCAACTTTCAACAAAAAATTACAAGGCATGGACCTAGAGATTGTCATACTGAGTGAAGTAAGTCAGAGAAAGAAATATCATATGATATCACATATGCGGAATTTTAAAAAAATGATACAAATGAACTTATTTACAAAACAGAAACAGACTCAGAGAACAAACTTATGGTTACCTGGGGGGAAGGGTAGGGGGAAAGGATAGTTAGGGAGCTTGGGATTGACCCAAAAAAATTGTATATCACTATATTGTACACCTGTGACATATAATATTGTATATCAACTGTACATCAATAAAAAAGAAAGAAAAAAGTTACAAGGCATACTAAAAGGCAAAAAACACAGTTTGAAGAGAGAAAGCAAGCATTAGAACCAAACTCAGATATGGAAAAGATGTTGGAATGATTAAGTGGGAACTTAAAACAACTATGATTGGGAATTCCCTGGCGGTCCAGACTCGGCGCTTTCACTCCTGGGGCCCAGGTTCAATCCCTGGTCAGGGAACTAAGATCCTGCAAGCTGTGCGGCCCCTGGGGGGGAAAAAACTATTAATATATTAAGGGCTCTAAAGGAGACTGAGTTTAATTTCTCTCTGATTGAGTGCGGACTGGACTTATTTGATCACATCTATTGAATAGATTAAAGCAAAAGTGATAGGATGTCTCTTCCAAGAGTAGGTTATACAAAGACTGGAGTTTCCATCTGGGGTGCTCTCCCTCCCTCTTTGTCCTGGGTCCCTTACTATGGGGGAAGCCCTATGAAAAGGCTCACATGACAAGGAGCTGTAGCTCCTGCCGACAGCCCCAAGACACCTTGGAAGTGGACCCTCCAGCCCTTGCGCATGGTTACAGCCCTGGCTGAACACTTAAGTGCAACCTCATGAGAGACCGCAAGCCAGTGTCTGGATTCCTGACCCACAGAAACTGTGACCTAAGGAATGTTTGTTGTTTTTTTGTTTGTTTCTTTGTTTGCGGTACGCGGGCCTCTCACTGTTGTGGCCTCTCCCGTTGCGGAGCACAGGCTCCGGACGCGCAGGCTTAGGGGCCATGACTCACGGGCCCAGCCGCTCGGCGGCATGTGGGATCTTCCCGGACCGGGGCACAAACCCGTGTCCCCCGCATCGGCAGGCGGACTCCCAACCACTGCGCCACCAGGGAAGCCCATCTTTGTTGTTTTAAGCTGCCAAATCTAAGGCAATTTGTTACCCAACAATCGACAACAATGTGGAAAGATAATAAAATTCCAGATATCAGTGGTTTGGTTTTAGAATAAGGGAGAAACCCCAAGACTATGAACGAAATGGGATGGACTGGAAATGGGGTTACCTGTGTGTATGCAGAGCATCAGACAACAAAACTGCGGAACTCAAATGTCACCATGCTGATATGGAAAAAGTCAAAATAAGTATCATGAACTACAGCAAACTCAGTGGTGAAACCAGATCCCTAAGCTCACTGAGGTGGCTCTGTTCCTGAGGGAGCGTTGCCAGTAGAAACTCAGTCTCTTTAAAACAAAGTGCCATGATGAAGGAGAGAGTGAAAACAGAAAGGCCTCTCCTTGGGGAAAGAGAGCAAAGGCAAATAATCAGGCTTTTTTTTTTTTTTTTTTTTTTAAAGAATCAAGAATGAATGCTTTACTCTTCTGCTAGAACAAGGGGTATCAGATAATTCAAACTCTTTGTATTCAGAGTTGCTTTTTCTGGTCACCTGAATATATATTAATAAGATGTTCCTGTGAATTCAGTCTTAACTGGAAGGATTTCAAAAAAACTTTCCAAAGTCATTATACATGAATAGAGTCCCCAGAAATTTTTCCACAGAGTTCAGCTTTTCCAAGGCAGCTCTGTAGCTTCTTTCCCAAAGTTTCCTTTACTTTGTGATCACCCTGCTTGTCCTCCTGACATAAGATGATGCTGGAGGCTAGCAGGGCTGATTTGAGTTCTGCTCTCAGCTCTAGCTAAGCAGTCAGAGGAGCTCAAATAAGACCTTTCTCTTTTGGGGCTTCCCTGGTAGCGCAGTGGTTAAGAATCCACCTGCCAATGCAGGGAACACGCGTTTGAGCCCTGGTCCAGGAAGATCCCACACGACGTGGAGCAGCTAAGCCCGTCCGCCACAACTACTGAGCCTGCGCTCTAGAGCCTGCGAGTCACAACTACTGAAGCCCGCGCGCCTAGAGCCCGTGCTCCACAACAAGAGAAGCCACCGCAATGAGAAGCCCGTGCACTGCAACGAAGGGTAGCCCCCGCTCACCGCAACTAGAGAAAGCCTGAGTGCAGCAACAAAGACCCAACACAGCCAAAAATAATAAACAAATAAAACAAATAAATTTATTAAAAAAAAACCTTTCCGTTTTGAAACTTACTTCCTTATTTGTCACTCAGTGTTGACAATGCCATGCTTCACAGCACTAATGTCAAATAGATTACAGAGGAAAAAACACTTGGCAAACTGTAAAGTGCTGCACAAACAGAAAAGGGGAATTCCTTTCAGCAGCCACATTTCCCAAAGAAGACTATCTCTCAGCCACTGTCAACTCTTCAGTCATATCAGACCTTTTATTAGTAGAAAATGCTTCTTTCCAACATTTGCTGTCTCTGATTGTAACGATAACAATATCCCCGTGCTTTCAACACACCGGCCCACCTCCTTTCCTCACCTGTGGCTTGCATTATTAATTCTGCCTTCTCTCGGGCTGCTCCCAGAGTTTCCTTTTACTCCCTCTCTGCCTCCTTTCACCTGGGAGGTATTTCCCCCCAGTAAACGCTTCAGCCATGTTTTTGAGGAAACCACCATGGAGTCATTCTGTTTTCATTTTCCCGAGAATAGCTGCCTGCTGAGTGAGAACTCATCCTCCACTGGGCTGTGGCCCTACAAGTCGGCTCTGAATTGTCCGGGCCAGTGCAGTCCGGGACTACCCGTGGACCAGGGATATGGAAATTCTGAACAACACATTCTCCTTTTCCTAAGGCACCGACTTCCTCAGTTTTCTAAGTCCAGGATGTTTGACCTCCCGCCAACCTGGCCTGCACCCCTTTTCCATGGAGGGACTGTTGGTGGTTCAGAACATGGACCTCAGAACCACTTGGGTCACCCGGGGTAAGTAACCCAACCTCTCTCATGAGAGCTTCATTTCTCATGAGGATCATGTTAACTGCCTGCCAAGGTCACAGGTCAGCATGAAATGAGACCATGTACAGAGTGTTTACAAGTGTGACAGGCACACAGCAGGGCTTCAGGAATGCAGACTGTTAAGCTACCATTGCTATTCTGCTATTCACGAGGTTTCAATGCCTCTTCCGAGCTATCCTAGCCTCTTGCCCCCAACAGCCCTTTCCTCTCCTCACCCCCACTTCCTTCCTTCCTGCTGATCCCAGTAGGACCCAGCAGGGCCTCCCTCCTCTGCAAAGTAACCCCGCTACACCGTCCTACGATGCTGTCTTCCTCATTGAGTGCCCACAGCCCTTGTCTCTGCCCCTCGTGGGGAGGTGGTCCTGTGCTTCCTTGTGCTGTTCATTACCTTTCTATGTGTGGTGTCATTTAACCCAAGCAGGCTTTATTTGCTGACACGGTGGATTGTTATAAATATTTTACCAGACCTCCAGCCAGCCCCAGTAATGGAGATGCTGAATTTTAAAACAAGGTAAGTAAATACCAATGAATAACACTGCAAAGGGAAAGGTTGGCCAAATTTAGGGTCCAACTGTGAGCCTAGTTTTCCTCACAGCCCCTTTTATACCTTCTAGAGCTGTTCTTATTAATAAAGGTATAGTTCCTACACAGATTTATCAGTAAAATTATCAGTAATGGAAAAAACATAGACTTGTGTTCTGCAAAGGTGGTAAGAGGATTTTACAGTTAAAAAAGTGATTAAAGTCATTAGATTCTAATTAAGGTAAGGTCAACTGGCTGGAAATTACAAAATGTACACCTGGGAGTCTCGATCTTTAAAAGCAGAGAAAGATTGGGGTAAAGTTAGTAAAGTTGTTGAAAAAGAGAGCTGTCTATAAACATCAAGGAGGGGTAGCCAGAAAGAGAGAGAGGCCCCACCATGTAATCTGTGCCCAAGATCCAGGAATGGATTTCCATCAGCCCTTACAATCTGGGGGCACCCTCTAGAAAGGAGACGCATCCCTCTGTCTCTCTTCCTGGTCCTGACCAAAGAGATTAATAAGGGGTGTTCTCAAAGTCAATATTAAAAGGAGACCAAGGGTGATTTCATGGGTCACCCAAGGAAATCTCTCCCCACTTGTTTGCTGATTCCCGAAAAGTCCTTTCTGCTGTAAGTAGAGATTGAGGCTGAATATGTGAACACTGTTCCACACATTGATGAATAATCCACAAATGCAAACAATGCTAAGCCATGCTTTCTGGGTTTTATTGAGAAGGAGGGAATCATAAAGACCAGTGAGGAATGAGACCCCAAAAGTGAGTCAACTAGCTTTGAACTTCAAACAAAGCCAAAGAGAATTGGTGTACCAGCATCGTCTCCACCAGGTATACTGGTATGTTTGCAGGAAGTTTTGCTGGCTAAGATACTTTGTGACTCTAGTAAAGTTGTGGACCCATGTGGGCCAGCCCTGGAACTATGCCATCACCAAACAAGTACAGTGTTTAGCAGTAAAAATAAGTTTAAAGAGATTTCCTCCAATTCCTCAAATAGTATTGAAGAGGCGTGTTATGGACTGAATTGTATTTTGCCCACAAAATTCATTGGTTGAAGCCCTGACCCCCAATAGGACTGTATTTGGAGAAAGGGCCTTTAAGGAGGTAATTAAGGTTAAATGAGGTCGTAAGGGTGGGGCTCCAATCCAACAGGACTGGTGGCCTCATAAGAAGAAAAAGGGACCAGGAGTGCAGGCACACACAGAGAAAAGGACAGGTGAGGACACAACAGGGAGGCACTGTTTGCAAGTCAGGAGGAGACACCTCCCCAGAAACCAACCCTGCTGGCTCCTTTATTTAGGAATTCCAGCCTCCAGAACTGTGAAGAAATAAATTTTTCTTGTTGAAGCTTATAACCAGCACACACACACACACACACACGCGCGCGCGCACACACACACACACACACACACACACACCCTTCCCCAGGGAGGTGGATAGAGAACCCAAGCTGACCCTTGCAGAATTCTTTTGATGGGCTCCAGGATGCAGGATGGAAAGTCCACAGATACGCTCACATTAGTAATTTTTATACCATCCCAACACAGTCATTAAAATAGAAAGAAGATTTCTTCCTGGGGAATTCATACATACAGGTCAACAAACACTTATTATGCACCTACGATGCCACACACTAGGACCTGGGATACAAAGATGGAAGATGTTTGCCTTCAAGGATCTCACAGCAGGCTCGCCAAGCACCGGAACTGAGGCCACTGGAACTGGCTGCTCCTTCCTGGTCACCCTCTGCCCACCCTGGCAGGGGGATGCAGACTGTGCCCCGGAACTCTGGTCTTACAGACCCCAGCTCTCTGGATGGATTGGGCCTGGGCAACTTTTCTATCTTGTCTACCCCTAAAATATTTTTACCTCTGGGAGTGTTTAGATTTGCCAATATTTCAAAGGGATCCCCTAGGCTCCTCATTTGCAGTTGTTTTTCTTTTCAGAAAACGGAATGGTGACTGGGAAGAGCCCAGTTCCAGGCCCCCCACTTCAAATCGAGGACACTGCCTGTCCCAGTCTCCACTGTAGATAAATGGAGACGACAATGCCTCAACATTCTGTGAGGATTTAAAGAAATGTGTATATTTAAGTGCAAAGCTATGTAAATAAAAGGCAGTAGTAATAATAACTGTCATGTATGAACTGTTTGCTATGCACCAGAGACTGAGGTCAATCCTCACAATAACCATAACAATAGCAACTCTGTGACATGAGTTCTATTGTAATCTTCATTTTTACTAATAAGGAAAGTGAGACTTAATGAAGCTCTATATGTAGGCTAAAGTCATAGGGGTGATGACTGGAAGCTTGGTGACTGAAGAGTTCTAGGCATCCATTACCCTATTACATTCTCCCATGGTTGCAGAACTTTTAATCAATTGTCTTAGGTATTTAAGTCATTTGCATTTGTAACTTAGCATCATAATTTAAAGGACTGCATGCACACTTTCCAGGTGGGACCATGAGGAGGTGAAGCCTAAGTAACAGGATAACCATTAGAAGGGCTGGGAAGACAATCCTCATCCAGGCTTCTGCCAACTCCATGCTTCTAATACACCTCCCACCCTGCATCACTCTTTAGAGACTAATGCGTGAAGTTGGTTACAATAATTGAGTTTCTGGCATAAAGGATATTTTCCTGATTTTTTTAACCTTAAAAATTGTTCCTCTTACGAACTAGTGGTTACCAGTGGGGAGAGGGAAGAGGGGAGAGGCAATATAGGGATGGGGATTAGAAAGCACAAACTGTTACGTATAAAATAAGCTACAAGGATATACTGAGCACAGGAAATATACCCAATATTTTATAATAACTATAAACGGAGTATAACCTTCAAAAATTGTGAATCACTATATTGCACACCTGTAACTTATATAATATTGTATAGCAACTCTACTTCAATAAAAGAAAAAAATTGTTCCTCTTAAAAACAGAGTAGACTGGTGTTTACCAGGAAGTGGGAGTGGGAGAAACGGAGAGATATTGGCTAAAGGGTACAAACTCTCAGTTATAATATTAACAAGTTCTAGGGATGGTGATGCATGGATGGTACAGCGTGGTGATCATACACTGAATGTTGCTAAGAAAGTAGACCTTAAGTGATCTCACCACCAAAAAACGGGGTAATCATGTGACCAGGTGTTTCTGAGATGGAGGTGTTAGCTCATGCTATGGTGAATGGTAATCATTTTGTATTCATATCAATACAACAAACATATCAAACAAACATACACAATGTTATAGGTCAATTATATCTCAATAAAGCTGGAAAAAAATTGTTCCTCTTAAACTATCACATTCAACTACCTCTTTTCTACCATTCAGAGAGGTAAACAGGAATTTCACTTTTTTAAAATTGAAGACAGGGTTTAGCTTCTCTCTACAACTCCACATAAAGCCTTTTAACTGTGAGATTACTCTGCCATCTAGCTTCCTAAGTCTATACGGCTGTTCATGATACTCTCCTGGGGCGTATTAGGGCTAAACACTGCTTTGTTTTAAAATGCATTGTTTTAGATCACTTAACAACTGTTCAGTCATCACACACACACACACACACACACACACACACACACACACACACACACACACACACACACACACACACACACACACACACACACACACACACACACACACACACACACACACACACACGGCAGTAACAGGAAGCATGTCTCCTCAACAGGAAGAAGTCCTTGTCAGAAAGATCAATCTACAATGTGGTGAGAGAGAACTGAGACACTTGAGATTTCTGCTTGGGAAAAAAAAAAAATCAATGGAACAGCATTCCTTCTTTTCAAGCATCTAGAATGCAGATTTTAAGACTTAAAGTGAGTGAAGTTAACATGAAAGGCCAACATATAAAACACCAAGCATCCATCTGCTGACTAAATCTTATAAATTTAGTTGAAAAGAGAATGTGTTTTCTAATAGTCTGTGTATGTTCTATAACAGCATTTTCTATAAACTTGCTACCCATAAGCAACTATAGGGGAACAGAATTTGCCGCCCCAAAATGTGTCTCTTTGGAATATTTTAAGCTGGTTATTTTGTAAAAGACAGAAGACGTGGGAAAAACTCTGAAAACCAAGTAGGAGTTAATCTTTTGTAAGAAACATTTACATTTGCAAGGGGAATCTCCAGTTGTAAGGCTATCTCCCTCTCCGTATACCTAGTAGAGGAGTGCTGGGCTGCACCCCACAGGCCTGCAAGCCTTGTAGTTGCCCAGCCACAAGACCAAAGAAAGAGCCCAAAGGCAGCAGCAGAGACATCAATGGTTTAGTAGATAGGGAATCTTACAAGTCTGAAGCCAAAGGTCCTGGAGCGACACTACTGCAGACAGAAGACAGGACATACCCAGCAATCTTCGCTACTGAGGGGCGAAGGAGGCTACCGTTTATAGGGGATATTGACGTCAGGTTGGTTCATCAGTTACCAGGGAAACCGGTGGCTGGGGCAGGAGGCAACCACGGAGGCAGTTACTGATTAAGCTCTGTAATTAAGAGGATTGGATAGTCATGTGAATGAAGCAGGGACTGGTTGAACAGGAGCCGTACAGAGAGCAAGACAACAGCCACCTTGAGCGGCCTGACCATACACGGAGGATGGCCAAATCTCTAGAAATTCTTATCAATGGAGAACGCAGTAACTTCAATCTGCATCATAACTTACCCTTGTTTACTGTGCTTTTCCAGGGAACCTCTCGTAACTGACTGTCCCCACCCTCAACATCCTCCTTTGTCTTTAGCTGAGGAAGGTGTTTAAGGTGAGGGCTTCAGCCATTTTGATGAGTTACTCAGTTTTCCTGGGTCTCTCCCAGATATACATGTTATTAAACTTTTGTTTGATTTCTCCTGTTAATCTGTCCCATGTCAATTTCAAGTCTTACACCAGTCAGAAGATCCTGTAAGGGTAGAGGAAAAGTTCTTCCTCCCCAGGAAGTTGGCGACTCTGGTGTGATACAACTTTATTGGCTGGACACTACTTGCCCCAAAGCTGTCGCAGATCCAGAGACACCTGACAAAAGCCAGCAGAAGGTGAAAATTCTTACCATGTCTGTCAGTCTCCCAAATCTTTGCCTTAGGGTCTGTTGGAAATGAGAGTGGTAAGAGTTTTTCACTCTTCTAAAATTAGATTAGCAGAAGAAAATATTTGTAGGGCTAGTTCCTTGGACTCAGCAACTCTTGGTTTAAAATCTGGAAGAGTGCTCTTGGTTTGTTGTTCTTTTCGTCCCAGAGATGGTCACCGTTTTTCTTCATCTCTGTCTTTTGTGTCATTTGTCATAAGGAGGAAAACCGTTGATCTGATTAGGTTTTTCTTTTACCCCATTCTGTCTTGAGAGCTTGGCTTATTGACCAGAGAGAAAACTCTCTCTCATCTCTGCCATCCTGAAGGGGCACACAGATACCAGTATGCATTTGGCAGCCAGTTCAATGGACTGGAATTCCAACCATCTCTTCGTCTGGCGATGCCAGCTCTCAGGGAAGTTCGTTACAAGGAGATTCAGTCCATAAGCATCCTTTGTCATCTCAAACTTCATTGCTCTATTAGTGATACAACGAAAATGTTTACTTCTGTAACCAAACCAAACTTAGGTCCACTTGCCCACCACGTAGCAAAGCCAGTTAACTGACACCAGGTTGGGTGAAGTAAAGTACAGCATTTATTGCAGGGCCCAGAAAGGAGTACAAGCATCTCATGCTCAAAAGACCCAAACTCCCTGATGGCTTTCAGGGAAGGATTTTTAAAGGCAACATTTGTAGGGAGTGCTGCAGGGTGCATGACTTTCTTCTGATGGGTTAGTGGTGAGGTAACAGGGTGATTTTCAGGAATCTTAATCATCTGGGGACTCCCTGTTTGTATGCTTTTGGTCAGCATGCTGTCACCATCCTCCATCTAGGTGGGGTCTTAGTTCCTGCAGAACAACTCAAAGATATATGTCAGATTGTTACATACATCCTTGAGGGGGAACTAGGATTCTGCTATATTGCTGAACTATTATCATTACTTTTCTTGCTTAACTGCTCTTCCTTGCTTTCTGCAGTCCCTCACTTTCCTAATTAGTAACTACTTATGCCTGCTCTTTAGAACTCAGGGAAGGTCTAGAAGACTAAAGCCTTTTTCTACAAACAAAAAACATGGGACATGGAGAGGTTTTTGGATCTGGGAGGGCGCCGCAGGATCCTCCTCAGTTTCACTTTCTTAGCTAACTTTTGGGAGTGAACTATCCGGATCTTGTGAGGGCTACACCCTTTGCACTCTTCCTGTGGGGATGCCTCTTGCGTCTTACTGGTTTGAGTCCCTATTAAGATCCTACTAGTAGTCAATCTAGTAGCCAATCGTCAGACGATGGATCCTATAAATTGGAAAAACTTCTAAATTGGTAAAATTTTTAGAGAACTCTCATCATAAACAGCTGTTTTATTGGTACTTAGGGAAAGACCAAGTTAAAAGGTAAATACAAAGAAATATAACAGCTAACCCTAAGAAATCCCTTGGTTTAAAAAAAAAAGTTTGTGAAGGCTTATTGAATTTGCAGTCTCAGCCTCCCCTCATGGGTCTCACAGATGCTAATAAAAATATTAGGTTAATTAACAAGAGAACAGGAAGAAGCTGAGGAGAAAATCAAGCGACTCTTCCCAACAAGGTGGAAATTTTTTAAAAGGGTATTAAGATATAAGATCAGTAAAGCAAATATTAAAAGTGGTGGAATAAAGGGGAATCAGAAAGGGAAGAGTCACAGGACTCATTCAGGAGAGCAGGACTCAAGCAGGATAGCAATCTTTAGATGGTTATTAAGAAATGGAATAAATAAAATGAGCATTGATGGGATTAAAACAAAGGTTTTAATACAGCACTACCTAAGATTGGATGAGCCAAAGGTATGCCATTTTGTCCCCCAACATTAAAGGGCCCCAAACAATTCGACCCTGTTTACCCTAGTTTGGAGAAATTTAAAAAGCTGAAGACAAAAATTACTCTAAGAAACCTGACCAGCAATTGCTTGGGACAACAGACCAATTAATCAGGTTAAAGATTGACAAAAGGGACTTCCCTGGTGGCGCAGTGGTTAAGAATCCTCCCGCCAATGCAGGGGACACAGGTTCGCACCCTGGTCCAGGAAGACCCCACATGCCGCGGAGCAACTAAGCCCGTGCGCCACAACTACTCAGCCTGTGCTCTAAAGCCTGTGAGCCACAACTACTGAGCCCACATGCTGCAACTACTGAAGCCTAGGCTCCTAGAGCCCATGCTCCCCAACAAGAGAAGCCACTGCAATGAGAAGCCCGCGCACCACAACAAAGAGGAGCCCCTGCTCGCCGCAACTAGAGAAAGCCCGCGCACAGCAAAGAAGATGCAACGCAGCCAATAAATATAAATAGATAAATAAATTTTAAAAGATGAAATAAAACAAAATAAAATTCACTAACACACACACAAAGATTGACAAAGGGCCTGATCCCTTGGCTTGACCCCTCACTGGGGATCCACAGCCTTTTATACAGATATAGATAGACTGGCTTGGGGATTAAGAGGAAAAGTTTCTGGGACCCCTTTTAAGACTGAGACTTGTTGATGGGGTCCTAATGGAGGCTATGGTTAGAGGTATAAGAGTTCATGCAACTGAGGTGAAAGTTTATAAGAAAATTGGTGTGTTTGAATGGGCTTCATGTAAGGTGGTTGCATCTCTTTTGCCTGATTGTATTGCGGGAATAGACATTGTGTCTAGCTGGTATTGCCTGGTATTGTAAGACAGGGCATATAAATCCACCCTTCAGGCATTGTTAATTAAACATGCTAAAAGGAGCCAGTAGGGTCACCTGAACCCACAGAAAGTGAGGTTGAAACTGGGGCCTGATATTCGGGGACTAATAGAAGCAATAATGGAAGGTTTTTGCCCCTAAGATAGATTGGTCTGGGGTTAATTTATGCATTCAGAAAGAGGCCCTTTGCCAAATTTTCATTTAGGAACTAGACTTACTATAACAATGCTTATGCTGTTTCCGAGAGTAAGTTATCTTTCATTAGAAGATGAAAGAGTGAGTGCATTTTACATTTAATTCTTTATAGCTAAAAGCACAAACTTAACTGGTCTCACTGGTCAGGTTTCCTTAGAAGGTAGTTTTGTGTGACTGACTAAGAATTGGCCAGAGTATTTTCAGGCTGGTATGATTTCTCTCTTTCTTTTAGAACTAAGTATTTTATCTTTAAATTGACACTTTTATTTATATATGCTAAAGTTGGAAAAACTAATCTATGTGTATGTAATGTTTATTTTTTACTTGAAAAAAGTTTGAAAGGATGAAGACCAAAGCCAATTTATTAGTGTTTTTGGTCACTAAAAAAAAAAAAAAAAGAGGGCCTTTGTTGAACACCTTGTGCAGGCTTTTGAAAGACATGATAGATTAAACCCTGAAGTTCTAGAACATAGAAATCTTTTTATTTCCATTTAACTTGGAAATCTCCCTGATAGAAAGAAGCAAATTAAAGAACACGTAGTTGGACAGATCAGCCTGTTTATACCATTTAGGTGGCAACCCTAAGGAATTAAAAACAGCTGTCCTTGTTTTACTAATCTAGTCTTTATTGGACCAGAGTATGGCTCCTAAACCAATTCAAAGCTCACCAATCCTTTCTACCACTCCCAACCTTCCCTATTTATCTTAAGATGCTTGTAAGTACTGAAAAAAAAAATCTGCCCTTACAGGAACAAAAGTCCTGGGAGGAACTTGAATTTCTTTCCCCATGCCTTTGAATGTTCTACCTAGTCTTCTCCAGGAACTCTTACCTACACAATCCCTTTAAAATGTAAATTTCAGAAAGATAACTTATCAAAAGGAAAAACACAAAAGGGGAAAAAGTCATTTGGAACTTGGCTTGTCAAGGACAAATATAAATCTCAAGTGTCTTCCCCACAAATAGTAATAAAAAGGGTGTTAGCTATCTGAACAGGTGACCTTGTTTTGTTCTATCTGCCAGAAACCCAATTTGAATCCAACCTCTTTTGTAACTGCTAGGTTTGGTGTTATCCGTGAAGTGTTAGAATGGGAGCTATGGTGTCTCTGTGTGTGTTTGTATGTGTCTATGTATTGGGTCTATATATTGTGTCCAGCATATGTGTGTGTTGTGGATGTGTGGTATTGCTAAAATTAATTTGTAAAAGAGCTGTATCTAATTGGCTTAAATAAAATTAAGCACTTATATAAATTCTCAGTAATATAATAGAAACTGACCCAAATGAATTTCAGATTCACTTGATCTGAGAAAATGTATTAAACTAGTTTAAGTTTGTTGGCTTAATTAATACAGAGATGTCTTTAGAGTCATCAACATTAAGTGTAATACTTTTATTATACCTAAGTTTACTGGAAATCAAGTAAGTTCATGTTATCTCTGTTACAAAATTTTTCAGCAAGAAAAATAACTTTGTATGATGAAACTTTCATAAGTAAATAAATGTCAATGGGATAAGAGTTTTTAGGTGAACTCGTTAAGAGTAACTATGTTTTATGGTATGTCTACTTAAAATAGTTTCTCTCTTTTTGGTAACTTGAAACCTTAGACTTTTGCTAAGTTAAATGATGAAAATTTATTGAATGTTTAGATCATTTACAAATAAGATAAAATACTGAAACATTAATTGCTAAACAAGTTACCTACTTTTGACTTTTTATTAGAGAAAAGCTAAAGATATTTAGGTTTATTAAATACATGTCATGTACCACATTAAAAAAAAAATTATGCTATGAGGAAATGTATGTTTCTAGAAGTTATGTACCCATAAGTTTGACAACCAAAAAAAATACTGGTATAACAAAAAGTTCACAACTGGCTTCTTAGTTTTCACTAGAAATTAAGGTTTTTAAAGGTTAAGAATTCTAATTAACATATGTAACTAAAACTACTAAAATTAATAAGGAAAACATCTTTGTATGCAAGGAGATTTTTTTAAGGTACAAGAAATGGAAATGCATTTTGTTAAGGCAAAAGAAAGTAATTTTGTCCTAAAAAGAGGTTGGGGGTGAAGGGAGAGAGAGAGAGAGAGAGAACATGCATAGGACAAAATCTGAATGTAAAAGGGGAAGTTATAGAAGGTTTGTAGAAAAGCAACACTGAGAAGAATTTTGTGTGTGGTCAGGACTGGCTGGGATTAGAATGAGTTTAATTGGTTGGATGAATCCTAATATTAAAAGTAAGCTGGGGCTTCCCTGGTGGCGCAGTGTTTGGGAGTCCGCCTGCCGATGCAGGGGACACGGGTTCGTGCCCCGGTCCAGGAAGATCCCACATGCCGCGGAGCGGCTGGGCCTGCGAGCCATGGCCGCTGAGCCTGCGCGTCCGGAACCTGTGCTCCGCAACGGGAGAGGCCACAACAGTAAGAGGCCCGCGTACTGGAAAAAAAAAAAAAAAGTAAGCTGGTGCAAAATGAGAATTTAGTTAAGAGGACAGAGTTTTCTTGAAATATTGATCTGCTTTTGATAACAGATTGTAAAGTTTCTTTCCCTTTTAAATCTGTTTTATCTTTCTGCATTTGCCTTGGAAATCTTAGTAACACTTTGGTTAAGAGAATAAGTATTGTTTCACATGACCTATGATATTTGGTATGTTAAATTACATGGAAAGCATTGTCAAATGAATGATGATAAACTTTCTCAGATTATACTGTATGGGTAAATGTTATTAATAAAATGTTCTAGAAATTATATGAAATTCCTAAAATTTAGATATGTCCTGGTATAATATGTCATAATTCTAGTTATTATCTTAAAATGCTGTATGTTGCAGAAACAACCAAATTTCGTTATCAACTGCATTCTAATCAGATCTTTAACCATGCCATTTTAAGACTTCATCATTTATAAACAGTTATTGTTTTACTCTGATGCTTTTGCAAAAATGTTTCATCTTCAGGAAGATCCATAGAACTTTTTGACAAATATAGGCTTCTGATAACCTTTAGGGCATACCACCCAACTGGGTAAAATATTACAGAACTTTAATGGAAAATCTGACGGCTTCATAAAACTGCTAACAAAAGTTCAAGATCAACAAGAATTAATTATATGGGACTGAATAAACTGATGAGGATGATTATAATTTTATGACTTTTTGTTTGAAACATTGCTGATGTTTCCAGATTTAAGGAAAATTTTTTCTTCTCTCTTGAGCTAACTATAACTTAGAGCAATTTGGTAAAGTATACCCTTGTGAACAAATATGAAACAATTATCTTTTTTCTCCCTACCTGATCCCTCCAAAATTCTTATTTTCATGGGAATATAGTTATTTGCATAAGTTCAATCAGAATCTATTCTCCTTATAAGAGCATACAATTGGAAACTATATTAGGTATTAGCTATAATACCAAGGCTTTGACTGGAATGTCATATTTGAGAGAGACATGTGTCAACTAAAAAAAGCATAACAAAAATTTGAGAATTATTTTTTATTCAAGGACATTACAGAGGACTATAGCCCAGGAAGGCAGCCCAGAGGCTTACCTCTGAGGAACAGTTCCAAAGAGGCAAGGGAGGAGCTAGGATATATAGGAGTTTACTTAACATTCCTTTGTTCTTTGTCTGCAGGGCAGTATAATTAAGACCTTAAACTTTGAGGTCAGACAGCCTAAATTCAAATCCCAACTCTACCTCTAAGCAATTGATCTAACTGTCTGAGCCTCAAATTTCCTTATGTGTAAAGTGGAAAAATAAGCTATTCCCTCTCAGAGATTTTGTGAGGAGTTAAAAGTTTTTGGCAGAGACAAATGGATACTAAACCCTCAACAAATGATCATATTATCATCTAAATATATTTTATATAAAACATATAATATCTTACAATAATAAATAGGGTAAGAATTGAACCTGAAGACATTGTGCTCCAAGATACAAAAAAAAAAAAGCTGTCATTACATTTGAGACCCACACTGCCCCTCATTCATAAGGTCTACTCCAAGGTCTAAGCATCACTTCTTACTGTTGCTATTCCCAAGAGCACTGAAACCTTACTGTCACCATAGAAAGAAAAAATTAAGAATACCAGAATTCCAGCTCCATTTCCCACCAAGAGACTGAATTCACAAGGACTACTGGCTCAGAGCTACTGGCTACCAGATCATCTCTGAAGGAACTATAAAGGGAAAAACATCAAAATACAGATAATATTTTGAGAAACCCTTGGGGAGATAGAGGGATGCCTTGAAATGCGGGTGGGGAGGTGGGCAGAGACAGCTTATACAAAGGGAGAAAGTAGTCCCATTCAGCTGTAAGAAGGATAAATAGAGAAAGAGCTGTTGGAGTTTACAGAAGAAGGGAAAAAGAACTCTTCTACTCTCCTAGGTTCAATGGCAGGGACCTGCAATCAAACTGATAAAAGATGTATTAAGAAGAGGAAAAAAACAGGTTAATTATATACATACACCCAGGAGTTCATGAAGAAAAATGTGGCTCAAGGAAATGGCCAAAATTTGGGGGCTTATGTATTATCTTCAGCTGTTTTTGTTTTTGTTTGCTTGTTTTTTTGGCCACACCGCATGGCTTGTGGGATTTTAGTTCCCCAACCAGGGATCGAACCCAGGCCCTTGGCAATGAGAGTGTGGAGTCTTAACCATTGGATTGCCAGGGAATTCCGAAAATGTATTTTTTGACTTGGAGGAAAGTTGGGGGGTAAATTATAGGATGGTGATCAGGAAATGTGTATTAAGTCAGGGTTTTCTCATACTCTTTGATTGGAAGAATTAATATTGTTTAAATGGGCACTCTACCAAAAGCAATCTACAGGTTTAATGTGATCCCTATCAAATTACCCATGACATTTTTCACAGAACTAGAACAAACAGTCCTAAAATTTATATGGAACAATAAAAGACCCAGAATTGCCAAATCCTGAGGAAAAAGAACAAAGCAGGAGGCATAACCCTCCCAGACTTCAGACAATACTACAAAGCTACAATAATCAAAATAGCATGGTACTGGCACAAAAACAGACACACAGCTCAATGGAACAGAATAGAGAGCCCAGAAATAAACCCACACACCTATGGTCAATTAATCTTCAACAAAGGAGGCAACAATATACAATGGGAAAAAGACAGTCTTTTCAGCAAGTGGTGCTGGGAAAGTTGGAGAGCCACACGCAAATTAATGAAGTTAGTTAATGGCCCGGGAAGATCCCACATGCCGCAGAGCAACTAAGCCCGTGTGCCATAACCACCAAGCCTGCACTCTAGAGCCCGCGAGCCACAACTACTGAGCCCACGTGCCACATCTACTGAAGCCCATGTGCCTAGAGCCCCTGCTCCGCAACAATAGAAGCCACCGCAATGGGAAGGCCACACACTGCATCAAAGAGCAGCCCCTGCTCGCCACAACTACAGAAAGCCGCGCACAGCAACAAAGAACCAAAGCAGCCAAAAATAAATAAATTAAATAAATAAATTTATAAAAATAAAGTAAAATATGACACAAATGAACTTATCTACAAAACAGCATGCACAAATATAAACTCAAAATGGGTTAAAGATTTAAATATAAGACATGACACCACAAAATTCCTAGAAGAGAACATAGGCAAAACATTCTCTGACATAAATTGTACCAATGTATTCTTAGGTCAGTCTCCCAAGGCAATAGAAATAAAAGCAAAAATAAACAAATCCCTAATCAAACTTGTAAGTTTTGCACAGCAAAGGAAACCATAAGCAAAATGAAAAGACAACCTATGGACTGGGAGAAAATATTTGCAAATGATACGACTGACAAGGGCTTAATTTCCAAAATATACAACAGCCCATACAACCCAATCGAAAAATGGGCAGAAGACCTAAATAGACATTTCTCCAAAAAAGACATACAGATGGCCAATAGGTACATGAAAAGATGCTCAACATCGCTAATTACCAGAGAAATGCAAATCAAAACTACAGTGAGGTACCACCTCACACCAGTCAGAATGGCCATCATTAAAATGTCTACAAATAATAAATGTTGGGGAGGGTGTGGAGAAAAGGGAACCCTCCTACACTGTTGGTGGGAATGTAAATTGGTGCAGCCACTATGAAAACACTATGGAGGTTCCTCAAAAAACTAAAAACAGAGTTGCTATATAATCCACCAATCCCACTCTTGGGCATATACCCAAAACTATAATTAAAAAAGATACATGCACCCCTATGTTCATAGCAGCACTATTTACAATAGCCAAGACATGGAAACAACCTAAATGTCCATTGACTGATGAATGGATAAAGAAGATATGGTACATATGTATATATGTATATATATATATATATATATATATATATATATACACACACACACACACACATATATATATACCATATATATACACACACACATATATATACCATACTTATGGTATCCATTATATCATACACACACACACACACTGGAATACTACTCAGCCATAAAAAAGAATAAAATAATGCAGTTTGCAGCAACATGGATGGACCTAGAGATTATCATCCTAAGCGAAGTCAGAAAGAGAAAGATAAATACCATATGATATCACATATATGTGGAATCTAAAATACAACACAAATGAACCTATCTACAAAACAGAAGCAGACTCACAGACATAAAGAACAGACTTGTGGTTGCCAAGGGGAGGGAGGAGGAGGGGAGGGAAGGATTGGGAGTTTGGGATTAGCAGATACAAACTAGTATATATCCGATGGATAGACAACAAGGTCCTATTGTATGGCACAGGGAACTATATTCAATATCCTGTGATGAACCATATGGAAAAGAATATGAAAAAGAATATATATATATATGGCTGAATCACTTTGCTGTACAGAAGAAATTAACACAACATTGTAAAGCAGCTATACTTCAATAAAATTTTTTAAAATATAAAGTAGATTAAATTCCTGAAAACATAAAAAAATTTAAAAGTAAAGTAAAGAGCTTCCCTGGTGGCACAGTGGTTAAGAATCCGCCTGTCAATGCAGGGGACACAGGTTCAAACCCTGGCCCGGGAAGATCCCACATGCCGCAGAGCAACTAAGCCCATGCGCCATAACTACCGAGCCCACGTGCCACATCTACTGAAGCCCGTGTGCCTAGAGCCCCTGCTCCACAACAATAGAAGCCACCACAATGGGAAGCCCGCACACTGCAATGAAGAGCAGCCCCAGCTCACCACAACTAGAGAAAGCCGCACACAGCAACAAAGAACCAAAGCAGCCAAAAATAAATAAATAAAATAAATTTATAAAAATAATAAAAATAAAGTAAAATATGACACAAATGAACTTATCTACAAAACAGAAACAGATTCACAGACATAGAGAACAGGCTTGTGGTGGCCAAGGGGCGGTGGGGGAGAGGGGGGAAAGGATTGGGAGTTTGGGTTTAGCAGATGTAATTACATATAGAATGGATAAACAGCAAAGTCCTACTGTGTAGCACAGGGAACTATATTCAATATCCTGTAATAAACCATAATGGAAAAAAAAACCCAAATCCAAGTGCTTTTCTTTTTATTTATTTATTTGGCTGCATCAGGTCTTAGTTGCGGCATGCAGGATCTTCGCTGCAGTGCGCAGGCTCTTCACTGAGGCGCACAGGCTTCTCTCTAGTTGTGGCGCGCGGGCTCCAGAGCGTGCACTTTCAGTAGTTGCGGCACATGGGCTTAGTTGCCCCGCTGTATGTGGGATCTTAGCTCCCTGGCCAGGGATTGAACCTGTGTCCCCTGCATTGGAAGGCAGATTCTTAACCACTGGACCACCATGGAAGTCTCAAAAAAACCAAGGGTTTTTAAGTAAGGTGTGTTATGCAGATTTAAGTCAATGCCTTGGCCATTGGTTAAGAGTTGTTAAGAGTCTTCCTCTTCCTTCCTAGTATGAGAAAGGGAGACACCTTTACAAATAGAAATTTCCTCTGTAAGTGTACATTTTCCTTACAAAAGGGAAACTTATGCTCTCTTTTCAGAGCTTCTCCTGTGTCTGCTGTTTCTCAAGGTAATCAGCTCAAAATAATCCTTATGCCAAAGAAGCATATTCTGGTCCCTTTTGAGTTCTATTCTTGCTTCCACACTCACCTCCGTGGAAACCTAGAGACCAGGATGCAGGTATCCTCAGAGTTAGAATCAGGTGGCACAGAAGTCCCACATATGGCAGGAGCTGAGAAAAATGGGTAGAGCCTCACCAGCTTTGGTGAGTCTGTATATGCATGTATATTACACCATACTACAATATGGTGGTGTGTTAGCCACTTAACTCTAGTATAAAGGTTAAATGACAAGAATATCAAAAATAACAATAGCTACAATAAGTTGCTAATGAATACGCAATAAAAATAAATTGTGAAATTAAAAACATAAAAGTGGGGAGAGTAAAAGGGTAGAGGTTTTATATGGGACTGTAGTTATCAGCTTAAGATAGACTGTTACATCTATAAAATATTTTGTGTAAGCCTCGCAGTAACCACAAAGCAAAAACCTATAATAGATGCATGAAAGATAAAGAGAAGGGAGGGACTTCCTTGGTGGCACAGTGGTTAAGAATCCGCCTGCCAATGCAGAGGACACAGGTTCGATTCCTGGTCTGGGAAGATCCTACATGCCGCAGAGCAACTAACCCCATGCACCACAACTACTGAGCCTGCGCTCTAGAGCCTGCGAGTCACAACTACTGAGCCCATGTGCCACAACTACTGAGCCTATGCTCTAGAGCCCACAAGTCACAACTACTGAGCCCACACACTGCAACTACTGAAGCCCGTGCCCTCTAGGGTACACGTGCCGCAACTACTGAGCCTGCACACTGCAACTACTGAAGCCTGTGCACCTAGAGCCCATGCTCCACAACAAGAGAAGCCACCGCAATAAAAGCCAGTGCACCGCAACGAAGAGTAGCCCCCACTCACCGCAAATAGAGAAAGCCTGCACACAGCAACGAAGACCCAATGCAGCCCAAAAAAATATATATAAAGAGAAGGGAATCAAAGCCTACCACTATGGAAAATCATCAATTCACAAAGGAACACAGTAAGAGAGGATGAAAGAAAGAAGGGAGATACAAAACAGGCAGAAAACAATTAAGATGGCATTAGTAAGTTCTTATCTATCAATAAATAATGTAAATGAGTTAAATTCTCTTATCAAAAGGCACTGAGTGACTGGATGGAGCATAAAACAAGATGCAACTATATGTTGCCTACAGGTGACTCACTTCAGCTTTAAGGACACACAAAGGCTCAAAATGAAGAAATGGAAAAAGATATTCCCTGCAAGTAGAAACTAAAATAGAACAGGGGTAGCTATACTTATATCATACAAAATTGACTTTAAGCCAAAAACAGTAACAAGAGACAGAGGTTTGGATTGTGGAGAGAGAGCTCTGTCAGCCCTCAGGTTCCCACAGGAGCTCTCCCTCCAGGCCATGAAGATGAACCAGCACTCTCTCTGCAGCTCTTCTTGTCTTTGTAAGCACCTGCCAGCAGCCAGTGGAATGAAACCAGAACCCCTTCTGAAGCCCCACTGCCTGCCTCCTGCATAGAGCCTCCCTTCTGGGACACTACAGTTCCCTGAAAATCAAGTGCATCCTCAATACCAGCTCCAGGCTCTGTGAGACCTTAGAGTATGTATGGCAGCTGCAGAGTGAAGAACTACTTCTTAGAGAAGTGCACCACCATCTGCAGTGGAAAGGAACCAGGACCTGGGGCCTGAGAGAGCCTGGCACCTGTGCTTCTCTGAGATGCTGAAGTCCAAGGAAGCCCCACATAGGGATAGGCTATGGCTGCTTTCTGAAACAGCTCAGCCTCCTCCTCTGCTCTCTTTTCAACACTAGCCTCCTCAGAGGAACTCTGCCTCTGTCATTCTCCCCAAGGGCTTACTTGTTTTAGCTCTGTCTTATCCAGTAGACTCTAAGCATCATGACAGCAAGAACTGTGTACATTCATTTTTTTCATCAGTATATCCCTAGTACTTAGCACAGTTACTGGCACAAATGAGACAGTTCATAAATATTTGTGAAATGAATGAATGCATGAGCATATCTTCTCTTCACTGGACTACAGAGTTATAGATTTGAAGCCAGGACTCTCTAACCCTAGCACTCATCCTCACTGCATCCTCCACCCCACCATCACTAGGTTCTTTGGGGGAGGCAGCAGTGGAATTTTTGGCATCCAGTTCTGAGCATCAGTGGTGACAGGGGTTATTTTCACTAAAGAAGCTCCCCACCCCACAGTAACGTAAGACATTTTCTTATCTTTAGGTTCAGACTCTCTGACCTTATATATAAATAAAATAATCTTTTAATTTAAAAAAGAGAAATACAGGGCTTCCCTGGTGGCGCAGTGATTGACAGTCCGCCTGCCGATGCAGGGGACACGGGTTCGTGCCCCGGTCCGGGAAGATCCCACATGCCGTGGAGTGGCTAGGCCTGTGAGCCATGGCCGCTGAGCCTGTGCATCCGGAGCCTGTGCTCCGCAATGGGAAAGGCCACAACAGTGAGAGGCCCGCGTACTGCAAAAAATAAATAAATAAATAAATAAAAATAAATAAAAATAAAAAAGAGAAATACAAGGTCATTATACAATGATAAAGGAGTCAATTCATCAATTATAACAATATTAAATATATACACACCCAACACTGGAGCATCTAAATATATTAAGCAAATACTAACAGATCTGAAAGGAGAAATAGACAATACAATAATAGTAAGGGACTTCAATACCCCACTTTCAACAATGGATAGATAATCCAGACAGAAAATCAACAAGGAAACATTAGACTTGAACCATACTGTAGACCAAATGGACCTAACGGATATATCCAGAACATTCCATTCAACAGCAACAGAACATACATTCTTCTCAAACACACAGAACAATGAAAATAGGATGCTGTCTCCAGAAAAAGCATGACCTGTTCAGATGCACAAGGCACTCATTCCATAGTGCTTTGATATTGTGCTCCCTAGAGCAGCAGTGCTCACAGAGCCAAAACACTCTTCAGGCCCCTGGAGCCATGGCCATTCCAACTCTGGGTGACTCTTCGATGGACCAACAGAAGTGAGATGTGTGCTCCTAGTGTGTCCAGCCTCCTCTTGAGTCCTCAGATGCCTAGGACTTGTATCAAGTCCCCAGTCTTTAAGGCCCTGTACCATCCAAAACCATGCACAGTCAACTATCTGTGCACTTTTACACGTTAAATCATTGGATACTTGCAATACTTCTTTAAAGTAAATATGATCATTATGTTTATTTTCTAGATGAAGTTATTGTCTTCTAGAATGACCCACATTTCACTGACATTTTATTATGAAAGCAACTGCCCCATTAGTGTGTTTAAATGTAAGAGTGGGAATCTTTCACTAGGACAGTAAGGATTATTTTGGGTGATTAGACAACAGTGTAAACCAGCTGTTCTCCTCATAAATATAAATCAAAGAAAGGGAAGTTGAACTTCCAAGACCAAGCAAGGAGAGATTTTGAGGGGTTTTTTTTGTTTTTTTGTTTGTTTTTTTTTGCGGTACGCGGGCCTCTCACTGTTGTGGCCTCTCCCACTGCGGAGCACAGGCTCCGGAGGAGCAGGCTCAGCGGCCATGGCTCACGGGCCCAGCCGCTCCGCGGCACGTGGGATCTTCCCGGACCGGGGCACGAACCCGTGTCCCCTGCATCGGCAGGCAGACTCTCAACCACTGCGCCACCAGGGAAGCCCCTTGAGAATATTCTTGACAGGAGGTTGCCAAAGCTAGATAAGATGCTGATCTATCCTACTTTACAGGCTCTCAAGAAATGAGCCTCACAAACTGTACCTCCCAACTCCTCTATCTCTCCGCCTCTCTCCATCTCTGCCTCTCTCTCTCCCTCACCTCCTAGGAGGGCTCAGCTTCAGTTTTGCCCAAAGGCGGAAGAATTATATGACCTAGTAGTTCCAGGTAGGCCCAAGGATTCTTCTCTTGGCTCAGGCATCCAAGTGGTACAATTAGGCCTCAAAACCTAGCATCCTGTTCAATTATAACAAGGCAGAGGCTACGCACTTAAGGGCCAATTTCTATCAAGAAGTTTTACAGACATTGTCTCATTTTCCCACATAGCATTGCACTAAAAAAGGTAGGAAGTAAACAGTGTCCTGCAGGTGGCCTGGGGACTCCCCAAGTGTGGTTAGCATCTGAAATGAGGGCAGCCTAGTTGTAGACTATGACTTTTAACTGGTGGGGTCTGTGCTAACTCCAGTAGTTAGTGCCAGAATTAAATTTCAGCACACCAGGTGGTAACAGAATACTCTCAAATTATTGTTTATTACTTTTATAAGCTTTTTTCCCACTGCTTAATTGGTATATTTTTGTATTTGTGAAAATTACTTGAGTATCTTGTGGGGCAATGGAACACACCATAAATATTTTCTAATAAAACTAATGAAAAAATTTTTTCATTTAACAGCTTTTAACCTAGTGATAGGGTTTTCAGGAACAAATTTAAGTCATTAAAAAGGGATAAGGTTATTTAGAAAATCTATAATGAAGGACCCAAATGATTTGCTCCCTTGGTAATAAAGAAGCTAGGATACTCAGGAATCAGATAATAAAGATTCCTGTCCAAGGAGAAAACTTTAAAGGAAACTGTGTTTAAGGAGATTACCTACCCAAAAAGTTCCAAATAAGAATTCATTTTCACAAACCCTTTCCTTTCATGATTGACTGAATACATCATCTGTGCTAGATGTCCCCAGTTAATCTTTGTGAATGGTAATAGAAGTTAATTAGCATCAAAGGAAAAACAGATGCACATGTTATCAAAAATGGGATTTGTGGTTTGTGAAAAGAGAACGCAAAGTAAACCAGGCTCAGTCTATGAAATTCAACTAACTAGATTGCCAAGAAACAGGTTCCATTTCTTATTTTATGCTTTTATTGATTTGCCTGTGCTGCCATGAATGATATCACTCTGTCAACTAGTCCTTTATTATGTAATCTTTTTATTATTTAGGAAATAAAACAAAACCTCCTTTAGCATTAACATATTGGGATATTATTCTTTATGGGCAACTGTTAACAGTTTTAGTAACCTACATATCTTTGGTTCCCTGGATAAAGGCTTATTGATTTTTCTAGCTCCTGCTATTAATTCTTGATGTTTGGCAGTGGAGGCTCAGCTAGTCTACACAGGGGAGCTGTTTACACAATCAGCATAATTATTATTGGGTTGTATAATGTGCATGAGGCTACTGGTACTTAACACCCTTTACAACTTTATTAAGCAAAGCTGTTTTTTCCTTTCATTGCTGCAACATCTAAAACTATAAACATACCTACAATGATCCTATTCTGAAACCTGGATTATACACAGCAAGAAGTTACAAAGCAGCTTCTGAACATGTACCTGTCCTAAAATGTGTTCAAAGAGACCACTGATATCCTGCATTACTGGCCTTGGAACCACTGTCATATATAAGCAGAAAGAAGGCATGATTTTTCTCTTAACACTAGCTTCTCTCCCCCACTCTCCAGGTACCTCTTCACTCTCCTCCCTTTCGTTAGGACCTTAGCAACTCTAGTCACAGTCCCTGTCAATAGAAATTCACTCCTCCCTTTCTTTTTGTTAACACTGTTATGTTCTAGGGTTAACTGAATTAGTAAAGGTTTTACAGTAATACAGCTGAGTGGCAGTCTGAGCAACAAAGTGAGTTGACCAAGGACATCAAAGGACTGGTCAGGAGTCACTCAGAAAAGCTCAAAAAAGGTCAACATCATCATCCCTTAGATTCCAGTTGAATCTCCTGGCTGAGCACCTAAGGGGGTATTTAAATTCTGCAAAATAGTTCAAGACAGTGCTTTAGGCTAGTCTTTACCATTGAAACAGAACTGGAAGACTTTACAACTAATTTGTTATCTTTGCTATTGTTACTCCTCTTGCCTGCTAAGCTTGTCCTTTTGTTCTCCTAAGATCATTATTACTGAAACCTGTTCAAGGACAAGCACTGTGGCCAGGCTTAGATCACAAAAGGGTTTAAGCCAAAAATGGCTTCTCTTATGTCAAGAAAGCCATGATTGGTTCTCTTTCTCTGGGGATCCCCCTACCCTACCTGCTTACAAAATGAGTCCAGGAAAGTGACCAATGGCACACATCCCAAGGTGAAGGGAATGTTGGTCATTTTCACCAAGAGCATAGCTTCTTGAAATGCATCCTTTGAACTCTTAGGATGGGGGTTCAGTTGAGGACCACGGCAGCCATTTCCAGAGCCAGAGATGTTTTAGTCCTTGCCCCAAGATCAGTGGTTCTGAAACAATTCAGGCAGGTAGGGATCTCTTCGTAAACAAATAAAAAGGTGTTTAGGGGATAAGGGGACTAATAGGAACAATGTGGGGGCTTAGGGGGTGAAGGGAAATGGGGGCATTGTGGTTCTATAGGTCTTCAGTTCATCTGTCAGGGAATCCAGCATTTGTTTACAGGACTCAGAAGGTCAAGTCTGGAATCAGCTCAAGGGGGTGGTCACCATGACATACATAATAGGCTGAATTTAACTTGTTTGAATTATTTTCTCATTAACCAAATGACTTTAAATTTAAATTATATGATAATTAGCCCATCTAGAATAAACTTTTCACTTCCAATCTCAATTCTTTAAAGTTCTTACAGACAGAGGACACCTGGAACTAGCACAGCCAATAGTCTAATCTAGTCTAATCTTTGGCCCCTATATAGCTTTGATTGCTACACACATATATACTCAGCAATATCAAAAAACTGAGCCTTTAATTTTCTAGATTAACCCTTGAGAAACATCTAGCAGCTCAGCCTTATCTTCCTTTTTTTTCCCTTTTTCAATTTTTGTGGATATTGAGAAAATTCAAACACCTTGTTTTACCCTTCTTAGTCACACCACTAGTAGGTGTGACTACCTCCTACCTTTTGCTCTGCCTACCCCAAAGCCCAATTCTCTAAGGCACCAATCATTAAAGATAGTTTTCAACAAGAACTATGTCTCAGACAGAGCAGGTTGATTTAAAATTGTCAGGGGCATTAGCCATGTAGATAGCTGTTGAAGGCCAGGGTCTCTGGTCTTTCTGAAATGGTAAAAGAGGGCTTATAAAAAGTGAAGAAGCACTGATGCCCAAACAAATTAAAGACACTACCAAATCTGTTCATTCATTCATTATATTTTTACCATGTGCCTGCCTTATGAAACATGCTATGCCAGGCACTGTCAGGATCTAGATGGAGTGGAATTCAGAGAACACCAGAGACGGCTCTTAAATCAGGTCCTATAAGGAACAGTTGAAATAATCAATAATGGTTAGCCTGAAATAAGAAGATTCCAGAAGAACATGAGAGTCCTCATGCCTAAATAATTAACCTTTTTTCTTGCAGTAAAGAGATTAGACTTGTTTTGTATAGGACCACATAGAATTAATATCAATGGATAGAAATCAGTGGAAGAAATAGCAAGAAGAACTTGCTATCAGAGCAATCTAAAAATAGAATGAGCTGTGTGGGGAAGAGCAGAAACCTAATTAGCAAAGTTGGTACCTGGGGCACTATACACTACATCACTGGATACCCCACCCCTAAACATCTTAATCTGACTGCTTCAAAGCAAATCACCTGTAATTCTATTACCCAAAGGCAATCACTGATGACATACTGGCAGGTTTCCTTGTTTTTTCTGTGCACTTTAACATAGCGAAATTGTACCATATATACAATTTCCCATTTTTATTGAAAAGTATTTCTCTGGGCTATTTTGTAGACTACAAATATTTACCAAAGCTTTCTCTAATTGTTGTACATTTAGAATTTAATGGTAGGAGCAGGAGTTCTCAAGACGTCCTAACTGGTGGTTTGAATCTCACTTACTGTGCTTTCTTTGAAAAGTTATTCTTTGTGTCTCAGCTGCCTCATCTGTAAATGGGGATTATACCTCACAGAGCTGTCGTATTAAAGGAGCTAATTCAAGTAAAACACTGTAACAGGGAAGAGCCAAATCTGACATGTTGGATCTGTTTCTTTCACTTTAACCTTCGCTTTCCTTTGCTTTTGTTCACTAAAAGGATACTGTCTATACACAGTGGCCTGCCTTGGGGAACACTGCCCTCTGCCTGAATGTTAAAGCCAAAGTGCCTCTGTTCAGGGAAACATCCTGACCCTGTCCACCTGTGATGGCTGCAAGAAAGAAGAAATGAACACATCCTCTCCCCGGGGCTGGCCATTCCAGGGGACATTTGCAAATCTTATGGCCTTTTTACTTTACTTCCTCATCTCCTCCCCTCTCTGTTCTATAAAAGAAACTGGCATCCAAACCCAAAAAAACTATAAGCTGGTTTTTTGGAGACATTAGTCTGCCATCTTCTAGGTCTGCCGGCTTTCCGAAGAAAGTTATATTCCTTGCCTCAGCACTTGTCTCCCGATTTACTGGCCTGTCGTACAGCGAGCAGAGCGAGCTTGGACTCGGTAATAGCACTAAGAAAGTGCCTGACATACAGCATTCACCCAAAAATTTTACCAATTATAGGTAAGACAAAAAAGTCTGCAGAGAAAAATTGTGAAAGACTTCAAAATGGACCAAAAGGTTACTGGCTACTTTTCATGAAACTTAAAGCTCTGTCTAGTAGAATCTTGGGATGAGGAAACCTGAGCCTTTTGTTTGAGCTATTTTACAACTCTGCAAGTTATACATAAATGATACTTGTCCATGGACACGCAAATTCTGTCTGGTGGATAACTTGACCTCCCTCCCCTGTTGAAAATGCCAGTTTTACATTTATTTATAAATTCATTTCAATATCCTTGATTCACCTATTAAGTGTGATGCTTTGAATTCTCCCTTGAACTGGTAGAAAAATCTTACTGGTTTCATTAATGAGTTAAATAAAATCTCAACAGGTCTTTTAACAGGTCCCATTCAGCCCTAATTCAGTAAGTCAACCTAAGACTATATACTCTATGCTTCAAAGGTTGTTTAAACCTCTCTTATAAAATCTATCATATTTTGCCATCAACATTATTGAGCTTGGGCTTCCCTGGTGGTGCAGTGGTTAAGAATCCACCTGCCAATGCAGGGGTCCAAGCCCTGGTCCTGGAAGATCCCACATGCCGATCAACTAAGCCCATGCGCCACTACTGAACCTGTGCTCTAGAGCCCGTGAGCCACAACTACTGAAGCCCACACGCCTAGAGCCCGTGCTCTGCAACGAGAAGCCACCACGAAGAGAAGCCCATGCACTGCAACGAAGAGCAGCCCCCGCACGCCGCAGCTAGAGAAAGCCCATGCGCAGCAATGAAGACCCAACGCAGCCAAAAATAAAATAAATAAATTTATAAAAAACAAAACATTATTTTTACTAGGGAATTTAATTCAACAATTCAGGACCTACTATTAATATACAAGGTATCATGCTACATGCTGTGGTAAATATGAAAATAGTAGTGCTTGCCATCACGTAATTATCTTTGGGGACAAGAGGTACAGTCTTCCAACCTTACAGTGTATTGTGGGTATTAAGAACGTCTGGCACATACATTTTAAAATAGAATCTTTAGCAGTAAGTTATTCAACCACTAATAGGGAAGACCAGCTGTGCACACCAGCCTTCGTACCCACTACCACCACACCCACACCCACACCCACACAGAGCAGGGACTGGCTAGGGAATGTTCCCTTCCACACATTCCCTCAACCAATGCATAATTCTTACAGGTGCATTTACCCAGGACTATCCCATTAGAGCGGTGTCCATTTCTTCCCCAAAACTCTCAAACACATACCAGGCCTCATTTTCCTAAACCATTATGAATAAGCCTCTCTTTTTCACCTAAATACTTTTACAACTGCTCAGCTGGCACTGCTTCTCACCCACGCACTCTAACTACATCAGAAAACTCCCACATCCTCAATCTCCTCTACCAAAATTCTATCCACCTCCTCTTCCTGTTTAAAACCTAGCTGTTCCCTAAAGACACTTCCCCAGCAACACTATGTTAAAAAAACAAAAAAACAGAAACTTCATGGGAGGTCCACCATAGAATTATCATGTACTCCTGGGATTCAGGGTCAGTAGAGGTGAATTTACCATGAAGCTCTCGAGACCTAAGCTTCAGTGTCCCTAGCTTTCATGAGCTCCCTTTAAGGTTCTTAAACTAGCAATGTGTTGCACTGTTTTTGAAAATTCCACAGCTAATTTAACCAGTTAAGATGCTTTTTTTTCCACTCCAGCTTCCATTGGCACACTCTCTCTCCTGTTGGATGACATTGTACCAACCAATTTTAAGAGGCAGTTACAGTTGATCACGTCCTGCTTGGCTTCTAGTATGCCACTTTTTGGTTCTCCTTCTGTCTACTTTGTTGAATCCTCATCTTCCCACCTGTCCCTGGAATAACCCAGAACAGTCTTCTCCATGTATTATTCAATCCTTAGACTTTAGGGCTTAGATCTCATCCAGTCACAAGGATGAGATCCACAAATAGCATCAATTATTCGTACTGAGGACAACCAGTTGCATCTCCAGTCCCAAGGTCCTGTCAACTCCAGATAAATGCCTACTTCACAGCTCCACGTGAATGTCTAATAAGCATTTTGAATTTAATATGCTATAAGCTGAACTTTTTCTTCCCTAAAACAACTTCTCAGTCCTAGCTCAATAGTAACTCTACCCTTCCAGTTGCTCAGGCCAAAACCCTTGGAGTCATCCTTTGCTCTCCCACAACTAATCCATCAGCAAATCCAGTCTTTTTCCTCTTCAAGAGGTCATTGTGACTACCTCAACTACTCTTATCCTAGCCCAAACCAAGATCATTTGCCTAAAATATTCCAATAGACTCGTTTCCGTCTCTACCCCTGCCCCACTAAAGATCTACTTTTGCTCACAAGACCCATTTTAATCACTCCCCACCCCACCCCTTCCACATACAAATAATTGAGAAATTTACAAGTTTTGCTAATTATACCAAAAGCTAGGACTGCCACCACCAGGTAAATGCTCAGAGCAGGTTTTAGGGCTAGCCTTCTTTCTCAAAATCAATTTTCTGTAGTTTTACTTTCACTGCCCAGCTCACTGTAGCCAGTCAACTACTCAAAAGACAATTTGTCTCAGGTTATATGCTGGATGCTCCTATATATAGTGGGCACTTCATGGAACAAAAGATGTTAAGTATAAAAATAAAACTGGGATTTACCAGAGTCCAGCAAGAATACTTTTATATAACTGAAGGAAAATAAGACACATATTGTGAAGACGAATCCACTGAAGATAATTTTTAAAAGATTTCTATGAACAATTGGCTATTACATTCACATGAAAAACATTCATAACTGAAGTTTTAAATTTTTTATTTTATATACAAAGAGTTAGTATTGTTTCTGAGGAAGGTAGATATGCGTGATGACCCATTCAAGAAGTTCACACTTAGTCCAACTGCAAAAAAAAAAAAAGGCAGATAGGAAATAAATTAATGCATAACACTTTAAATATCCATTTCATGCTCAAGGAAAAAAAATGGCTCATTATAGAATGAGGTTTAAACTGGAAATCTGACCACCCCAACTAGTTATGGCGATCTAAAGAATAAAGAACTTAAATATTTACTGAACACCTACTACAAACTGCTCCAAAAATCTCAACAATTATATTTTAGACAGTGAGTTTTAATACTGGTATACCCACTTCTAGCATCAAAGACATTTCCCGCTAGAAAAACACTACTACATAAAATGATCTTTACCAAAAGCTCAGGATGGTCATTAAGTAGGCAGCAAATTCTACCACTATTCTAAGGAGCCGTTCATAAATTAACTCATTTAATCTTAACCTC
This sequence comes from Globicephala melas, assembly GCF_963455315.2. Lineage (NCBI taxonomy): Eukaryota > Metazoa > Chordata > Mammalia > Artiodactyla > Delphinidae > Globicephala > Globicephala melas. Next base: position 127,020,106 of record NC_083315.2, read on the forward strand.
TGAAAAATGGGACACAAAATTACCGGGCTTGGGGCCATTCTCTGATCTACTACCTCCAACTAAGTTATCTGAACTTCCACAAAGTAATACTAAACATACTCTTAAGTATTTGGTCAAAGCCAAAAGTTTAAGATACTTTGTTCCTGTCACAGGAATCTCACATTAAACAACTTATATCCACTGTAACACTAAAACATAAGGACACCTAATTTTAAAAAATGCATTCTACTCGGTATTTTTGAGCTCTAATTATGAATAAAAAGGTAGTAGTGACTGTTATTTTGTATCTCAAACGGCCAATAAGGAATTAGTTTTCACTTCTAGCATTTAAGCGATTTTTAGGAGCCAAGAAAGCTTCATACATACATTAATTTCTACAACAACCCTGACATTTATTTTTCACAGGCAAATACTTAGCTTTGAGTGACTTGACCAAAGTCACACGACTAGGATTCAGATCTCTGAATCCTAAAAAGGTCTACCCGGCCCCAAACCTCAAGCTCATTCCACTGCACGGCCCTATCCAACATTTCAGGACAGCGGACAACATATGTATTCTGCTAAAATTAGCTAAATACGATTAGACATTTAGTACTTAATTGTTCCTGAAAAGTAATTTTATGCAACATTATACATAGCACCTAAAACTGTCAGAAGTGGGTAAAAAGGAATGAGAAAGTCTACTTTTAAGGCCTTCACCTCCACCTCCATTCTATTAACGTGACTGCCAAAACTCCCTCAACAGTGTCATACGCTACCAAGGAAGGGCCCTGCTAGCTACAAGCGGAAAGCGGCGTTGGTCAAATGCCCACACCACGAACTAACCGCTCGTCGGCCCCTCACGGACACAGGACAGCACGGCGTCGACGGCCGTACCTTAATGAAGCCGATGTCTTTCGCGTACTGGCGGAAACACTGGCGGCACATATTGAGGCCGTATTTCCGGATCAGACCGTGCCGGTTTGAGCAGACGCGGCTGCAAGGAAAGAGATGACGTTACCCCAAGTCGCAGAAAGCAAAGTATTCGGCACTCGGGAGGCCACCACCCGCACTGCCTGCCGGTCTCCACGGACCCATCACACGCCTGTAATGGCGGCAGACACAGCTACGATTCCGTCTCCCCACGCCACGCCGCCCGCGGGCTCCTCCACAGTACATTTCAAGCAGCGTCGCGCCCCAGAGCAACCCTTCCCTGAAGCTACATTGTTTCTCACCAAGAACGAGAACCCTGGCCGAATTTTCTCGGATGGCTCCAGTAAAGCTGCTGGTGTCCCATGTTGCTTCCTTGGCTGCAACAAGGCAAAAGGAAAGACGGAACGCACGCAGGCGCTCTTCAAAATTTTCAGACACAGCTTACCCAGAAGGCAGTGCTGACAAAGGACGCGTGCGCAGTGTGGCTACGCTGTTAACGCTGGTGTGAAGAGGAAGCTTGGAAATAATCTAGGCGGGCACAGCTGATGACGTCACCACACCTCAGCCTCTAGTTTTCTCTTTCGCCGGCTGCCGTCGCCGGGCGCGGTGGCGCGTGCCTGTAGTCCCAGCTACTCGGGAGGCTGAGGCAGGAGGATCGCTTGAGCCCAGGAGTTCTGGGCTGTAGTGCGCTATGCCGATCGGGTGTCCGCACTAAGTTCGGCATCAATATGGTGACCTCCCGGGAGCGGGGGACCACCAGGTTGCCTAAGGAGGGGTGAACCGGCCCAGGTCGGAAACGGAGCAGGTCAAAACTCCCGTGCTGATCAGTAGTGGGATCGCGCCTGTGAATAGCCACTGCACTCCAGCCTGGGCAACATAGCGAGACCCCGTCTCTTTTGAACCCCCAGAAATGAGTTTTGAACCCTCTAGAAATAAATGATGTCACTATTATACCGTCTCTTCATCATCGTCTGAACCTTTTACATTGTTTTAATTAAAATTTTACACTTGGAAAAAGGATTTTTGCCTTCACTCAGTACTGACACCTACTGGGGTAAACTTATAAAATAACTTAAAATCAACTGTAATAACTAGGAGTCAACGGTAGGAGTTCCCGTTTTGTGAGACAAAATACGTTTTCAAACTTTTTTTAATTGACACACTGCTCCTAGAAATACACTTACACCATTCCAGAAGAATGACACGACTTAGTGTGTTTAATTTAATATTTAAACGTAGTTAGTTAAGTTTAAAGTAAGAAGCAAGTAAATGCCCAATATATGTTGCTTTGACCAGATGATTTGGTAATAAAATAACTAGTGAAAACCAAATGCCATCTAATAATCTGAAAAATGTCCCTAAAATCCACATGGTTATTTATAATGTCTTTAGATAAACCTAAAATTGTACATGGCTCTGATATCAAAGCTTTAACTAGATCTATAAAATGTACCACAGGGTGCAATAATGCGGGAAACTTTACACAGGAACTCTTCTTTGTTGTTTTTTGTTTTTGATTGTTTTTGGTCGAAAACAAGATGATAAAGGAAGGAGTCAAGCCAGAGATTTAAAAACCAGATATGACCTGATCCTGCCCTCAAAACAAATAGAGTGAGGAAAATAGGATTATCTCAGAGCCCTTCTTTCCAGTTTCAACTTTTTTGTTTTCAGTTTCAACTTTTACAACTCAATGATATGTATACAACTAAGTTAGTAGGACAATTGCATTAGATGATACATGTGCTCATAGTACACAAAAGGAGCAAAGAAGAAAGAGATTCATTCCAGCCTGAGGTTCATTTGAGGGGCCTTTGAAGTAGACCTTAAGTGAAGAGTGGGGTTTTTACAGGCGGCACTTGATGGAAGGGAATGCATAGTGAGAGGAAGAGTTTGAGCCCAAGAATGGAGTTGGAAAAAGCTTGGAGAGGATGAACTATCTTGTGTAACTAGAGAGGAGGATGCACAAAAGACCTAGTGATAGATGACTGAAAGGGTATTTTAACTTAAAGCCTGATTGTGAAGGGTCCAATGTCAAGCTTCTACAGTTTGCCTGGAATTTATATCCATCATAGATGTGTAGTTTCCAAAATCCATGTGCCTCTCCAAAGCTAATCAAACATTTCCCACCTATAGCCTTCTCAGACCTTTCCCAATTGGTCTGCTTAATTTTTAGAAGATTACAATGGTTCTGAGATCAATTCCATAAATATTTTCAATACTCTGATATATAATCCTCTGGGCCAAAAGAAGTGAACTCATTTAAAAGTGGGGGAAGAAAACACAAACAAGAAGCAATTAGTTACACTTGAACAGTAACAATCTCTTAAACTATCTTGATATTCAAGTAGTTCTTAATGTTTATTCTGGTCTTGAAAGTTATTCTTCTTGATGGAGATATTACAAAACTGCAGTTGAGAAGCTATACTTCCTGCTCAGTCTTAAGATAATGTAGCACCATCTATCTCCACCGATGGTTTTATCAATTTCTTTTTCAATAAAAAAGCTGAGCATACAGTTTTGGGCTTCCCTGGTGGCGCAGTGGTTGAGAGTCCGCCTGCCGATGCAGGGGACACGTGTTTGTGCCCCGGTCCGGGAAGATCCCACATGCTGCGGAGCGACTGGGCCCGTGAACCATGGCCGCTGAGCCTGTGCGTCCAGAGCCTGTGCTCCGCAACGGGAGAGGCCACAACAGTGAGAGGACCGCGAAAAAAAAAAAAAAAAAAAAAGCTGAGCATACAGTTTTAAAAGTCCATTTTAACCCAATGTTTGTAAAGAGCTTTTAGCTTAATCCTATACTCTTCTTACAGATTCCTATTACTCTTCTGTATTTGGCTTTTAAATTCTTCTTTTAAAACATATTTCCCCCTAATATAATACATACTGAGTTCTCTTTCTTTCTTTCTTTTCCTTCTTTCTGTCTTTCTTTCTTTTTTTCCTTTCTTAAATACAATAAAATACAAAGGAGAAGAAATGTGCCATAATCTCCTAGCCCAGGTAACCCCTATTAATATTTTCTTTTGGAAAAAAATAAAAGTAATACTTATAAGACTGACACATTCTAATGGGACAGAGTATAGATATTATTTTTGAATTTAAGCACATTGGAATGACTGCATGTTAAGACACCATTATTCAGATATCTCCTATTTTCTTCCTTAAGTTATTCTCACAATTATTTGTGATTCTACATCCATAATTTGTCATTTAAAGACATACATCTCCCTTGAGCTATCTTCAATTTCAGAACTTATACATATATATTCATTTCAACAGATGTTGATATTTTAATTAATTGTATACTCTAAAGCAAAACACAGATACATAAAGTATATTTTTTAACTTTTTATTTTATATTGGAGTACAGTTGATTAACAATGTTGTTATACATACAGAATTTTGTTTGTTTGTTTGTTTTTGTTTAGCAGTACACGGGCCTCTCGCTGTTGTGGCCTCTGCCGTTGTGAGAAACAGGATCTGGACGCACAGGCTCAGCGGCCATAGCTCACAGGCTCAACCGCTTCACAGCATGTGGGATTTTCGCGGACCGGGGCACGAACCCGCGTCCCCTACATCGGCAGGTGGACTCTCAACCACTGCGCCACCAGTGAAGCCCATAAAGTGTATCTTTAAAAGTAAGTTTTTATCCAACCCAGACCCCTATTTCTCCAGTCTCCCTGTCCAAACCCACATGTTATCAGGATCTTTAAAGAAATAAGTGTAGCTATCTATCTACCTATCTACTCATCCACTCACAGAAGTATATGTGCATATCTATGCATGTATACATACATATGTATAAATGTGTCCATATACATGTGTTTGTATTTATATATATTTACTACATTTCTTTTCATTTATACAAACAGAAGCATACCATACCCAATGGTATGATTCTGTTTGTACAGATAGATCATACAAATAGATCATAAAGCATCTTAGAAGAGTATAAATGCTATGGAGAAATATATAGCAAAAATAGGGAATGAAGTGAAATTGGAACATCTTTGAACATTCCTCTGCATACTTAAATTATATCTATATCTATATAGTATATCTATATTATAAAGTATGTCTGTAAAATAAAATTCTGGAAATGGGACTGTGAGGCAAAAGAATATGAACTTTTAAATTTTTGATAGAGATTACCAATTTGCTATCTATAGAAATCATAACAATTCAACCAAATACCCATAGAAAATATCTGTTTTTCCACACTCCCCCAACAGTGTGAATTAGCAAACTTTTTTATATTTGTCCTTCTGATAGCCTAAAAATGGCAAGTGTTGTTTCAATTTGAATTTCAATGCTGCAGAACATGTTTTGCTATGTTTATAAGCCAGCCATGTATCTTTATCTGAGAACTTCTCCTTCCAGTCTACAACCCGCTTTGCTAATGTGCTGCTGGGCTGTAGTTTGTATATTTGTAAATATTTACATGGAAGAAAATTAGCCCTTTGACTTTTCATGTTGGTTGCAAAGTTATTCTAGTCACTACAACACCAGATTCTTATTTATTTCTATGTTTATGTTCCAGGTATTCTTCCATGCAAAAAGTTTTAAAGTTTATGTATGAAAATTTATCAAATTGTTAGGTCACTACTTTTAGGTTTTGTGTCAAAATTCTAAATACGTTCTACTGTGTTTTCTTGTTGTACTGTTACATTTTTGGTTTTCATTTTAAATCTTGAATCCACCTAAAATTTATATCACCATCCCACAGGAGTAAGGGAGAAATCCAGTTTTCCTCCCTCCCAAATGGCTAGCTACTCACTCTAACTCAAGAAATATTAACCAAATGCATAATCATCGGTAAGCTTACTCTATTCTGGCACAATGTAGGCTCTCATAAACATTTGTTGAATGAATATTTAGATAGTCATTTACTCATTCATTCTTTCTACAAATATGCATTGAGTACCTACTATATGTGAACACTATGCTAGATATTGCATGTAACAGTAGTGACTCAGAACCTGTCCAGGAAGCTTGTAGTCTAGCAGTAAAGACAGGCATTAAATAAGTAATCATATAGCAATTATTTTGGACAAGATAACCTAAGATTCCTCTTGCTGTGAACACCCAAACTTGTTAGAAGAAATATGGTATGTTTTAAAATGCAGAGTTGGCGGCTGAGAGGCGGGGCGGGGGCAAGAGTGGCTTCTTTGCTTCATTGTGCCCTAGCGACACCCGGACACCGCGCGGGCCGCCGGCACCATGAAGATCTGGACTTCGGAGCACGTCTTTGACCACCCATGGGAAACTGTTACAACAGCTGCAATGCAGAAATACCCAAACCCTATGAATCCGAGTGTGTTTGGAGTCGATGCATTGGACAGACACATAGATCCCTCTGGAAAACTGCACAGCCATAGACTTCTCAGCACAGAGTGGGGACGGCCTTCCATTTTGAAATTTCTTATTGTTACAGCAAGAACCAAAACATATGTGCAAGAACATTCTGTAGTGGATCCCGTAGAGAAAACAATGGAAATTAAATCTACTAATATTTCATCTACAAATATGGTTTCAGTAGATGAGAGACATATACAAACCACTGCCTCAAGACCCAGAAAAAACTGTTTTGACTCAAGAAGCCATAATTACCATGAAAGAAGTCAGTCTCAGGAGTTAACCTCGAAGGACTGATGGCAAGTACGATACCGTCAAATGCTAATAAAGGCCGAGAAGCAAATGGAGTGGGTAATACATAAATTAAATGCTGAAATTGAGGGATTGACGGCTTCGGCAAGAGGGAGCATAAGGACACCAACAGCGGCAGCAGCATTTGTGAAGAAATGATAATGAAAGTTGATAAACAACACCCAGTTCCCCAGGTCTCTACAAGCTGACAGTATATTTATTTGTTATTTTAAAAAAATACAGGTCTTCCCTGGTGGCGCAGTGGTTGAGAATCTGCCTGCCAATGCAGGAGACACGGGTTCGAGCCCTAGTCCGGGAAGATTCCACATGCCACAGAGCAACTAAGCCTGGGCGCCACATACTACTTGATCCTGTGCCCTAGGGCCCGCGAGCCACAGCTACTGAGCCCACGCGCCACAACTACTGAAGCCTGTGCGCCTAGAGCCTGGTGCTCTGCAACAAGAGAAGCCACCGCAATGAGAAGCTGGTCAATACAACTAGAGAAAGCCCGCGCGCAGCAACGAAGACCCAATGCAACCAAAAATAAATAAATAAAATTAATTAATTTTTAAAAATAAATAAATAAATAAAAATACAACTATATTTTTGGTAGAATTTTGTTTTTTGATAAGCTGAAGAAAGACTATTTGACTTGATCAAAGCCAAGAGGTGCAGTGTTTCTAAATAAAAGGGATCGGCTGAAATTAGTGTTGTCTGAAATGACTGCCTGATTTTGAGGATTCCAGTATTTATGTGAAAATTTAACAATTTTTGAAAAATACTTGAAAATTGATATTGGCTGATTAAATCTCCTTAAGGTAGAATTTTAAAGCTTTTCACGCATTGGAACTCTACCTAGTTTTGGACCAACCCCAGAACCAAGCAGAGCCACCTCTTACATACCCACGACTACCCTGCTGCAATAAACTTGTAGAATTTGCATGAGGGAACTCACTTTTAAAGGAGAAACTGTATAGTTTTAAAAAGACATTGATTGTATAAAATAATTTGCTCTGCTATAAACCACCATTAAAAATCACAATGTTTTAATTTGGTACTTAACATTTTTGGAGTAAAAACTATCACAAAAGTAATAAATGACGCCAACAAAAATATACTTTATTGTGTTAAAGAGTACTGTATTGGTTTGCCAAAGTTTTGTAACTTAGTAAAGGTATTACCTTCCTTGGATTTGTACTTTATGACTTAGTATGCTGTATCGTGGGCTGGTCATGTTAACTGAAAAAGTCATTGCCAGAATTTTGCAGCACTCTAAACTTAAACAGAAGAACAGCTGTTCACATCTTTTAGCATTTCACATTTGCCTAACTTATAAATTGCCATGTGTCAAGATCATGGTTCCGTAATTGCTAAAGCATGATATGCCAGGTTATTTGAATCTAATTACTTTTTGAAGTTAATTACGACCACAAAACATCTTTTTTTACGTGAAGAGCTGTACATCATTTGAAATTACTCAAATGATGTCTTGCTCTGATGCATAAATTCCAGGGACTTAATGTCTTTAATAATACCGTGTCCCTGCAGGGGATGGGGGCCGTGGAGAAGAAAAAAGAATAATAGGGTGAAAAAAATCATTGACTTAAACTAACCAGTAGGTGAATTGCTTTGCAGCTTTTATTTATGGAAACCCTTGCTTTGGATGCCAGAGGGCAGCTGCAATCTGAAAACTAATCCAGTAAATGTATTTTGTTTTGTATTTTGTAGCAGGCAATTAATTATCCACCACTAAATAAATAAGAATATCTTTGATACTGGGAATTGTTGCATACAGAGTATTTTTGTTAAAAGGTGATGAGCTCTTGCCTTTATTTCACAGTACTTAAAGTGATAAACTTCTAGTCAGGTTTCCTATAAAAGAAACCAGTTAATATATGTACATAAACCACAAAAATAGTATAACAAACTATTTGAAAATTATTGTTTTTCGACTTAAAATATTGTTTAGCTTGAGACTTCTTAGGACGTTTGTAAAAGCAAGTTAAAGCCAATAAGATTTTTGATTTTTTTTGTAACCGGAGATGGTTTTTACAATTAAAATAACATTTCAACTAAACAAAACATTGCTAAATATTGATATTTAATAAGTTGCCTTGTATAATTTCTGAAAATTATATTTGTTCTGAAAAGTGTAAGAATACCCTAATGATAAAGATTTCTAAACAAAATTTTATCCTGTTTGATTTTTTTACTCCGATCTAGTGACAAAATTCTATAAATTTTCATTTTCCAATGTAGTTACTTTTAGTTAAGTAGCTAGTAGTTAATGGCTTTTACCTGTTAAAATATAAATAACATAGCAAGCATCTGAGAGGACTAAACTGGAATAAAGTGTTCATGGGTTAGAATTAGACTCGGACTATGGAGTATATTATCCTATTTAATATTAAAGATGGATCTTATATGAATTAAGAAAAACCTTCCTGTTAATATAAGCTTCCTTTTAACTAAAAATAAATAAATAAAATGCAGAGTTGAGCTCCAGGGAATCCCAAAGATCAGGAACTAAGAGGGAACTGAAAACCATAGAGACTCCTCTGGGGAGATTTGTCCATCTAGGTAATAGGACCTGGATTCTGAGGGGAAAAGAGACAAGGCTTTGGGTAACTGTATTTAATTAAATTGTGGAGTGGAAATCCATGAAGATTTTTGGGAAGAATTAAGCACAACATATGAGACTTAAGTTCCAGTACTATTTGTTCGAACAATGACTATCTATGAGGTCACAGGCAAATCCCTTTACTCTTTTCAGCTTCCATTCCCCTCTTATAAAATGAGAGAACTGAATTAGAATACCTGTAAATTATGTTTCAGCTCAACATTTTAGGATTCTGTGATGAGAGACACCTTTGAAAATTTAATTTGGCAACAGTGTGAATGGTGGATTATTGTATTAGCCTCGTAACTGGTATTGCTGCCTCTAGGCTTGCTTTAACTGCAAATTAATCCCTTCACTGACCACAGTAGCCTTTCTTAAACAGGTCTAAATTTTATTCCCTGCTTGAACATTTTCAATCGTGTTCCAGAATTTTCAGGATAATGTTAAAAAGCCTTAGTTTAGCAAAAAAAATTGTTTTCATCATCTGGCTGCTTTATACTCATCTAATGTTCTCATCTAACATTTCTCCCTTTATAGTATAATTATTGGTTTATTTGTCTCTTCTAAACAATGTAAACTCATCTTTGCCTTTTTTTTTTTTTTGAACAAGAAGTTTATTTAAACCACAAGACTCTTGACTTGAAGGGAAAACTATACAGGATTCATTTCTTTTAGAGTAATTTAAAGACAAGTAATTTATAATGTAACAGCTACATACAAAAAAGTTATAAAATTGTCCTTGGTTTTACAATGATAAATGAAAAGCATTAAAATTCTCCCATCGAACAAGGTATGCAAGGATTTTTATGTTGTTCTTTTTTTGTTAAACAGTGAGAGCAAAATAACTTACTGAAATATAAAGGCAAGAACTGAATGAGCATGCCACTAATGGAGAAAAGGGGGTATTTTCATAGAACCAGTATTTTTCCCCAACCCATCTCCATTAGATGTCGGTCAAAACATACCATTGGCGGGCTTCGCGGGCTTCCCTGGTGGCGCAATGGTTGAGAGTCCGCCTGCCGATGCAGGGGACACGGGTTCATGCCCCAGTCCGGGAAGATCCCACATGCCGCGGAGCGGCTGGGCCCGTGAGCCATGGCCGCTGAGCCTGCGCGTCCGGAGCCTGTGCTCCGCAACGGGAGAGGCCACAACAGTGAGAAGCCCGCGTACCGCAGAAAGAAAACAAAAACAAAACATACCATTGGCCATTTACTTAAAAAAGAAATGCACTATGCTTGTGCACGTACACCAGTTACTTTATGTACAATAAAGGAAGGGGGAAGGGGAAAATGAAAGAATAGAGAAAACTATACTGTAGTAGTCAGGATGTGGTGGAACCAAATTGAGGTTTTCTAATTGAGAATGTCTTCTTGGTCTGGAGGAACAGAATTCTGGAGTAAAGTAGCAGGTTCCCTTTTTAGTAGACACCTCCTGTCTGCTGCTGGAACACACCAATTGTATCTTCAGCCTCTATTTCCAACTGTGCAGGTGTGTCTGTTTCATTGATTGGCTGCCCATCAAATTGGAATCTGATCTGCCTCATTGACATACCCTGTCGTTCACAATAGGCTTTCAATAGTTTACTAAGTGGTGTATGACTCTTAATCTTAAACTGCACCACAAAACAGTCCTGCCCCGCCACCTTCAAATTAATATGATCATTGTTCTCAGTCTTGACTCCTTCCTTGGGCTTTTCATCAGCCATGGCGAGCGCCAGATTCTCCTCAGCTGCCGCTTCACTAAAGAGGTGTCAGGTCCGCATCAAAAGAGCACACAAGCAGCACCAGGAGTGGCAGAAGAAGGAGGCGGCAGCGGTGGAGGAGGGAGAGCACCTTTGCCTTTTAAACATCTAGCACAGGTGCTGGCATACAGCAAGAACACCATAAATATTAAATGAATGAATAAGTGTACTGAAGTAAGAAGACCTGGTGGGTTTAGAAATAATTCTGACAATTGGCAGATGCCTTAAAGGTATGTGAGAATGTTTATTCCTTACCAACAATGAGTATAAATGTTTGTTTTAACAGTATAAATTTTTGTTTTAAATGTTTAACTTATAGATCTTTGCAGATCTATAAGTAAATATGTTATCTCATTTTAATATAGTATTCTCTGATTAATAATAAAGTATTTTTCTCTTTTTTAAAAAAAAAATAATTCTGGAGGGAAGTAATGCAGTTCTGAACTGACATGGCAATACTAAGAAGGGGCAGTTGGGTATTAATTAGGAAATCATAGTGGAAACACAACCTATAAAACATGATCAAAGAGTGTCAACAGGGAAAAGGGAAACCACACTCCATCTCAGATGGGACTTGAACCCACGATCCCTGACTTTAGGAGGGACCTCGAACCCACTGTCTTTTAATTGAAACCACTCACCTAGTATAGGACTTACTGAAGCTCAGGTTCTTTTGTCTCTTTGCAGAAAAGGCAAAGTGGCAGGTGAAGAGTGGGTTTATTAGCATACATAGGTCGCTTGTGAGAGATACAAACAGGCAGGCAAGGCAGCCCCAAGAACAAAGAGGGCTATATTTTTATAATCAAACAAAACGTGGGGAGGGGAGAAGACCACCTTCTTCCTCACTTTTTGGTAGATGTCAAGGTGATAGGGACAGAGTAAAGGAACAAAGTAGGTAATTAAATAGTTAATCCCACTAAGGGATTGTAAGTAGATAAAAAAGTATCAGAGACCCCTGTAAGTTAACGATTACTCAAGAAAGCAGGTTTGCTTAACCACAAAACCAAGCAGTCTTGCTTAGCAATAAAACCATGCAACAGGAGCATGAGACATGCCCCAAAACAATAAAACAATGGTGGTATGAGACCCACATCCTGTCCAGTGAGCTCAGTAAGTTATTGATTCCTAGGACATGCTCCTCTGGGCACATTAAAAACAAAAATATATGGGCTTCCCTGGTGGCGCAGTGGCTGGGAGTCTGCCTGTGGGTGCAGGGGACGCGGGTTCGTGCCCCGGTCCGGGAAGATTCCACATGCCGCGGAGCGGCTGGGCCCGTGAGCCATGGCCGCTGAGCCTGCGCGTCCGGAGCATGTGCTCCGCAATGGGAGAGGCCACAACAGTGAGAGGCCCACGTACCACAAAAAAAATAATAAAGAAAGAAAGAAAGGGTGACGTTATACTGAAACCTGAAATGATTTAACCATTTTTAGCATATGTTACTGCCTTTTTGCTTATTTCCATTGTGCCATGACAGTCCTGGCTTGACCATGTAGGGACAAGAAAAGTCCCCCAACCGACATGGAGGAGGAACTGATGATGAAAGTGTGACGCCCAACTTTTCCTTTGATTATAAAACCATAGCCCACTAAGTTCTCGGGGTGCAGCACCCTCTCTCCCTCCTGCTTATAAGCCTCACAAGCATCCTATTCTAATAAATCACTTATCTATCACTTTACCCCTCTCTGAATTCTTTCTTCCATGAGACAGAAAGAACTGGAGCTCCTCGGAGCCCCCTAGAGGTTTCAAAGGCTTACATCGTAAGTTCCTCCTTTGACCCTATATGGTCTAATTGGGATGGTCATGGAACTATTTAAGTAAAATATATATTAGCAAAACGGTGGTAATGTATACTAAAATACGGTCATTCATCTCAGGTTTTGGTATAATGTCCCCTTTCACCTAGTTTCTTTCCCCTTTCACCTATATTCCTGTCTTGGCTACATGCAGAAATGCAACCCTTTAAGGACCACTAACTCCCTGACTTTATGTGACAAGATTCAGACTCCATATCTACCGTCTTGTGTTTTAACTATCAGGGTTTGTGGCTTGAGTGTGCCTGGCACTTGGATGCATCTGGTCTTCCTTCAAGTTAAGAGTAGATTGTTGCTAGATAACTGGATTCTTTTCTTGAGTGGTCATTAGCTTACAAGAGTCTCCCAAACTCCGTTAAAATTTCCTTTCTGTCTTTAATCCCCTGGTGAGATTTCTAACCTAACTAATTATCCTACTCTAACCCTATCAAAAGCAGCACTATAAAGGTCTAATTCTTAGGTGTATATTTGTTAACTATATAGCTTTATTTAGTTTTTTTTTAATTTAATTTATTTATTTATGTCTGCATTGGGTCTTTGTCGCTGTGCGCAGGCTTTCTCCAGTTGCGGCGAGCGGGGGCTACTCTTCGTTGCGGTGCGCAGGCTTCTCATTGTGATGGCTTCTCTTGTTGCAGAGCATGGGCTCTAGGTGTGTGGGCTTCAGTAGTTGTGGAGTGCAAGCTCTAGAGCACAGGTTCAGTATTTGTGGCACACGGGCTCAGCAGCTCCTCAGCACGTGGGATCTTCCCTGACCAGGGTTCGAACCCCGTGTCCCCTGCATGGTCAGGCGGATTCTAAACCACTGCACCACCAGGGAAGCCCCAGCTTTATTTAGTTTAGATGAAATCTACCATTAAAAAAACCAGCTCCAAGATCTGGTCCCAACGTGCTAGGGCAGACAAGTCTACACTGTCCATAGATTGTGACCTCTCTCTTTAAGAACATGATGACATTTGATTTTACTAGCTTGAACCCAGCTGAGCTACAAACCTGAGTAAAGTTTACTGTGGGCACAAATTCAGGAAGTCAGACATATTCAATTATCTGTTGAATGCCTGGTATGCACAGAAACCTGGAGAAACAAAATAAATGAAAAGTAATTTTAGGGAATTCCCTGGAGATTCAGTGGTTAGGACTCAGGTGCTCTCACTGCCAGGGGCAGGGGTTTGATCCCTGGTCGGGGAACTCCCACAAGCCATGCAGCATGGCCAAAAAAATAAATAAATAAAATAAAATTACAACAGTTTGTCCAACATTTAAAATGTTCCCAGCTCCCAACTTTTTCTACAGGTTCGGAGGTATATTTTAACATACTTGTTTACACAGGTGTTTTATTTTTTTCATCTATGTTATTACCCACTCGAACAAAAAATAGGTAATTCCTATAAAGTCCAATTTCTTTGAAAATTCTAGGGTGTCGTTTTAGTTTAATTCTTTTTCTCTCTAGCCATAAGATTAACTGTTGGTAAATGCTGAGTAGTGCTTTCATGCTCTACAAGCAAGAATACTAAATAGGAAAAAAAGTAATTTTTTATTACCTTATCACCACTTTTCATGAACCAACTTTGTTTTTCAGAAGATAATCAACGGATAACCCTCTAGGTTCAAACTGTTGTACACAGAGACGCTCATTCAAGAATAAATCATATTGTCACGGTTGAAAAGTATTTTTGGACGCCATTTCACACTTGTGAAAGTACATCTTAGACAAAATGGAATATTTAATACAAATCTGGGACCAGCGAGAGGCGAGCACGCAAAATTTAAGTGGGCGAGACTACTACGACCCTAAGTGTGAGCGCCTCCCTCGCCCCACCCAGGGCCTGGCCCTTCTTTAATAAATGGAATAAGGAGTCCGAAGGGTATGCATCTGGGGTCTGGACGGTCTTTCCAAGCCTTAGATGCAGTTAAGCCAGCCACTCCATCCAACCCACTAGCGGCTGCAAAGTGGGAATTTGTTCAACAGGAATGGCCAAGTCAAATACTGTCATATCAAGTTCCCTTCTGACGTAGCAGGTGTCGCCTCCGGAGCACCAAAAACAAAACAAAACACCAGCCCATCAGCGCCGGGAAATGTCGCGCCCCAACTGGCACTAGGCAACTCGCAAAGGGCCGAAAGTTTGTAGGCAAAAAGGCTTTCCCGGTAACAGAGGAGCTGATGCCTTTCCTTAGGAAACTCAAGGACCCCACGTGTGCGCGCAGCGCATTAACGGTCAACAGCGGAAACTAGGACTCGGCCCCAAACTATAAGAGCTGCGTCCGTCAGCGCGCGCTCCCGGGAAAGGACGTGGCGCCCCCGCCGATCGCCGGTTTCGGGAGACGCGCGCCGCGTCCTCAGGTGGTAGGTGTCCGCCCGCCGCGGGCCGCAGCCACAGTGCGGACTTGACCCTGCAAGGGAGAGGGGACGCCGCCCGTTCCCGCAGGACTCGTGGAGCCGCTGTACAAAGAAACCGGAGACGTCGGCACCACGAGCAGGCAGGCAGATCCCCGAACAGCCGCGTGCTCTAGGACCCCGGCGGCGGCGCGGCGCGGCGCGGCCGGAAGGGGGAAGTTTCAAAGCCGAGAGGTGGCAGCTGGTTGCTGGAGCTACGGCGAGATGAAGTTGCACTGCGAGGTGGAGGTGATCAGTCGGCACTTGCCGGCCTTGGGACTGAGGAACAGGGGCAAGGGCGTCCGCGCGGTGTTGAGCCTCTGTCAGCAGGCGCCCAGGACTGAGCCGCGGCCCCGAGCGGGGGGCGAGCGGGGCGGCCGGCACCACGCCTGCCTGTTCATTTCCACTCTGAAGGACAAGCTCGGGACCCGCTATGAGGTGCGTGAAGCAGGCAGGTCAGGGGTGGCAGCCGGGCGCTCTTGCCCTAAGCGCCCGACTGTTCCCGAGGCTGGACTCCGTCTTAGGGGTTCCTGAGCGCCCGGCCCCCGAACCCCATGACCACCCGGACCCCGGCGTCTCCCTACGGACCCCGAGGAGGAACGATTTTGAGAGTGCACGTCTTATTTTTCTTGCCCATTTCTGCGACTTTGTATTGACAGCCTTGCTGTTTAGTTGCAGATAGCAGCCCCGCCCCTTTAAAGCCTTGGAAATTTCGGCCTGCCGGATTAAACTATAAACGAAGCATCAGTCCAGTTTGGGGGAACTGTAAAGTGACTACTCTTTGGTTCAGTAGATTGTGTTTCTCCACAGGCTTTTCGCTAGTTTTGTCTGTTTGTTGGTTTGTTTTGTTTGTTTTAAGGCTTTGTAGGGTGTTTCTAAGGTCATTAGGCCAGATTAGTACAGTAGTGAAGCAGTAATGCTTGGGTTGCATCTTGATATTTTTATTAAAGTTATTGGTTACTGCATCTCTCTCTCTTTTATTTCTCCTCAAATGTTTGATTTCCTAAGTCTTGATTGGTTAGGTCCAAGACTTTTTCGTATCTACCTAGCAGTAGTAAACCCTCCAGAAGAAGTTGGAAGTTCAAGTAGAATTTTTTGAAATAGAATTTTTAAAGTGCAAGTTTTATAAAATCCTTTTACGTTGATTACCAAGCACGTTATTTTGTGAAAATGACTGGAATACCTTTGTGCCTGCTATAATAAAATTGAGGGGACAATTCATCACCCACCATTGCATCTGACTCTTGACTGGACTTTATACAATTTCTGAGATTATTTCCCTTACAGTGTTTTACTCCTCAGTGAATACTCATAGTTGAGGAAAGGAGTTATTGCTGTTTCATTCAGAGCCACGTAAATGTTTGATGTGAGTAGTTGAAAGTCTAAATAATTCCCCCCTTTCCATGGAATCAATTCGTATAATTTTTCGAATTAAAAGGGCTTTAGAAATCACCCAAATTTTAAAAGTTAGAAAACTGTTAGGTGATAAAAGCAAACTCATAACCAGAATTGGGTCTCCCTTTTCTCCCTGTTGTCTTCCCTAAAACCTATCTTTTCATGCCCAGCTTAGGTACTGCCTATTTTCAGAGTCTGTTATGATCTCTCCTTTAAAACGTTTATTGCACTAATAGTCAGTAGCTGACCTAACCAAAATTTTATTGTAAACTGCTAGTTGAAGACTTACTGTGTGCAGGGTGCAGTGCTAGATACTGTGGGAAATAAACCTGATTTAGTCACTGTTTTTCCAAGACCAGAAAGGGAGAAACAGAAACCACCACTTATAAAGGTGGGCTATGATAAGTGCTGTAATAAAGGTAGAAGCAGAGTAGTATAATATCAAAAATGAGATCAATTCTGATTAAAGGTCTTGAGAAAGTTTTGTAGAAGAGGTGGTGCCACAGGGCTTGGGACATAGTAGGTGTCAAGTAAACATTTATTGGTTGAATTAAGGTGGTTTTGTCCTGGGCCTTGAAGAGTAGGTATTAGTGCTCAGTATGGAAGTATCTCGGGGCTCTTTCTTACAACCCTCTACCCTTCTGTCCTGACTTCAGCTGTCATCCATTTGACTGTGATTTCCAAATATGTTCTTTAGCTAGTCCTCTCCGTTAACTTCCAACTTGAGCCAGCTACCTACTGGAAATCTTCACTTGGATGTGTAGCAGTATTTCAAACTTAAAATATCCCCAGATTAATTTTCCTTGCCATCCCTAACCCTGCTTTTCCGACAGTCTTCTGCAACCCTTTAAGTAGTATTCTGCCCCATCCAGACACCTTAAAGCCTTTCCCTCCCCACATCCAATATATTATTGAATTCTTTCAATTCTACTTCCTAGGTAGCTTTCATATTTTCATACCTCCTTCCATCCCAGCTGTAATCTAAATCACCATTGTCCCTTGCCTCACTAGTTTCTTAAAGGATCTTCCTACTTCTACCGTTGTCTTTTTCCATCCCATTCTCCCCGTCCCAAAGTTCATTCTTACACTGTAGTTAAAGGAAGCTTTTCCAAATGTAGACCTAATCATGTTCCTATCTTAAAGTCAGTCAGTGGATATCACTGTTCCTAGGATAAAATCCAAAATTCTTAATATGGTTTACAAAATCTTTCACCATCTAATCTCTGTTTACCTCTCTAGGCTCACCTGCCTCTTTTCACTGGATCTTTCAGGTGCACTGAACATCTTTCAGCTCCTCACAGCTACCAAGCTCTCTTACCTTGAAGGCTTTGAACACATTGTTCCATCTTCTTGGTATGCTACCTGCTGTGTCTTCCCCCAGTATCTTCAGTTGCCTAACATCTCTTAATCCTTCATTCTTACCTTTAAGGTCACTTTCACACCCCTTCGCTAATAAGGTCTTACAGCAGCCTGTACTTCCCTTCTTTTAATATTTGTTATGCTTGTAATTAACTTGTTTAGTAACTGTCTCTTATGAGATCGCCAACTTGATTAGTGTAATTACCATGCTGGTCTTACTTACCACTGTTGTCCCAAGCCCCCTGTCATAGTACCTGGTACATAGTGGCTTCTCAATAAATAGTTGCTGCATTGAAGTCTGAAGCAGAAGCAACATTAGTCATTAAAAATTTTTGAGCAGCTGTTATGTGTCAGTCACTTTTCTGGCTCCAGGGAAATAAAGGTGAACAAAGGAGACAAGATTCCTGCTTTCACTGAGTTTATATCTTGTGGGAGGCATGCCCACCCCAGACTAATGGGCTGAAGTTAAGAAGGCAAGTAGCTGCTATTGGCAATGGGAGAAAAGAAACATTCTCCTCAAACACAGGGGTTTCTGTTTTCGAAGAAGAAAGAGTTACTGGACAGGTAGAACAATTATGTCTTTTTTTGTGGCTGCATCGGGTCTTCGTTGCAGTGTGCAGGCTTCTCATTGCGGTGGCTTCTCTTGTTGCGGAGCACGGGCTTTAGGTACATGGGCTTCAGTAGCTGTGGCTCGCGGGCTCTAGAGCGCAGGCTCAGTAGTTGTGGCGCACGGGCTTAGTTGCTCTACGGCATGTGGGATCTTCCAGGACCAGGGCTCAAACCCGTGTCCCCTGCATTGGCAGGCGGATTCTTAACCACTGCACCACCAAGGAAGGCCCAGAACAATTATATCTTACCAGATGCTAGATAAGGAGTGTAAATACCCCAAAAACCACCCAAACAAAAACCTTTAAATCTTAAAACCACAGAACACCCAGACTTAAGAACTAAAGGCCAAACCAAACCTGGCAAAGTGACTGGCACATTCCAGTTGTAATAAATATTGAATAACAGTACCTGGTTTTGTCCTTTTTTCCCATTGGTTTTAAGCAGCTAAAGGAGAACATTGAGCAGTTCTTCACCAAATTTGTGGATGAGGGGAAAGCCACTGTTCGGTTAAAGGAGCCTCCCGTGGATATCTGTCTAAGTAAGGTATGGTATTAAAAACGTTAATGCTTAGATTGGTTGACTGTAAAGAGAATAGAGGCTCTTTTAGGATCCTGATACCCACATAGCTGAACAGAGACAGTCACTTGCTGGTATGTTTGAAGAAGTGATGGCAGTTTCCCTGGCATGCATGTATGGCCTCTAAAACGGCAGAGTCAGTCTCAGAAAAGTTGCCCAGGATGGGAAGGAAAACTGGGTTTGCTTCTGTGCCCAAGATGGCCTCAGGGTGTTCTTAGACAGAACTCTATAAGGCAGGTGGCACAGGTCTACGTTTTGCCAGCTGAATCACAGGTGATGAATCTAAATTTGGTGTTAAAAAAAAAGAATGAAATACAATTAGAAACACTTCAGGGGGTATTTTACTTACTATAATCACTTTTTAAAATACATAAACCATTAGAATAAAAAACTGTTTTCTTCTTTGCCTTACCTCACTTTTTCCTTTTCCCCCTTCCCAGAGGGTAGGAGCAGTGATCTGTTCAACCTTGCGGTATCCTTAACCCCAAGGCACGTGCTTTGTAAACATTAAAAGTTTAATAACTGTTTAAGGTATTTGTATTGAATGGAGGTGTTTTGTCCTACCTCCTCCTGTTCTTGTGGTTTTTCATTTTCTCTTATATTCAGCCTATCTTTCCACTAACTCCTTCTACCTAAAAACAAGCTGAGAGGTCTTACCAATTTAAAAAGTAGAATAGACAAATTTCTGGAAAATCAAGGCTAAATCTATTGGCTCCACTTTCTTGCTATCTCTTTTGACCTCTGCTTTCACTGGTTACTCACAAAACACTGCCTCAGAGATCAGTGATCTCCCTCCCATTTGCCAAATCACATTGCCGTTATTTCTTATCCTTTTTGAGCTCTGTAGAACTCGACACTGATGACCACTCTGGACCTACTGGCTGGACTACTTCACCCAGGTCACCAGACTTTCCTCACTCCACTTGACTGTGTATACTGCTGCCAAAATAGCTCTTGTCCTGTAATTCTCAACTCAAAATTCTTCAGTGATTTCCCACAGCCTGATCATTCTATCCTCCTTACCTTGGCATCAAGCTCATCTGTAATCTATCCCCGTACTATATTTCTTCTCTTTTACAGCTCTACAAAGCTCCTACATTCCAACCAAATAGGATCATATACTTAGTTTCCCAAACTTGCTGAAAGTTCACTAGTCCTTCACATATAAACTTTATGAAACTTCTAAAGTGTCCTGCAAGTATTAGTTATTTTTATTGATGACTTAGTTCACATACCACTTTACTAGTGATTTCTATGTCCAGCTGGAAGCAGTCTCTTGCTTTTGATGTTTTCTAGTACTTTTGGCATTGAGTGCTATTTGGCCTTGCTTTTTTTTTTTTTTTTTTTGCGGTACGCGGGCCTCTCACCGTTGTGGCCTCTCCCGCTGTGGAGCACAGGCTCCGGATGCACAGGCCCAGCGGCCATGGCTCACGGTCCCAGCCGCTCCACGGCATGCGGGATCCTCTTGGACCGGGGCACGAACCCGCGTCCCCTGCATCGGCAGGCGGACCCCCAACCACTGCGCCACCAGGGAAGCCCTGGCCTTGCTTTTGACAGGGCCGTTGCTTTTCACAATTCCTAGTGTTTGTGAATAACCCCCCCTAGGTGTTTTGCAGTGCACCGCACTACCTTATTCTATCTCAGAGGCACTGGAGATTTGGGTCAGTTCATCTTTTCTTTTTTTTTTGACTTTGGTTACTAAGTTTAAGTAACTTTTTTTGTGTGTTTTTTTTGGATTATAGTCGTTGGGTCAGTTCATCTTAAACCCAAATCTTAAGTGGAATCTTTTCATGCTTTCCTGTTTTATTTTATACTCTTATGGCTCCCCCTGTGAACAGTTTTATTTAGCGTATATCTCTCAATATAATTTTTTCAAAAACGTTTAAAGTTTTTTGTATCTGTATTGAAATTTAGTGAAAATAGAATACTAAAAAAATTTGTACAGCCATTTTCAATAAATGATTGCATGATTTGCATATATAACTTTACAGACTTTGTTTAGGATAGATTAGCATGGATGCATTATCTAAAATGGAATTTATAATTGTACAACTTATTTTTATGTATTCAGGCCAATTCCAGCAGTCTAAAGGGTTTCCTTTCAGCTGTGAGACTGGCTCACAGAGGCTGTGATGTTGAGGCACCACTTTTAACCTTCACACCAGTGAAGACTTCAGAATTTGAAAAATTTAAAACTAAGATGGTTATCACATCCAAAAAGGACTATCCTCTAAGCAAGAACTTCCCCTATTCTCTGGAACATCTTCAGACTTCTTATTGTGGGCTTGCCCGGGTTGATATACGTATGCTTTCCTTAAAAAACCTTAGAAAATTAGACTTGAGTCACAACCATATAAAAAAGCTTCCAGCTACAATTGGAGACCTCATCCACCTTCAAGAACTTAACCTGAATGATAATCACTTGGAGTCATTTAGTGTAGCCTTGTGTCAGTCTACACTCCAGAAGTCACTTCGGAGTTTGGATCTCAGCAAGAACAAAATTAAGGCACTCCCTGTGCAGTTTTGCCAGCTCCAAGAGCTTACAGATTTAAAACTTGATGATAATGAATTGATTCGACTTCCTTTCAAGATGGGACAACTGACAAACCTGCGTTTTTTGTCAGCGGCTCGAAATAAGCTTCCGTTTTTGCCTAGTGAATTTAAAAATTTATCTCTTGAGTACTTGGATCTTTTTGGAAATATTTTTGAACAACCAGAAGTCCTTCCAGTTATAAAGCTGCAAATGCCATTAACTTTATTGGAATCTTCTGCGCGAACCGTACTATATAATAGGTAAGCCTTTAATAGCATCCTGGTATTCTCATCATCCTCAGAGTAACAAAGTCTTTAACATAGCTTATGACGCTGTGCACAATGACGCTTTGCTCCAGTGGCCGTCTTGCTGTTCCTTACCTCTGCTTAGAATGCTTTTCCTCCAGAAAGTCTCATAGCTTACTTTCTCACTTCAGTTCTCTGCACAAGTGGCACCCCAGAAAGGTCTTTCCTGACTACTCTATCTAAAGTGTTATCCCCCACCCCCTTACATTGCTTGATTTTTTTGTCATAGGATTTATTACCTGGAATGATACATATTTTTTAACATTTGTTCGTTTTCTGTCAGATATTCTCACTAGAATGTAAGATCCATGAGGGCATGGACTTTGCCTTATTCTCCACTATTTCCCTTGGGTCTAAAATGTGATATCTATCCCCCATACCTGCAATATGTTAGGGAATGAATGAATGAAGAATGAGTGAGTGAGTGAATAAATCAATGAATGACATTGTTTCTCAGAGTCTGGTTCCCTGACCAGCAGCATCAGCATCACCTAGGAATTTGTTAGAGGTGCAAGTTCTTGAGCTTCACCTCACACTGGCTGAATCAGAAATTCTGAGGGTGGGGTCCGGCTCTCTGTGTTTTAACAAGTCCTCCAGGTATCTCTGATACAGTCTAAAAGTTTGAGAACTCCAATCTGACATAGTGGTAAAGTGTGGTCTTTGGAGTCAGACTTAGGTGTGATTTCTGGCTTCACCCCTTAGTGTGGCTTTAGCAAGTTATTTAACCTCTTTGATTGAATCTCATCTGTGGAGCAGGAACAATAATACCCACTTTACAGAGTTGTGAAGATAAATGATCTAATGTAATGGCAAAGCATTTGGCATATAGGAGGACTCAGTAGCTCCTGGTTCTCTTCCCTTGTCTTTGAACACTAACTACAGTTGGTCATGAGACACCAAACTCCAGTTATTCATTTTATTCAGGCTTTCATATAGGAGTGGAAGCTAAGATGTGAACCAAATTACTATTGAGTGCTTATAAAATGGTAGGAACACCATATTTTGAAGAAGAGATTCTTAACTTTTTTTTAGTGGGGAGAGACTCTTAAAAAAAGAAAAATGACAGAAGTTATGGGCCTAGAAAAATGCACACATGAATAAACACAGACTTTTGCGTACAACTTTATAATGCTCATAGACCCCACTGAAACCCAAGCCAGTCTTTCCTCTTCACCATCCCTAGCTTAAGAGCTCTTATCCTAAAGCAGTGGTTCTCAAATTTTACTTCATATTTAGAATCACCTGAGGAGCTTCAAAAAATTCTGATGGTTAGTCCCCACCCCAGACTTATTAAATCAGAATGTTTGGGAGGGGACTTCCCTGGTGGCGCAGTGGTTAAGAATCCGCCTGCCAATGCAGGGGACACGGGTTAGATCCCTGCTCCGGGAAGGTCCCACATGCTGTGGAGCAACTAAGCCTGTGTACCACAACTACTGAGCCTGCACTCTAGAGCCCGGGAGCCACAACTACTGAGCCCGCGTGCTGCAACTACTGAAGCCCGGGCACCCTAGAGCCTGTGCTCTGCAACAAGAGAAGCCCGCGCACCGCCATGAAGAGTAGCCCCCGCTCACCACAACTAGAGAAAGCCCATGTGCAGCAACGAAGACCCAACTCAACCAAAAATAAATAAATAAAATATAAATAAATTTGAAAAAGAAAAAAAAGAATGGGAGTAGGACCCAGTATTTTTCTAACTCCCCAGGTATTCTAATGCATGGCCAGCTAGGATTAAGAACCGCAGCTTGCTTCTCAAACTTTAAGTGCATTCACATCACCTGGGAGTCTTGTTTAGCAGATTCTGTTTTAGAGGTCTGTAGTAGAGATCTGCTTTTTTTTTGAAATTTATTTTTATTTTTAACATCTTTATTGGAGTATAATTGCTTTACAGTGGTGTGTTAGTTTCTGCTTTATAACAAAGTGAATCAGTTATACATATGTTCCCATATCTCTTCCCTCTTGCCATATCTCTTCCCTCTTCCCTATCTTCCCTCCCACCCTCCCATCCCACCCCTCTAGGTGGTCACAAAGCACCAAGCTGATCTCCCTGTGCTATGCGGCTGCTTCCCACTATCTGTTTTACATTTGGTAGTGTATATATGTCCATGCCACTCTCTCACTTCGTCCCAGCTTACCCTTCCCCCTCCCCATATCCTCAAGTCCATGCTCTAGTAGGTCTGTGTCTTTATTCCCGTCTTGCCCCTAGGTTCTTCATGACATTTTTTTTCTTAGATTCCATATATACGTGTTAGCATGCGGTATTTGTTTTTCTCCTTCTGACTGACTCCACTCTGTATGACAGACTCTAGGTCTATCCACCTCACTACAAATAACTCAATTTCGTTTCTTTTTATGGCTGAATAATATTCCATTATATATGTGCCACATCTTCTTTATCCATTCATCTGTCGGTGGACACTTAGGTTGCTTCCATGTCCTGGCTATTGTAAATAGAGCTGCAGTGAACATTTTGGTACATGACTCTTTTTGAATTATGGTTTTCTCAGGGTATATGCCCAGTAGTGGGATTGCTGGGTCATATCGTAGTTCTATTTGTAGTTTTTTAAGGAACCTCCATACTGTTCTCCATAGTGGCTGTATCAGTTTACATTCCCACCAACAGTGCAAGAGAGTTCCCTTTTCTCCACACCTTCTCCAGCATTTATTGTTTCTAGATTTTTTGATGATGGCCATTCTGACTGGTGTGAGATGATATCGCATTGTAGTTTTGATTTGCATTTCTCTAATGATTAATGATGTTGAGCATTCTTTCATGTGTTTGTTGGCAATCTGTATATCTTCTTTGGAGAAATGTCTATTTAGGTCTTCTGCCCATTTTTGGATTGCCTACATTCCAGGCGAGGCTGCTAGTCCATGAACTACACTTTGAATACAAAGGCTCTAAAAGTAACTAAGGGCTCATTGTTTTAAGGCAGTGATCCTCAGAAGTTGAGAGTGCATCACAATCATGCTTATTGTAACAGTACTTACTAAAGCAGATTGCTGGTCCCCACCCTCAGAGATTCTTACTCAGTAAATTTGGAGTGGGGATGAAACTGCATCTATAACAAGTTCCAAGGGAATGTTGATGCTGCTGCTCGGGGGACCACACTTTGAGAAACACTGGTTTAAGGTATTGACTCTTAACTAGGTTTTGAGAATTACCTATTAAATGACAATACATGTAAGTACCTAGAACAGTGTCTTGTTCATAATAGGTCCCAATAAATACTTACTGGATGTATAAATACAAGTAATTTGCTTCTCTGGCAATTAAAAACCAATGTTGTTATCATTAGTTGTGGAGGAGTTCCTAAATAATATAGATGAGAAATATATATCTAGATTTTCTGGTAATCTAGGTCCTAGATTCTACCTCAGACCAACTAGTTCAGAATCTCCAGAGATGGACCCCTATTGTATGTCATGTATTTTTTTAAATCTCCAGAAGTGATACTGATGATTCAGGTTAAGACCACTGATTTGTGAGAAACATGTGTCTTTTGGAAATGTACTTCTCCCGAGTTTCTTGTTCTGTGTTTTCTCTGAGACTTACATATGAAAAAAATATATATATTGTACTTATTCAAATTTGAAAATTACGTCCAAATGAGAAATACTATAAATGGTTACTGATGATTTGAAAAGATCATAACAGATTGGCTGACTCTGATCTTTACTAAAGTATAATTTTGCATGTTTTGAGCTCCCTTGTTTTAAAAAGAATATAGATCCAAAGCCATGAGAACAGCATCTGTTATCTAGCTATTGATAAATTGTCCTAACTGGGACTTCCCTGGAGGCACAGTGGTTAAGAATCCGCCTGCCAATGCAGGGGACACGGGTTCAATCCCTGGTCTGGGAAGATCCCACGTGCCGCGGAGCAGCTGAAGCCGTGCACCACAACTACTGAGCCTGCGCTCTAGAGCCCGCGAGCCACAGCTACTGAAGCCCGCACACCTAGAGCCCACACACCAAGAGAAGCCACCGCAATGAGAAGGCCGCGCATTGCAACAAAGAGTAGCCCCCACTCATCTCAACTAGAGAAAGCCCTCGTGCAGCAACAAAGACCCAATGCAGCCAAAAATAACTAAATTTATTTTTAAAAAAATTGTCCTAACTACTGGTTATAAATATAAAGTTATAGTCTATTAGAAAAATATGTTGTAACTTAAATTATGTTGGATAGAAAGTACAGTTTTTAACTGTTTCCTGTTTCCTTAGACTATAACCAATAGCCTGGAATGTAAACATTGTTACTTACACAAGTAAGTAACTTGTGAAAAAAATTGTTACTTACACAAATAATAAATTCGTACATGTGAAAAAATTAAAAATTGCAAACAAGGCCAATACCAAATCCCTTAGGAAGAGTAGGCCAC
The DNA here is from genome assembly GCF_963455315.2 of Globicephala melas. NCBI lineage: Eukaryota > Metazoa > Chordata > Mammalia > Artiodactyla > Delphinidae > Globicephala > Globicephala melas. The sequence continues at coordinate 127,046,357 of NC_083315.2, forward strand.
TATTTTTGATTTGATGTGTATCTTTTCAGACTTTTCTAATAGGGTTTTAAACTCCAGTTTAAATTATAATAGTAGGTTTTATTTATTTGTTGAAAAAGATCTGAACACCTATTATGTGCCAGCCTAGGTACTAGAGGAACAACAAAGAGAACAGTGTGGGGGAGACGCAAAGTGATGGCGGTATGGTTGTGTTTAGGGTGGAGTAGCGAGCTGGGAGGTGGGCAGGCAACCTCAAGAAACTGTCTCTTAGTGTCTTGTAGATGAGGGTTTTGAGTTTGACTTGATTTGATTTTTTTTTTTTGACTTACTTGGATTTTAATTGTATTGGGCGCCATTGAAATTTTAAGCAAATTTTAAGTGAATGAATTTAAGCAAGGTTAAATTGCTTACTTGGCTACTAAAGTAAAACTAATGTCCCAAACAACATGTGTTTTAAATTTGTTTCACACAGTTTAAAATTCCCTTTTGAACATTTGATGCCTATGAGAGTATATGGATTGATTGATTGATTTTTAAATTAATTTATTTTTGGCTGCGTTGGGTCTTCGTTGCAGTGCGCGGGCTTCTCATTGGGGTGGCTTCTCGTTGTGGAGCATGGGCTCTAGGCACGCGGGCTTCAGTAGTTGTGGCTCGCGGGCTCTAGAGCACAGGCTCAGTAGTTGTGGCACACAGGCCTTAGTTGCTCGGCGGCATGTGGGATCTTCCCAGACCAGGGCTCGAACCCGTGTCCCCAGCATTGGCAGGCGGATTCTTAACCACTGTGCCACCAGGGAAGCCCCTATATGGATTTATTTAAATAAATGTTTCTTCACAGATAGAACGAGTAATTCTCTCATTATCATTTATAAGAATTGTATGACAGAGCCATACGTTTAAATTATGTTACACTGGTCATACAGTATAATTATATAAAGGACAGATGGCTCTTTCATTGTATTCAGTGGGTTATGCTAATTAAGTGGCAGTGCTAAAAGATACTTTATGGAGTGGTATAGATCCTCTTAGGTTTACAAAATATGTCATATGCTGTTACTTAGTATATTTTCCCCATTTGTACCAGTTAGGAAAATAAAACAATATATTGAGTTAATTAAGAGTAATTTTATTTTTCCATTGTTATAATTTCAGTGTCCAGTAATTCATGAAGTTTTGAAGTTTGTATCTAGTACATGAAGTTTTGAATCTAGTAACACATTAAAAACTATTTTTAAAATATTTTTTCCCAATAGGATTCCATATGGCTCTCATATCATTCCTTTCCATCTTTGCCAAGATTTGGATACTGCAAAAACGTGTGTTTGTGGAAGATTCTGTCTAAGTTGTTTTATTCAAGGAACTACTACCATGAACCTACACTCTGTTGCTCACACTGTGGTCTTAGTAGATAATATGGGTGGTACTGAAGCACCTGTTGTCTCTTACTTCTGTTCTCTAACCTGTTATGTAAATTCCTGTGATATGTTAATGTAATAAGTGATACCACAAAAAGAAATTTCATTTAGTTACAGGCCAATTTGGGACTCACTTATTGTTTACATGTCAAATTGGAGAAAGGGAAGCTTTTCTTGGGTTTTGTATACTTGCTTGAGGGGAAAAATGCGTTAGTGTAACATTTTCGATCATTTGGCTGTAATATCTTAATTTCATTAAAACCTAATTTTATTGTGGTGTTAACTTTTATCAGCTTATTGCACTTGTGTTATTTCAGCCTAGTGTTTCCAGAATGGGTTGTGGGGCTATTTTTTAATGTTAAAACAGATATTGATCCCAACCACTCTGGTCATAGAATTTTCTTATCAGTTTTCATCTTGTGTTTCAGTTAAAGAAATTGAATTTCTAGGACTTCCCTGGTGGTCCAGTGGCTAAGACTCTGCTCCCAGTGCAGGGGGCCCAGGTTCAATCCCGGGTCAGGGAACTAGATCCCATATGCCACAACTAAGACCCAGTGCAGCCAAATAAATATCAAAAAAAAAAATTGAGTTTCTGTATGCAGAAAATATACTTTGCACTAATATAGTCTAAACTGTAGTGAGAACTTGTTTGATATGAAACTACATATAAGTTTTTAAGCACTTTTGTGTTTTTCAGGTATATTATTCTAAATATATATGGAATTTTATATTCACCATACATAAAGTAGGAGTTGCTTTGGACAGACTTAAGCTTTTACAAGTTTTATAATATTAATTCCATAATCTTTGTTGTGATTTCTAAGATTTTTAATTTTTAGGGCTGGAATGAAGTTTTGGGGTTGGGTGGGAGTAGCAGAAAATTGCTACGTTTACTAAGTTCTGTATTATATGAGGGTGGTTCTTTTTGTTTTAGTCACTTAATATGTTTAAGTTTTTTAATTAAAAAACTGATAGCAATATATCAGCCACAGTATACCAGCTAAAGGATGATTAGGATTTGAACTAGAGCAGAGGATATATAAAAGGAACCAACTTAAAAGAATCTTGGAAAATGGAAGCAGAACTGTTTGATTCTCATTCCCACTGTCTTTCAAATCAGCCTCTCTCCTAGATCACTGCAACAGTGTCAGAACTAGCCTCTGGGAACAAAGGAGGGGAAAGAGTGTAAGTATCTGGAGAAAAATCCTCTCTGTGAACCTAGATCGGGGATTTCCAGCCCAGGCTTTATACTGCCTTCTAAAAGTTAATTCACTTTTGCTCTTTAAAACTAAGAATTCTGTAATTAAGTATCTTAGGATTTTCTGAACTCATAAATTGGTGAGACATTGCCTGAAAATATTATAAAACTATATTAAAACATGGTTCTTTAAAAAGTTTTGTGGCATAGTTAAAATTTAGTGCATATCTGATTTTTACATGTTCCTGTAGAAAGACAATTATTTCTTCATCAATAAATGTAGATATAAAAGTCTGTGTTGGGGGGCTTCCCTGGTGGCGCAGTGGTTGAGTCCGCCTGCTGATGCAGGGTACATGGGTTCATGCCCTGGTCCGGAAGATCCCACATGCCGCGGAGCGGCTGGGCCCGTGAGCCATGGCCGCTGAGCCTTCGCGTCCGGAGCCTGTGCTCTGCAACGGGAGAGGCCGCAACAGTGAGAGGCCCGCTTACCGCAAAAAAAAAAAAAAAAAAAGTCTGTGTTGGGAATAAGTGCCCACCATGTTATTCCTACACCCTAGCCCTTTGCATTCTTGCTCATCTACAAGCCATCCCCATTGTAAGCATCTTAGCCTAAAATTCATTTACAAAAAGCAGGGTCTTTATTTTTGGCTGCATTGGGTCTTTGTTACTGCACACGGCTTTCTTTAGTTGCGGTGAGCGGGAGCTACTCTTCCTTGCAGTGCACGGGCTTCTCACTGGATGGCTTCTCTTTTTGCAGAGCTCGGGCTCTAGGCGTGTGGGCTTCAGTAGTTGTGGCGCATGGGCTTAGTTAGTTGCTCTGCGGCATGTGGGATCTTCCCGGACCAGGGCTTGAACCTGTGTCCCCTGCATCAGCAGGTGGATTCTTAACCACTGCGCCACCAGGGAAGCCCACCTTCTTTTTATATAAATACAAGATGCCAATTTTTGTGGAACTAAATTTAAATAATGAATTAGATAAGAGGATGAACCTTAGTTCACTTACAAATAATTTACCATTATTTCTTTAATTTACAGCCAAATTAGGCCTGTGATTTTACTTATATTTTAAAAAATACAAAAGATTTGAGTAAGAATATCACTGTATTTATTCTCATACAGGCAATTTTTCTATAACTTAAACATTTTGCTCTCAAAAATAGAAGAACAAAAGATTCCCAAAGCTTAGAATTGGATCACTTGGCCCTTTCTCTTCTTATCTCCTCCGAGTTCAAAATGCTTGCATCTCTTAATGGCCAGCATCCTCTTGGACCTGCAGTTGGGCTCAACACATTCAAGCCTCAGTACGATCTTCTTTGTGGTTTTAGCCTTCTTCCGGAAGATTGGCTTTGTTTGCCCACCATAGCCACTCTGCTTCCGATCATAGCGCCTCTTTCCCTGGGCATACAGGGAATCTTTGCCCTTCTTATACTGGGTTACTTTGTGAGGCTGATGCTTTCCACACTTCTTACAGAAAGTCCTTCGGGTTTTAGGTACATTGACCATCTTTGCAGTAGAGGTGTCTTCACGATGAAAACTGTTGTAAAATATTTAAAATACGGCAGCAAACGTTAAACATTTTGAAAATTCAAGTGTTTTATAAATATTTATAGGAAGATAACATTACACAAGTCAGTAACGTATAACTGCACCAAGTATTCTTTTTCCGTATGAGTAAATGCACATGTACAGCTTTTGGAAATCCTTAAATTATTGGAGCATTTATAGAATGAAACTCACTGAAAAACAGCAAGAGCAGCAAACAGCAAGAGCAGCAACACAGGGACGCCCAGTACAGTTTCCCCCACAAAGTGGGTTCCTCTGGGCCTTAATTTACCGTGGCTGCCCAACAACTAAAGCGTAGTGGTGTGATACCTGATTTTCTTTGGCAGAGAAAGAAGGCCGAGGCTAGAGTTTATTTTCGCCTCTCCGCGCACCCTCTCCCTCCATGTTCTAGCTCCCGGGCATGCCCGACTCGGGGCGCGGTGTAGAGCCACCTCCACGGCCCGCCCCGTCCCTTCTCCGAGAACCGCATCAGCCTGGTTTCACTTTTCCCTCCGAAGCATCGTCATCCTTTCCTCAGCAGCCCTGAAGGCTGACGTGTCCCTAATAAGTGCTTCCCGGCCCAGCAGCCGCCATGCGAGAGCCCCTTTCCGGAAGGGAGAAGCCCGTTTTTGAAATCCACCAACCAAGGAGGCGGGCCTCGCCCTCCCTCTCCTACCAGGGCCCACACGGCCCAGCCCTGGATCCTGAGCACTGGGGACTCCAGCCGGAATCGCCACCGCCCCGCACCCCGCTTACCTGGAAAACCCGCGTCCACGCTCCGGCCTCGTTCTGCTCACGCCTCACAGGAAAGGAAGGAACGCCCCGGATGTAGGAACTGAGCCTGAGCGACCGCGCTGCGGCCCAATAGGCAGCGGGCGGCGACGGCCGTGCGTCTCCAGACTCGACCGGCAAGCGCCAACCGACGGCCCGAGGGGCGGGGCGGAGGGGTGTGGGCCCGGGGACCGCGGCGTACGGCGGGCCGGTCGCTGGTTGTCAGGACAGTCACCGCCGGAGTGGTGCGAGGGTACGTCCCTTGGTCTGAGACGTCCGGGGCCGCGTAAAGATGAGAGCACAGAGGACGCAGGGCCGCTGGAAGCGCAGGTAACGGAGCCGGAGTGCGGTGGGGCCGCGACAGGCTTCTTCCGGGACCCGTGCTGAATGGAGAGGACCGAGGCGACGCCGTGCCGCGGCTCCTAGCGGCGGGGCCGGTGCCCGAGCTGCAGCTGCCAGGCGACGATGTGTGGAGCCCGGGCGGCGCGGGGGAGCTGAGAGCCTTCGGGCCCCAGGACCCCCGGGGCCCGGGATGAGTTAGCGAGGACAGCCGCGGGGGCCAGTTCCGACTGCTGCAGGCCACGGCCGCCGCCCGCCCGCCCCTTCCGCGCCGGAGCCTCTAGCTCCTTTCCGCGCCCGTCTGCCTGCCTGCGCTCCTGGCGCCGGAGACCATGAGGTTCCGTATCTACAAGCGGAAGGTGCTGATCTTGACGCTCGTGGTGGCCGCTTGCGGCTTCGTCCTCTGGAGCAGCAATGGGCGACAAAGGAAGAACGAGGCCCTCGCCCCGCCGCTGTTGGACGCCGAGCCCGCGCGGGGTGCAGGCGCCCGGGCCGGGGACCATCCCGCCGTGTCCGTGGGCATCCGCCGGGGCTCCAACGAGTCGGCGGCTCCGCTAGTCGCGGCGGCCCCGCACCCCGAGGTGGACAACCTGACGCTGCGGTACCGGTCCTTAGTGTACCAGCTGAACTTTGACCAGACGGTGAGGAATGTAGGTAAGGCCGGCTCCTGGGCCCCCCGAGAGCTGGTGCTGGTGGTCCAGGTGCACAACCGGCCTGAATACCTCAAACTGCTGCTGGACTCACTTCGAAAAGCCCAGGGAATCGACAACGTCTTCGTTATCTTTAGCCATGACTTTTGGTCGACCGAGATCAATCAGCTGATTGCTGGCGTGGATTTCTGTCCGGTTCTGCAGGTGTTCTTTCCTTTTAGTATTCAGTTGTACCCCAACGAGTTTCCGGGCACTGACCCCAGAGATTGCCCCAGAGACGTGGAGAAGAATGCAGCTTTGCAGATGGGATGCATTAATGCTGAATATCCCGACTCCTTCGGCCATTATAGAGAGGCCAAATTCTCCCAAACCAAACACCACTGGTGGTGGAAGCTGCATTTTGTATGGGAGAGGATCAAAGTCCTTCGAGACTATGCTGGCCTCATACTTTTCCTAGAAGAGGATCACTACTTAGCCCCTGACTTTTACCATGTCTTCAAAAAGATGTGGCAATTAAAGCAGCAAGAGTGTCCTGAGTGTGATGTTCTCTCCCTGGGGACCTATACTGCCATTCGCAGTTTCTATGGCGTTGCTGACAAGGTAGATGTGAAAACGTGGAAATCCACAGAGCACAATATGGGTCTGGCCTTGACCCGGGATGCCTATCAGAAGCTGATTGAGTGCACAGATACTTTCTGTACTTACGATGATTATAACTGGGACTGGACCCTTCAGTATTTGACTGTATCTTGCCTTCCAAAATTCTGGAAAGTGCTGGTTCCTCAAGTTCCTAGGATTTTTCATGCTGGAGACTGTGGTATGCACCACCAAAAAACCTGTAGACCATCCACCCAGAGTGCCCAAATTGAGTCACTCTTAAATAATAACAAACAGTACCTGTTTCCAGAAACTCTAACTATCAGTGAGAAGTTTATGGCAGCCCTTTCCCCACCTAGGAAAAATGGAGGGTGGGGAGATATTAGGGACCATGAACTCTGTAAAAGTTATAGAAGACTGCAGTAAAAAAATCACAATTACAAAAGCAAAAGTAGTGACAGTCTTCTATTTTTGATATTTGTCCAAACAGAATATACAATTGAATAAAAGGGTTTAGGAACTGGTTTCTGCTTTAGTACAACAACAACAGAATTCTCGTAAAAGGTGTCCCAATATAGTAATCTTTTCCTTTTATGTCTGATTAAGATGTAAAACAAGTTTTCATTTTGAGAATTGGGTTTTAAAGCTCAATGTGTATCTGCTAAAGGTAATCATTATTGTTAATTGATAAGAAAGAAGAGGAGAAATTTTATTTAAATTGCATCTATTAATCTTTTTATCCGGAACTTTGTACACTTTTCCACGTTCAAGACTTCTTTTAAGTACAACAGAATTTATTTAAAATTGTCATATTAGTAAAAAGTATTACAATCAAATTGTTAAGAGTATTAATGGAACAAGCCCAGCTTCACTCTTGACACAGTTACTAGGAAGGGATTGCTTCACTGGTTTTATAACTGGAAAGTTATGTTAAACACCCTGTCAGAACAGAGTCATTTTCAGTATTAAAGATTCCTGTATTATTGTGTTAAGATTTGCCGTGCTTTGGAACCTTCATAGAACACACTTTCTTTTGGAATGTATTTGATTGATAAGAAAGTTTAAACACTGTTTTCACCTCAATGTAGAAATACAGTGGTTTTTTTTTTTCTTTTAGTGCTGCCAAAATAAAATACTCATTTTTGCATAAAAAGATTCCTGATCATTTTGCAGAATAAATTTTTACACCAAAATCCAGTAAAGACATTCTACAAGGTTTAAAGTTAGCATTACATATTATCTGTACATTGTATAACTGAGTTTGAAATAAAGAAAACCCAGCTCTTGACAGTGCATCCCTTTGGAAGAAACTGGCTTTCAAATTAGCCAGGCATAGATAATGAGCAATAAAAAGCTGCTGTGTAAGTGAAGTACAGCCAGAAATGATACAAAGTTCAGTCCTGCCAAAGTGAAACATGTTCTAGTGCCAGCTTTATTTTAACAGAAATCGTACTTTTTAAAAGGACAGACAGTAAATAATAGGAAGCAGGCTTAAAATTTACTCCATATTTAACATGAAAGTTTTCCTTAACAGTATATAATTGTATTCAATCATAAATATAGACTACTTTCTGTGTAGGTACTGCAATAGTCATTTTAATCTAAGAAAACTGTGTACCTAATGGACAGTCTCAAAACTATCATTCCATCAAATTAAGATTCCTATTATGGTTGAAAAATGTATATGGTCATCTACAATGGAGCAAATAGTTCTCTTGCTTTATGAGCTACCTTTATACTGCCCTCAGCCCTCTGGTTCCAGGTTTTACTGGGGTTATAAATGTAAATCAGAATGAACTGCTAGGCTTCGTACCAGTTTTTGGTGCTCTGACCTGACCTCCCTAGTTCAAAGGACTAAAGAAATTAGTTTCCGGGACTAAGGTAAGGCCAGAGGTTTGAATTAGTAGCTGTTTTTGGAACAGAAATAGATCAGCTCAAGGCCTTGGGGTCAGCGATTAGATCAACAAATATTTTCCTTTCTATATTGTCTTTCATGTTGTCCTAAAATTTTTTGTGAGGAAAAAAAAATCTGTTGGGATTTTCTCCTGGCCTCAAATAAAAATACTATTCCACAAAATTCGTAACTTAGCCACTGTTGATAAATTATCTGCTGCCCTCTTTTAGGTGTTATAAAAGAAATTGATTAGAAAACACTAGCTCTTGTTGTTTTCATGTAATAATATAATGAAGACAATTTTCCTATTGGAGCAAATTCTTAGACAATTTGTCCTGTTCTAAAATTTGTAAATTAATTCTATAAAACCAAGGGATGTTTGAGTAATTTCCAAAAAATTATTTTAAAATTTTGAATTTTCAAGATTAACAAATAACCTGTTATTTATATATATATGTATACACACATATATATATACATGGTGACATATATGAGAAGAGTAAAATACACAGTTGAAGCAAAAATACTAAATTTCAGTGTATTTGTATTGTTTGGATCATTTAATATTGGTTAGTAAAGTTCTTTCAGAATCTCTATGACAAGCATAAGTACATCCTATTTAGTGAGACTTACAAATGCAGTTTTGAGATTCTCCTCCCACCAACACATGCACTCTAGTGTGCTTCTAGTTAATTGCATTCTTTAGAAATACTGTGACAGACACAACTTTTAATGAGTATTTATTTTGAAATTTTATTAAAGTAATGGCAAACAAAAGCCAAAAACAACACAGAAGTAAATATAAATAGGTTGTATTAAAACTAAATGTTTAACTATTAGAAAAAATATACATCAGAGGAATCACAAAACTTATTTCCATAATTAAGGAAGCTTTGTATAAACTCTACATGCAAAAAAATAAATAGCTTCAGTTTCCCCATGAGAATAAAAATTGCAAATTTTATACTTTCTTGAATACCTTTGGTTTTAAGATAGTAAACAGAGTCTATTTTTAGTCCATAAGTTTTTACTCAGCCTTTAAATTCTAAGATGATACAGAATTAATCCAAGTCATAAAGCAAAGAATTCTGAAAACTGAATGAGCAATGAGTCACATGATCTTTAATAATCTGCACACGACCATCTTGCATATTGGTTTCCTTTATGTTGTCAAAACCAGGTGTATTGTGAACTTCAGTTTTGTTCAGTAATGAAGATAGGTGATCTCCATCTAATTCTTTCTCTTCAGTTATTACTGGTTCTTTTAAATTATCTTTTTCATCATTTGAGTGAACAGCACTTTTGTCTTTTATAAATTCAGGTTCCATTTTTGACTCAGGTTGCTGAGACTTTGCAAACGGCTTTTGAGAAACATCAAGGGCCCCTTGTTGCAAGCATGCAACTGAACCACAACTGTCTGTTTCTAGTACTTTGACTGCTACAGATGAATTGGAATCAGCTGAGGTAGTAGCATGCTGTAGACGTTCTTTTTCAGTTAGATGACTTCCTTCATTGACTCTTTCTTCCTTCTCATGAAGCTGCTCAGAGTTACTACATTCTTGCAACTATGTCAGGAGAAACAGCAAATTAATAATTCCTTGAAACAAATAGAAAAGTAAATTGTACCCGCTGGAAACTTTTTTAAGTTGTGAAGGAATAACCCAGTAGACTTACAGATAGGCCCTCTGGCTTCCCCCTCAAAGTCATTCTCCAAATGCTGCCAGTCATATTTTAATCATACAAACCTGGCATTGATTCTCTGATTAAATACTTTCATTGACCCTTCATCTCTTTCAGGATAAAATAATCCTGGCCTACAAACCTTTTAACATGGCCTATAAAACCCATTAGCAGTCATTCTTATAAGGGCATTCTTGAATTTCTTGAATTTTCTTGTATTTCTGTGATTCTTTAGAGCCTCTTTCCCCTGAATTCACATTACAAGTCAATTGTCCTAGTTACTCATTTGTGTCCAATACTGAAGACTATAAAAATAACCAAACTTAAGTTCAACTAGAAAGAACAAACTGGATGACATAGTTCCCATGGTTTGAGAGTCAAAAAAAAGCTGTTTGTCCCTGGACTAATACTCATAATTCCCAAATGTTAGTTTCTCTCCATTCCTCACTGAACAGTTATTTTGGGATTAAAGGAGATAACATAAGTGAAAATGAACTGCAGATGTTTAATAGTAAAATACATATAAAAAAGTCTTTATTCCTCTTAACATCACTCTTCCCAGCCATCATGTCCACTTAGTTTAAAGTTATCGTATAAAGAAATCAAGAATTAAGTTATCTGTTAGGCTTCAACCTTGTCCCAAATCACGACTCTATAGAGCCCACCAAAATCCTTACCTTTGCATGTATTTCAATCTTACTATCAGTAACCTGAAGAACTTCAATTAATGGTGGGGTTAGGGGCATTGTCTGTTTGAATGGAGGGCTCAGGACCTCTTCAAGAAACTCATTAACGTTTTCTTCACTGACAAATAACCTTTCCTAAAATAAAAAGAGAAAAAAAAATTCTACCTTATTGGTCATACTTGACAGAGTTGTATCTAAAACCAGCTCATAAAAGTTCTCACACAGTTCAGAATTGCACTTTTAAAATGTTTATTTTAATGTTATTCCTATGCTGTTTTGGCAAAAGAAAACGGAGTATTGTACAGAGCAATAAGAACAGCAAGAGTACACACATATATAGGAAAAGACCCTAGAAGACAAGTCTTAGTTCCTTTTCTAGGTCTCTATTAAATCTGAGGTATGTTTTCCCTCCAAGTAATCTTACTTACAAATTATCCTTCTTTTTTCCCCCCTCTATTTTGTAAGAATAACATCACCTCTGGAGTTATAAATGCAGTCCAAGCTAGAAAATGCAATTTAATTTTAGAACACTTCCTAATGAGTCAGCAAAAGATACACAGACAGGATCTATTTAATTTTGTGTGACCAGTTTGCCTTTTAGTTTTTGGCTAGGTAAGAAAATACATTCTTTAGTATTCTCTCAAATGCTTGTCCATATAGTTTTTTTTTCCCACATTGTGAGTTATTTTCACATTTATTAAAACAATTACAGGAAAACGACTGCCCTTTCCTAAATTTCCCCTTCTGATGACATAAACAGATAGTCGATTTCATATTTTATATTCTCACAAAGTATTTTACCTAGCCCTGGCTATTTACTTTACCATTTTTGGAGGTTTTCAAATTAACCACTTCTCACAGAAGATACACCTCATAAAATAAAAATTTAACTTATTAGCAAATTTCTAGAAAAATACAGGAAGAAGTAAAACTTCCTGGCAGGTTAAAGCCCAAGGCCCCAAACTTAATTTTTAATATATAATCTGTGCAACTAGTGTTGTGAATTTGGGAATTTAACCCTTGAATATCTTCAAAGAGCTAAAAAAAATTTACATGTAACATTGATACAAACCTCAATCAAAAATACCAATTAATTGTTCACTTATGAGTTTAAAAAGTTCTATAGAACGTCAAACTTTTTTTTTCCAGTATTTGCCAATAGTACTGGAATATTGAATCTCAAGATCCTCGGTAATCTGAAAGGTATAGTAGCAACTACAAAATGATATCCTAGGTAAACCTGATAATGCACAGCCCCAGTTTTTGCCCAAAAGAGATGTAGCTGATGTGATGTTGGTACCAACAAAGGCTTATATCACACTTCGTTAAATGCCAGCCATTGTGTCAAGTACTAGCAGGGAACAGATTAAAACAGATGCAAAAAGAGGTAACTTCAATGTAATATAACGCCCACCAGAAAACAACCCCACCAATATCAGCGACTGAAATTAAGCAGTACCATATGGCCGAGAGGGCAAGGGATTTAGATTCACACCTGCGAGTTGGTTTTCCTACAAAAGAACTGTGTGGCACAGGCTGAGTTACTTTTGCTCTCCGGAAGTAAACTATTTACTTTCTAAGTTTGGAAAAAGCTATTTACCAACTTAAAATATGGCCATAATAGAATGCCTCTTAAACCTATTTGTGTCACAACCCCTTTGAGAATATGACTAAAGTTACAGCCCTTCTCAAGGGCAACTGTGAAGATTTGAAACCCATCCACCAGAGAGGATGCGTTAAGTTTTTTTCGTTTTTTTCAATATGCGTTTAAGTGTACTTAACATCTTTCATCAAGTGCATCAATTTCAAGTCATCAGGAGAGAAGTTATAATGGAAAATCCTTTGTTTAGGATAAACTGAGAGTGTGCCTGTGATAGCAAGTGGAACAGAATATTTCAAATATTAGGACTCTAGAAAGAACTGTTACCTCCAAAGAATCGTTGTTTAAACCATAATACCACTCTCTCCACTGTCCATGGCACTCTGGAGATTTGGCCAGTCCTATCACTGCATTGTTTGAAGAAATGCTAACCACTGGTTCTTTGGTATTCAACTTATTCTCTGGAGTAAATTGCAAAACGAAGGAATAATAAACTAAGTCTTGGGTGGAGAAGGACAATTTGTACCAGAGGGGGGTCACTTCCCCTTGAAGACTTTGAGGCTGGATCCAAGGCACTTGAATGAGCAGAGTCAGGGATTCTTCATCCTGATTACACTGCAAAGGCGGGCACAGAGGTTCCCCGCGGTCGGTGCCGGGACCACTCATGGCTCGATCAGCTGGCTCCCTGCGGGTGCCTTCCCGGGCCTCCAGCGCCTCCACGCCGAGAGTTCGGCGCGCACTCACTTTTCCTGCAGAAGACCCCCTGTCAAGGTCCCCGGATGAAGTACTAGGAGCGCCTCCGCCACCGTCCCCAGGTGAGTTCCCAGCTCCGGGAGGCGGCTCCTCCCGGATGCCTGTTGTTGATCTCTCTTGCCCGCTGAAATCCCGCTCTTCGGGTGCTGAGACGTGCTCCTCCCCGGCGGCGTCCGGGGTGGTGATCCCGGCGTCTGCAGTCCAGCCTCGGTTGGGATCCGAGCCTTCGTCCGCCCCACCAACCCCCGCCGGGCCCGCCTGCCCCTGGTGAGCGGAAGCGCAGGGCGCGCAGTCAGTTCCGGGCCGGTCGGCGGCCTCTTCCGGGGTCGCGGCGGGCTCCGGGTGCGTGGCGGTCAGCGCCACAGGTAGCGTGACCACCAGCTGCCGCCGGGCCTTGTTGAATTGCGCCTTGCCGCAGCTGTCATCCACCGGGTACGGGAGCGAGAGCCGCAGCCGGTAGTCGGGTTTCCTCGAGTCGAGGCACAGCAGCTTTCCCGTCACCTCCAGCGCCGCCTGCTCGGCCGAGCGCAGCAGCGGCAGCTCGATGGTGACCACGAGCTCCTGGGGCACAGTACTGGGGGCCGAGTCCCGAGAGCAGCGGTAATCCTGGAGGTCCACGTGGTGGCGCTGCACCACGCTGTAGCTAGGCTCAGTGGGGGCGGGCTGCAGGACGGCCTCCGGATGGGAGGGCGCCTGGGGCCTGGGGATCGCAGCGCTCCCGGCGGCCTCCGGGTACCGATAGGGGTAGGGGAAATCGGGGAGAGGGCTCTCCGGCTCCCCCTCGGGCCGGGCCGGGGAGCCCCCGGGCAGGGGCGTGCGTAGCACGGCGGCCTCCGGGGTCCCCTTGTACTTGACCTTCAGGGTCTTGGCATTCCTGCGGTCCAACTTCACGCCGAACTGCTTCTCCACGGCCTCCAGGGCCGTGGCGTCCAGCATCTGGCGGAAGCGCTCATGGCGTCGGGCCAGCGCAAGAGCGTCTGGGTGGAAGACGACGTCGTAGACGGTGTAGCGCCTTCCGCGGCCCCCAGCGTACTCGCGGCCCGGCGCCAGGCTGTAGGGCAGAGACCACTGGCTGCCGGATGCCGCGGCCCTGGAGCCGGGCCGGCTGCTGGGCGCGCACACCAGCGCGTTGCTGCACACGTTCACGAAGCAGCGCCGGGTCCCATCCAGGCTGGTGCGCAACACGTGGCCCGGTTCCGGGTGCACGAACCGCACCTCCACCCCGCGCTCACGCTCCAGGGCCGTGATTTCCTCCTCGTAGCGCCGCCGGTTCTCGGGGTCCGTAAGCTCCTCGGCGTACTCGGAGAACATTCGCCGGAACTCCGGGTCCTGGAAGGCGGAGGTGAGCTGCTGGACCTCCTCTCCGCTCAGATCCAAGTCTTCCAGCGGCGAAGAGGTTGCCGCCTTGGCCATGCTGCCCCTCGGCTCCTTGCCCAGGGGCCAAGGGAGATGAATCTGAGACCGAGTGGGAGGAACGCGTCGTAGAGTTGTTGGTCTGCGGTGAGTGAGGCGGCGGAGGTCTGTAACCGCCAGAGAATTGAGCCTCGGGCAGCGTGTGCTCGTTGCCATAGTGACACCACCAACTGCCGGGAGGAGGGGCAGGAATAGGGGTGACGGAAATATAAGAAATAGCCTTAGTTTCTTCAAACCAACATTATGCATTTTTTAGATTCCTGTGCCATGGTGCAGTTACCTCTGCAAAATAACCATCTGAATAATTGTCATAATTAACAGTATCATGTACGTTATCCATTGTTCACAACACTTCAAGGTAGACCTAATCCCCATTTCACAGATGAGAAGATAGGACCTGAGAACTTACCTGACGAAAGTTACAAAGCTAATACATTCACAAGCTGTGATTCTAACAACTTTATATGCTTTATTCACTTCGCTAAACCAGCATTTCAGTCTCCTAGATATTTCACCAATTTGCCCTGTTTACAACTCTCATTTGGTGCAAGAGATATTATGGGCAGGCTATTCATAGCCAATGATCAGTAAACATATGACTTCGTTAATAATAAAAATGCAAATATAAGATACTGCGTATCACCTATCAAAATGGAAAAGGCTTTTTTTAAAAACAATTACTGTATTTCCTTGGAGTGGTAGAATTATATTAATAAAACCTTTCTAGAGAGTAGTTTGGTAGCTGTATAAAAAGCCTTTAGAACATGCATACTTTTTTTGATCCAGCAATTCCAACTTTGAGAGCATGCTCAAGAAACATTGATTCTAAAAGTTTGGGAAGAAGCTAAGAATTCAACAGTGGGACTGGTTGAGCAGATTTTGGTACAGCCATGCAATGGGATTCTATGCAGCCATTCAAATAGATATTATAGAAGAATATTTATTGATTGGGGTAGTTATTAATTGGTAGTTGTTAAATCCAGTGATCATTTTTCTGTTCTCATTTTGTTGAAACTCTCAGCAACATTTAACACAATGTTGGCATTACCTCAATGTTGAGACACCATCCAAGTTTCTCTCCTACCTCATCACCTGCACTGGCACTTCCTGTGGCTTCCCCACACTGAGACCAAGTGTTGGCTTTTCTCATAGCAGAGAAATCTCAACCTACTCCCGTCTTGTGTGATCTACGTGGCCCCTGAGGCATAATGTCACATGACGGTGCCTCATACTCAGATTTCTGCGGTGCGGTCAGCTGTGCTTCAGCTGATTAAACACCAGGTCGGGGAGCACACCACCTCTCTGTTCCCCAAAGTATTAGCCCTGGATAGCCTTGCAGTGCTGTTTCTCTGCTAGCCCATTTTTCAGACCTCTGCTTCCTTTTCATTTCCAGACAATGTCCACCTCCACCTGATTCTAGTTCCTGTCTTATTCTAATAATTATTGCCTGATTCTGGCAACTTATCGGCTCGTACATAGTTAACTGCTCTGCTTCATCTTACGTCAGGATATAGTAATATCCTGAAACAAAGATTTTCACTATCATTAGAATAGATTCTGTGACTTGAAATTTAAACAATTTGCAATTCTTGAATATACTATTAAGACTTATGGTGAACATTAGCGTGTAACTCGTACAGAAATAATGAAACTTAAATTTTTAAACACAAATGTATACTTGGATTATATATTTTTACACATTTTCATATTTTTCCTAAAAGATTATGCAGAAAATATTTTTCCTATAAAACTCTATAAAGTATACTATCATGTTTATTTTATTTTAAAAAATATTTACTTATTTATTTGGCTGTGCCGGGTATTAGTTGCAGCATGTGGGATCTTCGTTACCGCGTGCAGGATCTCCACAGCAGTGTGCGTTTAGTTGCCGCGTGCAGGATCTAGTTCCCTGACCAGGGATTGAACCCGGGCCCCCTGCATTGGCAGCACGGAGTCTTCACCACTGGACCACCAGGGAAGTCCCCATCGTGTTTACTTTAATATCAAAATTTCATAAAATAGAAATTTAAGCAGAACATCCTAAAGTTTACCATAATTTTATTGTAACAATATCAAAATTACATAAAATTAAGCAGAAAATTGATGAATTCTGTTTCTTCAGATGGTCTTTAAGGATCTCAAAACCCTTGGAGTTTGCTGAAAGAAGAAAATATTCATAAAATTAAACATTTTGGAAACCTAAGTTATTGTACATTTCTTAATATTTAGTTTTAGTTAATTTTAAAAATAGGTCAATACATGCATATTGTTCCAAATTCAAAAGGGGACACAGTGAAAAATAAGTCTGTCTCACACTCTATTTCTGCTCTCCAAAAGCAACAGTATATCCTTATAAAGATTGTCTAATCATATACAAGCATGTGTGTGGGGGTAAATGCTTTAAAAACACACAAGTGGTAGAATACAATGAACAATATTCTACCCCTTTTTTTCAATTAGTAATAAACACATATTTATAATTTTTAACTAATCCCTTCCTCTATGGCTTTGAAATTTAATATAAATTAGAAAAGTTCCGAATAACTTTTAAATAGATACACATTTAAGCTATTTGTTTTGCAATTTTATAAAAACTACAATGAAAACAGCTGTACCCAATTTTATGCATAAACCCAAGTATACCTGTAGGATAAATTCCTAGAAATGGAATTGCTGATATATGCAGTTGAGGTCTTAAGAAAAAGTTTTTACCATTTTTTTTTCTGACCAACTCTGTGTGAGAATGGGTGTTTCTCCCCTACATCACCAACATTGTGTTTTTAAATAAAACAACTGTATTTGAGAGCACATGTTGAAACAGGGTTAAACCTTATTTACTTTGGCTACATTTCTGTGGTTAACTCTACAATATGATTTCACAAATATTCTAAGAAAAAAATTCTTTTTAGGAGAAACTAAATAGCAGTAAAACCAAACTATTTCACTATATCATGAAAATTTTTTCTCTCAAAAAAGAAAAAACCAAAAAAAACACATCAACTTATTCGATCCAGCAATGAAAAACTTCTTCAAATTATCACTACTAAATTATAGTTTGGAAATTATGTCAAGGGTTTTCAGCATCTGACTCCACAGATGATAAAGGGACCAACTATTTCAACTCAACAGTGAATGTCAACAGCAAGTCAAGGACTGTTCTAGAAACTTTTAAGAGGGACAGGCACATAAGTGACTAAAACAGTGTGTTAGAACTGTCATAGAAGTCTGTATACAGTGCTCAGAAGCACTGTACTTAGGTTAACAATTCTGCATGGCAATCAGGGAGCAGTACAAGAAATGTAACAAGTGTCTTGTGCTATCATAATAAATCGGTTTATTTCCTATTGTGGTTTATTTGTTTATCTCCCAACTCATTAAAAAAAGAATATTAACTGGTTTGCCAAGATAAATATAATAAAAAGATAAAAGTAAGGAAATCAGGAAATTCAGGTAAGAGAAAAATACAGATCAGAAAAGAAGAGGAAGCCAGAGCCACAGCCAACATTTATGCTAGTAATTCCTCTGCTGCTGTAGAGGTGGGCTGCATGTTTGGCTGTGCTTCCTGGCAGCTAACACAAAGGGAGTCTATTAGTAGATTTACAGTCTCCCCAAGATGAAAATAAACAGTTGCTTGGGACAGACACAGATTTCTCTTGTCCTGAGATCTGTTGAAAGTGCCCACTACTGGTTTTCATAGCAGAATGTTTTAGATGTCTGTGAATTTATACCAAATCTCAGTTCAGTAAAAGTCAATCTAAAGACGGACAAAATAGGGAATTCCCTGGTGGTCCAGTGGTTAGGACTCTGCGCTTTCACTGCCGAGGGCCCGGGTTCAATCCCTGGTTGGGGAACTAAGATCCTACAAGCTGAATGACGTGGACAAGAAAAAAATTTTAAAAAGGTGGACAAATATGCTCCAGAGGTGACCTAATCCTGGGGTCACAAAATCACTGTCAACAACAGCGAGTGGTTGAGACTGGTAAGAGCGTTGCCTTTACCTAAAGGCATTCCAAGTCAAAAGCAAATTTGTTTGAAGATTCATTGTGGGCTAGGTGAAGTCAAACACATGTTCAGCTTATGGAATAGAGGCTAGAATATCAGTGACCTTTTTTTTTTTTTTTGCGGTACGTGGGCCTCTCACTGTTGTGGCCTCTCCCGTTGCGGAGCACAGGCTCTGGACGCGCAGGCTCAGCGGCCATGGCTCACGGGCCCAGCCGCTCCGTGGCATGTGGGATCTTCCCGGACCGGGGCACGAACCCGCATCCCCTGCATTGGCAGGCGGACTCTCAACCACTGTGCCACCAGGGAAGCGCCTCAGTGACTTTTACAAGGGTATCTGTCTGGTTATATTCCAAAAACTAAGCAGTGCCTGGAATACAGTAAGATTCAAATACACGTCAAATGCGTGAATCCAAGAATAAAATTTAGAATATCCCAAAGTGAACGGACTTTAATCCTCCATGAATACTGAGCAGCAAAAATAATGCAGAAATTTTTTTTCAAGAAATATATATAAGAAGCTGTTAATCATGGTTTCAGGGTTAGGAAACGGAGCTACTTTTTCCTTTTCAATTTTATACTTTTAAGCATTATTTGAAAATTTTATCATGTACTTGTGTTTTTATTTAAATAAAGATGTTAATTACAAAAAGTAAAAAGAAGACAATTGGGTTGGGTGTTCAAGATTATATTCTCTGAGAACCTGGAGGTATTTGGTTACTGTTCTTAACTGGAGGTGGGAAACAAAATATAATTAACCAAGAAATCACACGTTAGGATGCCTGAATCTAAGGGAAACTGTTAAAAATGCAGATTTCTGGGCCCTACAACTGGAGAGAGACATTTGATAAGTTTGGGGTGGGATCCTGGAACTTAACATTTTTAACAAGGACCCCAGAGGATTCTGATGCACGTGGTCTACAGGACACCCTCTGAAAATCACTACCTACCAGGTGATTATTCTTTTTCCCCCAAGACCTCCCCCCAACTCCAACCTCTCACCATCACCACACTCAACCCAGCTCCCCTGCAATTCTTTGCTGCCAATTTAAGGCAGATTACCTAGGTTTTGAGAACCAACCATGTGGACGGCAAGGCTTACCTCCTGGAATAATAACATCATCAGGAGGCTGCCTGTAAAAAAGCTAGCCCACCTCCACAGCCAGTCTGAGATTTCCCTCAGAAAACAGTTCTTGGTCTATTTCACACAAACTGCCATCAAGTACATACAATTCTGTGTCTCCCCGCATGAACGCAGTAAGTTCAGCCTAGAACATTTCCAGTGAGCTACTGTAGACTTTTAAAAACTTCAGCACACCTACAGAACATCTGAATTTTAGCAGTATTACACCAAGAGACAGCTGTTTCTTGCTGTTTCTGAGGGCACACTTACCTATCTTCTACTATCTTACTGGAAGGATAAAAAACTTTGAATGAAAATCCACTTCTTGGAAAAGAGCCCTTTGGAGAGAAAAATGCCCATAAGTGAATACTCAACTTTTAACAAAGAATCCCTATTTTTTAAATCAAACTCCTTGCTCCTAACTTAAAAATAAAGTTACAAGATGTGACTATGAAGTAATGAGACAAATTTTTGTATGCTCTTTATAGAGAAAAAATATTACTATAAAATATCTCCACTTGAAGCAAAAAGTCAAGTTGACTAGAACATTTATGCTAACAAATGTGACTAGAAATGCTTAGGAGGGGTTCTACTTAGTATAAGGAATAAACAGTACTGGGTGATGCTAAATAAGCATATAAGACACTCGAACATCATGTTCGAGAAGCCTTTCCTGCCCCTCTCCCCAGTAAAAATCTGGGTTTGATGCCCTGCCATTGTGCCCCCAAAACAACTGAGCAGTAGTCACACATACAATTGTCTGTCCATTACTAAACTCTAAAGTTACTGAGCAGACTCTGTCTTTTCAGTCTTTGTGTCCCTGGAACTAGTTCAATGTCTGGCCCATTGCAGGCATTCATTAATGGGAATAAGTATCAAGAAAGGATGAAGCAATGTCAAAACCAAGTTTTGGGCTTGCCCAAAAGGTATAAATAAGGTTAAAAAGATATAATGATGGTGTAGGAACTGGTTGTTTACTCATTTACAGTATGAAAAAGTGGAAAAATTCAGAAATAAAGTGGTTTCAAATAGAGCGTTAACTATACGAGAATGCCCAGAGTTCAATTTAAATAAGGAAATAGCCTCATTGTGACAAGAATATTGAAATGTGAATAAAGATTCTACAAAAATTAGGGCCACAAATTTCAAACAATGAAACCAAATCAGCTGACTGTGCTCATCCTTAGAGCAGTAGTTCCCAACCAGGGACAATTTTTGTCTCCTAGGAGACATTTGGCAAGTATCTAAGGACATTTTTGATAGTTACACCTGGGGGCTGCTACAGGCATCTAGTGGATGGAGGTCAAGGATGCTGCTAAACACCCTGCAATGCACAGGATGGTGCCCCCAAACAAAGAATTATCTGGTCCAAAATGTCAATAGTTCTGTGGTTGCAGAAGCCAGACAAAATAAATGTGTGTGTGAGAAAAGCAGTAAGGGATGATGTTTCTAGAAATGATCTAGATGAAATAAAAAAGTACTAAAGTTTTAAATTCACAAGAATCAAGGAAACATACAGATTAAAAATCACTAGTGAAGGGCTTCCCTGGTGGCGCAGTGGTTGAGAGTCCGCCTGCCGATGCAGGGGACACGGGTTCATGCCCCAGTCCGGGAAGATCCCACATGCCACGGGCTGGGCCCGTGAGCTGTGGCCGCTGAGCCTGCGCGTCCGGAGCCTGTACCCCGCAACGGGAGAGGCCACAACAGTGAGAGGCCCACGTACCGCAAAAAAAAAAAAAAAATCACTAGTGAAGATATTTGACATAAAAAGCAACATTATGCAGCATTTAGTCCCCAAGTTCAAAAAGTCAATCATACTTTTATAGAAATTCAGAAGCAACTTGAAGATTCTGAAGCAATTTCAAGGTTCTGCATAAAAATGAAATATTAAACTGTGTCCCAGTAGGAATTTCCACATTTATCAGTCTTAGATTTTTGGGACTTGGACAATTTCCAACAACAACAATAACAACAACAATAAAAAATCCTCCTCAAAGGACAAGTACCATTAACATGTTTAAAGGGAACGGAATACATGCTCTGAAAGTAATTTCCAGAAAGGAATTCCAAGGAATCTCAAGGCAAGTTACTTTGAAGGGGAAAATACTCATCTGGATTTATAAGCTTTGGTGCATTTTTAAGAAAAAAGTCACGTTACTTTATAGTCACATACTCTTTTGAAAGTTTAAGAACTTTCTGTTTATACCAAATTAATTCAGTTGTTTCATTTATAGTATAGTTTTACTCCAACAGTAATTGATTAAACATATATTTTAAATTTAAAGAAGTAACAGTCTAATCTTGACAAATTATGACTACATAACGTTAACTACGTTCTTACAGGGTTTATGCAGAGGCATTCGGTATTGGTCAAAGTAAAAGGATCGTATTTGTCTGCGATGACAAGTAGGTCAGGCACAGGGTACACTCTCAGAGCATAGTCATACGCCCAATACACCGGGCAGACATAAAGAGGGAGAGGAGTCAGGTGTCCTTGGGATAAGATAGTCTTTACAAACTACAAAAGAATGACACAAAACAAACTTCAGTGCATTTGCAAAAGCTAAAAGAGCAACAAAGAATTTCAAATTAAATAGTAATTACCAAAGTGACTTAGAAAATTTGAGAAACAGTTGGGAAAACTGAATTACAAAACCTTGGGAAAACTGATATAAAATGAAATCAACTACCCTGTATTTTAGGAGAAATTTATGAGTTTTCATTCAACACCATAAAAGCTACTCCCCCAAATAGTCATTTTGGAGCAATTGTATTTTTAGCTGTATAATAAACTAATTTACTAATTTTGTTCATCTAAAAATAATTCCACAGCTTGAGCAATGCCAAGAATATATACTTAGCCTAAATACACTTTAAATGTTATAAAATACATACTAAAAATGCTCTGTATGATCTATTTCCATACTTCCAAATGAGGGTACATGTAACCAGTGATTGACAACTGGGAATCTTGAAGCTACAAGATAAACACTACACATCCTCCTGATGTGGGCAAATCATAGGAAATACTTAATAAACATGATAAACATAAACATTTTATTTAAACAAATGTATATATATTGAAGTACAATGTAAGATTTATGAGTTCTAAAGGCAAAACAGGAACCTCCAAAGAAATTTCCTGCTACTTCGGGGCTTTCTTCTGCCCATTAGGGGATACGTCAGTAAGAAAATTGAGAAACACTGATTTAGGAACAAAAATTACCTCACTGACAAAAGTGTGCTGAAATTATTTTGAACTATAAATAAAAACAACAAAAGGGCAAGTGATTAAGTGGCTTAACAAAATTTTATATAAATCCACGTGTAATTAAGACACCTTAATAAAGAAGACACAACTTACATGATTAGGAATATCCAAATTGCTACTGGGAAAACGGACACAGTTTCTGCACATTTTATTCACTAAGTCTTCACGAAAGACAATAATTTCTTGTG
The DNA here is from genome assembly GCF_963455315.2 of Globicephala melas. NCBI lineage: Eukaryota > Metazoa > Chordata > Mammalia > Artiodactyla > Delphinidae > Globicephala > Globicephala melas. The sequence continues at coordinate 127,069,452 of NC_083315.2, forward strand.
TACAATACTGAATTCTGAAATAAAAACAGTAGTTGACTGTGACTTCCTCAGAACAAAATATGAGGTAACTTTAAAGGCGAGATGTTTTATAGTACAAAGCCATTCCCACTTCCCATTGTTCACCACAGAAAAAATGCAACCAGAATCTATTCAACCATTCATTTGACAGTAATTTATTGAGCTCTTAATATGTGTCTGGCGCTATTCTAGGAATGAGAATAAACAACAGATACAATAATTACACAGTATGTTGGAAGATGATTAAGTGTATGGCAAAAAGAAAAAGGCTAACAGGAATCATTTAGGGGAAGGGAAAGTCTAGAAGGCTGGAGTAGTAAATAGGAGTATTGGAACAGGTAGGGCTCATAATGAAGTTTGATCTGAGCACAGACTTGAAGGAGGTGAGAGAGTCAAGCAGACATCAGGGGAAGAACACTGTAGGCAGAGGGAACAGGCAGAGCAGAGGCCCTAAGATGAAACATGCCTGGCACATTTGAAGAACAAAAGGAGCTGGAGTGGCTGGAATAAATGAGGAGGAGAAGAAAGTCGGAGAGGAAATCACGGAGGAAACTGGGGGCCAGATCATGCAGGCCATGACTACCATTGCAAAGGATATGGGCTGTTACGGAATAACATGAGGGGCCCATCTTTCTGAATCAGTAGGGTGGATGTGACATGCCTTACAGTTTAAAGGATCACTCTGACATTGTTAAGGACAGACTACAGAGGAGCAGGGGTAGAAGCTAGAGAACAAGGAGGAGGCTGTTACAGTGATCAAGGCTAAAGAAGATGGTAGAGGGTTGTAGAGGGGGAGGTATAGAGAGGTGGCCAGATTCTGGATATATTTTGAAGTCCTTCTTCAAATTTTTGAAGGACTTCCTAAAAGCTTGCATGTGAGGAAGAATCCCAAAGGTTGGTCTGAACGACTGGAAGGATAAAGGCGTCAGGAACTACGATGAGGAAAGCTATGGAACAGGGTTGGGGACTGACGAGGGAAAAAGATCAGAAGTTCAATCTGAAGTTGTCTATTAGACATCCAAGGGGAGATGATGAGTACGCAGCCAGATACGTAAGTGTGGAATCTGGTAGAAGGTTTGAGCTGGAGATATCAATGCGGGAATTGTCAATACACAGAGGGTAATTAAAGCCCTTGGACTGGAAAGGTCACTGAAGGAGTGAATGTAGGTAGAAAAGAGAGGAGAAACAATGACTGAGGGCATTCCCTCAGTAAGAGCCTATGGTCACAGTGAGTAGCACATACAGTAAATGTGTAATCCTTTCAGTTTTCCATTGTAACTTTTCTTAAAGGATGTGTAATTGGAATATCTATTTTTAAATCTCCCTCCATTATTTAAGCTTCTAAATTCAGTGTTAGTGAATTATTTAAATACAGTTAAAACATTTTTAAAGTTTTGAGAAACCTAAAATAGAAAGAAATTTTTTCATTTTTATCCCATAACAATCAAAATTCAGAGACAAATTTTAAGAAACAGGTTAATTTTTTTCCCACTTTTTGTTTTTGTATTTTTTTGGCCACGCCACCTATGGCATGCAAGATCTTAGTTCCCCAACCAGGGATCACACCCACGCCCCCTGCTGTGGAAGCGCAGAGTCCTAGCCACTGGCCCACCAGGGAATTCCCAAGAAATAGGTTAATTGTTAAATGAAAGGAAAAAACCACAACACAAAAATACTAATATTTACCTGCAAGGATTAGTAGTAAAAACTGAAAATGGTACTCTTTGTCTGAATTCATTAGTGATGCTTTCAGCAAATGGTGGCCTATAAAAACAATTTATGTGATATAGTATACATTTTTAAATTTTACAGAATTTTCTTTACTGTTGCAAATATCTGAATAAAACTTACCTTGGTAAGATGGAACCAAATCCAGGATCCGCTGGACCAGGTACAAACACAAATCGACTACTGTAGCAAAATTCAACGTAATTCATTCTAAAAATATTGCACCACTATCCCATAGTCCAAAACCAAATTATTGCCTTTAATTAAATTACAAAGTTTTAAAAATTAAATTTCATGCATTTTAATAAGTGAACTACTAAAAGGCTCCAGACCAATACTGTCCAATAGATCTTTTTGCAATGATAGAAATGTTCTAGACCTGTATTGGCCAATTATTGAGTGCTTGAACTGTGGCTAGAGTGACTGAATTTTATTTTTATTTATTTTATTTTTGGCCACGCCCTGCAGCTTATGGGATTGTTTTAGTTCCCCGACCAGGGATGGAACCCAGTCACTACACCCCACCCCCACTCGCCTGCAGTGAAAGCACTGAGTCCTAACCACTGGACTGCCAGGGAATTCCCTTAAATAGTTTAAATTTAAAGAGATGCACATAGCCAGTGACTATCATATTGAAGAGTGTAGCTCTAGACCTTTAGAGTAATGTCACCAAGAAATTTGGAATATGGTGGAAATTATCACTCATCCTTTTAATACTTTTCATTATAAATCTCTACTAGAGTGTAACATACATTATCATGATAGAAGGTTAATTTTATCTCTTAACTGTACTAATTTTCTCAACTTTTTCTTCCATCCATTTCTTAACTTAGGATTCATTTTTTGTGTTTCTTAAATAACACTTTAAATAAAAAATATAGAAATCATTACCTTTGGTGAATATTTGGGTATTCACATATTATATCTGCCAAAGTCTTTAGGGAATCTAAAATTTTAAAGGGATATTGAATTTAATTTGCATATGATATACATAAATCAAATTTTATTTTATTAGCTAGAACTCTACCTATTTTGAATGAAATTAAAATATTATAGATTATTTCTTATCAATTTAGTTTATACAAATGTAGAAACACTTATTAAACAGATCCTCAATACCTTTCAAAGCTTGAACCTGATTTTTTCCATAGGGTACAGATGAAAAATTGCCACACAGAATAAAGCAGGTTGGAGGTGCTGGTGAATAACCTAAAAATGAAAGAAGAAATGAACATATGGAGTGTAGAAATCATATTAAAATCTTTTAACCATGAGTTTTTAAATAATAAAACCATACTATTTTAAAAATAATACCTTAATAACATTATTATAAAAAATAGTAATAATAGTGCCCATTTACTGAGCAATTATTTTGTGCCAGGCCCTGCAATGGCTTGATTAATCCTCACAACATCCCTGTAAACTGAGAGAGAGATTAAGTAACCTGCCCAAGGTATTAGGCTGCAGCTTAAACCCAGTTCTGTCAAATTCCAAAGCCTAAGCTGTCCTCCACTCTTGTACTATTCTTAGGACAAATTCTCATTTATCATGAATACACAGATAGACACACACACACACAGTTATTTTTCAAATGTAAAAATGTAAGTCTTTAAGATGAATTCATTTAAAATATTTCACCACTGAATCAATGTCTTTTACAAACTAGACTACTCAAAAAGATATATATATTTTCTAAGAATTTAGTTTTAAGGCATGAATTATAATTAGAGTTCAAAAAAGAATAGAAAAAATGACACCTACCAGAAAACATGGTGTGAAGTTTTTCCAATACTTCTACTTGGTCCAACCAAACATCAGATATAAACACAAACATGGCATCTTTATTCTCATCCTCTAGTTGTTTTAGTTTTGCAGAAGTCTTCACAGATGTATTAGAAGGCCCTCCAAAAAAATTAATATTTCCATAGTATGCCCTAGGTAATTATAACACAATTATTACCTTCTATCCTATATTCTGTTGGAGATATTTTTCTGATATTCTACAAATTTAGCTTCTGTCTATCTAATGAGGTAATTGTCCCATCAATGTAAATTGGACCATGAAAATGTATTATTTGGGGCTTCCCTGGTGGCGCAGTGGTTGAGAGTCCGCCTGCCGATGCAGGGGACATGGGTTCGTGCCCCGGTCCAGGAAGATCCCACATGCCACAGAGCAGCTGGGTCCATGAGCCATGGCCGCTGAGCCTGCGCGTCCGGAGCCTGTGCTCCGCAACGGGAGAGGCCACAACAGTGAGACGCCCGCGTACCGCAAAAAAACAGAACAAAACAAAACGAAACAAAAGTGAGATGGCTTGAGGGCTTGTAGTCTCTGTGGTGTGAGCAGCACTTTCCCCCAGATTATGTACTTCAACAGGAAGAGAAGATGCACAGCAAAAGCTGCCTGCCAGTGGCTCCCAGCCAGCAAATGTGGCCTTGGCACCTGATTTATACAGGCATACTGGCCCTAAAATCTTAATCCTCATACTTCTTCTTGAAATCATCACCATCATCATGGAATCTCAAGATTTAATTCCCCCAGATGCTTACAGGCTCCAGGAAGGTAATACTAAATATCAAAGCAGCGGCCAGCTGAGGCTGACTAGGTGTGAGTGAGGGAGCACACACATAACCCTGCCCAAAGTGGGCAATCACTGCCGTATAGATGTTCCAGGTGAGAATTCAGGTACAAAGTATGGCTAGATCTGATTGTTCAAGAGAACTCAGAAATCTAGACCATTATGAGAAATCTCCTAATTTTTAAATATTGCAAACTAATTCAAAATGTGTTTTAACACCTCAAAGGGGAAAAAAGAAATTTCTATAGACTACATTCAACCCACAGGCCACCAGCTTCAACTTCTACACCATTATTCAGCCTCTGCTCAAATACCTTGAGTGACAGGGAACTCACTCCTCTCAGAGAAGGCCCTTTTGGAACCACTCTAATAATGATTTTGCATATATTAAAGAACTATATAATCTGCCTCTTGTAACTTTCACTCAGTAAAATACAAAAATAAGAACTTTCTATTAACATGGGAATTATATTCGTCTAAGTGTTTTCCTATATCTTATCTCAGTTGAACTTCTCATCAATCCTATAGATAAATAAGACCGATAGACTGGAAGTCTTTCCATTAAAGCCAAAGTACAGCGATGCTATTGCAATCAATCTGGAGTCAACCTGAGGTTTTCAGTTTCATATAAAGCCCAGTCTTTAACTCTCATTTTCCATTGCTCATCGCCTTCTGACACAAAGCCTGAGGACTTGTAATAACTGAGATATGATATACTATCTTACGTTCATTACTGCCAGTATTATAAAATTCCTATAGAGTTAAAGTCAAACATTTTTATACCTAGTAGTACTAGAGGGTTCAGTGGGTGGAAATCCAAAGGCATTGACATGAAACACCTGATCTTCAAACCAACCTGAAAAAAGATAAGTAACAAATCACTTTCATTTGTCCAATTCTCCTTCTTGTTTGAAAGGACAAAACTATGGAACACAAAGCAGTAACACTAGGCCATCATCTCATCCCCTGTCGACTAACAACAGAATTTATCAATCCCACTGCGCTACAAAACAGCGTCAGGTTCAGAGACTGTCTCTTTTTTTTTTTGGCCACACCATGCGGCTTGCTGGATCTTAGTTCCCTGACCAAGGACTGAACCCGGGGCCATGGCAGTGAAAGAGCGAAGTCCTAACCACTGGACCGTCAGGGAATTCCAGACAGTCTCAGTTCTATAAAACAAAAAATTCATGAAATACTAACAGATTTAGAAATAAAACTTTTCCCTTTTTTTATTTCACAATACATGTTAGAGGACAGACTCATAAGGTACACAGATTTTAAAATGTCTCATTTTATGACTCTATGTACAATCTGTTTTTTCAACTTCATTGAGATATAATTCATATATCATACAACCCTTTAAGAGTGTATACTTCAGTGGTTTTTAGTATATTCACAAGTTGTACAACCATCACCACTAATTTCAGAATATTTTCATCACTCCAGAAACAAACCCCTCTCCCATGAGTCTGAGAGTTATTTAATGTTGTCAAAAGTATGCTCTCATAATCAGTGTTGTCCCGAGTTACATCATGTTAACATATTTTAACCATTGTAGAAAGGGTTTTACGGTAGAATGATGAGGGGGAGAGGGAAAAAAGTATACTGACTTACCCTCTGCTAAGACAAAGCATGACTCTGTGTATAAACCGCTATGGAACTGGTACACAATAATTGAGGAAAATAATTCTACTTCTATGCTTGAGGTGGTGATAAAGTCAACATACATTTTGGGCTCAACAGGACTTCCAAATAATAAATTCAAACACTTCACATTTAAAACTCTGAATAGATCATAGCTTAAAAAACTTTAGGTTTAAATATCCCCATATCTGCTTCTAAGATCTAATACTGACAGTATAGACCATTCTTAGCATGTTATAAACTTCCTCAGTGATTTGTCTCAATTCTCCAAATAAGGGGGAATTACAGGCTTTTTGTCTCTGGTTAGGATTATGTCTCCAGATTCCTACACCACCGTATGGAAGTTACACTAAGAACCCAAATAGGTAAATGTGAGAATAATATATGATCAATTTCCCCAACTCACATAACACAGATTTAAAAAAATAAAAGTGAAGGATATAGCTTTACTAAGATCCAGTTGTACTGTTCCTGTAGGATCTTCCAGAAAAAATTTTCCCTAAAAAAAATTAAAAGAAGTATGTCCACATTTATGTAAAGATGAATACTATGACAAAAGAATTAAAATACTGACAATTTTGACAACAGAATATAGTAGACAGTACAGTGGATTTTTAAAAAATCAGTAACTCCTAGTCTAGGCTTTTCCATTTACTAGTCTGGTGACCACAAACTAATCAATTAATTGAGACTCGGAGTCTTCATAGGTACCTAGACAATGACCACTGCCAACCAAGAGATGACAGGAGGGATACTCTCTGGCTGCCGTAAGAGGGGCCTCGGAGAGCCAACAACAACTCCCAGGGAGCAGGCTATGGTCTGCAGCTTTGATTGTTTAGAAACCCAGTACTCTCTGTTCAACCAGAGGTCACTGGGGGACTAATTTCAGGCTATGCAAACTGGTGGCCTGTATAAGACACTCCTTCCTGATGTCTACTCAGGAAACCAAATGCAAAAGGAAAGGTTATTTGGTGACTGATGTAGCCACTTTCAATGAAGAACACGCTCCCATGCCCTCTGTAAAAATCCTGTATGTAACTGACATTTCATTAATCTGAAGGCTGAAAATAAAAGTTGGATGCTTATCAAGTTCAACTTACCTCTTTTAACTGGGTTATCATTCCAAGAATAATCACATCTCCGATCTTGGTTGTACTGCCCAATAGGGTTTCTACTGTCTTAAGCTAAAGTAAAACAAAATAAATTCTTAAGGACTGAAAATATGTTCTTTTAAGGAACTAATCTTTTTACAAGTAAGTAAATTTTGAGTGCACATTTTAGTATTTTACAACTATTTTACGGTAGAAAGTCAAATAAAATTTAGAAAATATAATTTTATCCTACAAAAAGCTAAAATATTAACTGATGATGGCTTGGAAGAATTGTGCCTAAAGAAACACCATATCAACACAGGCCCCAACCAATGACTGAAGTTTCATACCATATTATTTTGAATAATAATAAGTATATTTATCTTTAAAATGTAAAAAAAGAATATAAATTTTATTTATTTGGTCAGTACCTCTTCAGTACCTGAAAACTAGTGGGCTATTTAAAAAGTTATATTCTATTTTTATTTAGTATTTTGAAAGGCTGTCATTATTTACATTTCTCAATCTGATCCTTATTTTTTATCAGAAAGTTAAAGGTAGTAATAATTGGGGCATTATTTTTAAAAAATCCTTTCTGACCCTTTTCTATACATATAATCCTAAGTATATGTTAATACACACATATATAATTTATAAACACATAGCCATACAGTTTGTTTTATTGCAAAGATGAAATCATATTATTTGTATTATTCTTCAACTTAACTTTTCAAGTTTAATATATCTTAAACATTGTTCCATTTAACTATATATAGATACACTTCATTCTTTTTAATGGGTAGAGATATCGATAGTATATATACAACAATTTACCAAACAACTTAAAGGACATGATCACATCATCCCATAATAATCACTGTTAACATATGATATTGAAGTTCCTCTTTAAAAACATGAACCTCAAGCAACACAGGAATACAATGTTCATTTTAAACAGTTTTAAAAAATGAAACACTTAGGGATAAATCTGAAGAAAAGATATATAAGACATGTATTCTAAAAACTGTCTTAGGTAAAGATTTCTTAGAAACAATACCAAAAATATGAGCCATAAAAGAAAAATTGATAAGTTGGACTTTAACAAAATTAAGAACTTACGTACTTCAAAAAGACTGTTAAGAGAATAAAAAGACAACTTACAGACTGGGAAAAATATTGCAATTTGCAATCAATCAATTAAAGCAACACAGGAGTAAAAGCTGTAACAAAGTATTCATGAGGACACCATATTTGCAGTTTGCAAAGGAAGAATGCCATATAGGGACTATAGATGGTGGTTTAAATAGATAATATACCAGCAGGGATACAGAATTAAACAGCTTGGCAAGATAACAAGAACAATAAATTATTTAGCTAAGCCCTAAAGTTACTTTGGCAAAGAGGAGAGGTGAAATAATGCTCTGGGTTGTGGGTATCTGAGTTGCCATAGGAAACCTAATATATTCAAGAAAACACATCGGCAGTCATTTGTAGAGAAATATAAATAATGTCAATTTCCAAAACTTAATACAATTTTTTTCTCCAACAAAAGTTAAAAGCAGAAACTATCAAACTCTATAAATGTTTTCTCCTTATGGTGCTGCCATCAAACATTAATTTAAGCATTATCTAGTATTATCGTTTTAGTATCTATCAGACTGCTCATCACCATGAATTCTGGTCTAACATGGTAGAGGACTGAATGAACCTTAGCAGAGGCTGGGCCTCTTCAGAAGCTATTTGGAACACCACAGAAACGGTGGGTCCCAGCCAGAAGGAGCTAAGGACTATCCCCCAGCAGGGCTCTGTGTGCTGGAGGGGGAAAAAAGCCACAGATGGACTGACGGTGACCAGGTGTGTTGCTGGAACAAAAGTGATGGTGCTGTTTGGTAACCACTTTCTTAAGTATTACAGTGGAAAGAGCACACACAGCAGAAAACATTCTTCCTCTCCCCAGACAACCCTGTGACCTGTCTGTGCTCTCTCATGCATTCTATAAATGTGGTTTCCTTAGTGCCTTCAGTAAAATTTTCACTCCAACTGATATAGCATGTCTGAGCTGAACAAGTGTATGGGGGTCACCAGAGGGCTGGGCTGGGCAAGGAGCAGGATTTCAGAGTATGAGTGAGGGCAGGAAGGGTAGTGCTGAGGGTTGGTCTGAAAGCCAGTGTATCATCCAGCAAATGGACCAGGAGGACGAGGGTTCTGTCTTGATGGCCAGAGACCCAGCACACAGGACATGGACTTTACCAACAGTGGGCATGCACAGGTCAGTTAGCTAGTTAAACTGTTATCAGTGGTTAATTTTCATGCAAACTTCAATAAGTTAGAATTAAGCAATAAATATTAAACTTGTATACATACACCCCCTAAATAACTAGGATAACGTTCTAACCTGGAATTTGCTTCCGCTTTCATCAGGGTGAGAACCTATCACTGGAGGAGTAAATAATTCATGTCTGTGGGTCCTCTAGAAAAAAGAAAGATTCACATGAATTACTGAGGCAAACATTTACAACTAAGATTCATTAAAATAGTGCCCTGACAAAGCACTGTCCTTAAACTAACGTTACTATTATTTATTCTCAACAAATTTGAAAATCTACATAGTTTAATGTACAAATAGCTAGAAATGTAATTTGCTTAAAAAATCATTTTAAGACTTTTTTTTAAAAAAAGGTCTATTGTGTACCTGGCAGTAGTGCACTCTGGGCTGAGGATATGAAGACAACAAACCAAGGTGTCAACCTCAGAGCACAGGGGTCAGTGAGAAGGAAGTGTCAACAGGTCACAACACAACAAAGGACCCTGAGCAGAAGGGGCCATTTAACGAGATCCTAAATGATAAAAAAGACTTTGCTAGTAAGAAACAAAAGGAGGCTGAGACAAGACATTTCAGGCAGAGGAAGGGATGTGTCACAAGCAAGAGTTATTAAGAGTAAAGGAGGGGCTTCCCTGGTGGCACAGTGGTTGAGAATCTGCCTGCCAATGCAGGGGACACGGGTTCGAGCCCTGGTCTGGGAAGATCCCACATGCTGCGGAGCAACTGGGCCCGTGAGCCACAATTACTGAGCCTGCGCGTCTGGAGCCTGTGCTCCGCAACAAGAGAGGCCACGATAGGGAGGGGCCCGCGCACCGCGATGAAGAGTGGCCCCCGCTTGCCACAACTAGAGAAAGCGCTTGCACAGAAACCAAGACCCAACACAGCCATAAATAAATAATTTAAAAAAAAAAAGAGTAAAGGAGTATTCAGGAAGTGATGTGAAGCTTAGGTCAGGTGGATCATGTAGTGCACAAGGCAGCACGTGCGACAATGCAAGAGATGGGTTGGAGCCTCTATTTGGGAAAATGTCCCTCCCACTGTGGTCCACATAGTTTAGGTAGGGTTGGTGCCCTTCCCCCTCCAGACAGACCACCAAGGCCTAGCAAATCTAAGTACTCCACCCCCTTGGCCAATGATTGTTTCAGGGTTGAGCAAGTGCTTGAAGCCTGGCCAATAGGAGACAGCTGCTAGAACTATTGGAAAAGAAGAACTCTCTAAGAGTTTCCAAGGCTACTAGTGAGTGGCCATCTCGGTCACCTCATAGGAAGAACTTGTTTGAAAGTAAGATCCATTTTTTAAAATTGCTGGGAGATGGAAAGAGGTAGATGCCTCATGACATTGTGCAAGCACCTTGATCCAGCCATGCTTGACACAGCTGGACCTCCAGACTTCTCCACAAGCCAAGAAGTTCCTTTTTCTGTTTTAGCCGTCTGAGTTTTTGTAAACTCTAATAAAAGAGTCCCAACAATACAGACTTTGTATGCCAAACCAAGAAGTCTGTCTTATAGACAATGGAAAACAACAATTTTGAAGTAGGATGATAAAATCAGATTTGCTTTCAGGAAGATAATTGCAATAAAAATATGCATGGACTAAAATTCAACCCTTTTAATGAGGCTCGGGAGGGTTTAGTGATACCCCCAAATAATATCGTAGGCTTTAACACCTAATTTTTAAAAAGGAAGTGGTATTTACTGAGCATCTTCTCTGTGAAAAGCACTACGCCAAAGGTGGCAGAGGAAATAAACAAGGAGTGTGCAGTCTGACAACAGGGACACACCCCCCAAATGCAAGGCAGGGCCAGCCCTAGTAAGTGTAGCAGGAGACCCACTGAGTAGTCAGTGGGTTGAAAGCAGGAAGAGGACTTCCCTGGTGGTCCAGTGGGTAAAACTCCACGCTCCCAATGCAGGGGGGGCCCGGGTTCGATCACTGGTTGGGGAACTAGATCCCACATGCACACCACAACTAAGAAGTCCACATGCCGCAATGAAGATCCCGTGTGCCGCAACTGAGACCCGATGCAACCAAAATAAATAAATAAATAATTTAATTAATTAATTTAAAAAATTTAGAAAGCAGGAAGAGACTGCATCCAACTGCAGATCAAGAAGGGCTTCAGAAAAGAGGAGGAATCTGAGAAGGCCCTTCCAGAATTAGGAGGGTTTCAAGAGCAGAGATAAGAGGGAAGAGCATCAAGAGAGTGAATAGTATAAGCAAAGTCACAGAAGAAGTGGAAGAAACAGACACAATATTTCCATGTTTCAGTTTTGGCTCCTCTACTTTTCAGAGGGAAAAGTACAGATTAGGCCAAAAACGTGTGACAGGAAGATTTGTATTTTTAAAAAATATTTATTTATTTGGCTGCTCTGGGTCTTAGTTGTGGCATGCAGGATCTTTAGTTGTGGCATCCACGATCTTTTAGTTGTGGCATGCGAACTCTTAGTTGCAGCATGTGGGATCTAGTTCCCTGACCAGGGATCAAACCCAGGGCCCCTGCATTTGGAGCGTGGAGTCTTAGCCACTGGACGACCAGGGAAGTCCCAGAAGATCTGTATTTAATCCAGTAGGTGGTAAACTTCCTTGAAAGACTTGTGAGCAAAATCATGGCGTGATCAGCGCTAAACTTCTGGAAGATTAACCTGGCAACATTATGTAGGCGATGGAGGCAGAAGAGAAAAGACATCCTCAGTGCTCATTCTCCTCAACGTTTGTTCAGTGCTTACTCCTGCTGACGACCCTGTCCTCATTGAAACCTCCCTGTGCTTCTGCTATATAACACCACCCTGGCCTAGCCCCCAAACTCTATCATTCCCTTTTCCATCATCTCTCAGGGGCTCATCCCTGCAGTCCCATCTATTACTCTAGGCAGATGCCTCCTAAATCTCTCTCTACCCAGATCTCTTTCTTTAGCTCCAGATGTACATCTCACCTGATATCCTACTGGCAACCTTAATTCAAATGTTTGAAACAGAACCTGCCATCGTCTTCCCCATTCTCTTTTTCCTGTTTGTTTATATATTACCTAATTACCGTTATTCTACCCGTCCACTCTCTCAGGCTCAAAACCCTAATCATCTTTCAGTCTTCACTCTCTCCCTTCTCTTTCATGTCCAATCAGTCACCATGAGCTATGGCTTCCACTGCCAGGACTGTCCCCTCTTTCTGCTCCCCTTACCTTCCTTCATTCAGGCTATCATTTATTCCAGGACTAATACCACAGATTCCTGTAAGTCTTCTCTCATACTCTAATTCATCCCAAAATCAGCTGAGAGAGAAAGTCCTCAGAGAACTGCTGTAAGTGAGTTGCTCTGGTATTTTAAGGCTCCTTGTACCAAGAGAACAGAGTCCAACTCCGAAGAGTGGCATCCAAGGCAATCCCATGACTTAGTTGCCACTTGACTTTCCAAACTTATCCTATGCTACTCCTCTTCACAAGCCTTCCTCTCCACACAAAGAAGGCTGATTGCTCATCATTTCCTGCATGGAGTCCACTTTTTCCTCTTGCTCTGTCTTTGTTCACACTGTTCACCACCTTCTCCCCATTTCCACAAGATCAGAGCAATCAAGGCCCATGTCAAATGCCAACATTTCCTTGAAGCCTTCTCTGATTTTTCTATAGAAAGCATTCTCTTTGTATTACATTTCTTCCATAGCATGTATAAAATTCTACTTCATATTTTATTTATGCAGATGTCTTTAACTTCATAGACTATAAGTTGCTTGAAAGTAGTATAGTACAGGAGGCAAAGGTTGGGCTCCAGAGTCAGACTGACTGGATACAAATCCTGTCCCTACTTACTAGATGTAACCTCTGGGCTAGTGACTAAACTTCTCCAGGTCTCAGTTTTCCCCATCTGTAAAATGGGAATAACAGCATTTATACATACATTGATGTTATGATGGTCAAATGAGGTAATGTCTGTAAAGTGATAAACAATGCCTGGCCTATCAAAAGCATTTAAAAAATGTTAGCTACTATTTTTATCATCATCATGATTGTTAACGTACAAAAGTCCATCCTTTAATTATCCCTGAGTCTTACCTAAGCTGAAACAGTCTCTTTTTCCCCCTCCGACTTACCTGGTGCAAAATTGTGTATCGTTCACGAAACAGCTCTGCTTTATCTCTTGCTGTTCCAAATAAATTTGGTGCAGGGTGGTTGGTCATAAATAAACTAGGAAAAAAGGAATGCCTATTTATGACTATCATAATACACAAAGGTAGATGAAAAATGAAACAGGAGACTATATACCTTCCAAAAAAAAATGTACCTTTGAAATTAGCTTAACATCAATAGATGGCATACTTACGGAAGAAATTTTTTTCTTTCTGAATTGTACACAAGGCGTGGGATATCAAATGCTCCTATGATATTGAAAATATGTTCTCTGAAAAACAACCCACAAAAACAGACCTGATTTACTAAAACATAAGTATTCCAAGTGAACATGAAAACTTGCATTATAACCTTATGTCATATACACATACTTTTCACAGATCACGTACACAATTTCTTATAGTGTCAAAAATAATATGGGGGTAAAGTTTTTAGCCTGTGCATTTTCCTCTCAGAGATGAGAAAGCACTGCCACTACTGTCAAGCTAACAAAAAATTTAATCAACTTCTAATTAAGAATGTTATCTGTTGAAAAAGAACATTTACATATAATATAGTCACATCTTAAAGAAATCTCTACTATTTTCATAAGCTACAATATTATTCATTAGGTATTATTCATTAGAATTAGGTATTATTCATTAGAAGGTTTAATACCTTTTAATATTAATTATTAAAAGGTATTAAACAATTTTTTAATCCAAAATATCATGCAAAAGTGACCCAGGAAAAGATGTAAGACAGAAGAACCCCCCAAATTCTGCCCATATCCTTGACACCTATAGCGTTAGAGAAGGATAATTCATAAAATAATTTACCTTCAGATACTTTTAATATCATAATCATGTTTGAACGAGGTTAAAAAAAATTCATAGCACTATTGCATAAATATTACAACCTAAAGAATCTTCCCTAAAATTATATCTATTTCCCAAAATGAAAACAGACAAAAAAATGTCATGCTAGTCTGTTGGTAGCACCTAGTACAGAGTAGCAGAGAACCAGTGAACTTGAAGTAAGCCTGCTTCTAGACACAGCTCCATGATTTTCTAATGGGTCAATCTTGGAAAGTTATTTAACTTACCGTGCTACTTATTCATCTATAAAAATGAGAGCCTCTCCCTTGTGCTATGATATAATGCCTTTCTGACAATTGGAGTTGCAAAGATCAATTACCACTCAGTCCCTACTCAACCTCTATATTGGCTGACCGTAGCATATGAATAGCTTGACAGAAACAACGGGTAACTTTAATGCCTATTTTAGGATTATAATCCTTACACTTTGATATAATCGTTTTGAATTTCTATTGATGGCTTTAGGAGCAAGTACTCCAGTATCTTAAACAATGAGTTGGCAAGGATAAAATTTAAATACCTCAATTTCTCTATTTTTTAGCAGCTCTAATAAGTTCTGACCGGAAAAAGATTAAAACTACTAACCAAAATGAGTAATGACTCCTTTCAATTATCTCCATTGCCCCAAATAGGAAAAAACTGTCAAAGTTAAGACTATCTCTATCCATTTTCCCAGATGTTTTCCTTTCAGTTAAACCCTGTGAATTTGGAAAGAAGTATCATATTCAAAGGAGGAAAGGAAAGAGGTTTATCTCAGGGAGATAAAACCCAGAAAAATTACTGCAACATAAATTCCTAAGCTCTAACAGCATGAGACAGGGTAAAAAGTCCTAAAGCTGAGGTTCTACCCTCCTTTGCCATTCACCATGTGACCCAAGTTAAGTCACTGAACTTTCAGGACTCGGCACTTTCCTAAGAAAAAAAGTAAATTATACCTCTGAATAATCAGTTCAATCCACATGCAGCATATAGAATATTAAATCAAATCAGTTGGGTAAGTGGCAAAAGTTTGTCATGGTACAAGCAACACTGAAATCTCAAATTCTAGGATAAAAATAGTAAAGATGAGTCATTTAATATTGAGGTTTATAATGTAAGCTATCACTTAAAAAAAAAAACAACTAAGAAATAACCACTGTAGAAAGGTGACCACTGAGTATTTCCCCAAGAAAATAATTTAAAATAACCACTCAACAACACTTCCAACATGGGGAAAAGGTGAATTTTTCCACATACACAGTTTCATCTACTGACTGACTGCACTCCTGGACTGCTGCTTCCACTACGGACCGTTCAATCATGTTTGATGACACTGAAAAGAGAAGTTCAAAGTTAAATTTTAAAAACAGGCATAAAAATTAGTTCTTTCCACACACAGCTTTTTTCCTGAAAATAATCTGCAAACACTAACCCCAAGATGCTCATTACATAGATTTTAGGAGGAAAAAAGTGTTAGCACAAAAGCCGTATTTCAAATACCTTAATATTCCACACTCAAATACACTTACAATACCTTGATACACAGTCAAATGCCTTAATTTTCTAAATAATGTTAAATAATATACATTCAGGTATACAAATGCTTCTGTAAGCTCCTAGGTTTAATATGGTTACATTAGTATAACTTTGCATCACAACTGCTGTGTTTCAGTAGGTATGATAGTAATAGTAGTAACAATAACAGCCACCACTCATTAAGCCCTTAGTAAACGTGTGGCACCACGCTCAGTGGTTCACAAGCATCATTAGATAGATGTCCTATAAGACTGCTGTTCATAAGCCATGTCTTACAGATGGGGAAAGTGCAGCTCCAAGAGGTCAAATAACCAGATCACCAACATAACTGGAAGGAGTAGAGAGCAGTACAAACGCGAGCCTGATTCCATACTGGGTGCCCTTAACCACTGTGGTATGTTCTCAGGCAAAATACCACGTACCATCTTAAATTAATGTACACTGATTTTCTAAATGTAATCATTTTCTAAATTTCCGACTGTAAGGAAATTTTTAAAGCAAAGGTATATTTAAAATTCTGCCTTTAGAAACAACGTATCAGAGCAAGCCACACCCACTTCTCTCCTTCAGTGCTCTAGAAACTGGACATTTTTTTCTAGAAGAGCACTTCTCTTTTGTAGGCCCATGCTTATAGTAAAAGGCTAAGTATTTAACAAAAAGATCCCTTAAGAAAGGCTGAAGCAGGAAGGGAAAGTTATTCTTGCTTACTTTTTTTTTCCCCTCAAACATTTAAGAGTACCTAACTTAAGTAAGACAAAGTAATAGGCAGAGAGAAAAAAGTGACCATAAAGGAATCAGAGGGGAATTCACAAAGGGGAAGAACTGTAAAAGAGTCTCTGGGAATGCCCCAAGGTTCCAACAGAACTAGAGGTTACTCCTTGGCAAGAAGTGCTACCAAGGGTATGTCTCATACCACCGGGACATTCAATACTGAATCCTCAACTTCAAATTAAATCTATAAATCTAACTGAGGATGTAGAACTATATGAACAATTTAAGAGCTGTCAGAAAATGTTACTTACAGGGCTGCTTTTCAACTGCATCAATGATCTTTTCCAGTGCATCTTCAAGCTCTACTTCGTTGATAGACTGAAGAGCTTCTGTGAGGTACTTAATAGCTTCACTGATAAGAGAGATTGGTAATTAAGGCTAAAAGTTTTATGCCAAAATCTAGCAAACACTCATCAATCTAGCATTGAAATTAAGATCCACTCACTCCTCCCTGCAAGCAGTACTCTCCTTTCCTGTGCTTTCTGAACAAATTCTTCCTCCTATCCCCTGCCAACGTAATTGTTCTTAAAGCCCCAAATCACATCCTTCTTCTAGGAAGCCTTCCTAGACCAGCTCTACCTGCTGCAATCTCCCCTTCCTTCTGAAATTGTTTAAAAAATCTCACTTACAGATACCTTAGATCTGCTGTATCACATTAGCCTTGTACTATTTATTACCTGACATTAATAAACTCAGTCTGCTTCAATGTTCTGAACATAACAGACACTTAAATACATATTTATTAATTTGATAATGCATTTGCTTAAGTTCCAGTAACTTCATCAGTTTTCAACTGTAAAATAAGAAAAAAATTAGGCTAGAAAAAACTTTGACATTCGAATATAGTCATAGAAGTAATAACACTCACTAAAATCACATGAATCCCTCTCACCCCTCAAAAATCAATAAAGCTGAAAATTTTTTTAAAAATCACACGAATTCCTGATTTAAATACCAATAATACTCAGAATGAACACTGTCTACTTAAACAATTTGCTAATTCCATGCCATTCTTTATTTTTAGACCACAGCTTTACACTTCGCATCAATATTATTGTTATAGTCATCGCACTAACTCTTCTATATCTTGGGTTGCTTATTGTTTCATGTGTGGGTGTCACATTCCTCCAATTTATTATAGATGATGCTCCTTGAGAAGGGGAACTGTGTCATCCTTTGGCAGAGTGCTAAGCACACTGAAGGTGGTCCACAAATACTTGCTGATTGAGTCCCTAAAATCACACACATATTAGGTGAATCTTGGGAGAGCTCTTAGCATAGACCAAAGTCATACAGGATCTGGCTTCCGCCAAATCTCACTAGTCTCACCCAGTGTCTCTGGCTTTCCTGGTGCTCTCCTGTCTCAGGGTCTTTATATGGTCATTTCCCCCACACTCTTCACCTAGTCAAGTCCTGCTCATTCAACTCAAACCATTCTTTTTTTTTTTCAACCATTCTTTAAGGAAGCCTTCTTTGACTCTAGAACTGTTTATACACCTGGTTATACGCTATCATAGCACTTCCTTCCTCAGATCCTTTTCATAATTGAAATTAAATAATTGTGAATTATTTAATATCCATGGTAGACAGACTTGTAAGATGACCCCTAATAATCCACACCTCCTGGTATTCACATCCTTGTGCAATCGCCTCCCCTTGAGTGTGCGTTGGACCTAGTGACTTGCTTCTAACAATAGAATATAGCAAAAGCGATAGAATATTTTACTATATTGTAGTTTTAAAAATAAAAATTTTGAAGCGGCAAGATGTCACTTTCTTGCTTAGGTTACAAAAGACTGTGACTTCCATTTACTAGCAGACTCTCTTGCTAACTTTGATGAGGTAAGCTGCCATCCTGGGCAGGCCCAACAGCCAGCAAGGACTGAAGCCCTCAGTCCAACAATCTTGGATGAACTGAATCCTGCCAATCACTGAATGAACTTGGAAGCAAATCCTGCCCAACTGACTGTGAGATGACCCCATCCGGACTGCAGCCTTGCGAGACACCCTGAAGCTAAGGACCCAGCTAAGCCTACCTGAATTCCTTACCCACAGAAAATGTGAGAATATAAGTGCCTGCTGTTTTAAACTTCTAAGTTTGGGGGTAATTCGTTATGCAGCAATAAATATTAATACACTATCTGTCCCCCAACCTCCGCATTGTCTTACCCTCTCCTACTCCCTTGCCCCAGCAGTACTTTGCAGCTAACAGATTTCAGTGTATTTCTGACTGAATTAATGAATGACAGCTCAATATTAGGTCAAATTCTAAGTGAAAATAAAGAAAAATTAACTGATCAATTGGTCGTATTTTCAAAATGTGGGGAATCAACTGAACAAAATTTATTACTGTCTCCTAGAGCTTATCCACTCTTGCACTTGTTCACCACTAACCCAAAAGTAAGGTAAAAGTCCCATGATGCTTATTACAAAAACAAACAAAAAAACCTCTACACACACAAGAGCAATCAAAACATGGTACAGAGAAGTGTATCCCGTCCAGCAGGTATTTACATATGTAAATACTGTATTCTTTATATATAAAAAAACCAGATTTAATGAGAAAAATCTTGGAAAGGATCATTCTACAAGTCGCAGAAAACACGGATATGGCCAGAGAAGCACAGAAGTTCTAAAGGAAATCTAAACAAACAAACCAAAAAAACCCAGAAGACTTAAGAACATGCTTTAAATTACCCACTTCCTAACTCTCCAGGAATTCTCTCTCGGGAATAATACGTGATCCAAAATTGGGAAGGCTAGCAAGGCCCACAGGTTGTACAACATAACCTGACAGCTACCGACATGCAATGGGCTTTCCCAGGTCTCTCGTTCGCTGTCTACGTAACCACGTGAGCAGCGCTGTTAGGATTCCCAATTAGCGGAGGCAGAGACTAAGCTGGCTGAGGGGCGCCCAAACACAGTGGTAATACATCGCTGCTGCGACACCGACAGCCGCCTGTGCGGCTGTCTGGTACGTGCAGGAGGAGACCCTCATCCCTTCCGGGACTCCACGCGACTGTCGAGGAACTTAAGGCATCGCCAGGTCCCCCTTGCTTCTTAGAACTCTTTCAAGGGCCGGCGGCCCGGCCCTCCCCTCCTGTCCCCCTCGGTGCCCAGCCAACTCACCCCCGGAGCAGCAAGCCGCGCAGCTTGAAGGCAGAAAGCGCCCTACTCCGCAGCCGCTCCGGCGCCATGTTCGCTTTTTGGCGCCACGGCTACGGCCCCGCCCCGTCCCTGTCCTGGTCCCGCCCCAGACGCGCCGGTTCTCTCTGCCACTGCTCCTCCTCCCTCAGTGCGCGGAGACTTCGGTGTCGCACGCCTGGAAAGCTGCAGTTCCGCACCCACTAGGCTGCAGAAGAAGACGACCCTGCACTGCTCTGTTGCTCGGAGACTGAAGAGCGAGGGCGTCTTTCCCTGGTGTCTGGTTGGGAATGTGCTTCCCTATCTCAAATGCTTCGTTGGGCCACTTAGTAGTCCCATCGCTACCCTCCACCTTCCGTGACTCCGGTCGGGCTCCTCCCGGACCCTGGCGCCCTTATGCTTTGTGTCACCACAGGGTTTTCCCCGACATTCACTCGAAGCTGCTACACATCACCATCATTCTCACCCACCCCGCTTTTTATTTAAGTTGCGGGCTTCCTATGCACCATGTACTATCATAAGCGTTTTAACGTATTGCTCCTAAAGCCTAATGAGTTGTGTGCTGTTTTTTCAACATCCTCATTTTACAGATTAGGAGAGTAAGACACAAAGATGGTAGATGGCTCACTCAAGATGAAACGTTCTGTAAGTAAGTGAGGGAGCCAGGATTTGAACTCGGTCTGATTGCAGCAAGTGAGCTGTTAATGTGCCAGCTTCAAAACGGTTGCTTCAGTGAGTTAAATAAAACCGTGGAGTGCTTATAAGTGAACGCTCCGTCTCATAAAACGTGAGGATGGTTTCTAAGAACGGATACACGGTGACCTCCAGGGTATCCGGATAACAACAACAACAAAAAGCAAAATATGGTAAAGGAGGGAACATAAGAATATATATACATATTTGTTTACTTGAATTTGTATTTTAAAAAACCTCTTAAAGGTAACACTGGACACACCAAAAAATGATTAACCTTTACGGCTGGAAGGGATAAAGATGGAAGTGAGACCTTTCTTTGTAGTGAGACTTCTGTCAATCAATGTATATGTTTTTCATATTCAAAAACAGAAAAGAAAAAAGTAAACAAAACTGAAAGCAGACCAAAACCAATATACCTGTATATTGAATTGGTAACGTAACATCACAGAGAAAAGTGATTTTTTTTTATTAAAGGGGGGGGGAATCTGTCCCCTTCTTTTTTTCTTAATTTATTTAATTTATTCATTTTTGGCTGTATTGGGTCTTTGTTGCTGTGCGCTGGTTTTCTCTAGTTGCGGCGAGCGGGGGCTACTCTTTGTTGTGGTGCGCGGGCTTCTCATTGCGGTGGCTTCGCTTGTTGCGGAGCACAGGCTCTAGGCGCGCGGGCTTCAGTAGTTGTGACTCGCGGGCTCTAGAGTGCAGGCTCAGTAGTTGTGGCGCACGGGCTTAGTTGCTCCACGGCATGTGGGATCTTCCCGGACCAGGGCTTGAACCCGTGTCCCCTTCATTGGCAGGCGGATTCTTAACCACTGCACCACCAGGGAAGCCCCAAAAAGTGATTTTTGAACACAGCTCTCTGTATATTTTCAGTGAAATACATTCCAATTACATTTTCAATCCCCTTTTCTCTTTCTTCTCCTGGGATCCCTATTATGTGTAGATTGGCCCACTTTATATTATCCCATAGGTGTCTTATATTGCTTTCAATTTTTTTTTTCATTTGGCTTTCTGTCTGCTGTTCTGATTGGGTGATTTCCATTATTCTGTCTTCCAGATCACTTATTCGTTCTTCTGCATTATTCATTCTGCTATTCATTGTCTTTAGTTCAGGTTTCATCTCAGCAAATGAATTTCCTAATTTTTCTTGCCTCCTCCTTATAGTTTCTAGTTCCTTTTTACAGTAATCTGCATTTCTGCTGATAAGCTTTCTTAATTCCTTCAGTATCTTCTTTACTTCCTTTTTGAACTCGGTGTCTATTAGACTGAAGAGGACTGTTTCATTGTTTGTTCCTTTAGGGGAATTCTCTGGATCTTTTAACTGGGAGTGGTTCCTCTGCTTCTTCATTTTACTTATATTTCTCTTACTCTGTGAATTTAGGAGAAACAATTATCTTCTGTAGTCTTGGAAGGCTATTTATATGCAGGAGCATCCTTGTATAGCTTGTATTGGTTTAATATTTTTGGCCCTAGGGCTGCTTTCAGTTTGGATGCTTTCCACCTCTTTCCTAAGTGTGTGCTGGCCATTATCCCCTTGATAGGGGGTGTGCAGGTATGGCAGCCGGCACAGGTTCCTGCGGGGGTGGGGGGGGCAGAGGCAGTGATTGTCGCCTGCTCCCAAAATATATTCCAATGACGAAAAACTGCAATGAAAATTTGAACTTTTATGTAAGAAAGGAGAGGAAATAAATATGGATAAATAAACAGTTGATTCTCATTATTCAAGGTGATTACGTTCTAGACAGTCACCACCAACACTGAATTAGCAAATAATCATTGCTCCTAGGGTAAGGGGTAAGGCTCCTCTGAGCCTCTGGTCACAGCATTTTCATCAACTTATCAGCACATAACCTTGCTTTATGTGTGTTTCTGTTTAAAGACATCTTTAATATATATTGTTGATTCATTAACATTGAACTCAGAGGCAGCAGCACTATAATTCATGCCTGAAGGAAGCTTATCTAACACATGTGTTTTCTTCCTAAGGCAAATGACAGCCTTCTTATGCCTTGGAACACTAGAAAGCACTTCATCACTATGCTTGGAGTCCATTTTAAACAGCAAAATCACCCAAGATTCTCTTGGAGGAAACCAGCTGCCCTCAAGCAGCTCTTGGAAAGGTCCATGTGTTAAGAAATCAAGGCCTCCTGCAACAGCCAGCACCAACTTGCCATCCACATGCCAGCAACTGTGAACAATTTCAGAAGCAGATCTTCCAGCCCTAGTGAAGTCTTCAGATGACTACAACTCTCTCCAGTATCTTGACTGCAACCTCAGAGAGACGAGGCTGAATCACCCAGCGAGGCTGTTCCTAAATTCCCAACCTACAAAAACTGTGTGAGGTGATAAATGTTGTTGTTTTTTTTGCGGTACGCGGGCCTCTCACTGCTGTGGCCTCTCCCGTTGCGGAGCACAGTCTCCGGACGCGCAGGCTCAGTGGCCATGGCTCACGGGCCCAGCCGCTCCGCGGCATGTAGGATCCTCCCGGACCGGGGCACGAACCCGCGTCCCCTATATCGGCAGGCGGACTCTCAACCACTGCGCCACCAGGGAAGCCCAGCCCCATGTTTTTTATTTATTCCCAATGAAATTTGGGAATCTTGAATATGGATTGGATATTAAATTATATTAAGTAATAACTTTTAATTACTTAAATGTGATAATAATATTGTGATTATATATATGAATGCCCCTATTTTTAGGAAATGAATGCTGAAGTGTAACTTTCAAATAATTCAGCAAAACGAAAAATGTAGACACACACATATAAACAAATATAAAGCTATTATGGAAATAGTAACAATTATTAAACTTAAGTGGAGAGTACACAGGTATTCCTTGAACTATTTTTTTCAACTTTTCTTTATGTTTGATATTTTTCATGTTAAGAAATTGAAGATAAAAGAATCTATCCCAATTTCCCAGCTTCCTCTCACAATCTGACAATGATTCCTTTTTCTCCCATAAATTTTCAATTTCTCTTCCCTATGACTCCTTCACCTGGCCGTAAAGTCCTAATACTTCAATGAAAACTAAATGCTGATGACTCCAAAATCCATATTTTCTCAAGCTTCAAATTCAACTCAATATGTGCCCAAATGAACTTACCATCATCCCTCCAAAGTCTGCTCCTCCTCCCAAGTTCACTACCCTGGTGAAGGACTCTACCCCTTCCACCCAGTGACTATGCTAGTAAACTAGGCAGCATCGTTGACACCTCCTTCTCCTTCATTCTCCATAAACCAATCAGCCAAGTCCCTTTGGTTCTACCTTTTAAGTATCTCTCAGACCCGAGCATTTCTTTTTTTTTCTTTCTTTCTTTTTTTTATTTAGCACAGGCTCCGGACGCGCAGGCTCAGTGGCCATGGCTCACAGGCCCAGCCGCTCCACGGCATGTGGGATCTTCCCGGACCGGGGCACGAACCCGTGTCCCCTGCATCGGCAGGCGGACTCTCAACCACTGCGCCACCAGGGAAGCCCATGACCTGACCATTTCTATCGCTATGGCTAGGGGCCTTACTAGGTTATCAGCCTCTCTAGTAGCAGGGACTGACCTGCCAACGGGTCTCTTTGTCTCCAACCTTGCCATCGGAATAAGCTTTCTAAAACATAATTCTTATTATGTCACCTCCCTCCGTTTCCAAATCTCATATTAGGATAAAGTGAACAAGCCATCTCTTTCTTCCTCTCTTGTTCCATCCGCCAGGAACACTCCCCTTCCTCTTCCCCTACATTTGCCTAAACAACTTCCATTCATCCTTCACTTCTTAGCTTAGACTTTACTTTCTCTTGGGAACCTTCCCTGACTCTCCCAGATCTGAGTTAGGGGCCCTCTTATGAAGCCCCAAGGTGCCCTGGACTTTTGCTATCATTACACTTACTGCAGAGCATGGTAGTTGTCTGTTTGCTGGTCTATAGCCCCAAACATACTTTAAGGTCCAGGAGGACAAGTAGGTCGTTTCAAAAATACAGTGCCAGTGTTACTAGTAACAAGCAAATGATACAGTGATAACTTTAAATATATGTATTTTTTTATTGAGGCATAATTTACATTGCACATACATAAAGAATACATGAGTTTCAATAAATGTATAAACCTATGTAATTACCACCCTAATCATGATATAGAAAATTTCCATCACCCAGAATATTTCCTTGTACTCAATTACATAAATCCCCTCTCCCTACCCCAAACAACTACTCTTCTGCTCTCTATTACCATAAATTAATTTTGTATATCTTGAATTTCATATAAATGAAATTATATAGCAGGTATTCTTTTGTGTCTAGTTTCTTTTTCTTTTAATATTTATTTATTTGGTTGTGCTGGGTCTTAGTTTTGGTGAGCGGGCTCCTTAGTTGTGGCAGGGGGACTCCTTAGTTGTAGTATGTGAACTCTTAGTTGTGGCATGCATATGGGATCTAGTTCCCTGACCAGAGATCAAACCCGGGCCCCCTGCATTGGGAGTGTGGAGTCTTAACCACTGTGCCACCAGGGAAGTCCCTCATCTGGTTTCTTTTTTTTTCAACATTATGAAGAACGATTGTCAAATAAAAATTGTAAGTATTTAAGGTGCACATGTGATGTTTTGATATATGTTTACATTGTGAAATGATTACCACAATCAAGCTAATTAGCATATTCATCACCTCACATAGTTACCATTTTGTGTGTGTGTGGTGAAAACACTTCAGATCTATTCTCTTAGAAAATTTCAAGTATACAATACATTATTATTAGCTATAGTCACTTGTAATACATTGCGTCTCTAGTATTTATTCATTCTATTACTGAAAGTTTGTACCCTTGACCAACATCTCCACATTTCTCCCAACCCTCAGCCACTGATAACCACCATTCTACTCTCTGTTTCTATGAATTGGACATTTTTAGATCCCACATTTAAGTCAGATCATGCAGGGACTTCCCTGGTGGTCCAGCAGTTAAGCCTCCACACTTCCACTACAGAGGGTGTGGGTTCAATCCCTGGTTGGGGAACTAAGATCCTACATGCCATGCAGCATGTCCAATAAATAAATAAAATAAGTGAGATCATGCAACATGTGCCTTTCTCTATCTGGCTTATTTCAATTAGCATAATGTCCTTCAGGTTCATTCATGTTGACACAAGTGTCAGGAATTCCTTCTTTTTGAAAGCTGAATAATATTCCATTGTATATGTATACCACATTTTCTTTATCCATCCATCCACTGACAGTTTGTTTCCATGTATCAACTATTGTGAATAATGCTGCAATGAACATGGGAGTACAGATATCTCTTAGAGAGAGTGATCTTTTTCCTTTGGATATATACCCAGAAGTGGGATTGCTAGATTATATGGTAGTTCGATTTTTAATTTTTTAAAGAACATCTATATTGTTTTCCATAGTGGCTGCACCAGTTTACATTCCCACCAACAGTGTACAGGGTTCCCTTTTCTCCACATCCTTGCCAGCACTTATTATATTTGACTTTTTGACAACAGCCATCCTACTAGGTGTGACAAAATATCTCATTGTGGTTTTGATTTGCATTTCCCTGATGATTAGTGATGTACATGTCGGTATTATACATCATGTACCTGTTGGCCATTCGTATGTCTTTTTAGGGAAAATATCTGTTCAGGTCCTTTGCTCATTTTTTAATCTTTTCTTTTCTCTACTGAGTTTTATGAATTCCTTATATATTTAAGATATTAACCTTCACTGGATATATTATTGGGAAATATTTTCTACCATTCTGTAGGTTGCCTTTTCATTTTGTTGATTGTTTCCTTTGCTGTGCAGAAGCTTTTTAGTTTGAGGTAGTCCCATGTGCTTATTTTTGCTTCTGTGGCCTATGCTTTTGGTGTCATCTCCAAAAAAAATCACTGCCAAGACCAATGTCAAGGAGCTTTCCCCCTGTTTTCTTCTAGGAGTTTTAGGGCTTCAGGTCTTATGTTTAAGTCTTTAATGCATTTTGAGCTTATTTTTGCATATGTTAAAAGGAATGCTACTCCTGGGGGACAGTCTTGGAGGGGAGAATGTAGAGAGGCGTCAGCAGAATGTCCTGAGGCTAGGACCTAAGGAGAGAAGGCCAGCGGAAAGGTGATCAAGACTCTCTTCTTGACCAAACTCTAGTCAAGCTCCTCTGAGCCCTATTCTCAACTAAGCCTCAACCTTAGCTTGTAAAATCTGACTCTTGGCACAAACGATTTCGTCCAGACCCCGCGCCCCTGCCATACTAAGAGACTTGAACAAGCACCAGCATAGTTTCTAACAGCTCAAGGCCACACCCCTAGAATGACTCCAGTGCCCCTTAGAGTGCCTGCCTGCCTGAAAAAGCTCAAGGCTGCCAAGAGAATTTACTGTTTGTTCCGGCCCCAAACCTGGTGATAGGCAGATAGGCCCCTGAACCCTCCCTCCAACGCCCCCTTATAGCAGTTACTTTATTTTGTTTTTGTTTTTGCGGTAAGCGGGCTTCTCACTGCTGTGGCCTCTCCCGTTGCGGAGCAAAGGCTCCCGATGCGCAGACTCAGCGGCCATGGCTCACGGGCCCAGCCGCTCCGCGGCATGTGGGATCTTCCCGGACCTGGGCACGAACCCGCGTCCCCTGCATCGGCAGGCGGACTCTCAACCACCGCGCCACCAGGGAAGCCCGGCAGTTACTTTAGAAAGCTTGCAATTATACATCCTTTCTCTGCCTTTGAGGTGTAAATTTACCAAACAAAACTGTTTCTCCAAGCATCTGAGAGCTCTTTGAAATGCAAACATATAGGGAGATAATTCTTACTCTTGCTCCCCAGCCCTGTGGGAAGATAAAGGCCTAATTTTAGTGGGTGCCTTGCCTTAACTTGCATCACTGCCTCTAGTCATAAAGATAGAAGTTTGTTTCTTCTCTGGATATGCTCCAATTAACACGCCCAGATGGCCTAGCCACAGGGATCAACCCTCTTCAGCGCCCCTCAGTGCCTTCCCTCGGTACACTGAAAGCTTTAAAAAGTCTCCTGCCTTCAATTTCCACAAAGTTCAGTTCAGTTCACAGTGCATCCTCTTCCCCATGACAATAGTTTGTTACTGAACAAAATCTATCCTTGCTTTTTTAACTAGTGTCCGACCTGGTTTGTCTCTGACAAGGCCAAAATGGTGGCATGGCTGATGAGGTTTTAAGAATGAGGGTAATCATGTTCTGTTTGAAACTATTTTCTTTCTGTGATATAAACCCCTTCTCTGTCATCTTTTTACTTTTACCTTTTACTTCAGTGAAATTTAGTAGAAATACAAATGACCTTTAAGAGTGGGTTTTGGGGCTTCCCTGGTGGCGCAGTGGTTGAGAGTCTGCCTGCCAATACAGGGGACACGGGTTCGTGCCCCGGTCCAGGAGGATCCCACATGCCGTGGAGCAGCTAGGCCCGTGAGCCATAGCCGCTGAGCCTGTGCGTCTGGAGCCTGTGCGTCCGGAGCCTGTGCTCCGCAACGGGAGAGGCCACAACAGTGAGAGGCCCGCGTACCACACACACACACACAAAAAGAGTGGGTTTTGAAAGAAAATACAATGTGCTTCTATGTTTTTCATGTCTGGGGTGATGTGAAATAACATGCTTCATGGGGAGAAGATCCATAAACCTGTAAATGGAATTATTCCAGTAGCAGTAGGAGTTTAAAGCCAGAGGTGACTATGAGATTATAGCCCTAAGAATTCACAGAAGTCTTGGAGAGGGCTTTGGCATTCCACTGCAGGTGGAAAGGGAGTTTCTGGGACAAAGGACCACCAGGTTCCATTCGTTAATAACAACAATGAGAGCTGGTCTCAGCACCCCCAGAGCTAACGTGTCATTGCTAGGGACACAGGGTGCCATCTGGAGACGGACCCCACCTCACCCCTGGAAATGGAGGTCAAGGCCAGTGCTCAGGAGGGGTTATTACTACTGCTACTACCATTTATGAGCACCCACGTTACACCAGAGCTGTCCTATGGGCCATCTGCCTTTATGCCTTCAGTCCTGATCGCCTCCACGCCCCCACCGCCAATCCAAAGTAAAAGTTCTAATAATCAAGTTACATTATTTACTCCCCTGCTTAAGACCCTTTGGCCTTACAGTTAAAGTTCAGACTCTTTAACCTGACAAGGCTGCAAGATGGACTATTCCAGCTTTATCCTTGGCTGCTCCCTGCAAGCATTCTACACTCATAGGGAACTATTTATACAACTTGTATGAAAACCTTGTGTCTCCTTTTGTGCGCCCCCGCCGCCCAGTGATCGTGTATTTCCTTTCTGCTTTTCTGCTGTATTTTGTTCACGTTTCTACTATTGCCACTTCTCATCCCACACTGCATGCATTTCTTTACATCTCTTTCCCTCTAACTGGACTTTGAAGTCCCTGTGGTAGAACTACGTCTTATTCATCTTAAAATTCATTTTGTTTATTCATTCAGTCAACAGATATTTATTATCTACATATTTAGTATTTCTTTGGTGTCTACTACTACAAGGCTCTGAGGAATCAATCATACTTGATTCCTTCAGCGTTTGTGTTTAACAGGGCCTCAATACCAACTATCTACAGCAAGCAGGCACTTAATAAATATACACCGAATAAATGAACTTGTTCTGAGTGGTGGGCAGCCACGTTCTCTTCAAAGGGTAACTCTGGACAAGTGCATTTTTAGACGTTGGTATAATTATTTTCTTCCTTCCTGGCCCTAGTTTTACTTCAGTACATCATTTTATAGCAAGGGTTAACCAGCTTTTTCTGGAAGGGGCCAGACAGTAAATATTTTTGGCAGTGGGAGATTTCTGGTCTTTGTTGCAGCTACTCAGCTCTGTCTACTCAACTCTGTGGCTTACATCAGCGGCCATAGACAATACTTAAACGAATGAGGGTGGTTGTGTGGCAATAAAACTTTATGTACAGATGCTGAAATTTGGATTTCTATCATGTTCATGAGTAATATCATTCTTCTTTGAATTTTTTTCAACCATTCAAAATGTTGAACTGTTCTTAGCTTGTGGGTGCTACAAAAGCAGGCAGCAGAAAGATTTGGCCTGCAGGGCCGTAGTTTGCTGGCATACGTTTTAGAAAATTCTTAATTTATATATATATATATATATATATTTTAGTTTCTTATGTCAGGGCTGAAAGTAAGCTCATCACACGAGATGAATTGTGCAGAAACACAGCAGTAGAGGGCTGCTGCTCTCTCAGGCAATAACAGCGCCGTCTCATCCTGCTGTGGTGACTTTTATTTAAGCATTATCTAAGTTTACATCTTAAGACTTGTTTTCTTAACATTCCAGAAACACCAAAGCAGCCAGATATGCTTTTACTGATTATACAATAAACAATGGGCTTTCTTAAGAACATGCCGTGCTTCGTCCTTGAACCGCAAAAGCAGCACAAGGACATTTCCTTGTGTTCCCATTATTCTGATTATACTGAGGACATTTCATGGATCAGTGCCCAAAGCACTCAGGACTGCTTGCAGTTCTGGCTTTTTCGCACGCACCCAGCTTGCCGGGGGGACTCATGGGTCACGTCTCCTTCCACGTCCTCAGTTATTTCTCTACATTTCCCCCTTTTTGTTTTGCAGCTCGTGCAGCATCAAGGAGAACACGGCAGCTTGTTGCGATGTTACATGGCAGGTGGCTTGCAATCGTCGTCGGACTACAATTAAACATATGATTATTATTATAATAATCATTAACAATCCTGCGGTAGAACCAAATAAAGCATGTAATTTAGACATAGGATTTAAATTAAGTCCTTGAATAATTCCAGTCGATACTTTTTGCGAATTAAGTCGTTGTAATCTCTTCTGAAGTTTGTTGAATTTCCCCTTGTAAGTTCACAATTTCTTCTGTCAAATTTTTGTGATGTAATAGATTTTTTTTTATTTTTTCCCAGGGGAATGCAGACTGATTATACGGAACCGAAGTGACACAAAAGGTACTTTGATTCCAGTCACAACGTAGCTTCACTTGTCTTTGTAAATTCACAAGTTGGTCTCCCAACATAACCACAGCTTGTTGTAAGTCTGCTATTTCCGACTGTATTTCCGAATCAATTTGTCGTTGAGAGGACCAAAGCATTTCAGAATTTTTATGCCAATCAGTTATATAATCAACGGTCTGAATAGATTGTTCTAAAGCAACTCCAGCTACTGCAGCAGTAGCTGTTATGGATATAATACCTATGACAGCTGCAATCAACATTCCTACGAATCTT
Organism: Globicephala melas; assembly: GCF_963455315.2. Classification (NCBI taxonomy): domain Eukaryota; kingdom Metazoa; phylum Chordata; class Mammalia; order Artiodactyla; family Delphinidae; genus Globicephala; species Globicephala melas. The sequence continues at coordinate 127,100,137 of NC_083315.2, forward strand.
TTACTTCTTTTTAATGCATCAGCTAAATATTGCAAAACAGCCATAGGGAGAGATTCTTGCCATTCCCTTCCAAGATTAACAGGAAGCCAAAGACCTGTCCGAGCTCGTAAAATATACAAACTTTCAGTAGATATGTTAAAAGATATACTAGAGTTAATGCAGGTATACAGAGCGCAATTTTTACATATTATAATACCTAGAGTCTTATTCCATTCAGCTGGTCCTTTTAACAATATATAAGGTAATTTCACACAACCACGAGTATACCGAGTAACATTTTTATGAAAAGTCAAACTATAATGTCCAGATTTGTTAGCCATACGTCCTACCCAAGCATTAATCTTTTCCAAATCTGCCATAAGCTTCCACAAATCCTTTTGGATAGGAAATCCATTTAAATGAGGACCAGGAGGAGAAAACCCTCCAGCATGCCATACTATGGTATCATTAATAGTATTGCTATTAATAGTGTTATTCTCTCTATGCCAGTGTAAATTCTTCAGACCCCTTTTTCCTCGGGCAGAGCCAAAAGGGTTCCAATCAATGACGCTTCCACCTTTTCTAAAGGCCAATATGAAGGCCATTCAGACTGTTTTATTATAGACACATCAGCTCCCGTATCAAAAAGGCCCGTAAATTTCACATTATTATTGAAGGTAATCGTTAATTGGGGACGTTGATCGTTGATAAAGGATTGCCAAAAAACATTTTTTCCCGTGGTGCCGAACCCCCCAGCACGCTTTACCGGGGCGGCTGCTTGTTTTATATATGATAACAGTAACAATTGAGCAATTCTTTGTCCCTTATTAAATTCTATAGGTTTTGTAACAGAAATCATAATAGAAATTTCTCCATTATAAACCTCATCAATAACTCCAGTATGAACTGTTATACCCTGCAGAGTCAAACTACTTCGTCCTAATAATAGTCCCACGGTTCCTGCAGGTATAGGCCCATAAACTCCTGTAGCTAATTTATGAACTCCTCCTGCTGGCGTAAGGATACACTCTCGAGGAGCAATTAAGTCAACGGCAGCACTGCCGCTGGTAGCATGCATGAGATCAGTAACTAAGAGCCGATGTTGAGATTGTCCTGTAGTGTCTGATGAAAGCTGCCATTGCTTACTGGATACTGTTGAGAATTTACTGTCGCTTTCCCCGTATTGTTGTTGCGGCCCCGGGTTGGGCCTAACTTCCCGTTTCCCGAGATATTATCTCGTGGAGGCAAAAGATTTCCGAACTTATCCTTTTTGGAACGGCATTCATTAGTGCAGTGTCGTCCTTTACCACACCGGCGACACATACCAGGTGCCTGCTCATTCTTAACCTGTTTTGATATTTGGCCTTGCCCTTTTCGACAATCTCGCCTCATATGTCCGTACTTTCCACAATTGTAACATTTAGTACGATTATCTTTCATTCCTTCAGTTATGGCAGCTGCAAGTAAATTGGCATGATAAGTAGGAGATCCAATATCATGGCAAGCTTTTATATATGGTTCAAAGTGGAGAGTTTACAGCTCGTAAAGGCCGCAATGCCTTCTGGCATTCAGGATTTGCATTCTCAAAGGCCAAGGATCGTAATAATAAATCTTGCACATCTATTTGTGCTACATCTCTTTGAATGGCTGCACGCAATCTAGACAAGAAATCAGTGTAAGGCTCACCAGGCCCTTGCATTAACTTAGTAAAAGATTGTGCTGTTTTTCCAGGGGGTTCCACTCGTAGCCATGCTCGCAAACAACACATACGTATTTGAATGATTCGTAAATCGTCAAATTGAGCTTGAGCTTGTAGATTACTAAATGCGCCTGCTCCTATTAATTCATCTAAAAGTGGCCCTGGAGGATTACGGGCCGCATTAGTCCTTGCCATGTTTTCAGCTTCTTTTTTCCACCAAGTCTTAAACTCCATATATTGTCCAGGTTCAAGAACAGTCTTGGCAAGCGCCTCCCAATCCTGAGGAATTAATATGTTTTCGGAAGCATACCCAGACAAAAGACCTTGAACATAATTAGAATGCATCCCATATGCATTAACGGCTTCTTTTAGCATTTTTAAAAATTTTAAATCATGAGGGTTATACTCAACGTTCATATATCCATTCGGAAATTGATTGTTAGCCGGCATAGCTTGTCTAACAATAGGGAAAGCAAAAAATGGTTCAGAATATTGCTTTTCTTCCTTATTCATCGCTTCTTCCAGTAAAAGTTTATTAAATTCAGGTTTTAGAGGAAATCGAAACTGACAAGAGGCTCCAACAGGATAAGCTGCTAATTCTAAAGGAGGAGCTGAAGGAATAGTAGGACATGTCTCCTGATATGAAGGGGTGGTAGCATTGTTTTTATTTTCTTCCAATTTAGTCATCAAATCTTTCAAATTTGAAAGTATATCAGAAATCTCATTCTGTTGAGAAAGTGGCATCTCATTTTGTTTGCTAGCTTGCTCCCGATCTTTATCATCATCAGAAAAAGCCCCTTCATCACTGGAACCCGAAGAATCCTCTCCTGTCTCAGACATAAGAGGAGGAAGCGGAGGAAGGTCCTCTATAGGAGACTCACGGAATAGAGTACGAAAAGCAGCAGAGTGATCGGGAGCAGAATTCAAACGCTGAGGGCGCGCCCCATTTTCACTTTCAGTCTCAGATTGTAATGATTCCAGGGCAAGGGAAATTAGAATACAGAGAGACCAGATACTAACAGATATAGGGTCTCCATACTGATGAGCTCTTCTTAATGCTCGCATAACCTGTTTCCAAACTTTTAAATTCAACTGGTTATGACCAGTAGGTTGAAACCAGTAACAATGTTTACGAATCCCCGCAAACAATTCATCAAAAGATTCTTGTTTCACTTTCACTCCAGAACTCCGTAGTAACTGTTTTAGGAGTCTAATGTATTGACATTCCACTGAGGGAGAATTCCCCATGACTCTACTCTTCCCGGAGGTTTCGCTTTTCTCTTTTAGCGTACAAAAATCCCCTTCGGTCCCGCGTGACCTCGATGCTTACCTTCAGGTCCCTGTTCGGGTGCCAAATGTTGTAGTTTCTTATGTCAGGGCTGAAAGTAAGCTCATCACACGAGATGAATTGTGCAGAAACACAGCAGTAGAGGGCTGCTGCTCTCTCAGGCAATAACAGCGCCGTCTCGTCCTGCTGTGGTGACTTTTATTTAAGCATTATCTAAGTTTACATCTTAAGACTTGTTTTCTTAACATTCCAGAAATACCAAAGCAGCCAGATATGCTTTTACTGATTATACAATAAACAATGGGTTTTCTTAAGAACATGCCGTGCTTCGTCCTTGAACCGCAAAAGCAGCACAAGGACATTTCCTTGTGTTCCCATTATTCTGATTATACTGAGGACATTTCATGGATCAGTGCCCAAAGCACTCAGGACTGCTTGCAGTTCTGGCTTTTTCGCACGCACCCAGCTTGCCGTGGGGACTCATGGGTCACGTCTCCTTCCATGTCCTCAGTTATTTCTCTACATGTATATACATGTATATATACATATATATTTAAAGTCCTCTCTCTCTCTCTCTCTCTCTCTCTCTCTCTCTGGATAACTATCTCTACTAGAGGTTGAATGGAAAAGGCAAACCCTCACAAAGCATTAATGTATTAACATATTGATTTAAGTCACAGCAGCATCAAGCCCATGGACCAGAAGTCCACTGAGCCACTGCATAAGGTACACAGGTTGTTCCGCCCACACAACACAATCGCAAGTGACACGAAATCAGCGGGTGGCAGGGTTGCGGAGAAGCCAAGGCACCTCCCTGCCCACTCAGACCTCAAGCATCCCTAACTGGCGACGCCGCCCCAGGCTCGGCTTCCCGGGCGGGCTTCGGCACGGCGCAGCCGCACTGGTGCCGCCTTCCCACCAATCTCGACCCTCGACGCGTTCCGTTCGTGCGTGGAGGAGCCGGGCGGGAGGAAAGGCCGCTCCGTGGGCAGGGGGCTGCATCGCGCAGAGCGGCTGGACCGAGCGACGGCGTGGATGGCGGACTCCCAGCTGTTCTGCGTGGCCGAGGAGCGCAGCGGCCACTGCGCAGTGGTGGACGGAAACTTCCTCTACGTGTGGGGGGGCTACGTGGTAAGGGGAAGAGGCGGGACGGGGCGGACTCGCGCCGGGAGCCCGCCCGGCTTCTCGGCCAGAGTGGCCGCCGAGCACCCGCCCACACCCGGCCCCTACGCGGGGGCCGGTCCGCGGACCAGGCCGGCGCGCCCGGTGCCCCCCGCACCCCGCCCGGCCCTCCGCCATCGGCCGCTCTCCCGCCGCGCCAGGGCTTGACGCCGCGCCGCCGTTGCTTCCACTAGGAAACTAGCCTTCAAACCCCAGTCCGGGGCTCTTCCCACTCTCCAGTTCCCCCGGTCCTCGCAGCTGGCCGATAACCCGGCTTACCCAGCACTCAGTCGGTTACTGCGCGATTGATGATCATTTTTAACTGCTTGCGCAGACTCAAAAAAGCCCACCAAGGATGCCGTGCTATATTATTTTGTAAATATTTACTTATGCCCGCGGCGCGATCCGAAATATCGAAATCACTGAAGCATTTAAGTGTTTCTAAGTAATTTTTAGTGGCATTCCTTTACCAAGGGGTAATTACGAAATTTTTTCGAGTCTCAAAACAGACTTGTATTAGCAACTATATACTTAAGAGTATTATGCTTTAAAATTCTCACTACAGTGGAGGTTTGTATATGTGTATTTGTTTTGTCTCTATAATCGTAGGATAATAGAATCAAGGATTCTAGAGATGGAAAACAACCCCTTTAGTTTACAGATTAAAAAAAAAGAAAAGCGAGCCATCTGGAGTTCTACTGGATGTAGAACCTACATTTTTCTGACTGACTCGATGCTATTATGTGACAGATGTAACATGACTGAATCGCTCACTGAAATAAAGAACATACTGTATATGTTAAATGATTCTCAGATCCAAGTTGGTTTTTGTTGTTGTTTTGTTTGTGTGTTTATTTTTAATTTGATTCAGTATCAGGATGAGAAAATCAGAACTCACATTTGAGTGCCTACTATACGTGGCATGTGCTAGGAAATCTCATATCCCTAATCTTGTATAATCCTTACCGTATCTTGTAAGGTAAGTAATGTCCCCATTTTAAAAATAAGGAAGATGAATCAGTAAGAGTAAATAATTTGAATGACCGTTTGACCTCAAGGGCAGCAGATTCCAACATAGGTATATTGGATTTCCAAAGGCTATTTTTTCTATGATAAACATAAATTAGGTGACTATGCTCTCTTAAGGTCTAATATTTCCACCATTTGTTCTTGATGAAAAAGCAGTCTATACATAATGATGGTTTTTGCAGAAGAAATATTTTGATTGTTTTTGAGCTCTGCCACTTGAAGATGTACAGGTGTCAAACTTCATCTGCTATATTGGTTCTTAATATTGTAAAAGTTAAATGAAAAAAAAACTCACTTAAAATAGTAATCTGTAATATCTTATATCTTGTGACAGTATAGATTTCTGTTAAGCCCATAACTGAAATGTCTGAATTTTTTATATCTCATTTTAATCTTGAAAATTGTGTAATTGATAAGATTTCAGGTCTTCAGGTGGCAGTGAATACAAATACTTCCTACTACTGATTGATCCAATGAGTAAATGCTGTATGAGCCACCCTGGAAAGTACCACACAGATTTAGATCAAGTCTACTACTTTTTAAATTCCAGGGATTGTCAGCGCTTAAAATATGTCTAAGGCATAAGCGGAAGGAAAGGGAGAGTAGGAGGCAGAAAAGAAGACATGGCATATCGTGAGAAAAAATAGAATCCTTCCCACAATTGTTTTATTCAGATCCTTCTGAACAGCGAAAAGACCCTGGAATCTGGAGGTAATCCAGTAGTCAGCAGTTAAGAATAATGGTCAGATAATTCCAGATTGTATGTTCCAAGCACAATTTTCCTCCTCATTAACACAATGTGTGTTAAAATTGACAAATGTATATCCTAAAACTTGAACGGCCAATATATATCTGTCTAAATTACTTATTACTCTATCGTTGAGCATTTTCTAAAGGACTTTGTATCTGAAAACAGCCCTACCTCTAGAGGTAAGAGCAGCAAAGCTGAAAAAAGTAAGTAGTAAATTATAATTGGTGCCAGAATATTCTCTTGCTCCTGGTTCTTCCATATCCTTTCCACATTACTGAAATTCATACAAACTTTAGTATTGCAACTAGGAGCATTTAAAAGTTGTGAGTAGTTTTTTCCAAATTTTGGAGGAGAAGCACAGGGTTTTAGCATCCTTACAGATGATATGCTTTCTTCTTACTGTTTAATCGTATGAACAGTTTTATTTCCCTAACGCAATTGATATTAATACATTTTGCCCTAAACTTTTCCTTATAGAAGCTAGCAGCTGAATCTGTTTAACTATATATTTCTGTTTTGAATAGGACTTAAAGGGAAGAAGAATCAATTTAGAAAATGTCTGAAAAGAATGAAGGTTTATACTACCAGATATTAAAACATATTATGATACTTTTAAATCAGTGGTCCTGATGCACGCTGAGAAAGCATGATGGAATGGAGAAGAAATAACATAAACAGCCAAGCATATAAGAGTATTTTGTATATAAAAGGTAGCATTTCAATTCTGGAAAAACAATTGCTTATTCAATAAATGGTCCTGGGGCAGCTGGAGGAAAATGATAGTGGAGTTTTAGGATTGACAAATGTAGAGAAGTTAAGCTATATGATACCAAAGAAAATATGTGACTCTTGTAAAATCTTGAGTTGGGAAAAGAAAAACTGAATTGGGAAAAAACTATAAGGGAAAAGGATTGGTAGACCAAAAATTTTTTTAATGTAAGTGAAAATTGTTTAATCATCTTAGAGCAGTCAAGATCAAAGTTTTAAAAAATTAAGATCTGTGCTTTTTAAACACCATAAAGTAAGAAGGCAAATGACAAACTGGGGGAGGTATTTGCAACATTTATGATAGACAAAGGTCCTGTAAAATTAAAAATGAATATTTCCCTTGAAAAATGAGCAATGGATATGCACAGCAGTTTACAAAAGGAGAAATCAAAATAGAATATGAATCAAAGAAACCCAGCTGAAAATAATGCATATTTTCTTTTCCAATTTGCAAATATTAAAAAGAATTTTTGAGAAGAGCATGGGGAAATGAATTACTCATGCACTGGTAACCTTTTCTGAAGAGAAATTTAGCAATGTGTATTAAAAGCCTTAAGTGTGTATTTCTTTAACTTAATAGTTCGTTTTATATATTCATAGATGGTGACACAGACCATCCATATTACGTGGAAGACATTTATTCTTTTTAGATGCCCAGCATTTGAACCCCCTTCCTCTTGTAGTGTCCCCCACTAAGCGAGTCTTGTTGGAGTATTTATTTTAGTTGTCTGAGTACCTCCTACCTACCTTCATAGAATGTATATTCTATAAAGAAGGGGGTTTTGTTCCCTGTTGTGTCTCCAGTGTCCAGAATTGGGCATAGCTCATGGTAGGTGCCCAATATAAAAGAACCTGAGTGCCAGGTATTTTTCAGCTTCCCTTGCAGCTAGGTTGTGAGCAAGTAACTTGGATGCTGTTTGTTAGATGTATGTGTGCTAGATTTGGGCTCAGGAATAAACCTGTAAAAGTCAGGACCTGAAGAGGATTCTTAGCGAGCAGTAGAAGTTGTAGGAAGATAAGGTCCCTGGCAAAAGGCAGCGCGACAAGCCGCAGTGTGATGCTCACCAGTGGCTGGGGCAGTTCGTGCATCAGACTGGTTCTCTGGAAGGGTTTCAGGCCTTGCTCCTCTCTACATAGATCAGAGGCTGGTTCTCCAGCTTCCCTGATGATTCCGTGAGCTACCTAATATTAATTTCTTACAGTTTTATTCTTTAATTTAAAAATTTGAAACGTATGTACAAAAGAGTATGTAAAATAACTGTCGTGTTTAACTTCCAGATTAAAAAATCAGCTAGACTCAGTACCTTAGAAGCCTCCTGTTTATCCTTCACTGATTATGTTTTTCCTCCCACCCTCACAGGGTACCACTATCTTGATTTCTTATTAATTACTATTTTCTTTATAGTTTTATCACACATGCATCTGTCTCTAAACAATATATTATTTGGTTTTTGAATCAGAGCATGTGTTTTCTTTCATGACTTAATTCTTTTAGTTAACATTATGTTTTTTAGATTCACACATTACTTGTATTCAGCTGGTGTGCACTTGCATGGCTGTACCTGTGTTTACCTGGTGTTTATTCTGTTTGGTTAGTTTCTGTGCTGCCCATTTATTAAATCTTTTGAAAATCATCGCTGGATGCATTCATCTGATGTGTGTCCTGTATAATATTCTATTGTGTGAATTTACGGCAATTTCCTTATCTATTCCCCTATGGATGAATATTTGAATGCTTCAGGGTTTTTTTGGGTTGTAAGCAATGCTACACTGAGCATTCTCGGTAACATATCTCCTGTTATACACGCAGCAGGACATGTACACTCCCTAGGGCATATACCAAGGAATGGAATGCTGGGTTGCCTGGTGCACACATCTCCACATTTACTTGGGAATGTCAGTGTTGCCAAAATATTTGTATCCATCTACACTACCACCAGCCCCCTCCTTGCTCCACATCCTTGACAACATTTGATGCCACCTGGCCTTAAAGTTTTTGCCAATCCAGTGAGTGTGACATGATATTTCATTGTGGTTTTTGTTTACTTTCCATGATTACAGTGGAATGTATTTTCATAGCCTTATGAACTATTTGTGTTTTCTCTTCTGTAAAAATGCTGGTTCCTGTCTTTTGCTTATTTGTCTATTGAGTTGTCTTTTACTGATTTATAGGAATACTTTAATTATATAGTTGTATGAGTTGAATATGCCTTCTTAGTTTGTAGCTTATCGTTGCACTTTCTTGATGATTATCCTTTGTTTAACAGAAGGTTTTAATTTTAATATAATTTCAGTCTTTTCCTTAACGCTTTGTGCTTTCTGCATCTTAAGAAATCTTCCCCATTATGGAGATCATAAAGTCTCCTGTATTGTCTTCTAAATGATTTTTGGTTTTGCCTTCCGTGTTTAAATCTTTTTTTCTTAAATCTGAATTTTTTATTTGGTTGGTTTAAGGTAGGGATCCAATTTCATTATATTTTCAGTGTGGATAACCAGTTGTTCTTGTGTCATATATTAAATAGTCCCCTCTTTCCCTACTAACATGCAAACTCAGTTTGTTACACATCAAGTTTCCATGTATGTGTGGTCTGTTTCTAAGTTCTTTATTCTGTGCAGTTTGTCTGTTTATTTATTCTTGTGGCAGAACCTCAGTATCTAAATTACAATGGCTTTACTAGAAGTCTAAATGTTGGGTGGTAAAAGCCCCATCCCCACCCTATCTTGTTCTTGTTCTTCAGGAATAGTTTAGTTATTTAGGGCCTTTTGTTCTTTTGTATGAATTTTCTTTACTATTTTTCAATAATAGTAAAATATATAAAACATTTAATTTGCCATTTTAACCAGGTGACTGTACAGTTCGGTGGCATTAATTACATTCACAATGTTGTGCAGTGTTACCACTATCTAGTTCCAAAACTCTTCATTACTCCAAACAGAAACTCTCCCTCCTTCCTTACCCCAGTCCCTGCTAACTTCTAATCATTCTGTCTTTATGTATTTGCATTTTCCTAGATATTTCATATAAGTGGAATCATACAATATTTGTCTTTTTGAGTCTGGCTTATTTTATTTAGCATAATATTTTCAAGGTTCGCTGTGTTGCAGTATGTATCAGAACTTCCTTCCTTTTTACGGTGAATACGATTACACTGTATGCATATACCACATTTTGTTTATCTGTTCATCTGTTGTTGGGACACTTGGGTTGTTGCCACCTTTTGTGTATTGTGAATAGTCCTGATATGAATATTGGCATACAAGTATCTGAGCCCCTATTTTTTATTCTTTTGGGTACCTAGGAGTGGAATTCCTGGGTCAAATGGTTATTCTACATTCAACTTTTAGAACTGCTAAATTGCTTTCCACAGTGCTTCCTCATTTGTATAAACTTTAGAATCAGATTGTCAAATAAAGTACCATATTGAGATTTTATGTTACTGTACTCAATCTTAGATCATTTGAGGATGATAAACATGTTATGAAATTGAGACTTCAAATACAGGTGTATAGTATGTCTCTCTATGCCGGACTTTTTGATGTCTTTCAATAGAGTTTTATAGTATCTTCATAGGGATCTTGTATATCTTTTGTTGGGTTTATTCTTGGCTTCTTTGTATTTTTTATTGTTTTTTAACAACTAAATTTCTTTACAAAAATTAAATTTCTTGATTGTTGCTGGTGTTTTGAAATGCAGTTGACTTGAATATTTTTGATTCTGGCAAGCTTTCTTATATTAATTTTCAAAATTCATCTGTTAATTATATTTTTATTTTCTATATAGAGTCATGTCATCTACAGATGATGACAGTTTTGTTTCTTGCATCCCAATCTTTATTCCTTTTTATTTCCTTTTCTTTACTACACTGGTGGACCTGAAGTACAGTGTTAAATAGAAGCCAATTTTTCTTGGTCCTAATCTCAGAGTGATTGTTTTCAACTATTAACCATTAAGTTTGATGATTGCTTTAGGGTTTTGCTTGTTTGTTTGTTTGTAGATGGCCTTTTTCAAATTAATGACGTGCCCTTTTACCCGATTTTCAATTTATGAATGTTGAGTTTTCAAGAGTGATTTTTTTGCATCATACTGAGATAATTGTTTTTTCTTCTTTGATCTCTTAATATGATGACTTATACAAAAAATAAGTAATATTTGTAATATTAAACCAATGTTCCATTCCTTGGATTAAGTACAAATTAGTGTAATATATTACCCTTTTTATACATCACTGGATCCTAGTTACTAATTACTTTTTTAGCAATTTTACATCTATGTTCAAAAGTGGATTGGGTAGTGTTCCTTCTTTTATATTCTGGAATAGATTTTTTGGAAGATTGAATTACTTGTTCTTTGAGTGTTTGTAAGAACTCATCTTTAAAGCCATCTGGGTTTGGTACTTTGTGGAGGAGGTTTTAAATCTCTGATTCAATCTATTTAAAGCTGTGGGATTATTCACATTTTCCATTTTTTCTTGAGTCAAGTTTCCTCACTCCCACCTCCAGCCCCAGGAGTCTATCCATTTCATTTAGGTTTTAAAATTTATTGGCATAAACTCAAGTTGTTCATAATACTATTTATTCTTTGTAGTAGCTATAGATATGGCCCGTTTTTCATTCCTAGAATTGTCAAGTGGTGCCTTCCTTTCCTCCCCGCCATCCACCTTGAATAGTCTTGCCACATGTTTATCAGCCTTCAGAAACACCAAGTTTTGGTCTACTTGATCCTCTCTGTTGTGTTTTTAAATTTTTCATTAATATCTGCTCCTTCTTATTTCTTCCTACTTTCTATGGGTTTATTATGCTGTTATTTCTTGAATTTCTGACATTGGATGATCAACTTATTCTTTTTGAGCCTTTTTAATTCTTTAATGTCAGTATATAAAGCTATACATTTTCTTCTAAGTACCTCTTTAGCTGTATTCCTCAAGTTTTGATAAGCAGTATTTTGTCATTTTAGTTCTAATATTTTATACTTTCCATCATTATTTATTATTTGACCCATAAGTTGTTTAGGAAAATAATTTAAATTTCTAACAATATGCTATTTTTATAGTTACCTTTCTGTTATTAATGTCTAACTTAATTGTGTTAATATTCAGAGAGTGTGGTCTCTACTTATCTAATACCAGTCCTTTGGAATATGTTGAGGCTTGCTTTAAGGACTAGCATGTAATCAGTTTTCATAAATATACTCTTTGTTCTCATTAAGAATATATATTCTAATTATATATGTGCATATACATGCATGTATATGTATATATATACACAAACACTTCACGGGAGTGTTTTATATGTGTGCATTTTATTAATCTTGCTAGTTGTGTTCAAATCTCCTGTATCCTTTTTTTATTATTTTACTTCCTGTTCTGTCAATTACTGTAACAGGTATTAAAATTAAAAAACTCCCACTCTAACTGTAGATTTGTTAGTTTCCCCTTATGATCCTGTCAGATTTTACTTTATATATATATCTTTAGGCTACCTTTTTGGGTGTATATGAATTCAGAATTGTTATAGCTTTCTGGTTAATAGAACATTTTATAATTTTGTAATGCTCCTCTATCTGTAGTAATGTTATTTGTCTTAAAATCTATTTTGCTGGTGTTAATATGGCTACGCTAGTTTTCTTTTGGTTAGTATTTGCATGGCATATCTTCTGATGGAAACTTGGTGTATCTTTATATTTTAGATATGTCTTATAACCTGAACATAGCTGTATTTTATTTTTATCTAGTCTGACATATCTAGAGTTTAGCCTATTTCTACTGAAAGTAATTCTGATACACTTTTTTCATCAGATGTGTTTTATATTTGCCCCCCTTCATTTCTCCTCCTCCTCCTTCTTTAACTTTGTCATTTTGAAAATGTTTTGGGTTTTTTGTTATCTTTCCATTTTTTTCTCTTTGCTTGTATAGAAATTAGGTGATTTATTTCTAGTCATCTAGTAGATACTCTATTTCAGCACGGATGCTTCACAAAGTTCCAAGTTAATAATTTTACTTCTTTCCACAGGGTTCAAATACTTCACAAGCTTTCAAATCTGAGCACCCTCTTCTCTAGTTAGTCCTAACCTGTACCCCGCAGCCCCCGCCTTAAATTAGGCATCAGAAAAAGCTTAGCCTTTTTTATGTTTAACTCTACCCACACACTTTACCAGTATCTTGTCACACTATTGCTTGTTGCATTTCAGATGTTTAATTTTGATCATTTGTCTTTTGCCAGAAGTACAACATCTATTAGAATTTCTTAAAGTGAGGGTCTGTTATTGGCCAGCTGTCTCAGTTTTTGTTTGAAAATGTCTTTATTTTACCTCGGTTCTTAAAAGATATTTTTACTGAGTATAGAATTCTAGGTGGACCGTTACTTTCATTAAGCACATTGGCTAATATGATTTATTCTTGAGTTGTTGCTAATGAGAAGTCAGTCATTAGTTGCCATTCATTTGGAGATGATCTTTCTTTTCTCTGGCAGCTTTTAAGAGTGTATCTTTTTCTTTGATATACAGTTTTACTATGATGTATCTAGGTATGGATTTCTGTTTATTTACCCTGCTTGGAATTTGTTAGGGCTTCCTAGATCTCAGGATTGATGACTTTCAACAATTTTGCAAAACTCTCAGGCTTTGTCTCTTCAAATATTGCCTCTTCCTCATTCTCCCTATTACATCCTAATGCAATTCTGATTAGACTTAGTTCTTCTCTCTCTTCCTCCATGTCTCTTCTTTTTTATATATTCCATCTCTCTGGGCTATGTTTCTGGATGAATCAGTTCACTAGTTCTCTTTTTTTAGGGTGACCTTGACAAAAGCAGTTTTAGTGGAATGAGTCTGGATTGATTAGTCTGGACTGATGAAATAATGAGAGGTGAAGCAATGGAGACTTCTACTATAGTTAACTCAGTATGGAAATTTTGTTGTGAAGGGAGCAGAGAAATAAGAGAAAGAGTTATGGGAGAGTTGGGTTTTTTTGTTTTTAAAGATGAGTTATACTAAGGCATGTTTAGGTATTGATAGGAGTGATCTGGTAGAGAAGGAAACTTGATGATGTAGAAGAGAAGGGATAATTTAGGAATGAAATTGCTGAGAAAGTAAGAAGGAAACTGAAAGAAGACTGGAGCACAATGACTAAAGGCAAGAAGAACTTTGGAGGGATAGCAGGTACCATATAACACAGAATCATAAGGATTTTAGACTATCCTGAGAGCAGCAGGGAAGCATTGAAGGGACTTAAGCAGAATAGTAACAGGATCCATTTTCATACTATTTCTGTTGTAATGGTGTATGCGTGAGACTTCTAGAGCCTGATGCCATTAAACTTTAGAATCAAGCAATTATAATCTCCCTTTCTTAACAGTTATTTACTTAGCCATGTAATATGGTTTCCTCAGTCAGACATGAGTGGAAGTTTCCCTGGAATTAATATGATGGTTTTCTGCTGTGTTTGTGAGAGAGAGAGAGAGAGTGTACGTGTGAGACAGAGAGTGTGTTTGAGAGAGAGAGAGAGAGACAGAGGCGTAGACAGACCTGGTAGCCAAGATACTATTTTAAAAATTTAACTAACATAGCAATGAGGAAATTAGCTAACTCTGTTTAGCATGTTAATAATTTATGCATCATATGGTCTTAGAAATTCTTAAACTGACATCTTTTACAACTAGCTATTTTTGAGTTATTTTATAGATTCTAAGTAATCATGATAGATTTATGTAAGGATTTGTTTTAAACCCTAAGTTTTAAAACTTAACATAAAGAAAATTATTATTCTAATTTTTCTTTTCATCATAAATATCAGAATGTACTATTCTGTTTATGTTATCAGCTTCTTTAGAGATTATTCAGATTCTGAGTTGTCATTTTGACTAGCTAAATTTATCTTGATCCTTAGATTCTATATTTAATGAATATCTAACACTATGCTTGCACATAGTAGGCACTCAAAAAATATGTTTAGTGAATCAAGGTATGTGATACAGTGCTCTTAATTATACTTTAAGTTTCCTTTCTTAACTCCTTCCCTTCACCCAAAGTATATTGCCCTTTTTTGATACTCCTTTTCTTCCTGGCTTCACATTCTTCAGTATTCTGCTGTAATGTTATTGTTTTGCTATTTTCTCTTACTTGAAATTCCTTGTAAGGTTTAACTACGCTGAGTCTTTTCTTGAGACTCACGTACTTGCTATTTTGTATTCTAACCCTTATTGTTTGCCCACTTTCTCTTAGAAAATGTCTCTCTTCCCCTTCTCTCTCTTTTTTTTTTTTTTTGCGGTACGCGGGCCTCTCACTGTTGTGGCCTCTCCCGTTGCGGAGCACAGGCTCTGGACGCGCAGGCTCAGCGGCCATGGCTCACGGGCCCAGCCGCTCCGCGGCATGTGGGATCTTCCCGGTCCGGGGCACGAACCCGTGTCCCCTGCATCGGCAGGCGGACTCTCAACCACTGCGCCACCAGGGAAGCCCCTCCCCCTCTCTTTTGATCTATCTTTATTTCTGTTGAAAAAGTCATCTTTGAGGCTGTTTATGGTTTTGTGTTTTGTACTATTTCCATTGCAGTTTTCCCATCCTGAGGAACTATTTAGCTGTTACTTTGTAATTAATAAACATAATTTTATGTATTCTGTGTTTTTAGTCTATTGAAGACAATGAAGTATATTTGCCTAATGATGAGATTTGGACCTATGAGATTGATAGTGGGCTGTGGTAAGTAACTTTAAATTGCAGAATGTCCAGTCTTAATATCTGTTATAACTGCTGTCATAGCCCACAGGGAGTCTGAGACCATACTTAGAACGTGCTGCAACATTATATTGTCTCCCTTTCCTTTTCTTTCAATGCTTTATTCTCTCTGGCTGTTTCTTTCCCCAACTTGCTTCCTCTCTCCATTCTTTGTCCTCTACTATTCCTCTCAAGACTAAGGCTGTTTCTGAAGACTTTGCTTTGTTCTACTAACTAATTCCCAATTCTGGTGACATGTGAAGATTTTGTAACTTTTTTCTCCCCAGTAGGTTGAAAAATCTTTACCATGGATCTTCTTACAGGTTTTACAGTATTGGCTACCATTACATCTTAACTGTAATTGTCAGTGACAGTTTTCATTGAAAAAGTACTCATGGAATTCAAAGGGAATTTTAATTTGCTTTTCTGGAAAGTTATGGAATTCCACGTTATTCTTGCTGCAGGACGATGCACCTCATGGAAGGAGAACTCCCTACCTCCATGTCAGGAAGTTGCGGTGCTTGCCTTAATGGAAAGCTATACGTTTTTGGAGGATATGATGACAAAGGATACAGCAATCGAGTAATTTCTTTTTTCAATTCAGGAGCGCAGAAAAATGTAATGTTTAATGTGTCACTTCATCTCACAAGTTTACGAATGTATTTTACAAAGAAGACATATGTAGAAAAGCTTGAGCTTATGATGATAAGGTTTTAAAGATAGGGTGAAAATGCAGCATCGTGCTCCTCTCTTCTGCCATGTCTTTCTGCTTCAGAATTAACTACGTACTTAGTTGATATTCATAGGGCAAGAGCATGATGGGAAAAGATCCATTTCAGTATTTTTCATATTATCATTTTTGCTTCTAAAACATAGTCCCATTTTCATTAACTCTACAATTCAAATTTTTACCTTTTAAAAATCAGAAAGTAATATTATTAATTTTGGATCACATATCCCTGTGACATATGTTTAATTTTCCAATGTCTTGTCTGCTAATGGTGTTCTCCTCTTTTAAAAGCTTTATTTTGTTAATTTGCGAACAAGAGATGGAACCTATGTTTGGGAAAAAATCACCAACTTTGAAGGTCAACCACCCACACCACGTGATAAACTTTCCTGCTGGGTATATAAAGACAGGTAATGCAGCAAGGCCATCTCATTAACTGCACTCAAGTAAGGATTACAGCTTGTGACCAAAATAGAGAAAACTTGAAAGTCTGAAAATTTTTTCAAGATAGTTACAAACTTGTTTTGACACTGATGTTAAAGGCAGTTTTGAACCCTGGATAAGAGCCAGGTCATAAGAGTAAACATGGTGGAAGCAGCTATTTGGTTTTTAAAAATTCGTTACTTTTTAAATTTTCTGAATCGTTAATACAGTTACATGGTTCAAAAATCAAAACCATATTAAAAAGGATACAATGAAAAGTCTGGCTCCCACTCCTGTCCCCATCCATCCTGTTCCCACCCTCCACATGCACAATTAGCTACTTTTATTAATATCTTTTGTATTTTTATAGCAGTGGTTCTCAAACTTGTCTGCCATGGAAATAATCTGGGGATCTTTTAAAAGGTCTGAAGCCCAGATGATACCCCAGAACTAATCAAATTACAATCACTGGGGGTATGATTTTTTTAAGCTCCTCAGGTGATTCCAAGTGCAGGCAAGTTTGGGAACAACTGCGATCCCTGTGACTTTATGCAGATAGAAGCAAATACATAGGTACGTGCTCTTCTCTTCCTCCTCCTTACACAAATATCGGTGTACTCCGTACACTATTCTGCACCCTGCTGCTTCCTTTTTTTTTTTTGAGGGGGCCATGCCACACGGCATATGGGAATTGTAGTTCCCCGACCAGGGATCTAACCCACACGCCCTGCATTGGAAGTGCGGTGTCTTAACCACTGGACTTCTTTTAGTCAACAGTATACCATGGGGAACTTTCATCTTTCTGTATCTCTAGTTAGAAAGCTTGATTTTGTTTTTGTTTTTACAGCTGCATAGTATTCTCCTGTGTGGATATACCAAGTTTATTTAACCTTTCCCATACAGATGGCACAACACTTAGATTAAATGAATATCTTTGTGTATATATACATATGATTGCAGATCTATTTGTTGGATAAAATTCCAGAATTTGATTTCTGGTCAAAGAGTAATACATTTGTAATTGTGATAAATGTTTATGTTGCTAGGGTTGCTGTAACAGAGTTCTATAAACTGAATAATTTAAACAACAGAAATGTATTGTCTCATAGTTCTGGAGGCTAGAAGTCTGAGATCAAGGTGTCAGCAGGGTTGGTTCATTCTCTTGGTTTTGAGAAAGAATCTGGTTGATGCTTGTCCCCAGCTTCTGGTGATTTGTTGGCAACCTTTGGTGTGTTGAAGCAACACTCTGATCTCTGCCTTCATAGTCACATAGCATTCTCTCTGTGTGCTTGTCTGTCTCCAAATTTTCCCTTTTTGTAAGAATACCAGTCATATTGGATTAGGACCTACCCTCATGACTTCATTTTAACTTGATTGCCTCTATAAGGACCCTGTCTCTAAATAAGGTCACATTCTTTTTTAATTATTCTTATGTTTTTATTTCTAGAAAATATAATTGTTTTGCCTTCTTAATTGCAGTAATTCCTACTCTGCTTTTGTCAATATTCAGTTTATTTTAAAAAATCTCTTTAAACTGCAGGGGACACTTACAATAATTAAGATGGAGGGTGTTAAGTTTTAAAAGACAATCAGTTTAAATAATACACATTTATATTTTGAATACAAAAGGCAGACATTAAAATTTGACAAAATATTTTATAATTCTCAAAAAGCATATCAGAATTCCACAGGGTAAGAAATAAGATTATCTTGGTCATGAAAAGGTACATAGATCAAAATACTCTCTAGAATATGAGAATTTGGAAAGGAGAATCTTAAACCTTTGAATTGTGGATTAATCAGATTTAAATAGAAACCAACTGTGATTATACTGTTGTTGATTTCTCTGACCCTACAAATTGATAACCATTAGTACTCTGCTTTGAGTAGCCAATAATGTCACATTCTAAATGCAGGGGATTAGGACTTCTATATATGAATTTTGTGGGGGACACAATTCAATCCATAACATTGGATTTTGCCAGCTTTTTCTCCAATAAAGTTGTGCTGTTTTGTGTTGTCAGTAATGGAGTGCCTCTTTGTCCACAGCCTTGCCAAGAATTTGCAGGCAAACTTAGATGTTTTGGGCCAAATTGATAGGTGAGATGTGATGCCTCAGTCTTATTTTAATTTTCATATATTTAAGGGCAATTTTTATTTCTTTTTCTCTGAACTGAAAAATAAATCCTTTGCTAATTATTTTTTATTTGATTGTTGGCATTTATAATCTTGACTTCTAGGAGTTATTTATTTATAAAGAGATTAGTGTTTGACTGTGACATATGAAAATATTTTTTCCAGGTTGTCATTTATCTTTTGACTTTGCATAAAGTGTGTTTTGCATGTATTAAACAGCTTCTTAAAGCTGTTATTTAGGTAAATTTATCAATAATTTCTTTTCTGGCTTCTTGACTTTGAGTCAATGCAAAGGTTTTTTCCACTCCAAGATCATAAACTAATTCTCACATATTTTCCTCTAGTACTTTTGTTATTTTTAAAAACATGGGAGGGATTCCCTGGAGGTCCAGTGGTTAGGACTCCACACTTTCACTGCTGAGGGCATGGGTTTGATCCCTGCTCGGGGAACTAAGATCCTGCAAACCGTGTGGCACAGCCAAAAAAAAAAGAACCAGTAAAAACCTGTGAATGGTATGAGATATGAATCCAAGTTTATCTTTTATTATTTAGTTTTTAAATTTTATAACTGGTGGTTTGTACCTCTTCATCCCTTCACTATTTCACCCATCCCCCACCCTTCCCCTCTAGCAACCACTAGTTCGTTCTCTGTATCTGTTTTTTCATATTTGTTCTTTGTTTTGATTTTTACATTCTACACATAAGTGAAAACATGCAGTATTTGTTTTTTCTCTGATTTATTTCACTTAGCATAATATCCTCTGAGTCCATCCATGTTATCACAAATGGCAAAATTTCATTCCTTTTTATGGCTGAGTAATATTTCTTTGTGTGTGTGTGTGTGTGTGTGTGTGTGTGTGTGTGTGTACATACATACACACCACATCTTCTTTATCCATTCATCTGTTGATGGACACAGGTTGCTTCCATATCTTGGCTATTGTAAATAATGCTGCAGTGAACATTGGGTGTATATATCTTTTTGAATAAGTGTTTTCATTTTATTTGGTTAAATAGGAGTGGCATTGCTGGATAGTCTGGTAGTTCTATTTTTAATTTTTTGAGGAACCTCCATACTGTTTTCTATAGTGGTTGTATCAATTTACATTCCCACCAACAATGCATGAAGGTTTCCTTTTCTCCACATCTGTGCCAACACATGTTATTTCTTGTCCTTTTGATAATGGCCATTCTGACAGGTATAAGGTGACATCTCATTGTGGTTTGGGTTTGCATTTCCCTGACAATTAGTGATACTGAGCATCTTTTCATGTGCCTGTTGGACATCTGTATGTGTTCTTTGGAAAAATGGCTATTTAGGTCTCTCCCCCATTTTTTAACTGGGTTGTTTTTTTTTAACTGATGCTGAGTTGTTTGAGTTCTTTATATATTTTATATATTAGTGCCTAGTGGACATATCTTCTCCCATTCAGTAGGTTGCCTTTTTGTTTTATTGATGGTTTCTTTTGCTGTGCAAAAGCTTTTTAGTTTGTTGTGGTCCCATTTGCTTATTTTTGTTTTTGTTGCCCTTGCCAGAGGAGACAGATCCAAAAAAATATTGCTAAGGCTGATTTCAAAGAGTGTACTGCCTAAGTTTTCTTCTAAGGGTTTTATAGTATCAAGTCTTATGCTTAAGTCTTTAATGCATTTTGAGTTTATTTTTGTATATAGTATGAGAAAATGGTCTACTTTCATTCTTTTATAAGTAGCTGTAAGTTTTCCCAACATCACTTATTGAAGAGACTGTCTTTTCTCTGTTGTATATTCTTATGTTGTGGATTAACTGAGCATACGTGCATGGGTTTACTTCTGGGCTCTCTATTCTGTTTCATTGATCTATGTGTCTATTTTTGTACCAGTACCTTACTGTTTTTATTACTGTAGCTTTGTAGTATAGTTTGAAACCAGGGACCATGATACATTTAGCTTTGTTCTTCTTTCTCAAGATTATTTTGGCTATTTGGAGTCTTTTGTGGTTCCATAAAAATTTTAGGATTATTTGTTCTAGCTCTGTGAAAAAAATGCCATCAGTATTTTGATAAGGATTGCATTGAATCTGTAGATTGCTTTGGGTAGTATGAACATTTTAACAATATTAATTCTTCCAATCCATGAACATGAAATATCTTTCCACTTATTCATGTCATCGTCAATATCTTTCATCAGTGCCTTATAGTTTTCAGAGTACAGGTCTTTCACCTTTTTGGTTAAATTTATTCCTAGGTATTTTATTCGTTTTGATGCAATTGTAAATGGAATTATTTTCTTGATTTCTGTCTCTGATAGTTCATTATTAGTGTATAGAAATGCAACCGATTTATGTCTATTAATTTTGTGTCCTGTAACTTTATTGAATTCATTTATTAGTTTTTATAGTTTTTTGGTGGACTCTTTAGAGTATTCTATATATACAATCATGTCATCTGCAAATAGTGACAGTTTTATTCCTTCCCTTCCAATTTGGATGCTTTTTATTTCTTTTTCTTCTCTGATTGCTGTGGCTAGGATTTCCAATATTATGTTAAGTAAAAAAGGGGGCATCCTTGTATTGTTCCTGATCTTAGAGGAAATGCTTTCAGCTTTTCACCATTGACTATGATGTTTGCTGTGTGTTTGTCAAAAATGGCCTTTATTGTTGATGTGTGTTCCTTCTCTACCCACTTTGTTGAGAGTTTTTGTCATGAATCGATGTTGGATTTTGTCAAATGCTTTTTCTGTAGCTATTGAGTTGATTGCGTGATTTTTATCCTTCATTTTGTTAATATGGTGTGTCATGTTGATTGATTTGTGGATACTGAACCATTCTTGCATTCCTGGGATAAATCCCACTTGATCATTGTGTCTGATCCTTTTAACGTATTGTTGAATTCAGTTTGCTAGTGTTTTGTTGAAGATTTGTGTATCTATGTTCACCAGGGATATTAGCCTGTAAGTTTCTTTTTTTGTAGTGTCTTTTTCTGATTTTGGTATCAAGGTAATGCTGGCCTTGTAGAATGGGTTTGGAAACTTTCTCTCCTCTTCAATTTTTTTGGAATAGTTTGAGAAGGATAGGTGTTAAATCTTCTTTGAAGGTATGATAGAATTCATTTGTGAAGCCATCTGGTCCTGGACTTTTGTTTTTTGGGAGTATTTTTGATTACTGATCAATTTTATTGCTAGTAGTCAGTCTGTTCAGATTTTCTATTTCTTCCTCATTCAGTCTTGGGAGATTGTATGTTTGTAGGAGTTTATCCAGTTCTAGGTTGTTCATTTTTTTGGCTTATAATTGTTCATAGTAATCTCTTATGATTTGTATTTCTGTGGTATTGGTTGTAACTTCTCTTTTATTTCTGATTTTATTTATTTGGGTCTTCTCTCTTTCTTTATTGATGAGTCTGACTAAAAATTTTTCAATTTTGTGTATCTTTACAAAGAACCAGCTCTTATTTTCATTGATCTTTTCTATTAGTTTTTTAAATCTCTATTTTATTTATTTCTTCTCTGATCTTTGTTATTTCTTTCCTTCTGCTGACTTTGGGCCTTGTTTGTTCTTCTTTTTCTAATTCTTTTAGGTGGATCATATGGTAATTCTATGGTCAACATTTTTTTTAAGTTAATTTAATTTATTTTTTATTTATTTATTTTTGGCTGTGTTGGCTCTTCATTGCTGCGTGCGGGCTTTCTCTAGTTGTGGCGAGCGGGGGCTACTCTTCGTTGTGGTGCATGGGGTGCTTGTTGTGGTGGCTTCTCTTGTTGTGGAGCACAGTCTCTAGGCGCATGGGCTTCAGTAGTTGTGGCTCATGGGCTCTAAAGCGCAGGCTCAGTAGTTGTGGCGCACGGGCTTAGTTGCTCTGACGCATGTGGGATCTTCCTGGACCAGGGCTTGAGCCTGTGTCCCCTGCATTGGCAGGTGGATTCTTAACCGCTGTGCCACCAGGAAAGCCCCTACGTTCAACATTTTGAGGAGAACCAAACTGTTTTCCACAGTAACAATGCCATGTTATATTCCCACTATAAAAGTTCCAATTTTCTACATTCTCACCAACTCTTGCTATTTTCTTTTGTTTGTTTGTTTTATAATTGCCATTGTAATGGGTGTGAAGTGATATCCATTGTGTTTTTTTTTTTTTTCCCCCACCACGAGGGAGTCCTTTAATAGAGACGGGCGGACAGGGGACACAGCTCGGCCCTGCACCTGCAGTGCGGCAGCTCCTCCCCCACCTGGCGTGGCCCCAGGGTGGACACGGGAGAGGTGTGGTTTTAAAAAACACAGCGAGACCAATTCTTCACTTTCACAGAGAAGGGGAACTTGGGGGAGCCGAGTCCGAGCCCCGCCTCCAGCAGGAGGGAGCTTGCTGCCCGCCCCCCATCTGCACACGGCCAGGGCAGGAGCCCCCGGCTGCAGAGACCCAGCCACCCTACATCTGTCAGCGTTTCTACGCTACGTACACTGTTGTGCTGTAGAGGCCCCAACCCCAGCGTCAGCCTGAAGCCTCAGGTGGGAGGAGGGACGCCCCCAGCCCCTGCCACCATTGTGGTTTTGATTTGTGTTTCCCCAGTGACTGATGATGTTGACCATCTTTTCCTGGGCTTGTTGGCCATTTGTATATCTTCTTTGGAGAAATATCTAGTCCTTTGCCCATTTTTAAAAAATTGGATTGTTTTATCTTTTTGTTATTGAGTTGTAGGAATTCTTTACATATTCTGGATAGTAAACCCTTATCAGATATATGCAGTTTTCTTGTTGTGTTTTTGTCTGGCTTCAGTTTCAGGATAATGCTGGCCTCATTGAATGAGTTAGGAAGTGTTCCCTCCTTCTCAGTATTTTTAAATGTTTGAGAAGGGTTGGTATTAATTCTTCTTGAAATATTTGATAGAATTCACCACTGAAGCCATCTGGTCCTGGGCTTTTCTTTGTTGGGAGGTTTTAGGATTACTGATTCAGTCTCTTTACTTACTATATGTTTATTCAGATTTTTTATTTCTTCATGAGCCCCTTTTGGAAGTATGTGTCTTTCCAGGAATTTTTCTATTTCATCTAGTTTATACAGTCTGTTGGTATGCAGTTTTTTGGTATTCTCTGATGATACTTTTTATTTCTGTCTGTTATTTTTGGCTGTGTTGGGTCTTTGTTGCTGCATGTGGGCTTTCTCTAGTTGAAACTAGTCTCTAGTTTCAGTGTCCCCCTGTCACTCCTAATTTTAGTAATTTGAGTTTTCTCTACTTTTGTTTTAGTCAACCTAGCTAAAGGTTTGTCAATTTTGTTGATATTTTCAAAGACCCAACTTTTGGTTTTGTTGTTTCTCTCTATTGTTTTTCTATTCACCATTTTGCTTATTTCCCCTTTAATTTTTATTATTTCCTTCTGTTATCTCTGGGTTTAGTTTGCTTCTCTTTCTAGTTCCTTGATATGTATGGTTATATTATTGATATGAGATCTTTCTTTTTAAATTTGTGGGCATTTATAGCTATAAGATTCCCTCTGAGCACCACCTTCACAGTATTCCATAAGTTTTGTTTTATTCTGTTTGCATTTTCAGTCATTTCAAGGTATTTTCTAATTTCCCTTGTGATGTTTTTCACTCATTGGGTTGACAGATTTTTTTCTTTCTTTCAGCACTTTAATGACTTTATTACATTGCCTTTGGGCCTCCATTTTTCTGGTGAGAAATTCACTTATTTGTATTTATCCAGCTTGGAGTGTGCTGAGCTTCTGGGGTTGGTGGATATATATCTTTCATCAGTTTTAGGAAGTTCTTATTAATTAACAAATATTTCTTCTACCCATTTATTTGTCTCTTTTCCTTCTGGGACTCCTATTATATGCACATTAGATCATATGATATTGTTATACAGAGCTTGGGCTCCCTTCCCCGCCCCCGACTCTTTCATTCTCTTTGTTTTAATTTGGATACTTTTTTTTACCAGTTGACTTATCTTCAAGTTCACTGATCTTTTCCATTGCTATGTCCAGTTTCCTGTTATGACTATGTAATGAATTTCTTTATTTCTGACATCTTATTTTCCAATTTTTTGCATTTTCATTTCACTCTTTTTCATGGTTCCATGTCTCTGCCAAAATTACCTAGTTCTTCCTGCACATTGTCCACCTTTTACAGACTGGTCTGTTACTATTTCTACCATAGTTATTTTAAAGGCTGTGTCTAATAATTCTAATATCTGGGCCACCTTGGAGTCAGCTTATATTGACTCTTTCCTCTCTTGATCATGGGTCACTTTTTTTGCCTTTTCTTATACCTTGTAATTTCTTCATCATTTGACAGACATTCTGTATGAAAGAACAGTAAAGTTGGGAATAAACAATATTTCTTTCCAGAAAAGGACATGCCCTTTTTTTCCTTTTTCAGGTTGCTAGAGTGGGATTTAAGTCAGTCTAATCTATAGTTGATCTGTATCTGGGCTTTGTTGCAGCTTTAGTTTGATTCAGTTTAACCACTGTCTTCAAATGTTCTCATGCAGGACCAAGACTTTCCTTTGCTACAGTCCCATGTTTGAGCACTAGAGAGTGTCTAGAGATTTTGAACAGTGCTTCACAGCTGAGTACCTACTTCTCAGAACTGTGGGAGATCTCTCCTTGTTTCATAGCCTACTTGTGTTGCTAGGGAGTTCTCTTTGCTCTCCAATCCCACTTTATACTTTCTGTACCTTGAGAGATCTCTTTCAGCACTGCCCCTCCCCCCCTGGCCTTTTGAGGGCAGCCACCCTGTATGCTATAACGGCTTGGCATGCCTCTGAGGTGTTTCTGTCATATCTCCTGCCCAGATCCCAAACTTTAGAGTTGATAGCTCAGATTGCCTCAAGGAGAGTTGCTCAGCTCTTCTCTGCTTCCAGCTGTTGGTGACTGACCCTGAGCCCTCCCTAAAGACTATGTGAAAAAGTTGTTCAGTAGGTTCAAGCTCCCTCTGTGGCTGAGTTTCTTAAGATTCTAATTTGCTATGCCAGCCTACATGTGACTGTTAAAATTTTGGGTGGCTTCTTTTACAAACCCAATCTGTGCTGGATTCTTTCTCCTCCTGCTGTTACATCGGGTATGAAAGCAGCCATGGGCCTCTTCTCTCCTACTGCGAGCTTATCACTTTCTGGAATTAGTTCATTTAGGTCTCTTTGCTCCCATAGCTCTTTGATTTTTTTTTTTAAACAATGGTTTTGTAGTTTATATGGCTTGTTTAGGTTGTGACGGAAATGATGTCTTCCAACTTTCTGTGAACAGACTGAAAGTAGAACTCCTGAAGTGTGTGCTTTGTTTTGTTTTTCAGATTAATATATTTTGGTGGCTATGGGTGTAGGAGACACAATGAACTCCAAGATTGTTTTGATGTTCATGATGCGTCTTGGGTAAGAGAGTAATCCCTGTTTACATTTTCCTCTAAGTTACTGTCACGTTACAGTCTTCAGAAATAATGAATGCAGTTTTTCTCATTTTAATTTGCTGTAATTGATATTATGAAAAAAATTGTATTTTCTCTCTTTTGAATTTGGATTCAGTTGCAGGAAGTTCTCTCACCTAATTATATCAGCCTTCATGGCTACTGGCAGAGTAATGTCTTTTCTGATGCCATTAATCACTTATAGCTGCTTCTGTTAGAAAACTAGTGGCTTTAGCACAACTTGGAAAAACTTTGTTCTTAGGTAACCGCAGTGGCTGTTGCTGACATACACCTCCTTTTAGGTATGTCCACCAGAACTATTCATAGCTCAGTCTGGCTTCTGTATGAGAGTGAGTAAGTTGGTAGTCATATTACTTTTTCTATTTATTCTTACTGGTTAGAGAATAAATTATTATTAAGGAAAGAACTCATGACTTATAAAAATGAAATCTTTTAAAAGATAACTTTAAAAACCATTGATCTCACCACCAAGATACACAGTAACTCTTCAGTTTTACCTTCTAGTAGAATGTATTATTATTATACATTATTAATGTAAAGGTGTATATACAGTTCATGTATATCTCTTTGTATATAGGTATTTAAAAATTCTCCATAGTCTTTATTTAGACTATATGTGAAATTAATACATGCTAATTAATAAAACTGAATGGTTTTTAAGTGTTAAAAATGGTTTACATGGTTTTTGAGTTTTTAAAATGAAATATCTTTAAAGTTTTGCTACTTACAGTATTACTGATAATTTTTAGTAATATAACTTCCCATTAATTATGTCTACTCATCAGTGAAATCTCTCATTTTTTTCTCCTCTAGTACAGTTAGGCTAATGATCATGTCCTAAAGTTTATGGTGTACAGGTAGATTTTTTCATTTAGATTCTAAACTAAGTAAATTATGTAGTTTATTTGGCTTGTTTGACAAGTCCTGACAAAAATGAATGATATATTCCTGACATATAACATAAAACTGGTACAGAGGTAAGCTAGAATAGTGGTAGAGGATTTCAGCAATGCAGAAGATGCTAAATACAGTCTAACTGCTAAATCTTTGCCTTGCCAATAGTTTCGTCTTCCTAGAAGGCAAGAGAGTGAGCATAAGTTTGATGCATAAGAACAAGGTGCTTGGTTAACTAGAATTGATTGGAATTTTTTGGAAAAAGGAATCATTGTTCCCTAAAGTTTCTAACAGCAATGATTAGGAATTCTGAACCTGTACTTTAGGAAAAGAGATTTCCAAATGTAAATATCATTCTGTTCTCTGAAATTTTAAAAGAGATATTCCTTTGAGAGAAGTGGAAAATTGTCAACAAGCAAAGTTATGACTCATGCAAGCAATACTACGAGAAGGAAAGTTGCCAGGTGATGCTGCTATGGCTTAGGGACCACACTTTGTGAGCCACTGGTATATGCATTAGCTTTACGACTGTGGTTACACTGGTGTATGCGTTAGCTTTATGACTATGGTCACACTTAACTCTATTTCTGTAAAAGTGCCTATTATTTCACCAGTAAATATGCAGTGAAACTATAATACTAATCTAAAAATTATAAAAGCTTTTAAAAATATTTTTAAAATCTCTTTTTTAGGAAGAGCAGATATTCTGGGGATGGCATAATGATGTTCACATATTTGACACAAAGACACAGAGTTGGCTTCAACCAGAAATTAAAGTAAGTATTGTAAAAAGTCACCTTTATGTTTGTATACTCATTAATACTTTTAAAATCTATTTCTTTTACTGAGTTATTGGATTTCAGTAATTGAGTTTGTTATCATATACAAAGGGGTTCTCTTATGAGAACTGTTATTAGTACTTTTTTTTTTCATTTTAACATCTTTATTGGAGTATAATTGCTTTACAATGGTATGTTAGTTTCAGCTTCACAACAAAATGAATCAGTTATATATATATACATATGTTCCCATATCTCTTCCCGCTTGCGTCTCCCTCCCTCCCACCCTCCCTATCCCAGCCCTCCAGGCGGTCACAAAGCACCGAGCTGATCTCCCTGTGCTATGCAGCTGCTTCCCACTAGCTATCTACCTTACGTTTGGTAGTGTATATATGTCCGTGCCTCTCTCTCGCTTTGTCACCGTTTACCCTTCCCCCTCCCCATAGCCTCAAGTCCATTCTCTAGTAAGTCTGTGTCTTTATTCCTGTTTCACCCCTAGGTTTTTCATGACATTTTTTTTCTTAAATTCCATATATATGTGTTAGCATACGGTATTTGTCTCTCTCTTTCTGACTTACTTCACTCTGTATGACAGACTCTAGGTCTATCCACCTCATTACAAATAGCTCAATTTCGTTTCTTTTTATGGCTGAGTAATATTCCATTGTATATATGTGCCAC
The DNA here is from genome assembly GCF_963455315.2 of Globicephala melas. Classification (NCBI taxonomy): domain Eukaryota; kingdom Metazoa; phylum Chordata; class Mammalia; order Artiodactyla; family Delphinidae; genus Globicephala; species Globicephala melas. The sequence goes on from NC_083315.2 coordinate 127,128,547, forward strand.
GTCTTCTTTATCCATTCATCCGATGATGGACACTTAGGTTGTTTCCATCTCCGGGCTATTGTAAATAGAGCTGCAATGAACATTTTGGTACATGACTCTTTTTGAATTATGGTTTTCTCAGGGTATATGCCCAGTAGTGGGATTGCAGGGTCATATGGTAGTACTATTTGTAGTTTCTTAAGGAACCTCCATACTGTTCTCCACAGTGGCTGTATCAATTTACATTCCCACCAACAGTGTAAGAGGGTTCCCTTTTCTCCACACCCTCTCCAGCATTTATTGTTTCTAGATTTTTCGATGATGGCCATTCTGACTGGTGTGAGATGATATCTCATTGTAGTTTTGATTTGCATTTCTCTAATGATTAGTGATGTTGAGCATTCTTTCATGTGTTTGTTGGCACTCTGTATATCTTTGGAGAAATGTCTATTTAGGTCTTCTGCCCATTTTTGGATTGGGTTGTTTATTTTTTTGTTATTAAGCTGCATGAGCTGCTTATAAATTTCGGAGATTAATCCTTTGTCAGTTGCTTCATTTGCAAATATTTTCTCCCATTCTGAGGGTTGTCTTTTGGTCTTCTTTATGGTTTCCTTTGCTGCGCAAAAGCTTTTAAGTTTCATTAGGTCCCATTTGTTTACTTTTGTTTTTATTTCCATTTCTCTAGGAGGTGGGTCAAAAAGGACCTTGCTGTGATTTATTTCATAGAGTGTTCTGCCTATGTTTTCCTCTAAGAGTTTGATAGTTTCTGGCCTTACATTTAGGTCTTTAATCCAATTTGAGCTTATTTTTGTGTATGGTGTTAGGGAGTGATCTAATCTCATACTTTTACATGTAGCTGTCCAGTTTTCCCAGCACCACTTATTGAAGAGGCTGTCCTTTTTCCACTGTACATTCCTGCCTCCTTTGTCAAAGATAAGGTGACCATATGTGCGTGGGTTTATCTCTGGGCTTTCTATCCTGTTCCATTGATCTATCTTTCTGTTTTTGTGCCAGTACCATACTGCCTTGATTACTGTAGCTTTGTAGTATAGTCTGAAATCAGGAAGCCTGATTCCTCCAGCTCCGTTTTTCGTTCTCAAGATTGCTTTGGCTATTCAGGGTCTTTTGTGTTTCCATACAAATTGTGAAATTTTTTGTTCTAGTTCTGTGAAAAATGCCAGTGGTAGTTTGATAGGGATTGCATTGAATCTGTAGATTGCTTCGGGTAGTAGAGTCATTTTCACAATGTTGATTCTTCCCATCCAAGAACATGGTATATCTCTCCATCTATTTGTATCATCTTTAATTTCTTTCATCAGTGTCTTATAATTTTCTGCATACAGGTCTTTTGTCTCCTTAGGTAGGTTTATTCCTAGATATTTTATTCTTTTTGTTGCAGTGGTAAATGGGAGTGTTTTCTTGATTTCACTTTCAGATTTTTCATCCTTAGTGTATAGGAATGCCAGAGATTTCTGTGCATTAATTTTGTATCCTGCTACTTTACCAAATTCATTGATTAGCTCTAGTAGTTTTCTGGTAGCATCTTTAGGATTCTCTATGTATAGGATCATGTCATCTGCAAAGAGTGACAGCTTTACTTCTTCTTTTCTGATTTGGATTCCTTTTATTTCCTTTTCTTCTCTGATTGCTGTGGCTAAAACTTCCAAAACTATGTTGAGTAAGAGTGGTGAGAGTGGGCAGCCTTGTCTTGTTCCTGATCTTAGTGGAAATGCTTTCAGTTTTTCACCATTGAGGACGATGTTGGCTGTGGGTTTGTCATATATGGCCTTTATTATGTTGAGGAAAGTTCCCTCTATGCCTACTTTCTGCAGGGTTTTTATCATAAATGGGTGTTGAATTTTGTCAAAAGCTTTCTCTGCATCTATTGAGAGGATCATATGGTTTTTCTCCTTCAATTTGTTAATATGGTCTATTACGTTGATTGATTTGCGTATATTGAAGAATCCTTGCATTCCTGGAATAAACCCCACTTGATCATGGTGTATGATCCGTTTAATGTGCTGTTGGATTCTGTTTGCTAGTATTTTGTTGAGGATTTTTGCATCTATGTTCATCAGTGATATTGGCCTATAGTTTTCTTTCTTTGTGACATCCTTGTCTGGTTTTGGTATCAGGGTGATGGTGGCCTCATAGAATGAGTTTGGGAGTGTTCCTCCCTCTGCTATATTTTGGAAGAGTTTGAGAAGAATAGGTGATAGCTCTTCTCTAAATGTTTGATAGAATTCGCCTGTGAAGCCATCTGGTCCTGGGCTTTTGTTTGTTGGAAGATTTTTAATCACAGTTTCAATTTCATTACTTGTGACTGGTCTGTTCATATTTTCTATTTCTTCCTGATTCAGTCTTGGCAGGTTGTGCCTTTCTAAGAATTTGTCCATTTCTTCCAGGTTGTCCATTTTATTGGCATAGAGTTGCTTGTAGTAATCTCCCATGAGCTTTTGTATTTCTGCAGTGTCAGTTGTTACTTCTCCTTTTTCATTTCTAATTCTATTGATTTGAGTCTTCTCCCTTTTTTTCTTGATGAGTCTGGCTAATGGTTTATCAATTTTGTTTATCCTTTCAAAGAACCAGCTTTTAGTTTTATTGATCTTTGCTATCGTTTCCTTCATTTCTTTTTCATTTATTTCTGATCTGATTTTTATGATTTCTTTCCTTCTGCTAACTTTGGGGTTTTTTTTGTTCTTCTTTCTCTAATTGCTTTAGGTGCAAGGTTAGGTTGTTTATTCGAGATGTTTCCTGCTTCTTAAGGTAGGATTGTATTGCTATAAACTTCCCTCTTAGATATGCTTTTGCTGCATCCCATAGATTTTGGGTCGTCATGTCTCCATTGTCATTTGTTTCTAGGTATTTTTTGATTTCCTCTTTGATTTCTTCAGTGATCACTTCGTTATTAAGTAGTGTATTGTTTAGCCTCCATGTGTTTGTATTTTTTACAGATCTTTTCCTGTAATTGATATCTAGTCTCATAGCGTTGTGGTCGGAAAAGATACTTGATACAATTTCAATTTTATTAAATTTACCAAGGCTTGATTTGTGACCCAAGATATGATCTATCCTGGAGAATGTTCCATGAGCACTTGAGAAAAATGTGTATTCTGTTGTTTTTGGATGGAATGTCCTATAAATATCAATTAAGTCCATCTTGTTTAATGTATCATTTAAAGCTTGTGTTTCCTTATTTATTTTCATTTTGGATGATCTGTCCATTGGTGAAAGTGGGGTGTTAAAGTCCCCTACTATGAATGTGTTACTGTCGATTTCCCCTTTTATGGCTGTCAGTATTTGCCTTATGTATTGAGGTGCTCCTATGTTGGGTGCATAAATATTTACAATTGTTATATCTTCTTCTTGGATCTATCCCTTGATCATTATGTAGTGTCCTTCGTTGTCTCTTCTAATAGTCTTTGTTTTAAAGTCTATTTTGTCTGATATGAGAATTGCTACTCCAGCTTTCTTTTGGTTTCCATTTGCATGAAATACCTTTTTCCATCCCCTTACTTTCAGTCTGTATGTGTCTCTAGGTCTGAAGTGGGTCTCTTGTAGACAGCAAATATATGCGTCTTGTTTTTGCATCCATTCGGCCAATCTGTGTCTTTTGGTGGGAGCATTTAGTCCATTACATTTAAGGTAATTATCGATATGTGTGTTCCCACTCCCATTTTCTTAATTGTTTTGGGTTTGTTATTGTAGGTCTTTTCCTTCTTTTGTGTTTTTTGCCTAGAGAAGTTCCTTTAGCAGTTGTTGTAGTTGTGGTTTGGTGGTGCTGAACTCTCTCAGCTTTTGCTTGTCTGTAAAGGTTTTAATTTCTCCATCAAATCTGAATGAGATCCTTGCTGGGTAGAGTAATCTTGGTTGCAGGTTTTTCTCCTTCATCACTTTCAATATGTCCTGCCACTCCCTTCTGGCTTGCAGAGTTTCTGCTGAAAGATCAGCTGTTAACCTTACGGGGATTTCCTTGTGTGTTATTTGTTGTTTTTCCCTTGCTGCTTTTAATATGTTTTCTTTGTATTTAATTTTTGACAGTTTGATTAATATGTGTCTTGGCGTATTTCTCCTTGGATTTATCCTGTACGGGACTCTCTGTGCTTCCTGGACTTGATTAACTATTTCCTTTCCCATATTAGGGAAGTTTTCAACTATAATCTCATCAAATATTTTCTCAGTCCTTTTCTTTTTCTCTTCTTCTTCTGGAACCCCTATAATTCGAATGTTGGTGCGTTTAATGTTGTCCCAGAGGTCTCTGAGACTGTCCTCAGTTCTTTTCATTCTTTTTTCTTTATTCTGCTCTGCAGTAGTTATTTCCACTATTTTATCTTCCAGGTCACTTATCCGTTCTTCTGCCTCAGTTATTCTGCTATTGATCCCATCTAGAGTATTTTTCATTTCATTTATTGTGTTGTTCATCATTGTTTGTTTCATCTTTAGTTCTTCTAGGTCCTTGTTAACTGATTCTTGCATTTTGTCTATTCTATTTCCAAGATTTTGGATCATCTTTACTATCATTATTCTGAATTCTTTTTCAGGTAGACTGCCTATTTCCTCTTCATTTGTTAGGTCTGGTGGGTTTTTATCTTGCTCCTTCATCTGCTGTGTGTTTTTCTGTCTTTTCATTTTGCTTATCTTACTGTGTTTGGGGTCTCCTTTTTGCAGGCTGAAGGTTCGTAGTTCCTGTTGTTTTTTGTGTCTGTCCCCAGTGGCTAAGGTTGGTTCAGTGGGTTGTGTAGGCTTCCTGGTGGAGGGTACTAGTGCCTGTGTTCTGGTGGATGAGGCTGGATCTTGTCTTTCTGGTGGGCGGGTCCACGTCTGGTGGTGTGTTTTGGGGTGTCTGTAGACTTATTATGATTTTGGGCAGCCTCTCTGCTAATGGATGGGGTTGTGTTCCTGTCTTGCTAGTTGTTTGGCATAGGATGTCCAGCACTGTAGCTTGCTGGTCGTTGAGTGAAGCTGGGTGCTGGCGTTGAGATGGAGATCTCTGGGAGATTTTCGCCGTTTGATATTATGTGCAGCTGGGAGGCCTCTTGTGGACCAGTGTCCTGAAGTTGGCTCTCCCACCTCAGAGGCACAGCACTAACTCCTGGCTGCAGCACCAAGAGCCTTTCATCCACACCGCTCCTTAATTTGGGATGATTCGTTGTCTATTCATGTATTCCACAGATGCAGGGTACATCAAGTTGATTGTGGAGCTTTAATCCGCTGCTTCTGCGGCTGCTGGGAGAGATTTCCCTTTCTCTTCTTTGTTCTCACAGCTCCCAGGGGCTCAGCTTTGGATTTGGCCCCGCCTGTGCGTGTAGGTTGCCGGAGGGCGTCTGTTCTTTGCTCAGACAGGACGGGGTTAAAGGAGCCGCTGATTCGGAGGCTCTGTCTCACTCAGGCCGGGGGTAGGGAGGGTCACGGAGTGCGGGGCGGGCCTGCGGCGGCAGAGGCCTGGGCTAGCCTGAGGCGCGCCGTGCGTTCTCCTGGGGGAGTTGTCCCTGGATCCCGGGACCCGGGCAGTGGCGGGCTGCACAGGCTCCCCGGAAGGGGGTGTGGATAGTGACCTGTGTTTGCACACAGGCTTCTTGGTGGCGGCGGCAGCGGCCTTAGCGTTTCATGCCCGTCTCTGGGCTCCGTACTTTTAGCCGCGGCTCGCGCCCGTCTCTGGAGCTCTCTTAAGCAGCGTTCTTAATCCCCTCTCCTCGTGCACCAGGAAACAAAGAGGGAAGAAAAAGTCTCTTGCCTCTTCGGCAGGTCCAGACTTTTCCCCGGACTCCCTCCCGGCTAGCCGCGGTGCACTAACACCCTGCAGGCTGTGTTCACGCAGCCAACCTCAGTCCTCTCCCGGTGCTCCGACAGAAGCCGGAGCCTCAGCTCCCAGCCCTACCCGCCCCATCGGGCGAGCAGACAAGCCTCTCGGCTGGTGAGTGCCGGTCGGCCCGATCCTCTGCGCTGGAATCTCTCTGCTTTGCCTTCCGCACCCCTGTTGCTGTGCTCTCCTCCGCGGCTTCGAAGCTCCCCCACTCCGCCACCCGCAGTCTCCGCCCGCGAAGGGGCTTCCTAGTGTGTGGACACTTCCTCCTTCACAGCTCCCTCCTGCTGGTGCAGGACCCGTCCCTATCCTTTTGTCTCTGTTTATTTTTTTCTTTTGCCCTAACCAGGTACGTGGGGGGTTCCTTGCCTTTTGGGAGGTCTGAGGTCTTCTGCCAGCGTTCAGTAGGTGCTCCGTAGGAGTTGTTCCACGCGTAGATGTATTTCTGGTGTATCTGTGGGGAGGAAGGTGATCTCCGAGTCTTACTCTTCCGCCATCTTCCTCATCTGTATCAGTACTTTTTTTAATCACATATTTTTCTCCAGGCTAAACTAAGGTTTTCTAGAAAAATCTAAAGAGGCACCGTCATCATTCTTTACCCACACGTGTAATGCCCTGATTTAATGAAGTCTCTTAAAAAGTCCTTGTGTAACAAAGTCCATGATTTTAAAAAGCCCATGTTTCATAAACCCTCGAAATCTTAATACTCTTTCATCTGCTAGTGAGCAAACACAAATTCACATTAGTTTACGCCATTAAAAAATTCTCACATAGCTGGGAAGTATATTTTGAAGTGGCTCACACAGTGGAAGAGCTACAGGGACCAGGACCTTAGGAACTGGAGCCAGTTATCCAACACCATCACAATATTTGCATCTCTCTGTTGGCTTCTCCCTGCTTCTCTGTGTGCTAGCTTTATTCTGTCTACTGCAGACTGTCCAGCTCATTTAGAAGGGAATATGGCCCTGGCTACACCAGCAGATCTTTCTATTGGTGCTGTATTCTGTCAATGTCTATATCTTTGTCCTAGAAAAGGACTCTGGCTCTACTTAGGCATGTTCCTACTCTATATGAGTCCCTGCTGCCAAGGGGATGACTGGCCAGGTCTGAGTCTCAGGTCTGTCCCTAGGGGAGCAAGGTATTGTGATTGGTCAGCTCAACGGAACTGTGCAGAATAGAATGCTGAACAGGCAAAACCAAATTTCTGTCCACTAACATGCACATATGACTAAATTTCCTTGCAGTTCAGCTTCTGTAGATGGTAGTGAGGGAGGTTCTGTGCAAAATAGCAGGTGTTACAAGGTTTGACCCTTCTCAGCATCCTCTTTTTCCAAGCAGTGCTTTTCAGGTTTTCAGTGCTCTTCTGTTCTCTTCTAATTTTGGAACTGATCAACTATCAGTCGGTCATATTTGTTGATTGAATTTTCCTGCAGTCAGCATTTTAATGTTAAGATTTATGTATTAATGAAATAAAAGCATCTTATCTCTGCTAAAATAATTTCGTATCAGCAAGCAGGTGGAGAGAAATATTATTGAGACTGGATCTACTGAAACTCATCCTGGATCTCTTTCAGGCCTCTTAACGCTCTGCTACCTTAGAGAATAAGCAAGAGTCTGGAGCTACTGCAGGCATATTTTTAGAATGTACTCCTTGGGATAAGTGAACTGAGGTAGCTTATAATTAGTTCTTTGGACTTCAGGTCTTCCTGTTGTGATTCCTTCTCTCTCTCCTTACCTTAATCCGTACCCCTTCCCCCCTTCTGCACCAACAGCCTAACGGGCACTGACACTCTTTCAGTTAGTGTTTAACAGTATTTTCACTGTGATTTCTCTGATTATTTCTTCAAATAAGTTCTTACATTGTTTATATTATATCTGAAGGTTTTTCTGATGTGGTTGCAGCTAGAATTTGTTCCCTTTATTTTTTAGAGACATTCTTAAATTAATTAATTGTTCCTAAATATCTGCAGCAAAAGGAAAGGTAACATGGTAGAGTGTTAGAGTTATTGCTGTTGAAGTTGAAGAAACTGGTTGAAAAGAACTGTGTACTTTTAGATAAGCCATATAATGTCATCTGTTAAATGGAAAGTTGACAGTGTTTTCCTACATGGGACTTATAACCCTATGAGAACAGTAGAATATAATAGTGGTCTTTGGGTTATTTTCAGTATTTCAAATGACCTCATAAGCACTGTGCATTATTTATGCAGTTAGCCACATAGGCTAATGCAAATGCCATTACTTTGTTTTTGTTTGGACCGGTATGAACTCAGTTTATTCAGAAGCTTTGGTTGGATATTAAATGTATTTCATAAATAAAAAAGGAGAAAGTCAATATTTATTTCATAATGAATGTGTATATAGTAGAAGAATTTTTCCAGAATTTCAGATCAGGGATGGGGCAATAAAACTTTTGTTTTGTTGGAAGTATTGGGAACTGCAACACAAATGGTTCTTTCTCATTTATGGTTCTCTCTCATTTATTTAAGTGTTATATAGGTAATATCTGAATTATTTCTTACCATTTTGACCTCATAATTATTCAAGTAAAAAATTCTAGGAGGTTATGATATTGGATGTAGTGCTTAAATTTCCTGTGCCCCCATTTGGTAGCCAATGAGCTGAAAATGTTGGGTTCTTTCAGAACTTGGAATTAAATACATACACAGAAGTACCCACCATGAACACATGGAAATTATGCAGAAAATTCTTCCTTCAAATCTTATTCATTAATCTACCCATTATACCCTCTCTTTTCCCACCAACCCCAAACTTCTCTGAAGAAAAGTTCTGCTATATTTATTCAAAGTAAAGTATAAAGAAGTATTATCAGTTAATGTGAAGAGTTTTAGTAAGAGCTAAACACTGGCTTAAGCCAAGAATGAAGTTCTTATTGTGGAATTTGAAGCATCAAGAGTTTTGGGGGGCAGACTGACTTTTTTTAAGTCTCTGAGATCATCACACAGTGTACTGCTCACTCATATTAATATTAACTCTGTGTGTGTGTGTGTCTCTGTGTGTGTGTATGAGTGAGAGAGAGAGAGGGAGAGAAAAGAGAGAGGAAAAGGGAGGAAAAGAGGGGGTGGGATGGGCAAGGGAGAGAAAGAAAATGTTTTTAAATATTTATATATGTGTATATATATATATATATTTTTTTTTTTTTTTTCCTGTACACGGGCCTCTCACTGCTGTGGCCTCTCCCGTTGCGGAGCACAGGCTCTGGAAGCACAGGCTCAGTGGCCATGGCTCACGGGCCCAGCCGCTCTGCGGCATGTGGGATCTTCCCAGACCGGGGCACGAACCTGTGTCCCCTGCATCGGCAGGCGGACTCTCAACCACTGCGCCACCAGGGACGCCCTAAATATTTATATTTTAAGCTAAAATTTATGTGAAAATTTTTTTCTTTTTTTTATACATTTATTTATTTATTTTGGCTGCGTTGGGTCTTCCTTGCTGTGTGCGGGTTTTCTCTAGTTGGGGTGAGCGGGGGCTACTATTCGTTGCAGTGCACGGGCTCCTCACTGTGGTCTTCTCATTGCGGTGGCTTCTCTTGTTGCGGAGCACGGGCTCTAGGCGCCCGGGCTCAGTAGTTGTGGCGCATGGGCTTAGTTGCTTCATGGCATGTGGGATTTTCCCGGACCAGGGCTTGAACCCATGTCCCCTGCACTGGCAGGCAGATTCCCAACCACTGCACCACCAGGGAAGTCCCTATGTGAAATCTTATTTTACCAAATAGTGTCAGGCATTTAAGAAAAACACTTTAAAAAGTAAAGATCAGGGACTTCCCTGGTGGTCCAGTGGTTAAGAATCTGCCTTCTAATGAAGGGCACGTGGGTTCAATCCCTGGTTTGCTGTGGGGCAGCTAAGCCCTCACACCACAACTACTGAGCCCGCATGCCTCAACTAGAGAGCCCGTGTGCCACAATAAAAGATACTACATGCTGCAAATAAGACCCAACACAGCCAAAAAAAAAATTAATTAATTAAAAAAAATAAATCAGTCAATATTGTAAAAAAAAGTAAAAATCAGGGTGAATAAATGTAATTCCTTAAGAGTAGTATTTGTCTATAATTATTACTATTGAGAACGAGCTTTTGCATTAAGGTTTTGAATTAAGTTACATAGGTAATGGTAACTTAGCAGTCAAGTATTTCTCATACTGAGCATAGGAATGTGACTTCATTATAGATGTTTCAAGCCTTTGCTCTCCATTTTCTGATCTCTGCTTGCAGGGTGGTGTTCCACCGCAGCCACGAGCCGCGCATACGTGTGCAGTTCTCGGAAATAAGGGCTATATCTTTGGCGGACGAGTTTTGGTTAGTGATTTTTATGAAAATGGTCTTTAATCTTTGATGCTTCTTACAAAAATTGATCCTTTGATTTTGTGGAATAGCTGAACATTCAAATAGTCTAGAGATTAAAATGTCATTCAATAATAACTTTTTAAAATCTTCTATTCCCTAAACGGACCATACATGAGTAATCACAGGTGATTATAAATCATATTTTAATGGGGGAGAATCCTTCACTTCAGTGATTTATCAGAAAAGTTTAATTTCTTATTATCTAAAGCTTGTTAGTTTAAACTCATTTTTCCCTTCCCCCTTTACACATTAATTTGGTAGCTCTATGCTAATTTTATTAATGCTTAGCATTGTTTCCCAATATATAAACTTCTGATGTTAAGTAAAATAGAGTTAATCCATTTTTAATCTGAATTTATTTTAAAACCAAAATTTTAGCCCATGAAATATGTAAAACACTGACCAATTTCATACACTTTTATTTTAGCAAACTAGGATGAATGATTTGCACTATCTAAACTTAGATACCTGGACCTGGTCTGGAAGGTAAGTTCGAAATTTAAGTATGTTTTAATCTGTAGGCATTTTTGTGTGTGGGGTGTGTGTGTGTGTGTGTGTATGTGTGTCTGCCTGCACAGACGTGTGCACACATGCATGGTATAACCTAAACTTGGATCTGTAAAACTGAACTGATATTTTCTTCCCCTTCAGATTTTTTGCTTAAGCAAGGAATATATAGATTTCAATATAGAGTTCGTTCTTTAACTGGACTATATAAAACATGAGAACACTAGCAGTTGAAAATTGATTATGTAAAAGTACTGGTTTTATACTACATATTCTTGAGGACTGGTCAGTAGAACAAATGAAGTTTTAATGGGGTCATCACAGGTCAACAGATAACCGAGTGAGTCAAATTCTGATTTTATTGCTCATAATATATATTTAGCAATAGAATAAATATATTTAGCTATCAATTCAGCTGTTCATGTAATGATTTGGAATCAGACCTATATATTATGCCAAAGTATAAATACTATTAAAAATAAAACCTCAAAAGGGCTAGAAGAAAATATAGCAGATTATCTTTAAAATCTTGGCATGGAAAAAGCTTTTATAAAGATGATATAAACCCAAAATTCACAAAATTAAAAGACTGATTGATAAGACCATTTAAGAATTAAATATTTCTGTGTAGAAATATATACCACAAAAAGTTAAAAAGCAAATTGGAAAATGCAAACAAAAAACAAACTAGAAATAATATTTACAGTATTTGTAACCAAAAGGGCTAAGATTCATAAGAACTCAGAAAATCAGTAAGAAAAAGACAAACAGGCCAATAAAAGTGAACAAAGAACATGAAATGAGCAAATTCATAGAAGAAATACAAATATGCAGAAATTATTTTTAAAAGATGTCCAACTTCATAAATTATTAAAGAAATTGAAATAAAAATAATAGTTTTCACTTACCAAATAAAAATAATTACAAATGATCAGTTTGTGCTAGGTTGTAACACAATTAGTGGGAGTTTAAATTGGTATAATTTTCTGGAAGGTAGTCTGGTAATATGTTTAAAATATAAAATGGAATTTCTACTTTGATCCAGAATTTCTCCTAAGACAAAAATTGGACAAGTGTTTATATGTGTGTGTGCACACACAACAAAGATGTTTATTGCAACATTATTTATAAAAGCAAAAACATGACATCAACCCTCATGTCCGTAAGTGGGGGTTGTTTAAATCATGGTGCATTTGCCCAATGAGCTGCTGTACTTCCATTACCAAAGGACAATATGCTTCATGGAAATATTCTGAAATATATTAGTTGAATGAAAAAAATTGAACAGAGTATATGATCCTATTTGGATATTTTTAATAAATGTCTTTATATGTGCATTAAAGTTAGGAGAGATATATACCAAATTATTAATGTTTCTTATTGCTGGAGGACAGGATTATAGGAGAACTGTCCCTTTTAAAAACTATTTTTGTGGTTGTTGAATGTGTTGTAACCCAAATGTTTTTTATAGTTAACAAAAACAGTAAAAATATTTCCATTTTGGAAAAAATAAATTACATCTTCTACCAACGGCCCATGTTATTCTGGAGCATTCCGGAATGTTGGAGAATGGTGTGACCTCACCTCCTAAATTAGTTAAAGTTTTGTGCTTATGGTTTTGTTTTGTTTTGTTTGGCTGCACCACGTGGCATGTGGGATCTTAGTTCCCTGACCAGGGATCAAACCCATGCCCACTGCAGTGGAAGCATGGAGTCTTAACCACTAGATGGCCAGAGAAGTCCCTGTGCTTATGTTTTTATTTCTGTTTTTATTTTAAGAATATTACAGTATTTGTTTGAAATCTTTAGAGGTTTATCCCGGATCTGGAGTGGCTTGCATACTTTTATTGTGAAGTTAGAGTAGCATTTTCGGGAAATTCTACAATAAATAGACCAAAGTAAACAGCAATAGCAACAACAAAATCCCATAATATCCTTAAGGAAGTCAGCTGAAAATACAAAATTAAATGTGAAACAACAGTAAAAAATGACAGACATGAAAATATTTCTGTTAAAAACCTGAGGAAGTCTTACTGATTGACTAACAGTGAAGCCAAATCCAGCCTCTGAACACTGACACAAAATTAAATCTCGGAGACAGAGTTTTGGGTGAAGTAATAAAGAATAGCTTTATTGCTTTGCTACACAAAGGGAGCCACAGGAAGCTAATGCCCTCAGAACTGTGTGTCCCAGCCAGGGGGAGCCTGTGAGGAGTCTTATAGTCCAGGGGCGGGGTTGCTGATAAGGATCAGGGTACGTGCAGGGCCCACATTCCTTCAATCCAGAGGTCATCTGGCGTCAGGTGGTGATGGGCAAACTGTGACCTTCTCTGGAATGAAACATGCTTCATCATGTAGTTAACATCTTGCATTTGGTGGAGGTTTCAGTTCAGCAGAAGAGCTCAAAGATATTATGTGTATCCCTTGAGGCAGAACCAGGACCCTGCCCAAAGGCTGCACTATTGTTTCTTGACTGCTCCTCCCTTCTGTCTGCATCCTCTCCCTTCCCTGATTAGCAGCTGTTTGAACCTACCCTTTGGAACTCAGGGAAGGGGACACGAAAAGGCTCTTGTGCCCAGGAGCCCCACCGGGTCCAGCTTGGTTTCAGTAGGAATGATGCTCAGTATGCGTTGTGAATAGCTAGGAATTGACTTTTTAATTTTCAGTCTGTGTTCTGGCCAAGTGGGATAGACATTAAATGGAAAGAAATTGTGTAAATTCTTCAAGAATTTAAGAATGTTTTAAAAATATTCTTGTAGGTAGGATTAGTAGAATCAAAATTTTTTATACTAGGGAGGGCAGTTTTTTCTTTTGAGATCTGAGATGATCAGAAAAATTTTGTTTTGACTAACACAGTACTTAGATTCTTCTATTTTTTTCCCTCACCACAGGATTCCAATTAATGGAGAAAACCCCAAACATCGGTCATGGCATACTTTAACACCAATAGCTGATGATACGCTTTTCCTATTTGGTGGACTAAGTGCAGACAATATTCCATTAAGTAAGTTGATTAAAGTTTAACCTACAGTTAAAATTTTATTCTTTTTTTACCTGATTGTATTTGATACTTAAGGTATTTTTACTTTTCTGATTTTCTGGTTTACCTTTATCCCCAACTATGTGATTGCATCATGAATTAGAAGTAGAAGGCCCCTTTCCTTCCGTACCCTTGCTTGTCTAAGTTCTCCTGTTTCCTAGTGTAGGGAAAGGAAAAGTGGTTGAACCTAGAGGAATTAAAGACCCTTTCAACTATAGTATTTCTGATTTTGTGTCTTCCTACTTTTTGATCCAGATGCTTATACTATAGGCTAGAATGGGGATTAGAAGAGGAACGTTTCCCAGGAAGCTCTAGAAATACAAGGTGGGAAGGCCAGTTGCTTCTCTTTTTGTTCCAGAACTATAAAGGAAAGTGCTTAGCTAGAGTTTTTAAACTCCTGTTACTGCTCATCCCAATGGCTGTGATTTTTGTAATACAGTTTTTCTTTCACTAGTATAATTGTGGCACCAAGAAAGACAAGTGACCAAGAATATCCACTTAGTTTGACAAGTGTCTTGTAATTTAACACAGAAGTTTTCTATAGCTAGAGACATTTTTCTTAAGAAACTTTATATACCATTAAAACCATTTATATAATTTTATATAGGATCGAAAAACAACTATTTGTTTTTCAACAAAAATTTATTGAGCATCAACTGTGTATCTGGCAGTCTTCTGGCCAAGAAATGCCAGATGCTGGCTGGAGGAACAGCAGTTCCTCTAGGGGATGTTAGTTACTGTAGATTATTATACTTCTCTAATTTGTGGGGTATTTAATTAAAAAGGATTTGGAATCTAATTTAAAAACTAACATCGGGCTTCCATGGTGGCGCAGTGGTTGAGAGTCCGCCTACCAATGCGGGGGACACGGGTTCGTGCCCCGGTCCAGGAAGATCCCACATGCCGTGGAGCAGCTGGGCCCGTGAGCCATGGCCACTGAGCCTGAGCGTCCAGAGCCTGTGCTCCGCAACGGGAGAGGCCACAGCAGTGAGAGGCCCGCGTGCCGCAACAAAAAAAAAACCAAACAACTAACATCTATACATCTTAAATATATACAGTATTGTATGTCAATTATATCTCAATAAAACTGGAAGAAAAAAAATCCTAAAATCTATCCATTTCACTAAGAGTTGTTTAATATCGTATCTTCATGAGCTCTACTGTTTCAAATTCCTATTTGCTTTTTTTCATCATTGAACTATGGAGAATTAAATGTCCTAGCTCCTAGTCTAGTCAGTTTCCTCCCTCAAAGATTCAGCTGAAGAAATGGTCATATGGGTATCAGATGATACCGAGAAATTACTTTTAGTTTTGTTGACTGTGACGGTGGCATTGTGGTTAAGTGATAATAACATGGTAGCTGTGTAAAAAATGTCCAATTTTTTTTAGTGTTGCTCACTGAAATATGTTTGGAGAAAATGATAAGAGCTAGGATTTGTTTTAGAAGAATTCAGCAACAAGAATAACAAAAAGAGATAAATGGAGCACATATGGTAAAATCTTAGTAGTTGTTGAATCTGGGTTATGTGAAGGTTCGTTGTCATGTTCACTTGACTTTTGTACATGTTTGAGAATTTTTATGATAAAATATGCACATGCACAAAAAATAGTCATATAAATGTAGCATGATAAATTTGGGGAAAAAATTAAAATTTTATCCCAAACACCTAATCTTAATTTCTGAACTGTCATAATATTGCAGGTGATGGTTGGATTCATAATGTCTTAACAAATTGTTGGAAACAGCTTACACATTTACCTAAAACAAAACCCAGGTAAGTCTAGAAGTTGACAAATAAGTAAAATAGTTAAGAATTTTAAAGTATTAAATGTAGCACTGAATTTATAGTGTTTGCCGTTAAAACCAGAAACCATCAGGAAGGATATCTTTCAAATAAGTGTGATGTTACCCAAATAATTTAACTATAATTCTAATTGTATCTGATTGTAGAAAGGAACTATTCAGTTTCTATCCGTATTTGTATATTTGAAAATTTTATTCTTTTAGGTAAATGTATAATCTTGCCTGATAAATGTGAAAAGGCTAAGAAATTGAAAGTATGATATAATGTTAATATTTTTAATAAGTAGACAAGAATGAGGTTGGCTTTAGTAGTAGTTATTTGGGTTTGGAAGAGATTTAGAGCAATTTAATGAGGAAATTTCTTTCATGTTGATCAAGTAGATGACAGATTATTATTTTTCTTTATTAACTGTACGATGTATTCATTAATGTAAATTTCTTAAAAAAGGAAACAGTTGTTTGTGGTATATTATAGAGTAAAAAACTGTAGAAAAATATACTATTATTAGACTGCAAAGAAAATCACATTCGTACTGTATTTCTTTCTTATTTGATTGAATAGTATGATATATATTCATAGGAGATTCAAATTCAGTACCTTATAATCATTATGATTAGTAATTTTATTTTTTTCATGCCATGTATTTCAGAATATTTTTTACTATAGATTATTTATATTAATGTGAAGTTAGTCAATGATATATTAATGCATAAGGCGATATGCATTTCAGACATTTAATAACAAGTAACTTACTTGAGAAAAAGCCCTGAAAATATTTATATGTAAATATATATACATATATCATTGTATATATCTATATTAATATGCACAATACATTTAGAGTTTATCATAACTACATGTGTATCATAACTACATTCTTATAGTTTCATGTATAAAAATTCAGTGGAATGTATTATTTTAGCAATTCTGGATCTTTTGAAATATATTGTTTAAAGAGTTTTATATCAAATTCAGGAGCCCAGTGTTCTAGTCCTTGCTCAGCTACCACTTAGCTTTTTGGCTTTGGGAAAGTCACTTAAAGAAACTGAGCATCAATTTCTTCATTGTGAAATGAGGGAGTTGGACTAGATGAGCTCTTAGTTCTCTTCCAGTTGTTTGATTGTGTGAATGAATTAATTATAGACCAAAGTGGTGGTAAGAATATGTTTAATTTTCAATTGCTCCTATTTTATATTTTAATCCTTAATGAGTAATCAGAACCATAGAACTATTATCAGTAATATATAGTTAGAACTGAGCTATGTAAAGCGATTTCTTTGAATTCAGCTAATGTGTCATGTAAATCATATGCTTTATTAGAATGTTTAGAGCCATAGAACTATTATCAGTAATATATAGTTAGAACTGAGCTATGTAAAGAGATTTCTTTGAATTCAGCTAATGTGTCATGTAAATCATATGCTTTATTAGAATGTTTAGGTAATAAGTTTAGAGCAGCTGTGAGAGGACATAAGCTGTCTGTAAAAAAGAACATCAGGTTGCAAGCTAGATGTCACCAAAATCAAGGCAGGAAAGGCTTTCCAGTGTTCCTCGATGATGGAAGTCCAGGCCAGAGTTTTCCTAAGGCAGGTAAGACAGAGGCAGATCTATCTTCAGGTATGAGGTGAGGAGGAGAACAGGTGAGATACAGTTTAGTGTAAGGAGAACATATATATGTGTATATATACTAATTTTTTATGAAAGTAAGAATTTACTTAACATTTAAATGTATATTGTGAAAACTTTTCCAAGTTATAATTTGAAATGTAAGCTGCCCAATTCTCCTCTTGTAATTCTGTGGAAAGTTTCTTAACTTTGGTACTATTGACATTTTGGACCAAATTATTCTTTGCTGTTAGGGGTATCCTGTGCATGTGTAGAAGCATCTCTGGCCTTTACCCAGTAGATGCCTGTAGTACTGCGCCCACTCCCCCCACCCTCCCCCAACACACACCTGGAATTGTGACAATCAGAAATATCTCCAGATATTGTCAAATGTCCCCCTGGGGGCAAAATCATCCCTGGTTGAGAACCACCGTCCTACAGTGTAACACCCTCTTCTCCAGGTGTCATCTTAGAACTGTGCTTGGGTGAATAGCCATCTATGTAGCCATATCTGATCGCTTATATAGGTGGCTATCAGCAAGGTCCCTTTTTTGTGTGTCTGTAAAAGATGTCCCATAGGTGTTGATATATAGAGCCTTAGGCATTGTTGGATTCATGAGTATTTCCAAGGTTACACATGGCTTTCTGTCCTGGAAATTAAGCTATTCCTTCCTATGAGGGAATTTGTTATACTCGATCTC
Source organism: Globicephala melas (assembly GCF_963455315.2). Lineage (NCBI taxonomy): Eukaryota > Metazoa > Chordata > Mammalia > Artiodactyla > Delphinidae > Globicephala > Globicephala melas. The sequence goes on from NC_083315.2 coordinate 127,146,350, forward strand.
CTTCCCTCAGTCCCTCCTCCAATCCCCATCCCCAACCCCACAGCATAATCTGAGTGTTGCTGAAGATCTGTGTCAATTTATGTTCTAACATACAAGTTGGAGAATTGGGCAGAGTATTTCACAAACAAAATTTCTAATGACTCAGTCCTATTCTGGGTCCCAAGTGCATTTGTCCTTGAATGTGTCATGATTGTTTGAGAAAACTATTTAAACAAATTGTGCATAAGCCAATTGTTTGCATTTGTGGAAATTAAAAGGATAAATGTACTAAAAATAAGTTATGTGGTAATAAAAGACATGATAATATGTAATTGTTTGGGGCATCCGATGCTTCAGCAATTTGGTCTATTAAGAAAAGTGGGGGCTTCCCTGGTGGCGCAGTGGTTGAGAGTCCACCTGCCGATGCTGGGGACACGGGTTTGTGACCCGGTGCGGGAAGATCCCACATGCCGCGGAGCGGCTGGGCCCATGAGCCATGGCCGCTGGGCCTGAGCGTCCGGAGCCTGTGCTCCGCAACGGGAGAGGCCACAACAGTGAGAGGCCCGCGTACCAAAAAAAAAAAAAAGAAAGAAAGAAAAGTGGGACTTCCCTGGTGGTCCAATGGTTAAGACTCCACACTCCCAATGCAGGGGGCACGGGTTTGGGGAACTACGATCCCACATGCTGCACACTGCGGCCAAAAAAAAAAAAAAGTAATCAAGTACTCTCAGAGGCAAAGCAATGATTCTGTAAAACTTATAATTTATTTTCTAAAATTGAGAAATTTATGTGTACTTTTTTCTCAGTTAGACCCACAGAAACATTAAATTTTATAAAACTGTAACATTATTTTTGGTAAATAATGTGAAATTAGAGATGGATATGAGCTATCAGACCATTTCCAAAACAGCATTAGATGCTCTGCTTCTTTATGAAATAATTTGTTTATTTAATCACTGAGTAAATTATGCTAGTATTTTGTGTTTGCTTTTGATAATCAGAAGTTTTTGAGCACCTGCTGGATGCAGAACACCCTATTAAGCATTTTTAAGAATATAAAATTAGATTACCCAAATTCCAGTGGTGTGCTGGTAAACAGTTAACAACCGCTCTCCAGGAAAAACAAAACCAAAAAAAAGAAAAGCCCTAGTTTGTAGCATTTGCTGATTTGCACCGTGGCCAATGTGATATCACTGAACATGGAGTTGATAGGCACAGTCGGCTTTACACCACTGGGGCCATTTTTGACCTTAAGGACCTTATATATAGTCTCCGTAGGGAGTTAGGAGACAAATTACATCAAACAATTAAAGTAGTATATAGAGCAATTTGTCTTCAAATGTGAGTTAGGAGATTATAAAATAAGCACATAAATGTTGAAAGGTGCTGAACAGAGAGGGTAACAGAACCAATCTGGGTGGTATTTGGAACACTGTTTTTTTTTTTTTTTTTTTTTTTTTGAGCCTGTTTTTAAGGCTCTGAGAGAAAGACTTCTCATTTTAAGCCCAAGAAGCAGGGTGAACTAACAAAAGCCTAGAAAGTGGTACAAGCTTTTCTCTTAGGGAATAAATGGACTTGGCTGAAATAGAGGGTTCATTTGGGGAAAGGCAAGAATTAAAATTTGTGGGAAAAAAATAGCTATTGATCATAAATTTTTGGCTGAGAAAAGTGGCAGAGATGCTTCCTGATCAGGAAATGTCCATGGTTAAAAACAATAAATATTTGAAAAATATTATTTATCAGCTATAAGTAGCTGGAAGAGATTAGAGACAGAGAAATAAGGAACGTGTGTGGTATTCTGTACCCAGGGTGATAAGTAGTGCGACAAGATTAATGTAAAGAGAATGACCAATTGGATTTGTCCGGTGGTGGGGACCAGAGAACAGGGAAGGAAGTCAAAATGATGAGAACAGCATCGTGGCAGATAGCAATAAGAAAACTGTTTCTGCAATAGGCTGATCAGTTCTTTTTAAAATTGTTTTATATCATGATAATATCTGTGAGATAAAGAGTTTAGAAAAAGGTCGGAGGATATAATAAGAAAGAGTTATAGGGAAGCCTCTCTTTCATTGAAACAATGTGATTTAATGAACCCTAGAATCTAATTCTCTAATAATTCTAGAGAAATCTTTAAAATCTAACCCCTTTGAGGTTATGACAAAGGCTCAAGTTCAGTCATACCCCTTTTGAAATAGATTAAATTTTAGAGTGTGCAATTTAAAATTGGTTTATATGTAATGTACAGTTTCTTCCTTGATAGTATTTCACTGTTTATAATTTTCAATCATAGGTTATGGCACACAGCCTGTTTGGGAAAAGAAAATGAAATAATGGTATTTGGTGGGAGCAAAGATGATTTACTTTCCTTGGATACAGTAAGAAAATTTCAATTCTAAATATTTCCTCTGAGTAATTGTGTTATTCAAACTAAATGGCTGTTCAAAAAGATTGTTGATACTCCCACATTGAAAAATATGGAAGGGCATGAAATGTTACACTGTTGTACGATTAATCTTCAGAATGAGTGGCTTTTGTGAAGCATTGCAGGATATTTGGGGTTTACAAATCAAAATAGGTCTATTAACTTCATTAGTCAAATTATTAAGAAGAGCTTCTAAAGGATGAATCTTCATTTCTCTTTGACCCTCCCCGTAGTCCCGAGTGTTGATAATTTTATTGAATTAAGGTATTTGTATACAATATTTGGTGCATATAAAGAATATATATAAAGTATATGTAAACTACTAAGTATAATAATAAGTACTTGTGAAATTTGCTACCTAACTTTATAACTAGAACATTATCAAGGCTAGCTTCTCCCTTCAAGAGGAAACTACTATAGAATGTTTAAAGTGTATTTTTTTTTTATTTTATGTGCCTTTTGCCACTGCTTCACCCCGTTTTACATTTGAGTTTAACGCATTCTCATTTTAAAATCTGATAAAACTAAAGTGAAAGGAATAAACGAGTAGCATTTGGGAAGTATTGTTCTTCCACTCCTTGCACCTTGGGAAATTCAGAGAGATGGCCACACTTAACATTCTGTACATGATGGGCCAGGAGCTCAGGATTGATCGCTCTGGTTTGCATAGGACACTTGGGAATGGCAGGCGCTGAGCCGTCAGGGATGGGCTGCAACGAGACAGAGCCCACCAGAGGGCCCCAGTGCCCTTTCACCTCTTCAGGCGTAGTTATCTCCAGAGTTGTTCCTATGGAGTGGTGAACCCTGAGATAAGGTGGCTTTTCTCCAGGGAATTTGGTTTATTTTGAGGTTCTGAGGTCTCCAACTTGAATGTTATGTGTAGTGAAAGTTTTAGAACTTTCTTTGGCTGAGAATTCAGTGCTTCAATAAAAGATTAAAACCACAACTTTACTTAAAAAGCAACTTTTGTGGTTTGTCTTCTCTTTCTTGGCACTAGAAAGCTTTATTTAGGATACAAAGTTTATCATTAAAATATGAATTCTGATTAAAATCATGATCATAAATTATGAAATTCTAAAGACCTATTTGAAAGTATTAGAAAAATTTTCTGCTGACTCCTCCACATTAACTTTTAGATGAGAGAGTCATTATTCCAAAAAATCTTCTGGATCTGTGATTTTCAAATTAGGAATTCCCAGAGAATCTTTCACCTGGAAAAGGGGGACAGAATAAAGAGATTTTAAAATGAGTCATTTGGAAGAAAAAAGTTCTGCTTAAAAACCAAAAAACTTGAAAACCACTACTGTTCTCATTTTGAAACCACTGTCTTAAAGGGAAAACATGTTTCTGATTTTAAAATTTTCATTTATATAGGCTGTGGTTAGGTAGACGTTTGTCACTGAAAAAATGGTAACCACGTATCTAAAGTTTGTGTAGCTAGCAGGTATGTGTACATTTGTGTGTGTGTGTGTGTGTGTATGTGTGTGTGTGAATAGTTAGAGATTTATTTGCTGCTTTACATAATTTCTTTTACATTTATACAATAAAAATATCCAATTATTAATGTATTTTATTTTTATCAAAAGTCTTGATAACTCCTTTTTTGTGTTGACTAGGGTCATTGTAATGATTTATTGATCTTTCAAACACAGCCTTATTCACTACTCAGGTAAGAAAATTCATTACTTTAAAACATATATGTTATTAATGTATGATAATTTCTTTCTTCTTCCTTTTTGGGAAACGTTATAATATTTTTCAGGTAGATTATTACTTGAATTTATATTTACATCTTCCTAAGAGTATAATAAAATTTGTAATGATGAACCATATACCAATGTGATTTTTAAAAATTAAAATATAGAGTATAGTCACATTTTTGTTTTGTTTGTAAAACTGAATTTAGTTCATGTAGGAATGTTAAACATACTGTATTTCCTTGATTCTAGGCCTGACTTTTTTCGTATTTTAACTTTTCTGAAATCAGAGTGTGTCTAGTAATAGACACACATATATATGAATTTAGTTTAGTAGAATTTCTTTTTTTAACCCCAAAGTTGTTATTAAATTTGTGGTATGACTTACAGTGTATTAGCTGATATGCTTTTAATTTAAAAGGAATATATACAAAGTTTAGTGGGTGGATTGTGGAGCAAGCCCCTATTTCTGCCTGTGAGAGTCAGGAGGAGGGATTTGAGTGAAGAAGTTGTCTAGTGAACACGTGTGGGTATTTTATGCAGCAGGGATAACAGGGGTGAAGGCATGGGACAGAGGGAGGGAGGGGAAGAGAGAGAGAGAGGAGCTCACATGCTCTGTGTCAAGGAGTGTGCTATAACTTCTAGACGTTCCACAGCTTAAACCACTTGAAAACCATAGCTCAAACTGGACATTCCTGAAGTTTTTCTTAGCCACTCCTTCTGTAACTGCTGTGGTTTCCAAACTTGTCTGGACATCAGAATCTCATGGGGAACTTCAAGAAATATTGATGCCTGTGTTCCAGCCCCACAGATTGTGATTTGATTGGTCTGGGGTACGGTCTGTACTTCGGGATTTTTTAAAGTACCGAAGGTAATTCCATTTTGCAAAGTTTAGAAATAACTGGTGGAATGATTTATCCTGCTTTGTATTGTTACTTAACTTTTGTTGTGAACATAACCACTTTCCTTAAGTAGATTACAAGTTCTTTATATGCAGGGATCAATAAATATAATATTTGGGTGCCTAGTATGGGAAGGCACTGTGCTGTGAAATGAAAAGCCATGACCTTTCCCTGAAATTGCTAAGAATATAGAAGGCAGGCTTTCAAACAACTATCATAGAAAAATAAAATTGCTTTAAGAGGAACATGTACAAAGTTCATAAGAATACTGGAGAAGAAGGCCCTTGGTTAAGATAGCAAAGGTTAGGGAAGTCTTTGCAGAGGAAGAAGAGTCTGAGACAAGAATTTACTGTGAACAAGCAGTGCAAACGTGTTAGTGCAAGATATATATATCTTGCACTAACATGCTTTTATATATATATATATATAGGCATGGTGTGTTCTGGAAACTGAATTCTTGAGTATTCCTGGGACATAAGTATGAGGTGAGGAATTGTAAGAAATGAGGCTGGATAAGAAATCAGGAACTGTATGTCATCTAGCACCTGTGTCTCTCATGCACAAGAGTTTACATTATCTTGTAGGAGGTCAGGAAGCATTGAAAAATTTGGAGCAGAGGAATAAGATGATCATATTATAAGTTATAAAATTTCTTTGGCAACAGCGTAGATGAGAAATTGGAGGGATAAGTGACTGCGTTAGGAAAGTTAGTAGAGACTGTTGCATTGATCAGGAACAAAGTGAGGGTCTGATTTAGAAAGTGGCAGTGGGGCTGGAGAAGGGAGGGAGGTAGAGATATTTAGCAGGCTGAATGGACTTGGTAGTTGAATGGATGCTAAGGGAAAGAAGAGGGAAGAATTAGTGATAGAGTATGGAGAAGGCATTGGGTTTGCAGGTGGGATGGGGTAGAAATGATGAACTTGGTTTTGGGCATATTGAGCTTGAAGTGCTTATGGGACTTGCAACAGAGCGTTCCATTAAATAGTTACTAACTGAATAAATGGAGCAAGGTCCAGGCTAGACATAAAGATTTAAGAATCACTGGAGTGTGAATGGGTATGGGTTAGCTCTGCCCAGGAAGAGTTTTGAGAGAAAGGGTGAAGCCAACGGCTGAGCATTAAGAACTCATAACATTTGAAGAGAAGGTAGAGGACAAGGAGGCACAGGAGAGTGACCAGAGTTAGAGGTGAAGCAGGAGATAACGGGAGCACAAAAACTGAGCGAGGAGAGAACTGGAGATGGAGCATCTGCTTACTGTAAGGAGGTCACGGAACATCTGGATTGACAAGTGCCGTGGAGTTTGGCAGCACTAAGAGGTTGGTAAGGTAAAGGGGGAAGCCAGGATGACTTCTGGGGACGAGCACCACGACCCGGGAAGGAGTGAGCATATTTGTTTCTGTGCTCAGGGAAGCAGCCATCGGGGACTAAGTTGTTGGAAACAGAATAAATGAATGGAGTAGGCTCTTGAGGAGGTCGATTTTAGCAAACAGGTAATAGAATTATCCCTTGACTGGAGGAAGGGATAATAATAATGGCGAAAGAAGGAAGTATAGCTATGAAAATAGATGAATTTCTTGGTTGGGGGCAGGGCACTGAGAAGGTTTTGGCTGATGGTGAGGTCGTCTGAGGAGGAGGAGAGGTAAGGATGTGAACTTAAGGAGGGCGATGAAGACGTGACATAGCCGCTGAGGTGACTGGGGGCGGAATGCTGCCAAGGGATGTGTAACATCGTAGTGCCGAGCACTCAGGAGGGCTCAGCGGAGATGGAACAAAATCGATATGCCGTGGGCCACGTCTGCAGAAATGTGGTTTTCTCCAGCCGCACTAAGAAGCCAGGTTGCAAGCGCAGAAAGGAGATGGTTGAGTTTATCCGTGGTTGGAGTTTAACCAGGATGGCATAACAGAGGGACAGTGGAGAAGGAGATGAAAATTGCTGGCAGGAGATTGAAGTGCATGTGGACAGGAACGTGCACATGGATGCACTATGAAGTGCATGTGGACAGGCCGGATAGGAAAGAAAGTCACAACCAGAGGGGTCTTATTATTTGGAGAACCGGGAAGAGTCAAAGGAGTAAAGGGGTGTAAGAGTTAAAAAGATACAGGCTTATGGTCCAAGAGGAGGATATGGAAGTTTAAGATTTCAGAGGTGGAACTGTCCTGAGTAAGGTCATAAGAGGAAAAAGGGTTTTCCACACAGATGCTAAAATCAGTCAAGAGACAAGACTGTGATGAGTCCAGGGCCAGAATCCTCAGCGATGGGGGAGAATGAGCGGGAGGTTAATAGATGGCAACACCCGACGGCAAAATGATCGCAGCCTGGAAGCAGCAGTGAGGGGCGAAGAGAATACTTACTAATACTGGCTCCTGACTGTGAAAACAGAGCTGAGGGGAAATTTGTCCTCTTTCCTCCATTAGGCTGCGCACAAAGCAATTTTCTTAGATTTCACTTAAAGCAAAGACAGAAAGTCACAGGAAGCAGGGGTGTTTGTAGACACAGCTGGTGTTCCAAAAAGCAGAAAGGAGAGGTTTGGAAGGGGAGATAAGCAGTGATAGGGAAGATGAACCAGTATAGAAATGAGAGGAAGAGCAAAGACAGACTGCATGTGCCTGCCTTTGAGGCTGGGACTCAGGGTGGCTGTCCATCAGACCAGTGTAGTCGTTTCTGGAGGGGGTACAGGAAGGGCCGGGTCACAGGGTATAAAATGGACACCAGGTGCTGCATCTTGGGGTGATGGAAGAAGAAGACAGCTCGCAGAGAGGAGTAAATTGTTATTGGGCTGGAAGGATGTGTGAAAAGGGGTCTGCTTCAGACTAACCTGCTTCAGAATTAAGTCTGAATCTTTTTTATTTAAAGAACATTATGCATGGTAAGTTGTACCTGGATTTTGGTCAGATATGGTCCCCATGCTATAAAAATATACAATTACTGTGGTGCTGTGGAAAGAATATATATCCTGTCATGTTCCAAACAATACCAGGGGAGTACATAATCGTGTAAAATTTTTATAGTTTTATTTTGTATATTACTTACCTATAAATATTTTATAAGTTCAGGTTCAAAAACTAATAATTCTGTTATGTTTTGTTTACAGGTCATGCCTTGACTGCATTGGTAAAAATGCTATAATTTTAGAAAGTCAGATATCTTTATTACCTCCTAAACTTCTCCAACAAGTACTCAAAAAAATAACATTTTGGACTGCAGTTAATCACCGAGAAGAACAAAGAGCCCAAAAAGAAGAAACAGAAAATAAGTATCAGTGGATCAGTAGCAATTAAGTTGTTGTATACTCTATGTATTTAATATGTTTAAACATTTTAATCAGACTGTATATTTACCCCCCAGATTGGAGGCTTGATTTAGAAGATAAAATTTGAAACAAAAATTCTATGTTAAACTGATTGTATGGCATGAGATATATAGGAAGAAGATGTTAATGGCAGATTCATTTGTATTTATATTTGTAAATTAACGTAAATTCATTTCCTTATAAGCTGCAGAAAAAAAATCTACTTTCTGAAAGTAAGTATAATTGTAAGAGACTTTAACTCACTGTGTCTTCTTTACTGGAAAGATTATACAAATTTGAGGAGAATAAGAAATTACCCCAAGGACTTTAGAGATTCCCCAACCTAAAGATAGATAGATATATAAAAACACCTCATATCAACTTTCAGAAAGAATAGATTTTTCTCAAGTCACTTTAAAATTACATAAAGCTTCCCATTAAATGACTCGGTTATTTAAAGAACTTCTCCTTAAATAACTAATACAGCTGGCCAAAATGATAAAATAGGCAAGCACTGCTATGGGATTAAATATTGAACTCCTACCCTTTTAGCACTTATCTAGTAAAGTATTCTTCCTCACCTTTGAGTAGGGGAATAAATGTCTTCAATTGTTTTTCTGTTACCTCTGAGTTGTTAGTTTGTCCCATTTTATATGTATATAAAGACCATGTTTGAAAGTGTCTAAAGTGGAGATTTATTTGTCATACAAGCTTTGAAATATTGAGAGGCAGTATAGTTATTAACTTTAGAGACACCTAAAGATACATTTTGCCTTGGGGGAATACTTCTAAAGTAACTTTCAGTGAATTATGAAATGGGATGATAACCTAGTAATTTGCCTTTCTAGAAACCCCTCGTTTTGGCCCACACCATTCTACAGAGTTGGTGCTCAAGACCCAGGATATTCAAAATATGTTATCTTCCCATTTCTTTTCAGTATTAACTGCCTATAAAGAAATGGAACATGAATATTTATCTTTATGTTCTTTAAATAGTACTTTTGCCATGGTTAAGAAGTTAAGAAGTTGTTCACATATCACAGTTGTTCACATATCACAGTTGTACCCATTGAATTGGGTACAATTGAACATATCACAGTTGTACCCATTGAATTACTAATAACAAGGAATTACTAAGAATTTGGTATATAAAATTACTGTCTACCATACCACCATGCACGTTGAGTCTGAAATTAAAATGTTGGAGTAAATATATTTCTGTATTGAAGTGCATGTATAATTTATAATGAAAATTACAGTAGTTTATAGATCTCACTACATTGTAGAGATATATTTTATATATATGTACTGTCTTTTAGACGTGTAAAGCTTCTATTTATGTATTGAAATATTTTGTGTTTACATTTTATTTATTATACAAACTATATAGAATTACTATTTTCCTAGTTTTGTTAGTGTGAACCAGTCATTAGAATTGATTGTGCAAACAATATTTCAGTGTAAGTTTTCATTTTTTCTTACTATTTTCAGGCTAAATAACAGATTTATAATCTCATAGGTAATATGGGTCTTAGAAGTAATATTTTATTCCTATGAACTTCAGTATTTGGCATTCTATAAGGAAAAAATATCAAAACATATTAGACAGTGATAGTTGACACTGAGTGGGATGAATACTTTTTAAAATGGCTTCTGGGTTGTGTGAATGTCTTCTCTAGCCTCTTAGAGAAGCACTTCTGTTTTTAAATGGTTTACCTAAACACTAAAAGTTAGATTAACCCCCCTCAAAACACACACTCTTCGTTTAGGCTTCAAGAGAATGAAAATCTATATATTATTTATGGCACACAAAACTGGTACTCTTCTTATTTGACTTAATATATTGTACTGCTTCAAAAAGTTATATGTCCTGAGGTAGCCCCATAGTAGGAGTGGCAGGGAATTCTAATCTGATCTTCAATTTCCAAAACTTGGCTTATAGCAGGGCTTCCCTGCTATTAGGAGATGTAGAAATTCTGCGAGCTGGCAAAGCCAGTTTTGAAGATCCCTAGTCAAGCAGTATTCATTCCTCACTTCTTAGCACTTATGGTTTACTATCAACTTATGTGTTGTTGACCTGTGCGGTGTATAGGAACCCAAGGCAACATCAGCCTCATAACTTTCTCTCTTAACTCTCCCTTACGGGTTCTCTGCTTGAAAGATGACTCTAGAGGGTTGACTTTTTTTTTTTTTTTTTCAGGTGGTTCACAAAATAGGTTTCCAGTCTGATTCTCAAGGAAAAAGAATTTCTGGCCATCTTTATTATGTGTATCAGGATATTCTTCCAGTTGTCAGGAAGGATTCTTTTGAGGTATTACCATTTTTAGAATGATATAGTAAATGGCATATCAGAGTTACTGTACATTTTTTACAGATCGTATCTTTGCATAAGCACATTTAAAAAATTATTAGCCTTTTGATAGAAGCTTAAAAATATTCTTTAGAACTTCATACTGTCAGCCCAGGAACAAACTGATGTTTTCACCAATACATTATTTATATGTATGTATGTGTGAGAGAGAAATAAAATAAACTCATTAAGACAGAATAATTTTCAGGGTAGTACATAGGGTCTGAAAAATTAAAATTTTGATTTCAGAACACTTCACAGGAAAAGAAACAGTTTTAAGAAACAAATAGTACCCCATTCCCACTTTATTTTGGTGCCTGTTTTTTCATTGTATTAATGTGATTCTATTGGAATTTCCAATTTGATGAAGTTATCAAACGGTCCAGCATGTGGGTGCAGCAAGAACATTTTTTAAATCACCCAAGTAATGGACTGAATGTTTGTATCCCCACAAAATTCATATGTTGAAACCCTAATCCCCAATGTGATGGTTTTTGGAGGTGGTGTCTTTGGGAGGTAATTAGGTTTAGGTGAGGTCATGAGGGTGGGGACCCCATGATGGGATTAGTGTACTTATAAGAAGAAGAAGAGACCAGAGCTCTCCTTCTCTGTCCCTATCACATGAAGATGCAATGAGAAGGCAGCCGTCTGCAAGGCAGGAAGAGGGCCCTCATTAAGAACCAAGTCTGTCAGCACCTTGATCTTGGACTTCCCAGCCTCTAGAACTGTGAGAAATAAATGTCTGTTGTTTAAGCCATCCAGTCTATGGTATTTTGTTACAGCTGCCTGAGCTAAGACACATCTGAGGTCCACAGTTTACATTAGAGTTCAGTCTTGGTGGTGTACATTTTATGGGTTTAAACAAATGTGTAGTAACAGTCCCCAACCTTTTTGGCACCAGGGACCAGTTGGTTTCGTGGAAGCCAGTTTTTCCACAGATGTGGGGTGGTGGGGGATGGTTCAGGCAGTAATGTGAGCGATGGGGAGTGATGGGGGACAGCAGATGAAGCTTCGCTCGCTCACCAGCCACTCACCTCCTGCTGTGCGGACTGGTACCGGTCTGTGGCCCGGGGGTTGGGGACCCCTGCTTTATGGTATCATACAGACTAGTTGCACTGCCTAAAAATCCTATGTGCTCTGCCCATTCGTTCCTCCCTCCCCCCTAAACCTGGCAACCACGGATATTTTATTGTCTTCATAGTTTTGTCTTTTCCATAATGTTATACAGTTAGAATTACACAGAACGTACCCTTTTCAGATTGGCTTATTTCATTAGTAATATGCATTTAAGTTTCCTCCATGTCTTTTCATGGCTTGAAAAGATGGCTTATTTCTTTTCAGCACTCAATAATATTCTATTGTCTCAATGTACCACAGTAATTTTTTACAATTTTCTATATAGACAATTGTGTGTCTGTGATTTGTCATGAACAAAAGCGGTTTTATTTCTTCCTTCCCAACCTTTTGTTTCCTCTTCTTGTCTTACTGCATTAGCTAGGTCATCCAGTAGGATGTTGAAAAGTTGTGGTGAGAGGGGATCCTTTCCTTGTTCCTGATCTTAGTAAGAAAGCCTCTAGTTTCTCATCATTAAGGATAATATATATTTTTTAATTTATTTATTTAATTTATTTTTGGCTGTGTTGTGTCTTCATTGCTTCATGCAGGCTTTCTCTAGTTGCGGCGAGTGGGGGCTACTCTTAGTTACGGTGCGTGGGCTTCTCATTGTGTTGGCTTCTCGTTGCAGAGTGCAGGCTTCAGTAGTTGTGGCATGTGGGCTCAGTAGTTGTGGCTCGCAGGTTCTAGAGCGCAGGCTCAGTAGTTGTGGCGCACGGGCTTAGTTGCCCCACGGCATGTGGGATCTTCCCGGACCAGGGCTTGAACCTGTGTCCCCTGCATTGGCAGGCAGATTCTTAACCACTGCACCACCAGGGAAGCCCAAGGATAATATTAACTGTAGGTTTTTTTGTAGATGTTCCTTATCAAGTTAAGGAAGTTCCTCTCTATTCCTAGTTTGCTGAGAGCTTTTTTTTTTGATATCATGAATAGGTGTTGGATATTGTTAAATGCTTTTTCTTCATCTATTAATGTAATCATGTGATTTTTCTTCTTTAGCTTGTTGATACGGTGGATTACATTGGTTGATTTTTTTAAATTAATTAATTAATTGATTTTTGGCTGCGTTGGGTCTTTGCTGCTGCGTGCGGGCTTTTCTGTAGTTGCAGTGAGCGGGGGCCACTCCTTGCCACGGTGCACAGGCTTCTCATTGCGGTGGCTTCTCTTGTTGTGGAGCACAGGCTCTAGGCATGCGAGCTTCAGTAGTTGGGGCACGTGGGCTCAGTAGTTGTGGCTCATGGGCTCTAGAACGCAGGCTCAGCAGTTGTGGCGCACAGGCTTAGCTGCTCTGTGACATGTGGGCTCCAACCCGTCTCCCCTGCATTGGCAGGCAGATTCCCAACCACTGTGCCACAAGGGAAGTCCCACACTGGTTGATTTTTGCATGTTGAATCAGCCTTGTATACCTGGGATAAGTCCCACTTGGTTGTGGTATATAATTCTTTTTTAATTTTTTGGATTTGATTTGCTAATATTTTGTTGAGGGTTTTGGCATATATGTTCATGAGAGATATTGGTCTGTTGTTTTCTTGTGATGTCTTTGTCTGGTTTTGGTATTAGGGTAATGCTGGTTTCAGAATGGGTTAGGAAGTATTCTCTCTGCTTCTGTCTTCTCAAAGAGATTGTAGATAATTTCTTCCTTAAATGTTTGTTAGAATTTATCCATGGACCCATCTGGGCCTGTGCTTTCTGTTTTGGAAGGCTATTATTGATTCAATTTCTTTAATAGATATAGGCCTGTTCAGATTATCTATTTCTTCATATATGAGTATTGGCAGATTGTGTCTTTCAAGGAATCAGACCATTTCATCTAGTTTATCAAATATATAGGCATAGAGTTCTTCATAGTATTTATTATCTTTTTAATGTCCATGGGATCTATAGTGATGTCCCCTGTTTCATTTCTGATATTAGTAATTTGTGTCTTTTTTTCTTAGTTAGCCTGGCTAGAGGTTTATTGATTTCATTATCTATTCAAAGGACCAGCTTTTGGTTTTATTGCTTTTCTCTATTGATTTCCTGTTTTCAGTTTCATTGGTTTCTTTCTTTTCATCAATTTCATTATTTTTCTTCCTCTTATTTTGGATTTAATTCGTTCCTCTTTTTCTAGTTTCCTAAGATGTAAACTTAGGTGATTGATTTTAGATCTTTCTTCTTCTCTAATATATGCACTCACTGCTATAAATTTCTCAGTACTGTTTTTACCCACCCCGCAAATTTTGATAAGTTGTAAACACAGGGGCAGTGGCTAGGGAAGAAATTACATACTCCGAAAATTTTCGTGAGAAAAGCCTTTTGATGTTGTTGTTTGAAGTATTCCTTCTACATAATGGTCCCAGCGTGAAGATGGGGAAGGGAGAGGATAATGAAGCACACTCCTCTCACCAAATACATCCAAGTATAGAGGCACCATTAGATTAGGGATTTAAGATGCAGTCTAGTCTAACCCCGTTTTACAGGTGAGAAATCAAATTTAGATTACAATGATTCTTAATTTTCTCTTGACCTAATTGAAAAGTATCATATTAAATGTAAGCTAAAACAGTATCTGTGTGAACAGGGTTCATTTTCCTCCCTGAAGGCTTGGGTGGTGAAGGTTTCTGAGGCACTTTTTGAGCACAGTTTTCCAAACTGTGTGGAGGATGCAGCAGTAAATTAAGATTTCAGCTGAACCAAAAGACCTTACAGAGAGGAGATGTCGTGAACCGCTCTGCAGGCACAGTCGGGGTGGCACGCAATCCCAGAGATGCCACGCGCACCGAGCGGCACCTCCGCCGGGAAGCCGCCCAGCAATAGGGCTGGGACCACCTGGGAGAGGAGAGGAGCCACTCCCACCCCTTGTCCTCGGGAAGACAGGGCTCTGACTCTGGAGACCCTGAGACCAGAAACTTACTAGTTAAGCAATTTGCTACCCCTTTCCCGGCTGTGAAACCTTTGAGAACATCCCTCAGTCAAACAAGGCCTTCTTGGAAGAAACATTTTTTGCGAGAATCTGGCTAATTCAGCCTATCCTTGTAGTGAAGGGAGGCGCGGAGTGTGCGTGGAAGTGCCTCCAGCTTCTGCGTCTAGACTTCGGCGGGCGAAGAAGAGGGCGGGGCGCCCCAGAACCGGGCCGTTCGGGAGAAGGGGTTGGGATGACCCGGCGCTGGGGAAGCTAAGCGTCGGCCGCGCTTCCGGAACTGGGCGAGCGGCGTCAGCGGAACGGGCGGTTCCTGCCGCGGCGTAAACAAAGGCCGTCTGCGGCGAGAAGCAAGCTGGAGGTGGGGCGGAGGGGCTGGAAGCAGGTACCGGCCCGAGGCGGACCCCTGCCCGCCCTGCTCCCGGCTCTGCGTCCTCGCCGCCCCCCGCCCGCGACCCCCGCCAGCCGGCGAGAGGCCGTCCTCGGTGAGGCGGGCCGCGAGGACGCGAGCGCGGGCGGCGGGGAGCGGCCCTAACGCTGTGCCTTTCGCCACCGCCGCCTCGCCTCGCGCCACCGTGCGTCTCCTTCCTTTTCCTTTGTCTTTTCCTCCGTCGCGGGTGCGGGAATTGTCGGTGAGCCGAAGTGCAGCCTCAAGATGGCCGATGGCTACGAGGACCTGCGGGAGGACGAGCTCCCGGGGCCGGCCTATGAGGGCTACGAGTCCGCGGAACTCGCCTGCCCCGCTGAACGCAGCGGCCACGTAGCCGTCAGCGACGGGCGCCACATGTTCGTCTGGGGCGGCTACAAGGTCAGTAGGTGGCCGGGCCGCGGTGGGTGTCGCTCAGCTGTTACTGGGTCGGGGGCGGTGGGCCGGCGGGAGGACCAGAGCGGCCGCCTCGATCGCCTCCCGCGCCCCAACGTCGCGACTCCGCCCGTTGGTCCCTTGTTCTCCGCGAGTGTGGGAATCTTCCCACGGGTCTCCCTACCGTCCCAAGCCTCCTGGTCTGTTGTCACGCCCGCCTTCTGCTTACAAAGCTCGCTCCCCGTCCCACGCTGCTCGTGGCCGCCCTGCGCGCTGTTTGACATCCGAGCGTCATCTGGGGAGGGCACGGCGGGCGGTGCAGGACGGCGAAATGTGTTTTATTTAAAAGGGTTGGGGGTGTATAAGAGGTAACGGTGTGTGAGATCACTCTTATCCTTTATCAGGTCTACCTAGGAGCACATTACCCTGTGGAGCCGAGCTCAGGTGGCCCACTGATACCGTGGCCCACTTATGGGGAGACGGCAGTGTAGGAAAATGCCTCGGAATTCCCAAAGGCCGCAGGAATCGCCTTATTGAACCTTCCCACCTGTTCAGGCGTCCCAGCTACATCCCATTGTTATTGGAACGCTTCAGGGCTATTTTCCTCTTGGTTTCAGCTGAGAAAGGATGTTTTTCACAAGAAATCCCTATTAAGAAAATTAATGGAAAAGCTCTAGAAATAACCGAAAAAATCAACAGGAACAACTTTAACTACAGAGTGCGGCTCTTTGGCCCCTACTCGTGAACAATCTGATTAGTTACCAGTTTAGAGCATTTACTTGCGTTTCTTCTTTTTTCCTCTGTCTGGAAATCCTACTCAAGTGTCTCCTATTTAAACCTTCTCACTAGTTCTGCCCTTTGCTTTTAGAGGTTCCCAGTAGCACTCCACATTCTAGAATCGTCTTATTTTCATTTGCTGGGGTGGTTCTGATCTCTTCCTACCGAAAATATTTTTAGTCTCTTTTGGTTTTAAAAATGATCTCCCCCCGTCCCCATTTGCTTGAAATCTAGTCTGCTACACCTGTACCTTCCATGACTTGGAAGCACTTCTTGATTCTGGTAGTAGATTTTAGCTTATGGTACAGTTGATCATAGTTGACCGTCTTTGAGATGACTCTCAAAAGATATATGGGGGCTTCCCTGGTGGCGCAGTGGTTGCGAGTCCGCCTGCTGTTGCAGGGGACACGGGTTCGTGCCCCTGTCCGGGAAGATCCCACATGCTGCGGAGCGGCTGGGCCCGTGAGCCATGGCCGCTGAGCCTGCGCGTCCGGAGCCTGTGCTCCACAACCGGAGAGGCCCGCGTACCACAAAAAAAAAAAGATAGATGGGATAAAGCTTTCCTAATTACTTCATTTGGTTCCTTTTTGCCAATCCTAATTAATCTGGAATGTTTTCCCCAGCCTCCAATGAATGTGTTCAGAGGAGAGTATTTGGTAGGAGGAAGGTGGCCAGTATGTGGTGACCTTAATTAAAACGTAAATAATTCCCTTGGAGAAAAGTAAACCTGTTAGTCTTCAGCCTAAACTACTTTATTTGTAATTCTATTTGTAAAACTCAGCAGTGTTGAGGGAATGGGACTTTTCACAAAGAAGGAAGGTGGGCAGAAGGAGGGTTGTCAGGGTGGAAGATTTCTGAAGCTGAGTTGTGGAGGGCCTGGATGCCTAGGGCTGAGGCCAGTGGAGAAGCATGATCAATGAAGTAAGTTGGTGGTACAAAACAGGCCATCCTCCCCATTTTGGTTAGAACCCTAAGAGTACCACAAACAGGAAGCCCTTGGAGATTGTTTTGATGGCAATAAACCTTAGCTTCCTACACAGAAGTCAGTTTTCCTCCTCCCACCAGCCTGATGTATTCCAGGTCAGCGGGCCTCTCACTGTTGTGGCCTCTCCCATCACAGAGCACAGGCTCAGCGGCCATGGCTCACGGGCCCAGCCGCTCCGCGGCATGTAGGATCTTCCCGGACTGGGGCACGAACCCGTGTCCCCTGCATCGGCAGGCGGACTCTCAACCACTGTGCCACCAGGGAAGCCCTCAGCCTGCTGTTTTGCTTCCAGCCTTTCCTTTCCTAAGTGGTGGAGTGGAAAGAGAAATGTTTACATGGCCAGCTGTTCAATTCTCTGTAATACTCAAACTTGTAAGTCTCTGACACCCATTTCAGTGAACTGCAACAATTTACTGTATATCGACATTGTTCAGAAAGTGGCTCAGGCAGTGGCTGAAGTTGCAAATGCAGGGAATGGAGGCGGGAATCCTGGTTCCACTGTCCCTTGCTAAGCAGCCTTGGGCAAATCACCTTCCTCTTTGAAAAACCTGTGCCAGCTATTTCTTATGGTGGTTGTGAGGATTAAATAAAGCACTCCATGGACAGCACTTAGCTAGTTCTGGCATATGGTAAGCTCAGTCTGTTACCTGAAGGGAACTGGATCAGAACAAGAACAAAATTTTGCATGGGGACTTAATATTTTCAGTTCTGCCCTCTCTGCTTCTTGGTGGAGAATGGATGGGTGAAAGGGGAGAATGGCTAGAAAACTCTACATCACCTTTTAGTGATCAGGTACTTTTTTTTTTTCTAATTTCTCTATTTTATTTATTTTTGGCTGCGTTGGGTCTTCGTTGCTGCGCGTGGGCTTTCTCTAGTTGCGGCGAGCGGGCACTACTCTTTGTTACGGTGCGCGGGCTTCTCTTGTTGCGGAGCACGGGCTTTAGGTACGCAGGCTTTAGTTGTGGCTCGCGGGCTCTAGAGCGCAGGCTCAGTAGTTGTGGCACACGGGCTTAGTTGCTCCACGGCATGTGGGATCTTCCTGGACCAGGGATCGAACCCGTGTCCCCTGCATTGGCAGGAGGACTCTTAAAACCACTGCGCCATGAGGGAAGCCCCAAGGATTAGGTACGTCGAAGGCAGACCTTTCTTTAGCGTGCTGACCATGGCACAGGTAATCTCTCATGAAGTCATGCAAGTGAGATTTGGTGCATGGACTATTCAGGATAAAGTGGCCTTAGAGATTACCTGGAGATCTTGTAACTTCCTGCACAATTACAACTGCTGTATCAAAAATTTGAATTGAGGGCTGTCTATATTAAGCATTACCTTGAGTATGTGGCATGGTGCAGGGAGGATTGTGCATTTGATAGAACTGTTATAACCTATTTAACTTTTCATAACTCTCAGTATCTCAAAGAAGATATACAATATATATACAATATACAATATAAAATACACAATAGTGCCTCTTTAGAATACAAATTATTTTTTATATTTGCAATTTTTTTTTGTTTCTTTGTTTTTTCTTAGAGTAATCAAGTCAGAGGATTATATGACTTTTATCTGCCTAGAGAAGAACTCTGGATCTACAACATGGAGACTGGAAGATGGTAACTGGATATTATGAGGGGGACTAAAAAAATCCAAATAAGGTTGCAAACAAAAACATACTCTGTAAAACCCACACTAATGTATAAAAATGCTTTAATTAAAGATGCTAAGCTATCTATATATTCTGAAAACAGTGTTCTGCTAGTTTAGCTTAGCTGCTAAGCTTAGATGCTTTTGCATCTCTTTAGTAGTTCAGTAATTACTAGATGCTTTTATGACCTTGAAGAAATTTCTGTTCAGAGCTGTGTCAAGTATTATAGTAATATTAAAGAGGTGGAGGCTTCAAATCCTGGAATGGAAATATAATAAAAGTTCCATATATTTTTTTTTCAAGATGTTGTCTTTGTTGTGTGCTATCTTGAATGAGAAAAGAATTTCCAGATTGTATCTGCTAGAAATAAAGGTAGTATTCTATTTCAATGAGCTCTAATATTAAAATTTCTATGCAAATCCCTTTGAAATAGTACATTTTGCCTAAAAAACAAAATTAACTTAAATTTGCATACAAACTATGGATATTCTGAAAGGACCTTTTGCCAGTTTCATACCAGTATTACTGGAGTATGTTCTTAGCAGAATTAATGTGATTCTCAAAATACTGGGTTGGCTGTGTTTAGGGATTTATAAAGTAGTTTTCTCCATGGTTTGCTTTGTGAAAACTTTGTGCATTACATACTTCAGCATATTAGAGATCTCAGAACTAGGAGAATAGTAGTTCCACTTGATTTAAAAGGTCAACTAAAAGTAAACCAGGATTATTTTTGCACATAGCCAGTCAGTGTTAATC
Organism: Globicephala melas; assembly: GCF_963455315.2. Taxonomy (NCBI): domain Eukaryota; kingdom Metazoa; phylum Chordata; class Mammalia; order Artiodactyla; family Delphinidae; genus Globicephala; species Globicephala melas. The sequence continues at coordinate 127,165,964 of NC_083315.2, forward strand.
TAGCTGTTTGATGATCTTTTTCTAGAGAATTGGACATTTATAATAGTATTCCTTTAATATGGAAATTCTAATATTTTCTTTTAACAATTCAGCCCCATAAGGAATTTTACAAATTAAGCCTATCAAAACAAAGCTTGGGAATTCCTTGACGGTCCAGTGGTTAGGACTCTACACTTCCACTGCAGGGGGCAAGGGTTCGATCCCTGGTTGGGGAATTAAAATCCTGTGTGTCACATGGCACAGCCAAAAACAAATAAAAAACTTAAAGCTTAGTTAGCATAGATGAAGTGATATTCTGAGCAAAAGACCTTGAGTGTTGTATTAATATTCTGAATCTTAGGATTATTAGCTTTTTGATTCAGATTCACTTTTAGATTCAGAACGAGTTAAAACATGTAAAGAGCACTCAGAGGAGGGCCTGGCCTATAGTAGGCACTGCCTGAGTGTTGGGAGTATTACATAAGGTCTGAAACAGATTCGTTTGAATGGCTAAAAGGTAACTGAATTAAAAACACCTATTAATCTGTCAGGACTGACATACTGAAGTTTTTTTTCTTTTGGGTTCTTGGCCCACTCAAAAACAAAAAACCATCAAAAAACCATTAATGGCCAAGTAAGTAGAAAAGCAAACAATTTAGTTTGAGAAATGTAAGATGGTTTGCTCCTAGAATAAAATGACACGTAGGCTTTTAGAACCTCCCATGCTGCCATGTGTAAGTACCTGCTGGCACAGCCTGTGGAATGGATGAAAGGGATGAGTTCATTCTTTTAACTAACTTTAGAGCTAGAAGAGACCCTCGACATAGCTACTCAGCCCGCTTATTTTATTTTTTCTTTTATTGTGGGAATAGAATTAGAAGAATGAATAGATTTTTGCATTTCTTCCTTTTTGGGAAATCTATTTACATTCAGTTTTTTCCCCCTTAGGAAAAAAATTAACACTGAGGGTGATGTTCCTCCTTCTATGTCAGGAAGCTGTGCTGTGTGTGTAGACAGGGTGCTGTACTTGTTTGGAGGACACCATTCAAGAGGCAATACGAATAAGGTTAGTGTTTCTAAGGATTATGGTTTAAGGCAACTTTGTTCTTTTTCAGACAACTTCAGATTTCTAAGGTTAGCCCATACTGATTCTTGTTCCAGTTAAAAAATACATGTACTTGATTATGGTATGAATGTGCATTTTAGTATTTTTGTCTACCAGCTGGTATTTACCTGGGCCTTCTGTAAAATCAGCTTTGGTTGGTAAGGTGTGTGCAGTAACTTCCTAGGTTGTTTTTCTTTGTGTTCTTTGCAGCTACTTATTCTTTCAGAACCCTGGAGTATTAGATGAATATTAGTAAATTAAATGAAAACAAGATGCAGTTAAGGGGGCGGGCAGGGTAAAATTTAACATGCCACAACTCAAAAAGCCACAAGGAGAAATTAACACTGACAGATTTTATATACTAACATTCCTATAACCTGGCACCATAAGATACTGTTGTTCAGACTTAGTCTACATCTTTACCGAATAGGAAAAAGGTATCAGTTTTTCTCTCAGGCCAGTAAGAGACAGATGCAGTCAGAAAGGTGCATGTGATATAGATAGACTCTTAAAAATTCATTTATTTGGCAACTTAGTAAGCACCTTAATGCTGAGCACTTGCTTAGACATTGGAGACAGAGATGAATGACACCGTCCCCGCCTCTAGGAGCTCACATTCTAGAAGGGACACATATAAGTAAACGATTTCAGTAGCATATCATAAAGAGAAACACAGAGTCGGCTCGTAGTAATGGCTCACTAAAAATTGTTGAATCTGAAAAAGAATCCTTACCATTGTGTTTGGTAGGACAGAGGAACAGAAAAATGAAGAGTCTTCACCGAAGAGGTGATGCTTGAATAGAATCATACAATTGGAAGGGGTAGCCAAGATATAGGTACCAAGATGCAGAGGTATAAGCAAATATCTTGTTCATGGACATGCCAAGTGATTTGCTGTAGATGAGCATATGGCTGAAGTGGTTTCAAATTTCACACTGCACTTCTAGAACTCTAGGGATTTCTTTGAGATGCCTTGGGACGTGTGTGAGAGGAGCATATGGTGTTGGGCAGGCTCCAGACTGCCCCTTCCTCCTCCATTTTAACAAGTGTAGCTCCACTTTAATTTAATTTAATTTATTTATTCATTCACAATTCACCTTGGGGTTCACTTTAATTGAATAGTGTTGCACGTTCTGTGGGTTTGGACAAATATAATGAGATATATCCATCATTATAATGTCATATGAAGTATTTCACTGCTCATAAAAATTTCTGTACTCCGTGTATTCATCTCTCCTCTCCCCCCAAACTCCTGGCAACCATCGATCTTTTTTTTTTCTTTTTTTTGCGGTACACGGGCCTCTCACTGTTGTGGCCTCACCCGTTGCGGAGCACAGGCTCCGGATGCGCAGGTTTAGCAGCCATGGCTCACGGGCCCAGCTGCTCCGCGGCATGTGGGATCCTCCCGGACCGGGGCACCTGTGTCCCCTGTGGCAGGCGGACTCTCAACCACTGTGCCACCAGGGAAGCCCCATCGATCTTTTTATTGTCTCCATAGTTTTGCCTTTTCCAGATGACATAATTGGAATCTGTTTTTCTTTTTCCTTGAAAAGAGAGGTTCAAAGCCTTTATGTCTATAAGACCATTCATGGCCCATGCATGAGTGGACCTGACAGGCTCTTGGCGGCAAACTTCCCCACTAAATACTGTAGCTTTTCTTCCAATATTGAGCCCTGTCCCACTGGTCCTGCCTAGCAGCCACGTGGAGGTGCAGGGGGACATGTGTTGGATATTTGCTCATAGGAAGGCCACAAGTTTTGTGCCTCTTGTCACAATGAACCCAGATTCCTGTTGGGTATGTTGTAAACAGAGGAGCCATTTCTTCAGGCCCTTATTATTATTATTATTTGCGTTACGTGGGCCTTTCACTGTGTGGCCTCTCCCGCTGCGGAGCACAGGGTCCGGATGCGCAGGCTCAGCGGCCGTGGCTCACGGGCCTAGCCGCTCCGCGGCATGTGGGATCTTCCCGGACCGGGGCACGAACCCGTGTCCCCTGCATTGGCAGGCGGACTCTCAACCACTGCACCACCAGGGAAGCCCTATTTTTTTTTAATAATTTATTTTATTTTTATTTTTGGCTCTGTTGGGCCTTCGTTGCTGCACGCGGGCTCTTTCTAGTTGTGGCGAGTGGGGGCCACCCTTTGTTTCAGTGTGTGGCCGCTGCGGACCACAGGCTCCAGGTGTACAGGCCTCAGCAGTTACAGCTTGCAGGCTCTAGAGCACAGGTTCAGTAGTTGTGGCGCACGGGCCCAGCCGCTCCGCGGCATGTGGGATCTTCCTGGACCAGGGCCCGAACCCGCATCCCCTGCATTGGCAGGCGGATTCCCAACCACTGTGCCACCAGGGAAGCGCCCTTATTTTTATATTTAGGCTTTTGCTTAAGATTTTGTTTGAAGGGTTCCGTGCTTAAAAGGTTTTGTGAGGCCCTACTGTAGGCTGTAGTTGAGCCATGTATTTTTCAGGGCCAAGGGGGAGAATCTAAGTTTGACACAACATGAGGAAGCTTGGGAAAAAGAGAAGCTGTGGCTTTAGGGGAGTGGTCAGAGAAATGATAGTAGTAACTGACTAGAGTTGAGGAAAGGGAGCTTTAGGAGTCTAAGTAAAAAAAAAAAAAAAGATTTATTTAAATACCTGGATGTGAAAGATAGATGAATACTTAATCTTTTAAGATTTATCCTTAGCTCCTAGAGTTAAGTAGGCACTTAAGACATGTTTGTTAAATTGAATTTGAAGATGAATTACTAAGTCTGATTTTTTGGTAATACCATCCTGATACCCGTAAATTAGATCAGTACAACTCAAAGTGCCTATCTAAGGCCAAGAATGTAAATCAACACACGTTCTATTCCTTCATCAAAAAAGTGTGGTATGGGAAAAAAATAAGCTGAACTAAACAGGGTACACAGTGACTTAGGTAATTTACATTCTGGCAAAAATTTCTTATCTAGACTCAGACCAGTTAACACTTTGCAGACAAGCAGCCAGTCTGCAGTACTACTTTTAGTAGTACTGAATTAGATGACAGTCTTATTAGCATGAACGCAATAAAATTAAATGCCAACGTTGAATTTCTTTTATGTAACCAAATCTAACTGAAATCATTGCTTCTGACAGTTCTACATGCTGGATTCAAGGTCTACAGACCGAGTATTACACTGGGAAAGAATTGACTGCCAAGGAATTCCTCCATCATCAAAGGACAAACTTGGTGTCTGGGTATATAAAAACAAGTGAGTTAGCAGCACTATAGGTTTGGGTTTTTATCTGGAAACTGCTTTGCCATCCAAGTATCATTAACCAATAACCATTGTAACAGTAGAAAACGCCTTCGAGTGCCCATGAGGATTAAGTGAATTGATGGTAAAGCATCTAAGACATAAATGTTAGCCATATTAGCCATTATTATTTGAATAAGCAGTTTTATATACTCAAGTGTGCCTTCTCAACTCATGGATAAGACAAAATTTAAAAAATCTCTTGTATCCTGTGGATGTTTGACTTTTTAATGTCTTGGTTTTTTATCAAACAGGTTAATATTTTTTGGAGGGTATGGATATTTACCTGAAGATAAAGTATTGGGAACTTTTGAATTTGATGAAACATCTTTTTGGGTAAATGAAGTTTCTTATTTGCATATGGCCTGCTTAGTCTGTTGAAATAATACACTTTGTTTGCTATTAGCTTTGTTCATTTTGCTCTGTTAATAAACCAGACCAAGGCTATATGATTTTACGAACATTATTTGTAAAATAACTCAGATTCTTATTTTCTGTAGAATTCAAGTCATCCAAGAGGATGGAATGATCATGTACATATTTTAGACACTGAAACATTTGTCTGGAGCCAGCCTATAACTACTGTGAGTTACTGAAGAATAATGAATTATTAAAGCAAGTCTGCTTAGACGAGAAGGGGAGTTGGCAGGTGGTGTAAAATTGGCAGTTTGTTATTGTCCAGGGAGTTTAAAACTCAAAAAAGTTTAATGAATGTATAGACTAGCCCAGCATCTATTATCTAATAGCTGTTAAAGTGGTATTGTTTGTAATAAATGACCTAGTGCTGGATTGGAATTTAAGTTACTCAAATATTAGATTTCTTTTTCCTCTGACACAGATGTCATATAATATGCTAGCTTTTGTTTTAAAAGATAAAAGTAAAGCAAGCAAGCATTCTATTGTATTAACTAGCCCCTTCAGTAATGTATTTCAGAAACTCCCAGTTTGCTAGTCAGCCTGCAGTACTGCTGTCTACTATAAGTTTGCACTTCAGCTTAAAAGCTCAAGTGTCTTGCACATTCTTATCCCACATCCAGAGTAGACTCTTTCTGGTATTTATAAAACGTTCATTTATTTATTAAATTGCTTTTATGACCTTACTAGGGTAAAGCACCTTCACCTCGTGCTGCCCATGCCTGTGCAACTGTTGGAAACAAAGGCTTTGTGTTTGGAGGCAGATACCGAGTGAGTATATAAAACAGTTTCAATGATTTGCTTTTGAATTACTCAAAATGATAACTAGTTAATTATCCTTTTCTAGGATGCTAGAATGAATGATCTTCACTGTCTTAATCTGGATACATGGGAGTGGAATGAATTGTAGGTATCATTTTAGATAATTATTTAGAAAAGTTTTTCAAAGAAATTTCAATGGATTTTTCCGTTACTCTATTATTAGTATATAATGTACTTGCTTACATTTTCTGTAACTATGAATTTAAGTAACCATAATCACTAAATCCTTAAAGAAGGAATTTTAAAATTTTCAGTTCCCATAAACTATGCCTGGCACATAGCATGTGCTCAGTGTTTATTGAAAAGAAAAGATCTAAAGTTGACTCTTCCTTCAAAGAAAGTAGTTCATTCTAAAGCATGTAGTTAATACCAAGAAGACTTTTTAAAGTCTCTTTTCAAAATTCCATATAAATTTTTAAAGAAAACTTCTTTAGTATTTCTCTGCATTAAATACAGTAGCGGCTTTTAAATGTAGATATTGTAACTTAGCTGTTATTTTCAGAATTCCACAAGGCATATGCCCAGTTGGCCGATCTTGGCACTCACTAACACCAGTTTCTTCAGATCATCTCTTTCTCTTTGGAGGATTTACCACTGATAAACAGCCACTAAGTAAGTACTTTAAAAACATTAAAAAGTTATTAAATATAATTCATAAGTAATATATGAATAGCTGAAAAAATCAGTATTTTAAATTTAACAGAGGGCTATAGGGTTGGTTAGAAGGTTTGCTACTAATTTTGATCCTATAACATACCTATAGTTGTTTTCATGACACATCCATTGGTCCAGTAAAAAAATGACCTGGAACACTTTGCCCTGCTAAAGGGCTGTAACATGCAAAGGGCTTACTTGGTTAACTGCAGGGAAAAAAAGGAAATATACTTTCTGTATCTACTCAAAATCTGATTTATTACTGTTCTTACTAAAGCTATGCTCTTTATTTATTTATTTATTTATTTTGCTGTATGCGGGCCTCTCACTGTTGTGGCCTCTCCCGTTGCGGAGCACAGGCTCCAGATGCGCAGGCTCAGCGGCCATGGCTCACGGGCCCGGGGCACGAACCCATGTCCCCTGCATCGGCAGGCGGACTCTCAACCACTGCGCCACCAGGGAAGCCCTAAAGCTATGCTCTTTAAATATCAATGTCACGTTAACAGAATAACATACTTCATAGCTCTTTTTCTTTGCTTCAATCAGGTGATGCCTGGACTTACTGCATCAGTAAAAACGAATGGATACAGTTTAATCATCCCTATACTGAAAAACCAAGGTATGAACTATTTAAAAGCTAATTCTTACGCTGAATGAATGAGGTCCATAGAGATGTACAAGACTGGTAATGATTGAGGAAATCTGACTGGGCTGCATTCAGTTCATCATTCTTATTATAAGAACCCTAGCAGTCACTAAGGTTTAACATTGTAGCTTTTGGAAGAAGAGAAAACCAATGTTATCCTAGTATCAGTGCTTTCTATTTTATCATCTGTGTATGAAAAATAGGGCTGGATTTTGACTTTTGCTTCATCATAAAATTACTGACATTGTTAAAATTTATACTCAAGCTCTTTAGTCAGGTTGAGTTGAACTGTTTCTAGATTTTTCATTAAAAAAAACAAAAAGGAACTGGAAAGGAGAGAATTTCAAAACCCTAAAGAATGTTTATGGCAGTGGGGGGAGGGGCTGGGAAGGGAGAATCAAGAACTTTCAATCACATTTGCGGTTGTGCTGTATAACAAAGATCAAGAAGTCAGATCATCCAAAAAGAGCCTATTAAAACACTGATAGTTACTTTTCTTGTTAATCTCGAAAAGAATTGTTACAAAGACTGCTAAAGGAAATGATGCAAAGTTGGTGTTCAAAGCACATTTGGATAATGTCAGCCTGCATTTTTCCCCACACCTCTGACCTAAGTACAGTCATGCCGCTAAGACGTCATTTGGCACAAATATTCTTTCCACAGAATTATCAGGCCTGAAGATACTTTGTTCACTCAGGCAGAGTCAGCATCCCTCAGATGTTTTGTGTAAGGCCAACTGGTCCTGCCTATGAAAAGAGGAGAAGAAGCAGAGGGCATATACCACTAATCCCCCGTAAGACTTTTATTGCTAACAAAAACCTAGAGAACAGTTCAGTTCACATTCCTCATTGCATAAATTAGGAATGGACCAGAAAGATAAAACGGTAACATCCAGATAAAACAGACATTGATTTTTCCAGCTTCTGCTACGTTTCCTTGAGATAACTGCATCTCACCATTATGTTTTGGGCTGCACTAAAGATCTTTAGTCTTTATTTCATCATCTCTATTCTGTAGTATAAATGATCAGTTTGGTGTTCAGGGTGACTTCAAACTCAAGTTTTTGTTTTAAATGTAGATTATGGCATACAGCTTGTGCCAGTGATGAAGGAGAAGTCATTGTGTTTGGTGGGTGTGCCAATAACCTTCTTGTCCATCACAGGGCTGTAAGTACACTACCTTTTATTAAAGGACACTTCATAATATTGCTGAAGCTTTCTTGTGAAGTACTTTTAATATATTCTTCATGTCTGTTTTTTAGGCACACAGTAATGAAATACTTATATTTTCAGTTCAACCAAAATCTCTTGTAAGGTAAGTAACTTTTTACTTGGTACTTACTTTAAATTGTGTTTCTTAAACACTTTAAATTAGTGCTTTTGAAAAAACAGGTTTATGGATAATTTAAGGGCAATAGCAAGCCTTCACTGTTAAAACTATCCAGTTCCTATGAAAATCTTTAAAGTGCTTTTTCTTTTTTGGTAGTTCTTCAAGTGAATGTACTTCTAAACCATAAAGTGAAATTATTTTTCTCTTTCTTTGTCCACTTTCAGGCTAAGCTTAGAAGCAGTCATTTGCTTTAAAGAAATGTTAGCCAGCTCGTGGAACTGCCTTCCAAAACACTTACTTCACAGTGTTAATCAGAGGTTTGGTAGTAACAACACTTCTGGATCTTAAGGCTTCATAGACAGTGCCTCTGATCACTTGCATGGACAGCAATTCTGTAAACATCAGAGTGACATTGTTTATATAATTATGTGCATTGTTGTAGTTTGCAGCTTTTTAGTTTTAGTGTGCATGTGAATGGCCTAGAGAACCTATTTTTGTGTCTAAAGTTTACAATAAATGTATTTAACATCAGTAACTGTCTTCTATTAAAACAAAAGTAAATTAATACTTGGGCTTTTTACCCCAAGGAATGGTTATTATATTTCCTATTTGGTAACATCAGGATATATACCTATAGAAACATTATAGTAATTATCCTTACCACTATCAAAATGGTGAAGTTATTTTTTAAAGAAAGACATGAATATTTCAGATGTTTTTTTAATGGCACGAGTAGTCTATTATGTTGTATTTACAACACTAGGCTACATAAAGGTTTTTGTTTTTAACAAACAGTAAATTCAAAAGGAAAAATATTCTCGATAAGGTTAAGCAGGTAAAAGAAACCTTGGAAGGACCAACAGCTGTTTAGTACCCTTTGACCTTAATGCTTTGGAATAGGGGCTGGGGCAAGTGCTCATGTTGACTCTAGGCAGCTATCATCTAATTATTTTAAAAGTAACAGTTTTGTAGCTCATAAGGAATGGAAGTAATGTATGACTTTATTCTCCATTCTGTTAGGAGACAGAAGAAAAAAGCTGGGTCAGGAGTCTTTAGTGGTAAGCCTAAAAGTGCACTTATGATATTATAGGTTAAGATACTCTGTAACATGCTACTGATAATTACCAGAGATGGAAAATAAAATGGTACAGAGCTGAATGAGATTACAAGGAGGAAATTAAGATGAAAAGTAAAGTAAAGGTGTATAAATGCATGGAAGTTATCAACACCAATTTCTTCTAGGTGTTATCTCTTAAGCTGAGTCACAGAAATGATTGATTAGTATTTAAAATCTGGTCTAATATGGGTAAAGGCAGAAGAAAGTCTACTCTTTCACTGCTTAGGGTTTTTAAGACTTAATCCTAAATGTTTAACCACCCCCAATCCCCACCACCACCAGGAAAAAAACTTGTGATTGGCCTGTAATAGATACACGTTATATACAGTAAACTACCAAGTCAACAGTCTAAGCAGTTGAGCCACTTCACTATTCCATTTCTTTACAGCATGAAATGAATACTTAATATTAACCTCCCAAATTTCAAGAAAATGTAGGAGGATAACTACAGATGTATACAATTAGCATTTAGCTATCCACAGGTATTTTAGGAAATCCTATCATAGACACTGTTTCCTCTCTATAAAACTGGAAAAAAAAATGTCCTTTTGGCGAATACAAGGCAACGTTTAGTTTATTTTTAAATGCGGAAGTCTTGTTACATGATGTTTTCATCTCTGAACTTCCAAAAGGCTATAAAATTGACTCTTCTCAAATATTTTAGGATTTCATTTCAGCTATTTTCTTTTTACATTCAGAAGATTGGGTGCAGACACTTTCACTTTGCCAGGAATGTTTCTTGATAAATCCGTGTCCTAAAAAAAAGAATTGCTGAGTATCTTCACAATCATATTTTCTTTTATGACAATTATATGTCCTCTGCTGTCAAAAGAATGGCATTTCTAAAATTTTCACCCAATATGATTTTACTTATTTTATATTGCTTCTAGTAAGACCGCATTTTCTACCAAAATAATAGCTGCAGGTTCCATCTACTAACAAAGCAATAACTGCTAACATTTTTAATTGCAACACCAGTCTCCAGAAGTTTCTAGAGGAATACTTTACCTTTACACTGCGGAATAAGTCTTTTTCTCTTGCTGTTGCTTCCTTGGAATGCATGAAACTATTCAAGGCTGTTTTTGCAGCTGTAAATAGAAAATAGAAAAATCTACTTCTGTTCAGTCAAGAAATGTTTAAACATAATTCAAAAAAAGATTTTAAATACCTTTTCCCTTTTTCTGAACTCCAGGAGTAAGTTTCACTTTGTATCTTTAAAAAGGAATTGCATGTGTTACTAAATAGAGATTACAAAATGATTCATGAGTCAGTGCTGTGGCAGCAGTTTGAGTAAACGCATGATGACTTACTTATAGTTTGTCATGGTGTTGTATGGGGCACATATTGGAATGGCAAACAGGAGTACATCTTCAGGATGTGGCTGCCCCGTCAAAGAGTCAAACAGATTTTCCTAAAAAGGGAAAACGAAAACGATTATAAAAATAATTTATACCAGTCCTAAAAGAGGAAAACTCTAATAAAACACTGTCAGAATCAATATATTTTATCATTTTCTGATAAACAGTCTTACACCCTTCGGAGCAATAAAGCAGAGCTTAATGATGATTTTTTAAATGGCGCCTATTGAAACATTTAAGAGAAAGGGAGAAAAAACTTGGAGACATTTTTGGTTGTCACAACTGAAGCGATGTTGGGGGAGGAAATAGAGTACGACTGACATCTGCTAGTGGTTAGATGCCAGGGATGGGACAACTCCCTGCAACAAAGAATTACCTCCTCCAAAATGTTAATAGTGCCAAAGCTGGGAAACCCTGGGCTAGAACAGTCTTCTCTCATGCCTGTCCTTAAGGAGAAATTCTATGGCTTCTTAGAGTTCCCATTTTGTGGACTGCGTTCAAGATTACCCATATTTATTTAACAACATGAGTAAATTTAGATTTAGGACAAAACACTTGGTACAGTTAGTGCTTACTATATGCCATGAACTTTTCTAAACATTTTATGTATATTATCTTAATTCTCAAAACAACTCTCTCAGTAGGGGCAATTATCCCCATTTTTCAGATGAGGAAACTGAGGCATAAAGAATGTTTCCAAGGTTGTAGTCATATGTAGTAAAGTTGGGATTCAAACCCAGAATGTGTGACTCCAGAGCTTGTAGTCTTTTCTTAGTGTTTTAAGTTTTAATTAGTTAGAAGTTGTGTGTCAGGTATTCTGGGAACTGGATTGCAGTTAGTGTTGTAGTAGGAACCCCAATACAAAATCATACCTCATTTCCCTGTTGGTCCAGATCTTGCTCTTCCTGTTCCAAATATATAAAATTTTAAAAGTCAGTTATAACTTAAATTGAAATCCCAAACCATTAAAAACTATGAGGAGAAAGAAAAAGTGATAAATAAGACTGAGTAAATTAATATGTGTATCCAGTATAGCAGAAAGCAATGCCATTCAAAGAGAAAAAAGACTGTTTCCCTAAAGTTTCAAAAAAAAGACTTCCACAGAATATATGCTAAAGTAGTGAATGCTATTAGGACAACTTAAAGTGACAAATAAGCTTGATAGGTTTGTCAGGGGGAAAGAAAATGGAGAATTCTGGTGAACAGAACTTTTATTTGCTAGTCTCTGTTCAACAGTTTTAGGATGAATTTTTCACATGTTACGATAAGCTTAATTTTATTTGCTTATTCACATTTAAAAAATCTATCTGAAGATAATCTATTGATGAAAGAACATTCATAATTAACACCTCTGAATATCTGAGTCTAGGATTTACAGAATAAATAGTATAAAAATTTGAGGACAAAAATGAGTTTTAATATTACTAAACAACACTGTTCAGGGAAAATAGAAAACAGTATCACTTAGGATCCCTGTAAGCATTACCTGCACTGAATAGAGCACACAATTACAACCAAAGCTTTAACTGCCATAAATAAAAATACAAAGTGAAACAATTTTTTTTTACAAATTGATAAAACAATAAATCCTTTGTTCAGAATTTCAATAAGATGTATCTATTCATGCAAGAAGATATACGTAAGGGGGGCTTCCCTGGTGGCACAGTGGTTAAGAATCCGCCTGCCGATGCAGGGGACACGGGTTCGAGCCCTGGTCCGGGAAGATCCCGCATGCCGCGGAGTAGCTGGGCCCGTCTGCCACAACTGCTGAGCCTGCACTCTGGAGCCTGCGCGCCGCAACTACTGATCCTGTGTGCCACAACTACTGAGGCCTGCGCACCTAGAGCCTGTGCTCTGCAACGGGAGAGGCCACCTCACTGAGGGGCCCGCACACCGCGGTGAAGAGTGGCCCCTGCTCGCCGCAGCTGGAGGGAGCCCGCATGCAGCAGCAAAGACCCAACGCAGCCAAAAATAAATAAATAAGAAAAAAATAGCTAATCAGGATTAAAAAAAAAAAGATACACATAAGGCTGGGCTTTTGTATTCAGTTGATAGACACAAGGCAACTATATTAACTGGAAAAATTGTTAACATCTCACACTGTGTAGCTAGGTTCAACATCATGTAAGATACTATAACATATTCTTATAGAAAAACCTAGAAAAGTGCAAATTCCTTTCCCACTCGTCATCAAGATAATCCTAATTGTCTGTTTTATTTTAACCAAGTTCCCACCAGAATCTAGCCTCTCCATAAAATTTTCTAATGGCTTATGATAAACTTTTTATGAGCTATCAACACTACCAATTTTATGCTTATATACTGCAATTTTAGTCTTTTAGGTTGTATTTCCAAGATGACTTTCTATTAAGAATAGCGTTACCACTCATCCTGGTTTTAGCACTGTAAATCCCATGTCCTGGGAACCATGGGATGGTTGGTCACCCTAATTAAGAAGCAAAAGCCCACATGTGTGGTAGCCTTACCTTGTCATCATGTGGATCATCTACAGCCAAGTCTTGTAACTCATGAGTTGTAACTTCAAGGGATGGAGTTTCTTTCTTTATGCTGTCTGAAACTCTTGGTCCGCCTTTAGGTTTCTGGGGCTGTTTCTTCACTGGTTCATCCTTTATTTTACCTTTCTTTCCCTTCTTCCCTTTTTCTTCTTTGTTTGAACCTGCAGACTTCAATTCATAGAGGGAAAAAAAGTTAATGTTGTCAGTATTTTAACAAAGTATTGAATGTAAAGCATATGATAGGCAGTGGTCTGGATGCCCTTGAAAAACAAAAGAAGAAAATGTTTTTAGATGTTATTTACCCCTAGCAATTTCATGATGAGCTCACGTTCTTCTTCATCTTGGTCCTTGTACTTTTCCTTCATTTTTTTCATTTTACTCTACAAAATAAACAAAATTCAGCAGTAAAAAAATGTCAGCACATGTTTTGAAAGAGAAGGTGCTACTTTATTTGTGTCAAAATTGTTTATTGAGTAAGGCACCATTATAACAAACAATATGAAGTCTATAACGATGGATAAACCATAGTCCTCACCCTCAAACAATTTACCATCTGGTGGAAAAAGAAGATACACAGAAGAGTAAGGACAAATTAATGCAAAATATTCTAAATACAAACAAGTTTACTTTTAAGACAATTTAGAGAAAGGAGACATTTTTTTCACCTTGAGCAAGAATTTCAGGGAAGATATAAAGCAAAACTAAAAGATTCATAGTACCTGGGAACACATGAACAGCAAGATTATAAGGTAAAGACAGCACAGTAGTAACAGCAAGTCATCGCACTTGGTTGGCATCAGGATACACATATAGAGGAAGAATAGGAAATAAGGCAGCAAAGCTTAGCTGGGTATTTAGAGGCTATCAATACTTCGAATTTTATCAGTTAAACTACTGATTCTTTACTCTGGGTACACATCCAACTCACCCGAGCAGTTTTTAAAACTACAGACATACAGGCTTCACCTTCAAAGACTTTTTATCTTGACTAGTCTTAGCTAGGGCCCAAATAACAAATTTTTAAAATTTTAAAGATTGCTTTAAACAAGACACACAAAACCCCACTAACTATAGAAGACTGATAAATCAGACTTCATTAAAATTAACAAATGATGCTCATCAAAAAACACTACTACAGGGACTTCCCTGGCCGTGCAGTGGTTGGGACTTCGCCTTCCAATGCAGGGAGTGTGGGTTCGATCTCTGGCAGGGAACTGAGATCCCACATGCCTCTGGGCCAAAAAAAAGACCAAAACATAAAACAGGAGCAATACTGTAACAAATTCAATAAAGACAAAAAAAAAAAAGTCCACATCAAAAAAAAACCCCACTACTACAGAAGTGAAAAAGCAAGTCTTGAAACATGAAAAGTAGTTGTAATACATATAACCAAGAAAAGACTTGTATTCAGGGTTTCAAAGAACTCCTATAAATCAATAAAAAACCTGGACAACCCAACTTTTTAAAGCCAAATTAAGTTTCAGTATACACACACTTGAATGACTTAAAAAACGCTAACAATACCAACTGTTAGTGATGACGTGAAGCAACTGGAACTCTGATACACTGCTTGATGTGAAATTGGTACAAGTACTCTGGAAAACTGTTTGGTAATATCTACTAAAGCCAAACACAATATGTGCACTATAACCCAGCACTTCCACTCCTAGCTATACGCAACAGAAATGCACACTTGAGAACCTAAAAGATACATGTCTTCGATTATCAACAATACAGCAGATCCATCAGTGGAATGCTATTTAGCAATGCAAATGAACTACTGTTACAACAACATGGATGAGTCATAAGGTTGAGTGAAAGATGCCAGACCAAAGAATATATACAGTATGATTGCTTTTTTACATAAAGTTCAAAAACAGGCAAAATAATCTACAGTGATTAAAGAATAATGTTTTTCTCTGGTGGGGATACTATTTATAGAAAGGGACAAGAGTGAGCCCTCTGGAGTAATATAAACATTCAAGTGTCTTATTCTGAGTGATGGTTTCACAGATATACGTGCATATAAAAACTGAGCTAAAAACAAGATTTGTGCATTTTACTATGTGTACATTACACCTCAAAAAACAAAAAACCCCAAGAATAAAATAAACACTATTACCAATAAATTGAACCAAGAAATGGAAAACCCAATAAAAAGAACAGTTTCTTGGAAAATATAACTTAGGAAAGCCAACTTTGAAAAAACCAGAAAACCTGAATGATAATCACTAAAAAAATTTAGTTAGAACTTAAAACTCTACCCATATATCCCCAAATATCAGGCCCGGGTTTATAAGCAATTGCTAAAAATATTTCAAGGAACAATCTCCATTTTACACAAAGTACTAAAGAGCAGAAAAAGGGAAAAGTATCAAACTTGCTTTATGAAGCTGGTATCACCTAGATACCAAAAACAGGCAAGGACAGTATTAGGGGCCAGTTTAAGAGATTTTCTTAGGTAATTTACCACACTAACTCATGAAGGGAGAAAAATAATACATGCAGAAAAACCATTCAATAAAATTTAACTCATCATTATTAAAACTAGCCCTTTGTAAAGGGTATTTATCAACAACCCACAAGAAACATCCTACAATGTTAAAGATCACAGAAATAGTCCCTTTAATGTATAACAAAGAATCACACTATTGTTACTTTTATGTAACACTGTAGTGATGTTTGAGCCAGTACAAGGTGAGAAAAATAACAATAGATGTTAGGATTAGAAGAGAAGAGCCATTATTTGTAGACAGTGACTGCCTGAATTTCATCTGTAGATGAAATATTAAATATTCAGTGAGACTGCCTAATACTAGATCTACACATGAAAACTGTCTTTCCATATACCAGTAACTAATAACCATGAAGTGGAAGTTTTAAAAATACACCATTTACTGGACTTCCTGGTGGCACAGTGGTTAAGAATCTGCCTGCCAGTGCAGGGGACACGGGTTCGAGCCCTGGTCCGGGAAGATACCATGTGCCATGGAGCAACTAAGCCCGTGTGCCACAACTACTGAAGCCCGCGTGCCTAGAGCCCGTGCTCTACAACAAGAGAAGCCACCACAATGAGAAGCCTGTGCACCACAATGAAGAGCAACCCCCGTTTGCCGCAACTAGAGAAAGCCCATGCACAGCAACGAAGACCCAACGCAGCCAAAAATAAATAAATAAAAAATGAAAATGTACCACTTACAAAAAGTAAGACAATATAAGTAGGAGTAGATAGGATGTACAAGACTCTAAAAGGAAATATATCTTTATTGAAGAATATAAAATATTCTTATGTACTTATGGTCCACATTCACGAACAGTTAGACTCAATATGGTAAAGATGATAGTTCTCCACAAAATAATCTAAAAATTTAATGTATTTTAGTAAATATTCCATCAGGATTTGCCTTGGAACTTATCTGCAGAATATTTCGTTGTATAAATGCACCACGTTATTTTTTGTTATTTTATATTATTAGGCATTTAAGATTTTCAGATTTTTTGCAATTATAAACTTTGACTTATGAAAATTCCCTGGTGGTCCAATGGTTAGGATTGCGCGCTTTCACTGCCAAGGGCCCAGGTTTGACCCCTGGTGGGGAACAAAGATCCCACCAGCCGTGCGGTGTGGCCAAAAAAAAAAAAAAAAAATCGATGAATATCCTTAGTGCATACATATGATTTTTTTAGGATAAATTTCTAAAAATAAGAATTGCTGAGTGAGTCAGAGGGCAAATGCATTGTTAAGGACTCTTTTTTAAAAAAACATTTATTTATTTACTTATGTGGCTGCTTTGGGTCTTAGTTGTGGCACGCAGGATCTTCACTGTGGTGTGCGGGGTCTTTCATTGCGGCACGCGGGCTCAGTAGTTGCAGTGCGCAGGCTTAGTTGCCCCATGGCATGTGGGATTGTAGTTCCCCAACCAGGAATCAAACCCACGTACCCTGCACTGGAAGGCAGATTCTTAACCACTGGACCACCAGGGAAGTACTGAATTGTTAGAGGACTCTTGCTGGAAATTCCCATGGTATATATTCAAACTTTTATTGAATGACTGAACACACATTATTAATTTGATGGGTGAAAAAATTCCCCTTGTTGACATAAGCATTTCTCTGATCCCTGCTTCCCCACTCCCCAATCTGTCATTTGTCTTTCAATTTTATTGATGGGTTCTTTTCTCCACCTGATATTTACTTCAATATTTTTAAAAACATGACTAGCCACTAATTTTTAATGTTTCATACCCTCCCAATCTGTAATAATACTTTATCAAATACTAAATTTTAAAATACACAGTTTACGGTTCTATGTGTAGATTTTATTCTGCCTCACTTTTCTATCTGGCTGTTCCTGTTAACACATACTGTTTTAATAATTCTAACAGTAAATGTTTTACTACCTAGTAGGGAAATCGTTCCTTGATCTTCTTTTTCAAGATGTTCTGGGACTTCCCTGGTGGTGCAGTGGTTAGGAGTCCTCCTGCCAACGCAGGGGATTCAGGTTCGAGCCCTGGTCCAGGAAGATCCCACATGCCGTGGAGCAGCTGAGCCAGTGAGCCACAACTACTGAAGCCCACACGCCTAGAGCCGGTGCTCCGCAACAAAGACAAGCCACTGCAATAAGAAGCCCCCGGACCGCAACGGAGAGTAGCCCCCGCTCACCACAACTAGAGAAAGCCCGCGCATAGCAATGAAGACCCAACAGAGCCGAAAATAAATAAATAAATAATTGTATTTAAAAAAAAAAAAAAGATTTTCTTAGCTATTCTCTGGTATTTACTCTTTCAAATGAACTTCAGAATTACTTTATCAAGTTAATTAAAATCTCGATTCTTTTTTGGATGACTTCATGTTGAATTTACATATTAATATGAATTGATTTCTTCCCTTCCATATGTATAGTATATCCTTTCACTTATATGAAGCCCACTGGAAAAAAACATAGGAAATTCTGACTACTATGGATGGAGGAAAGATAAAACATGATCTTTACTAAGATTTCAAAGGAATTTAATTTTCCTAAAGATATACCTATACATCAGCTCACAATCTCTTTACACTGCTACAACATTTTTTAAAGTACAGTCTATACCCACTACCTCTTCCTTCATTCCTTACCTTTATAAAATATGTAAGAACTGTAACCAAAATTGCATTAATAACTGAAAAAGAAACCACTGAGTTAAATTATCAATGGAGACCAGCATTGCCAGTTATTAGCTGAGTGTCTCTGGCAAATAAATCACAATCTCCTATTACTCTTCTACATAACATGAAAGCTTCTGTATAGATGATCTTAAAAGAACAGAACAGTGATCTCTATGCTCCCTAAACACTATCTTTTCAACTAATTTTCAAAAGACGTCACACAGCATTATTCTTTTGTCTACATCTTGTTTCATTTAAACCTCACAACTTCATTTGTGAATCATGTAGTACTAACTTTAACAGCTCACCCCAAAGTTGTATTACCTTCTGTCCTCGTTTCATTGGCTGCACAGCCGGGACATTTTTGCTGGTGTTCTGAGGAGTTTCAATGTGTAGAGCATTTTCTTTTTCTTTGTCCTTTCCTTCTATCATTTCTAAATCCCCTGAGTCACTTGGAAGCTTTTTTTTCTTCATTTCCCTAAATATAAATGAAACGGAAACATCTAAGAATTTCATATTCTTAGTACCCTAAAAAAATTACATGGGGAGGGGAACATGTGCAATATATAAGAGATCAAGGCTTCTGCTTAACTTGTTATCACCAGGCTACAGTATACAAGAAGTGCAAGTCATCATACAAGAAAAAGCTGAAAATTTTTCTCTCATGCATTTATCATTCTTTCTGTCATCCAGGCTCAAAATACTGTCATCCTTGACTTATCCTGATTCAGTAGCCACGTTTAGTCCCTCAACACTTTGATGGCCAGGCACTGGGATTTTGTAGTCTTTGTATCAACATGGCCTTGGCAGACGTTAGGTATTCGATAAAACATTTGTGGACTGGTTAGCAGAATAAATGGATTTTAAAAATAAGCAGATTAAAGAGAACAGGAAAATTCTATTACTGTGATATTTTTCATGTGCGATCTCTTCTATTCCCAATGCCACTGCCCTAAGGCCAGGTCCTTATCACTTGCCACCCAGACTTCCTCCATATTTCCCCCATAATCTGTTCTCCATGAACTTCTAGATTATTTTTCCATAACTGTTTACCTATGTCACACTCCCATTCAAAATCTTCCAAAAGTCCTCCTCACATCACTTTCAGGAGAAGTCCAAAACACTTAGCTTGTCATTCTAGGTTCTCCACTTTTGGTCCAATCTCACTTCGCCAATCTTATCTACCAGTTCACAAACATGAATATTCTGTTCCTTTCACCTCAATCTATCATTTCCCCAAAGCACTTTGAATATTACATCCAAATACCCACCACCTCCTTCCCTTTGATCATACTAATTCTCCTTGCAGTCTCCAACCTTCTTAACTTCATTTACCTAAGATCCTACTATATCTTCAAGGTATAAACTTCTGATGGTATTTCCCAAAACAACTGAACTCAAAGTAAATTCTTACTCCTGAATTACTGTATCACTTTCAGATAACACCATTTATAGATTTATGGCTATTTCCTGAATCCAGGACTCAAAAGCTTCTGGATGGCATGAACTTTATATTTTACCTCTTTGTGTACTCAGTATCTAGCATAATACCATGTATTCAGAGAGTTTTCTGTAATTGTTTATAATGATAATCTTTCTCAAAAGAGTTGATTATCCACTTCAATCTAGGGCCTCTTTCTGGAGTGCTTTACTAGTTGTAGTCTTTTTCACCCTACGTAGTTGTCTCAGTTGTCCCTTTCATTCTGCCTCTATCTTTTTCTGTTCGCCTTCTGAGCCCTACTATATTAGAGAAAAAGAAAAGACAAGGAAGAAACCCCAAGTCTTCTTCTTACATAAAAATTTCCTAATTTCAGTACAGGAATGCCTCAGAGATATTGCAGATTCTGTTCCAGACCACTGCAATAAAGTGAATATCGCAGTAAAGCGAGTCATGAATTTTTTGGTTTCCCAGTGCATATAAAGTTATGCCTACACTCTACTGCAGTCTATTAAGTGTGCAAAGCAATATGTCTTAAAAAAAAGCAATGTATATACCTTAATTTAAAAACACTTTATTGCTAAAAAATGCTTACCACCCTCCAAGTCTTCAGTGAGTCGTACTCTTTTTATAATAGTAATATCAAAGATCACTGATCACAGATCACCATAACAAATATAATAATAATGAAAAAGTTTGAAATATTGCAAGAATTCCAAAATATGACCCAGAGACATGAAGTGAACAAATGCTGTTGGAAAAATGGTGCCAACAGATTTGCTCCATGTGGGGTTGCCATAAACTTTCAATCTGTAAAAAACACAGTATCTGCAAAGCACAATAAAATGAGGTATGCCTGTATTCCTGTTTATTTCTGTCAATATTATCCTAGAATCAGCCTGTCTAATACACTGCAATTATTATTGTACATATTTATGTAATAAAAGGTCTGTCTTCTGTTACTTGACCTATCTCACTGATTACAGTAGCAGACTGGGGCCCTAAAACAGAAAAACCCGTTAGAGCAGAATATGAAACACTAAACAAAATTTATGCTAAGTTTTGATAATTTTAGTAAGGGAGATCTTTGTAACAGCCAAGTGATCTGTCATGACTGAATTGTTAATTAAAAAAAAAAAAGATGCTTTTCAGTTAAATAACACAAGTATATTTACCTTCTTTCCTTGGCTGACAAATGCCTCCGGCTCTGCAATTTACTGTCGCTCTATTAAAATTAAAACAAAAAACAAGCAAATACAAACAATAACATCGCCACTGTTAATTTTTCATAAAGCTAAAATTAAAAAGTAGAAAATTATTTATTGAGAAGGACATGATGTTCCTCATAAAACTGAAAAAAAAACCTTTACCATATTAGAAGGTTCCTCTTTTGAAGCCAATTTCTGGAGAGACCTATGGAAACAAACAGAAAGAGAAGTCCACTACCCTATAAAAGGCATTCATTTACAAAGTCCCAAAACATTCCCATACCATACTCTTAGTTAATTATCGGCAATCCTACAAATTTTCAAATTTGGCAAAATTAGAAAAAATATAATCAAACTGCTCATCTCCTCACTTTAAAATATATTCTTAAATAGCTGACATGTATTGGACACTTACTATGTACCAGGCACTGCTAGATGCTTTACATTCATGTAACCTTCAAAACCCTATGAAGGGGGTACCATTCTCTTTTCACCAAGAAGAAAACTGAAACTTAGACATAGAGTCACTTGCCCAAGGGCATACTCTAAGATTCAATACTGGTCTGACTCCTAAGCCTTTCCTAACTACTCCAATAATAAAGCTTTTATAGCTATGGTATTGTTTACCTGGTGATCAGTAAGACATTAAAGACTAACACATTTTTTTTAATGTAACTGCTTTTATTATTAGCATTTATAACCATTTACTTGTTTCTATTTTGACTTGTTTGGCCACTTTTATATATATTGTGTTTTTCTACCCTGGGTCCTGGGAATTTCTTAAGAGAGATCTACCCCCCTATCAAATGGTGAAAAGATAGTAAGCTCGTAGGACAATGGAGGGTAAAAGCACTGAAGTCAATCTTGGTATTATTTGTATAAGGATTAACTCTTCATCACTCCCAACTTACAAAATAAAACTTAAAATTACAGTTTTTAAATTACCTTTGGGATTGAAGGTGGGACAAGTCAATGGAAGTATCAGGATAATGTAATGTCTCTTCCCCTTCATCCTTCATTTCACCAACAGGTTCCTGATGCTTTACCACCTCCTCAGATTCTCCTTCATCTTCAGAGCTTTCTTCCTGAATTAGTTCATTTAGCTCATCACCACCACTCTGAATAGTAATATCCCCTTGGTCAACCTGAGTCACAAGTTCCACTTCCACAGGAGTTTCATGTAATTCCTCTTTATCTTCTTCACTGCTACTGTCACCTCCATCTATTGAATTACCATAAGGAAAGTCAGAGTGCTATCACCACAACAAGATTAGATGATTTTCTTGAAAACTTCATAAAAATATTCAATTCACTCCCTCTTTCTCCAAAAGATCACCAGAAAAATGCCTGATCCTCCCCAAAGGTTACTCTGACTTAGACAAAGGGATACTCTGTATCAGGAATTGTTTGGAATAAATTATCTCCAAGATCCTTTACTACAATAAATTTCTTAGACATTGCGACCATTTCTACAATGAAAACTATCGCTTGTCTTTGTTAAGTATTTCCAAAAAGGAGGAAAATAGAAGTAGTTATATAAATTCTGCCACTTTTATTATAATTTGCACATGAGAACTGAAATGAGATAAAACAAGTTACATAACTGGCACACAGCAAGTGTTCACACTTTTGCAAAAGGAACACCATCTAGTAGTAATAATATGGTCTAGTTACCTCACGTATAGAATAAGATGCCACCAACCATTTGACAAGGATGGTTGTGAGAATTCAATAAAAAATAATGTAAATAAAGCATACATGTCATGAACATGGTGAAAATTCAAAAAAAATAGAATTATGTACAATAGCAGTTGTAAGTGAAACAATGAACTATTACTCCTAAAAAGGAATGACTCTAGGAGATGTAAAAATAACTTAGAGGGCATACATTCCCTAGTTCCTTTAGGTAGGTAGGTAAATTTATTTCAGCAACCACAGCTGCTCTCTACTTGAAGCAAACACATTATTAAATCAAGCTAAATTCTCGTAAGAAATTGTACTTGTTATAAACTCATCTTTGTATTGCTTCTAATTCCTAAACCCAAAAGTAAATGCTCACTTATATATACCCGAGTCTATCTCTGTTAAACACATTTATGTACTACTCATTAAATACTAGGGAAGTTTTATAATATAAACATATATTCAAGTATTAGTTATGGATCCAATTAAACACTTTATAATTCACTAGAATAAGTATATTTAACATTTCCAAAACCAAAATTCAATAAAGTTGACAGCAAGTTGGGGTTTTTTGGGAAATTTTAATTACCCCAAAAGAGACGATCTTCTAGGTAAGAATTTAGAAGCAAAACTAGACAACAGAAAACATTATAAGCTACTTTATTAAAATCTGTAAACTACCTAGTTGTTCCATCTCCTCTGATATGAGTTCACTTGTGCAAATCGCCAATGTCTCCATGTCTTCATCCTGCACTCTGACTTTTCGTTCACCCCGATGTCTCCAAATACAAGACTCATCTACCTATGGAAACAGTTCTTTTCACTGGTGGAACTTTAGGTTAAGACTAATGAAAATCAGAAAAAAAATAATGAAGAAGCTGAAGAGTACCTTAAAGAGGAAGCTAAACCCCATCATTAGATGTGAGGGAGGAAGGAAATTCTTTTTTCCTATGAAAGATAATGTACATAAATGTTTTAAAAATACTGTTTTCTCCATTTTATGCTTGTAAGATATCTGCCACAATGGTCACGTTTGTTCTGTCTTTTCTCTGTCATGAAGGAACATTTCCCATTTACAGAATCTGGCATTATATATAGGAATTAAGAAAGAAAAAATATGAATGCTTGCTCTCATCATCTGGGTTAGTCAGATCCTAAATAATCTATTTTTAGAAAAAAGGTCATGCTATACTTTCTTACCCTTATAAATGTAAACTATATGAAAGTACACTGTCATCAATAAAAATATATATGGAGATGACATGTCAAATGCTAAATTTGCCACACCACAGCAAAATTTTCCTTATTTAATAACAGACTTCATATATGAAGTTAGAATAATTAGTTTCTGTTCTGAGAATATTAGTAGATGGTCCTCAAACCTGTCTCCATAATCCACTGGCAAGTCATTACCTCTTATCATGAAGCTTCCTGTTGTCAAATATTCTCCAGTTGGTGCTGTTTTAGACACCTGAGGAACACAATAACACATTATACTCTTGTCTTAAGAAATATGTTTTTTAAATTTTCACCTGAGAAAGTAAAGCCATATTGAAGTAAAGAGTACTACGTCCTGAAAAGTTTATAATTTAGCAAAAATTTTTAACACTGAAGGGCTATCTCTTCAAAGATAGATATATCTTTGTCCATAACAAAGAAAAGAAATAATGAAGAATACACTACATCAATCATTTTCAAATGCCATGGACTAGAGCCACAACTGTCCACATTTCCTCTAATGTGAGACATAAGAAGAAGAACAAGGATAGCTTAATAAGCTCATCATAAAGGTATAAAAGTATATTTACTATATTTATTACATTAAATCCTTTCCTGAGATACTTTTTTTTTTTGGTAATGAAATAACCTTTCATCTTAGTAAATAAAGATAATAGCATATTTTTAAAAATATCTTCTAATTTGGCAAAATAGGAAGTGAGCAATATAACTCCACAATTTAAAAAAATTTTACACATCTGTGAAACACCCAAATCTGAGAGTATCTTTACTAGTAATAGTTATGTAAGGGATTAAAAGCACACTAAAAAAACCTATTCATAAAAGAATTAAAGCCACTTTTATAATAGTACCAAGGCAGAAAATATAATCCCAGAAGTGATATTAATTTCCTAAGGACACAATATCACAATGTAGCAGAAAATAATAAATATAAACAGATATAAAATGAAACTAAATCTAAGGGAGGATAATAGTATTGAACTCTTTTTACCTTGCTGTATAGCTTTAAGACTTTGTAAAAGTTTATCATTATCAATTATAATTCTTGAGAATGTGAAATGAATAGCAGTGTGAAGTCATATATGGAATGAAGTATCATCAAAAAATAGCATTAACCACAAAGAAGGACAATTACTAAAACCAAGTGTATAGAAAAAACCACTGGATATACCTACTTTACAGGAAGGACCAAAGAGAATTCAGAAAATTTCAACAAAGGCGAACAGGAGAAAGACTTTTTAGGTCAGTAGGCCAGTCATAACTGGAACAGTCTTTATCCCATATAATTACATGGATCACTCTCAAATCTTACCTTTCCAGAAAGGCCTTCCCTGACACTACATTCAAAATGGTAGCCTCTATCACTCTCTATCCCCTTACTCTGCTTTAAAAATAAACTTTGTTACCTGCCACTACACATCTATTTTTCAACATCAAAATGTCAACTCCATCACAAGGTACTCTGTCTGCCTCATTCAATTCTATATCCTCACAATTTGGAACACAGTTGCTCTTACTAAATTAAGAAAAAGGACCACAGCCCTTATTACCTGATGATGGTACACCCACCAAGCACTAGTGATAACTCGTGCATCCCAAGCAGCACTGTAGCAAAGTGCCATCGTGCCAGCTTCAGTCAAGGTCCGAGGGGGAATTGGTTCTCCTGTAATAACAATACTAGAACGCTTCAGTACCGAAGTACAGACTTTCTAGAGCAAGACATGGAAACCACATGCAGCATAACAGGTTCACTCCTCTTATATTTTAAACAATAATACCACACTTTCATTTCAGTATTACAAGAAGTTACTATTTTTACTAAAAATGTATTTAGGGCTTCCCTGGTGGCGCAGTGGTTGAGAGTCCGCCTGCTGATGCAGGGGACACGGGTTCGTGCCCCGGTCCGGGAGGATCCCACGTGCCGCGGAGCGGCTGGGCCTGTGAGCCATGGCCGCTGAGCCTGCGCGTCCGGAGCCTGTGCTCCGCGGTGGGAGAAGCCCACGTACCGCAAAAAAAAAAAAAAAAAAATGTATTTAACAGGGCTTCCCTGGTGGTGCAGTGGTTAAGAATCTGCCTGCCAATGCAGGGAACACGGGTTTGATCCCTGGTCTGGGAAGATCCCACATGCCACGGAGCAACTAAGCCCATGCGCCACAACTAACGAGCCTGCGCTCTAGAGCCTGCAAGCCACAACTACTGAGCCCGTGTGCCAGAACTACTGAATCCCACACGCCTAGAGCCCATGCTCCACAACAAGAGAAGCCACCGCAATGAGAAGCCCGCGCACTGCAATGAAGAGTAGCCCCCGCTCGCTGCAACTAGAGAAAGCCCGCGCACAGCAACAAAGACCCAACGCAGCCAAAAATAAATAAATTAAAAAAAGTTTTTAAAAAATGTATTTACACAGCAGGTTTTTAAATGGTCTAAGTAAATAAAACAAGTCAGAGAAGAAATATCCTCACTTTTATCAGTAATTCTAACTTCATTCCAGAAAGGATAATTTAGAAAAATCTATTCAAAGGTTGAAGACTTCCAGAATTACTATATATTGCCTAATTTCTCAAAATGAAGAGCATATTAATATACCCCTACAGTAAGAATTCAAATATTTTAAAATTGGGATATAATTCACATACCATAAAATTCATTCTTTTAAAGTGTACAATTCAGTGGGTTTTAGTATAGTCATAAAGCTATGCAATCATTACCATTAATTTCAGAACATTTTCATCATCCCCAAAAGAAATCCTGTATCTATTAATAGTCACTTCATCTTCCCAGCCGCTGGCAATCACTAATCTACTTTCTGTCTCTACAGATTTGCCTATTTTGGAATTTCATATACATGGAATCATACATACCTGGCTTCTTTCACTTAGCATGTTTTCAAGGTTCATTCATGTGAGAGCATATGTCAGTACCTCATTTCTTCTTAAGTCTGAATAATATTCTATTATATGGATACACCACATTTTGTTTATTAATCAATGGATCGACATACAGGTTGTTTCCATTTCTTGGCTATTATAATGCTATTATGAATATCTGCAAATAAGTTTGGACATATGTTTTCAATTATCTTGGAATACCTAGGAGTGGAATTGCTGGGTCACATGGTAAAATCTATGTTTACCTTTTTCAGAAACTATGAAACTATTTCCTATAGCAGCTAGATCATTGTCCATTCCCACCTGCGGTGTATAAGGGTTCCAATCTCTCCACAACCTCAGTAACATGTTACTGTTTTTTTGTTTCTTTTGGCCGCCCTGTGTGGCTTGTGGGATTTTAGTTCCCCGACCAGGGATTGAACCCAAGCCCTTGGCAGTGACAGTGTGGAGTCCTAACCACTGGACCGCCAGGGAATTCCCACTGTCTGTTTTTTTATTTCAACTATTCTTGTGGGTGTTAAGTGGTATTTCTCTGTGGTTTTGATTTGCATTTCCGTAACAGGCAAATGATGCTGAGCATCTTATCATGTGCTTGTTGGCCTTTTGTATCTTTGGAGAAATGTCTATTTCACATTTTAAAAATTTTGTTCATTTTAAAATTGCCTTTCTATTTTAGAGTCAGAAGAGTTCTAGAGTTCTTTGGATATTGGTCCTTTATCACATAAACGACTTGCAAATATTTCCTCCCATTCTGTGGACTGTCTTTTCACTTTCTTGATAGAGTCCTCTGAATTAAAGTTTTAATTTTGCTTAAGTCTGATTTGTTTTTTCTTCGGTTGCTTATGCTTATGGTGTCATATCTAAAAAATGACTTCCTGATCCAAGATTATGAAGGTTTTTTTACACCTTATTTTCTTCTAACAGTCTTATAGTTTTAGCTCTTAAATTTAGGTCTGATGCAATCTTTTTTTTTTTCGGTACGTGGGCCTCTCACTGTTGTGGCCTCTCCCGTTGCGGAGCAGTCTCCAGACGTGCAGGCTCAGCGGCCATGGCTCACGGGCCCAGCCACTCCGCGGCACGTGGGATCTTCCCAGACCGGGGCACAAACCTGCGTCCTCTGCATTGGCAGGCGGACTGTCAACCACTGCACCACCAGGGAAGTCCCTGCTTTTAATTTTTATAAATGGTATGAAGCAGGGGTCTAACTTCATTCTTTGGCACATGGATATTAGTTGCATCAGCCCTATTTGTTGAAAAAATTATTCTATCCCCATTGAATGGCCTTGGCACCCTTGCTGAAAATCAACTGACCATAAACAAGGAGTCTCAATTCTCTTCATTAATCTATCAGTCCATCCTCACACCAATATCACACTGTCCTGATACCACACTGACTGTTGTTTTGTAGGAGGTTTTGAAATCAGGTAGTGTGAGTCCTCCAATTTTGTTCTCCGTTTTCAAGAATGATTTGGCTAATCTGGGTACTCTGCATTTCCACATGAATTTCAGTATGAGCTTTGTCCATCTCTGCAAAAACAGGCAGCTGGAATTTTGAGAGGAACTGCACATATCTGTAGATTAATGTGGGAAGTACTGCCATCAGGACAATATAAGACTTCTAATTCATAAACACTGGAAGTGTTCCCCTTTATTTAGGTCTTCTTTAATTTCTTTCAATGATGTTTTGTAGTTCAGTGTGTATGTCTTGCATTTCTTTTTGGTAAATTTATTACTAAATATTTTATTCTTTTGTAATGCTGTTATAAGTGGATGTTTTATTAATTTCCTTTTAATACTGCTTATTGCTAGTATATAAAAATATAACTGACTTTTATATATTGACCTTATATCCTAGACGTTGCTGAACTTATTAACTAATAATTTTTAGTAGATTGCTTAAGGTTTAAATATATAAGATTTTGTCATTTGCAAACAGAGATAGTTTTATCTGTCCCTTACCAATTTGGATATTTTAAACTTTTTATTGCCTAATGGCCTACTTAGAACCTCCATACAATGTTGAGTAAAAGTGTGGCAAGAACAGATGTGCTTATCTTGTTCCTGATCTTGGGGGAAAAGCTGTCTTTCACCATTAAGCATGATTTTTAGCTGTGTTCTTTACCAACTTGAGGAAGTTTCCATCTATTCTTAGTTTGTTGAGTGTTTTTATCACAAATGAGTACTGGATTATTACCAAAGGCTTTTTCTCATCAATTGAGATCATCATGTGGTTTTTGTCCTTTATTTTATTAATACACTGTATTACATTAATTTTCATATGTTAAACCAACTTTGCATTCCTGGGAATAAATCCCACTTTATCATGTGTATAATCCTTGTAATATGCTGCTGGATTCAGTTTCCTAATATTTTGTTGAGGACTTTTGTGTCTATATTCATAAATAATGTTGGTCTGTAGTTTTCTTTCCTGTGATATCTTCATCTGGTTTTGTTATTAAGGTAATACCAGCCCTATAGAATGAGTTAGAAAGTTCCTCTCTCTTCTACCTTTTGGAAGTTTATGAAGGATTGATGTTCAGTCTTCTTTAAAAGTTCTGTAGACTTTAGGAATTTGAATCTTATTGTTTTGGTTAGTCTAGCTAAAGGTTTATCAGTTTTATCGATCTTTTCAAAGAACTAACTTTGGTTTTGTTGATTTTTCTCCACTGTCTTTCTATTCTGTTTTATTTCCACCCTAATCTTTACCATTTCCCTTCCTTTCCTTACTATGGGTTATCTGCTTTTCTTTTTCTACATCTTAATGTGTACAGTTTTGTTATTGCTTTCAAATCATTCCTCTTTTTTATTATAGGTAGTACAGCTATAAATTTTTCTCTGAGCACTGCCTTAGGTGCATCTCATAAGTCTCAATAAATTTGTTTGCATTTCGTTCACCTCAAAGTATTTTCTAATACCCCCCTGTGATTTCCTCTTTGATCCACTGGTTATTTTATGAGTGTGTTGTTTATTTCCACACATTTGTGAATTTTCTAAATTTTCTTCTATTAGTGGTTTCTAATTTCACTCCATTATGGTCGGAAAATTTACTTTATATGATTCATTAGTTTTAAATTAACTGAGACTTATTTTATAGACTATCAAATGGTCCACCCTGGAGAATGTTCCATGTGCACTTGAGAAGAATGAGTAATCTAGTGTTGTGAGGTAGAGTGTACTACAGATATGTGTAGAATCTAGGTAACTTGAGTGTTGTTCAACTCTTCTATTTCTTTGTTGATCTTATAGCTAGTTATTCTAGCCATGATTGAAAGTTAGGTATTGATATCTTGAACTACTATTATTAAATTGTTTATTTCTCCCTTCATGTATTCTATGGCTCTTTTGTTGGATGCATATATGTTTGTTTATTTATTATTTTATAAATTCATTTACTTATTTTTGGCTGTGTTGGGTCTTCGTTGCTGCACGCAGGCCTTCTCTAGTTGTGCAAGCAGGGGCTACTCTTCATCGTGGTGCGTGGGCTTCTCATTCCAGTGGCTTCTCTTGTTGCAGAGCACAGGCTCTAGGCATGCGGGCTTCAGTAGTTGTGGCACATGGACTCAGTAGTTGTGGCTCGCAGGCTCTAGAGCGCAGGCTCAGAAGTTGTGGTGCACGGGCTTAGCTGCTCTGCGGCATGTGGGATCTTCCTGGACCAGGGCTTGAACCTGTGTTCCCTGTACTGGCAGGCGGATTCTTAACCACTGCACCACCAGGGAAGTTACAGATGCATATGTGCTTATAACTGTTACACCTTATTGATGGATTGACACTTTTATCATTATAAAGTGTCCTTCTTTATCTGTATTAGTGATTTTTCTCTTATATTAAAAATATTTTAAACAAAAGAATTAAAGTTATGAATCATAGAAAGAAATATATTACCTGTTGGATTCTTAATTACACAGCTAGTTGCTCCATGAAGGTCAGCATGTACATAAATGTCCCCTTTAAAACAAATAAGAAATAATACTTTAAGTCCTGTTTCTTTGTTTTTAAGTTGAAATTGTTTATTTACTTATGTTTTAATGGGTTCAAAATCCAAAAGGTATAAAAAGACATATAAAGAAAAGTCTATCTCCCACCCCTGGGAGATTTCTCATAGGCCTCCTCAGAGGAAAACAATGCTAATAAGGCAGATTACAAAAATAGTCACAGTTCTTCTCCCTCCCTCTATCCACACCTCTTTGCTCTATGACCTTGAAGCTTCTCCCATCAAGAGGTGGAGTCCACTTCCCCATCCCTCAAATGTGGGCCGACCCCTTGACCTGCCTTGGCCAGCAGAATGTGGCAGATGTGACCAAATGCCAGTTCCCAGCCTAGGCCTTGAGAGGTGCTGTATGCTTCCTCTTTTTCTCTCAGAAATTTGCTGAGTTACCATATAAGCAAGCCCAGGCTAGCCTGACGATGGGTGAGAGACACATAGAGATGAGTCATCCTAGCAAGTGCAAAGGTCCTGAGGACCATAGATGGTTGACAAATGTGACAAACAGCCAGGAAGCCAGACTGAAGGAAAGTAAGAAATGAGGCTAGAGAAGAAGTCAGGAGCCTTGTAAGCCACAACGAGGACTTCTAGTTTTATTCTGAAGTGTGTGATAGCAACAAATGAATAAATGAGCAAACAGATGAATGCAGGAATGAATGGTCAACTAGGGAAAAGTAAAGTGCATGGTTTCTAACAGAAAAAATGAGCAGCCATTGTTTGCCATGGATAGTTCATCTGAGATTTGAAACTCAAAGAAGAGCAAAGCCCATACAGTTCCATGAAAGGCTCAGCTCACAATGCACAAAGTTAGAGAAGACAGAGACCAAGTCCTGGGTACCATGTAACCTAACCCTGTTGCTTTCTTTCCTGGCTCTGGATCCTCAAAGGACATCAGATTAGCTCTGATACTGATTATTGATTTCTGATACTCACACTGAGGGTTCAGCCACAGTGAAGTGGTGGTTATCAGCAAACAAAAAAAAATGAGAGGGGCTTCCCTGCTGGCGCAGTGGTTGAGAGTCCGCCTGCCGATGCAGGGGACGCGGGTTCATGCCCCGGTCCGCGAAGACCCCACATGCCGCAGAGCGGCTGGGCCCGTGAGCCATGGTCGCTGAGACTGCGCGTCCGGAGCCTTTGCTCCGCAACGGGAGAGGCCACAACAGTGAGAGGCCCACGTACCGCAAAACAAAACAAAACAACAAAAAAAAAACGAGAGGCCTTACAACACAGCACTTAAGTCCTGCTTCTAAAAGTGAAAAACGGTTACAAACTTCAGCACTGAAAAATTAAGCTTTTAAAAATCTGATCTACAATGACTTTGGAGGATTGAAAGCTATTTTCTTAATGCAGTAGAAAATCAAAAATCTAATACTACAGATTAGCTCGGCATTACTACTTTAGGGATATTCACTTAAAATGTGAATCAAGTGTCAAAGCACATATTCAACAAACCATAAACCATAAACCATGAAATTCTTTCTACCAATTAAATCTGTCAAACAAAGGAGTACAAGATAAAAATCTACACCTAATATTGAGATAACCAATCCAGTTACTTAAAAGAAAATTCTTCAGAATTTTAATCTTACCTACCTGGTGTCAAGTATCTTTTCACAATTATTTCATTCTGTTGCTGATCTCGTCCACCAATAATTAGATAGTTCTCTGAGCTAATGAACCAGAGGAATTTCTCAAACCTATCAAATTTTAAAGAAAAAAGTTAACATTTCTTTCCCTTCATAGTTGCCTGAATTCACACCCTTTTAACAAACAAAATAAAACAGAAAGCTCTCCTATCTGTGAAGGTTAAGACAACTTGATGGCTTAATTTCTTAAGACATCAAGCTGAATTTTACTGAAAACTTGCAATGCAAATTGCCCTAGGATATTCTTAAGACAGTCTCAGTAGAAAACAATTCAATTTTATGCTTAAAAAATATGTTCTCTCTTTATTTCCCTCCCATATAGACAGCCTTCTTAAACTGACGTTATAACAATGAATTACAAAAAGCAAAAGCATAAAATGTCACATGGTCCCTAGGTTTAGTTTTCTTTCAGTGGGGCACTGGATAGGCTTTGGGACCACCGATGAGAAAGAAAAGCTGTTTTCCCATTCTGTCTTCAATTAATCAACTGAATGTTACATGTATGATATTCTTTACAGTTTAAAACCAAAAATTGCTGTCAGAAGTGTAAAATTATAACTTTTCTCAAGAAACAAATTAACTTGGGTTTTCATGATTAATACATACCACCACAATAAAAAGTAAAGAGTGTATATTTGTATGACATCTAGAAAATGAGATGCACATAAATATTTCCTATTTTACATATGACTCACAAGATAATTTTTTTATGATTTAACCTAGAATTTTAAAATTTCTGGTTAAAGATGATAGATTGAGCACAGGCATTAAATGAAACTTCCTCATAGCTCCCACAATATAATAGCAAAAGGACTCTATTCCTATTTTCTAATCTGATTTTTTATTGAGTAATACATATACATGGTTCAAAAAATGTTTTAATTACATAAAAAAGTATAGTGAGAGATCCTACATCTCTTCAGTTCCCACAGCTACTACTAACCAATTGGCCATTAGCTTCCTGTACCCTCTCCAGAGTTTCTTTATACATACAAAAGCTAAAATAAAATGCTTATTCTAAACCTTTTCTCTTTTTCAGACACAACACACTGTTCTGCATATTTTTTTCTTTTTTCACTTAAAAATATATTTTCCTCATTGCTGAATGGATGTACTATACTGATTTAACCACTTCCCTATTGATGGTAAAGAGGTTTGCAAAAAGACATAAACCCAAAAGGACAAAAAGAATGTGAAAGATAAATCAAGGATGTATTTTGTAATCATCCTAGCAGAGGAATACATAACTAACTAACAGGCCAAAAAAAAAAAAGCCAACTAATCAAAATAAAGCAACAAGGAAGACAAAAAAGAACACAGAACAAATAAGACACACTGAAAGCTAGCAGTAAGATGGTTAGATTTAAACCCAAATATATCAGAAATTATATTAAATATAAATGTAGTCAATTCTCCAGGTAAAATGCAAAGACTGTCAGACTGGGAAAAAAACAATGATATATACTCCTTTAAAATATAAGGATATAAAAAGGTTCAAATATAATGATGGAAAAAGATAATACCATGCAAATACTAACCAAAAAACAGTTTATACAGTTTTAACATCTCACACAGATGGAAAAAATAGATATAAAAGGACATTTCATTAAAATTAATAAAAGGCTCAATTCACTGAGATGATATAACAGTTCCATATTTGTATCACCTAATTACATAGCCTCACATATATAAAGCAAAAGTTCAGAAGTAAAAGGAGAAACAGATAATCCAAATCGTATGATATTTAACACACTTCTCTCAGTAACTGGGAAAACAAGCATTAAAAAGAGAATTATAAAGGTGCCAAAGATTCGAACAACATGATTGATAAACATGACCTGATATTTAGAGAAATGCACTCAGTAACTGTAGAAAAGCCACTATTTTCAACTATATATGAAACATTTATAAATAAAGCTGCCCATAAATAGACTGGGCCATAAAGCAAGTTTCAACAACAAACACCAAATGACTGAGATAATTCAGAATGTCACCTCTTTTACGCAAATAAAGCTAAAAATCAGTAACAAAAAGTAACCAAAAACCCCCATGTGTTTGGACAGTAATACATATACTTCTAAATAATGCATGGGTGAAGAAATCACCATGGAAATTAGAATATATCTTGACATGAAAGATAATGAAAATCCTAAACAACAGAACTTTTTAGATACAGTTAAAGCCATGCTGAGGGAAATTCACTGCCTTACATATATTAGAAAAGAGGCCGGGGGAAAGGGGAAATCAATGAACTAAGCTTCTGTCTCAAGAAATCAGAAAGGAAAATGCAAATAAATCCCAAAGAAAAGTAGAAGGATGAAAATAATTATTAAAATAGAAGGCACATATATAATACTGGAGATCAATAGTCAAAAACTGGTTCTTTAATGATATTACTACTACTGAAAATCCTCTGGTCAGATTAATCAAGAAAGAGAGAAGGCACAAATAATTCTTGAATGAAAAGGGAGAAGTAATTAATGATTCTAGGGATGTTAAAAACTTAAGTGGAGGGACCTCCCTGGTGGTCTAGTGGTTAAGACTCCATGCTTCCACTGCAGAGGGAACGGGTTTGATCCCTGGTCAGGGAACTAAGATCCCACATGCCACGCGGCGTGGCCAAAAAAAAAAAAAAGTTAAGTGGAATATTATAAACTTTTTGCCAATAAATTTCAAACTTTGGACAAAATAGACAAAGTCTTAGAAAAACATTGCTAACCAAAACTAGAAAATCTGAGTAGTCCTTTTATCTACTAAAGAATTTGAATCTGTAATGAAAAACTTTCCCATAAAGAAAACTCCAGGTGACTTCCATCAACATTTAAGGACAATTGATAAAGGAACACTTTCCAGTTTGTTTTATGAGATAATATAACCTTGTACCAACAGTTAACAAAAACATTATGAGAAATGAAAATTACAGGTCAATCATACTCATCAATAGAGATGTTAGAGAGAGAAAGAAAAAAGCAACAAAATTTTGAAAGCTGGAAAATAAATGAACAAGTGAGCAGACTCAAGAAGCTGAATCCTGAGCTGACGGTGCAAAAAACCAAGAGACTAATCGACTTACACTGTATGACCCATAAAGAGCACAGGTACTGCTAGAAATAGGGTTTAAGATGAGGTTTAAAAACAGAAGAACCGGCTGAAAATCTTATCAAGAAGTAAGCACTTCCCTAGATCTTTCCAGCTCGGAACATGGTGGTAACTGCCCCTTCAACACTCTAACAGAAAGTCAGAAATTAATTCTTTAAAAGGGTACAAAGAGGATCTCTGGACTAGGGGAAACGTATCACAGTTGTAAGTAGGGGTAATATATGTAAAATAGGGCAATTAAGTAAATGTATGAAATACTGGATACTAAGACTCTCCAGCTTATTATTTCCACCGAGCTCCCAAAATGGTGATAGCCAGGTCTTCACTTTACAAATAGAAGAGAAAGAAGCTTTTGTGGGAAATGAGACCAGCCGAAAAGGCAAAAAGCTAAAGACTTCAAGAGTTCCACAGATGGCCCACACAGATCATTTTACAAGTCCAACAACCCACAAAGAACTTCCAATCACCATTTTAATGTTCTGCTATAAAAAGTGAGTAGACAGTCAAGGATCACCAGACGTACACAAGTGAATGCTGGAGACAAAACCAACAAATAGAAAAAAGAAACCTGGAGAAGACAGACCTGCAAGAAAAGGATACTAAATAAAATGTAATACATCAAAACTATTCTCAGTTATAAAGAAACTAGAGCAGTAAGTTTTTTTAAAGTAACATTCAAAAAACCAAAAACAGCTTAAAATTAAAACATGATAGGAAGAAATAAAAGATTAAAAAATTCAATGGAAGGATTGAAAGATAAAGTTGAGAAAATCTCAGAATATAGAACAAAAAGTTGAAAAACAGAAAATGCAATGCAATAGGACTGCTAAGGGGGGGAGGGGTCCCATAAGTAAAACATGAGACTTCTAGAAAGAAAGAAAAAGAAAACAAAACAAAAAAAGGCAGAAGGTAGGCAATTTTCTAAGAAATAGTTCAAGAAAATTTCTCCAAACCACGTTTCCAATTTAAAAGGCCCACAAAGTATCCAGCGTAATGGATAAAAACATCATCACCAACCTATATTCCTGTGAAATTCTGGAAAACTGAGAGGAAGAAAAAAAAGATCTAGAAGCTTACAGAAAGGCAAAAACAAGTTTCCTATTAAAACAGCAACTATCAAAATGACAGAAAACTCAAGATCAAACCTGGAAGTTAATACAATGGACAATGCCTTTTTAAAAGTCTGAGGGAAACATATTTTCAAATTAGAATTCTATACCTATCCAAACTCTTACGAGTAAAATAATTTTTTTATACATTGGACACCTCAAAAACTTTAACTTCTACATACCCCTTTTCATGAAGCTTCTAGAGCACATAGTCCATAACCAAAGACAAAGGAAGTCTGAGATTCAGGACAGAAGATACAACACAGAGAGAGGTTACAGAGAAGTTCCAGGATAATAAAAAAAAGGAGATCTTAAAATGCTTACAGTAACCAATCTAGAACAAAGTAGGTCAAAAAGCTCCAGGAAAGACTTCTGCAAGAAGATGATACTGATAAAATTCCAATATGTTTGAACACACTTGGAAGCAAATTTGGACATGGCTAATAACAAGAACAAAAATAAAAAGAAAGCAAATGAAACAATTATTAACTTCAGGGAAGATAAAATACTGAGCAGGAAAGGAAAACAGAATACTATATGATCCAGCTCTGATTACAACTTAAATATTCATAATAATGTTAACACAGAACATCACTCTTGACAAAATTATGCTGTAAGTATACTGAGAAGCCAGGTGATGTGTGTGTATGTAACGGAGCACAAATGGAAAGAATAAAATCTTCACTTTCCAAGGTGGGAAGTTATTAATAGAGTGTAAAACAGAAAAATTAAGAAGCAGCAATATATTACTAAGAGAAATGGAGGTATATATCAAAAGATTCAGCTAAAAGAGCTAAAAGTTTCCTTGGGAGAGGAGGCAATAGGAGTAGGGATAAAAGTTTGTGGGGTTACTGGTTTTTTAACAAGCTTTGTAGAACTGCTTGATTTTCTAAATAATGTGCATGTATAATTTTGATAGAAAGAAAAAATGTATTTTAAAAAGGTAGAATACTTACCAATATATTTTTCTTGCTTTTTGAATAGAGGTAACTGTCTGGACTTCTTTTAAGGTTTGCTTTGTTTTCTTTTCTGCTGATTTGAACGCCTATTCATAAGAAAAGAGTTTTTAAGTAATCTGTTGAAAATTTACTTAAATAACACCAAGTAAATGACAGGGGAAGAAATGGGTTTTTAAATGTCACAAATGGCACTATCTATACACACACACCATACACACATGAAAGTAATAAAATGGGGACTTTCCTGGTGGTGCAGTGGTTAAGAATCCGCCTGCCAATGCAGGGGACACGGGTTCGATCCCTGGTCCAGGAAGATCCCACATGCTGTGGAACCACTAAGCCTGTGCACCACAACTACTGAGCCTGTGCTCTAGAGTCCGCAAGCCACAACTACTGAGCCCACACAACAACTACTGAGGCCCGTGCGCCTAGAGCCCATGCTCCACAACAAGAGAAGCCACCACGATGAGAAGCCCACGCACCGCAACGAAGAGTAGCCCCCACTCGCCACAACTAGAGAAAGCACATCACTGACGACCCAACATGCCATAAATAAATAAATTTATTTTTTAAAAAGTAATAAAATGAAGAAATTTTGGCCTTAAATATTAAAATGATTTGTATACAAGTATCTGCTCAAGACCTACAATGAAAAAGAGTTCATCTGTTTACCATATACTCAGTGCAACCATATAATAGGCTTTGGGCTAGATGTCAGAGACACACAATGAACAAGACAAAGTTTCTACTTCCTACCCCACTGGGGTCTAGGAGAAGAGACATATATAAAACACATAATTATTCAAATAAACATGGTAAATGTTTCGAAGGATGCTATGAGAGTATAACAAGGGAACCTAATTTATAACTGATTATGGTCAAAGAAGGTATTTCTGAGGAAATGGCATTTAGGCTGAAGCCTGAAGGATTAATGGAATTATCAAGGCAAAGAATACAAAGAGCACTGTAAGCAGAAGGAAAAGGCCAGCTTGACCAGCAAGTATGATCATAGGGTAAATGAGGTTGGAGAGGCAGATAGAGAGCTAAGTCATGAAGACCACTCATTTAACAGATATTAATGTGACTATGTTTCAGGCAATATTCTAGGGACTGGGACACAGCAATGAATAAAACAGATAAAGATCCTACTTTCATGCAATCTACATTCTAGAGGGAAGACAGGTAAACATATGTTGGGTTGGGTGTTTTTAAAAAAGAAAAACAAGAGTGAAAAGGAAGTGATTGAGGTAGTTTTATTTTCACTACGAGTGGTCAAGAAAGGCCGCTCTGATAGTCTTAAGTAGACACATGAATGATGAGGGGGATCAAACCATGAAAAATCTGAGGGGAGAACATTCTTGGCAGAAAGAGCAAGTGCAAAGGCCCTGAGAAGGCAGTATGGGCCACTGATGTAGGAATAGCTTAAGATCCCACTGTGGCTGGAAACAGTGTGTAACAAGGGGAGTGTGGGTGATGTGATCAGAGGGAAGCAGATAGGCCTCCCTACCTGATCCAGGCTTTAAGGTGTCTTGAGTAAGATGGGAAGAAACTGGAAGATGTTGAACAGAGAGAAATGACTTCATTTTTTATTTAAAATGATTGACTGGATATGAGAAGAGTCCAGGATGACTCCAACATTTTTAACTTGAGCAAAAAAGGGATAATTACTGAGATAGAGACCTGGGGAAGAGAGGGTTAGGGGAGAAAATAAATACTGGAAATGCACACATTTACAGCAAAATTAAGTTTGAAAGGTATTTCTGAATTTGAAAACCTCATTTAAAGAGAAGAAATAATTAAGTCCATTAAATTAATAAAGCAGAGAAAAACAATTAACATTCATTCTAAGAAATATTAAGTACCTTCTCAGCAGCTTCAACAGTCTTCTGTGTTTTCTTAGCAGCATATCTCTTGTGATCATAATACCTAGAAAAATATATCTTTTAATTTTAGATAAAATCTTTATTCTTTAGTTTCCTATTTATGTTATTTCTAATTTTACAGACTCACAAATCATCAAGAACAACTTTAAATACTTTTAAAAAAGTATTTCACCTCAAAGAATATACAGTCAAAATAATGATAGTTCTTATCCTTAATACCCTAACAGATTTATTGCAGATAATATTATACCTAAAATTTATACTTATGGGAATTCCCTGGTGGTCCAGTGGTTAGGAGTCTGTGCTTCCAATGCAGGGGGCACGGGTTCAAACGCTGCTCAGGGAACTAAGACCCCACATGCGATGCAGCGTGGCAAATAAATAAAATAAAATAAATACTTAAATTTATGACTTACTTTTTGGCATTGGCATACGCTGACAAGCTGAGATCAACATCAACAAGCAATGGCCGATTTTTCTGAGGCTTCTGCAGTTGTTTATTCTTTTGCTTTTTCTTTTTTCCTTTTGGTGGTTCGGGTTCATTTTTCTCAGTACTGACGTCACCATCAACATCATCATCTTCCTCCTCTGATAACAAGTATGGATTTCTATTAAAAATATTCAATAGTATTTCACTAATGTCAATGACATCCCTTTTTTATTTTCAATTTTTTTCTCAAGGAAATTATAAATGGTTTACGGTACTTAAATAGCTGCATTATTTTAATGTAAATTAATTTTTTTCTGTATTTTCAAAGATAAATTTCCAAATAAAAAAAACTTCAATGAATACAGTGAAAAATTAAATAGCAAAATAAAGACAAACACTAACTGCTTAACTAAGAATCAAACTTACCTTAGCAGCATTGTAACATGATTTGTTTGTAGTTTTAATTCTTTGATTGCATTTGCAACAGGGTCTCCTTGAGCTTGGGCTTCTTTCACAATTAACCCAATTTCTGTCCAGTCTATCTGGTTGGCTAAAGCACTTCGAACAACCTGAATGGCTCTGTCAACTATTTGTAGGTTCATTTCTATAAGCTCTCCTTTAAGTTTGTCTATTTCCTTATGAAATAAACCAAAAACATGTGTTACAATGCCAAAGTTACCATTTTTGAAAAAGTATCTGAAAAAGCTAAACATAATACCTGAGCCTGCTGAAGAGCTTCTAATCTGTTTTCATGATCCTTTCGGACATTATCTAATTTCTTCAATGCTTGTTTTTCCTTTTGTTAACAAAACAGAGTTTTTAAAAATTAGATTTCTTCTACCTTCTGTACCTTCTCTCTTTTACCTCCTGAAACTCACTATCCCACCCCTACTTCTGCCCCCTCAATGTTGTTACCTAACTAGCTAAAGTTCCCCATAGTCCATCTCCCCAGGTCTATCCTACCCCAAAGTGTTTCATGCTCCAAAATTACCTCTCCTGACCATCTACATCCCATTCCCTATACAGGAAGGTATTTTGATTACAGGTTACATTGTATGTAAGATATGCCCTACTGCCCTTGCATTATTCAAGCAGGCAGAATTCAAGACATTTTTCCCTATGACATTAAAGTTTGGGGGAGTGCATTTTTAGCATTAATTCCTAAAATAGCTTCCTTTTATTTTATTGCTGCTTTTAATTTTCTCAGCCTTATTTCTAGTATTTTACAGAGTATTCTTCCTAAATTAACAACACAAAGGCTCATGGTAGTTATGTGAACTTTTATACAGTCAGCCCTCCGTACCTGCAGATACAAAACCTGCAGATATGGGAGGCTAACTATATTCCCTGTACTACACCATTTATATAAGGGACTTGAATATCCTTGGATTTTGGTACCCACAGGGGCTCCTGGAACAATCCACTGCAGACACCGAGGGATGGCTGTATAGCATTCTATCACACGGAACTTACATATTAAGGTTACTGATGTGGGGCTAATTTTGTAACACTAGTAATAGCATCACCAATTAGTGAATGTTTGCATGCTGGACGTAATATTAAAAATATTTAAGTTATAAGAATGGTGACTATCAAAAGAACACACAGTGATTACTAAAATAATTCACGGGTATTTTGATGTACATGGGGTTCAATGTTACTCTTAAATATCTGTTTACTTACTAAAGTGCTGCCACCATGTGGCAATCACACTATGTAACTCATGTGACCCACTTGCTTTGAAATTCCACTCTTGTTAATTTTTTTACAACCAAGGTGGGGAGGATACAGAGATTCACATAATTTCAAGTTTTTGCACACATATTTTAAGATTCGATGAATATTTCTGAAAAATCGAATCAAGCGTGACTTTGGCCATTTTCTAAAACTGTTCTGCAGTAAAAGCTCCCCAAACATGGTCAAATGAGCTGGGAAAACAAAACACAGCATATTAAACCCTCCTTGTGGAGTCATGATACATGCAAAGCATATTAAAGACCTAGTTCAAAAGCCCACTTTAAAAAAGAAAACAGTTTAATGATAAACAAATATATACTTATTTGTATAGAGAAAACTATTCCCTCTCCTTTGGCCTATTTAAAAATCTCCTCTTTGAAACCCTATTCCCTTTACAGCAAAGTTTGAGAAGCTCTGGGTTGTTGTAATAAAGCAAATTATACCAGGGAATAAATAACAGGCCTTCTTCCCACTGTATTTTCTGGTTTAGAGAATATTTGATATTCTAATGGAGCAAATGAACGTATTTTTTTTTAAACACTGATAGTTCCCCTGGACCTTTATTAATATACCAAGAGATCAGGGCATTCCCAAACTACTTCTAAAAGGCTGCCCATTCCTGTATGAGAGCATCACCTACCCAGCAAACCACACTCAAGGCTAGCTGGTTTATATAAATGTTTTTAATAACACCATACCTGTTGTAAAGCTTTTAAATCTATTTTCTGACCTTCTATCTTGGAATAAAATTCATCTACGGCCTTATCAAAAGAAGAAAAAGACAATCAACTAGCTGGAAAAAAACCACACAAACACGGTCTCTGCTTCAACTTGCATACACAGAATTTTAGGGTCCATTTTGTTTCATAACACCACTCAAAGAACTTGAGTAGATTTCCAGTAAATGTATTATATAGCTAAGCAGTCAGGAATCAAATTAAGTTCAAATCTTTGGTCCTTCATCTTGAAATAAAGAAACAACAAACATTTCCACTAGTTTGTATCTGTGACTGCACTGGTTTTTAATGTCCAGATTCATAATGATTGTAAAGCAGAAATATTTTCAATTTCTCAATCAAAGCAAGTTGATATTAATTTAACAACTCACATCATGCTAACTGGTCAAAAAATAGAATCAGAAAACCCACCTTGTCAAATGATTCAAATTCTATATATGGACATTGTGAATGTTGAGAAAACAAGAAAGGATGAAATTCCTCATACCTGTAAAACATATTTACCAAGAACATCAATAGGGACTTCCCTGGTGGTGCAGTGGTTAAGAATCCGCCTGCCAATGCAGGGGACACGGGTTCGATCCCTGGTCCGGGAAGATCCCACATGCCACATAACAACTAAGCCTGTGCACCACAACTACTGAGCCTGCGCTCTGGAGCCTGCGAGACACAACTAATGAGCCCGTGTGCCACAACTACTGAAGCCCGCACGCCTAGAGCCTGTGCTCCGCAACGAGAAGCCACCGGAATGAGTAGCCCACACGCCGCCACAAAGAGTAGCCCCCACTTGCCGCAACTAGAGAAAGCCCACGCACAGCAACAAAGACCCAATGCAGCCAAAAATAAATAAATCTATTTAAAAAAAAAGAAAAAGAAAGGAACATTAATAAACACCCAAAGCAAATCGATCCATGCCTACATACTTACGTGAGTATGTCTTCGGTTGGTTTATCTACTTCTAGGCTTGGTTTTATTTCTCTTTTCTGAATGATATACCCCTACAAAAATCCAACATTAAAACTAATTTCCATTCATAATTAGCAGATTTACTTTCCTTGAATGATATTAATTTTATTAACTTACAAAATTATTCTAGTTATAAACAATCAGCATTTGTCTACTGATTGTATTTCTCAAAGTGATGTTTTTAAAAACTCAGTAAGTACCATCAGAAAATACTGACTTATTCATATGAACAAGAAAAAAACAGGGAA
The DNA here is from genome assembly GCF_963455315.2 of Globicephala melas. Taxonomy (NCBI): domain Eukaryota; kingdom Metazoa; phylum Chordata; class Mammalia; order Artiodactyla; family Delphinidae; genus Globicephala; species Globicephala melas. Next base: position 127,209,579 of record NC_083315.2, read on the forward strand.
TAAAGAAAATGAAAACTAATGATTTGATAAAGTGGTGAGATTATACATGTGCATTTTGCTTTTTTCTTTCCATTTTTCAGATGTTCTGCAACTTAAAAGAGCCAAAAGCACTTTACTTCCAGCAGAAAAATCTTTGGTTCACTTTGCCGGTAGGAAATTTTAATTCATTTTAGTAACTGGATGCAGGGTATATTTGGAGTGAATTTAGCTGTAATTAATCAGAACTTTTCCTGAACGTTTTTTGTAAGTAAAGTTATATACTTTGAATAGGGAAGAAAAACAAGATATGAGGTAACCCAGAGAATATTTAATAATTAAAAAGATGTTAATCAGTAAATTTTTGGAAAGTGCTGGCAAATTAAGATGTGCTTCTCTATCATAAATCAACCTAAGAGGAAATATTTTCAAATTCCTCAACTTTTCAGGAGTGCCAATATTGTCTTGACCCAGTACTTTATAGAAGATTTAAGGAACAGAACAAAAATCAGAAACCAACAGCAATTAAAAAAAACTAACCTAGAATAAGCATATTACAGGTGTTAAATTTCCAAATTACAACAAAAAATTTACATATACTGATCCTTCAATGAACATTTAAATTCTAAAAATCTAAATAAGTAAAACATCAACAATAAACAATAAGTATTTGTGGTGCTACCTTTCCACTGAAGTTGGATGTTGTTTTCATATACTCTTCTGCTTTCTGAAGACAAACAAGTACTTTTTCAATATCTAATAGGGGAATAAAAAAGGAAAAAAGGAGTGCCAATCAACTGTCCATAACTATTATTAAACATCTATGTAGAAAACAGAAAGTGCTTATGAAATAATACAAGTTGTTCAAGAAAATTAAATATAGTTATTTCATGTTTATAATCAGTTTATTAAATAAGAATATATTTTGGCCAGCTTGTTGTCCCAATAGCTTTTATTGAATCCATCTTTCCCCTCATGATATGAAAGCCACTTTGTTCATATGCTAAATTGCCACATATATTTGGGCTTGTTTCTGAATTCTTTATTCTGTGTATTCCTTCTCCCAAAACTTAACTTGTAATTACTATAGCTTCATAATACATTTTAATTTATGAAAAGATTATACTCCATCATTACTATTATTTTCCAGAGTTTTCCTGAACATTTTTGTATGCTTTTTACTGCACATATCAGATTCATTTAAAAAAGGAAGTGCAATAGCAAAAATAACAATACCACCTGTCGGCATTTCGAACAGGATTGCACTAAATTCATGTATTTCAGAAACTAAATCATTCACTTAAAACATTCAATTTGTATTTTTAAATGCACAAAAAAATCTTACATTTGTGCATTTGTGTATCATAAAAATGATCCCTAAACCTTAAGAAGTGATATAAATCCCAAAATATAAATATCAAGAATGATTTTTTTTCATTTTACATGAGAATCTGCAGATAAAAATTTGTCAAAGACCAAAGCTTCCATTTTCCTTATATTTCCTCTAATTTTTTATTATCCTAATCTAGAAGTTAATTTAGGTTCCCTTAAGTAGTTACAAAAGCCTAATTCATTATAAAGTCACACCACAGCACTTACAGAATTAAAATGCATAAATAATGCTACTTCTAGAAGCCCCTCAGGTTCTGAGTCTGAAGGTGAATAATTCAACTCCTTCAAGCCTTGTACCAGAGACTGTCTCAAGTGCAGTAACCCCTTCCAAAATTTAGGGGGAGGGAGGGAGAATATTCTAAAATCAGAAGGTAATAACGTAGGTCAAGAGATTAAACTGCATGTTACTACGGATAAAGCCATCACATTAGAGTAGGAAGTCAGGAATACCATATGGATAGAACACTAACAGGCCAAATGTTTTTAAGTCTAGAACTACCCACTCGCTTATTACTTTTTCCAGAAATAATTTTCATAGGTTTAAAAAAATGAAATAAAAATGGGCAAAACTTGTAGCATGCACACATACCCTTACTTTCAAATTTTTCATCCAGTTTGACATTGCCAGAGAATCCATTTTCTATAAGACAGTGTTCAATGAGAGCTGGTCCACAGGCTATAAAAGCAGAGGATATTATTTGTAGTATTTTCCTATAAAATTTCACGTTCAAAATACTAATGTATATCCCAATATAAATGATCTACTCAATAACAGTAGCCAGTGAAAATAACAATTAGTTTACCTATTTTGAAATGTTATTAGAAATGACAGTTCAAGTATTTATAAAAATTTGAGACTACAATAAAATTGTAGAAGTCAATGCAAGTTATAGGAATTTAATGGAATTTAGCCACATATAAAAAGGATTATAAACCAGGAACGAAAGGCTGGTTTAGCATCCAAAAACTGGTTGATGTAATACACCATATTAACAGAATAAAGAAATAGAAAAATCCAAACTTACAAATTTTACACATGCTATACTAACAGATGGAAAGTTTTAAAGATAACTTTTTTAATGCATTCTAAACAGTAACTCCTGTAGTAATCAATGGTACCTGCCTTCTCATATGTCCTCCCCAGATTCCTTAGTATAGGGATAAGTGATGATTTTCTCAAGTGTAAAAGTTGATTAGATTATCTTTACCCTGGTTATCAGCGGCACCTGGCAGACCTTGGAATGCCCTGAGACTCACCGATAAAAAACAAAAAGCGAAACAAAGAAAGCCCAACCAAGCTAAGTGACTATTAAATCAAAAAGACGGACACTGAAAAAAACAAAAAAAAAGATTTCTTAGAAAACTATAGCTGGCGCTCAAGTGCTAGATAACATAGTTTGTTTACATAACTGTATTGCTTTTAAATAAGATGTAACATAAAGGTCAAAGTTCATATGGTATAACAAATTTCTCTTTCCTTGAAAATAAACACTTATTTACTCAAAAGATCACTTTAAACTCCTTTCTACATTTATCAAGTTGTTCTAATTTTCTACTAGAACTAGATTTCAATGTGTTACATATATTTCTAAGAAACCATATTATCTTACAAACAATTCATTGCTCTATATAGGATTACTCACGAAGTAATGGGTTAAGAACTCTCTTCAGTAGTTCACCCTTAGGTGCACTGGCTATTATTTCAGTCAATCTGTGAAACAAAATTGACACACCCCTTACTATCTTATATTTAATAAACCCTACAGCCATATTCATGTTCACAGTACTTTCATATGCATCAATTTGCCTGATCTTCAAAATATCCTAAAATATAAGAGGAGCTAGTTCACTTTATAGGTTAAAAAAAAAAAAGGATCATAAAAGTAATTTATCTAAGTTTAGTAGGTTCCTGAACAGCAGACTGGGACTTGAAACCAAGTTTTCCAAGGAACATCAATACTTTTTCAACGAAGTCATACTGCTTATCGTCAGCATGCCCATATATGACATGAAAGACACATTTTTATGCAACAGTTAAATGTAGTTTGTGGAGACTGGTGATATATGGGTTTTTAAAAAAAATTTTATTGTAGTTGATTCACAATGTTGTGTTAGTTTCAGGTGTACAGCAAAGTGAATCAGTTATACATATATCAATACATATATCCACTCTTCTTTTTTTTTAGATTCTTTTCCCATATAGGCCATTACAGAGTATTGAGTAGAGTTCCCTGTGCTATATAGCATGTTCTTACTAGTTATCTATTTTATATACAGTAGTGTGTATATGTCAATCCCAATCTCCCAAGTTATCCCTTCCTGGTGATATATCTTAACACCTGAAATGGCTTTACCTAATTAAACATCTAGAAAGAACTCAAGGATGCTGTGGGCCACAGTATTCCCCCCCAAATCAGCATCAACCTCACCTGCAAACTTGTTAGAAATGTAAATTCCTGGGATCTACACCAGATCTACTTAAAACCTGGTGGGGGCAGGGGGATCTATATTTTACCAAGCCCTCTAGGTGATTCTGATGCATTCTAAACTTTGAAAACCACTGCTGTAGCCTATTAGCAAAGCCTTCCAGCCAGAAGAGTACTGTTATAGTCAGCACCTTATCCCATCATACTCCTATTTTTTAGCTAAACCAGAATTCCTATCTCCTTTTGCGCTCTGCCAAGGTATCCATTTGTCTTCTCACAGAACAGCTAATAAATTCCCCCACTTTACCAAGAAATCATAAACATCTGAAGTAACACCAAACTTAGATTAAAAAAACGTACATTTGCTACTCCCAAATAAGGCTTAATTGCTTACGTTTAAGCGCACTTGTGTAGTTCAAGTAGCCCAAATTTATTTTATGCAAGTAAACAAAATATTTTCTTATGTGACAGTTCTTTCATATTCTGACATATGATCTATTTTACTATGTAATACAATATGAAATGAGTTAATAAACAAACATGTTACCTTTCCAAGGTAAGCAAAGGTTCGGCAGCTCTAGCATGATCAACTGGATAGTGTTCACGAACAGCAAATTTAACATCATCTGACTCATCAGTTCGAAATCTTAGGATATTTAAAATTAGGTACTCATAATCTGTAAGAACAATGTTCCCCTGTAATAGAATAAAATATAATTTAATGCTTTTCCCAAATCATTCTTAAATCTTAAAAATTGAGAAAGAAAATGTAGTCTCTTAAAAACCCAATCAAGGCTATAGAAATGAGTTACAAACACAAAGCATTTGAGTTGCATCTAAACAGTGCTCCTTGCACTTGCCCAGCACAGACTATGAAATAAAATAAATCTAAACACCCCAAGTTTGAAACATAATGAAGGAATCAAGAGCAACTTTAAACTCACTGTCTGGTGGTTCTGCAGAGGTCACTATTAGAAGCAGAATAATCAATTAACACCTTGATGACCACCAACTGAACTTAATGTTGCACTTGGTTGAGGCAAATCTACAAACACTGTGGCTTATTAAGAAAAACAACATATATTTCAGAAGCCAAACACAGAGCTATTTATACTTTCACCTGCAATTTGTCTTTGAATAGCAATTAGTTATATGGAAAAATCAATAAAGGCCGTTATACCCTTTGACCAAGGAATTCCACACTTGGTTATGTGGCCTAGTGTAATACCTCAATAAAACCAGAAGCTACATGCTTAAACTGCATCTTACTTACAATAGAAAAAAACTGCAAACAGCCTAAATGTAAAAATTGGAGATATTGATAAATTATACCAATATGACAAAATATTTAAAAGCTGTTAACTTAAGAAGATTATGTAGGACTTACCTGGTGGTGTAGTGGTTAAGAATCTGCCTGCCAATGCAGGGGACACAGGTTCGAGCCCTGGTCCGGGAAGATCCCACATGCCGCGAAGCAACTAAGCCCATGTGCCACAACTACACAACTAGAGCCCGCGCGCCTAGAGCCTGTGCTCCGCAACAAGAGAAGCCACCAGAATTGAGAAGCCCGCATACCGCAATGAAGAGTAGCCCCCACTCGATGCAACTAGAGAAAGCCTGTGCACAGCAACGAAGACCCAACACAACCAAAAATAAATAAATAAATAAAATTGATTCTTTGAAAAAAGACTATGTAAAAAAAGTAGGAAAATGTTTATAATGTTAACTAAAAAACAGGAAGACCAAAAAATCCTGTATTCTGGGAAGTATAAGGCAAATGTATCCTGGGAAGTGGAAGGCAAATGTATCCTGGGAAGTGGAAGGCAAACACAGGAAAAATTAAAATACTTATTAAAGAGTGAGGATTAAAAAGTCTTTTTAAAACTTAATATTGTTACATAATCTTTTCAATAAAAACCAGGGGAGAAACCTAATGAAAATAAAACTGCCCAAAAAACACAAACTTCCAAATTTATTATAGACAGTGAAGGTTGCTGTATAATTAAAATACAAAGAAGCATCCATGAAAATAAATGGTCACACATGCCTTAGCAAGTACTTAGAAGGTGGTCCCGGAAGACGGTGGGAACAGCCCCAATCTCATGAGGAATAACAGGTTGCAAGATAATGTTCACTAGATGGGGCCACCATTCACCTTGATCACAAATATACAGGCATACCTTGACGTTATTGCAGGTTTGGTTCCAGACCACCGAAATAAAGCAAATATTTCAATAAAGCAAGTCACACGAATTTTTTGGTTTCCCAGTGCATATAAAAGTTATGCTTACACTATATTGTAATGTTTAATAATATAATGTAAAATATAATGTATCATAACACAATGTATGATATAGTGTATAAAGATAATAATATACTTTAAAAAACAAGGTACGTAATTAATTTAAAAATACTTTATTGTTAAGAACTGCTAACCATCATCTGAGCTTTCAGTGAGTTATTCGTAGTAACATTAAAGATCACTGATCACAGATAACCATAAAAATATAATAGTAATGAAAAAGTTTCAAATATTGTGAGAATTTTAAAAATGTGACAGAGACATAAAGTGAGCAAATGCTGTTGGAAAAATGGCACTGACAGCAAAAAATTACTTGATGCAGGACTGCCACAAACCTTCAATTTGTAAAAAACACAGTATATGAGAAGCATAAAGCAAAGCTCAGTAAAATGAGGAATGCCTGTAGATAACCTGAAGTTACTAGGTGTTGAAAGAGCAGGACTTACTGCTAAATGTTCTAACTTCAAAGAAATCATGCATTTAGAAATTTAAACATTTAACTTAAAGAACAGAAATGTTAACTGGAGAAGGAAAGTAGGAGACTTGGATAGAAGTCCATATAGTGTCTGATTCGTTCATAAAGGTGTGACTTGAAAAACAGACCTGGCCATAGGACCTGGCACATATAAAGTGCTCAATAAATGTTTGTTGAATCAAACTGTTCAGTTATCAAGAACATCTGGAAGATTCCAGTAGGGCAGTTACTTCCCTCAGAGGGCTTTCTTTAAACCAAGGTTTCCCAAAAGTATTGTTAAGATGGTTTCCACTACTCCCATTAAAAAGAAGAAAATTCTGTGATCTAATAAGTTTTGGAAATTCTATGTAACATATCCTTCCCTAGGGGATGTACACATCACACGATCATATTAAAGGCACTGGTAGGTCCTAGAGTTAAAAAATATATATTTACCTTATTTATTCTCAAGGTTCTTCAAATTTTTATGACCAGGGGAACCATTTTTCTAGGCTATTATCATATGGAAGTGGTGTCGAGGAACTTACTTGGGGAAATACTGCACTTGTCTCTGATGTACTCAATAATCCATTTTCTAATCTTACTTTCTCCAGAGTCTTTCTTACTGGAAACTTCTTTTCACAAATTAATAAACTGACTTTCTTAAGTGAGTCTGAATAGTAACAGCCTCTTTACCCAAGGTCTGATCAACTCTAGATAAACCATACATCAAAATTCCAGACATGAAGGCTAGAAGCTCAGACCCTGGTATAGAGAGAGGAGAGAGCAATCTTCAAGATCTACTGTAAGAATCAACTAACATACTTCTCTTAAATACCACAGTGAGTACTGAAAATTCCTAAGCACATACTCTCATATATAAATCCTGAATATCTATTCCAAACTCATCACTAAGTGGACCTCTGGAACCTAGACAGTACACATGCCAATTGAGCAGAGCCTTCAAAACAGAAATACACTAAATGCAAGGGGGTATCCTGGACTGAATCCTGGAACAGAAAAAAGAACATGAGTAGAAAAACTGGTGAAACCCAAATAAAGTCTGTAGTTTGATTAGCAGTAATGTACCAATGTGAATTTCTCAGTTTTGACAAATGTACCACGGTTATATAAGATGTTAACATTAAGAGAAACTAAGTGAAGGGTATACCAGAATTTTCTTTATTATCTTTGCAACTTTTCTACAAATCTAGTATTACTATAAAATAAAAAAATTATTTAAATTTTTAAATGATAATAAAGACTTTTATTCTGTGGAAAGAAATTTTACATCATTAAGTGCTAAGTTTAAATTGAAAAAGGAAAAAAAGAAAAAAAAGGAAAGGCCTATGTCTGATATATAACTTAAACTTCACATTGAGTTAAACCTAAGGCAGCCTGCAATTAGTTACATTCTAGAGATTTCTCCCCCCACCAATGAAAAAAACCTTCTCTTGTTTTTTAATTGGGGTGGGCGGGAGTGGGGGAAAGGGATCATAAATAGGACACCAAACATAACAGTGGTTACTTTGGGATGAGGAACTGGTTAGGCCAGGGGTGATAAGACCTTCAATTTTAATTCTACAAACTTTTCTATATACTGAGAATGTATTTGTGTACTACTTGTATAAACATTTTTAATTTAAATGGTAGTCTAGATAATTCTAACTATTGTCCTACTGAGAAAAAGAAAAACTGGACAAGATACAAAGCAAGTCTCTTACGAAACAAAAAATGCAAACAGGCAGTAAACATTTATAGGATCAAAATCTAGGAGAGGAAAACTCAGAAAGGTGAGCTCCACACTTAGAGCTCCTTCTTCCCTAGGATCATTTATCTAACAGTTAAGAATCAGCTGACAGGCTGAGAAGCTGAGCGTGAATTTTGATAGGCTCACTGGACAACTAAGGAGAATAAAAATTTGAGTTCAGGGTCCAAGTGAAAGGGGTAGGGGCTAAGGGGATTTATCCCTGATAAGTTCAGCTATGAATACTGACCCCAAAAGGCTGCATCCCAGGAGGAGTGAACCGGAAATTTTCCAGCTTTCCCACACCCAGCTCCTAATCAATTCAATTCTTGATTGGAGTAACGTAATATGGGATTACTTGTGTCCTTAGCAACCTGTCTAAAGCAAATATCCTCTCTAAAGGAAGATAACATCATTCCAGGTCTCACGATTTATCTATTACTTTTCCTACTCAATGCCTGGCACACAATAAAGTAACCAGGCATGGGAGGAGACAAGACAATGTAATTATAGTTAAAAGAATAACAGACTATAAAACAGACATCAGAGGAATCAGATAATAGAGCAATTACAAATGATTCCAAATGATTCTTGTCTGATAGCAATAAAATTAGTGGAAGATAGATCAAAAGAAAATATGACTGAATTTTCCCATACTGATGAAAAACACCAACTCACAGATTCTAGAAGCACTGTGAACCCCAGAAGGTAATTACAAAGGAAAATCAACTAGACATATAGCAAACTACTGAAAATCAAAGACAAAGAGAAAAAAATTTAAAGCACCCAGATAAAAAGGAGAGATTACCTTCAAAGGAGCAACAGTATGACTGACACTGGTTTCAACAGAAACAGTGGTCACCAGAAAACAATATACTATTTTTATAACTGCCAAAAAGTTATTCAACTAATTAATGAGAGAACTAGATGACAAAACTGGTTCTAAGAGAAATGAAGTAAGTAGACTACTTAGAGTGGGTGAGAAAAGAATGATTGTGTAAGATTGCCAATTTAGGGCAATAAAACTGCAACCTCTGGGGCTATCTTTTCTCTGGACAGAGATAATTTGAATCTCTACTAGATGAAATTAATTTTCATTGCTATCAGGCAAGAATTATTTGCATTGCTATCAGTTTTCTATAAGTTAAAGTCCACCCTTAACGAGTTGTAAAAGAGCCTAATCAAGAGTAAATAGCAGGGTCTTCCCTGGTGGCGCAGTGGTTAAGAATCCGCCTGCCAATTCAGGGAACATGGATTCGATCCCTGGTCCGGGAAGATTCAACATGCCGTGGAGCAACTAAGCCTGTGAGCCACAACTACTGAGCCCGCGTGCTGCAACTACTGAAGCCCTCACGCCTAGAGCCCACGCTCCGCAACAAGAGAAGCCATCACAATGAGAAGCCCGCCCACCGCAAGGAACAGCAGTCCCCACTTGCCGCAACTAGAGAAAAAAAAAACAAAAAACCACATCCCTAGAATCCCCAGGAGTGTCGGCTAGACAACGCTAGACAACACCTGGCAGGATACTAAATTGACATTTTGTCCTTTTTGTCTCTTTTCAAATTTTGGATAATTTTTAACAGTCTCCTCTCATGATTACAACATCTCAAATTATTTTTGATTACACATATACACAGAAAAAGCTACTTTGTTTCTTGGACTGATTTATTTACACAAGTGCTGCAAGAAATGTTAATTAACATATGTATAAATTATAGACAGCACATCTAGAGCCACATGGTATCAAGCAGTTACTGAAGCCTTCATAATCACTGCTGCCTGAAGAATTCATAAGATATTTGGAATTATATCTTCAATAGCCTCTATTATTCCAGAGACTTAAAAATTATTATTTGCTTCTAACTCAAAGCTATGGAAACCAAAAAAAGAAAAGAAAAAATCACTACTGGTTTTGTCTGTGGTGCACCTATAAATGTGAGTAAATTCTTCTCTACGAGAAGTCACGCAAATCTACAAATGACCTTCCTTACTTCCTGCAGGCTAGGATCCTATATGCCACAGATAAGGTATAAGACTAGGTTCTCAGGAGGGCTTCGTGGATACTGGCTTTACATATGAAGTATAACCTTTTTTCCTTAATGGTGAGCTTTTCACACCTAACTGAATGAGATTTATTCTCAAATGTGACACTCTAGGTTTGACCTTGGCTACACAATCAATTTGCCTAATTGTAACCTGGTAAAAAGGACACATTCTTATTGAACCTATGTAAATAGACACATTGTCTTGAGCAGTAAAACAATCTCAGTAAAAGGCAAGTGTTCCTAAATTCTAAGAGACCAAAGAGAGCAAACTACCATTTAAAGAATGTATCACTCCAACTAGCACTAGTATAGTTACTAAGTTACACGTCAGAAGGGCTTTATCATATAACTATCATAAAAATAATATCAACAACATTCTGAAAAAAATAACCACAATCAGATTCTCCCCAGTTTATTCAGTCCTGTGTAATCAATTCTGATTGTCCTAGATCATAGGTTAACACTCTATTTTCATGAAGGCATCTGCTTCTAGACTAAAAAGAATCTTAAAAATCCTAACTTGGCATCCCTGATACAGTCTGGCATCTGTCCAAGCAATATTAGCTCAGACAATATGAGTCTATTATTTAAGAGCAGGGATCAGCAAACTTTTCCCATAAAAGGCAAGATAATAAATATTTTAGGGTTTGTGGGCCACATATGGTTTCTGTTGCATATTCTTCTTTTTAAAGAGCTCTTTTAAAATGTATTGCAAAAACCATTCTTAAACTCACAGGCTTTACAAAAAGGGGCCACAGGCTGTAGTTTATCAACTCCTATTTAAGACTATCTGGTATGTCCTTTTCACCAAGGTTCTGAGACTGCCTTCTTTGTTAAAGACCCGATTTATAATGACAAAATTATGGAGATGGAACAAATTAGTAGTTGCCAGCGTGCAGGGATGGGAGGAAGAGGGGTGGGTGTTACTACAAAGGGGTACCACAAGCAAGGAAGATCTCTGTGGTAATGGAAGAATTCTGTATCTTGATTGCAGTGGTGGTTACTTGAATCTACAAACATGGTGAAATGCATTGAATTATATGCATACATTGTACCAATACTGATTTCTTGATTTTGTTATTGTAATATAATTATGTAACATGTAACAACTGAGGGGAACTGGGTGAAGGGTACACCAGACCTCTCTGTTCTATCTTTGCAACTTCCTGTGAATCTATAATCATTTCAAAATAAAAAAGGTTTTAAAAAGGTTATCATACAAATTTTTTTTTTAATTGACCACTACCTGAGACCACATACAAAAATCAATTCCAGGAGAGCAGCCACTGCAGCTGTAGCTGCTGCTGCCTGCAGGGGAGGGGGGGCAGAAAGATGGGTAAAGGAATTAGAGGCAAAGAGAAGTGCATCGACAATTAAAGACAAGTGCAAGGATCAGCAGGTGGTCTTGCTGTCCCGGTCCCACATCCAGGTAAATAACTAATACAAGTATGTCCACTTCTGATAGTTCACTAAAGTGCACGCTTATAATGTATGTGCCATATATCTAACAAAAACCTTAAAATGATTAAAAGCATGTGGTAAAAAACGTTGATAAGAAAGAAGAAAAAACGAACAGCTCAATATTATTTTTAAAAATTACACATTCTATTATTCGGGTCTCCCTTAATTATTTAACCAATCTCTTACTCATAGAAATTTAGCTTTGAATAATGGAGTCGCTTGGAGTCTAGCTAGAATTGAAAAATTCCACACATGAGGAACAACTAGGGACCGATTTCCACTTAAAAGCTGTGATAAGTCCAGCCCAAGTGACTCATGCAAGAAATAAATGGGAACATTTAAGAGATGACGGTCACAGAGAAATGGAGAAAAAGCAAAAAACAACAAACAACAAAAAAACAAAGACATTTAGCTTCTTTCCAAGTTTTAACTATTATAAACACTATAAAGACTATCCTTGGTATGGTCCTTCCTGAGCACTTGCCTCAAACGTTTCTTATGATAAATTGCTAGAAGTGGAATTCCTGCGTCAAAGGTTATGCACATAAACTTTAAAAATCATGTTATATACTGTCAAACAATCTTCCAAAAATAATGTTCTAATCTACCCTTGCGGGCTTCCCTGGTGGCGCAGTGGTTGAGAGTCCGCCTGCCGATGCAGGGGACACGGGTTCGTGCCCCGGTCCGGGAAGATCTCACATGCCGCGGAGCGGCTGGGCCCGTGAGCCATGGCCGCTGAGGCTGCGCGTCCGCAGTGTGTGCTCCGCAACGGGAGAGGCCACAACAGTGAGAGGTCCGCGTACCGCAAAAAAGAAAAAGTAATAATCTACCCTTGCTCCCGTACATCCTTTTTCAAATTCTCGCCATTTTTTTTTTTTTTTTTTTTTGGCCACGCTGCACAGCTTGCAGTATCTCGGTTCCCTGACCGAGGACTGAACCCAGGTCACGGCAGTGAAAGCCCAGAATCCTAACCACTAGGTCACCAGGAAACTCCCTGTACATTCTTTTTTGTCTTTTCTTTTCTTTTTTTTTGTGTTACGCGGGCCTCTCACTGCTGTGGCCTCTCCCTTTGCGGAACACAGGCTCCGGACGCGCAGGCTCAGCGGCCATGGCTCACGGGCCCAGCCGCTCTGCGGCATGTGGGATCTTCCCGGACCGGGGCATGAACCTGTGTCCCCTGCATTGGCAGGCGGACTCTCAACCACTGCGCCCCAGGGAAGCCCTCCCTGTACATTCTTGATAATACTGGTTATTGTCAAACTTTCCAATCATTTATATATTGACAGAGAAAGAAAAAAAGGGGAGGAAAAAAACTATCATTTTTATCTTTCAGTAATCTGTTAATTTATAGAGTATTCATGCTTTCATAAGCCATTTGTATTATTTTTTGAATTGTGTAATCAAGCACTTTACCCATTTTTCCACTTGAATGGTTTGTGAAAACTACGTATTAGGATTATGAGCATTTTATTTACCACACAAGTTAAAATATTTTTCCCCAGTTTTTCACTTTTGATATATGTATCAACAGTTCATGGTGTTTTCTGCCTTACACAGTTAAATTGCCTTACACAGCTTTAAAATTAAGCAGTCATATCTATCAATATTTGTTTTCACTGTTAGGCTTAAAAGTCTTTTTCATCCCAAATTCATATATCTTAATCCATATTTTCACCTAGTACTTCTATGGTTTCACTCTTTATATTTAAATTTTTGATGCAAATGGAATTTATTTTGCTGTAGGTAGCTCATGAAACATTTCCAAGATAGAACAGGTAACTAAATGGAAGGATGAAGAGGCAAGAAGCAAGAATGGTGAGGCCATCAGTAGTCTTCCTCTTACGACTGATGACACTGAAAACATGGCAATGTCCCTGAGTCTCAACTGCGGTCTTATTTATGACAAAACTATTTGACAATTTGCTGGTTGTACCACTCTAGTCCTGAAATATAAAGTAGTAGATAATTTCTTCAGTTCTCGGATCTTCGTCTCCTACATTCAAATGCTATTTTATTATAGTTTTTGTTTTTGTTTTTTTTCTGGCCATGCCACATGGCATACAGGATCTTAGTTCCCAGACCAGGGATTAAACCTGCACCCCCTGCAGTGGAAGCACAGAGTCTTAACCACTGGACCACCAGGGAAGTCCCTCAAATGCTATTTTAAATGGCTACAGTCTGCCTAAATTCTGGCCTCCAGATAAAAAGGAAGATTAATGGAAAATTACATTTTACTCGTGTTGCACTTTATTATCCTAGTGTATCAATGGCCTTTGAGAAGAAAAAAATGTTCCCTGCCCATGTCTGACAGCACTATTACATGAATAATTAACAATATAATAATTCTCCTCACCCCATCCCCCAAATTTAACTTACCCTGTCATACAGCTCAATGATTAAGTGATAAGCAGCTTCGTCACTTCCAAATTGAAAATCCACAATTCTATCCACACCAAGCTGTTTTGCACTGACTAATCTCCGACTCTTCAAATGTTTTCGGCACTAGCAAGAAAGAGAAGAAAAAAGGCATTTATATAGTAAAAGTGAATTCCTAATCATTCAGTATTGGTTTATAATTAAGTTTCTTCTTTTCATTTCCATCAAGAATAACATCTTAAGACTAACAGATAAAACAGTATAGTCAAAATTAAAACTTACAGAGTCATTATCAGAGGAAACACATTTTATTTCAGACAACTCTGACTGCTAACTCTGAAACAGTATTTTATATCCAATTTTTAAGTAGACAGTAAGAGACCTATAGCGAAGTTTATGTTGTTGCTTTATACCACTGCTAAATAAATCCGTTCTTATTCTGAGGACCTCACACAAAGCTGTAACTTTTTTTTAAGCCTCTTTCTACTGAAATTTTTTAAGTATCCCAAATTTCCTTCTGTGTGTTTGTGTTCAAGATTAACTAGTGGTTTCCACTAATTTTTCACTTCAAATACAGGAGCTCAATGGAATTCTATAAATTAGTCCTCCAACTTACAACCAATTGCCCTCTATTCCCACAAACTTTATTAATAAAACCCAAACAGAATTTTTCTCGTACTATCTCCAGGCTTTTGAACAACCTAGCTCAAATCCAAATGTAGTAACTCCTATCCTTTATCAAATCCCATTCTTCTTATCCCTAGTCATAATGTTCTTGTTCTTATAAACAATTAAAATAAAATTAACATGTTAAACCCAAAGACAATTTACTTGGTAAATACCTACTGTTTTATATTACATGTACAAATATTTAAGTATGACATGGACCAAAAACAAGACTACTCTGTAGCTCCTAAAAAAAATTTTTACAATTGTTTCTAAATTTGAATTTGAAAGATCCCTTAGTCAAGACCAGAAAGAAAGAATGCTTTCTTTTCTTCAAGCCTCAAATCCAAAACAAATTTTACACAGAATTTAAACTAAAACCATCTTAAAAAAAAGGAGAAGAAGAATATACAGGGTCATTCTTCAAGTTAATGCCAATTTTTTCATAACTAAGAAGAGTTCTTCTCCAGATCTACAGTTCAAATTGACTAAAATTCTCATTTTATATATTCAGGCAGAATTATATACTCACATATATTCAGGCAGATGTAAGACTTTTCAACCTTCATAGAATAATCTCTCCCTCCTAAATTCAATATTTCTCATTTAAAAGTGGCCTATATTAATTTTGATTTAAACAGTGACCTACATTCAGGGCTGTCTTTAAATCTCCAGGTGAAAATCATAATCAATTCCCCCAGTAATAGTTTGAGAAAAATAAAGTTAAAATGAAGATAAAAGGCATCCTTGAATGGAACAGAAGTCCACACCATAGAATGGTGAAAAAGGGAAAATTATCATGAGTATAGATGGACATATAATACATATGTAAAACTTGTTTTTTCTTTATTTCCCTACTAGCAGCTTGGTGAAAACAAGCTTCTGTCAGTGCCACAAAGCTACAGCTGGCATCCCCAAATGTGAGAATTAGGAACAATCACTGTGATTTACCACATACTAAATGTGACCCTGCCTGTGACATACAACAGTAGCAGCTCTTTTAGTTATTTATAAAGTACTTAACGTTGTCTGCTCCACTGAAGAGAATTTTTATACACATTTAGATTTACATGCACACATAACTCATTAAATTCTAAGTTTTTTTTTTTTGAGTGTCTGACCTCCTATTGATGTAGCCTCGTTTGGGGATGTTTATACAGTCCCAGTATCATATATCTTATTATCTGTTATATCATATGTAAAACTGAAACAATATTAGTTCTTCATATCCAAGTTATTAAACAACTTAAATGAAGTATGCATTATTCTTTGAAAAGTACTATACAAATATAAAGTGTCATTATTATTAAGGACAATCCCCAAAATAGAACCATTTGGGGTTACTATTAAGTAAATTAAACTTTTAAGAATTTGATAATTTTGTGACAGGCCTTGTGATTTGGGAAACACTTACCTAACGTGTAATCCAAAACAGATTCTAAGTTGCTGGGGATAAGGATCTTCTCTGTAAAGCCTCTAATGAAATAACACAATGCCAAAACAAATAAATTTCTGAAGGAAAGTGAGGAGGAGAGGAAGAAGGAAATTAATACATATGGAGCCCTATTATGTGTCAGGCATTGTGTTAGGTGCTTTACATGTAACTTCAATTAATCCTCACCAATAACCCCATGAGGGAGGCATTATCTACATTTCACATTTAAAGAAACAAGTTCCAAGAGATTAAGTAAAATTTCCAGGTTATAAAATTATTCAGCAGCAAAACCATTAATTCAAAGTTAGGTATATCTGACTCTAATGTCTTTCCTCTGCATCATGAGCTTTTCAGTATATCTCTTGTGTCAATAAGCGAAAGGGTAATACATCCACAAATGTGGGATCTCAGTTTTAATAGTAAAAACAAAAAGAAAAGTGAAAAGTAAAAAGATATGGTTGGTAGCATACTAATGTCACTGAGTATTCCAACAAGATACAGATTGGTAGCTGAAAAGTGAGCTGTGGAAGACAAGGCTAGGGAAGGAGGGAGGAGGGCAGATTACAGAAAGCCAAGAATGCTGGGGTATAGGATATGGATTCAGCAATTAGAGAATCATAAAAGGTGGGAAAACTAATGAAAATGATGCTTTAGAAAAACCAATGTCGGTCTAACACAGAATTGTTTTGATAGTGAGAAGAGTATTAGAGTTAAATGGCTATAATGTCCAGCATTATAAAAGCTTGAGTAAGAACGGTAACTGTGGGAACATAAAGATGTGGTGCACAAAGTGGCATGAAGGGTAAAAGGGAGAAGTTAAACATCTCCTTTATTCAACCAGTATCTATCAACTACTCTATTTTATCTCTATTTTATTTATAACAGTGAAGAAAAACCCATTTATAATTTCAATTGTTAGTGACCAATCTCAGGGCCGTAAAATTTAGCTTCAAGTATAACTTAAAACTTACCTTCATGGCAAAACTAGACGGCATCATATTCTTAGGCCATTCAAATTCTGTCGTGTGAATTCGTATGCCAGATTCAAGTAAAAGTGTAGCTTTAACGTCTGGTCTGTAAAAGAAAAAAGTCAAAAAATTTTTAGGGGAGCATTAACTCAGGTTAAAAAAAACAAACAAGCTCATACTTAATTATGCAAAAGATAAAACAAGCCTATAAAATGCTCTTACTTTTGAAGACGAATAAGATACGTCTTATTATCCACATCGTAAACATTGTTTACTCTCATTCCTAGCAAGCTGCAAAGAGAAAGGAAACATGTAACAAATCATACTACCATTTGAAACATAAAACTTCACACAATTTAAAGCTGTAGGCGAAAGCAGAGATGGCGAAAGGGGGGATCTTTGACTCTAAAGATACGGAGTCAACCAGTGTGCAGTCTGAAGGCATCAGACATTGAGCCCAAACCCTGAGTGTAACTATTTAAGAACCAAAGTGGTCTATCAGCTCTAGAACACTATACTGTGCCTTGAGTCTTTTAAGTGATCCAATATATATTTTAGGAAATACAATAAAATCTAACCCACTTAATTATAAAAGAAAATATGTAAACGAGGCCCTGAGAAATATGACAAAGCTCACACAGCTGAATAATAGAAAGCAGATTAGAATGCAGACCTCAGGCCAAATCTGTTACCTCCGGCTAAAAAGGCGATGCTGCCCTTCTCTGCGGTGAGGAGGAGCGTCTAACAAACCAAGCCTCTGGTCTCGAAACCTCTGAAGCAAATGACTACACGCGTCCTCCACCTGGCGTCTCGTCTTTTACTAAACGTTTGCTGCCAGACCCGGGCGACTCAGGCCGACAGGCCGAGAGCCCCGCCAAAGCCGTACGCAAGACCTGGCGAGACTAGCAGCCCACGAGAGCGGGGAGTGGGGCACGCGACCGCCGGGGTCCCCCCGGTATCCTGAGAGCCACGGAAAGATGTTACGCGCTCGCCCACTCAGGCCTAGCCAGGTCCACAGAAGAACAGGACCGGGGGGACCCCGGGGAAACATAAGGCCGTTCTTGTTTCCACGGTGGAGCCATGGCCTCTGCCTCCTGCACCACCCGCACGAGCCTGGTCACCCGTCATACAGTACCGGGCATTCAGCTCCGCGAGTACCGCGCGGAGGTCAACGGTGCTAAAACGGGTTTTCATGGCGAGGCTTGAGGGTCTCTACCGCAGTTTCCTCCACCGCCGGCCTGACTCAACGCTGCTACTCTTATGCGCAGGCGCACTTGGCGGATCTACGGCCGCGCAGAAGACCCAATATTCCTTGAAGCGAACTGCTTTTCGTCACTGTTGTGCAGCGTTCGGCTGTCAAGTCCGTCGTCAGCTCCCTTTTCGTTGTACCAAAACAATTCGAAATAGATCCAAACTATTTTCTTGAAACTTCATTCCTTCCTGGAAAGCTTATGGACTAGGCCGGTTACTTTGCTCCCTTGCGTTTCGGGACTCAAGCCAGCCTCCACAGTGACCCCTGCGGGTCAAGACAATTTACAAGAAGCGCACTAGGAGGATTTCCCCAGGTGGGAGTCTGCGTACAGGAGCGACGACCCCTTTCCCTGACGTGCACAGTGTTGAAATTTAACGAAGTGGACTATTTCATACACCCTACAGTTACCCTCAATGATCAAAGCAAATGAACCCTCAAAAAGGAGTTCCTATTCTGATGTCTTGCTCTCCGAAGAGCATTTTGTGTTGTATTGTGGGATTCTCATCCAATCTAGGTACTGGGATCCCCTGGGCTCAGCATAGTACCTGGCATACAATAGGGGCTCCATTAATGCTTGGCAACCTGAATATTCAATTGTTTCGCTAGGTAATGGTGAAGTAAGATTAAAAATAAAAATAAGACAATATTGCCCCGCCAAAGGAATTCACGATGCAGTGGGAAATCAGTCGTGCAAGAATGTAAACATGGTACTTTTTGTTGTGATATATACGTGGGAAGAAAGCCTATTTTAAGATAAGAACTCAAAAGAGACGGGGTCTCGCTATGTTGCCCAGGCTGGAGTGCAGTGGCTATTCACAGGCGCGATCCCACTACTGATCAGCACGGGAGTTTTGACCTGCTCCGTTTCCGACCTGGGCCGGTTCACCCCTCCTTAGGCAACCTGGTGGTCCCCCACTCCCGGGAGGTCACCATATTGATGCCGAACTTAGTGCGGACACCCGATCGGCATAGCGCACTACAGCCCAGAACTCCTGGACTCAAGCGATCCTCCTGCCTCAGCCTCCCGAGTAGCTGGGACTACAGGCGCGCGCCACCGCGCCCGGCAAGGAATGTGGACGTAGGAGGATTCTAGAGCCTATGGGCTACAAGTAGTGGCAAGCAGAATTCCCACCAGCAGATGGCGACTCTAAGTAAAAAGAGCTCGGTTGACATTTCAGAAGAAACAGAATTGTAGACGCTAAGGGGACTACTGTAGCAGGTACAGCGCAGAATTAATGCGACATGTGGCACAGAAAATCATGCAGAATAGCTCAAAATATGGAATAAACCATTTGGAGGGTTTAGGGAAGACTGATAACCAAGTCGACTGTAGTGCAAACAGTAAAAGCGAGAGGTTTAACTGTACATAAACAATGCTAAGGTTCTTATGTTGGCTCTGAAGGCATTACCCAAATAATGCCTAAATATTTTGCATAAAAGCAACCCATGTATAAACTCCATACTGAAACGGACAACACTCAGATGCTTCTTTATAAACAAAAACTGAAATACTTCATATCAAAACTCCCACTTTAGGGCCCTAAACCCATGAGATAGGAGCAGGATACTAATTTAAGGTATACTTGAGACAGTCAGCCACTTGACTAACCCATACATTGCTTCTGCTCTGTCAAGGAAAATGAGCACCATAAGTAAAATGCAAGAAAATACATAAGGGGGAGAAGGAGATGAAGATAAGTGTAAAAATGATAAAGAAACTGTATCATTTACTATTGAATTCTATCATTTCTGGGTTTTGGAATAATTTCTCTACTTTGAAAAAATTCTGAACCAGGGATACTTAAGGACTTGTGGGAAAAATAAGAGGCAACAGGAAATGGGAAAATCATCTTCCAATTTTCAAAGAGAGGAAAAAGGTGAATATCTGAAATCCAAACAGGTGCCATTGGCATTTGTCCCAACCAAAAAGTTAGAGGTAATTATTAATGGATGCCTTATGGGCATCTAGGGCTGTGATTCTCAAGTCTTAGTGTGATTCACTGATTACTATGGAGATAATCAAAGCAAATTCCTGGACACCACACCAGGAGATTTTGAATCATTCCTTAACTTTGGCTCAAGGTATCTGCATTTGTAAGTGCCAAGATGAAAGGGACCTGGAGCGCATACTTGGAAGTTTACTGATCTCTAGAAGATGAAGAGGTCAATGATGAAGGGTCAATCATTAGGAACCAATATAATTTCATTCAGAATAAGATATAATTTATTAATTTTACTTTCCACTCGTAGAAATATTCGATGCGTAGCATCGGGGGGGAAATCTCCCCTTCTATCCATTTTGAGTTCTTGTGGCTGGACTAATAATAAAATTGACGCTAGACAAATTAACAGGGGGAAAACCCCCCCAAATTTTAATTAATGCACATGGAGGTCTCTTAGAAATGGGATCTAAGAAGTGGCCAAAGCAGGCAGCTTTTATACTTTTTAGACAAATAAATTTGTAAGGAATTGACAGGACAAGGAAACTTAGGTTTTGGGCGCTAATTAGTGAAGAATCTAAACAGAATATGGGAAGTAACAAGGTTCATTTATACAGACTTCTCAGCCTCAATTACCTATCTCTGGTGATAAAGGTATCCTTCTACTTTCAGATGCAGGGAATGTACCTTTCACATGAGAGATTATTTCCTGCTTTCAGGGAAAAGGAGGGTGAGAGTCTCTCTCTTGTGTTGGCCATTTCTTAAGTAACTGTAATTCAAAATAATCAATATGCCTTTGGGGCACATTTTGGGGCGGCCTACCCTGGCCCAGAGGACACTCCTTTCCCCACAACGGTGAGAAATAAATCTGTGAGGGGATCCTCAGCACCCTTGAAGAGCTCTGTGACCACGTTTCTCTGCAGGCCAGAACTTACAGTGGGAACTGCTGCCACTGAATTGGGAAGCCTGAATGCAAGGAGAGTAATTGGAGCCTGAGGGGCAGAGTCCAATGGCAGCACCCCATGTCCAGAGGCAAGCTGGGTGTGATTATCATAGTGGCCAGCAGAGTCAAAGCAGCAATCAGGGTAGTCTGACTCATGGAGACCGATAGCGCTGTCTATTTGATCACGGTGTTCCTAGAAATGAAATGTGCGGGCAGCTTACTAAATTCTTACTTGGTCTGTATAAGCAAAAGAGTAGTAGCTCAAGTGAACAAAAATGATAAAAACAGAGTCATAGTCCTTCCCTCAGTTCCCAGACTTGAGCCAGTTTACAGAACCAGGACCCCTTGTATGAAAGGAAATCTGGCTCCCCTTGAGGAAGGACACTGCCAAAAATGCATACTGTTAATCTTTCTCCCAGACTTCCCCAAAGGGATCTATGGCCTTTTACCAGGATAACTGTGCACTGGGGAAAAGGAAATGATCAGGCTTTGGGGAGAGTACTGGACACTGGCTCTGAACTGACACTAATTCCAGGAGACTCAAAACATCGCTGTGGTCCAGTCAAGAGTAGGGGCTTATGGAGGTCAGGAGGTGGTCAATGGAGTTTCAGCTCTGATCTGTCTCACAGTGGGCCCAGTGAGTCCTCAAATGCATCATGTGGGTATTTCCCCAGTGCTGGAACTCACAAGTGGAATCCCCATACTCAGCAACTAGCAGAATCCCCACGCAGGTTTCCTGACCTGTAGAATGAGGGCAATTATGGGCGAAAGGCCAAGTGGAAGCCACTAAAACTGTCTCTCTGTAGGGAAATAGTAAACCAAAAGCAATACTGCATTCCTGGAAGGATTGAAGAGATTACTGCCACCATCAAGGACTTGAAAGATGCAGGAGTGGTGATCCCCACCACATACCATTCAACTCACCTATTTGGCCTGTGTAGAAGACAGATGGATCTTGGAGAATAACAGTGGATTGCTGTAAGGTTAACCTGGTGGTGACTCCAATAGGAGTTGCTATTCCAGTTGTGGTTTCATTGCTTGAGCAAATTAACACATCCCCTGGTCCCTGCTATGCAGCTGTTGATCTGGCAATGTCTTTTTCTCCATCTCTATTAGAAAGACCACCAGAAGCAGTTTACTTTCAGCTGGCAAGGCCAGAAACATACCTTCACTCTCCTACTTCAGGAGTATCAACTCTCCATCCCTATATCATAATTCAGTTCACAGGGACCTTGATCATCTTTCCCTTCTACAAGATATCACACTGGTCCATTACACTGATGACACCATGCTGATTGGACCTAAGGAAAAGAAGTAGCAACTACTCTATACTTATTGGTAAGGTATTTGTATGTCAGAAGGAGGAAATCAATCTGACAAAAATTCAGAGAACTGCCTCAGAGAAATTTCTAGGGATCCAGTTGTGTGGTATATGTCAAGATATCCCTTTTAACGTGAAGTTTAAGTTGTTGCATCTGGCCCCTTTACAACCAAAAAAGTGGTACAACACCTAGTGGGCCTCTTTGGATTTTGGAGACAACATATTCCTCATTTGGGTGTATTACTTTGGCCCATTTACTGAGGGACACAAAGAGCTGCTAATTTTGAGTAGGGTCCATACCAGGAGAAGGCTCTGTAGCAGGTCCAGGCTGCCATGCCAGCTGCTCTGCCACTTGGACCATATGATCCAGCAGATCCAATGGAGCTTGCAGTGGCAGTAGCAGACAGGGATACAGTCTGTAGCATTTGGCCGGCTCCTATAGGTGAAGCACAGTGTAGGCCCTTAGAATTTTGGAACAAAGCCCTGCCATCCTCTGTGGATAACTGCTCTCCTTTTAAGAAACAGCGTTTGGCCTGCTACAGGGCCTTAGGAGAGACTGAATGCTTAACCACAGGCCACCAAAGTTATCATGCAACCTGAGCTGCCCACCATGAACTAAGTGTTACCTGACCACCACGCCATAAAGTTGAGGATGTACAATAGCCCTCCATCATCAAATGGAAGAGGTAGATATGAGATCAGACCCAAGCAGGTCCTGAAGGTACAAATAAGTTATATGAAGAAGTGGTCCAAATGCCCATGTTCCCCGCTCCTTCTATACCACCTTCTCTCTCCCAGCCTGCACCTATGGCCTCATGCGGAGTTCCCTACAATCAGTTGACAGAGGAAGAGAAGACTTGCGCCCGGTGTATGATATGCAGGCGCCACCCTAAAGTGGACAGCTGCAGCACTATTGCCCCTTTCTGGGACATCCTTGAAGGGATGTGGTGAAGGAAATCCTCCCAGTGAGCAGAACTTTGAGCAGTGTACCTGGTTGTTCATTTTGCTTGGAAGGAGAAATGACTAGCTATGCAATTATATACCAATTCATGGGCTGTGGCCAATTGTTTGGCTAGATGGTCAGGGACCTGGAAGGAACATAATTTGAAAATTGGTGATGATGAAGTCTGGGAGAGGTATGTGGATAGACTTATCAGAATGGGTGAAGAATGTGAAGGTATTTGTGTCCCATATGAATGCTCACCAAAGAGTGGTCTAAGCAGAGGAGGATTTTAATAATCAAGTGGATCAGATGACCAACTTATTCTGTGGATACTAATCAGCCTCCTTCCCCAGCCACCTGTGTCATCATCCAAAGGGCTCATGAACAAAGTGGCCATGGTGGCAGATGGAGCTTATGCATGGGCTCAGCAACATGGACTTCCACTCACCAAGGCAGACCTGGCTGCAACCAGTGCCAAGTGCCCAATCAGCCAACAGCAGAGGCCAACACTGAGTCCTGGACGTGGCACCCTTCCCCAGGGTGGCAGGTTGATGACATTGGACCTCTTCCATCATGGAAGGGGCAAAGTTTTCTTGTTATTGGATTAGACATATATTTTGGGTGCAGATCTGCCTACCCTACATGCAATGCTTCTGCCAAAACTACCATCCATGGGCTTACAGAATGCCTTTTCCACCACCATGGTATTTCACACAGCATTGCTTCTAATCAAGGAACTCACTTCACAGCAAATGAAGTGTAGCAATGGGCCCGTGCTCATGGATTTCACTGGTTTTACCATTTTCTCCACCATCCTGAAGCAGCTGACTTGATAGAACGATAGCATGACCTTTCAAAGATTCAGTTACAACACAGCTGGGTGCCAATACTTTGCAGGGCTGAGGCAAGGTTCTCCAGGAGGTTGTATATGCTCTGACTCAGTGTCCAATATACGGTGCTGTTTCGGCCATAGCCAATATTCATGAATCCAGGAAGAAAGGGCTGGAAGTGGGAGTGGCACCACTCACTATCACCCCTAGTAACTCTCTAGCCAAAAATTTGCTTCCTGTTCCTCATGGTCTTGAAATCTGCTGGCCTAGAGATCTCAGTTCTAAGGGGAGAAATGCTTCCTCCAGGAGACACAATGATCATTCCATTGAACTAAAAGTTTAGACTACCGCCTAGTCACTTTGGGCTCTTCATGCCTCTGAATCAAAGGCAAAGAAGGGAGTTACTACATGGGCTGCAGTGATTTGTCCTGACTACTAAGGAGAAATCTGATTGCTACTCCACAATGAAGGAAGGAAGAGTGAACCAAGAATATGAAATCCCTTAGGGCATCTCTTACTGCTGAACTGAGGAGTGGGGAACGGTAACAGAAAATGAAAAGGCCACAGAGCTCTGGTACTGAAATTCTGCCGTTTTTGGTCTTCATTAAACATTTCCCTGCTTGCTATAGGTTTTTAAACCTAGATTCTAAAGTTCTGAAAAAGATGATTCTGACAGTTTTTGCCAGCTTATTCATTGCTTCTGAGAGGGACAGACAGAGCCTGGGAGTTCCCTACCGCACAATATTACAGTCTGGCAAATTTTTACAAGTTTTTTTTATTCACCCATTTATTTATTCACTAGCCATAAATTAAGCTCCTGGCATTGTTTTATATTACATATTTTAGTCTCATAAAGTCAGCATTAGGCATCAGTGTTATTTGGCTTTCTCAATAGAAGTTTGAGATCTAGAATAAGAGATGAGATATTCCAGTCCTATGCTTAGATGATAAACCAGAGATAGAATATTATGCTCTGTATTGGGGATCATACGTTCCAAGAAAGATACACAAACTGCACAAGCAGAAAGGTGAAATGAGATTGAAACCATGCAGTGTAAGAAATGGTTGAGGTATTGATGGATAGAAATGTTTGATTTGTTATCTGTAACCCCTAGGGTTATAGTTACTACTAATGAGAGAAGATTTTAGGGAAGTAAGTTGTCTTAATACAGTGAAGAACTTCCTAGAAGTCAACACTGTTCAAAGAAGGAATAGCTATTTAGAGATGCATACACAGGTGGTAAAAACATAAAGTATAACAAGATAATGTCACAAAGTTAGAATAGTGGTTATGTCCAAGAGGGAAGGGTATTTGGGTATGGGCTTCTAGGATGCTAGCAAGTTCTATTTCTGAATACCAGTTATATAGTTGGTCACTTTATAAACACTTTAAACTTTACATTACATTTGTGTCTTTATGTATGACATATCTCACAAAAGTTAAGGAAAAATAAAAAGGTAATGGATACATGTGACGGGGTTTTAAAATGGTCACAAATTCTTTTTTTTCTTTGGCCACGCAGCACTGCATCTTAGTTCCCCAACCAGGAATTGAACCCGTGCCCCCTGCAATGGAAGCACAGAGTCTTAACCACTGGACCACCAGGGAAGTCCTGGCCACAAATTCTTTCACACCCATAGAGTAGGTTCTGTTTTCTCCACACCTTTGAATCTAGGCTGGCCTGTGACTGCTTTAAGTAATAAAGCACAGCAGACAGAAGTGATACTATGCTATTTCTGTCTCTAGCCTTTAAGAGGACTGGTAGCTTCCAACTTCGTCTCTTGAAGCCCGAATCGCTATGTAAGAAATCTCACAACCTGCCACAGAGAGGCCTTCCGACTACTTGGAGAGGCAGATGGGCCTGACTGAATGCAGTTTTACAGACAAGCCTGCCAAGGTACCAGGCATGTGAATTAAGGCATCTTGGACCCTCCAGATTAGATCAGCCATCAGCTGAATACCACCAAGTGACCACAATCAATATCACCTGGAGCAGAAGAATAGTCCAGCAGAGCTTTGCCCAAATTCCTGACACTCAAAATAATGAGATATAAAATAGTTGTTATTTCAAGCAAGTAAGCTTTGGAGTAGTTTGTTGTTCACTGTCTTAGTTCCTTCAGCCTGCTATAACAAAAATACCATAGTCTGGGTGGCTTAAACGAGGAACACTTTATTCTTACAATCCTGGAGACTGGGAAGTCCACGATCAGGATGCCCACAGATGTGTGTCTGGTGAAGACCTGCTTCCTGGTTCATAGACAGCTGTCTTCTTGCTGTGACCTCACGTGGTGGAAGGGGCAAAGGTGCTCTCTAGGGTTTCTTTTATAAGGGCACTTAATCCCACTCATGAGGACTCCACCTTCATGACCTAATCACCTCCCAAAGACACCACATCCAAATACTATCACATTGAGGATTGGTTTCAACATATGGAATTTTGAGGGGGCGCAAATATTTGATCTACAGTATACCCTATAGATAACACAAACAATAGGCAAATTTAAGCAAAAAAAATGTTTTAAAAGAAAGTGTTCTAATATTAATAGTAAAGCAAAGTAAAGGACAAAATGCATTGTTTTGGAGAGACCAAGCATTATTTTTTAATCAGGGATGTGTGTATGCCAAAGATAAAAGAGTCCTAAACAGTAATGTCATTATTTCTATGTCTTTGGAATGGGTGAGATCCTTCAAATCAAAACATCAAAAGCAGAAACCATAAAGGATAAGGTTTAGTAAGTTTGAAAACATAAAACTTTAAAGTTGCTGTATGTCTAAAATATCCCACCATTAACAAAATTAAAGGCTTAAAAAAAAAGTATGGTCAGCTGCATGATATATTGAACTTCTTTCATGGATGTTGTAGGAAATTGTAAAGTATAACCAAGTATTGGGTGGATGGTTAAATTATGTATTCAGTAATGGTGTCGAGTAAATGCCAAACAAAGTGCATTTGTAACAGTGGCCTTCTGAAAACCATGCTTTAACCCAGGAGAGAGTTTTTGGTGTTGGCTATTTCAGGCATTCAGGCAGGCTAATGAATTAGGTATACTCTTCAGGGATCATGAGAACTTAAGTCACCTTAGGTGGTCCATTTTAAAATGACTGTTACCCCTCCCTCCCACTAGACCTGAAGCTCTACAAAGGCAATGGCTTGGACTATATTATTTCTGATTATCTAGTATCAACATAGGATCTCGTAAATATTTGGCACATAACTTTTTAAAAATGGATAGATGAATAAATGAATGGATGGATGGATAGATGAATAGATGATGAATTGCTAAAATATTATGCTTTAAAGAAAGACACACACACACACACACACGAAAAAGATTGAGCCTGAAAACTTGCTGAACATGAAAAGTTCAAAAAAAAAAAAGTACAAGCATTTTAAAGAAGACAGTTACTGGAATGATTCCTTTCTGATCTCACAAGTTTTTTCAGGTACAGACTAACCTTGTAGATGTTTTCTATTGCTGCTGTAACAAATTACCACGAATTGAGTGGCTTAAGCGACACAAATGTATTATCTTACAACTCTGAAGGTCAGAAGTCCCAAATAGGTCAGCATGGATGCAGTGGTTCTGGAAGCTCTAGGGGAGAATCTGTTTCCTTGCCTTTTCCAGCTTCCAGAGGCTGTTCACATTCCTTGATTGGCAACCCTGCATGGCTCCAATCTCTGCTTCCAGGCCACATCTCCTTCTCTGACCCTCTTGCCTCCCTCCTATAAGGATCCTTGTAATTACATTGGGCCCAATGGGATAATCCAGGATAATCTCCCCATCTCAAGATTCTTAATTTACTCACATTTGTAAAATCCCTCTCACCTCCTAAGGTAACCTATCAACAGGTGCTAGGTATTAGGAAGTTCACTTCTTTGCAGGGGAGGGGCATTATCCTGCCTACCACACCTCAGTTCTGCAAAGCTGAGAAGTTCTCCCAGAGGGTGGAATACACCAAAGGTGGGTAGGAACCCCAGGGCTAACAAAGGTGGCTACTCAAATGCAGTCCTTACATCCACAGCTAAGTCATTCTGGGTCAAATTCAGGGATCTATTTAGTGAAAAACAAATGAGACATGTCAGAAGTATTTTGCTTCCCATTTTTTGGGTGAAGTTGGGTAAAGATTAAAAAAGTTAAAAAGCATCTCTATATATTAATATTTGGTGAAAATGCACTCATTTGGAGGTGACTTTTACATTCTTGAAAAATTTTCCTGAATAATTGGAAGAAGATTTATTCCACATAGTTGTAGAGGGCAGACCCAGAAGCAACCGGGGGGAAGAGGTCTGTGCAACTCAAGAAGGGCCTTTTCTAACAGTTATGTTTGTTCAAATGGAATGAGTCACCTAAAAAAAACTGAATACAATTAGTTTTTATGAAAAGCTTACTACATGGTCCCCTTTCCTCTTCATTTTAGAAGTTGTGAAAGTCTGTGTTCAGAGCCTTTAAATGCCCAATAGATTATCAGATTAATTTTAAGACTGATGTGGATGCTTGATCAATTTCCACTGCCCCTAAAATGCCTAAATTTAAAAAGGAATCCTCTAAGACAGCGGTCCCCAACCTTTCTCGCACCAGGGACAGGTTTCGAGGAAGATAATTTTTCCACGGACCGGGATGAGGGGGCGAGTGTGTGGCGGGATGGCTCAGGCGGTAATGCGAGTGATGGGGGGCGATGGGGGGCGGCAGATGAAGCTTCGCTCGCTCACCCGCCGCTCACCTCCTGCTGTGCGGCCGGGTTCCTAACAGGCTGCGGACCGCGGTCCGGGGGTTGGGGACCCCTGCTCTAAGACAATTCTTTCATAAAGATGAAATTACTACCGCAGACCACCAAAAACTTCAGGCAATTTTAGAGATTCTCTTCGTTCATACCTTATTTACTTATTTCTTTTAAAAGCGAGATAAAGATAACACTTGCCTTACATAGCTCAGTGGAGGGCTCTCAGGCGTTGCTCTCATCAACTGAGTTCCAGACCCAAGCCCACCCAATGCTCGAATTGCCTGCACTTCAATTCCACCTCTAACGTTAGCTGTTGGCAATCCGAGAACCAAGGGGAGCGACAGGCTGACGGCATTCTGCCACGCTGCCCCGTCACCTCGGCTTTCATAGGGACGCCTGGGCTCCTCTTGGATTGCTTTTTCCCCTACAAGGAGGGAGTATCCGGGTTCCCCGTCGGAAGGTCAGCCCTATCTGTAAATGGGCAGAATGTAAGGATTCGGATAAAAGCCAGATCTTCCGCCAGCAACAGTTAAAAGCAAAAACCTTGACAGGAGAGTGGTGAATGAAGGTGACCCTGTCAGGGAAGGTCCGGGTTAGGTAAGGGAAATGGCGGTAACAAAGTAGCAAACTGGACCGCCGTGGGAAGAACTTAGGAAATGTGGCCTCGGAGGTGAACTTTTTGCACTGATGCCGGGCAGCCATTTTCTCCAATAGGTTGTGAGAAAACGAGCATCCCCTGCTGGCTTCGAGGGTGATAACAGCTTTTCGCAAAGACGTTTTGACGATTCTCCAGTAGGGGTCAGCGATGAGGTGGCTACAACTACCCGAGCATCCAACTTACCCGGTGAGCCTTAACTGTAAAGGAACGTAAAATAGGAGACAAGCGTAAAACAGTGGGAAGAGAGAGTCAGTAATAAAGACCAGTTATATCTCGTCAACTTTTAATGCACACATTAGTGAACTACTGAACTCGTAAAAAGTATGAATCTGGTAAAAGGCAAACATTTGTTATTTGTTTAGGGGAAATACACGGATTTAGAAGATATAGGTTTTCCTTAAATGAGGGAGGGGCAAACAAAAGAGACGGGGTCTCGCTATGTTGCCCAGGCTGGAGTGCAGTGGCTATTCACAGGCGCGATCCCACTACTGATCAGCACGGGAGTTTTGACCTGCTCCGTTTCCGACCTGGGCCGGTTCACCCCTCCTTAGGCAACCTGGTGGTCCCCCGCTCCCGGGAGGTCACCATATTGATGCCGAACTTAGTGCGGACACCCGATCGGCATAGCGCACTACAGCCCAGAACTCCTGGGCTCAAGCGATCCTCCTGCCTCAGCCTCCCGAGTAGCTGGGACTACAGGCACGCGCCACCGCGCCCGGCGATGAGATTTGCTGCAACGAGTTACTAGAGGTTGTGGCGCGGTGACGTCACCTGGGGCGGAGCGAGGCTGAGGCCGTAGCGGGATAAGACACGCCCAACGCAAGGTGGCCTCGAGGCTGATGAACACGTGATGTCATCGGGGCGGGATTGTCGTCCTGCCTTGGTGGTTTGCGAGCAAGGAACTAGCTACTTTCCCTGTTCCGGCCTCGGCTCCTGCTGTTTTGCTTGGAACATTGGTCGGTTTGCGCTTAATGCTCGTAGGCGTTGCGTCCGGACACGCAGCGAGCACAAAAGTAAAGGCAATACCTTGGTCCCTCAGCATTGCCTTTCTTCAGCAGGCCTTAAATACGTGCTGCATGTTGGGGGGACGTTATTCACGAGGGAACCGAACCATCTGTCCCTAAATCTCCCATTGTCCACAGCAAGCATTTAGGAGGTGCCTTCGCTGTACGAAGGAGTGTAACCCACAGTAGCGGAGGTTGGGGTCCGCAAAAGTGCTGGAGGCCAGCTCAGTTTTCACTGTTGGAACGAAGGGAACGTGCGGGAGCCGTCTGTTTTCGCTGTCCCCACGTGTTCGTTGCCCATGACTGTTGGGGGGAAAAAAATCTAGTATCTGAATAGACTGCAAAAATTACGATTTGGCAGCCTGAAGTCTTTTTGAAACAAGACTAGGTTAGGAAGGCATAAAGGAGAAGAAGGAAAAATAATTTCCAGCCTTGATAGATTTGCAATCAGCTGACATTTTCTGTCTCCTACCGGCAATGTTTTTCCATCCCCCTTCTCTCTTAGAAACCGGTCCAAACTTCCCCCTCAACTTCCTCTCTTGCAGCAGATAACTCTGCTCCCTCCTTTATCTTGATAAATAAATTAAAGGTCATCAGAAAAAACTCAACTCTTTGTTACTCTGCCCTTCTCTAAAATTCATCTTTACATCTTCAAGGGAGGGCAACTCTTTGTTGTCTCTTCCTATCTTAGACCCAGTAGGTCGAAATTCCTCCATCAATCATTTCCACACTCATCTTCTCTTTCTCTCCCTCTCTCTCTCTTATATAAAGAGATTCTGAGCTTTCTTTCAACTCTTCTTTGACCTTGTCTCTCTTTCCAGATAAAATGTTGTTTTCATAGCGGCACTTCCTGAAAGCATGTTCTACAATTACTACGTTCACTTCCTAACATTCTATCTTCAGACCACAGCCTACCAACCCAATGAAATTGTTCTAAAGCTACCATATCTAAGTCTCCTAATTGGCAGTTCTAAGGGACTCTTTCAGACTTATGTGACATAATTTACCTCCCCCCACCCCCCCCAACCCAACTGAACCACTTGTGACCACTACCTCCTCCCCGAAGGTTTCTTCTCCCTGGTTCTTGTTAACAGCCTCTGCTGGGTCCTCGAAAGCTCTGCTGATCTTTCTGCCCACTGTTTAAATATTGCTCTTTGTAGTTCCTTCGTAAACCTTCTGTGTAGTCTTGCCATGCTCTTCATGAGTGACCTCACCAATTCTCAAGGCTATCAAAACTGTAGCTCCAATGTGATGCTCTTTCCAGAGTTCCAGATCTTGTTTCAAGCTGCCTACTAGGTGTCACGCTGAAATTATTCAAAACTTCAAATTCAACATGTGCAAACAAAACTGATCATCTTCTGATCCCTTCCTCCAAATGGTGTCTAACCGTTCCTGTATTCTCACTCTCCACCAGTACATTTAGTTGGTCACTTCAAAACTCTCTGAGTCATTCTTCACCACTGTTTGATTCATTTAACACCAGATATTTATTTCTTGTCTATCCAATGACGGGCAGTGTGCTAGGCGATGGAGATGTAGTGGTGAAGAAAAGGGACACAGTGGGGCGACAGAGAACAACATAGAAGAAAAAAGTAATTACAAGTTGTGTTAAGTGCCGAAGTGCTGAGATAAAAACAATAATGGCAGGAAAAGGGAAAGGGACCTACTTTAGAGAAAGCAGTCATGTAAGCAGATAGGGTAGGGGGTCCCTGGAGAAAGAGAGCCAGGCATGGCTTTCTTGACATAAGAGAAGCCATTTTTGATCTAAGCCATTTTGTGATCCAAGCCTGGCCACGATGCTTATCCTTGAACAGGTCTCTAATGAATGATCTTAAGGGAAAAAAAGAATGCAGGAACAAGTGACTGTTATCAGGCAAGAGAAGTAACAATAGCAAAGATAATATATGATTTATAAAGACTCCCAGTTCCGTTTCAGTGGTAAAGATTAGCCTGAAGTGCTCAACTACCAGATCAACTGGAACCTAAGGGATGATGATGTTGACCTTCTCAGACCCTCATTACTTCAATCAACTAAAGCTTAGACTCTCTCTACCTTTGCCCCAATTCTATGCTGAATCTCCTCTGCCCAAGCCCCTTCATGATTATGCATTTATCCTTAGCTTAAAATTTCCCCAATTTTGCAGTTCCAGGGGTGGGGACACACTGCTTTGGGAAAGATCCCTGGTGTTCTCCTTACTTTCTGCAGGTAATTAATTCTTCCTTCTCCCAATCTTTGGCTTGGTTGTGTGTTTTGGCTCAACACCCACCAAGAGGCCAACCGAGTTTTTGGGTAACGGCCAGATAAGCCTCCTTGAGGAGGCATCATTTAAACTGAGAGCTGAAGAATGG
The DNA here is from genome assembly GCF_963455315.2 of Globicephala melas. Lineage (NCBI taxonomy): Eukaryota > Metazoa > Chordata > Mammalia > Artiodactyla > Delphinidae > Globicephala > Globicephala melas. The sequence continues at coordinate 127,242,790 of NC_083315.2, forward strand.
GGCATCAGTTAAGGTACTTCAATTGCAAGCAATAACGACTGTCTGGAAACTGAAGTAAGCAAACTCCTCTTAAGAAGGAATTAATTGGAAAGAAATGGGAGTGTGAAATAAAATTCATATTTTATGGCAAGACAAGAAAATTTTAAACATAAAAATTTCTTCTCTGCCCTTTGGCCTCTTCTCTCTCCCGCCACTGTGCATAGTGTACCTGCATCATGCATTGACCAAACCTTCCCCATTAGCAGGAATACCTGCCCAACCATAAACAGCAACATTCTCCTGGCATCAACAAGATGACTCCTTAAAAGATAACATTCCTTCTTGCTCTTGTAAGGGGTCACCTGACCTAACACGATGACATTTAGATCTGGATTATGTAAACTGTCAATAATACGTCATTTGATGTACAGCCTCTGTCTCAAAAAGAAACTTATATAACTGTGCTTTTACTTCTAATGGACAGAACAGTTCTCAGAGCTTTCTGACATGCTCTTCCTGGGTTATAATCCTCAAATTTGGCTTGATAAAACTTTCCAATTCTTTCTTAGCTCGACTGATTAATTTTTTGTTGACAAGAGAAATGTGGCAGACTGATAGTTGTCCCCCCAAATCAGTTTTTCCCTTTTACTAATAAATTTTTAGTTGGGCACATGAAGCCCAGGTTAAAGACCACATTTCCCAGTTTCTCTTTTTTTTTTTTTTTTTTTTTTTGCGGTACGCGGGCCTCACTGTTGTGGCCTCTCCCGTCGCGGAGCACAGGCTCCGGAGGCGCAGGCCCAGCGGCCATGGCTCACGGGCCCAGCTGCTCCGCGGTATGTGGGATCTTCCCACACCGGGGCACGAACCCGTGTCCCCTGCATCGGCAGGCGGACTCTCAACCAGTGAGCCACCAGAGAAGCCCCCCAATTTCTCTTCCAACCAAGTGTGGTCAAGTTCTCACCAACAGAATATGAGTGAAAGTAATATGTGCCCCTTCTGCCTCACTTGCTTAAAAGATAAATCAGTTGTCCTCCAGTTCTGCTCTTTTGCCCTTCCCCAGAGCTAGATGGTGCCAGTGCAAACCCCTGTCAGTGCCCAAGCTTTAACCATGCAAATGAGGAAAATATCCTAGGGTATGGTAGAGCATTAAGAGGAAAGAAACCAGGGTCCATGGATAACTTAATGGAGCTGAACCACCCTGCCAGCCTGGGCCACTTCTACCTCCAGACTGTTATATGAGAAAGAAGCTCCTGTAACCAAGCAAGACCCTATTGGGCCTTCCTAGGACAGACCCTCCCCCCACCCCCCCCATGTCCTCTGCCTGCCTCTTGTTTGTAGAAAAACTTTAGCCTCCTAGGCGATCCCCAAGGACCAGATAATAAATTTAATCAGAGAAGCGAGAAAATGCAAAAACAAAGGAAAACAGTCAAGCAGACAAAATAATAATAGTTTAGCTATTAAATAAAGTCAAGGACCTTTAGCTCCTCCTCAAGGGCTAGAGATAATATTCTGAGCCCTATCCTTTGAGCTGTTTTGCAGATACTGAAATCCCCACCAGGTGGAAGAAGTTAACTGTATGCTGCCCACAAGAACATAGACCCCAGATGGCTGGGATCAGAAGGTTAATGATGGTTGACTCCTGATTACCTCACCACCAACCAATCAGAAGAATGTCCAGGAGCTGATCACACACCCTGCAACACTCTTGCTCACCCTGTCTTTAAAAACCTTTCCTGAAAGCCACTGGAGAGTTTGGGTCTTTTGAGAATTAGCTACCTAGACTCTTTGCTTGGTGCCTGCAACAAACACCACACTTTCTTTCACCACAACCCAATGTCAATACATTGGCTTTGCTGCACTCGGTTGAGTGGACCCAAGTTTGGTTTGGTAATGCTGCTATTTCATTTAAATCACTATGTTTGGGGTCTCTATTATTGCAGCATACTCTGTACTCTGATTTAGGGAAGCTCACAGAGGAAAACCCTGGCTAACCAAAACTCAGAAAGGGCAGGAACTGAAAGATGTCCAGGCATCTCCAGGACACCCCAATGGGATGAATCAGCCTCATCCTCCTGTAAGGAGTCTGATTTTCTATTTTGAGTCCTGTATCCTCCTACAATCTCTTTTTATATTCATATCCATTTTTTCATTATAATTATGTTGTAAATAAAACTTTTATGTTCTGCTTTTCAAATCTGTCACTATACTTTTAGTGGCAGTATAAGTTTCTCAATTTGATGTAAAATTTATGATTTAAATTAAACCACTGTCAGTTACGCTAACCACCACTTCATCATTCTATATTTTTCACCTGTATTGTTTTATGAATTAGTGATGTGCATAATATCCAGTGCTAAGTTAATTATGCACAAGCTTGAATCAGTGCTTGCTTCTTTTATGTTCTGTCACTTTTCTTCCAGCTTTACTGAGGTATGATTTTCAAATAAAATTGTAGATATTTAAAGTGTACAATGTAATGAATTGTGTATATTCTGAAAGGATTCCAGCCATCAAGTTAATTAACACATCCATCACCTCACATGTTTACTTTTTTTTTCTTTTGGTAAGAACATTTAAGTTGTACTCTCTTAGCAAATTTCAATTATACAACACAATGTTATCAACTATAATCATCATTTTATACTTTAGATCCTCCGACCTTATTCATCGCATAACTGAATGTTTGCACTTTTACCAACCTCTCCCTATTTCTGCCACTCACCTGCCCCTGGCAACCATTTTCTATTCTCTGTTTCTATGAGTTCAACTTTTTTTTTTTTAGTTCCACATATAAATGCGACCACACAGTATTTTTCTTTCTCTGGCTTATTTCACTTAGCATAATGCTCGCCAGGTTCATCCATGTCACAAATGACAGGATTTCCTTCTTTTTAAAGGCTGAATAATATTCCTGTGTGTGTGTGTGTGTGTGTGTGTGTGTGTGTGTGTGTGTGTTTTCTTGATCCATTCATCTGTTAGTGGACACTTCGGTTGTTTCCATACCTTGTTTATTGTGAATAATGCTGTAATGAACATGGGAGTACAGATGTCTCTTCCAGGTGATGATTTGTTTCCTTTGGCTATCCACCCTGAAGTGGAATTGCTGGATCGTGTGGTAATTCTACTCTGAATTTCTTGAGACACCTCCATACTGTTTTCCAGAGTAGCTGAACCAGTTTACATCCCCACCAACGGTGCACAAGGTTTCCCTTTTCTCCACATCCCGCCAGCTTTTATCTAGGTTTTTAACTTTTTGACAGTGCAGAAAGCAAGGTTATGGTCTGGCTGTCTGGGGTTTTGCTTTTTCAAAACATAACCCTAGTGACAGTTAATTTTGAGGCACTAAATGTTGGAATAGATTCTGCATTCATTCCAAATGGTATGTCTCAATCTGTCTACGGAACTCCACTCATGGAGCTCAAGCCATTTATAAATTAGTCCTTCGGGGTAACGTTAAACGAGAAAGAGCATGGGGTCTGACGCAGAGGCTTTCTGCCCCGGCGTGGGGAGAAGGCTTGTGGGCAAGCGGGGTCCGGGCTTGCAGCCTCAGCAACTATCAGGCAGGGCCGCACAGCCCGGAGACAACACCTGAGGAGGAGATCCGACGCGGCCGAAGAAAATAAGGCGGAAAGACCACCAACCAACGAGAGGAAGAACGCGCCCAGGGGACTGCCGCCGGCGCGGACCCTCAGGCAAGCCCCTCCCACTACTGAGGAATGGGAGAGGAGCCTGGGCGGGAGAGCTCCTCGGAAGCGGGGAAGGCGGGGCCACCGGGAGAGGGAGAGGCGGGACCACGAGGGGAGGAGAGGAGAGGCGACGGGGCCCCGGGGAAGGTGGGGACACCGGGGCGGCGGGTGGAGGGGAAGGGGGCGAGAGGCGGGGCCACCAGGGGAAGGAGAGGCGGGGCTTTTCGAGGACCGAGAGGCCGGACCGGCAGGGGAAGAGAGGGGAACCGCCAGGGGGCGAGGCGGACAAGGTACCAACTGAGACGTCGGTCACTTGGATCTCAGTCCAGTCCTGGGCTGCGTTCTCCCAAAGAAGGCTCCCGGGCCCCGCCCTGTGGCAGATTTGTTCGCGGCTCCTTACGGCCGCAGGATCCTTTGCTGCTGCGGGCAGGATTATCATTACGATAGGTTATTTGCATATCACAGACATGCCCCTGTGGGCTGACCCTGATTCTATTACATTTAATAAACGAACCATGGATTAACGAGAATTAACGCTTTGACGTAATAAACATTTACGTCTTGGCCACACTCTGCTTGGAGGAAAAGCCTTTAATATAGTTAATACACAATATCTCACAATATCTATCGTCGACCCAGAAACTCATTTCTTGTGGCAGGTTTTCAAAATCAGAATAAATCCTGACAGTGGACACAGTTACTTATACAGTGTCACGCTGCTAGACCTATAAATATAAGTTAAACTTGTGGGGTCATTTTCCTCAATTTGAATATGTTTTCACTTTCATCCGACAGTTCTGCTGAAGTGTTTTAATGTTTAAGAACTTAGTAGAACTCCATTACAGCATGGCTATTTGTTACATTGATTCTGATCTGACGTGGAATAAATCACGTCCCCAAACCAAAACTTAATACATAAAACTCCCTATATTTAACAAACTTTATCGATTCTATCTCTTTACACCAGTGTGACAAAAGCTTTCTGCTGTATTTAATTTATTCGTTTTTAAAGTATTAGAATAAATTAGAATGTTTCATTTTCATCAGATAAAGTTTGAAAGAGTGCTTCCTTTGTTTGAGGACCCTGTAGACTTAGCCTAATGTCACACCCTGCCAGAATAATTGGCAAATTGATTTGCTTTTTCTTAAATTTCAAGTCTCAAGGTTAATTATTTATCGAGGTTAATATATTTGAACAGCCTGGCTTTTGGTAGAAAAACAAATACTTTAAACTGCATACAGCTTATACTGACTAAGGTGAGAGAGGATCAAGATAACATTCTTTGTTTGAATCATTCATTCAGGCATCCAACAATTAACCATTGAGCACCTGCTATGTGCTAGGTGTACTGAAGTGTCAACTATTATTTTAATATCAGGGAAAAAGGTTAGCTTTGAGAATAAAAGTGTAAACAGAGAATCAAGGAAGTTGCTTGACATGATACAAATAGTCTAAGATATAGGCTTTTGTCTATTCAGCTTGGACCCTGAGGAAAGGTCATAATTTCTAAGAGAAGAATGATTGGAAAGGTTCTGATCTTGCATGACTGCTGGTCTCTGGGTATGACTAATATAAAAATCCTAGGGCTTTCCCTATGTAGAGGTGGTGAGGAGGGTATGATCTTCCCCTTGAATCAGTGGAAGATCACTGAGGCCTTCTGAGGCTCAAATGGCAATGAACTTTCACTTTTATCTTGGAGGGGGAAATTTTAAACTTTTTGAGTGTGGTTTAGACAACTTCCTATTACTTGTTGAGATTTTATGATGTGATGGTTGAATATATAGCACCATGGTGCTTGCTAGGGGATGCTTTATAAATACATTATGTTATCACAAGTCACACTGTTAATAATTAAACCATATTGTGTTAATACCAAGTTTTTTGTGTATGGCAATTTATGATCAAAGTGATTCGTAGTTTCCGCAGGGGTTGCTTTTAGGGCTAATGCGCCCTGAAAGTAACCCTATTTATACAGAATGTACTGAAGGCACAGGCTGCTTGTGCCTGTTCAAATGGACCCCCTTGTTGTACAATGGCAGAGCTCTAATTCATTTTGTGGCCCAGCTCATTTCCCAAGGGGCCATGGCCTAGCATGTGGCAAGAAACGAAGAAAGACAAAACCACTACATATTAGTTGCAATATTCTGTAAAAGGAGACAACCTATAGTCACCATGTTGTATGGATAAACAGTATTACATATTACAAAAAGGGTATTTATATAATCAAAAAAAATGTATACAAATGATGAGTTATTATTTATCATTATTAAAATGAATATTAGTGCTCTTGTACAGTAATATATAATATAAACTAGAAGAGTGATTTATCCTTTGTGATAAAAAATTTATTAAACTTGTAAGCCCCTTTATGCTTTCATTCATTCATTCTTTCCTCTGTCATTAATCATTAAGGAAATGCAATCAAAACCACAATGAGATACCACTTCACACCTACTAGGATCATATAATTTTTAAAAAACTGGATAATAAAAAGTGTTGGCAAGAATGTGGGGAGCTCTTGTACATTGTTGGTGGGAATGATGCTGTGAAAAATGGTTTGGCAGTTCTTCAAAAAGTTAAACATACAATTACTATATTGTCCCGTGATTCCACCCGTAGGTATATACCCAAAATAATTGAAAACAAAAAGTCAGTTATGTGTATATGGACGTTTGTTGCAGCATTATTCACAACAGCCAAAAGGTGGAAACAACCCAAGTGTCCCAATAGAAAACTGGGTGGACAAAATATGGTATTATGGAATATTACTCACCCATAAAGAGAAATAAAGTTCTGATACATGCTACACCATAAATGAACCTTGAAAATATTATGCTAAATAAAATATGCCAGGCACAAAAGGATGTATATTGTACTAGTCCACTTATATGAAATATCTAGAAAAGGCAAATACATAGAGACAGAAAGTAGAGAGAGGCTGAGGGGAGCAGAGAATGAAGGGTTATTGCTTAATGGATATAGAGTTTCTGTATTGGGGTGATGAAAAAGTTTGGGAAATAGTGCTATAAATTTCCCTTTCAGCACTGCTGTAGCTGTGTCCTCCACATTTTTATACATTGTATTTTCATTTTCATTCATTTCAATGTATTTTTTTCCCCCTAAAGACTTACTCTTTGACCCATGGATTATTCAAAAGTGTGCTGTTTAGTCTCCAAGGGTTTTGAGATTTTCCTATCTTTCTATTATTAATTTCCAGTTTGATTTCATTGTGGATAGAGAATATACTCTGTATGATACACAGTTCTTTAAAATTTGTTTTATGACCCAGGATATGGCACTTGATAAGAGTGTGTATTCTGGGACTTCCCTTGTGGTCCAGTAGTTAAGAATCCGCCTGCCAATGCAGGAGACACAGGTTTGATTCCTGGTCCGGGAAGATCCCGCATGCCGTGGAGCAACTAAGCCCGTGAGCCACAACTACTGAGCCTGCGCTCTAGAACCCACAAGCCACAACTACTGAGCCCGTGTGCCACAACTACTGAAGCCCGCGCACCTAGAGCCTGTGTTCCACAACAAGAGAAGCCACCACATTGAGAAGCTCATGCACCACAACAAAGAGTAGCCCCTGCTCTCCACAACTAGAGAAAGCCCACGCACAGCAACAAAGACCCAACACAGCCAAAAGTAAAAATATATAAATAATAAAAATAAATTAATTATAAAAAAAATTTTAAAAAAGAGTGTGTATTCTGTAGTGTTAGGTGAAATGTTCTATAAATGTTGATTATCTTGTTGGTTGATGCCATTGTTGAGTTTTTCTATAAACTTGTCGTTTTTCTGTCTAGTTTGTTCTATCAATTATTGCAAGAGAGGTATTGAAGTCTCCAACTATAATTGTGGATTCATCTATTTCTTCTTTCAGTTTTACCAGTTTTGCTTCACACATTTATGTTCACTTATTATTGTTTATAATTGTTTCTAATGCTTCCTCAGCAGACATTTAGAACCAAATCAGACAGTGTGATAAACTTTTGCTGCAATCATCAAACATAATTTAGAAAACTCAAAGAAGAGAAGGAAAAACTATTGTATTTACCTATATTTTTACTTACAATGTTCTTTCTTTCTTCCTGATATTCCAAGATTCTTTTCTAAAAAATTCTTTCCTGGGCTTCCCTGGTGGCGCAGTGGTTGAGAGTCCACCTGCCGATGCAGGGGACACGGGTTCGTGACCCGGTCCGCGAAGATCCCACATGCCGTGGAGCGGTCCGGAGCCTGTGCTCCGCAGCGGGAGAGGCCACAACAGTGAGAGGCCCGCGTACCGCAAAAAAAAAAAAAAAAAAAAAAAATTATTTCCTTTCTGTTTGAGAACTTCCAACTTCTTTTGGCCATATTTTAGGAAAGTTCTGTTGGTGAAATTCTCTTAATTTTCCTTTATCTGAAAATGTCTTGATTTTCCCTTCATTCTCAAAAGGTATTTTCACTGGACATAGGATTCTGGGTTGACAGTTCTTCTCTTTCAACACTTAAAACATGTCATGCCACTTCCTCCTGGCTTCTATGGTTTTGGATAAGAAATCCACTGTCATTTAAATTGTTTTTTCCCTTTGTAGGTAAGGTGCTGTTTTTCTCTGGTTTCGTTCAATATGTTTTCTTTGTCTTTAGTTTTCAGAAGCTTGACTATAATGCATCTTGATGTGGGTCTCCTCAGATATATCCTATTTGGAGGTTTGTTCAGCTTCTTAAATCTGTAGGTTTATGTCTTTTGCCAAATTTGGGAAATTTTTAGCCATTATTTGTTTGAGAACTTTTTCAGCCTATGCTCTTTCTCCTCTCCTTCTGTGAGTCCAATGATATGAACATTAGAAGTTTTGTTATAGTTGCACAGGTTTCTGAGTCTCTTCTCATTTTTTTTTTTAATTCTATTCGCTCTCTGCTGTTCAGATCAGGTAATTTCTATTGTTATATCTTCCAGTCGACTGATTCTTTTCTCTGTCCCTTCTATTCCATTTGAGTCCATCCATTGAGTTTTTAAATTTCAGTTATTACACTTTTTCAGTTCTAAAATTTCCATTTGGTTCTTCCTTATATCTTCTATATCTTTGTTGAGATCTCCTATTTCTTTTTTTTAATTTTATTTATTTTATTTTTTATTATTTTATTTATTTATTTGGCTGCATTTGGGTCTTTGTTTCTGTGCGCAGGATTTCTCTACTTGTGGCGAGCAGGGGCTACTCTTTGTTGTGGTGCACGGGCTTCTCATTGCCATGGCTTCTCGTTGCAGAGCATGGGCTCTAGGTGTGTGGGCTTCAGTAGTTGTAGCACACGGGCTCAGTAGTTGTGGCTTGCAGGCTTTAGAGTGCAGGCTCAGTAGTTGTGGTGCACGGGCTTAGTTGCTCTGCGGCATGTGGGATCTTCCCGGACCAGCGCTCGAACCCGTGTCCCCTGCATTGGCCGGCGGATTCTTAACCACTGAGCCACCAGGGAAGCCTGAGATTTCCTATTTCTTTGGTGAGACTCTGTATTTTTTCAATTGTTTCAAGTGTGTCCACAACTGTTCATCGAAGTATTTTTATGATGGCTGCTGTAAAATCTTTGTCAGATAATTCTAATATCTTTGTCATAGTGGTGTTGGCATTTATTGATTCCCTTTTTTCATTCAGTCTGAGATCTTCGTTTGAGAATTTGATGATTTTTTGGAGAATAATCTGTAATTTTTGGTTGAGATCTGAATATTTTGAGCATTATAAGACTTTGGATCTTATTTACCCTTCTGTTTTAGCTGGCTTCCTCTAGCACCTCTCCAACAGGAAGGTGGAGCACCACTTCATTACTGCCAGGTGGGAACAGAAGCCAGGTTCCTCATTAGGCTGTTGACAGCCTAAGGGGATGGCTCCCTGTTACTGCTGGGTGTGTGATGGGGATTACTGGCTTCCCACTAAGCCTCCAGTGATACCTCCCTGCTGGAAGGGGTAGAAGTGCCTCATTACTGCTTCCCACATGGTTTTCACTGATACCACACCACGAGGGGCAAGCAGCGTTGGGGATGAAGCGGGTAATGGTGCAAGAGGGTGCTGGCCTCCATATGGTGAAGATCCTGACTCTCCAGCAGGCCCCCTATGATACCACCCTAGCAGAAAGGAGAAGGCATACCTCCTTACTGCCTAGTGGAGGGGGAAGTCCAGGCTCCCCATGTGGTCTCCAATGACAACAAGGGCTTGGGTGGGTGGGGCTCATCACCTCCTGATGGGGATGAAAGGTCCCATTCCCTGCTCTGCCTAGTGAGGAGGCAGGAGATTGGGACACCTCGTTAAGAGCCTGGCAAGGGTGAAAGTCTAGGCTGCTAACCTGGCCCTGGCTACCATGGGTGAAGGTGGGGCTACAGTTTTTTTCTTTGGGTTTTAGCAGGAGTAAAGTGGCTATTTTCTAAAGGTTTTCTGTCTTGCTAGGTTGCCCCTTTCCTAATCCTTTTTTTAAAGAAAGCAAGCTTTCCTTGAGGCTTTTTGGCATTTCCAGGTTTCCAGCTTCTTAAGCTCTAAGCCTGGGATAGATATGGCAAAAAGAAAACCCAGGGAACTCACCACCATGTCATTCCTTGGTTCTCTAGGTCTCTAGTCAGTCTGCCTTCTTCTCTCCATTTTCAGAGTCTTCTTATGCTTGTTTTATATGCAATGTCCAGGATTTTTAGTTGTACTTAGAAGGAGGAATTGGGAAAAGTATGTCTACTCCATCTTCCTGGAAGCAGACTGTATTAACTTTTTTTGGTTTTTTTCTTTTGGCCGTACCACATGGCTTGTGGGATCTTAGCTCCCCGACCAGGGATTGAACCTGGGCCACAGCAGTGAAAGCACCGAGTCCTAACCACTGGACCGCCACGGAACTCCTCCAGATTTTTTTTTTTTTTTCAGTACGCGGGCCTCTAACTATGGTGGCCTCTCCCGTTGCGGAGCACAGGCTCCGGACGCGCAGGCTCAGCAGCCATGGCTCACGGGCCCAGCCGCTCCACGGCATGTGGGATCTTCCCGGACTGGGGCACGAACCCGTGTCCCCTGCATCGGCAGGCGGACTCTCAACCACTGTGCCACCAGGGAAGCCCTCCCCCAGATTTTATTAATTTTTATGATTACCTTCTATTCAGGGCAAATGATATTGATTGAAAAAGTTCTCCAGCAATTCTGTGATGTCTCTTTTCCTCCCACATTAAGAGAACTAATGCTATAGCATAAGGAAATGCATTAAATTATTCTAAGATCTCTATAAAGCAATTCAGGAATAGGTCAAAAGACCAGGTCACAGAACAGTTTAGAACTTTATATAAATTAATTAGATTTATCAATAGTCCACTCCTACCTACTCTAATTCTAATGTTGGTTTTATTATGTAATAGTGATGGTAGTATATAATTATTTTATATTAGGTATTATTATATCAGATATAATTCTCCACGAAGCATTAAAGTCTGTGACTTTGATATATTTATGTTATTTGATTGTTAAAATTTTGTTTTGCTTACACACTACATTGATATGTTTTGTAAAGCTATAACTTGTAAGAAGCCTACCGGAGCTTGCTTTAGCAAAAAGAAAGGTAATTTTATATAAAGATACAGGTACTTCATGAAACTCAAGGGTTGGTATGGAGACAGACTCCAGGAAGGGCCTGGAACTGTGCAATGGAGCCCGAGGAATAATCTGTTTTGTCTCTACTTCTCTCTGAACATCTGCTTTTTCTTTCTCCCCAAAGACTAACCCTGTCTGCCACGCAGTACTCATAAGCAGAATATGGGGCTTCCCTGGTGGCGCAGTGGTTGAGAGTCCGCCTGCCGATGCAGGGAACACGGGTTCGTGACCCGGTCCGGGAAGATCCCACATGCCGTGGAGCGGCTGGGCCCGTGAGCCATGGCCGCTGAGCCTGCGCGCCCGGAGCCTGTGCTCCGCGACGGGAGAGGCCACAACAGTGAGAGGCCCGCGTACTGCAAAAAAAAAAAAAAAAAAGAATATGGCTGTGACACAGTCCCTAGTTAGGAGGATATGGACCCACTGGGAAGACACATACTGATATGGTCTTCCTTCAGATCTGATTTTAAATTCTTAGGAATAAGAATCTGATTAGCAAATTAGGATAATGAGTCTATCTGTGGTCCAGCTGGTATGGCCAGAGATGTATGTGTGGAAGGGTCACATGGAAAAACCAGTAGGACAGGAGTGTTCTTGTGGATGGGGATGGCCATTTCCAAAGACAGCCTAAAAGTGACCAATAAACTGGGTATCTTGTTCTATTCCTAGAATCTTTGATATACCGTTAACAATGTATCTATATTGAAATTGTTATAAAGTCCCAGGTTAACCTTCTTATATAACCAACATTACTACTGTGAAAGCAAGTTGAATTCATGACTTATGTTTCTTGTAACGTTTAAAAGATATACTAAGCAGCAGAAAGACCCATTTTTACATTTGGAAATAAAGCCGAACATCAGAAACTGCTTCAAAGGCTCTAGAACTTTCCTTTTCCAGCATCAATCTAGTCAGTTTGGGAAGTCAGCACACAGGGTAGCAGGTTTTCCCATGGTGAAGAGAGCACAGGAACTGTCACCCTAGTTCACCTGAGAGAGTCACAGCACCATTGACCCTAGTTTATTAAATTGTCATGTTACCCTTGAAGCCAGTCTTTAGCTCAGCAGACTTATGTTATTTAACTATTATTTGTGGACATATAATCCAGGTGTCTTTCTAAGCCTTTTGGAATATAAATCTTTCTTGCTTAAAATGGAAACAAACTCATAAATTTTGCCCAGCTAAGCCATTGTTAAACTGGTTATAGTGTAACATTTACCTAGGATTTTACAACCATTTCCACACTCATAAATCTTGGTCATTGTGTTCAGAACTGTATATTAGAGTAGGAGCAACTACAGACAATAATATACTGATGGTCCAAAGGTACTGAATAGCAAAAACTGTTCCACTGTTTATTCTTGGGGCACATAAAGCAACATTAAAAAAAGAAAAGGTTATGGAGGAGGAAATCTCATATAAATCTACCTGGTTATGCTTTTCTAAGGAATTCTTCCTTTCAACCCCAAACTGGGTTTTGGATTAGGTTAGGGTATCAGTTTACAACATTGCCAAGTTCTGCTTTTCAATACAATCCTCTTCTTTTTTCCTTCCTTCCTCCCTATCTCCCTTCCTTTTTTCTTTCTATCTTCCTTCCTTTCTTCTTCTTTCCTACTCACTTTTTCATTCATTCATTTATTCTCTCTTTGAAACAGCACTATGTGGCATTTAAAACCATTTAATTATTTGGTTTCTAATCTATAAACAGTTTTAAATTTACTGACTTACCAACTGTTTCTTGAGATTTGAAATACTGATTCTTTTCTCTGGATTCTGTAACATGGAAAGTTCTTCCACTTTTCTTTTACCACCAACCTAGCCATATGGAGCATCTCCTTGGGAAGCTGAATCTCTAACCAGCAAGTCAGAAACTAAGGCAGATCAAATGCAAAATCCCATGCTAGAGGCAAGGAGTAATACACAGAGCTAAAACTGCATGATGCCTTAAAATTAGTAAATCTACTTGTTTAGTACCATTGTGATGCATTCACCAATTAGGGGTCACTGTTTTGCTTATATGCTGTTTTCTTCCTGTATCTCTAAGAATGAGGGAAAACAAAAACAGAAACGAAACAAGACAAAGCAAAAGACAAAACCTATAAATTAGGAAATTTAAAGCTGGAATGACTATAAAGACAGGACAAGGATTTTTAGCCCTCAGATCTTTGGTGACCCTTGAATGTCTTCCTCAAGGGCACACTGTGCACCAACACACTGCTATACAGTATGTTATTGTACAATAACAACATAGCTGCATAACTGATAGCACAGGGCCCAACAAATGTTACTGCACACACCGCACGCACTGTTGTGTTATTACTTAATTACAAGGTTTGGAGTATTCAGTCAATTAAGCAGTCTAAACGATTTAGCCTCTCTGTTCTAAACAAAAGTCTTTTTCAGAGAATCAATATTGTAAACTAACTATCTGTCAGTTTAGGCCAAAGTAATAATCCTGCTTTAGCTTAAAAACACTCTTCTGATATTGAAAATTAAATTTCTGAGATTATATGCTTCTTCATAACAGGGGATGTTATGAATACTTCCAGGATATGAAATGTTTCTCACTCCAACCATTTTACTGATTCAAATGGTTGATTTGAAAACAACACATTCATAAACTTCCATGAGAAGGAACATAATTTTAACAGATTAGAAATAATGATGATTCTATAATTTTACGTGTATGACTCTATTTTCAAATGACCATCTAATGGGAAAATTACTAACACAATCAGATGTTCAATTCGTACAATGTTGGTAAAAGATTTTATTTTGAATTCTTTAAATTAAAATGTGTATTATTCAGGGTTCTTATTCACAGTCAAGAAAAACTGACCCTGATTAACTTGAGCAGAAAATAATTTTATTGGAAATCTATCAAGAGGGCCTACAGAATTGTCAGGAAGGCTGTAGAGACAGGGTAGAAAAGGCACTGCTAGGACTATGTCATAGAATTGATGGCTTTAGACATGTCCTGCTAGTGTTTTCACTGTGACACTTGTCATTGGCGCTTCTGCCATTGGATATCTGCCACCATGCTGCTGGACTCAGTCACTCTGAACACTTGTCCCAGCAACTGTGGAATTTTGAATCTCTCAAAATTCAAAGCCTGGACTAGGACATTGATTACTTAATTGGTTGAACCCAGTTCACTTACCCAAACCCTAGCTACCAGGGAAATAGGAAAAGGAATATCTATTTGCCCCCCTTCATCTTTCCTTCTACCTAAATTGTGATTCAGTCAAATAGAAGTGTTTGCATACTGGGCAGCCAAATGAGAAGTAACCACAGACAAGTTTTAGTCTAGAGCTTATGACTTTGATCATCCTATGGTTGCCAAGTATCTTGTCTTACTTTCTCTTCACTTAATGTCTTACTTTCTCTTCATTTAATGGTGTTGACTAGTTGATGGGGCTCCATTAATAATTCAATAAATTTAGCTATAATTATAGTATATTTTCAAAACACTTTTCTTTGCAAGAATTTAGAAATATTTATGCCTTTGTCTGACAGGTCTAATGCCTTGGTAACTTATAATGGATTATTGTGATTAAAGTTTTTGCACTATACTATGCAAAACTTTGTGTGTGTGGGTATACATCTTGGGGATGAGGAATAAGAAAATAAGTAAAGCTCAGAATGCATAGAATTTTTTGATGTGAAGGGAAGTTAGCAATTAGTTCAGTGCTTCTCAATCTTAGCTATATATTAGAATCACTCAGGGAGCCTTAAAAAAATACTGGGGGGTAGAACCTCGATCACAGATATTTTGACTTAATTAACCTGGGGTGGGCTCAATAATTTATACAGTCTAAAAATGCCCCAGCTGATTTTAATGTGCAGCCAGAGCTGAAAACCATTGATCTAGTCCAGCTTCCAGAGTTCACACAATAGAGAAAAGAACACCAGGCTTGGATCAAAGAAGTGTTAATTCAAATCTCCTCTGTACCGTTTATAGACCTTAAGAAAGTTGCTTACCCTCTCAGTGCCTCGGCTCCTTCAACTGAAAAGGAGAATAACATATACTGCCCTAATCAATTAAGAGAGATTTCTCTATTGCAGGAACAGAGAAATTGATGATCAACGAGGATGAACAAATTACCCAAGTTAAACCTAAGTCAAAAAATATTGGGAGTAAGTTAAGGATGTAATTTAGCTTTTTCTATTCACTTGTGCCACCAGACTATGTTGCCCCAGTGTTTATTTTTATGGTCTGAAGCCATAACTATTAAACAATTTGCTAAAATATCAACTGTAATTAAAACTTTTGTTTTTAGTTCTATCTTTTCCACTTTTAATATTGCTGAAAATGAGATGAAGTCTTCTGAGCTTCCGAACAACTGTGTGAAGTACTCAGGGAGAGAGCATAATGTGAGGGTTAAGAGGATCAGCTGTAGATTCACCATTTAATCTCAACTCTGTGACTTTCAAAAAATTACTCAACCTCTTTGACCCTCAGTTTCCACTAACACTCAAAGCTACCTCACATGGTTGCTGCGCAGATTAAAGTAAAATATTTAAAGTAATTTAGTACAGTGTTTATGACAACAATCAATAAATAGTGACTATTTTCATTCGAGATGATATTCTTCATCTCGTTCAACAGATAAAAAAAAATGAAGTTTACAAAGACTGAAAGGAAAGGATTCACAGCTATAAAACGGAGGGGTAACACTCTGAACCCCAATCTTCTGACTCCAAATCCTTCTTTCAGTTTTAAGATAGGGCATACGTATTAAGGCAGATGGTAAGTAAATTAAATCATTGCCAGAATATTAATAACTTAAGTAAATTTACTTCAGGCTGAAGTAAATTTAAGTAAATTTAGTTCAGGCTGAAGCTTGTAAGGTTATCATTTAACCAATCTACCATTATCAAACTGTCTTACATTGTGACATAAAAAGTATGTTACCTTATGTTATTACAGCATCTTCTTAAAAAAAAAACACACACTGTTTTCCTGTTTTTCCCCCCTTTGGTTTATTTACATTTCAAGCTTTCACCTTTTTTGAACTTTACGTCTAACTTTACCACTAACCATTCGATACAAAAAGGTTGAAGTTTTCTACAAACATTATTTAACCATCAAATGGGGTTTGCGGACAGAAAGGTCAGTGTTACACTCAGTTTACACACGAGGTAACTCAGTAAGGTTAAATGTCCAAATCCAGGCGACAGAAGTAGTCTTTCTGATTCTAAATCCTACGCTAAGATTATGTCGTCGAGGCTTCTTAAAGTTAAGAATGAGTGGCTGGGTGAGAAGCTACTACTAATCACACTAAAAGGAGATGATATTTAAATATTAAAAATCACCTTCTAAAAAGTTGAAAAAGCGGCAAGGCACGGGAACTTTTGATAATACTGTAATTTTTAAGAAACGTGGACTGGTCCTGACGAGATGTGTAAGATAGGGCTCCAATGTCCAAAAGACGGGCTTCAGAGCAAACCCAAACCCAGTAAAAGCGCCGCACTGACTGGCAGATTCCACGCGAACCACTAGCCTCCCACGTGTTTTTCAGGAAACGCAGAGCACGAGGGATAAAGGGAAGCCAAAGAAGGCTGGCGGAAAGGTAAAAACAGCGGCTAGGGCTTCCCTGTGAGACTGAGGGCACACGAAGGCTGGGGCGGGCTGGAGGGAACTCGCGGAGCATCTGGCGGGCACCAGGGTCCGAGAACAGGCCTGGAAGCAGCACGGGGGAGGCGTTCGTCAGGGGAGGAGGCGGTCCGCGGGCCCCACACCATGGAGCTCCGCAGTGGATCGGCTCTTCTGGTTTGAATGGGGGCGGAGGAGGAGAGAGTGCGGAAGAGGAATGCAGAGAGTGGACAAGACGCTAGAGCAGCGACAGGTGGCCGCGGGTGAGAGTCCGAGATTCGCGGGGTTGGGGGCTGGCCGCACCTGCGAGCCCTCTGAGCCGCCGTAGCCCCGCCCCTCCGCGCGTGGCGCCCCGACGCTTAGCGCGCGGGCAGCTCTCTTTACAGAGGTCGCTCTTGTCCGAACGGGCGGCCTCTGCTGCGCCTGCGTGGTCGGGAGGGGAAGTGAGGCGGTTTCCTCGGCGCCTTTTCCGGCGGCGGCGGCGGCAGAGCTGGGAGGAGGCGGTGGAGGCCGGAGGGAGCCCGCGCTCGGGGCGGCGGCTGGAGGTAACCTCCTGGACTGAGCTGGCAAGGCGGGCCCCCTCGGTCTCCACTCTCCTCTGGGGCTCTAGCAGTAACTTCCTTCTCCCTGTCTCTGTCTGCAGGCAGCGCACCGAGTTCCCTCGAGGATCAATGACCTGACGGGGCGCCGGAGCCGCGCTGCCTCTCGGGTGGCCTGGGTCGCTGGTGAGCGTGGTGCTCGCGGACCGGGAGCCGGGCCGAAGGGCCGCAGTCTCCCGCGGCGGAGCGAGGAGAAGGCGGAGGAGCGGGAACCGCGGCGGCGCTCGCGCGGCGCCTGCGGGGGGAAGGGCAGTTCCGGGCCGGGCCGCGCCTCAGCAGGGCGGCGGCTCTCCCGGCGCAGACTCAGCGTCCCGGCGGCCGCGGCGACTGGAGGAATCAAGTTGTGCGGTGGGTGATGCCCGAGTGAGCGACGGGTCCGGGACTCTCCCCCGAGGAGGCGACTCCCACGCAGGCCGCACGGGCGCCCTCGCGATTGGGAGGCTCCGTTTCGGTTTCGCGGCGGCGGCGGCGGCGTTGTTGGCGGAGGGGACCCGGGACACCTGAATGCCCCCGGCCCCGGCTCCTCCGACGCGATGGGGAAGGTGCTATCTAAGATCTTCGGAAACAAGGAAATGCGGATCCTCATGTTGGGCCTGGACGCAGCCGGCAAGACAACCATCCTGTACAAGTTGAAGCTGGGCCAGTCGGTGACCACCATCCCTACCGTAGGTTTCAACGTGGAGACCGTGACTTACAAAAACGTCAAGTTCAACGTGTGGGATGTGGGCGGCCAGGACAAGATCCGGCCGCTCTGGCGGCATTACTACACCGGGACCCAGGGTCTGATCTTCGTAGTGGACTGCGCCGACCGCGACCGCATCGACGAGGCCCGCCAGGAGCTGCACCGCATTATCAATGACCGGGAGATGAGGGACGCCATAATCCTCATCTTCGCCAACAAGCAGGACCTGCCCGATGCCATGAAACCCCACGAGATCCAGGAGAAACTGGGCCTGACCCGGATTCGGGACAGGAACTGGTATGTGCAGCCCTCCTGTGCCACCTCGGGGGACGGACTCTATGAGGGGCTCACATGGTTAACCTCTAACTACAAATCCTAATGAGCCTCTTCTCCGCCCATCCCCCGGAAGGAGAGAAATCAAAAACCCATTCATAGGATTATCGCCACCATCACCTCTTTCAGTTGCCACTTTCTCTTCTTTGAATTTGAACTCTGGAGTTACCGTTCTGCGGTTTGGGGGAGGGGGTTAGGGGTTTCTTTTTTGTTTTGTTTTCTTTTTTTTTTCTTTGCTTTGCGTTAGGATGCTCTGATCTGACTTTTTTGACATGAACACAAAGTGCTAGATGCTCTTGTTGACTTCCAGCAAATGGGATGGGGGAAATATAGCAGTTCTTGGTAAATTCCTTTATAATAATGGTTTGATTTTTTTATTTCGAGAGAATCTTCTTTTCCAATGTATGCTTTTTTCCTTTTTGCCCAGTTTCCTTATCACTTGCTGTAGATGGCTTATTTTGCATTCATGCAGACTGTGTTGCAAGTCTGTTTCATCTAGTAAACTGAAAATTATTGCTTAATCAAACTGCCGTTTGTCTTTTATATTTAAGGCCTTTTTCCCCTGCCTTATGAGTTCTGACTTTAACTTAGTAAATTCAGATGTGACCTTTTATATCTAAGACCAGTATAGTAAACAGCCCACGGTGGCAAATAATGAGTAATATCATTGTAATATGTTCCAGTTGCACATCACTGTGTTAAACAGGTAATGTAAGAAGTTCTTTGAAATTTCAACTCTTAAGTTCTGAAACATACATCATGCATGAGTAAGGATAAAACTCAAGTTCCCCGTTACATAGCTAACTTACACTGCATAAAACTATGAAAATGTAACCTGTCAAGGACACAGATTTTTTTTTTTCACTGCAAAGTTAGCAACTTTGCTGTGTTTTCCCTTTTTTAACTTTAAAAATAGACTTTTCCAGAAAATGGAGCAATAATGGTGTATGCCACACACAGATGAAATATTTGTAGATATTTTAAGTGACTTTTGGGCAAAACTGGAATATATACTTTTACCATGTTTCAAATGTCTAAGACCAATAGTTTTTAAATTACTAGAATGTTTATTCATGAATAAAGCATTTAACAGTTCAAATTACATGCACCTTTTACCTAGCTGGAAAAAAAAATTCGTGTTTCCACATTACAGCAATTGATTAAGCTGAAGATATAAGTCTTTTTTTTTTAATAGATGAGTGATCCATATCTCCATTAATTAGAACACTGGAAAAGATGTTTTATGGAAAAGGTATTCTGTTTGATTAACTCATGCTAATAGTCAGATACCCTGTTGGTTCAATAATACACTATCTCCTTTGAGGAAGGAAATGTGATGAATGAATGATGTGTAGACTTGAGGAATGACAAAAGGGGAAGTAGGATGCAGAGGAAGAACCTACAGATGACAATGAATGTAAACTTACTTTTCTTCAAGGGTAAGCAGTGTGCTCACTGGTGATATCTAGATCCTAACAAGATTACTTGCTTAGCTGGTTAGGACCAGTAACTAGATTATTGAGACCACTATGATAATACTTTGAACCAAATGTTAATGCTTGATACAGAATTGTGTAGCAGCATCTGGTTCTTATATAGCCTTAAGGATTGATTTTAGAGATCCTCAAGGAATTAAACTTAGGGAATTCAGAAATGTAGACTGCAAAGGCAGTATACAGGAAAAGGTGGAGTGGGTTTTGTTTATGAGGGTGTCTGAAAACTAAAATTGAACGGGATATCATGGTATATGATTTGACAGTATTGGTCCTTCATGCTTTGGCCATATTGTATAATGGAGCTTTTACCAAAGATGTATGAGAGGTATAAGGCTATAGAAAGTTAACTCTTCAAAGTAAAA
The DNA here is from genome assembly GCF_963455315.2 of Globicephala melas. Lineage (NCBI taxonomy): Eukaryota > Metazoa > Chordata > Mammalia > Artiodactyla > Delphinidae > Globicephala > Globicephala melas. Next base: position 127,263,101 of record NC_083315.2, read on the forward strand.
CTCTTGACAAACATTTTACTTAAGGCAGATGAGAAGAGGTGCTATGTTGTAGGCTCCTAATGGTGCAGAGGGATTTTTGAATTCAAATGCAACTAAAGTATGAAGTTCTCAGTTTCACTTTAGTAGAAGTATCTCTAGAAATGAAGCTGACGCACATCTAAGAACATTTTAGTTGCTTTTAAAATTCCCATAGCTCCATCATAAATTTAATTACTAGTGTTTTAAACGATTACATATTAAGGTACATAAACATGGGTTATATAAATATCAATGTTATAGTAACATCCTGAAGCGACAAGCACAAAGGTATAAATGCCTAAACTGGAGGAAACTTGAAACCCTCATGTTAATTCTTAAATGTAGTATTTCTAACTTGTGACAGACAGATTGGTAGGCAGCCATTTTTTGTTTGTCTTAAAATAACTGGGGGCATAGTTAAAATTTTATACATCAAGTGATTGCTATGGAATGTTGCAGGTGAGATGTGGTTATTTTTAGTTTATTTGAAATGTCTTAACTGAAGGTGGGGGGAGGAGGGAAAGCAAATATTTGAAATTTGGAAAACCTTAAACCTTTTGCTAAGAAATTGTAATTTTCACTTACATTTTCTTTAAGGATATAAAAGGTTGATAATTGATGTAGTTAAATTGAATCATAACCACTGATGATCATGGGGCAGGTAATTATAGCCTGCAAAAAAAGTTACAATCTAAGAAGTTAAGAAATAAGATCCTGAAGTTTTTGTTTAATTGCATCAATTTCTGTATTTTATGTGAATTTATAAACTGAAGTAAGTTTTCAATGAGGTTAATCTTGTCTAATATAAGTAAATGAGTCTGTAGACTGTGATCTCCCCAAACTAAAAAGTACAGTACTTGGAATTGTGTTCTTTATGGTTGTAGTGTTGGTAAAGCACTAATATGCAGAAAATAAAGGAATTACACAGTGCAGTTTCTCACGTTACGTTACTCGTTTGAACTAGATTAAGTGGGACGTGTGGTGTGTTGGGCCATGTTATTCTCCAGGGATATATGGTATAAAGTAACTTAGTTTGGGAGTCACCTAGCTTTTATATGAAGAAAAAAGAATCTGTTTGGTTCTTATAATCCTGGCTATATAGGAGGTTTTGCCCTGATTTAGTTCCACCAAATTTAATCTGATTTTATGATAACTTAGGACACAAAAGCAGTTGGAAATTTTTTAAAAATGAAAGTTCTATAGCAGTTTTTATTATGCTACTGCTTTTTCAGAAATCACAACCTTCGAGTTTTTAGGACAGAACTGTGTCTCTAAAGAATTGGCCTACGGAGTAGTCTTAACCCTTGACAATTGACTTGGATTTTAGAAAGTTTGTCTTTCAGAAACCAAGGTTGCTTGTCTGATAAGAATGGCAGAATTGTAGCCATTTAGAAAATAAAATAGTAGATGAAGAATAACTTGTTGGATAAAGGGGTTTTTAAACACAGTTCCTTTCCTTGTAGGCCTCCCTTCTTGTATTAGCAATTTTCGTAGTTTGATTTTAGAATATCTTAGTGTGATCTCTAGTGTGATTTAACTCCCACATTAATGTTGTTAATGGCTATCAAGTGTCAATTTACCAGAGATAGCAGTAGAAGATATTTTACACTTTAGTGAGTTTTTATGTTTTAATATAATTTAGAAATATAGTAGCCATAATCTGAATGGTGGTGGAGCTTACTAAATTCCCAAAGTTATTTCCTCTATACCTTGCCAAATATATATATGGATTATGATACAGCAGATCTTATAGGTAAAAATTGTAAAACCACATATAGCAATTAAAAATAACTTGTTTAATCACTGAGCCTAATGTATCTGGAGTATAATATTCAATAGAATCTAGCCTTTTGCTTTGCTTATATTGAATGGTAAAAGACAAAGTAGGAAAGATTTGCAATTACAATATTACGAAATTTATAAAACGGGAATGTTGGGAGATGGAGTGATAGAAGAGGCAAAGTAACTTTTCCCTCCCCACTTTGCTAAACTTGAAAGTTGCCAGACTAGATTAGTGAGTTGAATGGTCAGGGAATAAATACATACAGGTGAGGTCAAAGAGGCAGAATGGGTCTGTAGAGGGGTTTAGGACTAACAGTAGAAATTTGTTATTAAATAAGTCAAAGTAATGGTAAACTTCCAGGGAATTAGTCTAGAAATAACTTACTTTGTGGGACAGTAAGAAAATGGGTTTGAACTTTTTCCCCCTTTATTTAAAATGTTTTATGACTACTTGAAACAAAAAGTATTTGTCAATCTTCTTGAATACCTTTCCACTTATCTTCATTTAGATATACAGTTGACCCTTGAATAACATGGGTTTGAACTATGTGGATATAAGTGGGTCCACTTATTCATGGATTTTCATTTTCCAATAGTAAACACTACAGTATTACACAGCCTGGGGTTGGCTGAATTAGTGGATACTGTACAACTACAAAGTTACATGAGGATTTGGATTTTCGATTTTGCCGAGGGTCAGCGCTCCTAACCTCGGAGTCGTTCAAGGATCAACTGTATTTCCTCTATGGTATTTGTTTCATAAGTGTGAGGGTAGGTTTATTTATTGAGAGCCTACTGATGTGCCTGGCACTGTTCTAGGGACAGGAGATATATCAGTGAAAAAAAAAATCTGCCTTCATGGAACTTATATTGGTGTTGGGGGGTGGGAGTGAGAAATAAAAACATGTTAGGTGCTATACTATGTATTACTGGTAGACCTGTATTCAGAGAAGTCCTCATTGAGAAGGTAACATTTGAGCACATTTGAGGGAAGAAAAGTTAATATCAGTGGAATTGATATAGTAACGAAATAATATGTATAGTGTGAAGCTGGGGTGGGGAAACTGGCCAAAGGCAAATCTGGCTACCATTTTTTTTTTTTAAAGTCTTTATTGAATTTGTTACAATATTGCTTCTGTTTTATGTTTTGGTTTTTTGGCCCTGAAGCATGTGGGATGTGGGATCTTAGCTCCCCAACCAGGGATCGAACCTGCACCCCCTGCATTGGAAGGTGAAGTCTTAATCACTGGACCGCCAGGGAAGTCCCTACACTTGTTTTTATAGGGACTAAGCTAAGAATGGTTTTTTACATTTTAAAGGATTTTAAAAGACTGCTCAAAAAAACAACTGTGATTATGTGACAGAGACAGTATTTATCCTGAAAAGCCTGAAATATTTACTTATCTGGCCGTTGATTGAAAATGTTTCTTGACTCCAGATCTAAAGCCCAATTTTTATTTATTTATTTTGGCCACACCAGGCAGCTTGCGGGATCTTAGTCCTCCAACCAGGGATTGAACCCATGCCCTTGGCAGCGAAAGCACGGAGACCTAACCACTGGACCTCCAGGGAATGCCTGCCACAGTCTTACCACGTTTGAACAGTTAGTGAGCTTTGAGACTTACATTTAAATAGTCTAACCTGGATTTTTTTTCCCCTAGATAAGTTTAAATATGTGAAATCAGTAGTTTTTCAGTTATCAGTTTTAACATTCTTAAAATTTTTGTGAATAATTTCATTAAAAGTGTTTATTTTTATGGTGGTTTTACTGGTCTTTGGAAATAAGTTAAAACATGCTTTTCTGTTCAAAGTGCCCTTTCCTCCAGAGAACCTAGATTAGTTTGGAATAGTTTCAGGTAACATCATTGAATTGTGGCTTTTATTCAGTTGGTACTACTGTAATCAAGGCCTGAATCCAGTACTTTTTATTATGAAACTTTGTAAGATGAAGTGTTTATTGAATTGGAAATTTGGTTTATTGAATTGGATATTTGGTTTCTTCTTGTATTATTCCTCTAACCAGTATAAACTAGGAAAAATAATTTACTTCACACATGAATTACTTCTTGCGTAGAGAGTTGTCCTATACTACTAACACAGTAGGATTTGGGAATCCGTAACTATCTTAAAAGAGAACCTAAAACAAATTAGGAGTTATGGAAGTAAGTTTTATGGAGGACATTTACAAGTGAGCTTTAAAAAATAAAAATAATTCTTGTTCATAGAAAGATTTATGTGAAACTGATTATTCTGTTTCCAATTACATCTGAATAGACTGGCCTGAGAAGGTGATAGCATGAGAGGGCAAAAACCAAATTTGTTAAAGGAGTTATAGAAGCAAGGATCTGGACCTCTGAAGTTTATTCTAATATGGCAAACCAAAGTGCTTTCTTTCCATATCTTTTTATTTCTAGAAGTTAGTTTTGTGAACAAGTCCTAGGTTGGAGCTAGGTGAGCCTGAAGAGACCAAATTGGGAAACATTCTAAGAATAATAAGAATTAGCATTTTTTAAATGTTTGCCATGTGCCAGGCATTGTTCTAAGTATTTCATGCATATTTTCTTACTCCTCACAACACCTTGGAAGAAAGGGCTCCCGTTTTATAGTTGAGAAAACTGAGACTTATAGAGGTGTATGTTAATAAGTAGCAGAGCCAGACTTTGGACTCAGGTAGTCTGTACTATACTGGGACTGTGACCAAGGTGAACCACTGGTTAATAATGTACTTAAAATTTTGTGTGGTTTGTTTACAAAAGGCTTACTCTGAGTAATATCCCAAATTTTCTTATTCGATCATCAACAGATTTTGAGTCCCTGTATAATTTGAGTCTTTCTGTATAGTAGAGAACATGATATTGTATTAGACTTCACTTGAGAAAATTTTTTTTTTCTATAAAAATGACATGTGACTACCTGATAGATTGTGAATTTTACAGATCATCATGAAAAATAGGAAAAGTTTTCACTGAGCTGATTATTTGTATGGTTATATATAGACTCCTTTTAAGAAAGTTTTAGAAAATTCAGAGTGCACAATTTATATTGTCTCAACCTGATAAATTCATAACTACAGACATTTCAGTTATTGTTTAATAAGTGAATTTTTTGCTTTTTAGATCTCATTACAGCTCACTGTTTTGTAAGTGACAGCAAGAGCCTAGAGTCCAGGGTTAGCGAGGGTGTTTTAATCATGTATTTCGTAATTTAAGCTGGGACTTAAGGATAAAAGTTGATAATTTTGGTAAAATGCAAAATACCTTATTTAACAGTCCTATTTTATTTCTCAGTAATTTCTATATGAGGTGAAATTTAAGGCTAGGTAAGACATACATATGAAATGTTCAAAGTAAGTAATCGAGTCTATCAAATACTAGACTTAGAATAGAGATATATTGTAGACTGGAGTGGGCTGGAGAAGGCCAGTGGGAATTGAATTGGATGAACCTACAAAGTCAGAGGAATAACAGTATTACTACTTAACTGCATGCTCATTGCGTGCTAGGCACTGTTTTAAGTGCGTGCATGCATTATCTCATTTAAAATGTGTGAGCAAGGGTAGTAATCTACATATAGTATTTGGGAGATAGAGAATAGACTTGTCTGACTAGGGTTGCCAGATTTAGCAAATAAAAATACAGAGCACCGAGTTAAATTTCAGTTTCATGTAAACATTAACTTTTCAGGACAGGTATATCCCAAAGAGTAGACTAAAATTGTTGTTTATCTGAAATTCCAATTCAACTGGGTGACCTATATTTTATCTGCCATCCTATGTCTGACTGGAGTGGTAGGAGAGGAGGTAAGTTTCAAAATGGAAATTAAAAATGGAATTTTTAGAACGCCTCAAGAACTAGACCAAGTAGTTTGGATATTATTTTCTGTATCATGGAAGCCACTGAATTTTAAAAATATTTGTATAGCGGGAGGTAGTCATAGTGTTTAGGAATATTAATCTAGTAGTTTTGTACAGAATCATGTTCCAGGGTCATGGATAGAGGTTGGAAGAAAGAAGACCTTTCAAGAGACTGTTAATTCAGTTGAGAGAACGAAGATCAAGTATAGCATTAAAGAAAATGAGAAACAAAAAAATAAAAAAAATTTTTTTTTGCTGCTTTGGGTCTTCATTGCTACACTTTCTCTAGTTGCGGTGAGCAGGGGCTACTTTTTGTTGTGGTGCACGGGCTTCATATCGTGGGGGTTTCTCTTGTTGCAGAGCACAGGCTCTAGGAGTGGGGGCTTTAGTAGTTACAGCACATGGGCTCAGTAGTTGTGGCACACAGGCTTAGTTGCTCCACGGCATGTGGGATCTTCCCGGACCAGGAATAGAACCCATGTCCCCTGCATTGGCAGGCGGGTTCTTAACCACTGCGCCACCAGGGAAGTCCCAGAAAAAAATATTTTAAAAGAAAAAATGAGAAACAGTGAGATAAAATAAAAGTGGTGGACATACATTAATGTGGAGGGAGAAAGAATTCAGGATTGTGATCCTTAATTTTTATGTAAAAGATAATGATAGCACCACTGATAGAAAGAAACCAATATAGCAGCTTTGAATAGAAACACTTGGATAATTGGGTAAGGTATCTCATTTGCAATCTTGAAAAGAGATTGAATCTGTTAATACTCTCTTTTGTAACTATTCTCTCTTAGAGCAGTGCTGTCCAATATATATATATATTATATATTGCAAGGCACATATGTAATTTAAAATATTTAATATGTAATTTAAAACATAGTCATGGGCTTCCCTGGTGGCACAGTGGTTGAGAATCTGCCTGCCAATGCAGGGGACACGGGTTCGAGCCCTGGTCTGGGAAGATCCCACATGTCGCGGAGCAACTAGGCCCGTGAGCCACAACTACTGAGGCTGCGCTCCGCAACAAGAGAGGCCGCGATAGTGAGAGGCCCGCGCACCGCGATGAAGAGTGGCCCCCGCTTGCCACAACTGGAGAAAGCCCTCGCACAGAAACGAAGACGCAACACAGCAAAAATAAATAAAGTCTTTAAAAAAAAAAAAGTCACATTTTAAAAAGTAAAAATAAACAGGTGAAATCAGTTTTAATAATATTTTTTAACCCAATGTATCAAATATATTATTTCAATGTCACCGGTATACAATAATTATTAATGAGATATTTCACATTCTTTGTTTCACACAAAATCTTCAAAATCCAAGTGTATACAAAATTATATACCTGAAGCACATCTCAGTTAGGACTAGGCACATTCCAGTGCTCAATAACTTCATGTGGTTAGTGACTATCATATTGGACAGTTCGTTTTTTGAGGATGGTCATTTCTTCCTGATACCATGCCTACAATTTCAGTAACTGCATTAGAGGATATCAGTTAAGATCATTGAGATATGATGAACTTCTTAGGCCAGGGATTGGCAAACTATGATCTGTGAGCCAAATCTGGCCCACTGCCTGTTTTTGTAAATGAAGTTTTATTGGAACGTAATCATGGTCATTTATTTGTGTGCAGTCTATGGCTGCTTTTGCACAGTGACAGCAGGGTTGAGTAGTTAGGACAGAGACCATATGGCCCACAAAGCCTAAAACGTTTACTATCTGGCCCTTTACAGAAGTTTGCCACATCTTTCTAGGTCCCATACTAAAATTCCAAGAAAAACCCATACTTTATACATTTAAATGAGTTTTCAGAAAGAAAGAATATTGAAACAGTTAAAAGATAATGTATATGTTGATTCATTTATTCACCAAGCATTCATCTACTAGGTTCCAGACACGGCACTAGGCCCCATAGCAGGAATAAATAAATGTCCTTAATCTTCAAGAAGGTCACAGTCTAGTTGAAAAATAGAAACATGTACACAGATAATTACAAAGATGTGCTATAACAGACAGTGCATTGACTGCACACCAGAGAGGCACCTTCCTCTGACTGGGGAATGGAAGGCTTCAGAAGAAGACTATCTGAGGTCAGTTTTAAAGGATGAGTAGGAATTATTCAGATAAACAAGAGGTGGTTGACATTTGAGGCAGAACATTATGTGCAAAAGCCAGAAAGTGTTAACATAGCACCACCAGGAATTTACAGTTTATTATGCCTGGAGTTTAGGGTGGACTGGTGTGAGATGAAGATAGAAAGATGATGAGGGGCTGGATCATGAAGTGCCTTTGGTTTTTTAAGGACTTTGGATCCTATAATTTGGGTACTAGGAAACCTTGTGGGATTTTTAAGCATGAAATTGCATGAAGTTTACACTTTAGGGAGCTCACCAAATACTGTGTAAAGGATGAGTATAAAGATCCTAGGCAGGAAACCTACTGTATAGACAAGTTGAGATAGAATTCTCTAGTTGAGGGCTTCCCTGGTGGCACAGTGGTTGAGAGTCCACCTGCCGTTGCAGGGGACGCGGGTTCGTGCCCCGGTCCGGGAAGATCCCACATGCCGCGGAGCGGCTGGGCCCGTGAGCCATGGCCGCTGGGCCTGCACGTCCGGAGCCTGTGCTCCGCAACGGGAGAGGCCACAACTGTGAGAGGCCCGCGTACAGCAAAAAAAAAAAAAAATCTTAAACATTACTAGTCTATCAACTGAAGATAGTGGGAAAAGAAAGGCTTTTGGTTCATTAATCAAAAACTTTGGGGACTTCCCTGGTGGCTTCCCTGGAGCCATGGCCGCTGAGCCTGCGCGTCCGGAGCCTGTGCTCCGCAACGGGAGAGGCCACAACAGTGAGAGGCCCGCGTACCGCTAAAAAAAAAAGAATTCCCTAGTTGAAGCAATGGGTATGGTGGTGGAGAGGAGAGGATACATCTGAGAAATACTTGAATGATATTTTGCGAAGTATGTTCTGTGGCACACTGATCACAGGAGATAATCCTTGGAAAAAGGGCTGCCAAGCTATTTGGGAAACGCTTCATATTGTTAACTGCATTTGGGATTCACAAGGCACTTTAGCAGTATATTGAAGATTCTCAGAAGTCCTGCCTTAACCCAGCATTTCCCAAACTCATTTGATCACCAAACCCTAATATTTAAACAAACAAACCAATAAGAGTTCCAAGGACTATGGTTTGGAAAACACTATTTTAGAGGCAGAATAAACAAGTTTGGGCCAATGGAATGAGAGGGAACAAGGGGGAAAGTCTGCATGAATGACTGCTAATGAAGGTTATAATTATAGAAATATAGAGGGAAAAGAGCAAGTTTAAGGGGAGGAAGGAGATGACATACCCAGTTTTGACAGCAAGTTTTAGACACCTATGGCATGAACATTTACATGGAGATATCCAGTCTATATCAAGATAGGACATCTAGTCTACAGGTAGAGGTTTAGAAGTTAGCTTGCAAATGGCTTTTGAAACCATAGATGCTAGTGAGATTTCCTGGGAGTGAGAAGAATAAAGGGCAGAGGATGGAACACCTCCCTGGGGAACACCAATGTTTAAGGGGTGGGTAGAAGAAGAGGGTGTTAACAGAGAAGACTGAGAAGACAAGGAACAGAATATCAGTGACGTCATATCCTCCAGGGAGATCAAGAAAGCTGAAGTACAAAATAAGTTCTTTGGAATTGACATTAGAAAGTCATTGAGATCTTCCTTAGGTAAGTTTGAGAGAAGTGGTCAGAAACAAAAAAGACAGGAGGTAGTAGAGAAGCTGTTGATAGAAGTGGTCTGAAAAACTGGAGATGAAGGGATGATAACACTGTAATAGAAGAGGGTCATTTAATTTTCAAAACATTATTCAGATAAGTAGGTATTGATTATTGAGGGTGGAGTGGGGAATGAAGAGCATGTGCTCCCTACCACCCATTTCCTAGAGAGAAAGGAAAATTGAAAAAAAAGAATCCATTTGAAAAATGTTCATCTTAATTTCTTTAAGCTACTTTTTTTGTTGTTGTTTTTGCTTAGTTAGACCTCTCTTCTTGGAAATGCCTACAGTGACCATGCCCAAGTAATTCTAGTCCCACTATAATTAAAGATGTGATGGTGGTACCCCTAGCTCACAAATGTGGAAAATAAGCCGTGGTGGCTATGACCTGTCCAGTAAATCACAGCAATTAGCGATATGGCTGAGACTAGACACAAAATTTATTTGTATTTATCAATCATATAGCCATGGACTGAAATTTAAAAGAATTTCTAAAATTCAGGCATCATGATTAACCTAATCCCAGAGTTACCAATATACTATGAAATTTCTCTTAAGATTTGCAAACTGACACAATACTTTCTGTCAGCAACAGTTCAGGATATTTCTTCCGCAGTGATTTAGGAGTTAGAGGGGGAAATTCTACAAGATGACAAAATGGTGTATAGTATTAAATAACAGCATATGTTATTGAATAATTATTGTGTGTCTGCCAGTGTGCTGCAGGCTTTAAATGTTACCCTCACAACAGACTAGCAAAATAGGTGGTATTATCTCTCATTTTACAGGTAAGAAACTTCATGGACAAAATTTAAGTAATTTGTCCATGATACCACAGCTATTAAATGGGAGAGCCGATAATTCGTACCCAAGTCTTACTGACCTCAAAGCAACAGCCTTTAGGAAGGGAAGGTTCTAACAAACTGCAATAAAATTTTTTTTTTTTTAAACATGGAACCCAGTAAGACATGGTGGCAGTGATCCAGGAGATCTGTCTGTCATTAAGCCAATTTATCAGGTGATTGTGGGTGCTTCTGGGGACAAAGCAATATTTTGGAGGGACAGGGACTTGTTTGAAGTGTATGAGGAAGGTGATTCCCTCCAATGAATGAAAGAGTTGGCAATTTTAAATAACTCCCAAACATTCTTCTTTATATATCCACTAGCACCTGAGGGCCTGGTTGACAAGGAAGGCTTTGGGGTAGGGGGTGGGGCACAGATGGTGAGAAGGAAGAGGCATTCTTTTCTATCTTGCGTTAGATAAGGTGACATCAACTTAGTTTGAACTATATCTCTACATGCCCTCGATTAGGGGATGGTTTGCAAGCTGTTCTTTTTCAACAGCAGCATCCGTACACATGGTTTCTGAGCTCTGTTGTAGCTGGCTAGATACCATCTTGCCCTTACTTGGAGAGGATGAGCCGGATGTGTTCTGTTTTGGGCGTGTGTAGACATGCCTTTGGTGCATTCATGTTTAGTTCTCTTCATTTGTCTTTGTGGGTCTTGACTTTGCATTAGGTAAGCTCATGAACATATTCATAAGGAACTCAACATTTGAAGTATATAAATATTTAAAGAATACATGGAAAAACAAAGTGAAGCACAAGCTTATTTTCAAAGGGTTGTGCGGGGTAGCAGAAAGATACGCATTTTAATGAAACCATTTTTGTGCCAGTGACATTTCTAAGAGGTGGAAAAAACACCTCTGAATTTTTTCAAAAACTTTTGGAAAAATCCACATAGCGTGTTTGAGTTTGAGTCACTGTTAATTGAATTATATAATAGGAGTTCAATATCAAACATGTATAAAAGCTTGTAGAAAGACTTAGTTTATTTCAAAGATTATGATGTGGTAGCACAGGAAAGCTAGCTCTATAGTGTCAGAGGTTTATTTCCACCCTGTACTGCGTTAAAATTGAAAAGGGGAGGGGAAGGCAAGGCAGTGTTAAAGCCAGGAGGTTGAATCATCTAAGGAAATGAGTCAGTGGCTATGAACCACAACTTTCCTTTTTCTGAGGCTTTGACTTTGAGAATTTAATGTTGAATTATTTAAAAAAATCTTCTTCCTTGCTATAAGTAAATTTAAAATACAAGCTTTTTTAAAAACAAGAATTCTTTTACTATTAGTGCTTGGGATTCATTCATTTTTTTCAACACATATTTAGGGATATTAAAAGTAGTAGTTATATACTTCAAACTAAGAAAATATGTAGTGATCTGGTAGTAGGGCATTATGTCAGTATCTTTGTATTTATATCTAGCTCTAGGTAACCAATAGTGATTCTTAATCCACTTTTAAAACAAGATTTTTGAGGTTAATAACTGATGACTCATTTATAGACTTAACAGGACAAACCTGGGAAGCTGGTAGCTATTGACACATAGTATTTCTATTTGATACACTTGAGTTTTTTCATAAGTCATGAATTATTTCCTAGGAACCTTGAGCCTACAGCTGAAATGAACACATTGCATTGTGGCTTATTTTTGAAATTTAAAAAATCTGAGCTGTAATGATCAAGTTTGGGGGTAAAGATAGGTAGGTATCGCAAAGTAAACACTAGTACTGGTATGTGAAAATTTCTCACCCTTTTGTGTTTGATTGCTTATCTTTATGATTTGAATTCTTTTTATAAGATTGAATTGCATTTTTTATTCTCTCCAATTCATAGATAATATTGATTTAAGGTAATGAATGAAGGCATCTCATACAGGAACCTAGTATTTAGGAACCTAGTTGAGGAATCTTAAGTCTTATTTTTTGTCATTGAGACAAACTTGAGTTATAGAACAAAAATTAAATTTTTATTCTTTTTTTTTTACTTAAATAGAGACACCTTGGAGAAAATATTTTAAGTAAATGCTAACAGGTACTCTTTTATTATTTGTTAGACATTTCATTGAATGGAGTATAGTTTTTATTTTATTTTTTTAAATTAAAAAAATTTTATTTACTTCTTTTTGGAGTATAGATTTTAGACTAGCACGGCAAATTTTCTAAGTTACATCCTGGGTAACTAATCTTTCTGTATGGTATGTATAGTTATTAGTATAGTTATTGTTTCCATATGCTTAGACATGTTAATATTTCTTTTTCCACACCTATGGCAATTTCTAGGCTGTGGTGGTTTTCTTTTTGTTTTTGTTTGTTTGTTTGTTTCTTGATGCACATCCCATCCTAATAAAACCTAAAGTATGTAGCCTACTGGTACACCTCAGAGTGCATGTTGCTTTCCAGATCATCAAAATACTGACTTAGGAAACTGTGTGACTTTTAGATTCTGGATTACAGTGTTAGAAATACTACTGGAATTAGGCTCTGGAAACATCCTGTGTATATGTTGTGAATACCATTCATAGCATGGAGGGAGGACTGAAGGTGGAAGAGATGCTCCTCTCCTCAAATAGGTTATATAAGACAATTCCTACCTTTTCACAGGCGTTTTTAGGACAGGGTAGATTTGGGGAAAGAGCATAAGGTTTTGAGTCAGACAGACCCAGGTTTGCATCCTAGCCCTGCTGCTCAGTAGCTAAGTAATGCTGGAAAATTTATCTCTTTGTCTGTTTCCTTTTCTAAACATGGGACTGGCAATGTTCCCCCAGCAGGATTTTATCATTAAAAGTGGTAATTTAGGAGAAAGTCTCTAGCATAACACCTGGCATGGTAAGCACTCAATAGATGTTAGCTCTATTTTCCCTTTTCCCTCTAATTTAATAATTAAAAAATTAAAACAGAAATAAAATTCAAAATTTATGCTAGCATCATCGAAATACTTAAAGACGAAATTATGTGACTAGGATTTGTATTAAAATAACTTGGGGGGCTTCCCTGGTGGCACAGTGGTTGAGAGTCCGCCTGCCGATGCAGGGGACACGGGTTCGTGCCGCGGTCCAGGAGGATCCTGCGTGCCGCGGAGCGGCTGGGCGCTTGAGCCATGGTCGCTGAGCCTGCGTGTCCGGAGCCTGTGCTCCGCAACGGGAGAGGCCACAACAGTGAGATGCCGGCGTACCGCAAATAAATAAATAAATAAATAAAATAAAAATAACTTGGGGGACTTCCTGGTGGTGCAGTGGTTAAGAATCTGCCTGCCAATGCAGGGGATACGGGTTTGAGCCCTGGTCCGAGAAGATCCCACATGCCGCGGAGCCACAACTACTGAAGCCCACGTACCTAGAGCCTGTGCTCCGCCACAAGAGAAGCCACCAGAATGAGAAGCCCGAGCACCGCAACAAAGATTAGCCCCCGCTCGCCACAACTAGAGAAAGCCCGCGCGCAGCAACGAAGACCCAACGCAGTCAAAAATAAATAAATAAACAAATTTAAAAAATAAAATAAAATAACCTGGGAGTGGGGAGTGGGTTTATAGGTGAAACCACATTGACCATCAGTTGGTAATTGTTGAAGCTGAGTGAATGGGTACATGGGTGTTCATCATTGGTATGTTTGAAATCATCCATAATAAAATGTTTAAAAAAATTATGCTGTACGTAAAAAAATAGTCAGTGAGCAAAAACTTTCTCAAGGTGCTGAGGAACCAACTGTTTGTTGTACCTTTTTAAAGATGATGATTGAGAATAGGCATTGTTGATTTATGAATGGTGGTAGTTTTTTTCCTTCAACTACACAAACTGTGTAGCCCCCAATTCTTTGCCTAAGAGGAAGCAATGTCAAGAGGGAAGTCCGGAAATATCCTGAAGAGGTTTAAATGCTTTTGTCTAATTATCTGAGTCACTCTTCAGGGTGGAGGTTCTGTGGCATGGCTCTCAGCCAACATAATTTTCAGCTGGAAAAAAAGAGTAGTTGGCCCAGGAAACACAGTGTCAAAAATGACTGCTATGACATTAAAACCAGCTTTATGTGCAGACATTTTCTCTGTTATCTCAGGATAATAATGGATATGTAACAGTGTTTCCTCTTCTGCACCATATTAAATATTCTAAGAATGAATATATACCGAGTTACAAACATAATAGAAAAAATTCCAGAGAGTGAACAAGTGTGGACCACTTAGTTATATGGATGTGGCCGTTCCGTACAGCATTGAGATGTAGAAGAAAATAAAAAGTATGACTTTTTTCTGTTTAATGACTGATTCAAGGCACATTCATTACTGCAGAAAGCTAGAGATCTACTTGTTAAAAATCTCTTCAAATCTTTTGGGGTGAATCCTAAAGACTAATGTATTTGAGAAATACAGAATTGCTGTTAATATACTTAAACAATTGGCATTCATAATATAGGAATATAATTAGATTAATGTTCTTAGTATTCCAATCAAGTTTGATGTTCTTGATTATTAATTAAAGACTTACTTTTAAAGAACAAAATTAGAAGTCAAGTGCCAATTTAGAGAGAACAGGGACTTTCACTTTTCTGTTATGCATTTATAAAGTAATTGTTTATTTCTTAAAGCTTTCCCTGAGGATGTTGGTATTCTTACCATAACCTGGTATAGTAAATTGATATTTAAATAACTTTCCGTGAAGTCTCAATTCAGGAATTATGACCATTCAACAATGACAACCTCTCTGTAGAATATTACTATGAAAGAGGTATAAGCCAAGTACTATGGGCACCCAAAGTGTTGGGGGTAGTGAGGGAAGGAGGCCAGGGAAGGAAGAAACCTGGAAGGGAACTAACATCTATTGGAAATTTACTATTGTGGGTACCATGTTTTTAAATGTACTTAATTTGCCTTGCAAGAACTGCTTGAAGTTACTGGAAATTAACAGCAGTCCTTCCAGAGTCAGACTGCCTGGATTCCCACCCTGGCAAGTAAAGCGCATACTACTATGTGACCTTGGGCAGAATTGCATAGGACATAATCATACTAAAAAAAATTTATTTTTTTATCTGAAATTTAAATTTCCTGGAGTGTCCTTTATTTTATCTGACAATCATACCACAGGGGATTAAATTAGTAAAATCTTAGAAATTACCTAGAACCATACAGGTGCATGTAAGTACTTAACAAATGTTAGTCTTTACCTTTGGAATTATCCCATTTTATAAATGATGGGAAACTCAGGTTAAATAATTTGCATTTTGCTCTATAGATAAGAAGTAGTTTATCTGGAATGTAAAATGCTGCAGCCACTTTGGTGAGACAGTTTGGTAGTTCCTCAAAATGGTAAACATAGAGTTACCATATGACCTGGCTACTAAATCCAGCCCACACTATAGGGGAGCAGATTAAACAGGAGTGTAACTACCAGGAGGTGGGGAACATTGAGGGCCTCTTTAGAGGATGCCTACCACAGCATGGAATGCTCATCTGTGCAAATCAGGATAGAGAATACTTCAGTACTCTACTGTGAGGGGTCGCTCATCTCTTTTTAGAGGGAAAGCAAAATGTTAATATATAAAAATTCGATAACTTAGAACTCTCTTTTTAGTTGCAGTAAAGGAGAACTAAATACTTACAGAATAACTTAAACACATTGCTATTGAAGAACTGAAACTCTCCCTTTAACTAATGTGTCTTAATGTTTGGTTCTCCTAGACTCCGTGAACTTCAGAGAGAATAGCTTCTGCAAAAAGCTGTAATTGGTGGAAGATATGTGTGTCTACATATCTTAGCTGACTGTTTATTAGATTCATGTTGGAACTATCAAGTAAATGTTAATTTTTGTGCATAAAAAGACTCACATGAATTTATTAGCTATTCAGGGTACCTTACTGTTTGAAAATAAAGAATGGGAGCATGCCATGTATATCAATTTGGAATTTTTTTCTTCAGCAAAAAACAACAAACAAAGACAGGCAACTGTAGCCTAAACAATTAAGGGCTTATTTTCTCATATAGTTTAAGTCTAGAGGTAGGCAATCCTGGCCTGGTATGGCCTAGGGATGGAATCAAGGACCTCCCAATCTGTGTTTTACCAGGCTGTGATACTAAACGGACTGACTTGTTTGTTTATGATCCCGTGATGGTTGCTGCAGTTCTGGGTACCTGTGCCCATTTTTAAGGCAAGAAGGAGAAGGGAGCAGTACTGTTGGCCAGAACCGTGTCACGTGGTCTCTCCTAGTTCCAAAGGAGGCTCAGAAAACAAACACTGAACTTTTCCAGCCTCTCTAGTGGAAGGAGACAAGGAGGAAACAGGTTGAGAATGGGTTTTGAGTTAGCTTTATCAAAGGGAAATGGTCAGAAAGTTGAGAAATACTGCTTGAAATGTTCAATGGGATTTGGATAAGCTGAGAAGAGGAAATTACAGATTAGGGGTACAGCATGAACCAAGGATGGAATGAACCCTGGGGGTTGGTTCCAAGGACACTGAGGGGCCCTGTAAGGTGGAGAATAATGTTGAGAAGTGATGGAAATTGAGTGTGGGGCTTAGCTTGGCTGTAGTGATGAATGGGGCACCTCTAAAGGGTTTTGAGCAGAGGAATCATATATGAAGAAAAGAGATGAGAAATATTTGGCAATATGAATTATAAGGAAGCCAGGAAACTGCTGTGATAACACAGTTGTGAAATGCCAATTACTAAGGTTGAAACATATCTAATTCCAATATTTAACCGTTTTTGACAGACAATACCATTAGATTCATGTATGTTGGTGGCCATGGTTGTGATGTCCAAATGGAAAAGTCTGGTAATAAATGACGATAGAGAACATAGATTTTCTAAGAGTAGAGTGTGGGAGAAAAAATGTGAATATCTAGATAAAAGTAGATACTTTCCATCCTATATTTCCTGGATGATTTCATTTCTTTTCATTGCTGAAGCTGTCACTTGCTGATGGCTTTAACCCCCATATTTATTTCTAAGCTCCACATTCTTATATTCAACTGTTCACAGGGTATCTGCCCTCAGATATCCCAGTGGACTCTTCCAACTCACCATGTCAAAATAGATACGGTTTTTCTTCGTTTCCTTTGCCTCGTCTCTCTCATACTTGCCTTATATTCTTTGTCTCATTTAGTGATATCACATCCAACCAGCTGATTATGCTAAAAACTTGCCTTTGGTGGATTCCTCTCTTTACCCCCTACATTCTTTCTTATAGAGCTGATCAGTGCTCTTGAATCCACCGTTCCTCTCCATCTCCCACTGCCGTTCTGTTAGTTTAGGCTTCCATCATTCCTCACCTGGATTATTGAAATGCTTTTTACCTGCTTGGGTCTTAGCAAAGGAACATCAAGATTGCTACCAAAGGGATTGTTTTAAAATACAAATATGACCTTGTCTCTTTCTTGCTTAACCCCTTTTAATGGCTTTCAATACGTAATGAATAAAATTGAAACTTATTACCAGGGCTTAGAAGAACTCTCCACAGCACTCGTTTTATCTCCAGCCTCACTTCCTTCTACCTCCTCGAGCTCCCCTAAGTTCTTCACACCAAACTTCTTGTCCTTTTCCAAACATGCTATGCTGTGTCTTTGCACTCATTGTCTTCTTAGCTTGAAATTCTCATAACCACCTTTGAACATTTTGGTCATTCTTTAACAATATCTCCTTCTGTGAAAACTTCTCAGAGGTCAGTCACGCCCTTCTTTCTGCTCCCATGATTCTCATTAACCTTTAGTGGAGCACTTACAACATTATATTGTTGTTATTCAAGTGTTTTTCTCTGGGTCATGGACAATGTGTTCTTGGTGTGTCCTGGTGTATAGTATAGTTGGTGCTCAATACGCGTTCGGTGCATTGCCATGGATGTGGATAAGTTGTCCCCAGGAGAAAGTGTAGGATGGGGCACCAAGGACCAATCCAAACAGAATGCCCATACTTAGAGGATGGGGACGAAAACAACAAACGGAGGATCCGTTGGTGAGATTAGCAAGAACCGTGCACTTACCATGTTATAGAGCACTGCACTGGTGTAAGGAAGTATGCTGGCATGTTAAGCTAATGATATGTTTGTTTTGGCTTAGTTTTGTCTCCAGGTTACATCCAGTCCAGAGAGCTAAAGCTAAAGCTAAAGCAGAACTTTTCTCTGTTGCTTTGATTTGTAGTTTCAAAACAACTCTTATAAGTACTGTCCTCTTTTCTTACAGATACTCAACCTATAGGTTTCTGTACTGAAGTATGAATTAATTTCAATTTGGTGAGGAGACATACAGAGGGAAAACATCTGAATCTAAAAATCCCAAAGAGAAGTTCCTTCCTAGGCCTTCAACAAGTTGACACAGCCCCTCCCTCATGTTTTGAAATCATACACACTTTCTGGGGATGTTATTGTCCATGCTCACTGTTGGTCTCCTGGCTAATCTCAGCTCCCAGAAAATGAAAGCGAGTACCAAACGTGGTGTCCAATCTCTTCTTATGCTCACCAACCACAGAAGTGACATTATTATATAGCAACCTAGAGGCAAAACTAACAACAGCTATGCTCCAAATAATGCCCAATCGTTTGTAACCTAGTGCTTACACGCCACTATATGTAAAAAAAAAAAAATCCTTGCTTTTTTGTGTGTGATTTTGTGGTCTCTTGGTTCACTTAAATATGCATATTACAGCAACACCTACACTGAATGTTTACTTAGTCGTTCTATTCCACTTGTTATTTAGGTGATCACTATGTCCATATATTCTGTTCTGTGTTTCACTTTTCACTTCCTATGGCCTTGACTCCTGAGATTTGCCATATTCCTAATCCTCTATTCCTCTTGGGTTTGTGCCATATGTGTTCGATTATTTCCTAATCCAATTTTCCAAGTCATAGCCTCATCAAACTGCTTCTTCTTTCACTAGCCTGTCTTACTGCCAACATCTGCTCTTGATCAACTGCCAACCTACTCACAGTAGATCCTGGCTTATTTAATGTACCCAAAGTCACCCTCTTGCCTTTTTTTCTTAATTTTTTTCATTCTTTCTAATTTTCCTCTTTGAATTGTACCTTCTCTAGTCTCTCATTAAGGCTTTAAAATTATGAAAGTGAGCCATGGATGAAAAACTTGGAAAATACAAAAACAATGGGAGGCAGAGAGGAAAATAATCTCTAGTTTCACCACCCAAAGAAAACTACTAAGATAGATATTTCTAGTGGTTTTCAATTTTTTCTTAGTATGAAAATATATTTCCCCATGTTATAAACTCTTAAACATAATTTGTAAGGATACTATGTGTTCTACTTTTAAGATTACAATGTCATTCTTTTCTGTTAGAATACTGACTTAAAAACAAAAGACCACTGACATAATACCAAATTGCTTTCTAAGAGGATTAAACCAATTTATTTTCCCCAAAATAGTATGTTAGTGCCAATAACCTTGCATTTTCCCCAGAATTGATTATTATTACACTAACTTGATAGGCAAAATTTTCTCTTTAAAGGTTATCAAGAGCCCTGAAAAACAGCACCAATGAACTCTTATAGCTCAGAGTCAGAATTTAGGAGTTAAAGGGAGCTATGGAAATCATCTAGTCCAGTTTCCTCATCATTCAAATGAAGAAGAGCATCTCCAATTGATTTGCCCAATGTCATAGGCAAATGATAGAGTTGGGGCTAGTGTTTAGGTTTCTTGAGATGAGGATCATTTTTTCCCATTCTGTTCCGTAAAGTGGTACTGCTTTGAATACAGTTTATAGGATGTTTGATATTGCTTTGAATACGGTTTATAGGATGGATTAGCATACAAGAAACTTTTATAGTTGTTTCCCCACGTCTCAAATTTCCAAGAGTAGTTTATCACTTAGATTGTTCGGCTATAAATAAAAAGTTACCCAAGTAACATTGGCTTAAACTCATCTTACATAACAAGAATTGTGATATATTTGTTACTTAATGCTGCATAACAAATCATCCCTAAAACTTCATGGATTAAACAATTATATATATATATATATATTTAACATCTTTATTGGAGTATAACTGCCTTACATTGTTGTGTTAGTTTCAGCTGTATAACAAAGTGAATCAGCTATACATATACATATATCCCCGTATCCCCTCCCCCTTGCGTCTCCCTCCCACCCTCCCTATCCCACCCCTCTAGGTGGTCACAAAGCACCAAGCTGATCTCCCTGTGCTATGTGGCTGCTTTTCACTAGCTATCTATTTTACATTTGGTAGTGTATATATGTCAATGACACTCTCTCACTTCGTCTCAGCTTACCCTTCCCCCTCCTTGTTTCCTCAATTCCGTTCTCTACGTCTGCATCTTTATTCCTGTCCTGCCCCTAGGTTCTTCAGAACCATTTTTTTTCTTAGATTCCATATATATGTGTTAGCATATGGTATTTGTTTTTCTCTGTCTGACTGACTTCACTCTGTATGACAGACTCTAGGTCCATCCTCCTCACTACAAATAACTCAATTTCATTTCTTTTTATGGCTGAGTAATATTCCGTTGTATATATGTGCCACATCTCCTTTACCCATTCATCTTTCGATGGACACTTAGGTTGCTTCCATGTCCTGGCTATTGTAAGATATTTTTTGACCCACCTCTTAGAGAAATGGAAATAAAAACAAAAATAAACAAATGGGACCTAATGAAATTTAAAAGCTTTTACACAGCAAAGGAAACCATAAACAAGATGAAAAGACAACCCTCAGAATGGGAGAAAGTATTTGCAAACAAAGCAATGGACAAAGGATTAATCTCCAAAATATACAAGCAGTTTATACAGCTCAATATCAAAAAAAAAAAAACAACCCAATCCAAAAATGGGCAGAAGGGCTTCCCTGGTGGTGCAGTGGTTAAGAATC
Organism: Globicephala melas; assembly: GCF_963455315.2. NCBI lineage: Eukaryota > Metazoa > Chordata > Mammalia > Artiodactyla > Delphinidae > Globicephala > Globicephala melas. Next base: position 127,284,172 of record NC_083315.2, read on the forward strand.
CACCTGCCAATGCAGGGGACACTGGTTCAATCCCTGGTCTGGGAAGATCCCACATGCGCGGAACAACTAAGTCCATGTGCCACAACTACTGAGCCTGTGTTCTAGAAACCACATGCTACAACTACTGAAGCCCGCGTAACTAGAGCCCATGTTCCACAACAAGAGAAGCCACCACAATGAGAAGCCCATGCACCTCAACAAAGAGTAGCCCTGCTCTCCACAACTAGAGAAAGTCTGTGCGCAGCAACGAAGACCCAACACAACCAAAAATAAATAGAAAATATGAAAGAAAAAAAAAGAATCTGCCTGCCAATGCAGGGGACACAGGTTTGAACCCTAGTCTGGGAAGATCCCACATGCCGCAGAACAACTAAGTCTGTGCGCCACCACTACTGAGCCTGCATTCTAGAACAAGTGCACCTAGAGCCCGTGCTTCTCTACAAGAGAAGCCCCTGCAATGAGAAGCCAGTGCACCACAGCAAAGAGTAGCCCCTGCTCACCTCAACTAGAGAAAAGCCCAGGTGCAGCAACAAAGACCCAGTGCAGCCAAAATAAATAAAATAAATTTAAAGAAAAAAATGGGCAGAAAACCTAAATAGACATTTCTCCAAAGAAGATATACAGATTGCCAACAAACACATGAAAGGATGCTCAACATCACTAATCATTAGAGAAAGGCAAATCAAAACTACAATGAGGTATCACCTCACATCATCAAAAAATCTACAAACAATAAATGCTGGAGAGGGTGTGGAGAAAAGGGAGCCCTCTTGCACTGTTGGTGGGAGTGTAAATTGATACAGCCACTGTGGAGAACAGTATGGAGGTCCCTTAAAAAACTAAAAATAGAACTACCATATGACCCAACAATCTCACTACTGGGCATATACCCTGAGAAAACCACAAGTTAACAATAATAATTTATTCTTGCTCATGATTTCTATAGTTCAAGAATTCAGGACTAGCTTGGCTAGGTAATTCTGTCTTAAGGTCTTTGATGAGATAACTGTCAGCTCTCATGGTTGTAGTCATCTGATGGCTTGACTGGTGCTGGAGGATATACTTCCAAGGTGGCTCACTTTCATGATTGGTAAATTGGTGCTGGCTGTTGGCAGGAATCCTCGTTTTCTCTCCACATGGGCCTCTCCACAAAGCTCCTTAAATGTTTTCAAAGGATGGCTGCTAGCTTTTCCCAGAGTGAGCAATCCAAGAGAGCAAAGCGGAAGCTGCGAGGCCTTTTATGATCCAGCATCAGAAGTCAAACAGTATCACTTCTGCTCTATTCTACTGATCACACAGGCCAGCCCTGATTCATTGTGGGAAGGTACTACTCAAAGGTATGAATACCAGGAGCTGAGGGTCACTGGGGATCAACCTGGCCACCACAGTAGGAAATCATAGGTAATATGGAGATTCAGGTATGTTATCATGGATCCGAGCTCTTTTTCATCTTGCCAGTCTCCCATCCCTAGTTATGAACCTTTGTCCTATGGTTAAAATGTGGCTCTGGTACTGCCAAGTGTTACTTTTAGGTACTAGAATGGAAAGTGGGGGAGGAAAATAGGAAGTTCAGCACACTGCATTCCCTCACACCATATATGAAAATAAACTCAAAATGGTTTATAGACCTAAATGTAAGACCTGAAACCATAAAACTCCTAGAAGAGAACAGAGTGTTCCTAGATGGAACACTCTGACATAAATCATAGCAATATTTTCTTGGGTCAGTCTCCTAAGACAAAAGAAATAAGAGCAAAAATAAAGAAATGGGACCTAATCAAACTTAAAACTTTTGCACAGAAAAGGAAACCATCAACAAAATGAAAAGACAACCCAAGGAATGGGTTCATATATTTGCAAATGATGTGACCAACAAGGGGTTAACATTCAAAATATACAAAGAGCACATACAACTCAATATCAAAAAAAAAACAAATAATGAAATCAAAAAAGGGGCAGAAGACTTGAATAGACATTTTTCCAAAGATGACATACAGATGGCAAACAGGCACATGAAAAGGTGCTCAACATCACTAATTATTAGAGAAATGCAAATCGAAACCACAATGAGGGACTTCCCTGGTGGCGCAGTAGTTAAGAATCCGCCTGCCAATGCAGGGTACACGGGTTCAAGTCCTGGTCCAGGAAGATCCCACATGCCGTGGAGTAACTAATCCCATGCGCCACAGCTACTGAGCCTGCGCTCTAGAGCCCGCGAGCCACAGCTACTGAGCCCACGCGCCACAACTACTGAAGCCCACATGCCTGGAGTCCATGCTTCACAGCAAGAGAAGCCACTGCAACAAGAAGCCCGCGCACCACAACAAAGAGTAGCCCTCTCTAGCTGCAACTGGAGAAAGCCTGCATGCAGCAACGAAGACCCAACACAGCCAAAAGAGAGAGAGAGAGAGAGAGAGAGGGAGAGAGAGGGAGAGAGGAAGAGAGAGAGAGGAAGGAAGGAAGGAAGGGAGGGAGGGAGGAAGAAAGGAAGGAAGGGAGGAAGAAAGGAAGGAAGGAAGAAAGAAAGAAACCGCAATGAGATATCACCTCACAGCTGTCGGGATGTCTACCATCAAAAAGTCTGCAAATGACAAATGTCAAAGAGGGTGAGGAGAAAAGGGCACATTTTTGATGGGAATGTAAACTGGCACAGCCATTATGGAAAACAGTATAGAGGTTCCTTAAAAAACTAAAAATAGAACTACCATATGGTCCAGCAATTCTACTCCTGGGCATATATCCAGAAAGAACAAAAACACTAATTTGAAAAGATACATGAATCCCAATGATCAAAGCAGCACTATTTACAATAGCCAAGACATAGAAGCAACCCAAGTGCTCACCAACAGACGACTGGATTAAGAAAATGTGACATATATATATATATATATATATATATATATATATATAATGGAATATTACTCAGCCATGAAAAAGAATGAAATAATGCCATTTGCAGCAATGTGGATGGACCTAGAGTATACCATGCTTAGTGAAATAAGTCAGAGAAAGACAAATACTATTCACTTATATGTGGAATCTAAAAAATGATGTAAATGAATGTATGTACAAAACAGACACAGACATAGAAAACAAACTTGTGATTACCAAAGGGGAGAGGAAATGGGGGAGGGACAAATTAGGGGTATGGGATTAATAGATACAAACTATTATATATAAAATAGAGAAGCAAAAAGGATATACTGCATAGCACAGGGAATTATACCTTGTATAATTGTATCTATTACAATTGCATAATTGTATACAATTACAATTGTATCTTGTAATAACGTATAATGGAATATAATCTGCAAAAATTACTGAATCACTGTTTTGTACACCTGAAACTAACACGATATTGTAAATCAACTATACTTCAATTAAAAAAAAGATACAGCACACTTTTACCTGTGTCCTATTGGTCAAACTGTGTCATGTGAGCACACCATGCTGTCAAGACAACTAGGAAATTGAGTTTTTAACTTTTATGCCTTCTTCAGTAGAGGCAGGCAAGGGAGAAGGGTGTTGGAAATGTTGGCTGGTCAGCCAGCATGCAGTGTTTGCCACCAGTAGCTTTTGTCATCATAATAAGGTGGTGATAATATTTAATACTGAAGGAGTGCCTTAAGTATCATGCATACTTATAATCAATTAAGAAAAATTTTTTCAAATAAAAACACTTCCCTCTCAGAATTTTTGAGAGCAAAGTTATTAAAGGCCTAACTTGGAAAGAACTAAAAAGATAATTGGATATACAAAATAATGCTGACTTCTAAACAGTTTTATGTTTAGGTTTCTACTATACCAGATTTATGGTATTCTACATGTGTTTTAGTATTATCCTAGCATGATAAAAAACATTTTCTATTTTAATGTAAATGTTACGCTGCCCATGAATGACTGCATAATGCTTATATTTATGTCATATTTTCTTCTCTACCAGTAATATCTTAGTCAACATTTACTGTTGACTGCAATATAAAAATGGCCATTGCCCTTGGGAATTTATAATCTAGTTGGGGAGGTCGTAGGATCATCTGTGAAAACGCATAAGCAAAGGAAATATTACACATAATTTTTTGGGAAAAGATAAGAGTATAATGTTTCAATAAATAAATATGAATAATTTGAAATTAATTTAATATGCATCAATTCTTTGAATTAAAGGGATGAATTCAGATAAGACAGAGACTATGAGGCAGAGGAAAAAAAATAGAAAAGGTGATTTGCATGATCTCAGTTCTAGTATGAGAGGTAATGCTCACAGTCTCTGCTGCACTTCATTTCTTGGGGTTGTTCTGGAGTCATAACCTCTTACATGCCTTTGGATTGCATTGAGGGATGTTATATTTAAAAGGGTAATTTGATACACAATGTATATTTATCATAGAACACACAGTTGAGAGTATGTACTACAGAATCACTCAGGGTCTTCTATGTGAGAACCTGCAGGAGAGATTCCTTATGCCCAGTATCAGGAAAAACTCCTTGTCCTGAACAGCTAATGAGTTTTTACCATAAGGACAGCATAAATCCTGTAACTGGTCATGTTTTCCTCTTTGTTTTGGCCACTAAGATGCTCAGAGTCTGATGAAGTGAACCACCTTCAATAATTACAAAGCACTTACTTCATGCATTTATTTCTTTGTACTAATACTTCCTGGATTCATCATACCTATGAATGCTTGTTCTTTCTTCACTCTGATTTTTGTGTTTGCTTTTTCATCTTAAATGGATTTTAGTCACCTGCAAATACTTTTTGGAATAGGAAGAATATTTTAATTAAAAAATAAAATTGCTTACACACCCACCAAAAGGCTATAACTAAAATAATTGACAATACCAAATGGTGGTGGTGATGTGGAGCAACTGCAATGCTCAACTATTGTGGGTGGGAATGTACAGCCTTTTTGGAAAAGGTCTGGCAGTTTCTTATAAAACTAAACATAGCTACTTGGGTCCCAGAAAAATGAAAACATATTAATAAAATGTTCAGAGCAGCTTTATCTATAATGGAAATAGCCTATATATCCATTAATATGAGAATGGAATAATACACTGTGGTATTAGCAGAATGCAACTCAGCAATATAAAATAAATCACTGATATATAAAACAACATGGATGAATCTCAAAAACATTATGCTGAGCAAAAGACACCATACACAAAAGAGTACATACTTTATGATTCCATTTATGTGAAATTCTAGAACAAGCAAAACTAATCTATGGTGGAAAAAGTCAGAATATTTATAGCTTCTAAGGGCATGGAAGTGTGGATTAACTGGGATGGGGCATGAGGGAACTTTTGGGGTAATATTAATGTTCTATATATATATATATATATATATATTTTTTTTTTTTTTTTCGGTACTCGGGCCTCTCACTGTTGTGGCCTCTCCCGTTGCGGAGCACAGGCTCCGGACGTGCAGGCTCAGCGGCCATGGCTCACGGGCCCAGCCGCTCCGTAGCATGTGGGATCTTCCCGGACCGGAGCACGAACCCGTGTCCCCGGCATCAGCAGGCGGACTCTCAACCACTGCGCCACCAGGGAAGCCCAATATTCTATATTTTGATAGAGGTTGGGTTACACAGGTGTATGCACTTGTTAAAACTCAGTAAATATATGCGTTTGTTGAAACTCAGCAAACGTTAAAGTGTGTATTCGTTGTATACAAATTTTACATAAAAACTATAAACAAATACTGAATTCTAGTTAATAATAAGGAGGAAGTATTTAGGGGGAAGTGTACTGTTGTCTATAATTTTAAAAAATGCAGGGGCTTCCACTGAATGCTTCCACTGAATTTTCATGGGAGGCCTTCAGAGGAGGTACCATTTGAACTAAGACCCAAACATGGAGGAGGAATCAGCCTTGGGGAGATGTGGGAGCAAAGAGTTTAAGGAGGACTCAGCTAGTGTAAAGACCCTGAGTGGGGAGAAGAACCAGCATGTTCCCACTATGCAGCTTTGAGATTGGGAGAGAGATCATTTTTTAAAATTTTTTTTTATTTTATTTATCTATTTTTGGCTGTGTTGGGTCTCCGCTGCTGTGTGCGGGCTTTCTCTAGTTGTGGCGAGCGGGGCTACTCTTTGTTTCGGTGCTCGGGCTTCTCATTGCAGTGGCCTCTCCGGTTGCAGAGCGTGGGCTCTAGGTGCGCGGGCTTCAGTAGTTGTGGCTCGCGGGCTCCAGAGCGCAGGCTCAGTGGTTGTGGCGCACGGGCTTAGCTGCTCCGTGGCATGTGGGATCCCCCCGGACCAGGGATTGAACCCGTGTCCCCTGCATTGACAGGTGGACTCTCAACCACTGTGCCACCAGGGAAGTCCCAGGAGAGAAATCATTTTTGTCACACTAAGGAAGTATTCATCTATTCCTATTCTAGGGAGAGTTTTTAATCAAGAGGTGATACTGCATTTTTTAATTCACTAATCTCTACTTTTATCTTTATTGCTTAATTCTGTTTTCCTCAGAAAAGAAACAAACAAAAATAAATAAACCTAACATATTGAGTTGTCAGAGTTTAAAGTTTTTGTTTTTTCTTTCCTTTTCATTTAGGCATAACTGTTATCAAAGACTATGAGATTCCCTGGGACCACTGTTTTAGTTGTACCTCTAAGATCTGATTAGTAGTATTTTTATTATTGCTATATTTCAGGTATTCTGAAATGTCAATTTTTATTTCCTTTTTGATTCAAGAGTTTTCTATTAAGGATGATTAATACTATCCTTAATCTTCTATTTCTTTAGTCAATATCTGTTAATTCTCTACTGTGAACACTGATAAGATTATTATACTGTACATCCTCTTTATCTCCCTTCCCTTTCCACCTAATTTTAGTTAAATTATCTATTATCTATATTATATTATTATAAAAAGATTATATCATTTTTGGGGGTAACAATTATTCCTATATTCTCATTAATTGATTTCTCAGTTTAAAGAAATTTTGTGGCCCTCAGCTAGAAAAAATGGAGAAATTAATATTCTTTACCTCCTACCTTTTTCCATTTCCCTCTCAACTTTTTTATTCACATTGTTTCCCCTTTGGCAGAGTTTTTAGCATTTACATTCGGTTCTATAATCATAATTCCCACTTTTGTTTTAGTTCTAGTTCCACAACTAAATAGATTTAGGGCTCACAGGCGGTTCTTTCCTGCAGTTTTTCCGTTTATGTCTTGGTTGACTGAAATTTGTCCTCTGATAGTTTCTTCAGAAAGAGCTCTTGGAAACAGTATTTCCTGAGTGTCTGCATATTCAAAACTGCTTACTGCCTTTAGAAGTGAATGACAGTTTGGAATATATAATTTCCTTCTGGGAGAAATTTCCAGGTATCACTACACTCTCTAATATTAAACGTTGTCACAGAGAAATCTGGGGCTAATTTGATTTTTCTCCCTTATAAATGTCTTGATTCCTCCCTTTAACCCCCAACCCCCTTGGCTGATCAAATAATATTTATTTTAAAATCTTTAAATTTCAAAGTTTGGTAAACATTCTGAGTCAAGATTTTTGTGGGATATGCTATGCAATTTCAATTTGTAAATTCGTCTTCTTTTCTTACAGGAAAGTTTTCTTGAAATATATCTTTAACTGTCTGTTCTCTTCCATTATTCATGTTGTTGTCCTCAGGTCCTTTTATTTTGTGAATACTGAATGCCTACTCCTGCTCTGATATTTATAAAGTTCTCTCTGAACATTTTGATCTTTGTTTACATTTCAATTTGTACCTTTTTCACATTTCTGACCGCTATGTTCCATACTGTATCTTTTTACCCTTACCCTGTTTCCGGTTTTGATTACATTTCTACCATGGTTTTATTTTTTCTTTTTCATTCACTTCTTTCCTGAGCTGTGTCAGCTTATGTTTCAGCTCCTTCAGTCATCTCACCTCCCACTTCTCTGAGTGTTGTTTCTTTATTTCATGCTTGCTTTCTGAAAACAACTGCTCCATTACATTTTTTAAAAATTTAAGGCAAAATATGTATTCAGAATTTTCATCTGCTCTGAGGTACCATTTTCATGGTGACTATTCATCAGCATTTTTTTTTCTGTTCATTTTTCATTTTTTCCCTTATATCTTTGTTGGTTCCTTTTTCATTCCTTGTCTTTGAGTGAGGAGAATTTTTCCTACATTAAATATTTATTTATAGGAAATAAATAAATTTATTTATTCACAAATAAATAAATATATAAATATTTATTTATTTGTGAAGAGGCCAAGGACACCTTCTATATCATGGAGAATTTTTCTTTTGACCCAGGGTTTTGCATGTGAGATATTTTAGCCTTTTCTCCTCCCCAGCCAGTGAAGATAGGCAGTGCAGAGCTGTTCACAGTGTAGTCTCTTTTCTCTCCTTATGAACATATGACTTCCTGCGAATATGGCTTGTTTGTGGGATTCTAGTTTAGTTCTACCTTCTCTGCTACTCAAAACCAAACTAGGTTGGGACTTCCCTGATGGTCCAGTGGTTGGGACTCTGTGCTTCCACTGCAGGGGACATGGGTTCAATCCCTGGTCAGGGAACTAAGATCCCACATGCCACAGGGTGCAGCCAATAAATAAATAAATAAATAAAAATAATAGTTAAAAAAAACCAACTAGGTCCAGGGAAACTCACTCTACCAGCCTACCCATCTGTATTAGACAGCTAGAGTTCCCATAACAAAGTACTACAGATCAGGTGGCTTAAAACAACATAAATGTATTGTGTCACAGTTCTGGAGGCTAGAAGTTCGAAATCAAGGTGTTGGCAGGGTTGGCTCCTTCTAGAGGCTCTGAGGGAGAATCCATCCCATGCCTCCATACTAGCTCCTGGTGGCTGCCAGCAACCCTGGTGTTTCTTGGCTGGTAAATGCATCACTCCGATCTCTGTCTTCACCTTCACGTGGCTTTTTCCTCTCTGTGTCTCTGTGTCCGAACTTCTGTCTTATAAAGACACCAGTCATTGCATTAGGGCACACTCTAATCTAGTATGACCTCATTTTACCTTGATTATGTCTTCAAACTCTATTTCCAAATAAGGTCACATTCATAGGTACCCGAGGTTAGGAATTCAACGCATCTTTTGGAGAGACACAATTCAACCCATAACACCACCTTACTTCCATTGTTGTACAAACGGAGCTATTGATTTTTCACCTCAGTACGTGCATCTCATTGGTTGCACTATTAAGCTCTTTCTGAGATATGTAGCCTTGGGTGCCCTCTCTCAGCTTCCTTTCATGTCTTTGCTCAAACTCCACTGCTTTTGTACCCCTTCCACCTATTTTGTGGTTAAATTGAAAACAGGTGTTTTTTTTTAAGCTGAGATTTTTATTTCAGTTTCTCCTTTCCTTTGTTTTTTGTTGGGTGGTTTTTGAGAGATGATGGAAATGCCAATTTTTTTTTTTTTAATTTATTTTTGGCTGTGTTGGGTCTTCGTTTCTGTGCGAGGGCTTTCTCTAGTTGTGGCAAGCGAGAGCCACTCTTCATCGCAGTGCGCAGGCCTCTCACTATCGTGGCCTCTCTTGCTGCGGAGCACAGGCTCCAAATGCGCAGGCTCAGTAGTTGTGGTTCACGAGCCTAGTTGCTCCGTGGCATGTGGGATCTTCCCAGACCAGGGCTCGAACCCGTGTCCCCTGCATTAGCAGACGGATTCTCAACCACTGCACCACCAGGGAAGCCCGGAAATGCCAATTTTATGTGACATCTTCCAACTGGAAATGACTTGGGTCTCCCTCATTTTTTAGGGGTCACTGACATACTGAATTGAACAAGAAAGGAATGTACATTATTTTTAGTACTTCTTTCAGTAAAATAGTCTTCTAGTATCCTAGTCTCAGCCTAGCATGCCAGTTCTACCAAAACTGACTCACAGGTAGGAACTAATAGAATTTACTTACATCAAGACTTAAAAATCTTTCATAAGGATTATATTGAGCTGATATGCAATTGTCATTATTTTTTACTTTTATATAACAGTGTCACATGTCTTTATATGATAATTAGAAAGTTAATTTTTATTTTTCTCATTATTTAACAAGTCTGTGTTGTATCTTTAGAGCAATGTAGTGTTGAACCATTTTTTAAGGTTTAAATTATTTTTGCTCTAGTTGAACCGTTCTAAAAATAAACATTTTAAGAAACCTAAAACTATTCTGTCAAAAAAAAAAAAACCCAAAAAACAAAACACCTATTTTGTCAACTTAAGGGATTCATTTCCAGGAATAACCACCACTTATATGTAAAATACTTTAAAAATTCTTAGCCCCCAAATATTCATGGAATCTGCTGATTTATTGAGATTCATTCTTGTAATACTTTCTACTATGGTCTATTAAATACTTGATGCCATTAAATGCTAATAACATGCCTGGCTTTTCAAGTCTCTCCAAGCTTGTCAATTTTGAATTATTACCACTTCAGCTTCAGTGTGATTCTTCTGAATGGCAGAGTCAGCAGTCACATTCTGCTAAGTAATGGATGCACTCAACATACAGAACTGCTCAGAATTACAGAACACATGAAGCAGCTCATTTTAACCATTTCTTTGCTCATGACTATGAGAGGTAAAATATAGTTTCATAAATGATTTTTGCTGGGGTTGGCATTTGGGGAAAACATTTGTCTGCTTTTTAAATAACAACATTCCTGGGCTACCATTAACCTAATCATATGAGAATCAATGTAGCACAGTGTTTAAGAATGTGGACTTGGAACCTAGCTGCCTGGGTTCAGATCTTGGTTTACAAGCTGTGTGAGCTCAGGCAAGTATCTTAACCTCTCTGTGCCTCAGTTCCTTTAACTGTAAATTGAGGGTTGGTGTTGAATCAAATGGTTTAACGTACATAAAGCCCTTGGAACTGTGCCTGGTCCTTCTTAAGCCCTGTATGAGTGTTAGCTATCATGATGAGCGTTAGTTATTTTATTCATGTACTCCTGGCCCTGCAGCCAAACTAGCAGAGTAGCAGTTACTGACTAACTAATTATATTGAGAATTACTAGCCTGGTGCTTCGTAGGTGCTCAGAAACCACTGTTGAAACAAGTCAATGACTAGAGAAGTTGTATTTGAAGGAGGGACACCAAACTTGAACCCTTACCTCAATATCTGCCAGACAGGAAGTTGCATTCAAGAGAGGAAGCACCTCAAATTTCCAAGAACAGTGTCAGGCACATGGGTGCTCTATAGCTGTCAGGAATCTGAATAGTTAACGACACTATTTCAGAGTAGGAATGTTTAAACCCCTTATTCCAACTACAGAGAAGGAAGGGTAAGTTACTGAAAACCAAGGAATGGAGAATTTCTAAAACTCTAGGACTCTAGGACTCTAGTTTCTAAAACTCTAGGAATGAGTCAACTGGTGACTCTGTAAGCAAAAAACAAAATGTTGGCCCAGGAAATAAGCACCGGAAAAAATGAAAGAGATTAAGTAATAAGATTAAGCTACTGTACCTGATCTGTTCTATGACTATTTTAACTCTTGTGAGTAAACCTTCTCCCTTCTTTGTTAGGAAGAACTTATGAGTTTTTAATAATTAAACATTCTAGGCAAGGTGTTTGGCTTCCACTTCTGTCTGTGTGGAAAAGGCTGAGTGAGGTGTGCTGGCTGTGTCTTTGCGTCCCCTCTAAGGCCCGCACCCTGCCCACAGACCTCAATTCACTACTGCTCGTGAGATGTTTCAGTTTTCTTGTGGGAGGACAAAGACCTGTAAAGCTATTTTGCTGCAGGTAACAGGAGGCCTTGAGATCAGATGGAAAATAAAAGCCCTGTTTAATAGGCCAGGTGTTGCTATGAAAAGAACAAAGGCTTTGGAGGTAAAGAGAGATCTTCCAATCCAGGCTCCAGGACTTACAAGCTGGGTGATTTTAGGCAAGTTACTTAACCCCTCTGAACCACATTTTTCCTATCTGTAAAATGGGGTTAATATTACCTTCTAAGTCTGTTGTAAGGATTAAAGATAATCTATGTAAAGTGCTAGGTACAAAGCAGGCCCTAAACTATTAGGGTTTTTCTCACTATTAACTGAAGACAGAAGCATCTGACCTGATTCTGTTTAAGCCAGCTTGATATTTCCTGTCTCCAGCAGTGAGGTGAAAACTAGAAATAAGACAAAATTTTATATACATAGAGATTCTATTCAAGGTCTCTATGCATTATAGAATAATGGAGGATCTAAATTTTTAGAAAATCACCTATTTTATCAAACGATCAAAACAATATGGCCACTTGCTCCCAATGAAACAAATGAGTTTTGATGTTAGCTGAGTAGCAGTATAAAGTCAGATTTAGACGCTAAGGGTGGAAACTATCTTCTTTAGGGTTCCCGGAAACAGCTGCTCTGGTGTGGTGTACACAGGAAGTGCTGAAAGTGCTTGTAAAGTATTTTACTAAAGTGCCCTTTATACATATTTATACACGCATTTTTATAACTCATTTCTGAACCTTTGAGAATGAATCTTAAGAGAAAGAAATGTAGTCAAGCAAATCCTTTGCTAGGATTGTCAAGGCTAGGCTTGAACATTGATTCATCCTTTGTCATTGTCAAGAACTCCTGGTGCTGTACAAACAAGCAGGCCTGGGTAGGCACAAAGAGGCAAGGGAAGTAAACAACAATGTGAATTCCTGTTCTGTGAGGGCCTGGACTTCAAGTAATTTTCTTCTACCTATGTTTTAATTTTCTTTCATGAATATGCTTTTAAACTTTTAAACCCTGATCTTTCCCCTCCAATCATGGATATACAAGCACATATGCATCGCCCACCCACCTCCTCAACACACACACACGCACACACACATGCACACACACACTACACACTACACAAGAGTGTGAATACCACCAGGCAAGAGTCGCTGATGTCACCTTGGAGGCTGGCTACCAGAGTTCTACAAAGTTTGATACAAAAATATCATGGTTTTTTAAATATCTGTAGAGTAGAGATGGAAGTAAGGGGTGTGTGGGGAGAGATTTCCTTCTTTCCTGAGATAACCATTTATGCTTACATTTGATACAGCTTTTCTCTCTCCTCTACTTTTTCTCACTACCTGTCCCAGTTTCTAAAATACTTTCCCTGCTCTTCTTATTCTTGTTCTAGTCTTCTTGGATCTGTGGGCAAATAAAAATATATGGGTGCTGATGAAGGGACTGAGGTGCCCTTCTTTCTTTTTTGAGGTGCCCTTCTTTTTTAAGTTAAACATTTAAGTTTCAGGGAGTGATTTCTCTGGAATGATATCTAAAATAAAACATTTATAAATTGGACAGTGTTTGTAATAAGGATGTACAATTGGCTCATCACAGAAAGAAACAGAACTCATCTATGTAATAAAGACATTTGGGCATTAAGCACTATATGACACATTATGAAGGTAGATATATTAGATGTGATTCCTGGCTTCAAAACCACCACCTAGGGAAGAGCCAAGATGAACTGAGATATTTTTAAGGACAGTTTGATGATTGCATATTCATAAAAAAGAATATCTGCTTAATCCCCACATAAGCTTTTTAGTAGATTCACATGTTTGCCAACGCTGCAGGGCTGTACGCTGCCCCCAGTGCACTGGAGGACCCACTTCATGTGATGATGGGGCCCTTCAGGGTCCATAGAAGGTGGGCTCCTTGCTCTGAGGGCTGGCTGTGAATCAGGCAATGAAGAGCCATGGGAAGGGTGGCGCTGGGCACATCTAGAGTTCCCGTGGCTCCTTTAATAGCTTTTCAGGCTCCTTCTAACTCCCCTAGTCAGCTCTCACTGTTTTCTGGGCTCGGCCTTCACCTCACAGTTACTTCTAGGTTTTCATTCCTTTAGAATTGCTGTGGGGCTTCCCAGGTGGTGCAGTGGTTGAGAGTCCACCTGCCAATGCAGGGGACACATGTTCGTGCCCCGGTCCAGGAGGATCCCACATGCCGTGGAGCGGCTGGGCCCGTGGGCCATGGCTGCTGAGCCTGCGCGTCCGGAACCTGTGCTCCACAACAGGAGAGGCCACAACAGTGAGAGGCCCGCGTACCGCAAAAAAAAAAGAATTGCTGTGGACCAGGAAGCAAAATAACCAAGCATATTTCATTTAAGTCTAAAAATAGATATTAATACTATTGATAAAATGAATAATTTAATGCTACTCGGGCAATATTAAATGATCCTAGCCACTGGGATCCCCTGGGATCTGGCTGTGGGTTGGAGGAGGTCCAGTGGTGGGTAGGTCACAGTAGAAGAGCTTTACGTTAACTCAGTTAAAACGCTGACCTGCTAGCACTGAGTTACTTGTGCAGAGCAACTCCAGTGGAAGCCTCATTGGGGTGTTCCAAGAAGGCAAATGACTGCTCCCTGGTGTGTGGGTTAGGGGGTTAGGGATGGTAAGAAGGGTCTGTGGATTCACTCAGTGCAAAGACTTCAGCCTACCAGCTGGGTGACCTTGAGCAGATTATTTAACCTCTTGAAGCCTTAATACCCCTTCTTTAAAATAGGAGAGAAAAAGTACCCAGCACATAAGGTTTTTGTAAGGATTAATGAAAAGTTCATGTAAGGTGTTCAGCACACTGCCTGGCATACAATAAGCTTTCAGATGCTAGCGCTTATTAAAAACACACATGCACACAGCTTGGCTCCTCAGCATATTTCACCATGGGGGTTCATTTTCAAAAGCTAGGACACTTTAAAATGAGAATCTTCTCTTTTTTTCCACCAATTAAAACCTCTTGGTTAAAGAACAATGATAGAGCAAGAATGGATCTTATGGAATAGCACTTAGGATATGATGATGGGATGGAATATTTTCATGTAGGCATACATCAAAGGCTGGAAGGCTTTGGCAGGTGTGTGTTAATATAGGAAGTATCCCTTTAATAGTTAGATTCTGACCTGAGTTTAAAGGGCTGGAGGGGAAGATATGGAGAATTTTAGGCAAAGACCACAAAAGGAAGGAAGATAGTCATCTGAATAAGTTAGGCAGAAACTGGGGAGGGGATGAGATTAGGTGTTTACTAGTAGGGAGGCTTTCAGGGAAAGAACCACATCCTATGTAGCTTAAGCAAACATGGGACTTGATTAGCTCATGGAAGTGAAATCCAGGCTCCAGGCAGGGCTGGACGCAAGGTTCAAATGGTGTGGTGTGGGAAGGCCCCCGCCTCCACCTGGTAGATAGATTCTCTCCAGTGGTAAGCAAGACTCACATTCTTTTAGCTCAGTGCAGCGAGAAAGCCTATCTGAGAACCCAAATTTCAAGAGGTTTGGCTTGACCTGGGTCACAGGTCCAACTTTATCGCAGTCACTGTGGCCTTGGAGAAATTGGGTGCTCTGGGTGGAGGTGGGGGGCTGGTCAGCTGACTGAACCACATGGATGGGTTCACCACCACCAAGAGGAGATTTGCTCGCAGGAAACAGGGCAAAGGTGCTGGGCAGGCAAGAGGAACGTGGCCCCAGCTGGTAGTGCTCGGCCTAACCTCCCCTCACCATCTGCCAGTACCCCATGGGCATCTATACCTTCTGCTTCAGCTTGACACCAGCCCCCTGAGCCAATGAGACCCCCTGAGGTGACTGTGAAGTCACATGTGTTCCTGGAAACCCCATCATATAGCAGATAGTTGTCAAGAGGACTAAGTGTAGACAATGTCTTTGTTCCAAGAGATTTGGAGCTATGACAGAATTCGCTGAATACAAGGTCGACAGAGTGAAGAGTGGGGTGAGGTTATTGCTCGGGCAGTATTAAATAAGCGCAGCCACTGGGACCCTGTGGGATACAACCGCAGGTTGGAGGGAGTCCAGAGCTGGGTAGGTTATAGTAGACAAGTTGTGAGTTAACCCAGGTGAAGTGCTGATGTGCTAGCACTGAGTTACACGTGCAGCCTCATTTCTACTGTCCTTCCTACGTACCATATGTGGTCTTCAGTTCAATGGAATATTTTTCTCTCTAGTAGGACCATCTCAAGGACATTTTTGAGAGTTGTTTATTTACATTAAGAAGTAGCACACATCCTGTTCTTGCTATGCATGGTTCAAAGGCTTCTGGGTGAGGAGGCACATGGGGCTGGGGTAGGGACCAGAGGAAAGAAGGAGCACAGGTTACTAGAATGCTTTAGAAATCCTTTTCTGCTTCAGATAAGTGGCTAATTAAATTTGGGGTTGGCTACTGGAAAAGTGCCAATTATGGAAACGAGCATCTGTTGATCACACTTTGCTTCAGATGCTTGGCTCCTGACTAGAGCCGTGTTGGGGAGAAAGCGGGGAGCCGCGCTAGCACCACACACAGGCGTGGTAGGAGGAGTGATTCATCATATTTACTTTCAGGCTTTCATCTTGTAACAAGATTAATTCAGTAGAATTCAACTTCCAGAGAAAAATGGACCATTTATTGTTTCAGATTCAGGCTTACGCACAGCAGGTGGATTTTCCAAATTGCCTCATCTGACATTTCCTAGAAGTGTAAGCTAACAGGATTCCATTTTTTGGCGACTGGAAAGTTATATTTGAACATTCTACAAGTCAGTTGGCAGGACTGTGAATTTCAAACACTTAACTATCTTGCTTGAGCTGGAGCTTGATTTCGTCGAGTGATTTGCAACTGTGTGACAGTCCTTTTTTAGGTCTGGAAATCATCTCAGAAAATTTAAATCATTTGCCAAAGGTCACTGAATAATGTACACGTTAGAGCTGGGGACTGGTGAATATTGATGAGAATCCAGTTCTCTTATATCTCGGAGTCACTTGGAGAAAGTGACTGTCATTTGTGACGTGTGTAACTTTGTTTGCACATGGAGTAAGTGAAGATTTTTGACACCCATCTTCTCCTGCTGGCTTTTTCCCCTGGTACTTCTAGGGCTTGCTTACTGTGGTGTCTGCTCTTACCGTAAGTGAGCATGGAAAGCTACAAATCACATTTACTTTTCTTCTAGAAGCACATGTTCCTGCTGTGTTGGGCAGATTCAGCAGGCAAATCCACTTTGCCAACAGTGATACCATATTCCAGGTAATGATGTCCTTTGATCTTTTCAATTGGAAATGGTAGGCCTAAGCAAATTAAATCCAAGCAAGTACCATCAGTTAATGACTTCTTAATTATTAGATGTCTCATCTTCACCAGTTGTCTCTAAGATACCATATTAATTCACTATTCTAATATATTTGTCCATATTCCTTTGGGGGTTTCTTTTTTTTTGTAATTCATGTATTTTTTGGGGGGGGGAGCTTAAAATTACTTCATTTTATTCCAGATTGCATCCAAGCATAAACACACAACGTATTGCCTTTATAGCATAAAGGAAATCTATCAATAAAATTTAAACTATCAAGTTAACCTTTAAACTCCTCCAGAAAGAATCAGATACAGAAATGCAAGTAATACCACAATAATGTGCATATGAATTGCTATTAAATTTTTTTTTACTATGGTAGTATATATATATTTTATTTTTTTATACAGTAGGTTATTATTAGTTATCTATTTTATACAAGTTAGTGTATATATGTCAATCTGGGGGGTTCTTTATTCAATAATCCTTTAGGTTATTCTTTAGTGTTTTGTTTGTTTGTTTTTATGGGTGTCACAGATTTCCCCCGTATTCCTCTATATCTTTGGGATTATTTAACATATGTAGTCTTTTCCTGTTTATAGAATTTCTTTCTTTTTTTAAAAAAATATTTATTTATTTATTTGGCAGCGCCGGGTCTTAACTGTGGAACGTGGGATCTTTGTTACCTCGTGCGGCATCTTCCTTGCGGCATGTGGGATCTAGTTCCCTGACCAGGGATCGAACCTGGGCCCCCTGCATTGGGAGTGCAGCATCTTAGCCACTGGACCATCAGGGAAGTACTAGAATTTCTGATGTTTGGTAATAACTCAGGTAGATAAAATTCAGGCATTTTCTGGGGGTGTGGGTTTGAGAAGAGATGAGACAGTGGATGAGTTTGGATTTAGACTTATTTATTTAGGTGCCTCTGGTACACCCAGGTAGGTATGATCAGTATGCACTTAGAAATGGTTTGGAACTCAGACAAGAGTTCAAGGCTAGGTAGATCTTTGGAATTATCCGTTTTTAAGTAATATGTGACTCCATGAGAATAGATGTAAACATCCAAAGGAGAAAGTGTAAGTGGGAAAAAAGCTAGTATTAAGGGCAATCAGTGTGGTATGAGTGGCAGGTGAAGAGACAGGAAGACAGTGGATTCAAGGAGATTGGCAGAGAGAAGGTGAGAAGTAGTACTGAGAGGTTTTTTAGGATGGAGAGCGTTGACCATGTTTCTCAGGGAGAAGAGGGAGAGGGGGAATTACTAACAAGAGAGAAAATGAAGAAGAAAGAGGATGGGGGCTGTTGATGGTTTGAGGCGTCCAGGTGGTGGGGATACTATCAGAAGCACCATGTGGGTCTTGGAGGGGGGTACACATTCCTTCAGCTAGAAAGAAGGAGGTGAGTGAAAATGCAAGTTAGGAAGTAGAAAGGAGAGAAATGGAGGGAGATATCAGTCCTGATGCCCTTTCCCTTCTTTATGAAGCAGGAGGCTGGGTGATCTGCTGAGCAGGAAGGGAACGCTGGTAAAGTTTGGGAGCATCTTTATAAATTAAAATATGTAGTGTACCTAGATCTTGTTGAACTCATATATTACATTTCCATTTTGAAATCGAAGTCATTTTTCACTTCCTTCTGAACCTCATAACATCATGATCAAGAGACAACAACTGGGCTTCCCTGGTGGTGCAGTGGTTGAGAGTCCGCCTGCCGATGCAGGGGACGCGGGTTCGTGCCCCGATCTGGGAAGATCCCACATGCCGCGGAGCGGCTGGGCCCGTGAGCCATGGCCGCTGAGCCTGCACGTCCGGAGCCTGTGCTCCGCAGCGGGAGAGGCCACAACAGTGACCTTTGCATACCGCAAAAAAAAAAAAAAAAAAGAGAGACAACAACTTACAACAAAAGCCATGGAGGCATGAGGGTCCCAGCACTGCTTGTAAAACTCACCCTGGGAATTTCTGACCAGCTGAAGGCTTGCCCTCAGATGTGCACCTTGGTCTAATATAGCAAATCTATGCAGATCTGATTGATGGCCGAGTAATTTATGTCTTAACTAAGCCCATAAATTGACACACTGTTTGAGATAGTTCTATCGTCTTTGGAGATAGAGTAAAAACTCCTTGGGGTAGGGAGGTCCCCTGAGAAACGTTAGTGTTCCTGAAGTAATAATAGGCTAGAAAGCCTTTTATTGTGGGATGCGTGTGATAGCTAAGAAATGGAAAGAAATAAATGTGAGTCACACAAAAACCTCATTCCATGACCTTCAGCCCATATTTAAGAAAATGCTGTGAGGAACTTTAATATTAGATATTTTATTTATATTTTATATAATATTTATAATTGCTATATACTTTGGCTTCACCTGGGATGAGAAATCAGCCGCACATCGTTTCACTTTCCTCCTGTTTTAACATACTTGCTGTTGCATGAGGCAGAATCTCCTTTAGCAGAGTGATCAGCTATGAGGAAAGGGAGCGGGGAGGACATACAGGCTTCTGTGTCTCAGTGGAGCCCTTAGAATTTTCAGACTTGCTCTATTTTCCTTCAGGACTCTAACTTTGCCCTGGATTTCCCACTTGGGAGCCTAACGTGGAGTAAGCCCAGAGCAGGCTCCCTGCCCCCATGCATCCACAGAACTCAGCAAAAGCTTGCCTCGTCTTGTCCGGACTTCCCACCCCACCTCAGGGCTAGGTACAAAGCAGCTGTCCAAACCTGAGGGAGGGCTGGCTAGAACCTGTTCACTGTTGGCCAGTGGGCAACTTTGGGGCCACTGGTGCTGTGGCTCTCAAGGCCCTGCTAATAGGCACACTCAGTTACACACAGGTTGGGGAAGGCTGAGGGAAGCACAGTCTGGGGTGACTTAGCCCTCCCTTCAGCCCAACCGACAACACAAGACCCTCACATACAGAGTGAACCGAGTGAAAAAGTTAAGGAAAATTAGAACAGGAAGCATTGGAAAGATTTTGCCTTCACTTAAAATTTCCCAGCTTTTCTTTTTAAAAGAAAATCAATGAATTAGCATCCGTTAAGCATTGGTATTCACGGCTTATAAATAC
This sequence comes from Globicephala melas, assembly GCF_963455315.2. NCBI lineage: Eukaryota > Metazoa > Chordata > Mammalia > Artiodactyla > Delphinidae > Globicephala > Globicephala melas. Next base: position 127,304,205 of record NC_083315.2, read on the forward strand.
TTTCTAAGACTTTGTAGTGCTCACTGTAGGTGTGTAGCGGAGCTGTAGTTTTGAACAGTGCCCTTAGACCTCACTTAATTTTTCCCTTTCCAGAGGGTGTGTTCCCCTCTCACATCATAATGAACCTCTTGAAAACAGGTTGAAAAAAGGAGATTCTTTGGTCAGACACAGATCCTGAGGCTTTTGCCCTCCAGCGCTGACAGATGTGAGAGAGGTCTTGACCTCTAACAGAGGATTTGTCTGCTCACTATGTCCGCCTGGCCAAAGCTGGCGAAGCAGCCAGGAACAATCACAGATGTGGGGACGCTATGTCCCCAGCCACTGTCGTGACCCCTTGGACAGACTCTTCCTGCTGTGTGTGTGCATCTTCCTTCCTGTTTTTTTGTTTTGTTTTTTAAATTGAAGTAGAGTTGCTTTACAATATCGTGTTAGTTTCAGGTGTACAGCACAGCAATTCAGTTATAAATATATATTCTTCTTCAGACTCTCTTCCCTTATAGATTTGTTACAAAATATTGAGTATAGTTCCTTGTACTATACAGTGGGTCCTTGTTGGTTATCTATTTTATATATAGTAGTGTGTATATGTTAATCCCAACCTCCTAATTTATCCCTCCCCTCCCTTCCTTCCCGTTTTTATCAAGTGTTTTCTGTTTTCTCCTGAATCTTCAAACACAGTTTGTGTCTTATTTACTGTTGGATGTATCGAGGACACTGTTTTCCTGCCTCTGAAGAGCTTAAAAAACAGGCCATATTCCTATTTTTCTGAGAATTTAGTTCTGCTTCTAAGTAGGGAGATGAAAATACTTTCTAATTCTATAGTCCTTAAGCTTATCCTCCCTCTTAACTTTACCAGGTAGCCAACAGGACTCATGGGCATCAGGGTAGAGGTAAGAGGGGAGAGATAAAGTGAAAATGTTGTTCTGAATGTGGGTGCTTGGCAGGTCTCTCTGTGCCTGAGCCGGGGAATTGCTATAGTAATCTAAAATCAACAGGAGAAGCGATCCAGGGCCAAGTACCGGGCAGCAATCAGGGTCATGGGTTGCAAGTTGATCTGGGAGTGAAATTACGAGCCTGTGTAAAGCTTTTACAGGGCTAGATTCCAGGAAATAAGGCAAATATATTTCCAAGGTAGCTCATTTAAAGCTGGAGCTTACAAAACTTTAACACCCTTTTGTTCTCCCTAAGTGGCTGGGAATGTAGTGGACCGTGGGCTAGTTTGTTTTCTGCTCAGCATCTCCCTTTCCATCTGGAGGCAATGCCACATTGTGTGTCAAGGTGCAGTGCTCCACCCTGTATCAAGGGCGATCCCTCCTCCCTACGCCAGACATTCAGGGTAGGAACCAGTCTCAGCCAGTCAGACCCTCCTCTCTGGGACTTTGAATATCAAGGGAGTGAAGCAAAGATTCAGAGATGGTTCAGAAACCACTTGCGGCGATGATGTCGTGCTGTGGGCAGCAGTGGAGTTCTAGCAGGGGCGGACAGTCCTGTGGCATGACCTTGGCTGTGGTCCCTACTGCCCATCCTCTCTTGGTGTCCAGCCTGTTTCCTGAGTCTTGGCCTCCAGCCCTCCCATTCATCCTATGAACTCTTCAATATCCTCCCAATGCACTCCAGCTGAGAAAAAGTGAGCATGGCTGTCTTCTGCTGCTTGCAGTCAAGCATTAGATTGGGCCGTCTGATGTTCCGGTCCTCAAATGCAAAGAGGTGTTTCTGGTGCTGCTAGTTGGTCTCTATCTAGAATGGTCTGGCACCACGTGTGCTGTGCCCCTCCACGTGAGAGCCTCTGTACTTAGAGATTTTAAGACAAGTCTAGAGTCAAGGGTTTCTGGCATGTTACCAAAGTGGACACAACTAACTTAATGTAGAGAGGAATTTCACTGAGTAAGGGCCCTAAATAGTCAATGTTTGCAGGTGTGACTCCCAGGCCGCAGACCTAGGTGGCAAGGGATACTGAGTTTTTTCATGTATTTAAATCAACTTAACTTCAACCTCACCTTTTCCTACACAGCAAAAAGGAAATATACCCACAGGCTTACCTGACTGCCCCCCAGAGCCTCCTCACCCCAAGGGTTGTTTGGAAGCCCCGGGTCTCATAGTGCCAAGATACAGGGGAAGGCCCTCTGGTCTTCAGTCCCTGGACTGTATTGGTGTCCTCTGAGACACCCACTGCCCTGGCAAGTACAGTCCCTTCAAACCTACTGGCTCTGTTTTTTTCCCCTGTGGCACTTAGAGCCTGGGGACCTTTGGCAAGGCTACTGCCTAGAGTTCTATCTCTTTAGGTGTATTATAAAGCTGAGCCTTTGAACATTTGGTCACCTCCTTAGGGCACTATTATGGAGATGGCTCTGGGCCCTGATGCATGAGGGACCCATAGACCTCTGTCCTTGCCTCCTGTCTCCTGGAATCTTTTAGTTTGATGAACATTCCACTTTCTTCATGTTTCCCTTACATGTCCCCCCAACCCGCCTACCATACACGCACCCCACAAATTAATCAATGGCTTAAGCTTTTGAAAACAAAAGAAGGAAAATGTATTGCAGGCAACTTGTGCCTTATGCTCTGCCGCAAGCATCCTTTGCTCAAATGGTAGAAGGGAGAGAGCAGTCATTGCATGCGGTGGGAGGGGAATAAAAACAAATTAATAGGTTAAAGAAAAGTCTTGTCAATAGCATTTAAAATTAATGAGGGGAAAAAGAAAACAGAAGTGCTGAAATGCTATCAGCTGCCAGACAGAAGGGTTAATTGGCTTTGTATTTGGTGTCACTATCTTCTTTGATTTCTTAAAGTTTCATAAGTGATGCAACCTCATCTCTAAGCTATTCTGGTATGAATAATGTCACTCCCTCCTTTACCCCTCTAACTTTTTAGAGTAAGGAATGAGGAGTGTTTCTTGTCTACATTCTGTAAATCAAGTCAGCAATTCTAGCTCTAATTAATATGGGACTTCTACTCCAGCTGGAAACAAATATTTGTGTAACAAATGAAAGAGCATGTAATCCACAATCAAGCTTCTTACTGAGCCCCTTGTCCCAGCTGCTTCTCTGAATAGAGTCCACTTATTATTATAGTCTCCAATCTTGTGTGGCAAGGCAGCTTAGGTGAGGTATCTCTGTTGGTGTGTGAGCCTAGTAATTTACTGATACATTTAAAACAAGCATATGCTAAAATCTTTTATTCATTATAGATGCTGATTCCAAGAAGAAAAGGATCCCCATTTTGGGAATTTACAGGTCTAATTCATCCCACACATATGAAAGCTGGATTCTGGTAAAATTGATGAATCACTAGATGAGGGAAGGTCAGGTCTTCTTAAACGCATAACCATGATTGACTTTGAGTCACAGAAACTCTGATGCAAATGGGTTTAAACAATAGGGGGATTTATTGTTCCATTTAAAAGGCCAGAGATGGGTTGGTTCTAGAATTGGTTAATCCAGTGGCTCGGTGACATCATGGTAGACCTAGGTTCTATCCAACTTTCCTCTCTGCCACCCTCTAGGCATCGGCTCCTCCTTTATGGTCCCAAGACAGCTGAAGCACTTCTAAGCACCGAATCCCAGCAGGATTTCCAGAGTCAGAGGGAAGGAATGGTTACTTCTTGCCTGTCACTCCTTATTAGCAAGAAAATTTCTCCCAGAACTATGCCCCCACCCAGCAGATTTTTTCTCATGTCTCACTGGCTAGAATTGAATTGAGAACACCGCCTCAGGGCTTGACCACGGTGCCCTTTCCATGGCACCTGGCCATGGGGACCAAATTTGGGTTTTCTCAAGAGAGGAAGGGATAGGTTAAGTCGGGTGACCAGCAGTGTATATCATGCCAGCTTATCCCCCATGAGCTAATAAATGGCTTGTAAATATGTTTTCTGGAATGTAGTTAGAAGTAAATATATGATGTTAATAATACTCTATTAACTGCTTTTTTTTTTTAGCCTCAATTTTAGTTCCCCAACCAGGGATTGAACCTGGGCCCCCAGCAGTGAGAGCACGGAGTCCTAACCAGTGGACTGTCAGGGAATTCCCTATGCTATTAACTGCTAAATGTTTCATTTGAACTTTCATCAGCTTTTGGAAGACACAAAATAATTTTTAGCGAGCACCTTTAAGGATCTAATCCAGATCATTTTCACTTATTTCAGAGATGTGTTAGGAGTCAGGGAGATGTCATACGATGTGGCGGCTCCTACTTCTTGAGAGTCATCCTGAATTCTAAGATGTCTTCCCCAGCTCCTCGTCAGACTCATCCAGTCATTGTCTCCACATCTTGGTCCTTTGCTCTTTGCTATGCCCTGTACACACCTGCTCCTCTAGAGAGGGCATCTACTTATGTGATGCTCCTATCACAACCATGTGAATCATGCCCAACTTTACACTTTGGTTCTTTCTTCCAGGTGCTAACCTCACATTTCCATATGACTGGTGGATATTTCCAGTTGCATATATTGCTAGTAACTCAAACTCAACACACTTAATATCATCATACCTTCCCTCATCATCTGCAATTTTATTCCTATCATTTAATGAAGGCCAACCAACTCAAATTCCATCTTCTTTGTGAAGAACTTTCTGATTGTCATCTGTCCAATGAAACAGTATGTATCAAGTGCCTATCGTAGGCTTGACCTATTGTAGACCCAAGTATAAGGTGGTGAGCAAGCCCCCATGGAGCATATGTTCTTGTGCAGTGATATAGCAGATAATGAGTGACCAATCATCCCAGCTAGAGCTGATCTCTTATCTCTGATCTTCTAAAACTTTCACTGTCTATATAATAAAGATACAGTGATAGCAAAGGTGTACCTTGGAGAGAATTTGGACAGGGTGCTGTTCTAAGTGCTTAAAACGTAATAACTCTTTTAACCTTCACAACAACCCTGTGAGGTGGCACTGTTTGCCCTACCATTTTTACAGAGGACGAAACTAAGACAGAGAGGTTAAGAAACTCACTCAGGTTTACAAAGCTAGTAAGTGATGAGTTTGCTTCCTTGAAAGCCAGGAAAGTAAAATTAGAATAAATTCTATTTTGAGTAAAAATAAAATATTGAAACTGAATGTGATTTTTAATACACCTACTTTTTCATTTTCAATATTTCCTCAACCCCATCAATGTCCCAGAAAAAAAATAACAGTAAAAAAATACAATGAGGGCTTCCCTGGTGGCGCAGTGGTTGAGAGTCCACCTGCCAATGCAGGGGACGCGGGTTCGTGCCCCGGTCCGGGAGGATCCCACATGCCGCGGAGCGGCTGGGCCCGTGAGCCATGATCGCTGAGCCTGCGCGTCCGGAGCCTGTGCTCCGCAACGGGAGAGGCCACAGCAGTGAGAGGCCCGCGTACCGCAAAAAAAAAAAAAAAAATCAAACATCTATGTAGGGACACACATTTTTTTCTTTTGCTTTGGGCTCCACTATGACTTGACACAGGATTGTTGGAGCCTGTCTGTATTTAAACTTTTGCTATTTTGTGCATCATGAGTTTTTTGTATTAATTTTGATTTTTAAAAATATTGCATTAAAATATTATTTATCTTGATCACCAAGTTTTTGGCACCCTTGTAAATTTTGTGCCCAAGGGGAGTGTCTCACTCTAATCCTGGCCTTGAGTGGTAGAGCTGGGATTCAAACTGAGGCGACCTGGTTCCAGGTCTGTACTTTTAACCACTGCACAGCTCATGTCCTAGAATTGTTGATTTTTGTATCTATATCTACATACCACTGTTCATTCCAATTAAACTAAAAGTGCCTTAAGGGCATAGACCAGTTGTCATACTGCCCTCCTGTATTCCTAAAGCATCTGGCATGGTGTGTGTTTGGCACATAGGGTGCCTGATAAAGGTTGGCTGAAAGGGGGTCAAAAGACCCCCTTTTCTAGTGGGCTAAAATTTACCATCACCACCAGCTACTTTTACCACAATTTGCAGTTTTGCTTTCTTTACTGCACTTTCCCTCTTACATATGGTATTTTAATTTTATAAAAATAATTAACTGAATAACCCATTTCATATAAAGATAATGAACACATGTTAACAAAAACATTATGAAAATAAAATGCTTTCTTCAAACTAGTATTCTCTTTTTAGTGAAACTTTCTGCATTTTCCAGAAATATATGGCCTTTGGGAAGAACATTTATAGGTTTTAGTTTTGTAAGCAAACAGATGAGTATAGTAAAGAGAAGGCAGAATGTTCATTGACATAATTATCAGCTCTTTGGTTACAATGTAGCAGTTTCTGAAGTACAACGGTTCTGTGATTTATGCTTCCCTACAAACTAGAGCTCTGCTCATTACCTCTTACACCCGGCTGGGGATCCGCTTCACCTGTGGGTGTACCCTTCTCAGTGTAGTAATACCCTTCTCAGTGTAGTAATGACACGCCTGGGTGGTTATATTTTCTCCAGCACTACTTCTGGGAATGACAGGAAGAGATGAGTATTTTCTCTCCTGCCACTGAACTTAGAAATGTGGCTTTTTTTTTTTTTTTTGGAAGAGGGAATCAATAATGAACGCAGCGATTTCGTCATTATATAAAAGCCATTGACTTGTTTTTCTGTACTTTAACATCCTCTGAGCAGGTTTGAGCAGCTTTTGAATTTTATCTTTGCGTATTCTATAGTTACCAAAATTCTATAGTATACTATACTAAGGTGTAGTCTATTCTATACTTTACTATAGTAAATATAGAATTCTATACTTTCTAGTTTATTTACTGATTTTACAATAGAGCCTTTCCAGAGCAGAGCCAGGCAAATTGTCACTTGCTTGACACTTGGGAATCATATGGTTTCTCCCTTACGCTCTGGGGTTCTGCAGGGAATATAATAGTGTACTCAGGCTAACTTGGAAATCATACTGTTATGCGATGCAGTATGAAACACTGTGTAATTACCAAAATTCTGCAGCTATTAATATTTGCCTAATTTTATGAGGAAACAAGGTGTGAGGAGAACTGGATAGAATTGTGAGTTTGTGCTAAAGGCAGTTTTACTGAATGTCATCCTCCCCGTTAGATCTGTGCCCTGAAAACCTTGCTCTATCTTTGGTGCAGACACAACCTCATGCATTTTAGGGGAAGAAGACATGCTCCTGGAGAGCATATTATTTTCTCAGCATAGCCTTTAGCTACTCCAGGGGCACATCTGTGTTCATCACTTAGACCAGCGTAGACTGTTAACGGATGGCAGCAAACTTAAGGCTTAACCAAGACTCAAGTCCATTGTAACTTCTATTTTAATAACCTGAGCAGAGAAAACAGTTTAGTAGGTCATCTGAGTGAAACCGGCGAGAGACAGTTTCCAAATACATGAAGGAGAGTAGCAAGAAGAGTTGGTACAAAATGAGAAAAACAGTTACAAAGGGTGGTGGGGCCCAGTGCCTAAGTCCTGGTGTGGATGTTACCTCTCTGAGTTCTCAGGAAAGGCAGGAACCTTTTGAAAATAAGGCAGCCAGAACTCTATCTGAGGTAAGCCAAGCTTAGACCAGGCACAGCAGAAGTCGACGAGCATCCTTTCTACTCCTGCCTCGAGGCTGGTTCTATGTACCACGGCAGGGCGCTTGAAATTTAGAGACATGAGGGTTTAGAGTTCACTTCTAGTCTTAGATTTAGATGTCAAATGTCTAAGAAAGTAACAAATGGGGAGTTCTGGAAGGATGTGATTCAAGAAACAAGAACTGGGGGTCCGATCGCACCGGCGCGGGGTCCATGGCGTCGTTCAGGCCGCCGCCGCTGCTCTGCCTGCTCTTGCTGCTGGTGGAGCGGCGCAGCCCGGCTTCCACTTCCGCCCGGGCTGTCAGCCCCTGGCGGGAAACAGCTCACCCAGTTGGGGCGCAAGACATACCCCCGGCCTCGTGAGTACCTGTCCCCATCGGATCTGCCCAAGAGCTGGGACTGGCGCAACGCGGATGGGGTCAACTACGCCAGGGTCACCAGGAGCCAGCACATCCCCCAGGACGGCGGCACCAGCGCCACGGCCGACCGGAGCCCCAACAGGCGCAAGGGGGCGTGGCCTTCAGTGCAGCACGTCATCGACGGCGGCAACGCCGGCTCCTGGGAGGCGGGCGACCACCTGCAGGGGTGGGAGCACGCCCGCCCGCGCCGCATCCCCGACGAGACCCGCAACAACGACCAGGCCAAGGACCAAGAGTGTGACAAGTTTAACCAGTGCGGAACCTGCACCGAATTCAAAGAGCGCCGTGTCATCCAGAACTACACCCTTTGGGAAGTTGGCGACTATGGCTTGGTCTCCAGGAGGGAAAAGGTGATGGTAGAAATCTACACAAACGATCCCATCAGAGGCGGTACGATGGCAACAGAAAAGAGGTCTAACTACTCTGGAGGCATCTATGCTGAATACCATGACAAGGCCTACATAAACCACATCATTTCCGTGGCCGGGTGGGGCGTCAGCGATGGGATGGAGTACTGACTTGTCCGGAATTCATGGGGCGAGCAAGGCTGGATGAGGATAGTGACCAGCACCTACAAAGGTGGGAAGGGTGGGCTTCCCTGGTGGCGCAGTGGTTGAGAGTCCGCCTGCCGATGCAGGGGACGCGGGTTCGTGTCCCGGTCCGGGAGGAAACGACATGCCGCGGAGCGGCTGGGCCCGTGAGCCATGGCCGCTGGGCCTGCGCGTCCGGAGCCTGTGCTCCGCAACGGGAGAGGCCAAAAGACGGGAAGGGTGCCGATTACAACCTTGCTGTTGTAAGCTGTTGCACATTTGGGAACCCCACCGTTTAAGGCAGACGTCTCCAACGAGCAGTTCTTAAAGAAATGATCTCATGAGCCGTAACCAGAGGGGATCCCATCATCATGGGCACTGGGTTGGTACTGCCATGGTTCGAGAGAACTGGGGGTTGATGTTCAAGTATCTGACGCCTGGTAACGGCACTGAGCACGGAGGAGAGACACCCGTCAAAATGCCTCATGGGCTGAAAGAGTGATCCCAGGGGAGAGTCTGAGGGGGGCGACTTAGCACCTGCACAGGACTGCTTCCTGTCATGATGATGGCAGCGAACCATCTACCTGGAGAAGAGTGATCACCAGACAGTGAATGATGTGACCTGTGTTTTCTTCAATAGATGATTTGGCAGCTATGGTTTGTGATGTATTTAAGAGGTAAAAACAGTTCAGACTTATCACCAGTTCCTTTGTCACCTTGAAATCAATGGTGGGGTAGTGGGGGGAGATGGCAATTTCAAGATGCCAAGGGATGAATAAAATACACACTTCAAGAAGGGAAGGAAGGAACAGGGAAGGAGGAGGGGAAGGAGACGGAGAGGGAGGGAGGAGAGAAGGAAGGAAGGGAGGAAGGAAAGAAGATAAGGAAAGAAACGAAAAAGAAAAAAAAAAAGAAACAGGAACTGAGAGCCCATCATGGGGCAGGGTGTTGGCCCCAGGACTGGAGACATGGGCTTGATTAGACACAATGCTGCCCACATGGAGCTGTGGTCTGTCCAGGATTATGTGTCTTACATTCCAGCCCACTGTAGGTTTCCAAGATGGGATGGGGTTGGATAAAGCACAAGTACACTTTCAGAACCACGTGCTAATATGTGTGGAAATAATAACTAGAAAAGTCTGCAGTGATAGGACTCTGTTTTCTTCCCCTACTTTAGTGGTATTGCCCACACTTCAAATAACCTTTGTATTACGCATCTTCCGCGCCGTGTTTCTTCAATACCTGCCTTGACTTCTCTCCTGCTAAGCTCTGCTCTACCACACACTTTTACCTCCCTAGAGAGCTAATTATAAGCCTGTATTTTAGTGTCTACTTACAAGGAAAGCTTGTGTCAAAAGCAGCACATATCTATATAGAAATTGCAAAGAGTGTAAGTCCAGAACAGCGATGAAGCAATGCCCATGGATATGTTCACCAAGTAATGACTCAGGGAAGTTGAAACTGGTCTGGTCAGGATAGTGCTGGCAACTGGATGCCTAATAAGTGTTTATTGACAATAATCATCATGATAATGATAAAATGACCTGGTATAAGTTTATTTGGGACGTTTTCTACCAATAATAAGGGGGCAGAGGAACTTCTATGCTCATCAAGATCAGAGCTTAGAAAAAAAAAAAAGATCAGAGCTTAGGCTACTTCAGCCTTGTGGGTAAGTTTACACCTTTGCAGGCCCATCAGGTTTTTCACTAGTCCTTCCATCTTGAGAAATAATGCTTCTGATGTAATAGTAGCTTAGAATATTTGAGCATTAGGTCTTAAGTGACTTTTAATCACAGGCTTTCTTGCTAACGTTACAATCTCTTTTAGGCCTTTGGTCTCCTGAGCCAGTTCTGCATAGCTGGGGTGCTATTATCACTTTCTTTTCTCTATTTCAAGGGTATAAGGTGTAAGGGGGAAAAAAAGTAGAAGTAGGAATAGTTTAAGTGTGCATTTACATCTTGGATTTTGAAGAGGAAACTCAGATCTTCCAAACTGTCTTTTATCATCTATTCAAGGTCTAGAGCACTATAGAAGTTCCCCTCCCCTTAAAACAAAACAAGAACTTTTTTCAGAGCTTCCATGCACTTTTGTGTTTATAGATGGAAATATCTGTGAGATTACACATTTTCAAGCCTTACTGCAGATCCCTAGTTCTAGTGGGATTATATAAAACCTGGTATTGTTGAAAACCCTCCTTCTGTCTTCCATTCTTGAAGCAGGATTGAACATTTTATCAAATTGACAACAAGGGAGTGTTTTACCTGCTTGACTTAGTCTTACTATTTTATTTCAGTGCAGTGTGTCTACACCCTGCTGGGTGTGGAGGCCATGACTCACCTGGAGAGAGGATGTTGTTCACTGGCGGCATCCAGGGTGTTGCAGGATGACTGAGGCACTTCTCATTTGGACTTGGTGCCATTTTGTTCCTTCCCTTGTTCTCGTTGGATATTTACTTGGCTACTTGCTGCCAAGGAGAACCAGTCCGTTGAGTATTCAAATATTAACTCCTCTTTCTACACAAGTGGCCAAGCAAGTTTTTACTGGAAATGTAGCCTGGTGCCTGAGGAAAGATGGGGTGGGGAGAAGAGAGATTGAGGTTAAAAGGCAAAGGGACCTGCAGAAAATAGCTTTTCTGTCTGATTACAAGTTTTATGACACTTTTCCATTGTCCATAATCTTTGTGCACAAGCTTAAGAAAACATTTAGTGAGAATAACGTCACATTAATCAATTTGTACCAAGAAGCTTCCTCTTCCTGCTGCACCACCATCCGCTTGGCCCATTAGAGCTCAGAGAAGGATCTGACCCCTGGCGGTCTGACTCCTGTGAGTCACATTTTGTACATAACACCTCCTCCCTTCACCACCTCTCAGACTAAGCAGGTGCCCAGAGCTCTAGTGGTTACAGGCCAGGTAAAGCTGTGGGGAGAAGCTATCTGGATGGAAACAGCTGCACTCAGGTGAAGGGTGGAAGCTGTACACCAGGCACCCGGTTCCTCCTGAGGTTATCAATACTCTCCTTGTTCTCAGAGGCTCACTCACCCCTGTATCCTTCTCTTTCCCTCCTGTGGGCACTTCCGGAGCTGGGTAGCTTGAGTACAACTCTTACCCAAAGCTTTTCCTCTCTTTAAAAAAATATGTGACTAATTTATCAAGAGTTATATCCAAGAGTGTTCAAATTGGGTATTTGGGGTAGTTAGTCCCAAACCCAACTGTATATCAGAAACATGGGAGCATGGAAGAGGGAGAAGTTGGTTTAGAAATACACATTCCAAAACAACAAAGTCCTACTGTATAGCACATGGAACTATATTCAATGTCCTGTGATAAACCATAATGGAAAAGAATATGAAAAAGAATGTATATGTGTATAACTGAATCACTTTTCTGTACAGCAGAAATTAACACAACATTGTAAATCAACTATACTTCAACAAAATAAATTTTTAAAAAAAGAAACACACATTCCAGGACTAGATAGCTTTATTGGAGAATTCTACCAAAAATTTAAAGAAGCATTAATATTACTCTTTCTCAAAATCTTCCCAAAAATTGAACAGAAGGGAACACTTCTTAACTCATTCTATGAGACCAGCATTACCCTGATACCAAAGCCAGTAAAAGACACAACAAGGAAAGAAATCTATAGACCAGGACCCATTAAGAATATAGATTAAAAAAAAAATACTAGCAAATCAAATTCAGTGACATATTAAAAGGATTATATACCATGACCAAATAGAATTTATTCATGGAATGCAAGGATAGTTCAGCATTTAAAAACCAATCACTATAAGAACAAACGTATAGACAACAAGAGGGGAAGTGGCCGGTTGGCAGGGGTGGGGGGGTTGATGGTGGTGGGATGAACTGGGAGATTGGGATTGACATATATACACTAATTCATAACTAATAAGAACCTGCTGTATAAAAAATAAATAAATTTCAAAAATTCAAAATAAATAATTAATTTTTAAAAATCAATCACTATAATATACCACATTAATACAATAAAGAAAAAACCCCACAGAATCATTTCAATTGATGCAGAAAACCATTTGACAAATTCAACACTCAATGACAAAACTAGAAACAGAAGGAAACTTCCTCAACTTATAAAGGCCATATATGAAAAATCCTCAGCTAATATCCTACTCAATGGTGAAAGACTGAGAGGTTTTCACTTAAGATTAGGAAAAAAAGAAGGGTGTCTGCTTCCTTCAACATAATATTGGAAGTTCTAGCCAGAGAAATTGGGCAATAGGAAAAAAGGCATCCAAATTGGAAAGAAAAGAGTAAAATTATCTCTGTTCACAGACAACAGAATCTTTTATGTAAAAAATCCTAAGGATTACACACACACACACACACACACACACACACACAACAGCTAGAGTTAATTTTAAAAATGTAGCAGTTGCAGGATACAAAATAACACACAAAAAATCAGTTACATTTCTATACATTAGCAATGAAAAATCTGAAATGGATATTAAAAATATCATTCCATTTATCAGGGTGTCAAAAACAATATAGTATTCAGGAATAAATTTTTAATCAAGGAGGCTAAATACTTGAACATTGAAAATTACAAATCATTGCTGAAAGAAATTAAAGAACACTTAAATAAATGGAAAGACATCCTGAGTTCATGTACTGGAAGACTTCATATTGTTAAAAGGAAAATATTGCCCAAATTGCTCTACACATACAATGCAATCTCTTTCAAAATCCCAACAGCAGTTTTTTTTTTTCAGAATAGAAAAATCTATTTTAAGATTCATATGGAAGCTCAAAGGACCTGGAATAGTCAAAACAACGTTTCAAAAGAAGAACAGAGTTGGAGATCTCACACTTTCTGATTTCAAAACTTACTACAAAGCTACAATAATCAAAGCAGTGTGGTACTGGCATAAGGATGGGCATATAGACCAGTGGGATAGAATAGAGATCCTAGAAACAAAACCTTGTATATGTGATCAAATGATCTTTGACAAGGGTGCCAAGACCATGTGATAGGGAAAGGACAATCTTTTCAACAAATGGTATGGGGAAAACTAGATATCCACATGCAAAAGAAAGAAATTGGACACTTTCCTTATACTATATACAAAAATCCGTTTTGTTTAGGAACAAAGACCTAAACTTAAGAGCTAAACTATAAAACTCTTAGAAGAAAACACAGGAGAAAATTTTCATTACATTGGACTTGGTTATGATTTCTTGGACATGACACCAAAAGCACAGGCAAGAAAAGAAAAAATAGACAGACTGGACTTCAACAAAATTAAAAACTTTATTGCATTGAAGGACACTCTTAATAGAGTAAAAGGACAACCCACAGCATGGGAAAAATATTTGCAAGCCTGATAAGGAGTTAATATTCAGAGTATATTAAAAACTCCTATAACTCAACAGCAAAAAATCAAAACAAAACCTAATTTTAAAATGGGCGCATTAAATGATGTATTTTAAAAAATAAAAAATAAAAAAATAAAATGGGCAAAGGACTTGAACAGACATTTCTCCAAAGAAGATATACATATGGCCAATGAGCACATGAAAAGATGCATGAAGATAGTCGTGAGGAAAATGCAAATCAAAACCACAAAGAGATATCACTCCACACCCCTTAGGATGGCTATTACCCAAAACAAAACAAAATAAAACACAACAAAAAACAAACAAAATAACAAGTGTTGACATAATTGTAGAGAAATTGGAACTCTCGTGCATAGCTGATGGGAATGTAAAAAGGTGCGCTGTTGTGGAAACCAGTTTAATGGTTCTTCAAAAAGTTAAACAGCATTACATGTGACCCGGCAATTCCACTCCTTGGTATATACCCAAAATAACTGAAAGCAAGCACTGAACCAGAAACTTGTATACCATTCACAGTAGCTGAAAAATAGAAACAACCCAACTGTTTTACCAAGAGATGAATGGATAAAGAAAATGTGCTTTATACATACAATGGATATTGTTTAGCCATAAAGAGGAATGAAATTCTAATACATGTTATAACGTAAATGAACCTTGAAAATATTATGCTAAGTAAAATAACAAAATGACAAATATCATATGATTCAATTTATATGTGGTACCTGGAAAGTAGAATAGAGATTACCAGGAGCTGGGCGGGGCAGGGGGAGGAAGAAATGGAGAGTTATTTTTAAACCCTTGCAGAGTTCCTGTTTGCGATGATTAAAATGTTTCAGAATGGATAGTAGTGATGATGGCATAATGCTGTGAGTGTATTCGTGCCACTAACTTGTACACATAAAAATGGTTTAAGTGGTAAATTTTATATTATGAATATTTTATCATAGTTAAAAAAAAAACCTTTTTTTAAAAACAATACACATACCAGGGCCCCATTCTTGAAGAACTGAGAGGCTGATGTGGTAAACATGGGGTGGGAACCTGGAGTCTGTATTTTCTTTGAAATGCCTTCTTGTCTTTCTCAGGCATAGACAGGTTTGGGAATTTAGGATTTACTCTCTGTCAACTCTTTCCAAGGGGACTGATGCCATTCTGTGAGGAAATGCTCACCAGTCTATGAGGAATGCGTGTTTTTCATGGATCTAAGTGTATTAAACTTAAAATGCTGCTTTTAAAATCTGAGATTGTCATGATCACATTGTTTTGGTATTGAGGTGCCCACTCATTTATGGTAGCAAGAGCCAGGTTGTTTTTTAAAATGTCTGTACTTGGGTAAAATAAAAATGAGCAATTCTTTTTTGGGTTCCCCCCCAAATTGTGAAATTTTAATGGTTTGTTGAATTCCAGAGGCTGGAAACCTTCGCTGCAGGTGCCAGCCATTTGAAAATATGGTAACAGAGACCGCTCCTGCTACTTATTTGTACAATAAGAAATTGAAAGGATCTATACATTTTTCTGTTGTTCGCAGGATCCTTGAGCAAAAAATGGGAGAGTTGAAACTGACAGTACTAAGATGTTATTCCTCCTGCTGTGTGTTGCAATGTTCTTCCTCCAGAGGTGGAGATGGGGCCGGGAGGGTATAGTATAACTCTTCCCGGAGAAGATGCCTTCTGGTGCCCCCCAGTTGCCCTTGAAGGCCCCCCCTCGCCTCCCTGAGTTTGGGGGCTGAGGAAGGGCAGGGGCCGAGGAACAGCCGTTGCTAAGGGGCTGCGTCTGACGGGAATGCGGCGTCTGTGGGAGCCACACCTACCCCGCCCTTTAGGCAGATTAGTTAATTATTGAAAAGTGCTTGGGAAGCACAAAGGGCTGGAGAGACTCCATGTGCTGTTGCTCAGGCCTGTGTGGGAGCTGGCATTTCTGAGACACTGAGGCTCCTCCAGGAGTCTGTGGAACAAGAAACAGTTCTTCGCTGTCGTGGTGCAGGCTTCTCAGGATCTGTCCCAGGAAACAGACAGACGGTTCCAGGGAATTCTTATACGGTGCATTCTATCTCCAGAGAGAAGTTAAGTTTCTTTTGTGATAGGATTTGTAAGATATTTAGATAAATGAGCCACATCAGACTTCAGTTTTGTTTTCTTGTTTTAAATTTTGTTTGTTTTAAAAGTTTACATTCAGGTCATTTATACATAAACAAGATCATATAATATGTTCTGTCCTGTGACTTACTTTTTTTTTTTTTAACTTAACAATGTACCCTGGACTTCTTTCTGTGTTAGTACATAGAGGTTTCCCTCATTTTCTTTAACATTCTTTCCTGATTGTGGGTACATAGGTGTTTGCCATTTTTCAGCATCACAAACGATATTACAGCAAACATACTTGGACCCAAATTTATGTGCTTATGCATAAATATTCTGAAGGATATATTCCCAGAGGTAGAATTTCTGGACCAAAAGGCATGCACATTTGAATTTGGGGTAAATAATACTAAAGCTTCTCCCCAAAAATTCTGTTCTAATTTACAAAGACACCAAAATACTCATCAACACTGAACATTATCAATTAAAAAAAAAATTGCTAACATTACATGCAGAAAAATCCGTGTCATTTAAAATTGCATTTATCTGATTGACCAGTTTTATTGTGCATCTTTTCATATGCCTGTTGACCATTTGGATGTGGGGGAGCATTTTCTTGTAGTATAAAAATACAGAAAAGTACACAAGTCGTAAGTGTACTACTGAAAGAATTAACACGGCCTGAGCTCTTCTTGTAACCACCACCCAGGTCGAGAAATTGAATATTATCAGACCTTTTCCCACCTCCCCCAAAGAAATCACTATCCTGTAATATACCTCCTATAGATTAGTTGTGCTTGTTTTTGAACTTCATAAAATGGAACCATACAACATGCACTCTTAGGTCTAGCTTCCTTCATTCAACATTATGAGTATTCATGTACTTGCTCGTAGCTGTAATATATTAATATACATTGCTTATTATATTCCATTATGTGAATATACCACAATTTATTGATTGATGGACATTTGGGTTCTTTCCACCTTTCAGCTATTAGCAAATATTGATGCTATGAACATTCTTGTGCATGTTTTTTAGAATACATGTGCATACATTTCTGTTGTGTATATATATCTAGGAATGAAATTTCGGGGTCATGAGTAGTATTATCAAACTGGCTAATTGTGAATTTCCTATGACTATTCCTTGTATGTTAATTATTAGGTGGTTTGTATGTGTTCTATTTATTCTGGATGCTAATTCTTTGTATAGCTATTGTAAATATTTTTTCCTGGTCTTTATTTATATTGACTTTTAGTTCACAAAGTTTAAAATTTTTATTTAGTCAATGCTATAAATCTTTTTCTTTATGGTTTCTGAGTTTTATGTCTTGCTTAGAAAGTCCTTCCCTATCTTAAGATTGTAAAATATTCTCTCATGTTTCCTTTTAATACTCATTTTGATTTTCACATTAGGCTTTTTAATCAATCTGGAATTTATGAGGGTGAGAGACAGAGGCTAATTTATTATCCAACACTTAGGGCATGAATAAAATTGTACCATTTG
This sequence comes from Globicephala melas, assembly GCF_963455315.2. Lineage (NCBI taxonomy): Eukaryota > Metazoa > Chordata > Mammalia > Artiodactyla > Delphinidae > Globicephala > Globicephala melas. The sequence continues at coordinate 127,321,604 of NC_083315.2, forward strand.
CTGCCTAGATTTTTAAATATTTTTTTTTTTTGAATTTCAAGACAGGTGATAACATCAAAGAGCTAAGGAACTGTCAAAAATTTAAAAAAATTTTTTTTTTTTTTACTTTGGTATAGTTTCCCCTAATTTACGCCTCAGTTAGATCTTAAATGGGGCAAATGTTCTATATCAGTGGTTGCCACCCCAAATGCCATGCATATAAATGGTCAATAACTAGTTATTCATTTACTGTGCATTTATTTAACTTAAAGGTGTGGTTCTCATGGACTTTTGTGTCTAATAAGGAGGAAGATTCCATTCTGGAATCTTCAAGCTAGCCTGATGCACACTGAATCTGGGTTCTCGGGCTAGGAAAACCACAGCTGCTTCTTCCCTCCTAGAGCCCCAGCTCCTCTCAATCTGAGTAGATGCCCCAAAATAGGTCATGTGCTCTGAGTCCATCCTCAGTATAAAAAGGGGTCCAATTTGAACTTTATCACAAATCCCCAGGGTCAGCTTTTGTTTTTAGACAGGACTTCCTCAAGCAAGGCTGCCCGCTTAAGGGAAACTATTTTCCTGACCAGCTGGATGTTGGGTGTAGGGTCACATAGGGGAGAAGTGTGTTTGAACTCAGTCTGTTCTCCCCCTTGGCCTGACATGGCGCATCGGCTCCTTGTCGTGTCTGTTAACTAGTGGTGCTCAGCATGGGCTTGTCTGGTTGTTCGCAGACTTTCCAGCTGCTTGTGATGTGAGCTGGTTTTGTTCTGTCTGCCCCTCCTCTCTGAAACCTTTTTCCTTACACATTTTTGGGAAGGCTGATTACTTGGGATTTAGTTAACATGTTAGAGAACTGGAGCTTGAGCTGGGATGAGGAGAAGAAAAATCCCCCTAGCTTGACAAAGAGCTTGGTTTCAGGCTGGTGAACTGCACATTCCACGGTGAACCACCTGAGCTGGTTTGCTTGGAATCTGCTCTGCTGGCCAAGCTCCAAACATATAATCAAAAGTGGCCTGAAATCACTCATTTTGCCACTTGCATTCTTAGGTTCACAATGTAAGGATCTGGCTGGTGCCTGTCCTGAAAGCATGGAATTTTCTACTGTTTGTGACACATGGCATTATGTGTGCGTGCGTGCGTGTGCGCCTGTGCAGTGTACACAGGCTTGTCTGAACAGGCATGTTTTCAGCTGAACTATTTATACCTACAGACAGGCAGTGATTAAAGATCATGCTGTATGGCAGGTTTTCTTTGATTTCCAGAATCGCCTGTCTGCATTTGTAGGTTAGTGTCTTTGGAGAAATGCAATGGAGCATCTTGCATGTGCGTGAAACTGATCCCCTAGGTAGAGGACCTTGCCTTGGAAATATCTGAGGATAATTTACTTAGAAGAGGTCAGTGTGCTATTTTTTGGAGGAACAGGTGTATTTGACCACACATTGGGGGAAGTGAAGACCTGAGCTCTGAGAAAGTCAAGTGTGAGGCCCTCAGAGGTGGTTATTTATATCGGAGTGATGCGTATTGAAAGCCGAAGTCTTTCATTCCACCAGCATCACAGAACTAATTTAGAGAAGAGGAAGGGCATGCGCTTTGCCTTGTGAAATGTCTACTGTACTGAAACTTCTGGTGTGGGTCAGACTTTTCGTGATCCAAGCACAGGCTCTGTTGTAGATGAGAGGGTGCTTACACGCACTTGCTTCAGCTACTTCGTGGATACAATGGCTCACTTTCCATTGGTTGATAGATGTGTGACTTCATTCTTGCTTCCTTTCCTGAGATGTCTCCCCCTCAACCCTGCATGTGAGCAGCCTGGTGTGCATGTATGGGGGGGAAGGGGAGAAAGGACCTTAACATAATCTCTCAGCTCTAAATAAGAACATTGGACTCTAACAACCACCCAAAACAGTACATTAGAAACTCTTGTGTTCACTATTGTAATAAATGAAGTCTCATACAACTAGCTTCCATTTTTATCTCTCTTGAATTGTAAAGTCCCCGCCCTCACCCCTGCCACTCGGGCTCTTTCGGTTATGGGAAATGAATGTGTTTCAGAACCAACATGTCAGAATTACGAGGAAGAAATTGGCAGTGGAACAAACTATGCGACATGCTTGACAAGAACTGAGAAACAATACATCTCAGATTTTCTGAGGCAGTCTTCCTTTCGTTCAGAAATATGACCCAGAAGCCACAGAAAGGGAAGCACCTTTGTAGCACCATTAGGGTCACAAAGAGTTAGTCTTTGTTAAGGAACCAACAGAAGATATTTCTGCACAGAAGGATGAGGTGTCTGTAGGAGGAGAACGTAGTCCTGCTTCCACGAGGAGTAGGTGGGAATTGCAAAAAGAGAACTTGTGATCATTTGTTTCAAATGAGAAGACCAACGTGCAGAACGCCCAGAAGGATGGAGCAGGAAGGAAAGGCGAGGTGGTAGGAAACCTGAGCACGTTTACATAAATGTTCAGCTCCTTCTGGGCTTGCCTAATCCTCGTCCTTTGTAGTTTGCCTTTTACGAGGGTAAACATGGTTTAATAGTGAGCAAATATTCGTTCACATAATTAAAACCTGTTGTGTTGAACAGGAAACATCCAAGGGAAATCTGCAGGTGCCTGCAAGCAAGGGTGACTCTGGAAGGATCTTGGTATGTCGGTGCCTTCTCTCCCAAGGTGAGTGTCCCTGGAATTAAGCCACCAACGACAGGAGAGGAAACAGACAGCTTGTAAAAAATTGGAGCAGCGTGGAAAGGTTCTGAACTGATTAATAAGCTGCTAGCCCTGGGGAGGGTGTAAAAGGCATCTGGGATATTTGCATTTTTGTTTACTGAAGGGAGGAAAGCGTCTCACAACTCACTGCCGCCCTAATTCATTCAGGACATGATATATTTCCAAGACTACTGCCATCTCAGGGGTTGAATCTGTTTTCAGTTTCACTCCAGGTTTCGCCACACATGTATATTAAAAAAAAAAAAAAAAAATACGGTTCCAATATAACTTAAGAAAGAAAAGCCAGCCTGACTTCTAAAATCCAATTTTGCCCCCTGGATGCGTTTTCTTCCTGGAGGGGGCCATGTGATCTCTCCCCTCCTTACCATGCTGCATTCTCTTCATTCCAAGTCCTGGTCACAGCCAGACAGAAGCCCTTATCCTCAGGCTGTCCGTGATGAATGAGAGGTATGCCTTGCTCAGCTCTAGAGTGGAGACAAATGGGTGTGTAACTCACCATAATCCATGGCAAGAAATGATACATGCTGTGAGAGGAAAATAAAGTGCTGATGGAAAATTAATCTCATTAAGGAGATTTGTTTGTGGTGACATTTGAAATGAGCCTGAAAAATGAGGATGTTGACAGATGGCAAAGGGTGTCACTGGTATTATTATGGTATTAACGTTCAGTAATATCTAAATGAAGCTGAATCTGTTCAGAACTCCAGAAGATTTTGTGAGGCTTGTCTGGGCACACTACTCTGCTGGCAGTAGCACCCCAACTGTCCTCTGGACGACCATCTCTCTCCCATTCTTGACCTAAGTGGTTTGAATGGGGCTGACCCCACCTCCTGGCTCTCGGTATGTGACCCAGACTAGCCAATAAGAGAACCACATTCCCTTAGCACAGTCATTGGCTCCAGGCTCAGGCATGTGACCCAGACTAGCCAATAAGAGAACCGCATTTCCTTAGCACAGTCATTGGTTCAGGGGTGAGCATGTGACCCAAGTTGGTCCAATCTTGGAGGTTTTTCAGGAACCACTGGGGAAAAGGCATCCTCTTTCTGCTGGGGATGCTGAGCTGGTGGTTGGTATTTAGGAGCTGCAAGGGGCCTGTTTTGTTACCACAGAGAGGGAGAACCTGAGAAATGGAGAGATTCCTGAGCACCTGGAGCCAGCTGTGCCTGAAACTCTACTTTGGACTTTTTAGTCACTCAAGGCAATAAATTCACTTTTTAATAAGCCATTTTATGCTTTTCCCTTGCAAACAAAAATGTCCTAACCAATACAGAAAATTTTAGATATACTGCTTAAACAAACAACCAAACAAAAAACCCCAGTGGAGCAAGGGGAGTTGCAGATTCACAGAGCAGTTTCCTAGCAAAAAGAAGTCTTCCTGTTGCTAACACTTCCAGGTCCCAGTGACTAAGAATTTGGAGACTTTATTCTTAACTCCCCTGGTCTGAGACTGCTCACCAATCTAACTGATTCCTGTGTGCTAGATATTTTTCCATGAATCAGAAATGAAATATGCAGCACTGTAGCCACAAAGCAATGAAAACAGCTCATTTGCCTTTCGTGTCTCTCCAGACAAAAAGCTTTGTTTTTTTCTGGGTCACACGTTGTAAGTGAAGAGTCATAATGATAATCCTGTTTGGATTTATTAATAGTTGAACAGACTATTGAGAAAAGATTTGTTAATCATCAGAAGCAAATTCACCACAGAAGCATTGCAGACAGAGTGGGACAATTGCCTTGAGCCAACTAAATCTCTGCCCCTTCAGGGAAAACTCTTGGATGTTTGAATTAAGTGCCACATCTGGAAATGCAGAAAGATAACTGCTTCTATTGAGTGCTTACTGTGTCCTTGGTACGAAGAACAGTATTTTGCCTACATTCTCTCTCAATTTCATCAACTCTGTGAGGTAGGTCCTAATCCTGTTCTATAGGTGGGGAGTGAGACAGAAACTACCAGTTGCTACCCAACATCCATCCTCTCCTTGTTCCTTACAGAAAGGTAACCCCAAGCAGTTACTGCTTCTACTTCAAAGTTTATGATCCATGGGCAATTACTGCAGACATTTATCATTTTGCAAACATTTTATCATGTCACTCCTGCAGCTGTGGATGGCCATGTGATTGGTTCTGGCTAGTGAGACTTGAGTAGAAGTCTTCTGGGGATCTCTGGGAAAGTGTTGCTGTCCTTATATGGATATTGCCCCTTTCTCCTTGTTCCTTCCTTCTCCCTGCTTGGAACGTGGATACGAGGCTGGTGGTGGAGCAGCCATGTTGTGACCTTGAGGCAACCATAAGGAGGACAGCCATATCCTAACGGTGGTGAAGGAGGACTATAGAAGGAAACTGGGATATTCTGACATTGTAAAGCCACTCTTTCTGCCCCAGAAGACCTACTTTCAGACTTGTTGTGTGAAAAAAATAAACCATTATTTGGTTAACCCAATGAGGTTGGGTTTCTGCTACAGACAACTGAATTCTATCCCCAATTGACACGGGGAAACTGAGCTAAAGAAGTTCAAGGGACTTGCTCACATTTCCATATAAAGTGGTGTCTCAAAGCTGAATGAGACATAGTACCCAGCCTTAAAGAATTCAAGCCTAGTTTGGGAGGCAGATACATAAATAATTATAGTATAATGCCATTAGTGTAATGATGTGATTTGCCCAGGGTATCATGGACACCTACAAAAAAAAAAAAAGAGAGAGAGTCAGATGTGGAACAGGAGTTAGCCAGGCAAAGGAGAGAGGTGGGAAAAGAGATTATAGCTTGAATAAAAGGTATGGAAGTGAGACACAGCACAGCATACGCAGGGAGCCACAAGCTGCTTTGAGTTGTTGGAGCACAAAGTATGAGGCAGGCAGTGGTGAGAAATGCAGCTGGAGGGGTGTTTCATTTTGCTATTGCTGCATAATAAGCCACCCCCAAAACTTAGTGGCTTAAAACTACATTTCATCATTTCTTATAATTCTGCAGTCTGAGCTGAGTTCAGCTGGGTGGTTCTTCTGTTCATGGAGTATCTGTTGGGGTTGGAATATCTTTTTTTTTTTTTTTTTTTGCGGTACACGGACCTCTCACTGTTGTGGCCTCTCCCGCTGCGGAGCACAGGCTCCGGACGCGCAGGCTCAGCGGCCATGGCTCACGGGCCCAGCCGCTCCGCGGCATGTGGGATCTTCCCGGACCGGGGCACGAACCCTTGTCCCCCGCATCGGCAGGCGGACTCCCAACCACTGCGCCACCAGGTAAATCCCCAAGAAAACTTCTTAACTCCCAAGTTTGGTGCCTGGCTGGAATAAATGGAAGAGCTAGCTAGGGCTGGCTGGGCCTCTCTCTCTCTCTCTCTCTCTCTCTCTCTCCCTCCCTGGCCTCTTCATGTGGCTAGGCAGGTCTTCCTCACAGCATGATGATCTCACGGTACATGGCAGATGGCTTCCAACTGAGAGGAAGAGGAAGCTTCCAGCACATTTAGGGTCTGGGTTCAGAAGTACCAGAACATTACTTCCACTGCACTGTTGATCAAAGCAAGTCACAAGACCAGCCCTGAGTCAGGGAGAGGAAATAGCTTATACTTCTTGATGGGAGGAGCAGTTTGCACATACAGGAAGAGATGAATTAATAGTGGTCCTCTTCGGAGACTACCTACCACAGAGGTAAGAAGGGTACAGATGAGGAACAACCTCATCTGCTTGTCAGGGAGGTTGATGTGAACACCAGACCTGGGGGGTTTGCCCTGCTTCATATTTGAGATCAGAAAGGAAAACACCTCTCAAACTGTCCCAACTTATCAGAGTGAAACAGACAGAGTAGTGTGATTAGGCAGAGGAAGGGATGGAGCTTGGCTTCTTTGAACCCCCTTCAGTTCCCATATCTTATGCGAGATGGTCGAGTTGAGAATCAGAGAGCCTACTCTGGGGTCTGCAGTGGTGAAGGGAGCAGGGGGAGCCCACAGCAAAGCCTGGACCTCTCCCATGGGCTGGAGAGAGGATGGCATAGCACCCCTGGAGTCAGAGTGGCAGGGGAAGCTGAACAGGCTGAGTCCAGCCACCCCACAGCGGGAATCAGTGAGGATCTGGAGAACGTGGTATGGGCTTGAGCACATTGCCTCCTACCCTCTCAATTCCCACACCCCTCCCACCCAGTGAATTACTCAGGCTTCGCATTGCAGAGCAGCAAGGAGGAGAGATGACCTGAGAGCCTGAGAATGTGCCTGAAAGGACAACTTTTTAAACGGTCTCTTCATAGCATTTTCTGGACTTCACTGAAATCTAACCAGCAAGAGAGGCTCATAAGGAAGAATGACAAGTTATAATGAAATAAAGAAGCCATGTTAAGGAAAATTACAAAGACATCATAGGAATAATGGCAGTTACCTCTGTGGGAAAGGAGGGAGAGGAGGGGTCCATGGGGAGCTTCGGCTGTTTTAGAGATAAGGCTTTATCTCTAAAGTTAGGGGATGGATAGGGGTGTTGTTATATCCTTTACGCCTCTTTGTGGGTTTTAAATAGTTCATAATGTAACTTTTTAAAAAGCTGCCGTTCTGAATAGAATTGTGAGCTGCCAATGCCAAGTTTAGGTTGTGAACATATTGCATGGGAGTGGGGAACATAGAAAGAGGCTTGAAATGGAATCAGATTTGCTGGTTCGAAAAACCATCCGGGCCGGATTTGAGGAGGACAAGAGTTGAGACGGGGTGGCCAAGGAGGAGGCTGCCGCTCCAATTCCCTGAAAGGTGACGGTGGCCTGTAGTCTCAGGTGGTAGTCAGGGTGGCTTAGGAGTCAAGCTGGCAATGAGGACTTGGTAATTGACAAGATGGGGGAGGGTGGCTGGGTGGGCAAGGTTTCTGGTGTAAGTGAGCAGAGACCCCACGCCCACTGGCTGAGATAAGAGGATCCAGGTGCAGGGCATATTTAGATGGAAAGGTGAAGAGTTCTCTCAGGACAGGTCGGGTTTGAGATGCCTGTGGGATGTCCCGGTGGAGGGTGGATGCAGGAGTCTGGATCTGGGAAACGCCAGCACTAAGGCAGGTTGGAGCTGGAGAGGTAGGTGAGATACCCTGATGGGGAGCTAGTAGGGGAGTAGCAAAGAGGATCCAGGACAGATGAGCGCAGCAGCCACGCAGCCAGAGAAAGGGAAGCTCCAGCGGTTCCCACCACCCTTCCTTCCCCTGTGCGTCCCATTCTCTATTTGCTGTTCAGGTTTGCCTGCCTGGGGGATCCCTTTCCTTTCCCTCCAGAATTATTAAAAGGGCCAGAGAGGGGCTTCCCTGGTGGCGCAGTGGTTGAGAATCTGCCTTCCAACGCAGGGGACAAGGGTTTGAGCCCCGGTCTGGGAACATCCCACATGCCGCAGAGCAACTAGGCCCGTGAGCCACAACTACTGAGCCTGCGCGTCTGGAGCCTGTGCTCCGCAGCAGGAGAGGCCACTGCAGTGAGAGGCCCGCGCAGCGCGATGAAGAGTGGCCCCCGCTCACCGCGCACAGAAACGAAGACCCAACACAGCCCTAAATAAATAAATAAATAAACAAAAAAAGGGCCAGAGAGAAAGGCTCCTTCCACAACCAGATCTGCATTGAGATCCTCACCCAGGGAGCAGAAGGCCCAGCCACCCCCTGGACCTGTCTCCTTCAAGGACAGAGCCCAGAAAGAGCTGATCCCGGAGCCTCCTCGGAGGTAGGGGCCTGGTGGAGGAAGAGTATGTAAGACGGGTTACAGACTAGTCGGCCCCTTCCCTTCAGTCTCCCATCTCCCTTTAGTTTCTGTTATGATAAATGCAAGACAGTGTCAGCCTTTGTTTGTCCCCATTGACAACCTAAGCATCCTCTTTTCTACCCAGCCCCTGTCTTTTGGAACCGGAAATCTCTGTTTCTTACAATTTGAATTTCGATTTGAAGTTTAGACTCTGATTTGGGCAGCGGTGGCTCTGAGCTGTAGGAAAAAAAAGTGTTTCTGTCTTAAATTGGAATTAAGAGAATTTTGGAAAAGTCAAAAGAACAAAGCTGCATTTCAGAAATATCAGTCTCGCACAGCATTTCTCCAAAAACATAGATTTCAATTGTGGTATGAAAGTATCCTGGAGGGAATGTAGAGGGTTTTGCTCTTCTAAAAGCAGCCCTATGGTCAAAAGTAATACAGCTATGAAATAAGATAATCAAAAAAGGAAAGTTTGCATACAGAAAACATTTTAATGAGTCAGTTTAATGCCAACTCTCGTAGCATCTATCTACTCGGAGATCTCAGAATTGCTTTCAGAGTGATTCACTTACCAGCCCTTTGGAGCTCACTTGTATAAACGATAACCTTCTGCTCTAAAATATACGCCAAGAAGCACAGGTGTGTGCAAGTAAGCAATCTCTAGTCTCATGATCTTTCTTTTCACCCAGTAATTGGCTTTTCATAGAACTGCGCAGGAGGTATCAAAAGGTCCATTGGTTCATTCCTCTGCCCCCAGACTGAACATCCACCATCTCAGAGAGCAGGCAGCCCTTCCCTCTCAAGCACTCCTCTAGAAACCTGCTCATAGCTTTGGTTTTTGGTTTCCTTTCCTTGAGCATCTGATCTTTTTTGCTGTGCCTTCTAGCTCTTGGGACCCCCACTGCCATCACTCTTATTGTGGACTTGTCCTTGGGGGGATGGTAGCCCTGCCCCAGTCCTTCCATCTGTCCTAATTCAGGGCCAGGATCAATCACCTGGGGGAGGGGTGTGCTGCTGATCTCAAGTTGAAAGTGGTGCTTTTCCCAGGTAATATATTTGCATTTTAATAGGAGTCTCCTGGGAGAAAAAGTGTTAACTTCCAGGCATTAAAACAAGCTTCTTCGGGTTTCCCTGGTGGCGCAGTGGTTGAGAGTCCCCCTGCCGATGCAGGGGACACAGGTTCGTGCACCGGTCCGGGAAGATCCCACATGCCGCGGAGCGGCTGGGCCCGTGAGCCATGGCCGAATGCAGCAAGAACACAGAGAATACCCAGAGATGACCACTGCTAATATCTTGGTATATATCCTCCCAAGCACCTAGTGTTACAGATATGAATAAACATCCTTATCTCTAGCAGTCAAATTTAGACACTTTTATAAAACTGGAAACTTGTACACATCGTTTCTATATGTCCCATTTAGTAACACGTACACTCCTGTTCCAGTAATCCCACTTCTAGGAATTTATCCTAAAGACAAAACTAGAATGATAAGAATAACATTAGCTCTTATGTATTGAATTTTAATTGTGTACCAAGGTTTGGTGGATTCGGCATAGAGATGTATTTTTTCGGAAGGAAATGAAAGTAGGGGAGGTGGAGAAAGTGGGACTGTGGGTGTGGAATAACTGAAGAGGGTGTAATTTGAGAGCTTTTGCAGGAGAGTAAATGGGACAGGAAATGGGCTGAGTTGGGAAGCCCACTTTGGGGTGCTTTGAATGCTACTGGTAGATATTCAGTCAATATCTTTCCCCTTCCTTTTTATTCCAACAGATACATACTTTAGTCCCAGGAATTTTTTTTCTTTTTAAATCTGGACTCTCAATGCCAGAATGAGTAATGGTGTATAAAGTGGGTCACAAGGAAGTGATAACTAATGCACAGACTGTTTTAACTGCTGAATCAGAAATCTCTATGCTACATTATGAAATATGCAGGAAGGAAAATAAGCAGATGATAGGAATGGAAGGAATCCTAAAATAATATTTTCACAAACAAATTCTGGCCCAACATAAACCTGAGGGGTCAGTGGAGGGGAGCTGCAATGATATGCTCTCCTGAGCGTTGAAGCCCTGAAATAAAATTGCCGAACTAGATAGCGTTCCAAACGACATAAGACCTTCTGAGGCACATGACCACTCAAACCCACAGCCGGAGAGGCCATGGCAATGTCTTGGGGGCATCTTCGTCACTCCGCTTCCTAGCACGGGCAGGCAGGGCATAAAGAAAGCAAAGACAGAGAAAACGAAACTCACACGGAATTTAAAAATCTGTTCTATTTGCTCTTCCTAAAACAAACAAACAAAACCCATCTTTTTGGTTTAATTTGTTCCATAGATTTTTTTTTTTTTTTGCTTGTGGTAAAATATACACAACATAAAAATTACCATTTTAACTATGTTTAAGTGTATGATTCAGTGGCATTAAGCACCTTCACAATGTTGTGCCGCCGTCACCACTATTTCCAGAACTTTTTCATCAATCCAAACAGAAACTCTGTACCCAAACAACTTCCCATCCCCACTTCCCCAGTCCTTGGTAACCATCATTTTACTTTCTGTCTCTATAAATTTGCCTATTCCAGGGACCTCATATAAAGGGAATAATACAATATTTGTGGTTTGGGACAAAAATAATACAGTACTTGTCCTTTTTCACTTAGCATAATATATTCAAGATTCTCCCATGTTGTAGCATGTATCAGGATTTTCTTCATCTTTATGGCTGAATAATATTTCATTGTATACATTTACTACATTTTGTTTATCCCTTCATAGGCTGGCGGACAGTTGGGTTGTTCCACCTTTGGCCATTGTAAATAATGCTGCTATGAGCACTCGTGTGCCATATCTGGTTCAGTCCCTATTTTCAGTTCTTTAGGAATGGAATTGCTGAATCATATGGTGATTCTATGTTTAATTTCTGAGGAACCACAAACTGTTTTCCATAGCAGCCTCACCATTTTACAGTCTTACCAGCACACACAAGGGTTCCATTTTTTCCACATCCTGCCAACACTTGCTGTTTTCCATTTTTTTTCAAACATAATAGCCATCCTAATGGGTGTGAAATGGTATTTCACTTGGTTTGGAGAGAGACTGAAACAGAAATCATACCGAGGACCCATATATAATTTCATATAATTTAGGTTTGGAACTGAAACTAGGAATCATAACATATACTGAAAATAATACTTAGGATATTTGTAACTCATCTTATCGTGCACAGTAGCTTTTGGTTTATTCTATTTTTGGTGTAAAGTTCTAAATTGCCCTCCTATAGTCTCATTTTATGTACTGGTTGACTTTTCTACCTGACACAAGTTTCTTTCTTTTTTTCTGGTAGGTTTTCTTTTTTTTAAAATTTTATTTATTTTTGGCTGCATTGGGTCTTCGTTGCTGCGCACGGGCTTTCTCTAGTTGCAGCGAGCGGGGGCTGCTCTTCGTTGCAGTGTGCGGGCTTCTCATAGCGGTGGCTTCTCTTGTTGCGAGCATGGGCTCTAGGTGCGCGGGCTTCAGTAGTTGTGGCACGCAGGCTCTAGAGCACAGGCTCAGTAGTTGTGGTGCAGGGGCTTAGTTGCTCCGTGGCCTGTGGGATCTCCCTGGACCAGGGCTCGGACCCGTGTCCCCTGCATTGGCAGGCAGATTCTTAACCACTGCACCACCAGGGAAGTCCCCTGACACAAGTTTCAAATTCTATCTAATGTTCTAAAAATAATTTGTGTACATGACATTCAAAGATGTGTTAATCTCTGAGGATGATTGTTATTACTTCTGGTATCCTACTGCACCAGTTTTCAAGGTTGAACAGATTCTCTGGATTCCATTGTTAAGTTATGCAGCATTTTATAGTCATAAGGAACAAAGATAAGAAGCTGTTTCTTTGAAGTTGACCTGTGGTCTTTTCTTAAAACGCTTATTATAGTCAAACGACAGACCTAATATATTGAAATACTCTGTGTTAAATCTTAATTTTGGGGGGGCATAACCAACACATCTGATAAAGAGAGACCTTTCATGAATACTTGGTTAATACGAATTTGAGGGCCTGCTATGAGCCAGCCATTTTGCTGGGTGCTGGATACATACTGGTAACTAAACAGACCTCATGGCATGTGGTAGATGTTTCCAGAAAGAGATAGTCCTATTGTTTTTACTGCCTTCTTGACAAATAACTTAAGGGATAACTCATAGTTCAGGGATAAATGTGGCCCAGGACTAAGTTGTACTTACTGAATTGACTTTTACCTGATTTTCCCAAAACGATTTGAATTAACTTATAAAAGATATATGTAATAATTTTAATATACAGAAAGGTAGAATCGGATCAAGAAGTAAGGAAGGTAGCAACATACGTGCCCTAAGTTGCGTATGTTTGACACAATTACTATTATGTAATTACTATATTTGATACAAACTCCAGGGATGCTTTGCTTGGAGAAAAACAACACTGACTTCAGTAAGTAGAGGCCCATTCATCTCATATAACAAGCCTGAAGTTATGCAATCCAGGGCTGGCACAGTAATTCTCTATCAGGACCCAGGTTCATCATCTTTTTGCTCTGCCATCCTTAGCATGCAGACCTGTGTCCTCATGCTTTCACCACGTGGTCCCCAAATGGTTGCTGTACCTTAGGGCAGGAAGAAAGGAGAAGGGCCACTGGGCAAGAGCTTTCTCCGGCTTTTCTTTTTTTATCCAGCCAAGAAAAATGAAGGGCCTGAGGTTTCGTCCTGTTTGCAAGCTAAGAAGTTAGCCTGCCATGGTTTCATGGTTGCTGGCAGAAGTCATGAGACTCCTAGGTCAGAGGCAGCCAGCACTATTACTCAGTACACAGCATGCAGCACGATTTGCTGTAGTTCTCCTCACCCTCAAGTCCCATAGGGGTGGCAGAGATAGGCCCACAGGAATGCTGGTGCACTCAGTGGGTTGCCTCACGGGAGAGGAACCTTGAACTCAGGTTCCCCAAATCTTACACAATTGGCAGTAGGCAGGCCTGCCCTTTGCTCTGGAGTGAAACACCATCCCTATCTTCCAAGGTTCTAAGCAAGCCTCCCCTTTGCTCTGGAGAGACAGCATCTCTATCTTCCAAGGCTGTATGCTATGCAAGCATCCTTGGGAAGATACTCTGCTGCTATCAGTAAGTGCCTCTGCTTGCAAGGTACATAGAAATGAGAGAGACCACAGAGAACTGTCTCCCAACAATATCCACCCCCGGGACTTCTGCCTATCGTTACTGCCCAGAACCGCATCACCTGGCCACCTCTGACTGCTAGGGCGGCTGTGAAACTGGGCATTCTGGCTGGACACACTGCTGCTCTAAATAAAAGGGTGGTTCTGTTCATAAGGAAAGGCAAGCGCAGATGGAGCTACGCAAGAGCAGGGCAAAAACTGTGCCCGCGTGTTTTTAGCTGTGTGACCGATATCTTTTTCCCATTGTATAGCACATTTTACCATACGCTTCATGTATTGGTCCTGCCAGAAATAATTTGTACAACTTAGAAGAAAACTCCCAGTCAAGTACCATTCTGCAAATTTCAAACCAACTATTGGTAGTTTAGTGAAGAATTTTAATGTCATAGCTGCATAATATCTAAGTGTATAGGCCAATCACTCCTTAGAACTCTCCTTGTTTTAAAAAAAAAAATCTGTATTCGTTATTTTTACCGACCATTTTTAGGAGGTGAGAATAACAATTCTTTTAAGAAAATGTTTATGTCATGAAATTTCTCCCAATCTTCTAGTATCTGTAGCTTAAGGAAGAGGTTCTACTTTGCATACAGATAGGTGTTTGGTAAGAGGTTGATAAATATACCTTTTCTGGTTTCATTTATTTTAAGATAATTTTTTCACCTCATGACAGTCATTTGGGGCTGACAGTGGTACCATGGTAACCATGCTCCACAATGCTGGTTAATATTGGTCCTCAGCACCTCAGCACCTTTCACTACAGTGCTCACTCCCTTATGGGAAGGGAAGCCTTGCTCACAGCACATTTAGGTCAAGGAACCCACTCCCAGTGGCAGTTGGTACTATAACAGAAACCTACTGGCTTTTCCTCCCAGGAACCAGTCTAAAGATTCCATTGAGAACCCTGGCTCAACCCATATCATCAGGGCTTACACTTCCATTGTAACAGATAGAGGCAAAACGTCTTTGTTTCCTTTTCGGCTGCACCGTGAGAGGTCAGAAGCTCAGTCAATGCAACACCTAATGCACTGAGGGAACATTTCGGTCGTGAATGGACGTGCCTTCCCTAGAGGCAGAGAAGGTTGCAAACTACTTTTCAAATCTCTCATTGTATGATTTTGAAATAAAAATGCTTCTTTCCTGAGCTGGAAGGAGAGATTTTAACTCTGGGTGGTGCCCTGGGAATCTAATGATGGAGCACAGTCCAGGGCCGTCCTGGAGATGATGACTGTCAAGGCTCTGGCGGGGTGATCTCTCTCGGGGTGATCTGGATGGGGTTGACCTCTCTTCTCCACAAATGGGGGAGAGCCTCTCCCCTTCAACAAGGTTTTGTGTATGAGAAGCGGGGGTGGGGAGTGGAGCTTGTTAGAGAAAGCAGCTTTGAAAACTTGATCCTCCTTGCCAAGAACTAATGGACTGTCTTCAACATGCATGAAATCTGTTCGGCATGGTGACCAGCGGAGCCAAAATGAGGCCTCCACAGACCTAATTGGGCGTCAGCCTACATCTGTGTGAGAAGGCCTGGATGTGTTTATTTTATTCTCTGCTGTAACTAAGAAAAAAACCAACAAAAACCCTGCGAAGGTTCATTGAGACAACAGTTGGTCACAAAAAAGGAATTTGAACCAAGATAACGCTGGTTACATTTTATCCACATGTTCCTGAAGCCTGCCCTAACGGCTGAATACATAGCCTTTCACCATTAGATAAAAAAGGAACCAAATCAGCATAGTCTTTAGGAAATTAAAGGAATCTACATACACACACATAGATATCTTTTGATAACTCAGGAACCACTGACAAAATGAAAGGATTCCTAGACCAAGTGAGACATTTCACTTTCTTATCATCTTTGTCCCGTGTTGGGAGAGGCAAACGTGTGTTGCAGTGGAAACCCAGGGAGAAACTGCTCCCCTGTCAGTTGCAGTGACAGCCAGCCTCTGTGGAGCTCTATGAGCCAGGCACTGTTCCTCAGCACTTTCCAGTAGGATTTCGCTGAATGCTGGTTAACAGCCGTTTCAGGTGAACGCAATCATAATCCCCACTTTACTGTTGTGGCAACTGAAGCACAGAGAAGTTAAGTGACTTGCCCAACATCGCACAGCTAGTTGTACAGGACCTATGCCTCTTGTGTAAAATGATATGCACACCCCCCCCCCCCCTTAGCTTTGTGGCTCAAGGTCCTCGGAGCAAAATACTACAGCGGGAAGGAGAGAGGAAATCTGGCTGTGGTATACTGGAGGGGAAAAAACAAGGGAGGCTCTTAAAGTCTAGGCAAGGCAATGTCTCCAAGGACAGTGCAATTTCTCATCAGTGAGCTATTGGTCAGACTCCCCAGTCTCAGAGGCCTGTCCAGGGTTTCTGTGCTGCCAGGGTGACATTGCTCAACCGCCTGTAGGGGAGCTGCAGCCCTGGAAAGAAGCCCAGGTTGTAGGGCTGCCGGTATCTGGCTGGTCTTCTACTCCAAGATAGAGGAGAATGTCATTCCTGGGTAAATTTTCCTTCAAATGACCTTTCTGAGATTAGCCCTCTCCACCTGTCTGAGATAAGCCGTGTCCATTTCAGCATCTGCCTTCCTCAGTATGCCCTCTCCTGCACCAAAAAGACACGTCCTCTGAGATCCAACCAGTTCCCCTGACATCCTTGGGTACTGGTGACCGTGCTTCTAAGGGAGTGAAGTCACTCCCAGCATTGCTTTTCCGTGGGGATCCTGTCACGCTGATGGTGGTGTGACACCTGAGTACAGACTCGCTTTTCAGCAAGATGAATTTCTTTTTAGTTTATGCTGCCAGTTTTCCCTGGAGAATCAAGTTCTGTTTAATCCAAATGGGAAGTGTTTGGAATGGAAATTAAGTGTCTGTCGTTGGAAATTAAAAAGCAGAGGGGACATATGCCGACACCTTCCCTTGGAATTTCTTTACCTGGCCTTTCAATATAGTAACAGAGTGTCTTAGATCTCAAATCTTTTCACCATTTATCACTTGGTCGTCAAGATGATGAATGCTTCTGGCCCTAAAATGCATTACTACAATTCT
The DNA here is from genome assembly GCF_963455315.2 of Globicephala melas. Lineage (NCBI taxonomy): Eukaryota > Metazoa > Chordata > Mammalia > Artiodactyla > Delphinidae > Globicephala > Globicephala melas. Next base: position 127,338,209 of record NC_083315.2, read on the forward strand.
TTGGTTTAAAAATATATGGATAGCTTTAATAAAAGGGATGACTGGATCAATTAAACTTTCTAAATCCAAAGTCAAGCCCTCTTGGTTAAACCTATAATATTGTGTCTCATAGGTTTAGTTTTAAACCAAGGATTTAAAGAATAACCTATCTATTCCTCTGAAGAATTTAACTTAAAAAAAAATCCAGTTGGGGATAATTGTTCACATCTGCCTAATGATGTTGCTATTTGAAAAGACATAAGAGAATGTACATTTTTGAGTTACAATAGCTTTCAGTTTATAATTAAAATCAAAATGGAAAATTTTAATTTTATATGAGGACTCAAGGTAACACATTTTTTTAGCATTATCAGACATTGATTTTTTTTTCTTGTGTTTTTCTGCTTTTGTGCAGGTGATATACGGAGGAGCAGATGTGTTGCCTCTAGCAAGGCAATAATTCACTTCATTATTATTGTTTGATTTGCCTTGTGTGTGCTGTTCATTGCTAACGGAGGCCTGCAATGCTGTCCGTGGGATCTGAAATGTACAAGAACGGGTCAGAAGGCCTTGGGAGAACTGAAAAAGAAGTCATTGCCCTGGCCTCAGTCACCTGGCCCCAGACAAAATCACACCCTGTCATCCATGAAGATTTGCAGACCAGCCCCCACTCAGCTGCTGTTTTGACCATAGCCCTTGCTGCCCTAGGCTCTTACCCATGGGACCGAGAACGTTAATGTCTGAAAGAAGTTAGAAACTGATACTGAAGAGCAGACCTGTGTTGGAAAGAACATAGTTCAAGGGAGACTGGTGAATGAAGAAGGGTAAGTACGAATGGGTCTGACTAGAGCAAGACAGAGAAGAAGGTCAAGTGTGCTATGAGTTAAACTGAAGCCAAGATGCTAATGAAAGACTAAAGTGTTCTAATTTACTTATTTATTGGCTCAATAAGTGCTTCTCAACTGGATAAATCAGAAGATGCTGGTCAGAAGATCCTTGGCAGGTGGAGGGCAGGGTGGAGGGGGGACCAACTTGGGATGTTAAGGGTCTGCAGAGAGAGTAATTGCAGCTTGAACCAGGGGGTCTCTTTGGAGGAGCAGGTACCGAGCGACAGAAATGAACACCGGAGGTGGTGATGGTGGGATGAATTGGGAGATTGGGATTGACATATATACACTAATATGTATAAAATAGATAATAAGAACCCGCTGTATTAAAAATAAAATAAAATAAAATAAAATTCAAAAAAAAAAGAACTGAACACCAAAGTCAGGCTTGGTTGTTAAGTGGGGTGGGGCAGAAACTGCTAGTTGCCTACCCGGTATCTACTCTCCCCTTTTTCCTTCATAACACAACCAAGATTTTAAACTGGATGACAATGTGCCCAGCTGGAAGATAACATTTGTCAGCCACATTTGCAGCTGGGTTGGCCATTGAGATACAAGCAGAAGTTGTTGGGTTGATCTTCTGTGAAGATGCCTTAAGAGGGGCTAGACTACTGATGTCATCTTTTTTTTTTTTCCCTTCTCCCTCCTGTGCCTTCCTGGAATAGGAAGATCAATGTGATGGCTGGAGCTCTAGCTGCCACATTGGACCATGAAGTGAATTCAAGATGGAAGCCATATGCTAAGTATGGCAGAATAAAAAGACAGAGGAAACCTGGAACTTTGATGACACTGTAGCTCCCATACCAGCCAGAATCCAGCCTTATTTTGTATGAGAGAGAAGTAAGCTTCTATCTTATTGAAACCACTGTTATTTCCTCCTTCACCTGGGACATCACAAGCCTAGGGAATCTTTGGAAGGCTTTGACCAGAGAGTGAAAAATTAGGGATTTCATTTGTTTGTCTTTTGGTATGTTTATTTTTTTAAGTTAAATAAGCTGTAAGATAAGGGTGATGTAACTTGACAAAATAGTCTCTGAGCTCAATCATAAAAGGAATCAAGGGGTTATGTATTATTGTATTATGTATTCATTATGCTTAAACAAAAAAGGCTTTGTTTGCTTATGTAATTGAGAAGACCAGAGGTTGAGTGGGCTTAGGTAAGGCCAGATGTAGTAGCTGGACAAGCCAATGAAGACCCAGTGTCTTTCCATTTCTTCTTAGTCTGCCATGGTTTTATTCTTAGACTGTCCCACCTAATGATCACGAAAGCAAAATCTCCTTATATCTGGACCAGGTGGCCATCCCCAAGCCAATCACTGTGGCTAGGGTAGCTAGGACAATGGAACCGACTGGATGGCTTGAACTGACCGAGGTCTGCCCAGAGAACTGCAATTAGGTTAATCCTTCCCAAGTGCATGGCTGGGAAGTATGGGGCCCTGCTAGGAAGGGGAAGAAAGAAATGCATATGGGAAGGCCACCATGTGCTCTATATCTCTCCTGGTCATCCTTCTCAAGTAGTGTTATTTCAAGGGCTTCAGTTTTTTAAAAGGCAAAGGTCTTTTGCTCCCAAATTCATTTTTATTAGCCTGAAAACCAGTATTGAACTTATTGGTTGGGAGTAAGGCATGGGATTGCCAGAGAAACTGTTACTCTTACTTTCATTCATTAATTCAACACTAAACATTTCTTGGGTGCTGGTTACGTGTCATAGTCAGTAGGTCTAAGCCATGAGTATCAGTGGCACTAGCACACAGGGATGCACATACTCTTTAGGAAGGTCAGGAAGCAAGTATGAGGGCATGGGAAATAGGACAGGGAAGACTTGCTATGACTAGGAGTTGGGCATCGGGTGATGCCCAGAGAGCGTGGACCTGCGTGGTCCCTCAGCACGGCCCTGGGTAGACTGCTGGTTCTGTGCACCTGAGAAAGGGAAAAGCAGGATGGGAGGTGCATATGGGGGCTTCAAGCCGTGCCTGTTTTGCAGTCTTACCAGTGCTGGATTTTGACTGGGGTTCTGAATCCTCCTGGTTAGGGAGTCTCTAGGAGGAGGATGGATAGAGTTAGCAGTTCTTAACTAGGGTTTTGGGAATGTTTGGGGGATAAAGCGCTAGGAAATGAGGGTGAAATCCCTGAAACTCTCAGGAAGAATCTCTGCCAATCCAGCTAGCCTGCTGCTCTCCTGACCCTGGAACAGCTTCTTGGGGGTTTTCAGTTTATCATGGCACAATTCTTTTTTCCTGCAAGAGTTAGAGAATAAGGGCTCCGTGACCCAAAATAGTTCACAGCATGGTATTGTCTCTATTTAAAATCATCTCCCAAGGGGTTCAGCTAACAATGTACATGTCAAATTATGTCATGCCCGCTAGATGCTCTAATTTGGTCAGGCTGGGTCAGGCAGTCCCTGAACGGAAGGAGCTGTGAACATCCCAGCAGACAGTCACAGCTGCAGCGCCCAAGCTTCCCTTGGCTTGAGCTGCATTAGGGCGTGACATTCCACTGGCAAGTACAAGGCAGTGTCACGTGGAAGGTTAACCTCATGACGACAGTGACCTGTTCATCCACCCCCTTTATCAGAGCTTTGCCCCTGGAGACTGGAGTATGTGGGTTTGAATCACGGCTCCGTCACTAGCAGCTATGTGATCTTGGGCAAGTTAACTTTTCTGAGCCTCATTTTCCACATCTGTAAAATGGGAATACTCATAACACTTCACTTATAGGGCTGTAGTGAGGATTAAATGCATGTGAAGTGTTTGGCAGAGTGCCTGGCACTTAATAACAACTCAATGCCAGTTATTCACTACTAGTAGTAGTATCTAATTTTTTAAATCTTGTTTAGTCCTTCAAAACTGGGGCTCCTCCCAAGATCACCCACAGGAAGTATTTCACCAGCCCTCCAGAGACCAGGAGGAGACGAGCAGCCCTTCCTGGAGGGCGTGCAGGGTAGCTAGAGGAGTCACAGTGGTATTCTGACATAGAACTATTTAAAATGTGGCAAGAGTGGCCTTGAGTTTAAGACTAGCTCTGTGTGGGTACGGAAGGCTTCTTTCTCTGCCTAGGGGATCACAGGATGCCTTTGTGTGGCCATGCAATAGGTCTGCAGAGCTCCAAAGAGGCAGGCGTAAGGGTGCCACCATTCTCTCCATTTTCTATAGAGGTAAACTGAGGCACAGAGAAGTCGATACACACATGCACAGTTCTTTCCCTGACCTCTCAAAGGACAAGTGAAACTGGGGTAATTATAGAGCCAGAAGCAGAATCTCCTGCCCAGATGACATGAGACTATGGCATCTGAGTCATAAACCACAGTGGGAGCCAGTATTTGGGAAACTATCTGGGGTTACTTCACATGCACAAAGACTATGCCTCTTAGCCTTTTCCTTACCCAGACCCTCTGGGGTCGTCTGGCGTTCCCTTCATGGGTACGTCCAGGAGGTAGTGTGTTGTAGAAAAAGCCCTGGGTTATATTCAAGAGACCCGTAATTTAAGCCCAGTCCTGCCAAACCAGCTGTGTGACCTTGGAAAACTTACTTAACCCAGGATTGTACTTCAGAAACAGAAGTGAAGGGTTCGGACGATATCAGCGGTTCCCCAAACCTGACTGGTCAGCAGAATCACTGTGTGTGTTTTGGGGGGTAGGCTGCGGAGGTGGGATCTGGAGCCTCAGAATCTGGGTTTTGTGTTCTAGGTGATTCTGAAGAGCAGTCTCCGTTGGGAACCCTGGAGCAGATGCTATCTAAGATGCCTCGCGGGGCTCCAGTGTTCTCTGACTCCAAAGCCCCCTGAAGCATATTCTGCGCAGTTCCACGCAGTGCAGCCCAGAGGAGACGGCGGCCCTCACCGTGAAGCCCCGTGAGAGAGTCGGCGTGTAGCCCGGGAAGCAGCCAGCACGGCAGAGCGTGACTTGCGTGGCGTGGGGGAGAGGGCGCCGGGGCCGTGCCTGTTTCTTAGCTGGTTCTGCTCTGGAGCCAGTGAATTGGCCTCGCCTGGGGCCAGCGGGACCTTGGCCCAGACGGTGACTGTCCACCGCCTTGTTCCCGACGGCCCGGTCCTTCTCGCCATCGTGCTGTGGTGTGGAACACCCAGCACGCCTGCCCCGAGTCCGAGGAGCACGTCAGGAATCCCACAAGTTGCGTCCTTGAGGCCGGCACCCTTCGCGTGAGATTCTGAATGCAGTCATGTGTCTCCAGCTGTCCCAGAGTCACAAAAAGTCCCCGTTCTAATGAGGAGCTGTGGAATGCTAAGGCTAAAGCTGCCTGGAGCTCCTCTTTCACAAGTTTCAATCATGGGTTAATGCTGACATTCTTTGGCTTTCGTAAATGGGGAGGAGCCTTCTGTGTTTGTGTGAGGGCAGAGGCAGGAATAAATCGTGGCTCTCGGGGCTGACTTTGATCCAGAAGTGTGTGTCTAGACTGCTTCTGAGTTGCAGGGAGAACAGGGGTGCGGTGGTCCATGGCAGGACCCTCCCTGCCTGGAGGGCACCCAAGCAGGAGGGGGGATGCACGTGTACGTGTGTAGGGGGGAGCGGGTGTGCCTCAGCTAATGGGTCGGCCAGCACCTGCTCTCGCCTGCTGTTGCCGTGCACCAATGACAGCCTAATGTTGCCAACACTTCTGCTTCTTTAGAGAAGTCAGAAGTCTCCGTGTTACCTGAATTCTCCCAATTTTAGCATGATGACACCTTGAATTTACAAAATTCCTCAGACCAAGCAAATCACAACTTCTAGCCACAGTCTGAGACTCTGAGTAGAAAACCTGGCTTAGAGGACTGGTCTGGCTGTGCTCCAATATTCTATTCCCAAAAAAAGCAGAACCCCCAAAGGAGGCTATTAAGTCTTAAGAGTTAAATCCATCTCCTTGGTGATTTCCTTGGTTGGAGGGGAAGGAAGTTCTCTGGCTTTCTAAGACCCTCGAAATCCCCTTTCTTTACTGCTGTGTAACCCCCCCGCCCCCCCCCCCCCACTTCAGGGCCAGGGATCGGCAGTGCTCACCTGCCCTCTGCCTCTGTCTGCCCTGCTCCCAACAACCCCTAATAACACAGCCCACTCCCTGGACTTCCTTGGGTGTGACACCCAGTATACAGACTGTAACACCATCTCCTCTCCCACCTAGAAAAACCACCAAACCCAAGTAACAGGAGTAACTCATGACATGGACAACCTTGATGTTTCATTTAGTTTTTAAAGGTTAATCACTTCTGCACTTTGGTACTCTAGCAGAAACAGTTTATTCAGGACACACGTCCCAGTAGATGAGTAGTGGCTCCAAAATTTCTATGTGGGAAAATCTTGGGGGTGGCATTTTTGTTGGGAGCAAGGAATAGCTAAAGGATTTCTTCTAAAGCTACATTATATATCAAACCCTCTTTATCCTTAAATTGCACATTTATCTAAAAAACAAAGGAAAACCTCCAGAAGCCAGGCTTTGGCCCTGCCATTGTGGTGGGTCAGGACACATGGAAGAGCAACAATATAGGTAGAGACCCCCCTCCTTGATAGGTACAGGGATGGGCAGGACGAAGTCACAGAACAACCCAGGTGCAGCATACGCCCCTAGCGCTCAACAAAATATTCAACTTGTGGCCATCACCAAGAAGTCTACGAATAATAAATGCCGGAGAGGATGTGGCGACAAGGGAACCCTTGTACACTGTTGGTGGGAATGTAAATTGGTGCAGCCACTGTGGAAAACAGTTATGGTTCCTTAAAAAACTACCACATGATCCAACAATTTCACTCCTGGGTATATACCTGGAAAAAACCATAACTCTAATTCAAAAAGATACATGCACTCCGACACGCAAAGCAGCACTATTTACAATAGCCAATACATGGAAGCAACTCAAGTGCCCATCAACAGAAGATTGCTTAAGATGTGGTATATATACACAGTGGAATATTACTCAAGTAGCCATAAAAAAGAATGAAATATTGCCATTTGCAGCAACATGCATGGACCTAGAGATTATCATTCTTAGTGAAGTAAGTCAGACAGAGAAAAATACTACATGATATCATTTATATGTGGAATATAAAAAATAAAACAAATGAATTTATGTACAAAACAGAAACAGACTAAAGCACAGACAACAAACTTATGGTTTACCAAAGGGGAGAGTGAAGGAGGGAGGGAGGGACAAATTAGCTGTATGGGATTAACAGATACAAACTACTAGACATAAAATAGATAAGCAACAAGGGTTTGCCGTATAGCACAGGGAATTATACCCAATATCCTGTAATAACCTATAATGGAATATAATCTGCAAAAAAACAAACTCAAATCACTTTGTTGTATACCCGAAGCTAACGTGATACCATAAATCAACTATACTTCAATTAAAAAAAATAATTACAAGAAAATATTCAATTTGGAGGCTGAGGATTTTGAGCCTAATCCCTGAAAGTGTCCTGGACCAAGATGATGTATTCTTACCACCAGGCTGAGCCATTCTGGATAAAACCAAAGCCACTCCTTGGCAAAGGTCAGTGGTAATGTCAGTAACATCTCAGACACATACTCCCATGGGCTCCTTCTGCCAGGCAGCCAGATGGCTCATTATGACCAAAACGCAGCCCTCCAGGTCCAGTGCCCCGGCTTGTTGGCAGCAGATGGCCTGGGGGACAGGGACTCCCCATTGCTCAGAGTGGATCCCAGGGGATCCTGCCCTTGAGTCCCTTCTTGGGATCAGCAAACTCAAGGATGATCAGCGAAAATTTACTTTGATGTGACTTCTAAACTAACTCTAGAAAAGTAGAATAAAATGAAGTACTCATTACTTGCCAGGAAGTGGTTGAATTCTTTCTGTCACCATAATGCTACTATTTGCTATGATTTCAAGTAAGGGATCCAAGTATAACTGAGAGGGTTTCAATATTTAAAAACAAACAAACAAACAAACTACTGACCCTTCACTAAATTGGTGGTTGTCATCACACTTAACAACTGCCTCACCAGCAACTGGCAGGAACTCAAGCCGTTCTTGCTTAAATTTATCTGTTCATAGACGGTTGGGCTGAGCTTTTTTTCTCTGACTTTTTAAGCAGTAGTAACTCAGCAAGGAAGAGGCATGTGAGGCTTGTAGCTTATGTTTCTCCCCAGGAACAAAGAGATATGGTAGGACATACACACAGGTATAGACATACACACACGTGTGGGCCTTCAGAATTAGGCACAATTAATATTTTTTAGTTGGAGGGCGTGTTTGGGAGACGAGGGGGCCAGAAAGTCGCTTCTGCAGAGGGGGTCGTCCGTCCTGTGCTTTCCTCTGTCCTAAGTCTCCTCCCTGCAGTCACCCCTGAGTGTGCACTGTGCTCCCCCCACCTCACCCACAGCACTTCCTCCTCTGCCGCCCTCGGGCCTGGCTGGCCAGGAAGTCCAGCCACAGCAGAGATGCCGAGCTGAGCATCTTCAATGGCCCCGAAGGCCAGAGGCACTTGGTGACATCCGAGGCAGGTCTGAGGCTTGGGGCCACTTTACAACAGGACCATCTTTCTGCTTCTTGTTTCCGTTTAGAACTCTATTGGATTTTTTTGGTCTCAAATGCCCTCAAATGTCTGCAGGTTTCCCGAAAGTTCGTCTGGTTTGCTATGTCTTAGTTTGCTAAGCACAGATGATAAGACAGTGGATGAGACAAGAGGTTTGGTAACATCAGGTCTTGGCGATACGAGATGAAGACGAAATATTGCAATTTCTCAACATGTATGTGGCCTAAACACTTACACATGCAGCATCTTGAGAACACAGAGTGACTTCTTTAATCTTTTTTTTTTTTTTTTAAGGAATGACAGGAACTTAACAAACACACATCTTCTGAGAACAGTTACTGTTTTCCAGGCATTATCACAAGACCATGAGGTTCAATGTCAGAGAGCCCCTGCCTTCTAGAGTTTTACAGTTTCAGTGGAAAGAGATCCTTGCTAAAAAGTAAAAATCCAAATTACCCTTGCTTCTCATGTCCTGGTTGTTATATCCCAGTGTAAGCAGCAGCCTGCCAAGGCGGGTAACCATCAGAGAGCCGTGGGCTTAGCATGATCCACAGCTTCCTGCAATCAAAGATCCTCAAAGATTCGGAGGGAACATTAATTATTTTTTTAAAATTAAAATAACCACAAACCTATTCTGGAATAGCATACAAAAATCATATAGGGGCTTCCCTGGTGGCGCAGTGGTTGAGAGTCCGCCTGCCGATGCAGGGGACACGGGTTCGTGCCCCGGTCCGGGAAGATCCCACGTGCCGCGGAGCGGCTGGGCCCGTGAGCCATGGCTGCTGAGCCTGCGCGTCTGGAGACCGTGCTCCGCAATGGGAGAGGCCGCAACAGTGAGAGGCCCGCGTGCCGCAAAAAAAAAAAAAAAAAAAAAAATCATATCGCCCTCCAACCCCCAACTGTAACTCCTCTTCCACCCATGTCTCCTCAGTGGAAAAGGGGCTGCTGCTTAAAACAGGGATGCAGGAGGGATAGAGGGCAGGTGGAGAAGACGGAGGATGCAGGGGCAGCCAGAGGGCCAGCCGGAAAGAGGGCAGAGGCATCAAAGAGGCATAAAACACAGAGAGCATCCCTGCCAAGGGGAGCTTAGGGACCTTGCTGTGCAGACGCAGGGGTCCTCTGTTAGAGCGACGCACACAGAAATGTCTCTGGGGACCTCGTAAACTTCAGCAGCTCTTCATTTTGTTTCAGAAGCAGGGAGAGACATTCACCAAGAGCTCCAGACCCGGAGGAGACACGGTCTTTGAAGCAAGCCAGCTCTTCTCAGCTGAGGCCTTGTCAGCTTTGAAGTTCTCATCCACTCTCCCCAGGAAGTGGGGAGGCTCTCGAGTGCCTGAAGCAGAGGAAGCACACCATGCCTTCTAGCATGTCAGCCTGGCGGAAGCGCTGTGGAGTAACTTTGGTTTTAGTTGGAAACCTTCTGTCATGTTCCCGTTGGGGCAGCGGGTGGGGCGTGTGGTTAGGTTTCCTCCTTCCTTGCAGTGGACAGGGATGGTGGGGTGGGGAGGGGGGAGGGAGCAATGGACAAGTGGAGAAGTGACCTTGAGAGGAGGTGGAGGTCACCGCAGAGGGCTTTACATTCACAAAAAATGTTCCTGCTGTGGGGAAGAGCGAGGGGCATCGCCTGTGGAACAGGCCACTGGAGGAGGTTCCAGAGGAGGGGCCTCAGGTCTCCTGACTTGTGGCTTTAATTACCCAGTTAGTCATTGGTTTACTGTCATCCAAGTTTAAGAAGCTTGACTGTGACCTGTGAGCAAAAAAGTTGCCCAGGCCAAAAAAACCCCTAGCCGCTCTGTGCGGTCCAGCACACTGAGAGGCAGGAGGCTCGGAGCCCACCAGCCCTGGAGAAGTGGAGGCCACCTACCTTTTCATTTCTTTTCTTTCTTTAGAGCTGGGATCTTGAACACAAGGCCTCAGGCACGGGCCAGGCCAGTTAAACTGGAAACATTTAGGAGCCAAGAGCTTGTAGCTGTTCGGAGAGGTTTGCTAGCACAGAGCACCCTCGGAAAACAGAGCCCAGATTTCCAAGCCTGGGAGGCTGTAGCTGAAGTGCTGGGCCCCTGACAGGTGCTGGGCTGCTCACCCAATTTTTCACGGGCAGAGGCAGATCCCCGCTGGCCCTGGCCTGGGAGGAATGGGTGTGTTTGGGTGGCATCCTCCTGGAACGGAAGAGGCAGGGTTTTGTCCCCCGACCTTGGAGCACAGCCTGAAGCTCAGCGCACAGCTCTGGCTTCCATTATGAGAAACCTGATCCTGGGATCTGAACACTCTGCTCTTTGTCTTTTGCACAACAGGATGGCCCTGCTTCTTGCTCAGCTCAGTGAGTCTCCTGGCTTCAGCTTCCCCCCTGAGTACTTGACAGCTGGTGCTTTACTGTGACTCACAGCCATTGTATCTGCTGGGCTTGTATTTCCAGCATCTCACCGGAGTGGCCGGGACCCATCTCCCAGGCGAGGCTTTCCACGCAGAGGCTGCCAGGCCAGCAGGAGAGGAGACCTCCAGCCCACCTGTCAGCATTTGAATAATTTCATGCACACGTACTTCTCTTCCAATCACCCGGGCTGTTTCAGCTTCCTTGAACTACGCCAGCCAAAGGCGCTGGCGACCTTCTCTCTCTCAGGCAGGACGCGTCCCCTTGAGCACTCTGGGAGCCCCACCACACTGGTTTCTTTGTGAGGTCATCTTTGCAGTGGTTTCCAGACACTCTGGCCTCCTTCCTGGTAGCTTCACACGTTCTGGTTTGCCAGAGTTCTGAGGGTGTTCAATTCAGTCAAAACGTAAGGGCCTTCTGACCACTCAGCTCTGGGCTTCACACTGCGGAGCATACAAAAGTCCCTGGGGGTGGCTAAGAGTTGTCCAAGGTGTGTCCACCCAAAGGGAGACCCAAAGAGCAAGAATTCCACTGTCAATTAGATTGGGGAAACTTGATCATTCAAAACACCAATTTTTATATTAAGGTTTCTGAGAAGTCCTTTTCTCAGGAACTCTGTTGCCTATTTTTTAACCCGTCATTTCCCAAACTCAGCCTGATATTGACTATGGACTCTTTTCATATCGTTCCTACTGACATCTCAAGGAACTAATTAATGTCTTTTGGAATATAGTTCAGGAAATGATTTAACTGGTTTTCAACCTAACGATGCATAATCTCTAAGGAGTATTTGGACACAGGTGGTGGCATTTTGAGTTGTTACAAAGAGAGGGAGGTGCCACACCATTAGAGAGAGAGAGAGAGAGAGAGAGAGAGAGAGAGAGAGAGAGAGAGAGAGAGAGAGTGTGTGTGTGTGTGTGTGTGTGTGTGTGTGTGATGCTACACTTCCTGCGGTGCAACGCCAGCCTCACCAAGCCAAGAACAGCCCTGTTGGACAAGTGCTCAGCCCTGAGTTTCCAAACCCCCTCTGCAGGTTCAAAGCCCCCCGGGCTATCTGCTTGGGCCCCTGTTTCCTTGCTTCGTCGTGTTGGGATGCCTGCATGGCGTTACTGGAGAGAGTTCACTCTTGGCCTTTCTTGGGTCTCATAGAAGCAAGCAGAGGGCAGGGCTCCACAGTTCCATATACTGTGAAAAAAGGGTGTTCAAGGGGGTTTATCCCTGGGGGATAAAGAGGAAGGGGCTCGCCTTCCTGAAAATCCTTTTGCCTCACCTCACCTGCCAGGGAAAAGGGTGCCCCCGTGGCTCAAGCCTGAGCGGAAACACCTGGCGCTTAGCCAAGGTCAGGTGACTTGAAAAGGAATGTGAGAAGGGCGGGTGCAGCCCTCCATCCTTCCGGGGTAAAGGAGACTCCAACGTCCACAATCTGCAACTCAGAGTCGGGGGATTCGGTTTGTCCCTGCTCCTGTCAAAACAGAAAACGCCCGTGGCAACCGGCTAGCGTTGCCTGAAACCGGGGAGTGTGTGTTTCACAAAACAAGGGTGGCTCATTGATAGTCCCCCAGGGAGATTCTGGCTCCGTGCCCACGAGGCGGCAGGTCGTCCCTAGGGTCGGCCGGCGGAGCTCTGCCCAGCTGGGGGGTTTCCGGCACCGCTGCCCCTGCGGGGTGGAGTCGCGGGGCGGCGGCGGTGCCCGGGAGCCGCGCAGGCTTTGCCGCCGCTGGAGCGAGCAGGAGAGGAGACCCGCAAGCAATCTGACTTGTGATAGAGGAGTGCGATCGCCGTCCTCCTCCTGTCCTACACACAACGAAAGAAGCAACGCCTGTAAATTTGCTCCTTGAGGACCAGCCCCATTTCTGCTCCCCTCATCCGTCCGTAAATATGCATGATTGGGTGGTGTTTTCTGGAGCGGTCACAACGATCCTCTCCCAGTAAATTGCTTCTGGGCCTGTTCTCCCCTTCCTCTTTCTCTCTCAGAATTAGTGTGGGTGATAAGGGAGGGGGCCGGAATCGGGGTTTTTTGTGTCTTTCTTTTTTTTAATTTAAAAAACGACCTTTAGCGCAAAGTCCTGCCAAGTGTACAGTCCCCAAAGCCCCATTTTATAGACGAGGACACCGAGAACCAGTGCAATCAAATTTAAGGTCACCCTACTGGCGAGATGCCCAGCCAGGTAGAAAACCCTGGTGCCCCGCACCTTGAGCATTTGGCCTGCCAATTAATTCTCTATCATTTTCCCCTCTTTAATACCCACTGAAGCAAAATGTGGTTGATGTTTCTCCCTGTTAAAAAATAATGATTGGGCTTCCCTGGTGGCGCAGCGGTTGAGAGTCTGCCCGCCGATGCAGGGGACATGGGTTCGTGCCCCGGTCCGGGAGGATCCCGCGTGCCGCGGAGCGCCTGGGCCCGTGAGCCATGGCCGCTGGGCCTGTGCGTCCGGAGCCTGTGCTCCGCAGCGGGAGAGGCCACAACAGTGAGAGGCCTGTGTACCGCAAAAACAATGATTAAAACTTGCAGAGGGGAAGGGGAGGGTCAAAAGAACCTTTCATATTAAATGAAAGCAATGTTTTAATAAGCCCATCTGAGGGTCATCTGGCTCTCCAGGGGAAGGTAACTTGGACTGTTTACTATTAATTAGAGTCCGACATGCATACTACTGTAAAATTAGATGAGGCTATGTAGCAACTGTTAAAATGAAAATGACTTTTTAGTAGAGATGCAAATGATTTCTATCTGGTAGGAAAAATAACCCCAAAGGTTATAGTTTCGTTGCCCCTGTAGGACATTAAACAGTTTTGTATCTAACTTTGCATTCTTATCTCAGCATTCCTTTTTGTTCTCCTAGTGCACAAAATCTTTGTTCCTATATCCTCTAAAAACCAGCTTTCCTATATCCTCTAAAAACCCTCTACATTCTCTACTAAAATAAATGAAATCACGGGCACATGTTCACCCTCTCTGTCAAGGCTCATGTCCCTCTTCCGCTATAGCCCCCACCAATCCACGATCTGCTTGAAAGGCACACACAACACCCAGTGTTGATACTTTGACCCAAGTGGGGCACACACATGGCATCAGGGGGACCTAGGGATATGTGTTCACCAACTTTGCAGAGTAAAAGAAATTTCTATGATTGTCAGAAACACACCAGAATCGTCAAAAGTACACAAACTCGACACGTTACTCCAAGTAGCCTCTGCCCTTCTCCTCTCACACTTTAATCATACCGTGTCTATGATCAGGGGCTGGAGGCTCTGGCCCTCAGGACACCTGCTACAGCTACAATCCCTGCAAAGAACTTCTGCCCCCACACAGAGTCATACCCATGAACCCGCCACCCTGGGCCCCGCACCTGGTCCAAGCAGCTGCCCTCTTCTGGTTGGCCAGCCGGTGAAGGCTCAGCCCAGTGACCAATGAGATCCTCTGTCTTGGCAAACTTTACAAGGAGACTTAGAGGGAACACTTGCTAGTAAAGGAGACAGAGACAAAGCAGGCATTGGAGGTCCTGAAGCAGTAATCATGTAAATAAGCAACAGGTAGAACAGGGGCCGAGAAGGAGTCCCGGAGTTGCCCCACTGACAAAGCACGAAGGCAAGGATGGATGGAGCCTGCTGCTCAGCTGGCAAGATGACAGAGTGTCAGTTTTTTAGGGCTGTGTTTGATCTTGAAACACCTCTTGGTTCCTGAACTACATCTGGGGCTCTGTTGGACTCCACACAGGTTCTGTGTGGTTTGTCCTGGGTCGCCATTAGACCTGTCGTTTGGTCTATGGCCCTTACTTCCTTATCTATGTGTGGCCTTAAATTTATTTTATTTACTTTTGGCTGCATTGGGTCTTCGTTGATGCGCGCAGGCTTTCTCGAGTTGTGGCGAATGGGGCCTACTCTTCATTGCGGTGCACGGGCTCTAGGCGCACGGGCTTCAGTAGTTGTGGCACTCGGGCTCAGTAGTTGTGGCTCGCTGGCTTAGTTGCTCCACGGCACGTGGGATCTTCCCAGGCCAGGGTTCGAACCTGTGTCCACTGCATTGGCAGGAGGATTCTTAACCACTGCGCCGCCAGGGAAGCCCTGTGTGTGGCCTTAAAATAAACCCTATAATGCTTAAGGGAACTTAGTGGATCTCTGCTCCTTGCAATCTAAGACCTGACTCACTTTCTCACCTTTTCAAATAACTTAATAAGTTAAATAATAATGCAGACTCTTTATTATCTTTTGTTCAGCCAACTCTCTCCATATTCATCAAGGATTTTCTAGGAAAGAGCAAGTTTCCCTGCTTAGAGCTGCCCTTCCCCTCTGCCTCTCTCCATTTATTTCTGCTGGGTTATTCATTCACTCATTCATTCTCTCCACAAGCACACATGGATTCTAAAACGAACAGGGCGACATCCATGCTTTGAAGGAGCTCACAATCTTGCAAGTACAGCGTTATAAGTGGGGTCAGTGCAGTGGTCAAGAGAAGGATGGGTGCTGCATGCACCCCAAGGTGGGGGCACTGGAAGCTGGGGTGTCAAGGTTGGGGTGAGGAAGGCTACTCCTTTGCTCCATGGTCTGTACTGGCCGCTTTTCCTCCTGGCTCTCCCACAAATGCTGGCTTTCATGCCTCTGGCCTGGAACCACATGTAAGCAAAGCCATACGTTCAACTTGGATTAATTAAACGGTGACCTCAGCAAATTTCTAGTGCTGCTTCTGATGCTTTTGTGTTATATCATTAATATTTGTTACCGTGCGCTGTTTGTTACGTTTAACCCTGCAGCTTAGATTTTATTAGTCTGTAAAGTTTAAATGTTGAGAGACTTCTGGTCTTGATTTTTTCAAAATCAGGATTATTTCTAATTCATTCCATGAGAACATATCTTCTCTCCTCTAGGTTGGACCTGGGAGGGTCCACAGTCTTAATTTTTCTAAGCGATGACCATAATTCTAACTGACTTTAGGAAATGTTGTAAGAAAAGGTTGTGCTCTGAGCTCATAGACCTGATCCTCAATTCTTAGCCCCAAACTGCAGAAAAACTTAAATTCCCAATCTAGTTTCTAGGTGCAGGTGTCCAAGCACCTAAGATGGCAGGGAGAAGGGAAAAGGAGGTGACTTTTTCTAGGGATGAGCCTCTCAGGCTTGGCTCAGCCCCTGCTCTCCCTGGGGGTCACGCTCAGCCAGGTGCAAGCTGGCAGGTGAGAGGGGCAGCCTTGGGGCAGGAGCATGTGGGTAACTGAACCTGCCCGTATTCTGGACCACAGAGGTCTGCAGAGGCAGTGGTGCTGCCGCCCTGGCCATTTGCTACTCTCCCACAAGGACCAGCTTCTCTGCCGGTGACCTAAGGGCAGATTTGGTCATTTTTATTGGGGGCGGGGGGTGGTCACAATGATGAAAAGTCCCTGCAACCCTGTGCTCATCCCCTAAAGGGCAGGTCTAAGTCTCAGCTTGCTCCTCAGCTAGGCCAGCCAAGTGAATGCCTGTTTCAGAAGGCGACAGTGACAGAGAATGTCGTTAGGGATGATTTCCTTGAGGGAGCGGGGCAGTGGTTGCCTTTCTGATCCTTACATCCATAAATGTGGGCTGAGGCGACTTTCCAAAGCAGACGGTGCACTTCTGGCGGTGGAGGCTACAGCGCTTTCCTTGAGGTGGGGCATCTAGGTATTTTCCTGAAGCCTCCAGACCCCGAGCAGGGTTGGGGGAGGTGGTGGTTGTGATGCTGACAGCTGCGCTCCCTGCGTAGCTAGCGCATAGCTAGTGCGGTGAGACATACTTGCTCATCTTGTGGGCCGGCTCTGCAGGGAGCTGGGGTTCCCCCTGGACACATCAGCACAGGATCCTCACCCCACCGAACTGCTCTTTACATCCCGCTCTTGGGTCCACGGAGATCGGCCGTCATTTAAAATAAGCAATTAGGATTCAGAAGACAGGCTTATACCTCGTTCCAAGGCCACTGCCCCACCCTCTTAGCTTTTGGCTTGGAAAAAACCAAACTCCTACCCATACAAGCTCCACGCCCCACCCCACTCCTCCTCAGTTTCCCGTCCTGGGTCTCTGCCTAATGAAGAGCACCGAAATGAGTAAGCCAGCTCGGCCATCTGGATAGGAGGTGACCCTGCATGTAACAGATTTAAAAGCTGTGCTTTGGCTCCTCAGCCGCGTCGGGATTCTTTTCTTGTAGCACCGCCCCGCCGCCGCTCACTGGAAGGTTGACCCCAGCCAGGCTCAGGACTGACACGTGACACAGGCGGGGCCGCACAGCATAGGCGGTCTGGCCCGTCAATCAGCAGTGCGTTCGGGGATAGGCCCAGGCCCAAGTCAGTCATAGAGTTAGTCCCAGGATTTTTACTGAAACCATTGGAAAGGAGGATGTGGCCTTCTGCAGGGCTGACTAGGCTGGAACTAGGTGAACCTGTGGCTCCTGGTGGCCTTCTTGCCACTGCCTGGGGAGGGGGAATCCTTGTTGAGGAGAGCAAAGCTGAGAGAGTCCTGAGGACGCAGTTTAAACCCCCAATCCAGCTGCGTGTGGAGCCCCTGGACTTTCTAGTTAGATGAACTGATAAATTATTAATTCCTTTGTGTTTAGGTCCGTTTGAATTGGAATTTATTTCACTCTCAGTTTAAAGAGACCTGACTGCTGGCTGGCTGATGTGTAAACTGATTTCTAGCAATTGGAGATGATGTGTTTCTTTAGGTAAAGGAGAGAAAAAAGAAGCAGGGGGAAGGAATAACAGAAACCCGGGTGGAGAGGCGGGAGTCTGTAAATGCTGCCTTTTTCTCACTGCTTATTAAAACCCTTCCCCTCCCTCCCTCATAACCATGTAATCTGCCTCTACTGTGCTTTTCACAACACACTCTTGCAAAGGAGTCTCTGAGAGACTTGCTCTGGTCATGCAGAATTTTTGGACCCTAGTGAGGTTTTCTCCCCAAGGATCCCTGGTATGAATCCTTCCTGAGATTGTTTTGAGCTGATGGCAGCGGCCAGGGCGGAAATGGAGATCTGGATCCCCCCCTATGACGTGGAGTAAGTGTTCGACTTCCAGAAGTCTTCAAACCTTCAGTGGGACAAGCAGCCTCATGCCCTAACCGGATGCCAGTGAGACTTAGATTCAGTTTGTAATGACCCCACCCTCCACCCCCCGAACAGTTAAAACAAGACAAATCTATTTCTCTCTTGTGTAGAGAAAGTCTGGACCTAGGCTTCAGGAAGTTGTCAAGAACCCAGTATCTATTCACGGCACCTTCTCACCATCCTCAGCATTCGGCCTATTCCTTCCATTATCCCGCCCCTGCTCCCCCTTTCCCTCCCACCCCAACACATCACGTTCACTTACATCATTGCCCAGAGACGCGACCAACAGGGGAGGCTGAAAGACACCCTTTACTCCGTGTGCCTGCTAAATATTGGGGGGTCCACTCCTGAGGAAGAAAGGTAAAATGGATACTGGGGGATACTAGGAGTCTCTGCCGTATAGGTTACCCTATGATGGGACAGAGCAAAACCCCTTACAGGAACTGCTCCACTTCTGGGGATGCCAATGAGGGTGAAACCGAGTGTCCCTGAAACCAAGCTCCCCTGCTGAGTTTTTAATTAACCTCTCTATCCAAAACTTTATTTTCTTTCCTGTCCCTCTGTCAGGGAACTGTTGACTGAAACCACCTGCCTTCATTCACCAGGCCCGCTTGCCTGAGTTGTGTCACAACAGCAGGTCCCAGTAAGGAGCACGGCGCAGCTGCCAGGAAACTAACCAGGACGATTCGGGAGGGGCCGAAAGAGGGAGGAGACCATCAACCTCCCAGAGTCCTTCTCGCTGGAATCCATCTTGGCTGAGAGATGTGCACACCACCAAGAAGGACCCTGAGTCACACTATGGGCCAAACAAGATGATTGGCCAGCAACAACCTGGAAACTAACCCCATTCCCATAAAACCTGAGACTGGGAGCCACGTGGCAGAGCAGTTCTCCTGGGTTCCCTTACCCTGCTGCTCTCCACCTGGGCAACAATTTCCAGTAAAATCTCTTGCTTTGTCAGCACATGTGTCTCCTCGGACAATTCATTTCCAAGTGTTAGACAAGAGCCCACTCTTAGGCCCTGGAAGGAGTCCCCCTTCCTGCAACACCTCCCCCATTCCCCTCAGGGTTGAGGAGTATCAAAGAAAGGGGGGGAATGGAACCGAGCAGGACCCTGCGGGGCCTTCCCAGGTACAAAAGCCCCTCCGTGTTCCCCATGTCTTATTTTTAGAAAAAGGATTTATAGTCTCCTAGGCCTTCCCTGGGCTCCAAAAAGCAGGCATAAGGAGTGAGGGAATGCAGAAACAAAGGAAAAGTAGTCAAGCAAGAAAAGTAAAACAGAGTCCTAGTTCCTCCTCAGGGTACATACATAACAATCTGACACAGACCTTTGAGTTGTTTTACAGAAACTAAGACCCCACCCCCACCCCCACCCAGGTGGAAGATGGTAACTGCGGCCGAAACCCCAGACTGGCTGGAACCAGAAGGTTGATGATTGAGATTCCTGGAACACCACCCTGTTACTTCACCACTAACCAATCAGAAGAAAGTCATGTACACTGCAGCCCTCCCCACAGATGTTGCCTAAAAAACCCTTCCCTGAAAGCCACTGGGGAGTTAGGGTCTTTTGAGCATAAGCTGCCCTTTCTCCTTGCCTGGTGCCTGCAATAAATGATGTATTTTCCTTCACCACAACCTGGTGTCAGTAAATTGGCTTTTCTGCTCGGCAAGCAGACTCAAGTTCCGTTTGGTAACAAGGGCCGCTGGGAAAAAGAATAATTCGTTCCATTTGCATCAGTTGTGTGTGTAACAGCCTCCTGTTACAAATGCTAAGGAATGGCCTGGGACCACCTGGGGGAACCTTCCCCATCATTCTGTGTCTTGACCATTCAGGAGTCACTGTCCTTAGGGAATAAGCACTCAAATCGCATCTCAGTTTCTCAAGCACAGCTGGACTTATGATGCTATTAGATCCACAGAAACATCTCAGGAAACTTCCAGGGAGCCAGAGAACAGGCAAAGGAGCTGTGTCCCTACTTGACCTCGTCTCAGCTGAGATCACACAATAGTAGCTTTCTTAGTGAAAAAAATTAAGTGGGAAGAATTCCTTGATGTATTTCACTACCATTTGATATGAATAAGTGAACTGTGGCATTCCATGCAAGGCTGTTGGATCCCAGAGCTCTTTCTGCACCTTAGGAGAGCTATAGCCGCACTGGCAGGTCATTCACAACCAAGCAACTAACTATCTCAGGGAAGAAACCCAACCTCCTCATGCACTGCTTAACATTTGCAAAGTGCTTAAAATGCTGGTTGGCACTTGGTAGAGGCTCAGTAAATATTAATAGAATATGGGCCTGAGTACTTCTGGGTGAGAAAAGCACTTATTATCGTCATCATTACTATTTTTTAAAATGTTTATTACACATCTATTATGTATAAGGGACTGCTCTAAGAGCCATGGAGAATCACAGAGATGAAAAAGATGGCATCCTCGCCCTCAAGGAGTTTACTGTCTAATAGGGAAGATAAGAATTGTGTTTTCAGGGAGATCAGCTCGGTGCTTTGTGACCACCTAGCGGGGTGGGATAGGGAGGGTGGGAGGGAGACGCAAGAGGGAGGGGATATGGGGATATATGTATACGTATAGCTGATTCACTTTGTTATAAAGCAGAAACTAACACACCATTGTAAAGCAAATATACTCCAATAAAGATGTTAAAAAAAAAAAGAATTGTGTTTTATTTCATGACTGTTTATTTCATGTCAATTACCAAAACAAAATAAAAAATAATCAAAAGAAGCTGGAGTCCTGCTTCCTGCATTTGTAATTGTAAGTGTCTTTGAAGAAGCTGGTTTCTAAATCCCCACGTCTGTCTCCTGGAAGAGATGGTGAGGATTCAATGTACTTCACGTGGGTCAGGGCTTGGGGAGTTGCAGGTAGACACCTGGAAACAGCAGCAACGGTGTCTTCTGTTTGCCCCGTCACCTCCCACTCCCTAGCTGAGCCTCTGCCTCAGTTTACGCCTTTCCAAGTTGAGAACAACTACATTTGTTTCTTCCCAGCTCCCTCCATCCCTTGCACTCTGTGCTGATGAAAGCAGAGATAGCTGTGAAGCATGTGGAGCTGCCCAAGAGCTGGTGTGACATCAAACCTTTCTTGGGAATGTAGGAGTGAGACAGCTGACTTTTCAAAATGGCTGCTTCATTTTGCATTACTCTTTACACGAGCTCTTCCCAGGTGACATGATAAGGGAGGGGACAGAGGGCAGCCTAAAATGCCCATGGGAGAGGAAAACAAGATGCCAGAAGACCTGGGGAAAGACCAGCGATTCCCAGAGCCCATTCCTCTGCCACCAGACAGCTCTTTGATCTCTGGGCACCACGTCCTCCCGGTCTTTACGTTGGGCAGTACGATCCCTACCCTGGGGCCACGTTCGTCCCCACTGCACAGCAAGTGTGTGTGCCCAGCAAACCGTAGCCTACATCAACAGGGGCTTCAAAATCACCCACGTTTATATTTGATTCATTCATTGGCTTATTTATTCATTCTCTGTTTATTTGGCATTTCCTGAGCACCAGTAGGTGCTGTCTGGAAACCTTGCCTCCATCTGCTACCAGGAAGAGTATGCATTCGTATTGACCTTTCTGTACAATTAGTTTCATTTCCCAAGAGTGGTTTTGAACTTGAAAGTAGATGTTACTCACAACCTTTTCTGAAAGCTATGTCTCAAGTTCTCAGGGAGGGGCCCACTTCTCCAAAGAAGTCTTACGCATCCTGGCTCAGGTGAACCCCTGTCTCCCTGCACAGCCTCCTGGGCATTCAGGAGACCCAGAGTTATCTTTGCACAGTCCCGGGTTGTCCCCGGGGAAATCAGAGCAGCTTGGCTGCAACTAACAAGGACTCTTTGTGTAGATGCGGCTGAGTCACCTGACAGGTCTGAAATATAACTTCCTGCTCTGGGGCCAGGGGAACTGAATCTGAAAGACTAGAAGGATGGGTCACGATGAAGATAAGATTTTAAGGGAATCAAAGTAAAGTGTTGTACTTAGTGGTGAAAAGGAAAAAAATGACGAAAGAAGAAGGAATTCCGTCTCGGTGGTGTTGTATGTGAAGCTGCCTGGAGATTTTGTTGGACTGCAAGCTTCGTGCAAGCCAAGGTCTGATCTAGCAGCTGGAAGCCCGAACAGCCGTTGACAGGGTTGGCAGAGTCACAGTGTCTAGAGAGGGAGGCGGGAGCCCTGTCACAGGGCAGGGCCGTATCTGAAATGCTTAGGCTCAGTTCTGGGTCCACACTTTAAGAGACACTTAAACATGTTGGAAGGATCTCTCAGGAGGATGGTATTTGTGCGAAACCACACCATGTGAGAAACCACTGATGTTCAGTCTATTTATGGACTTGATTTACGGACTCGAAAACCGTCAAACACTTGATTGGTCAGGTGGAAAGGGAGCCCGGAGAACTGAAGAAAGGTTACAACTTCTTCAGATCACAACTTCCAGTCCCTTCACATCAATTTTTGATCTCCATCTTTTCATTCTCTCCTGTCTCAGAAGAACTGTTCCTCCTCCATTTTGGAGGTTGACCTCATCCTCTCCCATCTCCGTTAGGACACACCCTGCCAATTACCACCCCTGCCAGCATCTTTAATTTTTCCTTTTCCACTGGCTGCTTCCCATGAGCCTGCACATGTGACAAAGACGGTGATCCGGGTACCTGCTATGTGCCAGGTGCCTGGTGATTTACCTGCCTTACCTTGGTTAATCCTCACACCAACCCAGTGAAGTAGGAGATATCCTTTCCATTTATAGATGAGGAAACCGAGGCTTCAGGGAATTCAGTGACATTCATTCCCAAGCTCAAGCAATTGCCAAGTGATGAAACTAGGGCTCACTCCAGGTTCATCTGCCTCTAATACTCTGAACCTCACTTGTACTCAGGCTGTTGAAAACTCTCCTCCCCTTCCCAGCCAAATTCCTTTCAAGAAGTTCCTTTTCCTGTGTCTACTTCCTCCTCTCCCATTCACTCCTCAGCCTGCTGCAGTCCGCCTTCTGCATTCACCCTCTGCAGAAACAGCCCCTACGAAGATCATCTGAGATGTAACGGTCAATCCCAATAGCCTTTCCTCAGTTCCTCAGTTCTCATTCTAGCCAGTCCTTCTGCAGCCTTTGACATTACCGAGCATGCACCCCTTTCTCCCTTCTTCTGTGTCTGGCTGAGCTCATCCATTCCCACCACTTCACCCCTCATCCTAGGTCCCTCCTTCCAAGTGTCGCTAGTTATTTTAAAGGATCTGAGGACTCAGCTGAAGTTGGAAACCAGGAAACTGTGTGTGAGATTTCCCTGGTAGGGGTAGGGGTAAGACCTGGGGTGCAAAGAATTGAACATGCTGGAAAGCATAGTTCCAATGGTCCAACTCTCCCCACACCACTATCGGGTGAAGTTAGAGCGGGTGGGGAAGTTATAGAGCAGAAGCAAAAGGACCAGGAAGAGGGACTGGTAGTCTCAAAAGGCAGGGAAAGCTGGCAGGGCAGAAGGCAACGCTTAGGGAGTGAGATGGTGAAGTTCAAGGAGAAAGCAGGCTGAGACCCTGGGAAAAGGTGACCATGATACAGAGCAGGTGAATATTGCAGGAATTACAGGAACTTTCCTGGAATGTCAAGGAATTAAGAATCTAGACTGTTGGCTGGCTCCACCTAGACGCTGACATGCTCCCAAATCCTGGCAGGAGGTGGGCTGAACTTCCCTGACTCGTGGACACATCCCCTGTGAAGCTGTGTCCTCAGCAGCAACAATGTCTGTATCCCTGGGGCCCACCTGCAGTTTTCTGGTTTGCCATGAGCTCAGTGTTTCTGCTCCAGTAAAGGAGGGGCATAAATCCAGTGCTGTGCTGAGGCGCACAGCTCCAGGCGTGCCCTTCACACGGAGTTCCCACTGGGGGCCTGAAACCACTCCAACGGCACAGTGCTCAGCGTGCAGAAGCACTTAATGAACAAACAGATGAATGAATGAATTCATTTCCTGTGCCTCTTACTCCAGTTCAGTTCAGCAGCCTTCTTGGAGCATGCATTGAAGCCAGGCCCTGTGTGAGGGATTGAGAGAGATCAAGATGAGAGAAGGGAGCAGAGCAACAGCCTGCTGCCCAGGTGCTCATATCCTTGCTGATTCTAAATTAGGGTAAAACCTTAGAGGGTTCCAAGTGCTGCCTTAATCTCTCTCTTCTGGACTCAGCATTTGCAAATCTCAGAAGTCCTTTAGCGATAAATGAGAGGAAGTCTGCCTTGGTGAGACCAGTCAAGAATACCTGGCCTCTCAGGTACCGGGCCACACCCCCCAGAGTCACCAGGTGAATGAAGTTAAATGTGTGTGCCCTGGACAGAGCAGCTGCTGGGTCGTCAAGGGAAGCCTCTGGAGGCTGCTTCCAAGAAAGCCCCTCCAGGTTCTCCAAATGGCGTGGCGGAGCATTAACTGCTCACGTCCTTTGCTTCCTCTCTCATCTAATTTTATTCCGGGGCTTCCCTGGTGGCACAGTGGTTGAGAGTCAGCCTGCCGGTGCAGGGGACACGGGTTCGTGCCCCGGTCCGGGAAGATCCCACATGCCGCAGAGCGGCTGGGCCCGTGAGCCATGGCCGCTGAGCCTGCGCATCCGGAGCCTGTGCTCCGCAACGGGAGAGGCCACAACAGTGAGAGGCCCGCGTACCGCAAAAAAAAAAAAAATAATAATAATAATTGTATTCTGAAAGGCGTCTAAGGATCTCTTCTCATTTTCACATAGAAACAATCCCTGTCTCTAAAAACCCTTGGAGTATTTCTTGAGAATTACCTCTTGGTTCTTTTTGTCTGCACCAACAAAAGCTAGAGCGTACAAGAGGCTTCTCCTCCTACGGCTCACTTTCCAGAAGAAGAGTGCAGAAAAAGTCTTCCAAGGAGAGCCCGAAATCCCTACTTGCTTTTCCCACATTAAAGTAGCCATTTCCCCTTACTCTGTCCTGTTCTAAGTGTTTCAGTGGAGCAGGGCTGATGATTCAGCTAGACAGAAGCAGAGGTCTTGGATGGCTGCCACCATGGACCTGCCCTCAGAGACTTCCAGAAAAGCTTCCCTCTGTCACTTGCCAGGTTGGCCCTGAATGTTCTTGCTGTAGGCCCTGGGCACCCAGGTTCCAGCTACAGGAGCTATGAAAACCCAAGTAACACCGGAGCATCCAACTGCTGTGGGTTTACCTTTGGCTGGCAGACCTCCTCCATCAGTACCACACCCCTGCCCCCATACAGAAAAAAATACAGCCTGGGGGCAAGAAGCCAAAGGGAGGAGGTTAGGACAGTGGGGAGGAATGGATTGATCCGTAGGACTATGGGGAATCCCTTTACACAGAGCCAGCTTTGACGTGTGGGTGGAGCAGGGAATGCTTTGCCAGAGGTTGAACCCCAGACCTGGAGTCCCAGGACATTGGTTCTATTTAGATTTCAGGCAGAGACCCTGGAACTGGACTGCTACGGTGATAACTAGCAACCTGGGGGACACGTTCGCTTGCAGATGTGTTGCACAATGTTGTAAAAAACAAAAAACTGATCCAACGTTTATGGACTCGGAGAGTCACAGATTTACGTCTTCTTTTAGAGAAAAGAAAAAAATCAAGGATATTCTATACTGGGCTCTCGTGGCAAAATGGTCTATGCTGGTTACACAGAGCGCAGGCCTGACAGTTCTTCACTCTCCGCTCCACGCCCGAGACGTCCCTCACATGCGGCCAGGTGCTACTGACCCTGAACTTGCACGACTGTTTTTCTCACAGTCGAGGAAGATTTCTCAGTGTTCCCTTTGCCATTAAAAGGGATTTTTCCACCCTGGACCGCCAGGCTCCTGCTGGCATTTGAATTTGGAGCCCCTGACCTAAGGCGCCTAAGGACTGTAGGAGCCACAGCAACGGCTGTTCCAGCCTGCAGGGCTCTCCCCTGCTCGCCTTTCTGCTTGTCTCCCTGTATCCTTGCCTGTTGCCCTCATTCTCTTTCAGCAGACATCCTTTGCCACGTGGTGAGGATCATGGCCACCAGAAGCCCCAATTTAGAAATCCCAGTAGAAGAAAGAGCTGCTTTTCTCTACTTCTGAAAATCAATCCCAGGAAAGAATGCTGGCCTCACGTGGGTTGTGTGTTTTACAGATGCAAGATGTTTTCTTTTGAATCCAGCACTTAAGTAACTGGTCATTGTTCTAAGCAGGTCACAAACAGTAACTTATCCCTGTTTAAAAAAAAAAAAGCCTATGATTTAGGTTCCATTAATACCTCCGATGCAAATGAAGAAACTGAGGTACAGATAAGTTAAGCTGCTTTCCCAAGGCCACACAGCTATGAACTGGTAGAACCAGAATTTGAAACAAGGCAGTCTGGCTCCAGAGTCCATGCTTGTACCCCCATGCTGTGGTTATACCCTCAAGCTATGGTTATACCCCATGCTATGGCAGTACCCACAGGCTCTGGATGTACACCCACGCTATGGCTATACCCCATGCTATGGCTGTGCATGTTTTCACTGCACAGCTCAAGGGCAGCAAATCCTGGAGTTTACACAGAGCATGATCCACACAGGCAGCAAGAAAGGCCAGCATGTCCCCTGAGCCAATTGCATTGTCAGGTGGCTAGGAGACTGCTGGTGGTTCATATTTGGTGGGTATGGGAGGTGGGTACTGTGACGGACAGCCGCCCTGTACCACATCTACTGGGCGGAGGAGTGGTTCAGGTAGACAGTGGTAACGTATGACCACTTCGGGGGCATCTAGAGCAGTCCTGGTGACAGCACCTGCCTGGCTTCCTGCTCTCTACTATTGTCTGACCCTGAGAGGGCTATTCTGACTCAGGGTCTCTTTTGAAAAAAAAAAAAAGAATTATAGATTCAATTAACTAAACAATAAAGGATCAACAAAATAGCTCAAAGTCAATAACACAAAAAAGGCTTAAAACTTTCATAATCACTCTTTACATGCTCTGAGTTCTTATAAGTCCGCCTTTCAGTTGAGAGACCCCATACAAGTTACCTAACCTTTCTTAATCTCAGTTTCTTCATCTGTAAATTGGGGCGGTATGGCCTGTCTTCCAAGGTTGTCAGGCTTTGATGAGATAAGCAACCATCTAACATGGCTCATGGCGCGTGGAAGGCTCTAGAAAATGTTGGCTATTAAAGGGCTAATTCTCACCCTGGCTCTCATGGGCAAGTGTCATTCAGAGCCCTCTGCTCTCACTTTCGACCATATCTAGTGTGTCTCTCTGAGACTTACACAGACCCTGCCACCTCCCCTAGTTTAGCCTTGGTTTCTCAGGATAAGACATGAGACCCTGTCCCTGTTAAGGATGATTGCAAAGGGCAGAGAGAGGGTTGTGTGCTGGGGCTGGGGGAACTTGGTGCAAGTGACCGAAGGAATATCAAGTGTCCTCATGATGAAATGTGATGGGTGGTAAATGAGATACTATGAAAGAAGAAGGAACAGAAAGGGGGTGGGAGCACAACTTCAAAATAAGTAAAACTCTATGCCTGTTAAAAACTCTTTAACATTTTTGAGTTAAAGGAAACTTAGAGATGATCCAATTGAGGGCTTATTTAAACTTCCTTAAACAAATAAAATCTTGGGACTTCCTTGGCAGTCCAGTGGTTAAGACTCTGCGCTTCCACTGCAGGGGACAGAGGTTCGATCCCTGGTTGGGGACCTAAGATCCCACGTGCCACGCTGCGCGGCCACCCCGCCCCGCCCCCCCCCCCTGCAAAAAAAAAATTACACAGAATCCAAATCTGCAAAACAGACAAAGGCAAGGCGCCCTGGATGAAGTGAGGGTGGGGATGGGAAGTGGTTAGATCGGCTGCCCTGTTGCCCTCGATGCAGGGCTCCTAAGAACAAAGTTTGAAAACCGGATCCAAATCCATCCAGGAATCCAACACCACCACCGATATCCGTTCTACCTGCATGCCACAAACGCATGATCTATTTCATTACCCACCAAAACTTAGTGTCTTAAGTAACAACCAGCTTATTTGCTCATGATTCTGTGGGTCAGCCATTGGGGCTGAGCTCAGCAAGGGGCTTCTCCTGGGGTTTCTTTTGCAGCTGCCGTCGAGATACTTGGCAGGGGGTGGGGTGGGGGGTGCCGGACAGTCCTGTCTAAGATGGCCTCATGCCCACGGCTGGTGGTCGGTGCTGGCTGGGCCTCTCTCTGTACCTGGCTTCTCCTCCTAGGAGCTCTGAGACTTCATCTGTAGCACTGAGTTCTAAGGGGGCAAGAATAAAAGCTAAAAAAAAAAAAAGCTCACACTCCCTGGTGTGAGCCAGGGAGTCGCGTAACATCACTTTGCCACGTCCTACTGGTCAAAGCAAGTCACAGGACAAGCTAGACTCACTGAAAAGAGTTATCTACACAGGAAGGGAGGATTTTAGGGCTTTTTGCAATCTACCACATCTCCTCATTTCCCATAACCTTTTTTCAATAAACTTGGCATGTGCCCGGCGCTCAAAGTTGGCAACTCCTCGTATGTGTGGGAGAATGTGCAAAGCCTGCTATTTCCCCACTCATTATTCATTCTCCGTTTCTCTCTTATTGACAGAACCCCAGGTCTTTTTCTCAGGGTGACCATGTGCCCAGGTACAAATATTTGCCTTCCCAGTTTCCGTCATAGCTGGGGTGGCCACGTGACCCAGTTCTGGCCCATGAATGTAACTAGAAGTCCCCCGGGTAGGGCCTCCAGGAGAGCTCTTGTTTTCTTGGTAAAAGGGAACAGGCTCTGTGTCCCTTGCCTTTTGCCTTTCCCCCTTCCTGTTTCATTCCTGCCTGGATCCCGTAGGCAACACTCAGGCATGGAACAGCCATCTGGAGACCACGAGAATGTCATGAAGATGGCAAAATAGCACAGAAGAAGCCTGATCTCTGATGACACCAAGGGGCCTCTGTTCTAGTCCTGGAGGCCCTACCTCTGACCTTCTTGTCACCTGAGAAAAATAATCCCTACTTGGTTACATCACAGTTAGAGCTGTGGATTCTCCTACTGAAACAGGGAGTGACGAGGAGATGAGACTGGGAAGAGGACAGAAGGCTGTCCGTGAAGGGTCATGACTGTTAGGAAGACTGGCAGCTGCTGTGAACACTGAAATGAGTTTCTGTCTTTTGTTACGTGCATGTGTGTTCGTGTGTATTCGCTCTGCGTGTGTCTGGATATATGTGTGTTTGGGTGTGGCGGGTGAATGTGTGCATGGAAGGAAAGGCTACAGTCACGGCAAAATTTAAAATCAAACTGGAGTCCAGATTTCGAAAGGCTGAAATAACAATGTCGAAAGTGAAACAGTTTAATGGTGACGGCTATAAACCTTGTACTTAAAAAGATGTCAAGATAGGAGAGCGTAGTTTCACAGCCTGGGGGTTTAAGTTGACCGCAAAGGCTGAGAATGAGCTCACAGAGTGAACTGCAAGTGCCAGGAGCTCTGGCTCACCCTCCGCTGCGATGATTATCTAAGATCCAGAGCAGAGAGCAGGCGGCCCAGCCTCTGCTCGGTCAGAGCACTGGGAGCCAGCAGCGTGTCCATCCCAGGAGCGGTGAATGGAGCCCAGCCAGAGATCTGGGAAAGCTTAACTCGGACAAGAGAAGACATGGAGGGGCCTGATAGGATAGTAACTATAATGAGTCATCTATCACTGTTTATAAACCACACGTAAAACTGAGTGTCTTAAACCAACAATAGCCATTCACTTGCTCACAATTCTGCAGTCTGGGTTGGAGAGATTTTCTCTGCCCCGTGTGGTGCAGTGGCGTGGCCTGGGCTCACTGATGCATTCGCAGCCCGCTGGCAGGTTGACGGGGGTTGGAAGGGCCGTGACTGCTTCACTCACGCGTCTGTCGCCTTAACTGAAATGGTCAGAATGGCTGTGGACTGGCCGCACCCCTCAAGCTCTTTCATCCTCCTTCTCCACAAGGCCTCTCATCCTCAAGGAGGCTAGCCTGGGCGTCATGGCTTCTCAGGACAGCAAGACAGGGAAAGTGTCTTGTCTTGTCTTTAATGCCCAGGACTGGAATTTTTGTCACATTGTACTGAACCAAGCGCATCACGAGACCAGCCCAGATATAATGTGGAAAGGCACCATGCAACAGTGTGAATTCAGGAGTGTGATTCACTGGGGACTATTTTGTAACAGTCTATCCAAATAAATAATATCTATTATTTCTATAGACTTTATAGTTCACACAGGATATTTACTTGCACTATGGTTTTTTTTTTGTTTTTTTTTTTTGCGGTACGCGGGCTTCTCACTGTTGTGGCCTCTCCCGTTGCGGAGCACAGGGTCCAGACACACAGGCTCAGCGGCCATGGCTCACGGGCCCAGCCGCTCCACGGCATGTGGGATCTTCCCGGACCGGGGCACGAACCCGTGTCCCCTGCATCGGCAGGCGGACTCTCAACCACTGCGCCACCAGGGAAGCCCCTACTTGCACTATCTTAATTGATCTTTATCACTAAGTTGAGAGATGGTCAGTGGTGTGCTGGTAAAACAAAAAATAAACCAACAAAAAACCCTGAGCTGCATACACCATTTGCCAATTTCCGTGGTGTAAATACTCCCCCTGTGGCTCATTTTAAGCGACCAACATGAGATCACTGGGCACAGCTGTAAGAGGAGACACACTCAATATCTGGTTCCAGCATACCGCTGTATACAGTGGGTACCACCCCTACTTGCAGATGAGGTTAGGGGACCTTCTCAAAATCACACATAACCAATAGTGGCAGACCTGGGACTCAAACCAGATCCAGACTGTACACTTTGGCTACAACATCACCCTGCCTCATAGCAATTTTCTTCAGACATCTGAAGGCTGCTATGGAGAAGAAGTAGCTGTAGCCTAGATTGCCCCAGAAGGCAAAATAAGAGTCAACACAAGTAAGTTTCAGAGAGGCCGACTTCAGTATAAGAAAGTCAATATGAAAATGGATTCCGCCATAATAGAGCCGTCCAAAGAGAATGAATTGCTTTGCGCTCTAGGGTTGTCCCTATCATAAAGTGTCTTCCAGAGGCCAGATCTCTGAAGATTTCTGAACTAGGGGAGAGGCTGAACTAGATGTCCTGTAAAACCCCATTTATGTCTTAGATTCTGGTTTTAAGCATGTTCCAAACTCCCAAACCTGGAATCACTTAATGTCCTTTTGAGACCAAAGAAGGCAAGGGAAGGGAAAAGAAGAGAAGGGAAGAAAGAAAGAAGGTGAGTGTTAAATCTGGGAGGAGCTTGGCCAGATGAGGAGTCCCAGTCCTGGAGAGCTATATCCAGAGTTGGGAAATGGGTCTTCATGAGGGTGGCTCTGGTCCAAGGGACAGAGCCATATGACTCATGATACAGAAACACAATATTTACTTAACCCCAAGTCAATTCAGATGGCAGCACACAGCTCCAGACCTTTTGTCTGAAATGTCAGGACAGATGTTCTCAGTGTAGTAGAATGCACTGAGAACAGCCTGATGTTGCCAGGCTGTTTCAATAATGCTCTTTCTTTCCAAACAGGCTTAACTGATTTTTCTCAGAAGGAGAGCTTGCTGAGGACCTAGCATTTCGTCTCTTTGGCTTAACCAGAACCCAACTGCTCCTCCACCTGGCTGCGTTGCCCCAACTCTGCGGGAGGATAGATGATCTGCTTGCGGGTCTGACAGTCTTTGACAATTCCCCCTTAGCCCTGGGGGCTTCCTGAAGCAATGAAAGCTTCTGGTTTTATAATGAGAACCACAAAACTGGAAGCTTTCCCGAAGAAACAGCTCAAAACTTGAGGAATAAATCTCAGCATTTGGGAATAAACACCTGGGATGTCTCCTGGAATGATTCAAGTGTCACCAACCACGCCAAGAAATTACATGGGTAATCATACAGCCTGGGAGCTTCCAGAGAATGCCCAAGACAGTTACTGAAGTAGAGTAACTCATCTCTGAGAACAGGTCTTTCAGCTCAAAAACTGCAAAAGTCCATGCATCTGGTTCTGAGGAACTGTTATTTCCCTGTGCTGAACCCAAAGAAAGGAAGGCAAGTTGATCGAGTGAAGCCTGGCCCTGCTCTTTCAGCAGGTAGCTCCCCAAACTGGGACCAGCCCCATCAAAGACTTTCAAGGACACTTTCACATCAAGGTTCCCAGTCTCAACAAAATATTAGCAAACTGAATCCAACAACTCATAAAAAGGATCATACACCATGATCAAGTTGGATTCATCCCAGGGTCACAAGGATGGTTCATTATATACAAATCAATCAATGTGATACACCACATCAACAAAAGAAAAGACAAAAACCCCATGACCATCTCAATAGATGCAGAAAAAGCATTTGATAAAAGTCAACAACACTTATGATAAAAACCCTTACCAAAATGGGTATAGAGGGAGCATTTCTCAACATAATAAAAGGTATTTATGACAAACCCACAGCCAACATGATACTCAGTGATGAAAAGCTAAAAAAGCCTTCCCACGTCAAGGTTCCCGGGGTGCCTACTGGGTGACATGCTCCCCAAAGTCCAGTGGAACCATCACGCATGGGTAGAAGGGTCTGTAATGGCTGGGCAAGATGTGAAATATGAAGCAATGATGGTCCCAATAGCCGCTCCCCTGGAGACAGGTACCAGGGCGGCTGCACCCCACTCTGAAATACATTTACACAATAAGGAACCATCATCTATTTACACACAAACCAGCACCAGCTGGAAACTAGGGGAGCCCTCTCCCCAGGCTCAGAGTACCCTCAGTTATCTCTGTTTGGCTCTTGCACAGAAGTAGGTCTAAAAACCTCAGGGAAACAGGGCAGTAGCCATTAAATTAGAGCTTCCCATTCCCATTTCCATGCTCAGCAAATGGTAGGACTTGCATCCACCCTGGGCTTAGGCCCTGGGGCTGCTTCATGAGACCCAGGTTCCTTTCTCTTCCTACTCTTTCCCTTCTTCACTCTTCTCCTCACCAACCTCAAATGACTAGAATTGCAGACATTACAGAACCTAAAGATCATGCTAGTTCAAACACCTGACTTTACAGGAAGGGCCCAGAGAGGAGGGGCAGAGATGCTGACTTGTGAAAGACACTTGACTAGTTGACATAAGAGTTCCTCATTAGCCAGTTCACACCATGAACTCTATCAGTGCATGACCCTCTTCCCCGCTTCTCTTTTTTCCAAGAGGTCACCTGGGATCCCTGCAGCCTGGTATTCACATGCTGGCAGAGCCCCTTCTTGCGCTGGGTCGAGGTTGGTCTATATGACCAAGAGCATGGAGCAGACATGTTAGGAAAGTAAATCCTAAGGGTTCTCATCACAAGAAAAAATTTGTTTTTCTATTTCTCTAATTTTGTACTATATGAGATGATAGATGTTCAGTAAACTTCCTATGATATTCACTTCATGATGGATGTAAATCAAATCATTACGCTGTACACCTCAAACTTACACAGTGCTGGATGTCAATTATATTTTAATAGAACTGGAAGAGAAAAAAAGAATATAGCAGATAAGATGGGACTCACTCCTGGGATTAGGTTATAAACGGCGGTGGCTTCTGCCTTGGGCTCTCACTGTCTTCGATCACTCACTCTGGGGCAAACATCGTGAGGACACTCAGACAGGCTATGAGACGCTCACATTGTGAGGAACTGAAGTCTCTGGCCAACAACCAGTGAGGAAAGAAGGCCGGCTGACAAGCACATGGCTGAGCTTACAAGCAGGCCCTTCCCCAGTTGAGCCTTCAGATGACTGCAGCCTCATGAGAGACGCCATGAGTCAGATCCACCATCTGAGCCACTCCCGAAATCCTAACTCACAGAAGCTGTGAGATGATAAATGTTCATTCTTTCAGCTGCTAAGTTTAAGAGTAATTTGTTATGCAGGATTAGGAGAAAACGCTGGGCTTTTTTTCTTGGCTGTTTTCTTTTCCCCTTCCAGAGAAAGAGATGAAAGCGAACCCCAGCTTACCGGTCAACAGGGCCTTGTCCTACACCACTTTAAGACAGGAAACTGTGGAGACTTCCCAGGTGGTCCAGTGGTTAAGACTCTGCACTTCCACGGCAGGGGGCACGGGTGCCATGCCTGGTCAGGGAAATTCCACGTGCTGCGTGGTACAGCTCCCACAAAATAATAATAACAAAATAAAATAAAACTGCTCTAAAAATAAAGTATATTGAGAGATGAGACTGGCAAATCAGGAAAAAAAAAAAAGAGGAAGCTTCCCTGGAGGCCCGGGGCAAAAGCCTCACGGGCACAGGGCTAAGTGTGTTTCCAGGCCTAAGTGAAAGAATTTCTGTTGGTGGGCTGCTAGAAAGCACTAGCTTCCTTTATAGAAGTTTTGAACATGTGGCCATTGCAAATGCTAACCACGTACAATGCATTATGTATAAACCTGACAAAGCTGTGGAAATGGTGTTCCTTGTCGGCGACTGCTCTGTAGCCCAAGGGTGCTCCCTCAAGTTAAAGGTGATTTCCCAGAATTCTAGCTTCCCTGCTGGGATGGAGTTTCCATGTGATGTTTTCAGAGGCTGCGGCAAAGACAGAGCCTGCACTCATATGTCCTTCCCACCCCCATCCACTTCCGTGGTAAACCAGCACAACCCTGTCTGCCAATACACACCACCAAGAGAAGAGGCTCTTTTAAAAAAAAAAAAAAAATTTTATATCTGGTCACCTTCATAAGTTTTTCTTTTCTTTTTTTTTCTTTCTATTTATTTGGCTGCATTAGGTCTTAGCTGCGGCATGCAAAATCTTCATTGCAGCACGTGGGCTTTTGTGCTCTAGTTGTGGTGCTCAAGCTCTAGAGTGCACGGGCTCAGTAGCTGTGGCACGCAGGCTTAGTTGCCTCGCGGCACGTGGGATCTTAGTTCCCCGACCAGGGATCGAACCTGCGTCCCCTGCATTGGAAGGCGGATTCTTAACCACTGGACCACCAGGGAAGTCCGGAGAGGAGGCTCTTTGGGAGGGTCCTGAGCCAAAATCATCCTACAAATGCATATATTCAACAGAATATGGTCACAAGTGCTCTTTCTGACAGACTCACTCATTGGAGGGTCCAAAACTGCAGGGTTCTTAAGCAACAGGCTGTATCCTATGCACTCTATCCTATGTG
Source organism: Globicephala melas (assembly GCF_963455315.2). NCBI lineage: Eukaryota > Metazoa > Chordata > Mammalia > Artiodactyla > Delphinidae > Globicephala > Globicephala melas. Next base: position 127,373,016 of record NC_083315.2, read on the forward strand.
CTCAGAGGTGAACTTTGTCTTGTTTTCTCTCCAGAAAACCTATAGTTGGAAGCAAAACGGGCTTTCCAGTGTCCAGCATTCGTTTCCTAAAATATAGCTAAACTAGGTTAATGCTTTTTTTTTTTTGCCCTTGAAGTGCAGATTCAGAGCCTCTGGGAAGCTTCCTAGCTTCCTGTTTTAAAGATCCAACAAGAATACAGTTGTCACCTTCCTCTAGGGAGGGGTTTCAATTCAGCACCCTGGAAGCAGACAAGCCAGAGGGGTGGGCTTGATTGGCTCTCCTGGATGAGTTAGAGACAGTGGTGCAGGCAGTGCTCACTCTGCAATGGCATGGTGTCTTGACTGTACAAAACAGTGCCAAGTTCATTTGGTATAGCTGGGGCAGGGCTGGAGGCGCTCTCAGGACCTATTATACGTGAGCCAAAAACCTCATCTCTCCAGTTGTTCCTTGGTCTTCTAAAGGAGACCACGAAGTAGAAGAAAATGAAGAAGTTGGAGCCAGAAATCTGTTTCCGACAACAGAACAATGGGTGCTATTGTGCTTCTCACATGGCAGCAACTGCTCTCAAAGAGCATATAATAGAATTACACACACACTGCTACCATCATGAGAACCTCCCCATGGGAACTTCCGGATGCAGTCTTTTGGAGTCTGAGGGATCTGAGAAGACCATTCCAGTAAAAGAGATTCTATAGAAAAGTTGGGGGAGAGGCCAGTTCTTGGGTGACCTCTCCAAGCAAGAGAAAATGCAAGTATGTGTTTTAGTGTTTTCCCCCAAAACCAATGCAAATCTTTCTTAATGCAAAAGCCATGCTGTCTCCCCTTAGTATTAAAGACAGTTCTGGTCTTGCTTCCGGAAAGCTTACGAGGACGGAGGCTAAACTGTTACTAAACTCACAGAAAAGGAAGAGCTCCTCAGAGCTGGGAAATTATCACTTTACGTGGTTTCTTGCCCCTTGCCTTGAACTGTGCTCAAACCAAACTCTGCAACGTCTCCAAATGGGCGCTCCTGGGTATGTGCTGTGATTCTGGGACTTCTCAGAGGAAAGCTGAGGTGGAATCACAGAGACGACGTGGCATGTTAACATGTCATTTGAGTCCTGCCTCAGAGAGTTCTGTAGCTTCTCCCCAGCCTCTGTTTCATCTGTTTTATGGAGATAATACATACTTTATGAGGTTTTTTTAGTGAGACATTAATGAGACAGTATATGTGAATGAGGCTTGAAGAGTGAAAAATAATCTCTGGATTCCATTTAACTGTGTGCGATCTACCACGTTAATAGTCCAGTCGTCCCAGGGTCACTAGGCGAGGCCTTGTCACGCGCCCCACCCCATGTGAGACTTCATGCCAGGCCTGCCTGAGAGCCCTGCTCGATCAGATGATGAGAAATCTCTTGTGGGCCAACTTAGTCATCCTGGGACCTCCATAAGGCAGTGGAGTGATGCTTCTGGAAGATCTTGGTTTTAGTCCCTCCTCTTCCTTCCGTCCGTCTAGTATTGCTTTCTCTCTACAAATGTGGTATCTGTGTTCTATTTCTCACAACCTGTGATGTTTACAGATCAAAAGACCAGTTTCCAAAAACTCACTGGCCCAACTAGCCCTGACCCCAATCCGAAGTACCTACTGGAAATTACTAGCTAGATGTCCACCCTACTTTAAATTAAATGAAAAAAATTTTTTTTAATATTTATTAATTTTATTATTTATTTATTTGGCTGCACCGGGTCTTATTTGTGGCATGCGAACTCTTAGTTGCAGCATGCATGCGGGATCTAGTTCCCCAACCAGGGATAGAACCCAGGCTCCCTGCACTGGGAACATGGAGTCTTACCCACTGGACCACCGGGAAAGGCCCTTAAATTAAATTTTTTAAAAAGGATATCTTTCTCTCAAAATGGTTCCAATTCTCAACTGTGATAAGCTATTAAATAAAGGGTTTATGTATTTATTTATTTACTCTTTACTCTTCTTTATTCCCTATTCCAATCTGTTACCAAAACCTTGTACATCTTCCTTCAAAATGGCTCTTAAAGTCCCCTCATTCTTTTCAGGTCTTCTCCTGCTATCCTGCTTAAGTCTTCCTTCTCTGATATCTGGATTCCTGTCTCTATTTTTTATCACGTCTTCACCTCCAGCGCTCTCTCTCCCATTTATCTGCACACAACTTGATCTTTGTACAAGTCAGGCTAGGCTATGCTATGCTGCAGTAACAAATGACTCCAAAATCTCAGTGGCTTCACACAAGAGAGGGTTATATCTTATTTACATTATGCATATATCCATCATGGATTTGCTCTGGCTCTGCTCCAAGTTGTTTTCATGCTGCAACCCAAGCCGATGGAGAGTTCCCTATTTGGGACAGTGATGTTCTCAAAGAAAAGGGAAAAGAGAACATGGAGAACCATGGTTCAGTTATCAAAGCTTTTGCCTAGAAATGACATACATTCATTTTACTCACATTTCATTGGCAAAAGTGTCACATGTCCAAGTCTGCTGTCATCTGGGGAGGGATGGATAATCCTTCCATACGGAGGGGAAACATAACTGTGAATACTGCTACAATTTGCCACAGCGCTCACTTCAGCTTTCTCCTTCCCTCTCATGACGCAAATACCATGTGTTGAAACTCCAGCCATCTCACTGCCCTGGGAAGCCTACTCTCTCTAGCTCAGAGTGATTTCTCTTTTCTACGGCCTGTGGTTGACCTTATAACCAATAGCCCCCATACTGGATTTGTTTTAGGTGTCTATCTGCACATAACACTTTAGGTGGTCTTGTGATTCACTACTCCTGGCCACAGCTGACAGGACTTTCAGGGATGGCAAGTGATCCGAGGATAACCAAATCTTTAATACACTGTGGTGACCTAAAAGGGAAGGAAATCTGAAAAAGAGGGGATATATGTATATGTATAGCTGATTCATTTTGCTGTACGGTAGAAACTAACACAGCATTGTAAAGCAACTATACTCCAATAAAAATTAATTTAAAAAAAAGGATAACCAAATCTAGGCTCACAGAGGTCTAGAGGCTGGGCCAATCAAATGTAGAAAGAACCACCAAGCAACTACCAAATACAGGAAGACTATACTGCTTGGGATGGTAGTTAAAGCTAAAAGGATGCCTTGAGGTGGAATCAGAACAGGTGGAAGCTATGGGTAAGCTGGGTTAGGACAGACATGAAACTGAACTCATTAGAGAGAGGAGCAGGGGCCAGATGCAGGGAAAGCGCAGAGACACCATGAGAGGGGGCTGGGCCCCTCCATGAGAGGGGCGGAGAAGGCTCGCCAGGCCTTAGCACCAACCACATGGATTTTTTACAATCCATCCCTATTTCCTTGAGACACGTTGAGGGGTCTCTGTGTTTATTACCAGCAAATCCTGAATAAAGCCACTTTGAGTTTAGAGAAACACCAGTTGTCAACTTGTTTCACAGGAGTTTAGTTTGATCTTCCCATTTAGACTTTAGGTCCCTAAAAGCAAGGCACACATTTGTGTTCTCCACAAGCCTGGCACAGTGCAGGCCACCATATGTATTCTACAAATGGCTTTCTCTCAATTTCCACACACCTTTGACTGATTATCATGATCATCTTCTTTGTAGCCAACGCTATAAACTCAACGCAAAGCATTACTGTTGCATAACTGAGAAAGGAAATACAAATTTCCTTACCCAGGAAACAATCTCTATGCCCACTTAGCACAGGCTTCTGGGACCTTCATAATCAGTGTGCTGTGGACCGTGGGCCACAGAGTGAACTTTTCAGAATCGCATAGCCCAGCCTCTTATTCAGGTGCCTCAGGGTGAATTGCTGGGTCCCAGATTCAGCCTCTTAATAATGGCGCTAACATCTGCTTACAGTGAGGGGTAAATAGTAAAAATGAAGGACTATCAGAAGAACAAGAAGCAACACAGATGCTTAGTAGCTACAAGTCCTCACTCTGCTTCACAAAATGCCCCATGTGCCCAAAGCAGCCTCAGCCTAGACCGTGGTGACAAGACATGGTATCCGTGGGTGGACAGGGGGAGCCAGCCGTGGTTACTTGGCTGGCCGGCCTACTTCTGCAGAGCCTTTTGATGTCCTTTGTTCCTCTTCCCCCATCCCTTCTGCCTTCCAATCCCCCAGGTGGAAAGCCAAGTGTGTGTGTGACCAGGGAGACAGGGGCAGGAGAGACTGCATGCAGTTCTTTCATGTGTGTGTTTGTACACACACAAGAATCATTCAACAGAGAAAGACTTCAGTGGGGGTCTGAAAAGACTGCAGAACTTGCAAGATTCTTGCCCATCTAGATATTGATTTTCTGCCAGGAAAATGAAAAAATACAGAGATGATAGATAGATAAATAGATAGATGGATAGATAGATAGATAGGTATTCACAAACAGACTTTGCCAGTTAGTGTCAGCCCTTCACCCTTGGGAAGTATCCCTGTTTAACACGACTCCCGGGGGAGAGCAGAAAAGCCTCTTCTGATCTCACTCCGTGTGCCAGTGCCTGCCTGCCTGCAGCGGGAAAGAGGACTCCCTGGGGTTCTCTGTTGAGAGGAATGACCAAGGGAGACTCCAGCTGCTCTTAATGTCTTCCTACCCTGATGTGAGGCAGCAGGGCAATCGTTTGAGACCAGTGGCTGTCACCAAACGCATTTGTTACTGGCACTTAGGGGACCTCGTATGAGTTGCTAGGGTTGCCCTAACCAAGTACTGCAAACTGTGTGGCTTAAACAACCAAAATTTATTATCTCAAAGTTCTGGAAGCTAGAAGGCTGAGATAAAGGTGTCACGGGGTTGGTTTCTTCTGAAGGCTGTGAGAAGCTCTGCACAGTGGCTGAGGAGGTTCATCCAAGGTGTGATTATTGCTTACTGAAAACTGAAGGCTGTGAGGGAGAATTGGTTCCATGCCTCTCTTCTGGCTTAGGGTGGGTGAGTGGCAGTCTTTGGAGTTCCTTGGCTTGTAGAAATCACCCCCATCTCTGAATTCATTCTCCACCCGGTGTTCTCCCTATGTGCTTGTCTGCCTCCAAATTTCCCCTTTTTATGAGGACACAAGTCATATTGGGTTAGGGCCCAACCTAATGACTTCATTTCAACTTGATTACTTCTGCAAAGATCCTACCTCCAAATAAGGTCACATTCTGAGATACCAGGGGTTTAGGACTTCAACATAGTTTTTGGTGGAAGGGATCTAATTCAACGCACACCAGGCCTCACTCATCTGTCCCCCGCAGGCCGAGGGCTGAGGTCTGCACTCACCCTGGCCAGCACCCCCAGTTTATAACCAGACACATAGACCTTCTCCCTTTGAATCTCGACCTCTTGGACTCAGTTAGCCAGAGGCTGGGGAAACAGACCAATTAAAGCTTGCACAGCCTGAAAAACTCAATGCAGGGAGGTCCTGTAAATCATTCTCGTGATTTCTCCAAGTTGGTGCAAGTTCTCAGCTTTGCCTGATTATTCTAACTCTTCACACCTCCTTGGGAAGGGGTGCAGGAGCACGGAAGTCTGGCTGCTTCCCTGGCCTGCCTGTGACTCTCTGCACTGGGACTCTTGCCAGGCAGCCACAAAGGGAAGGTAGCAGGAGCTCCGAGAACATTTGGGCCGTGGGCTTGTCATTCATGGAAGCGGAAACACTGAGGTCAGGCCTAGCTTTGGTGTGAGAGTCAGGAAAGAGAGGAGGTGCACGGAGCAAAGAGCAGACAACAGGTCAAGAAAGGGGGTGAAGGGGGCTGGGAAACGAGATACTATTATCATAGACTTCTCCATAAAATAGATAATTTGTGGGTAGTGTATACAAATGATCTCTTCATTAGGCTGGAAGGCAGTTGTGTGTAATAGCTGGGATTATATTTGGCTTTGTATAGCAGAAAATCCAAAAGTAATAGAGACTTTGTGAAGATTGACCTTCATTTCTCCTGTCCGTAAAAGGAGTCTGGATATAGGCAATACAGGGCCGGTATGGCAATCCCGTGGTCATCAGGAAACCAGGCTGCACTTAAAACTTTGCATCCTCAACCTTAGCATGTCTCCTCTTGGTCCCCGACAGCTCTTCAGCCTCCAGTCTTCACATCCAGATTCCAGGTAACAGAGAAAAGACCTCTCAGAGACCCCACACGTTACTTTTGCTTACACCTCATTGGCCGGAACTTAGTAAGGTGGCCATATAATATTTTCTCTGGGTAGTTATGTACCTAGCAACAACTGGGAATGTGTTATTAAGAAAAGAAGAAGAAATGCTGGAGGGCAAAGAGTGATCTCCACCATCACACTGTATATTAAGGGAAGACAGTTATCATCTAAATTCCCAAACTCACCCTTGAGAAAAAAATATTTCTGAAGCATAAATTCTTTGTGTCCCATAAGATCTCCCCTTCCAGCCCCACATTCCACTGCATTTGAATCATCCCTCAGGTCTCAGCTTCAACCTCAGTCCCTCAAGGAACCCTCCCCGGACTCCTCAGCTTGCATTAGCCTCTTGTCTTATGCTCCTGTTACACCTTGTGCTTCTCCTTCAAAGCCCTTTGCACCCTAGTCATTATTGAATTAGCTGAAGTTACTTGTGTAAGGACCACCTTGCCTGTAAATTACACTGTCAGCTCCAGGAGGGCAGGAGCTCTGCCTTGCCCACCGTCATCTCCATAGCTGGTGTAGGGGAGGAAGTGCTTCCTTCTACCCTTTTAGGCTCTGGAGCTAGACCTAAGACTTAAGCTGACATAAGACAGATTAACAGGAGAAAAAAATATAATTTTATGTACTATTTTTACATGTATACAGGAATCTTCAAAAGGAAAATGAAGACCTGAAGAAGCCATTGGGCCCTGAAGCTGATGCACCTTTTTAAACAAAGAACAATACGGTGTGGGGATGTGACAAGACAAAGGGGCTTGGCTGGGGCAGTAAATTGTGGTCCAGCGACTAGGAAATATATGGAAGATAAGCGTCATTTTAGTAGGTTTTTTTGTACAGGTCCATTTGCGCATCTTCTCCCAGTCTCTGGTGATAAGAACGTTCTACTCTTCCTGGTGCAGGGAGGGCACCTTTCTCGGGGGAAAATTTTGTGACCTGCTTTTAGGTAGAAAGAGGGACGTCAGAGAGCCCTTCCTGCATCTGCTGTTTCTCAGGTGACTTCAGCTCAAATTAATCAATACAAGCGGCATATTTTGGGGTGGCATGTTCTGAACCCTTCACAGACCCTCAATAACTATTTGTTAACTGACTGACTGAGTGATTAGAATACTAGGGAGGCCCTAGACTCAAGGCCATTTCCAATGGGACTTTTCTTTAACTGACCCCCCAAGACCAGCTCCTCCTGTGCACTGCACCTGCCAGGGTCTGGGCAACCAGAGCGCCCCACCGAGGTCTGGGAGGGATGGGGTCAGGGCCGTCAGAGCAGCCTCTCTGACGAGGACTCCCAGGCAGGCTAAACTCCGCTTTACGAAGCCCGCGGCAGCCAGAAACACACCCAGGAGGGCAGGGGAACAGAAACTGCTGCAGTGTGGGTGAGATTTAGATCTGAAAATGTAACCGGCTGCCCAGTGTTTGAGGAGGAAAAGTAGGTCACCATCTTCCCCTTGGTCTGGCCTGACGCCATCCCCGGCTCTAAAGGGGAAGGAAGGGTTGTGTGATCTCTGGTGTCACAGGCTGTGGGCAAATTTGGTCCCACTCAGCTTTGTGAGAACTACCTGCCCCACTCCTGCCATTCTTAAGACTCCCTAAAAAATCAAGAAACCGTCAGCCCGGGCTGCTCAGCCTTGAGGTCTTGGAAAGAGAGTCTTCCTGAAGCCAGCTTTTTGAGGAGTCCGTTTTCCCACCACCCAAGCCGAAAGGCAGGACCCAGCATCCGGAATGGCTCCCAAACCCTCCATTTTAACCTTGTCCCATTAAGGAAGGAGGAATCTGTGCTCTGGCATGGGAGCACAGGGTTTTAAAGGAGAGAGAGAGGTGGGAACCCTGAGAGGGCTTACACTGACTTACGCTGACCAGCAGCCCTGAGCACACAGTTCCCTCCGAGCCCCCCAGTCCCGGGAGAGGCGAGACCAGGATGGAGAAATGAAGACTTGTCTCCAACTTGACAGACCCCAAACCCGCCCCTGCCTCCTGTCCTTCCACATTCACCATGAAGAAATTTAGTCATCACAGTCTGGGCCTCCTTCAACCACTCCTTCTGACCAAGAAGCGAAAAGTGATGCTCGCCCTGGGTGTGACGCGGGGATTTTCTCGGGCAGGGCTGAGAGGATTCGGTGCCGTCTCCTCCTCGTTTGGGACGGCTGATGATTAAATATTCAAGAATTCTGTGAGTCAGTTGTGAAACCATTAGTAACTTGAAACCTGCCATGGTGGGAGTATTGACACTGTGGAAATTGGCAAATACTACAAATTAGGGTTTTTGGGTCCCCCCCATCCCACCCAGAGAGCTGCTTTACCTGCCACACACTCATACGGGAAGAGCTCTGAGAGGGCTGGAGATGGCAGGGGAGGACCAAGGGCTGGGCAGCACTAAGGGCGATTGGTGTTTTCCTGACGTCTTCGTGATGTCATCCTTGGACATTTTCTTGGGGTCAGTGTTTTTTTCTGTGGAAACACCTATGAATGCCACTCCTGTTCCATCAAGGGACCTGAAGAAGTTTACTTTCAGTCGCCCCTATGCTAAAGGACTCTGAGAGCACAACTTCCAAGGATGGGAGACCCATTTTCTGGCAGAAAGAGGAGAGAAGGAAGAGCTGGGGTGGCACCTTTCATGGTAACAAGTCAGTGGAAAAGCAGATACGGGCAGACTGATGATCAAAGTTTGGCTTCCTTCAAATCCCCTGATAGAATCAGCAATCCAAGCCTGCCAGTTAAGGCCCCAGGTGATGTTTCTTATGTAAGTAGATCCCTCTGCTTCAGATTTCATTTTCAGAGGTCACAAAAGTTTGAAAGGGAAACATTATTTTCATGAAAAGGATAATAAAGGAGACCAGGATTGGTATAAAGAAATGTTCTTAAATTTCACCATGTTGGTCAACCTGGGGAAGGGGGCGCTTCAGGGAAAACAGATTTCTAGGACTTTCTCCGAGAAATTTAGAATCTGGAGGTCTGCAGAGGGGGTGAAGCACCAGCCTTTTTTTTTTTGCGGTACGCGGGCCTCTCACTGTTGTGGCCTCTCCCGTTGCGGGGCACAGGCTCGGACGCGCAGGCTCAGCGGCCATGGCTCATGGGCCCAGCCGCTCCGCGGCATGTGGGATCCTCCCGGACCGGGGCACAAACCGTGTCCCCTGCATTGGCAGGTGGACTCTCAACCACTTGTGCCACCAGGGAAGCCTGCACCAGCCTTTTTAACACCCCCTCACTTCTACCCCATGATTCTGCTGCTGGTGGCCTGAGGACCACACTTTGAGAAACTGGTCCCAAGAGGGTCCTCAGGAGGTGTTTTGTAGATGGAATGACCCCTGAGTGGGACTGTCCTCTCTACCTGGATCAACCACCTGCAGCTAGAATCACCCAGGGCCACGCCCAGCGCAGGGGCAGCCTTCCTAGCCAGGCTCCTCCTCTGGGAATCAAAGGATGACAGTGAACTTGATTCTCGGCACAAACGCAAAGAAATCCTTCCCCCACGGACTCAGAGTACCCTCCGAGAACTGTTGAAAGCGCCTTAAGAGTTTAGACTATAAGGCCCAGCAAAACTTATCCCACTTGCAAAGATGAGGTGGAAAGGGGCTGTGGCATCCCACAGATGGTCTCACTCCAGAGAGAGGCCACTGATCCACAGTGGTCCCCCTCCACCACCCTTGTACACCACCCCCAGGAAGACATCTCATCCCCCATCCAGACAATTCAGCCCCGCCATGATGCCAGAAGGCATCACGGTAATGGAGAGAAAGAAAAGATGCCAGGCTTCACGTCTGCCCACGGCACACCATCTCCTCTGAGGAGACCTTCTGCAGCCCTGCCTCAGCTGTACTCTTTATATTTCTAAGCCACTTCCTGTTTCCATTTCTAGGTCGTAAGCCAGCCTTACGGTTGGCGAGACTCACTCACCCAGGAGGCCCAGCTATTATCTCCCCTCAGAGACCATGACTGCCTCTCGGGGAGGGTTCAGAGGGTGCCACTTGGAAAACACATGAATTGTCCTGGGCTTTTCAGAATGCCGAGGCCCAGAAGCTTGGCCTACCTGGAAAATCTCTGACTTGTTTGGTTTGCATTTCTCTGCTGTGCTGATGCCCATGTGCTCAGTTCCCTGGAGGGACTGGGTGAGTACACTTTGTGAAGACTCTTTGCAAAGACCTCGTTGGAAACCTTGCTTTTCCGGACAGTCGTCAGGCAACAGCTAGCAGTCCCTGAGGAAGATGTGAACAAGAAGCCATTCACAAGCGTTCTCTTCTAGAAACCATATTTCAGAACAAGGAGGAAACCACAGCTCAGACGTGCGCTGGTGTTCAGCAATGTGGGTTCACTTGGGGAGAGACGAGCACAGACTTTGCACAATTCTGTTGCCTTCCCCCTATGATTTCTAAGCAGTTTACTCATGAAACCCACCACTCACTCGGGAGATTATTCTGGAGGAACACTGAGTGCTAAGGACAGGCCACTGGATGATTTGGTCAAGGTCAGTGTGTCAAGTCAGCATCCGGCTGCTATTTTCACCTCGCAGTTCCATTCTCTAACCTTTTTATTCTGTGAAAATGTATCATCAACTGGAAACACCAGATGGCACAGAAAATGCAGAGCTTCAATCTTTTCCCCGTGCCCCTGAGTGAGCCAGGCATTCAGGGATTGTACTGGGGCTTGGGGCAGGGTCCCTGCCAGGGTCACCTATATTGCAAACAACTGCACACCACACCTTCTTCTACAGCAGGGAAGGGAAGGGGAGAGGGAAGAACAGGCAGGAAGACCCAGAAACTCAGGCCAGCCTGTAACTGAGCAGGACCCTATGGGGCCTTCCTGGGACAGACCCCTCCCCCATACCCTTTGCTGTAGCTCCTCTCTGAAGTACCTAGATAACAGTATCTGGTACACATTAGATAACAGTATCTGGTACACATTTCTTGCACTGTTTTATAGATGCTAAAATCCCCACCAAATGGAAGACATTTACTACTTGATGACCATGAGCACATAGCCCCCAGACCTACTAACGCCTAAGCATTGATAATGTGACACCGCCCTGTTATCACACCATCAACCAATCAGAGAATTGTGCACGAGCTGCTCACGTACCCTGTGACTGCCCCACCTCACCTGGCCTTTAAAATGCTTTCCTGAAAACCACCTGGGAGTTCAGGTGTTCTGAGCACTAACTGCCCTGGACCCCTTGCTCGGTTCCCTGTGATGAATGCTGCACTTTTCTTCACCACAACCCGGTGTCAGTAGGTTGGCTCTACTGCACCCTTGGGCGAGCAGACCTGAGTTTGGTTCAGTAACAAGCCTAGGAGATAGGGATGCAGGCTGGCTCTCCCGAAAGCAGTCGGGAATGTAGAGTCCTGTCTCTCCCGAGGATATGGGCCTGATCGCAGTGAGATTATCTCAAAGAGAGATAATCTCTCTCTCAACGAGAGAAACAGGTGCAGAGAAGCAACAAAGCCACATATTGATCTACAGAAAAGCAAACACACAAAATATGTCATCCTCTTAATAATGGAGGGTGTAAGGAAATAGGAATTCTCATATCCTCTGGTAGAAATATAAAGTGGAAAAACTTGGTTGGTTGGCAAGTTTGAGGCAGAGACCATACTCTGTGTTCATCAAACTCTGTGTTTTCCTCCTGGACACACACTAAGACTACATTTCCCAGCCTCCCTTGCAGTTAGGAATGGTCATTTGACTGAGTTCTGGACAAAGGGAAGGTGGCAGAGGACGTGATATGAGTCGCTTCCAAGTCCGGCCCTAAAACCACCTGTGCAATTCTCCACGTGATTACTTGTGCTTGCTCTCTTTCTCCCTCCCTTTCTCCCTCTCCCTCTGCCTATTGGCTGAAATCAGAACATCCAGGGAAGCACTCCAAGGTCCTGGCAAATGGGGAGCCATCACATGAACAAATCCTGTTTCCAGGTGACTGGGCAGAGCTCCCTCCACCTCCAACCACATAACTTACATTGAACTGCAACTTAAGAGAGAAATAAATCTTTATTGTGTTAAGCCACTGAGATTGGGGGGTATTTGTTACAACATTTAGCCTATTCTGATTGATGTAGTATCAAAAGCCTTAAATATATTCATAAGCGTTGACCTAGCAATTACATTCTTTGGAACATGTCCTAATAATTAAGAGTAGTCACTACAGTGTTGATTATAATAGCAAAAAAAAAAAAAAAAAATTGTAGACAACATTCATAATGAAGACCAAAGCCTGAGACCTAATAGAAGATTCATTAAATAAGTAATACAGCTCAGCAAAGATAGACACAATATCATTGAAGTGCATTTCTTGATATGAAAAACCTTCATGATATAGTGTTCCGTTAAAAAGAGCAAGTAACATAACAATATAGCCATTTATATATGAATATATATGCATAGAAAAAAGTCTGGAAATATACCAATATAGCAGTAATTATTTCTGGTATTAGGATTACAGGTGGCTTTTTTTTTTTTCCTGCAGTTTTATGGTTTTTCTGAAATTAGCATATATTTCTTGAGCTCAAAAAAAATTTTTTTTCAAGTAGCCTGCCTGAAATGGATGTCTCCTTTGAACTTGAAGGCTGGCCTTGCTCTCTCTGTGTATAAGTGTATTATGTGCAAAAAACCCCACCTAATTCCTTTGGATCCTCTGCTGGTCAGGGGCTAAAACCCCACCATCCCTAAGGTTAAACATCTGTTTGATCTTCACCACGGGGAGCAATGCCCAAGCAGTTCCTGTGGCTTCCAGGCTCAGTTTTGCTGACAGAGTGCCCTGGCTTTAAGGAAGAAAGTGTCCTTTTCTCTCTCTCTTTTTTTAACATCTTTATTGGAGTATAATTGCTTTACAATGGTGTGCTAGTTTCTGCTGTATAACAAAGTGAACCAGCTATATGTATACATATATCCCCATATCTCCTCCCTCTTGCACCTCCCTCCCACCCTCCCTACCCCACCCCTCTAGGTCATCACAAAGCACCGAGCTGATCTCCCTGTGCTGTGCAGCTGCTCCCCACTAGCTATCTATTTTACATTTGGTAGTGTATATTTGTCCATGCCACTCTTTCACTTTGTCCCAGCTTACCCTTCCCCCTCCCTGTGTCCTCAAGTCCATTCTCTACGTCTGCGTCTTTATTCCTGTCCTGTCCTTAGGTGTTTCAGAACCTTTTTTTTTTAGATTCCATATATGTGTGACAGATGAATGGATAAAGAAGATGTGGCACATATATACAATGGAATATTACTCAGCCATAAAAGGGAATGAAATTTAGTTATTTGTAGTGAGGTGGACGGACCTAGAGTCTGTCATACAGAGTGAAGGAAGTGTCTTTTTATCACAATGTTTTCCAGGATTTCCTCAGAGAGTTGATGGGCCTCAAAACTCTCTTCTTTTGGTTCCCAGTTTGGATGATTTTGGAAAACTGCGGCCACAGATCCTCTCTCCCTCGAGATGAGCTGGGTGATGCAGACCCTGCCCACGCTGCAGAGAGCAGGGCAAGAAATTACACTCTAACCATAGGTCTTTATTCCGAAATCCAGCAGCTTTGCCACAAGATAAACTCAAGAGCCCTGAAGCCTTGGTGCCCTGACCTACAAGATCAAAGAGTCTCATGCAATCTCTCCTAGTGAACTTTGAACACAAAGTAAGGCTACAGGTTTTTGTTTTGGCCCTCCAACCACATGATCATGCCAGAATTATGTTGGAACTCCAATCTTTTTTTCCTCCCAAATGACTCCCTGCCCTTTTCAACGGACCCTCGCACAGAGAGGATAAGCCACTGAGGTTTCCTGTTGTGGAAACTTCTTTGTGTTCTGTGGTGGGACCATATATTAACACAACCCCTGTAGACGCTTTGTGTGTAGTAGGACAGAGCTATTTTAGTTGAACTTAATGTCTTTTTGGCAAATCACATGTCCCCCAAGTGAAGACATATAAGGAAGAAATGACTTTTTTTTTTTTTTTTTGCGGTATGCGGGCCTCTCCCTGTTGTGGCCTCTCCCGTTGCGGAGCACAGGCTCCGGACGCGCAGGCTCAGCAGCCATGGCTCACGGGCCCAGCCGCTCCGCGGCATGTGCGATCCTCCCGGACCGGGCACGAACCCGTGTCCCCTGCATCGGCAGGCAGACTCTCAACCACTCTGCGCCACCAGGGAAGCCCGGAATGACTTATATTTGACATGAGATACTGATGGGCTGTGTCAGGAAAATGGGCTCCCCCCTGGAGCAAATGAAGACCAAAGCCTGGGACCTGAGAGAGCCGACAAGAACACCTTCATAATTCTTTTCCATTCCTTCCCACAACTCAAATCCTCCCTGCCTTTCAAGGCCTAACCAAAGAAAGTACCCACAAAGGCCTCCGTGGGTAGGTCAGCCCAGACCAAGGTCTTTTCTGCTCCAAATCCCTTTCTAGTGAAAAGGCTCTGCGGTGCAATATACAACCCAAATGCTGAGAGCTCTGAGTGAACACCTCCCGGGCCAATGCAGTCACACTCACATCAGAGCCCAGCTTACCACTGCTCGGGCTTCCCACCCACTCAGGTCTCAGCCCCTTGAAGATTCCCCTTGCCCCGGGTATTGGGAACCCAGCAGAATGGTAGTTAAGCACACAGGCATTGGAGCTGAAGTGCTGTGTGGCCTTGGGCAAGAGGCTAACTTTCTCTGGGTCTCACTATCCTCTGTGCCTGGTTCCTCATGTACAAAATGGTCTTCATAGTTGTGAGAATTAAATGAGGGAACTCATGTAAGACACTTCACACAAAAAACTTAGTGCTTCCATTTTTTAAAGTGGCCCCCAAGTTCTTTGACACCCCTCCCAACCAGAGATGGTGCTCTAGGTCCCCTCTCCTAGAATCTCCTGGAATCTGGTCTCTGAAACTGCCTGACCAATAGGACATAGGTGAGAGGTGCCCCACGCCTTCAGAAGCGTAGACAAGACTTGAGTCCCGCCTTGCTCTTGGAACCCGAGCCTGGCCACCCAGAGGGGTGTGTTCTGGTGGAAAGCCCAGCCAACAGTCAGCATAAAGCTGACTCCAGGTGCAGCCATCATCTGACCATAATCTTGGAAATCGGAGATCAGAGGCCCTTGCTGACCCCAGTCAGCCCCCAGAACCACAAGTGATAAGAGTAAAAATAAATTCTAAGTCACTCAGTGTTCCAGCTATTTGTTGCTTTGAAGCCTTTACTTGTTGCTTGCAGGAGGTCTCACGCTGGTTCAGGAGTGATACTGACCCTCACTCACCTTTCTTCCCTCGGCAGCTGGACCCTCAGTCATGCTGCTTCTTCCTCCCCAGCTTTGTACCGTCAGGTGTGCCCTTCCCCCCGACACATTTGTAGGTCTCTGAACCCAGCTGCAGACCAAATTCAACTTTTCTTTCCAGAGGAGACTTCTCAGCTCCCAAGTAATTCAGTACATTCACAGAATTGTCTGGTAGGAAGGATACAGCCCAACTCCGAGACAGAACAGCCTCGGACATTCACATGCTGCCTTGTTCTCTTCACTATATTTTCCATGTGTGTTAGCTATTGTTTTATCAAAAGGAATGTAAGTTTCTTGAGGGCAGGGACTGTGTTTTAATTTTATTTTTGGAGCAATTTTAACTTTTGAGCGAATTGTAATTTTTTGAGAAAACGGTGATCATAGCTGACTGGAACGAGATGAATCTGTGAAAAGCCTAAGTCCGTGACGATTCTCAAAAGGGACAAGGCGTCAAGTGTGCTGGAGAAACGTCACACTGCCCAGCGTGAGTCTATCGGTGCCCAAAGTGTCAGTAAATGAAACTGGTATATGGGGATAAGTCATTCATTTGTTAAAACAGGGTGAAGGTGGCTCTTATACATGAAGAGTCCACAGGTCGGAGGATTTCAATTCTTTCAGTGCTGTCTCCTTATTGGGTCATTCAAGTCATTTGCTGTAGTCTGTCTGAGATGCAAGAAATATTTTACCTGCTGAGTTGATAGCTTCAAAAGTCTTGCCATTTAGGTCTGGTACTAGATTGCAGGAAGTGTTAGGCCTGAAGGCTAGTCAGTGGCTGGGTTGGGGACTGGCGGGAACGATGGTGGTCCTGGGGGCTGTTATACACCCTGCACGATGGCTCATCTATAAACTCAATGCGGAAGCACGGTACATGATGTCTCCCGCTCTGTGGAACCATCTGCATGAGTTTCCCTATCAACTGCCAACCAAGAAGCTTAACGGGCTCTGTGACTGTGGCCTGTGGTCTATCACATGCCTCCCCCCTGGGACTACACTGACCGTACCCACCTCCAGGTTGGGTGGCGGTGTCCTCTCTGTGCTCCGGCAGCTTTCCACGCTTATTTTTATCCCAACCCTTACTCTGCTGTGCTGTGTCTGTGTACACACCTCCCCTCCCAACAGACTATGAGCTTCTGGGGGGTCTTGACAGTCATTTGTTTTCCTCTCCCTGTTCCTTAGCAGTAGCAGGATCTCCTTAATAAGGTTTTAAATGAATAAGTAAGTGAATGAGTGAATAAAGGAAAGAAATAAGTTTCTACTATTTCCTTATGGGTTTAAACCAGCACGGGCTACCTGCTTCTTCCCAAATGTGCCCTGTGTTTCCTTGTCTCTGAGGGGACTATGTCTTATGTTTCTGGAAGCCTTCCCAGTGCACACAGTACTGTAGCATCAAGACTGGCTGCATAATTTGTATGGTCCCGTGAAAAATGAAAAAATGTGCAGTCACACATTTCAAAAATGGTTAAGAATTTCAAACTGGTGACAGCAGAACATTAAACCAAGCACAGGGTCCTTCTAAGCGCTGCGTCCCTTATGACTGCACAGTCACACATCCATGAAGCTGGCCTGTGTTAGCAGCTGTTGTTTGCATCAGCTGTCCACGCCACGCCACGCCCCTTCCTGTGGTAATGGCAGCTTTTGTTTCTATGCGGCTGGTATGGGACTGATGCCACCACTGCTACCTCAGAGGCAGGCATGAGGTACAGGTCTGGCCAATGAGAGCACTGCATCCTCCTGGTCATGATTGGTTCAGGGAAGGGCACGTGACCCAAGCACAACCAATGAGAACTATACCTCAGAATTTTGCTGTAGGAGAAAAGGAATCTTTTTGCTGGTGCTACTAAGTCCTTAGCAAGTAAGCCTGGAGTCCTCGGGGGTTGCTAATTGGGGAAATCCTGGCTGAGACAGAGCTGACCTTGAAAAATCACAGCTGAGAAGATGAGGCACTGAGGGAAGAGATTCTTGCCAGCATCATTTAAGCAGCTGATTGAGCTCACCTTCTGGACTTCTCCTTTTTTCATTTGTATAAACCACTAAATTTCCTTCTTGGCCTAAATCAGCTTACCTTGGGTTTCAGTCACTTGTAATCAAAACGGTCCTGACTAATGGGTCATGCTTAATAAATACCTTTCAGTTTGAGTAATAGACCTGCAGGGCTTGAAGGAATCCATTGTTTAGTTCTATCACCCATTCTTCGCTTGGTTCCATTTGACTTGAGAACCAGGGCAAGAAACAGAATAGCCCAGGGAGACTGTGACTGCATTATTAAAACGAGAATTTAATAGTATGTTAAGAATGTATCTCTTACTCATTCATGTTCATTGTTTTGTATGTAGAAGGAGACAAGAATGAGGAATGTGGGGTGGAAGGCCTTTTTGCTTTGAGATTTGAAAACAAAGTTTTTATGTTAATCATGCTTCACTTTTATACTATGAAAGAATAATAATAAAGCTTATTGTTTCAAAGGATTTGAAAAGATGCCACTTAAGCCAGTTCCCCTTTCCACAGACTACTAGGGTTGCCGGTCCAGGTAGGTAACTCCGACCAGCCATGCCAACCCTTCCTGTAAAGCCAAGCTCTGCAGAGCACACAAGTCCGGGTGAGCCCTGCCCTCTGACCCCAGGACTCAGCCTGCCCACATCTCCCCTCTCTGCTCAGAGGGGCTGTGCCTAAGCCAGCAGGCCCGCTGGGTGTTTCCCCGACTTGGGCCTAACCACGCCCACCGGCCTCCTTTCGCATTTCTTTTGGAATCCTGAGCAAATCCTCAGATTGCCGACTCTACTGCCAACAGCAAACGTTATCTATCCTCTGGCTGTGTTGGCAGGAAAACCAAATTTTTATACCTCCAGGCTGGCCAGAATCTTGAGACCAGTTACCTTCCCTCATGATCTCATCCCGGTCACCCTCCACTTCCGCCCAGAGTGAGAGCCTCATCTGTGCTCGACTCTCAGGCCAGCAGAGCTTTCTGACACCCGCTCCGCGCTCCCCCATTCCCCGCCCCCGCCCCATCTCCCACTGCAGCCTTCCCTGACAACCCCTTCCTTTGGGTTGGCCTCCTCTGTTCAATTGTGAACGGCCTCTCCATCCTACTCCCGTGCGCAGACTCTTTTTTGCCTTGGTTGACACTGTAATGTATCTTTCCAAGGAAACCACCTTCCCCCCATGGGCCTCCTACAATTCCCATTTGGAAACTTCCAGGGCCTCTCGCCACTGCTAGTCCTGCCATCATCCTGGGAGAGTTTAATTTTCTTCTGGGTGTCCTAGCCTTAGGTTATCCACCTCCTCAACTTCAGGGACCTTTGACCTCTCACCACTTCAACCATGACCATATCCTGTATGTTCTCAAATCTCAGGACTGAAATGTTAAACTCCAATATCCCTAAACTTGGTTACCAGCGTTCACAGTGTCAAACATCAACATTTTTGCTTCACTGAGACTTCTGGTCAATGGTCCACTCCATTTTCCCCAAACTCATGCATTCAACAAATATCTACTGAGTCTATGCATGTGCCAGGTACTTTCAGGCAAAGCTGGTGAAGTTTCATTCTAGTGGGAAGACGTTTCAGTTACCTCCTGCCGCACAACAAACCTGCAAAACTAGTGACTTCAGACAACGAGGACTTATTGTGTCTCAGCATTCTCTGGTCAGGAACTGGTCAGGGCTAGGTTAGGCGGCTCTTCTACCTCCCTGGGTGTCAGCTGGTATCACTCACTCATCTACACTCAGGCAACACCACATGTCTGGCACGTCCATGCTCCTCCATATGGAAGCCTGAATTCCTCACAGCATGGTGGTCCAGGGTAGTCAGCCTCGTTACCTAGCAGCTAGCTTCCGAGAGTAAAAGTGGAAGCTCACACGCCTCTTAAAAGTTAGGCCCAGGACTCGGACAGCATCCTTTCTGCTGCATTCTGTCAGTCAAAGCAAGTAATAAGAAGTCAAAAGCCCAGTCCAGATTCAATGAAAGGAGAATCAGACCCCACCTCGTGATCAGTGTACATACAATGAGAGGAAGAATTGACGGTGGCCATTTTTGGAGATTATTGACTACAGAGGAGGGAGATAATAGATATGTGGACAAATAAACAGAGAAATGCCTGAGAGTAATGAGAGCTGCTCAGAGAATTGAAACAGAGCAATTTGTGCTCCTGTAGATTTGAGGGGATTTTCAAGGAGAGCCTCTCTGAGGAAGTGCTATTTAAATTGCAACTGGGAAGGCGAGGATTGCCAGCCATGTAAGGATCCTGGCAGGAGAAAGAGTTGGCACAAAAGCTCTAAATGGGAATGAGCTGGGCATGTTTTAGGAAAAGAAACAAGGGCCAGGTGTTAGGAGTGTGGACAATGACAGACTGTGTGACTGGAGACGAGGTTGGACTGGTAGGAAGGGCCAGATCAAATGCACCCAGGTAAGGAGGCTGGATTTTCTTTCAGGAGCAGTCAATGGAAAGCCACGGAAGGGTTTTAAGCAGAGAAGGGACAGATACATCGTTAAAAGGTCACTCTGGCTGCCCTGTGGGGAACAGGTTGTGAAGCACAAGCACGGAAGTAGCAAGACTGGTCAGGGGCTACCGTGGAGCCCAGGACCAGGAACTGGTGGCTCATTCGGCTGCCAGATGTAGGGAGGAGAAGAATGGAGATTTGTTTGGGGGTTGGGCTGTCAGGAAGAGCCAAGACTTGTCTCGGTTCAGGTCCCCTTCATGCCTGGGTGATCACTGCAAAACCTCCTGAACGCACCCCACAGCCGGCTGTCACAGTTAAGTGCCCCTCCTTAAACGGCATCTTAGTGTTTTTAACATATCTTAAATTCCGTATCTTTGCATGTAAGCCAGCCCTTCATCATAGGCTCTACTCCCCACTTAGGCTTGTTTCCAGTCCCTGTCCCACACCTGCTCTTTGCTCCAGCCCTATCTGATCATTCACTGTTGCCTGATCACATCCTAGCTCGTGATCTGGTGCCTGGCACGTGCTGTCTTCTTCCTAGAACACATCTTCTCCCCCACCTCTATTCATCGTCTACCTAACGTCTAGTCCACCTTCAAAATCTAACAGATGTCGCCTCTTCCAATAAGCCTTTCCTAAAAACGTAGGTTAATTTAGATTTCTGGGCCCTCAACACAAGGCACCATGGATAGCCACCTCCTTGTCTATCTCTTCCCACTGAGTGTGGGTCCCGAAGGACTGGAACTCCCTAAGTGAAGGGAGTGAGAAATTTAGGAGAGCTGACGCTATCCTATTTGGCATGATTTGCCCTTGGAGTCAGAAAATGTGCATTACAAGGTCAAATCACAGCAGAAAGATAGATGGGATAGATCCTTTTTACTGAGTTCCTCCTTCTCTCAGACCAATTTTGGGAGGTTAGACTCACCACTTGAAAGAGGGGAGAACTTACGTTCCTCTGTGCTCAAGGTTCTCGGGGAAGTCTGCTCTCTGTACATACAATGTATCAACATCACTGTTGATAACAGTATTGATGTCTGGCAAAATTAGTACTCAGATTGCCTTTCCCCTGGGAAAGTCTGAAAAGCCTACTGCTGCCAACACCAAGTTCATTGTGATGTTTAATGGTAAATACACTACAGTTGCTGACTTCCAAATCTATACCCAGACCTGGTCCTTGCACTGAACTTCAGACTCTGAAATCCGAGTGCCCGATGGACTTCTCTTCCTGGATGGCCCCCCAAACTTGGCAGGTCTAAAATGAAACTCATCACCTCTCCTACTCCTGGATACCCAAGACTGGGAATCTAGCAGTAACTCTCGGATGAGTCACCGATGAATATCTGCGTTCATCCTCTTCTTCCTTCTGATTGCCAGAATCCTGGTCCAAGGCCTCAGCTTCTCTGGCCTGTACAACCACCAGCCTTCACCAGCCTCCCTGCTCCCGGCCCATCCTCCTCTGGTTTTCAGGGGATCCACCTGAAATGCAAATTCGATCTTGTCCCTCCCCCATCTGAAACCCTCTAATTGCCCAACACAGGTTAGCAAACTTTAGTTTGCATCTGAATCATTTTGAGAGCTTCTTTAAAATGCAGATTTGAGCCCCTAGCCAGACCCGAAGAAACCAGGATCTGCTGTGTGAAGCCAAAGGATGAACATTCTTAACATTCTTAGTGCCCAGGGATTCAGGTAGAGGGCAGGTAGGTCCACCCCAAGAAGAGTGTGGTTCATGGGAGGAATCCAAGCTCCTCATTCACTTTACCTGGCCCTTCCAGCATCCCCAGCCTTCTTAAGTGAGGTCGTAGCCACCTCCTTGCCTCACGCACCCCCTTCTCCACACACCCTGCTCTCCAAGGTACTTCTCATCTTTGACCTTCGTTATATCTTGCCTATTTCCAGAAATGTCCTCTCTGAATGACTCCTCTTTTCAATGAGTTCGTGAAACGGAGTCCCCCTAAAACTGAGCTCCCCTGCCAAGTTTATGATTAACCTCTCTATCCAAAACTTTATTCCCTTTCTTGTTCCGCCCCTGTTCCCCTCAGGATTGAGGAGTATCAAAGAAAAGGGAGCATTGAAACCGAGCAGGATCCTGCGGGGCCCTCCCAGATATGAAGGCCCCTCCATGTTCCCCACTTCTTGTTTACAGAAAAAGACTTTATAATCTCCTAGGCTTTCCCGGCATTCCAAAGAGCAGACACAGGCAGTTACTAATTAGGGAAGTAAGGGAATGCAGAAACAAAGGAAAGCAGTCGAGCAATGATACTTTAAACAATAGTTCAGCAATAAAACAGAGTCCTAGCTCCTCTTCAAGGGATATACATAATAGTCTGACTCACATCTTTGAGTTGTTCTATGGAAACTAAGACCCCCCCCCCCCCCCCCCCCGCCGCCACCCAGGTGGAGGATGGTGTCTGCATGCTGACCACGAGCTTGTAGACCCCAGACTGGTTGGAAACTGAAGGTTGATGATTGAGATTTCCAAAACATCGCCCCGTTACCTCCCCACCAATCAATCAGAAGAAAGTCATGCACCCTGCAACCCTTCCCGCAGATGTTGCCTTTAAAAACCCTTCCCTGAAAGCCATTGTGAGCTCTGGTCTTTTGAGCGTGAGCTGCATGTTCTCTTTGCTTGGCACCTGCAGTAAATGCTGTACTTTGACCACAACCCAGGGTCAGTAAATTGGCTTTGCTTTGCAGCAGGCGAGCAGACTCAAGGTCAGTTCGGTAACAGTAACTCTTACCTTTGTAACTTTCCTACTCAAGGCTTCAGCACCACCTGGGAGCTTGTAAGAAGAGCAGAATTGCAGGCTCCACCTCAGCCCTACTGGATCAGACCCCAGGTGATTCCTATGCACTTCAGAGAAGAAGCACAACTCTATAACTTGGCTCAAGAAGCACGTCTTCCAGGAAGCCTTCCTAGATTGACACACTCCCATCAAGCATTCCTCCAAACTAACACTGGGCATGACTACCATGTACTTGTAACAGTTCATAAGTTAGGACTCCCACAGTCCAGTGGCATAGAACTGTCATATTTAAAGTGTTGCCCAAAGAGTAATTTCAATCCCCAAGTATCCCCAAAGTCAGGGGAACACCCCTGTCTTGGTACCTCTCTCCTCTTTCTTCTCTGCTGGTGGTGGTCCTGAAATGACCAGGTCCCCTGCCTCACCCAGCCTCTTGGGTGATGCAGTTCTGCTTTTCGCCTGAGAACCTGGCCATGTGGCATGGTCTCCTCTCCCCTCAGAGAGCGGGGCAGGTAGAAGGAGTGAAAGGGGTGGTGCCCAGTTCTCTTGGTGGGTTCAGAGCCCCAGGGTGCGGTAGAAATACTTCTCTATGTATCTGCCCACACCTCCTCCATCTTTGAACAGCGAGTGTCCTGTTCATGGCCAAACACCTAACGTGTTCTTCACAGAACATGGGAAGAGAGATGGCCTGGGAGCCAGAGGCCTGTTCTCACAAGCGGCTCTGCCACTGACTGGTATGTCACCTTGGGCAGCCCCTGTACCTCTCTGAACCTCTAGTTCTTGGTCTGTAAAAGATGAATAATAATACTTGCCTGGTCTACCTCACTCTGTTAGGGGAAACACTGACTGAAACCGCCCACCCTGGCCAGGCACCACAGTAACCATTTGCATGAGTTATTATGTGACAGGAGGTCCTGGTAAGAACACAGAACTAACAAGCCACCACCAATGGGAAGAATTCGGAAAAGGTCAAAAGGGGAGAGGAGATGTCAGTCCATATGTCCTACCAACCTCCCAGAATCCTCAGTGCAGGAATCTGTCTTGGCTGAGTGATGCGCGTGCCACCAGGAAGGACCCTGAGTCAGAATGATTGGCCAGAGACAACCCGGAAACGAACCCCATCACCATAAAACTGCGAACCATGTGGCAGAGCAGTCCTCCTGGGCTCCCTTACCCTCCTGCTCTCTGCCTGGGCGCCCCTTCCCAATAAAGCCTCTTGCTTTGTCAGCACGTGTGTCCCCGCGGACAATTCATTTCTGAGTGTTAGACAAGAGCCCACTCTCGGGCTCTGGAAGGGGTCCCCCTTCCTGCAACACCTCCTTCCATGAGGTGTTTCTACTGAGCCATGACTGTGTCTGGGTGTGCACGCACATGCGCGCGAGTGCACACACACACACTCACACACTGTCACTCCCTCTCCCTGCTGTTCATTGGCCCAAACCCAACAGAGCAAAGCCCCAGTCTTTCCATCATCCTTCCATGCCGCCATAATGTCCAGGCCGATACTCTCAAGAGCATCAACAATGTCAAAAAGAAAGGCAAAACGAGGTTCTTTTAAGGTCATGCTCTACAGTCATGGCCTGGTTTCTAACTATGATGATGAAGCATGGTTACACTGGCAATTTTGAAATCGTCGTTGGTCACAGAGCTGGGAACATTTTTATGAACCTCACGGGCACATTAAACAAGTGTGGGTGGAGCCCCAGATCTGATGTTCAACTCAAAGATTGAGAACAATGGCAGTGAAACCAAGCAAGACCCTGTGGGGCCCTTCTGGATACAAAAGCCTTTGTGTCTCCCATTTCTTGTTTGTAGGAAAAGGCTTCTGCCTCCTGTACCTTCCCTGGGTTCCAAGCGGCAGATTCAAACAGTTGCTAATCAGGGAAGGGAGAGAATGCAGAAGCAAAGAGCAGTCAAAAAAACAATAGTGCAGTAAAATAGAGTTCTAGTTCCTCCTCAAGGAATGTACATGACAACCTATCTCTGACATTTTCTGCAGGAACTAAGGCTCCCACCCAAGAGGAGGATGGTAACTTCAGGCTGAGCACAAGATTCCTGGAGCACCGCCCTGTTACCTCACCACAAACCAATCAGAGGACGGTCACACACCCTGCAGCCTTCACCCCAAATTTTACCTATAAAAACATCTCCCTGAAAACCATCAGGGAGTTCAGCATTTTTAAGCACGAGCCACCTGTTCTCCTTGCTTGGCCCTGCAATAAACCTTTCTCTGCTCCAAACTCCAATGGTTTGGCCTCACTATGCAGCAGGCACATGAATGTGCATTTGGTCACAGCAGGACCATCTGTCCCTATCTCTTTGGTTTCACTGTAGTGATGACCTCAGTTGGCATCATGGATGAAAACACACAGGAGGGAAAATCCTGGGATTCTTCTTCTAGGGATGTAACACTTACATGCAAATAAAATGTCCCAATGGACACGAGAGATGGAGAGAGAGAGAGCGAGCAAAGCCCGGGTCAGCTGTCTGCCAGCTGTCGCTCTGAGTCTCAGCCAGAGACATGGACAAGGGGGAACTCAATCCCTTGGCACCCATATGAGTGTCTAGACTGGAGACTGTCCTTCTGGGGCAGGTAGGGCCACCAGTACACGTGGAAGTTCTCACTGAGGAGGGTCCCACAGCCATTAGCATGCATAGAGGGACACAGCCTTCGGGGGGCATTGCCCAGAAGAACCCAGGCTTGCTCTAGCAGAAGAGTGAGGGGCTGTGGCCCCAGACCTAGGGTGCCCACCTGGGACATCTATGGTCCCTGTTTTATCTTTTGCCTGCTGAGTGCAGGGCTAGGGGGTGCTATAAGCTGGTAGGGGGCCAGAAAACACAGGTTTTACTTTTGAAATGGTTAGTACTCTCAGGCAGAAATGAGATTTGAAACTGGACTATTCCTCTCCTCCTCCCCTGCCCCGTTTTATTAAACAACAACGTTTGTGACATACCTACTATGTACCTGGCAGAGTATTAGGCACTTGAGTTAGGTAGTCTTCTCACAGAGTTGAAACTGAGGCCCAGGAACTCATGTGATTGTCAGAACCTAAAGCAGAACCGAAGCCTTTGACCCCCAACTCCACGTCCCTCACCCTGGTGTACTTTCCCACAGCATTCTCAGTAAACACCAGTCAGAGGGACCATCTGTAGTCAAAGGAATCCGAGAATGTCTGCATGCTGTGTCCCCACTGGTTTCAGGATGCTGTGAGTTGAAAAACACAGAACACCCAAGGCCTGAACAAGGAAGAAACAAACCCAAAGAGTCAAAGCAACAGCTTAATCGCACACCAGGGAGAGAGATAAGCATCTCTGGAGGCTCTTGGCCTTCTCCTCATGACCCTAATACGACTGCAGCAGCTCTAAGCTCACCTCTTCCTGTGATAATGCCCAAAGCCTGGAACAGTCAAGTACTGTCTTGGGTTCTGTTTTGAGAGCAAGGAACACCTTCCTGGAAGTCCCCAAGCCTTACCACCTGTGGTCAGGGCTGCATCACATGCTCATGTTTAATAAAACAAACACCATCCAGGGGAATGGCTCAGACCAACCAGCATTCCTCCCTGGGACTGGGCGGGGAAGTGTATTGAGAAGGAAATCAACAGGTTCTTTCAAACCCCTCTTGGAGAGCCACATTGCACATGCGTACATTTAAGGCTCTTAACTATATTTCTTTCTTATATTAAGAAATATAATATAAAAACCCACTTGACTTCTTTGAACCCAATGCTTCCCAAACTTATTTTTCCTGGGAGTTCTTATTCACTTCCTGCAGGTATGCTGAGAAAAGCTGAATCTCACCTTGCTATTTATTCTCAGTTAAAGGACCGTCCTGAGCTCTCTGAGCACAGCCTTGGACCCAGACAGCGCTCCATGCAAATGCTGGGGGACAAGAAGAACCGCTCAGTAATGTGAAGGAGAGAGTTTCCTTTGGCGTTTTCTGTTTTGGGCAGGCTCCCCTTCTTTTGGGCCATTCCAAATTAATAGGTTTAAGGCCTTACTTTTAGTTGAATTTCTTACCACTAAACTGG
This sequence comes from Globicephala melas, assembly GCF_963455315.2. Classification (NCBI taxonomy): domain Eukaryota; kingdom Metazoa; phylum Chordata; class Mammalia; order Artiodactyla; family Delphinidae; genus Globicephala; species Globicephala melas. Next base: position 127,399,566 of record NC_083315.2, read on the forward strand.
CCACCAGGGAGGGAGAAAATGACGGCTTTTAATAAGGATTAAAGAAGGACCGATGGTTAGGCCAAGCCAGAACTGCATCAGCACCAGCAAAGCCTGTGAGCACGCTCTCCTCAGGGCTTCCCGAGGCCGCTTCTCCGAAGCTGACAGCCTGCCCGGAGCCTGGCGGGTGGGCGTCAAGCTCACCAGGTGCTCAGCTTGGCAAGCCTCTCCTTTCTCTCCTCCTCCCTAATCCTCCTGTCTTCCCACCCCCACTTCTCCTCTGTGCCTCTTCCCTCGTTTTCGGACATCTCTAAGCAGTTTACAAAAAGGAGACCTTGAGGTTTCTTAGTCACTGATATTTGAATGAAAGTAGCAACCCAGCCGTAGCCTCTGCTTAGGAGAACAGCCTGGTCCTGCCTTCCTGCAGGTCCTCAGAGCCACAGAGACAGGGCAGGGGTTGGTCAGGTGGGAAGGCCACTCTTTACATTCAAGATAACCAAGGCTCAGGTTGATTTCACAGATAGAACTACCGTTTCTCCTTTCATCCCTGGCCCTCCTGTGGGCTCACCTTTGTTCCCATTCTTGTACGTGGGTTTTAGGAGGCAAGGCCATCATGCTGGGCATGGGAGGGAAGGGCAGGCACCCTCAGCCTTTGCTGGCTTCCCCAGGCAAGACGTCCTGCAAGCTGACAAGCCGAGGCCTCTGGGCTAGTGTCTGCTGGAAAAGATTGGGTTGGAGAGGTCCATCATGCTAGGAGGAAAGAGAAGACCTCGCTTCATTCTACCTGGCTCAGCCAGATACAAGAACAACGCAACCAAGTACCATTTGCAAAACTGAGGTTCCTGAGACCCAGGGTTAGAGGCAGGTCTCCGACGGACCCGGCACTGGCTTTTGCGGTCTTCCTCCCCGCTACAGTATGTGTCTTCCTTCTCTGTGGCTTTGAGGGCTGCTTGGTTGAACCTTTCCACTCCCTGGACTCTCGTTTCCTTGATGTCTTTGTCTCCCATTTCTTTGACCCTATGTCCAAAAAACGTCTCCCATCCATCCACTTCTCTCCATTTCCACGGCCTCTGCCAGCGTTCAGTCCCCATCATATCTTGCCTGGACGGGTCAGCCACACTTCCACTCTTCACAACCCACTCTTCACACCACAGCCAGTGTGACCTTAAAATGTCACTCACCTGCTTGGGACCCTCTGGTGGTTTCTCACTGGTCAAAGACCAAATTCCAAAGTCTTTACAATGACCCACAGATCCTGGCATTATGTGGCCCCTGCCCCTCATCTGCTTCCCACTGCTTGCTGGGATGGGTCATGCTGGCTGCCGGTCAGTTTTGAGCAGGGTTGGCTTCAAGGGTCTGAGACCAGTGCAGCCCTGTGGTCGCCATCTTGAAATTCTTAGTAATTATCTTGGGTCTCTTTTGTTTTTTTGGTTGTGTCGCACGGCCTGCAGGATCTCGGTTCCCTGACCAGGGACTGAACCCAAGCACAGCAGCGAAAGCCTGGAATCCTAACCACTAGGCCACCAGGGAACTCCCAGTAATAATCTTTGAATTTGTGTTTTACAAGTGAAGTCTGATGGGACAACGGAGCGTACCCTTTGCACGGGGCTTAGAGCCTCAGCTCTCCTCTGGTCCTACCTCCTGCCTCCACCCTGCTCCCTGGATCCCCGGTCCCACCTGGCCTCCCCTTCCTCCCTGTGGCCACTGCCTCCCTCTGCCAGGAGCAGTGATCAGGTGCACTGGCAGGCGAGGCACACATTCTGCTGTTGCCCTTCACTGCGGGGCAGTGTGGCAGGGAGGGTTGGAGACAGGCAGCTGATGTGATGTCATCTCCACCCAGGCTGGCAGTCCCACAGCACACTTAACGGGTGATAACAGGGGTCTCTCTCCCTGTCTGGATCCAGGTATCAAGCATGTCCTGGGACAGAGGTTGTGCTTCTCTGGGATCTCCCATCTGCTGTGGGTTGGGGAGGGGCGCCCCCAGGGAGGGGAGATTGACTGACCCACCCCCGGCTGGGGGCCTGCATTTTCCCCTGCACTGGGCTTAGCAAATTCCATAGCCAGCTCTGCCTCTGAGATTCTCTGGGCTGCTGCCCAGACCGCCCTTTCCATGGATGATTCTTTTTTGTTTTTAATTAATTTATTTATTTTTGGCTGCATTGGGTCTTTGTTGCTGCGCACAGGCTTTCTCTAGTTGTGGCGAGCGGGGGCTACTCTTCGCTGCAGCGCGTGGGCTTCTCATTGCAGTGGCTTCTCTTGTTGCAGAGCATGGGCTCTAGGGGTGCGGGCTTCAGTAGTTGTGGCTCGCGGGCTCTAGAGAGCAGGCTCAGTAGTTGTGGCGCACAGGCTTAGTTGCTCTGCGGCATGTGGGATCTTCCCAGACCAGGGATCGAACTCGTGTCCCCTGCATTGGCAGGCAGATTCTTAACCACTGTGCCACCAGGGAAGTCCCCATGGATGATTCTTTCTCATCCTTCAGGTCTCAGCTCACAGACCACCTCCTCAGATCATCCTGCCCTGCTCCTCCTATCCAAAGTAGGTCAAACCTGTTATCCTCTCTTTGCTTTCTTCATATCACACTTTGAAGGAATTGCCTGGTTCACAGGGCTTGCACATTTCTTAGGGTAATTGATACATGCCTTTAAACCACTCATTTGCACAGAGGGGACCTCCAGGGAGGCAACGTAAGTGAGAAGATGTGTATGGCTCTGAGCTGACTGATGGACCTGAGTTCCCTTCCCAGCCCCACACTTGCTGTTGCCTCTCCCACCTTCTCTGATTCCTCATGGTGGACATAGGGAAGGTCCTGGCAATTACTTATCTCAAGGGAAAAAAAAATAAAAGAATGATTCCCTTTCTCTGTTTCTGTTCAGTCGCTCTCGCTTCACCTGGGAAGAGAGCAGGATGGGAACAGGAGGACTTGAGAAAAGGTATAAGAAGTCCTTTGTTTTAAAATAGCAGAAAGTTGCTGCTTGGTATTTTCCCCAATTTTATTTATTGAAAAATCTGACTCCTGCTCCTCTTGAGTTCGAGATGGACAATGGAAAGGCTTGGAGCCATCCTATAATAGAATCTAGCATGCATTCAATCAGGAGGTCTTTTTGGAGCACCTCAGGGGCATAGCCTAGGCACTGATTAACCAGGAAGTCACTGGCCCTAATGCACAAGCAGGATGTGCAAGCCTCCTACTACATGAGTCAATGCCTGTTTAGTTGCTGTTATGGACTGAATGTTTGTGTTTCCCCAAAATTCATATGTTGAGGCCCTAACTTCTAATGTGATGGTATTTGGAGATGGGACTTTTGCGAGGTAATTAGGGTTAGATGAGGACATGAGGGTGGGGCTCTGGTCCAGTGAAATTAGTGCCCTTATAGGAAAAGACACTGGAGGGAATTCCCTGGCGGTACAGTGGTTAGGACTCAGTGCTTTCACTGCCATGACTTGGGTTCAATCCCTGGTTGGGGAACTAAGATCCCGCAAGCCACTCAGGGGGGAAAAAAGACACAGGAGAGTTCTCTCTCTGTCTTCCTCTTTCTCTTTCTCTCCCTCCCTTCCTGTGTGTGTGTGTGTGTGTGTGTGTGTGTGTGTGTGTGTGTGTGTGTGTGTGTGTGTGTGTGGTGTACAAGAGGGCAGCATTCTGCAAGCCAGGAAGAGTACCCTTTCCAGAATCTCTCTCAAGAACTGATTTGACCAGCACTATGATATTGGACTTCTCAGTACTCCAGAACAGTGAGAAAAATAATTTCTGTTGTTAAAGCCACCCAGTCTATAGAATTTTCTTATGGCAGCCTGAGCTAACACTGTTGGGTAGCTTGGAGTTGCCATAGGGGAGTACACGGGGACTTGGGGCAGTGGCTAGTCACCAATTGGTACAGAAATATTTCAGTATATCTTAACAGTTGGTACAAGTATACTGTAATGGATCAGCACTGTTCGTGGAGTTTACATTACAGAAGAGGTAGAAAATATAAAAAATAAGCAAAATAAATAGTATGTCCATGGTTTTATGTGTTATGAAGATTTAAAAAAAGGCAGAGGAGAGGATTAGGGAACACCATGGAAGAGGGAGATTTCTATTTTATGTTGTAGGATGGAGTAAGGAGAAGGAAAATGGCACGTTCCCGTCCTTTAAGGGCACTTTCCAGAAGTTACACACTACACTTAAAGCCTATTGCTCAAAACTTAGTCACACAGCCACACCTTGCTGCAAGAGAAGATGGGAAATGCAGACGTCATCCTGAAAAGCCATGTGCTCAGCTATTGTGGGGAAGTGGGGTTCCATTACTGAACATGCAGAGAATGGATATTGGGGAACAACCAGCCACAGCATGGTTGGTTACATGACCGGAATAACATGACCAGATTGTATGTAGAAAGACAATTTTCACAGATCTGTTGGGAGACAGTTCTCCATGGGTCTCTCACATTTGTGGGTGTCCTATAAACAGAGGCACCAGCTGCCTTTGTTCTGGACTATCTTTGCAAGGATGTTTGTATAGCGAATGGTCTTGGAAGACAGTGTCTCCCCATAGAACAAAGTGCAGGCATGCTGAGTGTCCAGTACAATAAAGATAATGTTTCCTTTGGCAGAAGAGGTCAGGACTTACGGACCATTATAAAATACTCGGGTTCCCTAACTTCAGGGTTCCTCCCCTGTAATGTAACCCACTGCAGTCTCAGGTGTCACCTGGCTCTCTTTGCATTGACCTGTGGGAACTGGAGCTCAGGAAATCCCCATAAAAACATGTACTTATTTAGCCATTCCCAGGTATGGAAGGAAAATGATAGCTTATACTAAAGAAATCTGGCTGATACCACCTTTACAAGGGGATCAAAGAACACAACCAATAATGGGACAAACTGACATCATGAGCCCCTAATGTAATGCCCTGAGAAGACCCAACACTACCTCTGTTGCTTTCTTGTTAAAAAATATATAGCTTGATTCTAATCACGAGGAAAAACTAATCCAAACCAAGGGACAGGCCATAAAAATATCAACATCATGAAATACAGAAAAGAACAGGGGAACTCTTCAACCACAGGGGGCTCAACAGATGGGTGAGAGAGACCCTGGCTAGGTGTGAGGCCATCAATGACTTCGCGAAGGCTGCTTATGCTACCTGTTGCAAAGCACACTGGAAGTTGCTGGGCAAATATTTGAACAGCATTTCAGTCCTAAACCTGTAATGGCCTGAGCCTCCCAGTTGCAGGGCCTCCTGCCTGGTGCCGGCAGTCATGTCCGCATCTCCTTCAAACCCAGCCACAGCAGGGGCCCATCAAGCCACTCAAAGCTCAAGTCTGGCTTTCCAGAAATAGCCACCAGCCTAGAAATGTGTCACAAGGGGAAAGAAGGAAAGGAAAATATAACCAAAGGCCCAGGGTACAGGAAGCCTCTCTTCTCTTTCTCTCCAGAAAACGGAGGGCTCCCCTTTCCTTACTCTGATCCTTTCTCATTCTTGTTCTCTGTTCAGGGGAATCTGAGTCCATGGTTAATCCTTGAGATCCAGAATGAGTCAGACGTGGGTTTGGATTCCAGATTCTCCATCTACCAAATGAGAATAATAACGCACCTTCCTCCTGGGAGTAAGTGAACGTCGGCAAGATAAGGCACAGCGCATGGCATGTGGGGAGCGGGAGACCAGGCTCAGCTGTTCTCCCTCAGGAGTGTGTGAGCAAGGTCAGAGGTGGACATCTCCAGTCCCTGTGCCTCTCACACCACCCTTGGGAGTTTCCAGTCACAGAGCAGGAGAGATGGGCCTCCAATCAGACGCCCCAGGACGCTATAGGGAGGGGGGCTGGAGGAGGGGGTGCTGGGACTTCACTTGTGTAATCTGCACACTCATAATAAGCCCAGGCAGAAGTCTCTGGGAATTTCCTACCATCTTCACTGTAGATGTCCTATTTATAAAGCTGAGTGACTGCAGCCGTTGCTTCACAGCCACTCAGCATGTGGAGACAGGCCATAACAGGAAATGAGGAGCACACCCAGAAACAGGGGCCTCACCCACCCAGAAACAGGGGCCTCACCCACCCAGAAACAGGGGCCTCACCCACCCAGAAACAGGGGCCTCACCCTCGCACAGGCCTGGGGGATGCCCTGGGTCCAGCCCGACTGTTCCACTCTTGGAAACACCTTGATAGGCTCAGGGCATTCGTGTTTCCGGACCAGGCTTTCCCTCTCTCATCTCACTGACCCTTTTTCTGGCTTCTTTGCTCCAAAATAGCCTGCTTTGTTTTGGCGTTATAAACTTCCAAGGGAAGTCTGGCTTCTTCACGGCTTGTTTACAAGCAGTGCCAGGCCGTCTCCCTCCAAGACCCAAAGGATCAGGCATCGGATCGGATCTGAGGGCATCTGTCTGCTTCTCTGCATGAACACACCAGCCTGGATGCCTCTGCTTATCATGATCTCTGTGTGAAAAAAGCAAGTTCTAGGAGCGATTCCTTAAGGTCAGAGGTGTGGGCCCTGAAAGGCAGTAAAGGGGCACATGGGGGAGCAGAGGTCAGCCAAGACCAGCTGCACTTGCCCGTTCATCAGCCCATCCCGGGGAAGCCCTGGCAGGAGGGGCTGGGAGGGGGCCCCCTCACTTCCTGATTTTACAGTTATTCTACCAGCAACTGAAATTGGGGTCACCAACCACAGCTGCGAACCAAGGCCTCCCCATCCTGCTCCCAGCAGCCCCATTAAATGCTGTTCAGGGCAGAAGGCAGCCCCATTTCCCCACCTTGCAGGTGTGCAGAGAAGTTTCCAAACCAAAGCAACCTTACTACTCAGCCACAGTTACTCATCAAACAAGGCAAACCAGCTGCCTGGTTAAAACATTCAACTCCTGACCCTCCCTCAGTGAACTTCTGTTCAGGACCAAGTGTAGGGACCCCAACTCAGTGCGCCTTGTGGATCTAGCTCTGACTCGTGGGAGTTCTGGGGATGTAGGAGGTCCAGACCCTGGGAGTTCCCAGGCCCCACAGCTTTGGGTGTTAGGGTCACAGCAGCGCAGGTGACAAGGGCCACGTGGGGTGGGGCCTCCAGCAGTTGGTCAGCATGGGCTGGTGCTGGGAGGGGCTGCAGGTGCCCCAGCTCCTCCCCCAGCCCCATGTCAGGTGACCAAAGGACCCCAGGGCTTCTTTGGGTGACACTGTCGGATGGTGGGTGTGTGGTCCACCTACTCTTCTGGAACTGAAGACTCTTTTACTCTCTACTGTCCCTGATATTTCTCCAGACCGACCCCTGCCCCATCAAAGTCCCCCTCAAGAGAGTCTTTCCCTTTTCTCTGTCTTCCTCCTCCTCTCCAAACCCCTCCCTCTCTCTTTTTGGTAGCATCCCCTCCCCTCCCCTTTCCTGTTACCAGAGAACTTTAGGCCACCCTTTCTCCCGTCATGGTGGCCACTGGCCTGACTACAAGTCTCTGAAGCTGTGGAGACCCTACATGTTCACATCACAGAGGTCTGGCCCCTCCCTGTAGGGGGGGGAAGAGGAAACATTTTCCCTCCTTCTACTGAGTCATCCCCTCAACCCCTGCCACCCCCTTACCACAGACGTTAAATGCGGGGGGGGCTTCTTACTGCAGCAGTGGAAAAACAAAATGTCAACTTAGAAAAATACAAAGGCTCAAACAAATTAGAACTAATAAGGCTCAGTATGTTTGCCAGACACAAGATCTCCCTGCACAAATCAACAGCATCTCTCCCCCTACTACAGGAGCCGCTAGGAAATATTACTAAAAAGATACCGTTTACAACAGCAACAGGAAGGAATTCCCCAGGGGTCCAGTGGTCAGGACTCTGTGCTTCCATCCCTGGTCGGGGCATTAAGATCCCACAAGCTGCCCGGCCAAAGAACAACAACGGCAACAGGAATTACAAAATATCTGGGGGTTGACCGAGAGCATCCAAAACTGCTATACAAAAAATTTTAATTCTAATAAAGGAAACAGAAAATGACCTGAGTAAATAGAGCACATTCCATGCTTTTGGACTGGATGCCCGAATGTAGGATGACTTGTCTTGGATGACTCTATAAAGACCTAACTGAATTCATGGTTAACCTACAAATTCAGGGCACTCCCACTCAAAACTCCAGTTGGATTTCTTTTTGAGGAATAATAAATAAAGAAAGAAATAATAATGTTTCTAAAAGAAGAGTAGAGAAGGGAGACTTGCTCAATCAAACACGCTGTAGACGCATAGAAGTACAGCATGGTACTGGCTCAGCGACACACAGACCAGTGGGGCAGAGTAGAAAACACGGCAACACATCCGTGGACCGTATGTGTATACATACGTATCGAAATGCCACATAAAAGCACACCTTCTCAATGGAGTTAGCCCCAAGTTAAGGTTTTGTTGGGATCTTCTGCTCCCCTGCTACCATGGTAACAAGTAGGCCTGAGGAACAGCCTTGATAACAGTACCTTGAGGTCCCTGCATGACTCAAAATGAACTACATGAAACTGGCTCTGGGGTGAGGACAGCCCTTAACGTCCTACAGGCTTAACGTTCTAGAGCTGCCCTCCAAAGTCAGCAGCAGCGACAAGATGCGAGGCGTAAGAAGCGGCGGAGGCATGCAGAGCTGAGGCAGGGCAGCACACGAAGCCACAGGGTGTCAGCTCTCCCCACGTGAAAAGCATTGTTCCGCTAATGAGAAGGTGAGCTCCACCTGCCAGAGGAGCCGGAGGCCAAGCCGAAAAGGAGATGGATTGAGTCTGAGCCAAAAGACAGATTCCACAAAGCAGCCCCATCCTGAGGGTCCAGCAACTTTTACTCCAGCTAATCCATTCAGCTCTCCTGTATCCCTAAAAGCACCAACAACTTTAAGAAAACTATGGCATCAAAAGAAAATCTCATATCTTGTGTTTCCATTCTTTTTACTTGTCACTCATTTAGTATTTCTGGGAAATAACACCCTTTCCCTCTGTTTTAGGCAGGATTAATCTAGGTTGTACCGTGGCAGCAAACGAGCCCCAAATCACAGAGGCTTATATCTTGATAATTGTTGAAGTGAAAGCAATGGGTAGAGCAGGTTCAACATCCTATTGTCTCTGCTTTCACATGTTTGAAATTTTCCATAATAAACATTTTTTATTTAATCTCCATGGCTTAAAACAACAAAAATTTGTTTCTTGCTCCTACTACACACCCATCATGGATCAGTCAGCTCTCTACTCCCACTTTGTCCTCGCTGAGAGGCACAGACTAGTGAGCTTCTGCTATCCAGGGTATTGCTGGTTACATGGCAGAGGAAAAGAACCGTGGGAGGAAAAGAACCATGGGGGAGTCATCTGATGGTGCTTAAGGCTTTTGCCCGGGAAGTGAAACATATCATGCTATCGACATTTCATTGATAAGGCAAGTCACATGGCCACACTTAACTTCAGTGGCTTAGGAAAATATGGCCCATCTATACACTCAGTAGAAGGAGACCTGGAAAACTTGGTGAACAGCACTAACGATTACCACAGCCCTGAAGACGTGAATCTAGGAATTAAAGGCCAAAAGGCACTCTGATACACCATAGTTTTTACCAATGGATTTCAACACCACTCTGCCAACCCTCGCCGCCCAAATGCTCGGCCTTCTCACTTGTGATAAACCACTCAAAATTATACCAAGACTGGGAGTTCCACAATGTCAGGGACAGTTTATCTGTCTTTACCTCTCCAACACAGAGCACCTGTTTTGTCTTTACCAGGTGCTATAAATTCAGATTTGCTGAACTGAAGAGACACTGGAGACAAGCAGTGTGAACAACCCGGCATTCCCTTACGGGACCTATTTCTCACCTTTGTTCTTACTTTTAATAAATTCTGTCTTAGGACATTCCCAGGCGGAGCAGGGAGGGGCTGCTGCTTTTCTAGGCCACTGGGTTATTGAGGTGATCCTAGGTGGCCAGTCTTTGTCGGCCAAGAGCCCTGAGCTTGAACGCACCAATGTCAATCCCGAGACCTCTTCAACCTCGGGATCACCCCACCCAAAAGCCCACATCTTATGGGTGAGGAAACGGAACCTCCGAGAAAGTAATGATTTCTATTTGCTGTAAGCGTCTATGGCCTGCAGTGTGCTCGGTGGTCCCACAGATCTGTCTCTTGCTTCAACAGTGTTTGGGTGGAACACACCCGTAGATGCCCCTTCTCCCAGCCCCTGGCCACCCTCCAACTTCTTTTCCAGTGGCAACCTTTGGAACCAACCAATTAGACATCCTCTGCCCACCTCCCCGGACCAGCCAACACCAGTTTTTGAGCTTAGCTCCTTATTGCCGATCAACCATGAGCCCTGGGATTCATCAGAATTATTCCGCCAAGGTGGAGGCCGCCGTCAACCACCTGTTCAACACATATCTGTGGGCTTCCCACACCTACCTCTCCCTGGGCGTCTGTTTCGACAGCAACGATGTGGCTCTGGAGGGTCTGGGCCACTTCTTCCTCGAGTTGGCAGAGGACAAGCGCAGGGGCACTGAGCATCTGTTGAAGATGCCAAACCAGCTCAGAGGCTGTGCCCTCTTCCAGGATATGCAGAAGCTGTTCCAAAGATGAGTGGGGTAAAACCCAGACGTCATGGAAGCCACCATGGTCGTGGAGAAGAACCTGAACCCGGTCCTTTTGGATCTGCATGCCCTGGGTTCTGCCACGCAGACTCCCAGCTCTGACTTCCTGGAGAGCTGCAACCTAGATGAGCCGGTGAAACTCATCAAGAAGATGGGCGGCCACCTGACTGACCTCCGCCCCAGTTGGGGGCTGGGCGAGGAGCTCTTCAAAAGGCTCACCCTTAAGCACAACGAACTTGGAGCTTCCGGAGCCCAGCAGCCTTTGAGGAGCCCCTCTGCATCACCCTGGTGTCAGGGCTTCTGCCTGAGCCTCTCTCTGCAGCCACTGGGCAGCTTTTTAACCCAAGCCCTGGACCAAATGGAAACAATTAGAAAAAAAAGTCTACGACCTAAGTCCCTTCGCTTTAGCATTCTTCAAAATGCCTGTGGCTGAACTGACTTCGCAAGCCCAGTCTGGTGTTCTCTGTCTGCCATATTGTATCCAGCCATGCTGTAAATTGCCATGTGTTCAGCAAATGTAAAATTAACAGAAAGACAGAGAGTTGTTTGTATAGTGCAGGCAATTCTGCCTGCCATTCCACTCAATGAAGGGCTATGAATCTGCTGTTCCCGGTGGGTCTTGGTTCCCGCCTCCTTCTCATTGTGTAAGAACTAGTCAGGCTTTGTGTAGCTCTAGCACAGCCCTTAGACGCAGGCCAATCCTTTACCTGGGGCTCCACTGAAGAGACAATATTCTGTCCCAACACTGGAGGGGAAGCTGGTCTTGTTGCACTTAGTGAGAAATAGTGTCATGGTCTCTACCACGGCAACTTCTGACTGGATTTCCAAGGGTCATTTGGATCATCCTCCCAGTCTTTAGAACCTGAGCCTGGGTGTGATGTGCTCTGCTGTGATCATTGCCAGCACAGGGTATGGGCTGCCCGGAAAGAACCCATTCGGAGCAGCACATGTGTTCAATTACCCCTTGGTGAGCTCTCGCTGGAGCATCTTATGGGTAAGGGAGTGTGGAGAGAATGAAAACTTGAACAAACCTATACATCACTGGGCTATAAAAATCATTAAAATATTGACAGATTTAAAGGCTTAATGACCCAGCAAAGATGGGAAATACGCTTAAATGCAGATCTCAGTCATTAAAAATACATTTTGCATGCCACATTTACCTCCCATGAAAATGGGGGGAAAATAATTTCAGGTGAGATTGCCACCGCTCCCCGAGAGGGTGGGTTAGAAAAGTGAGTGACAGTTCTCATTGAGTGCCCAATGAGGTGAAAGCTCTCAGGAGCTCAGGTGGTCTTTCTGCGGAGGCTGGTGGCTCTGTCACCATCAAAGCTGCAGCCAGTTCACCACCCCAGAGACTCCTGAAGTGTGCAAGATGCAGGCAGCACTTTCCCAAGAGACATCAGCTCACAGGGAAAGATGCCAGAAAGGGTTTGGCTTGGCAGAAGCATCAGGATGTAAGGCAGCTGGAGAAATGTATATGGCAAGACATACTTAGCAACTGGAGCAACTTACCAGAGACACCAAATTAGTCTCCTTCCAAAGCATGTTTCTTTTTTCTTACCAGAACTTAGTTTCCATGTTAGTTTGCTAGGGCTACTGTAACAAAGTACCAGAGACTGGTGGCTTAAACAACAGAAATTTATTTTCTCACTATAATGGAGGCTAGAAGTCCAAGGTCAAGGTGTGGGCAGGGTTGGTTTCCTCTGAGGCCTCTCTCCTTGCCTTGCAGACAACCGCCTTCTCCCTGTGTCTTCACATCATCTTCCTCTGCCTGTCAGTGGCCAGATCTCTTTTTATAAGGACACTAGTTGTGTTGGACTAGGGCCCATCCTAAAGACCTCATTTTAACTTAATTACCTCTTTAAAGACCCGGTTTCCAAACTGGTTGGTCACATTCTAAGGAACTGGGGGTTAGGACTTCAACATATAAATTTAGGGGGACACAGGTCAAACCATAACAGTTGCTAAATGATTATAATACCTCCAAAAGGAGGCTTGGGGAACGGTTGTTTTGTTTTACAAAGAAAAGTACAAGTTCATAGCGTATGGAGTGGCTTCTGCCTTTTTAAGTTATTTGATTCAGTGAAACTCCAACTCACAAGGACTCCCATCGGCAGGGAAGTGAGGAGGAAATGGCCGGGCTGTTAGCCACGAACCAGTTTAGTGATCTTCAGCTAATAACACACCCCTCCCAAACCTCAGTTTCCTCTTCTGTGAAACAAAGGAGTTAAGTGGGGAGCTGGATGTGGTGACTGGCACCCAACCCACTTCTTCGAGCGGTCCTGTGCGGTAGAGACAAGAAAGCGGAAAACTGCCCTTCTCAGATTCCTTTCCAGCTAGAGTTCTGGTTATGAATCACGTTCCCCCCAGTAAGATGCTGTGGTATGAGACTGGCGGACAAAAATGAAGGGAGACCGCCTTCCTGTTGCTGTTTCTACCGGCCTGGCCAATCAATCGAATGGAAAGGAGGTGTGGAGGCTGGAGTTAGCATTCCAGCATCCCATGCCCAGGCTGAGGGCACCAGAACAGTCGTGGGGATGGGGCCGCAGCAGGGGAGTACCCTAGGAGTCTCTCCCGAAGACATGCTGGCAAAATATGAAAAACGTGCACAGGTGTGTTCACTGCTGCACTCTTGTAACAGCAAAGGACTAGTTACAACCCTAGTGGCCATGAATAGGAAACTGGTTGAATAAACTACTACTAAATATATCCACACACATGATGGAACGTTCTGCAGCTCTGTAAAGGAAGAAAAAATATTTCCAAACACTGCTATGGAGTCATCTTCAGGACGTACAGTTGAACGAAAAAAGCAAAGTGGACAAAAAGGTATACTGTTTAGAAAGTGGGATGGGGTGGGTAGCTATGTATATTTAAAAGAGATCCTGGAAAAATAAAAAAACAAAAAAGAAGGAGTCCTAAAGACCTCCTTTAATGCTAAAAATAGTGTGACTAAGATGTCAGGTCCTGACCTCTGGTAGCAAAAGTAGAAACGAAAGGAGAGCGGCCTGGCCTGTTTCTCCCACCCAGTTCAGGTGAGAGGTGAGAAGGAAGCCTGCGGGAGGGAAACGAGCATTGGCTGAGAGTCTGTCATTTATAGCACCTGGGCCAGGCACTGCAAATATATTTTCTCCTTTAATCGTTTACAGTTTCACTTTGAGGTCGGTATTTTTATTACCCCCATTTTACAGATAAGGAAAGGAGAGCCAAGAGACGTTAAGCAACTTGACCAAATTCATGAAGCAAGTAAAGTGCCAGAAATAGGGCTTTACACCCAGGCCTTCGGGATCCCAGCTATAGATCCCAGCTAAGATCTCTTGCTGGGTCCTGGATGGAGTTCTTAGGCTGTGGCCACAGGGAGGTAATGCTTCCCTAGGACCCCGGTTTCTGTCTCCTTCCTTCATGCCCTCCCAGAGACAGGCACCAGGCCTGGCTGCAAGGGAGGGTCCCGGGGAGGGAGGGAGTGCCTCTAAGACACTGGCTTTCAATTTGATTGCATATGAAAATCACCTGAGGTGCTTTCAAAATTACTGCTGCTCGGGTCCTACTCTCAGAGATTCTGATTTAATATGTATGGGTTGCAGCCTAGGCATGGGGTTTTTAGAAGCTCCCCAGGTAATCCTAATGTGCAGCAAAGTTTGAAAACCAGGGCTCTGAGCTCTTGCTGTTTTCACGTGTAGTAAGGTCCAGAATCATTAGCATCACCTGGGCGTGTGTTAGAACTGAGAGCTCTCTGGTCCCACACCAGACCTACTGAATCAGAAACTTGTGGGGAGGGGGCAGTGAAGGGAAGCGGGGAGTGAAGGGAAGGGGGCCAGTGATCTGTATTTTCACAAGCCTTCCACTCAATTCTCTGTGCCCTAAAGCTGGAGAATCACCGCTCTTAGCAGCAAGCTAGAGACAGATCCTCAGGCGCCATGGTTTGCTTTGTCAACTGTCATACAATCGCTATGTTATTACCAAGTAAGATAAATTTGATGGTCCCAGGCAATGAGACTGTCCGGGTTTTTCCCCCAAGACCAAAACTTCAAGGCATGTGAGAATGCTTTTAAATGAGATTTGGAATCAACTGGAACTCAGTGTAGCTTCTGAGCAGGGGAACAGCATTATCGAAATATGATGATGCTACTCAGCTACTGTGAACCAAAAGCTGCCAAAGGGAGTGTCAGCAGCTGAGGGAGAACATGGCCCTCAGGGACAGACAGACCAGGCTGGACGGCCGAGGTCACCCAGCACGTGGCAACCTCACCGGCCAAGGCCTCTCCACTTGAATGCTGTATTAATTTCTTAGGGCTGCTGTAACAAATTAATAAACTTCATGACTTAAAACAACAGACATCTATTCTTTCACTGCTCTGGAGGACAGGAGTCTGAAATCAAGGTATCGGCAGGGTTGGTTCCTCCTGGAAGGCTTAAGAGAGAATCTGTTCCATGCTTCTCTCCTGGCTTCTCATCACTGCGGGCAGCCCTTGGGTTCCTTGGTTTGTAGACAAATTGCTCCAATCTCTGCCTCTGTCTTCACATGACCTTCCCCTCTGGGTCTCAAATTTTCCCTCTCCTTTCTCTTATAAGGACCATTACTGGATTTAGGGGCCACCCTAAGTCCAGGATGATCTTATCTCAAAATCCTTCACCTAGTCACATCTGCAAAGATTGTTTCCAAATAAGGTCACACTCACAGGTGTGTGTGTGGGGTGGCTAGGTTAGGATTTGAATGTGTCTTTGGGGGGCTGCAATTCAACCCACTACAAATGGGAAACAAACTCCGCTTTCTCACAGCAGCCTTCCCTAAGGCTGATTCTGAGCAGAGAGATTACCTGAGGAACCTCTGTTTCCCTCAGGGCAAACGTGGTGGGCCTGGAGTTCAGCACTACTGACTGTCTGCACAGAGTTCTCCATCAGACAGTTGCTTTCCTGCGAGCTCACCAAGGCCTTGTCGCAGAGCCGAGATCTCTCTGTGCTACTGTATAAAGGAGAAACTGAGGCTCAGGGACTTGCTGAGCTCCCAGAGCTAGGAAGGGGTGGTCCCCCAACTCTAACTACGCTGCCCCTTCTGTTGGCATCAGCTGCTGTCAGGAGTCGTGACTTAGCCCGATTGTCTTCAGCAAAGTGGGGGGCTGGGGATTTCTTACCTGAGACCAGTGGTGTAATCAAGATCCAGCCTTGGGACTTCCCTGGCGGTCCAGCAGTTAAGACTCTGCCCTTCCACTGTAGGGGGCGCAGGTTCGGTCCCTGTCCAGGAACTAAGATCCCACGTGCCCCGCGGTATGGCCAAAAAGTTAAAAAAAAAAAAAAAAAGATTCAGCCTCGTGCCAGACAGCTTATCACCAGAAGCTCCTGGCAGATGGTCTGGTCACTTCTTTCTCTCTCTCAGTTTCCCATGACCTCCTTCAATGCCAGTTCTACAAACACAGAGAGCCTTGTGCCTGTCAGGCCCTTGGCCTCTGGGAGGAACTCAGTAAATGTGAATAGAATGATTTTTCTGTTTGTCTTTGGCTCTAGCTCAGCAGGAAACCTGTTTGATATACATAGTCGAATAAAATACACTTATTTCCATGAACTTAACCATCCAGGGGACCCACAGACACACTCTGATGTACAGTGAAGCAGAAGCAGTGGGTTCTGACACCAGTCTCCCTGCTCTTGTCAACTCAAAAATGGATGAAAATCTCTAACCAAGCAGCCAGGAGACTGGCGTGGGTGCTGTTAACTTCAGGTCTAATTTTCCATGGGTTCCACGTGGTCTGGTCAGGGATGTGTCAGCTTCATCCTTAGGGCCTTCATTCCTGAGCCCAGCAGTCCCAGGTTTGCTTGCTCACCTTAGCCACGGCTGCTGCAGCCTCTTCTAGGAATTCAGAGTCACGTGTGGCCTGAACGACCCCGGCCTCTCCCAGCTCAGGACTCCTGCCTTCCTGTCCTCCGTTGCCAGCTCTCAGCCCTTGGGTTTCCAGCCATCAGCATGACTATCCCACCATCACGTTGAACTCTGCAATTAAAAAATCAATCTATCTTCCCCTTCTGAATAGTTCCCCTTTCTAACTTTTTCCATCTGCTTAATGACACCAACTGGAAAGCAGACGTCACTGCTCGGCCCTCTCCTCCCCTCTCTCCACTATGGTCAATCTCCTACCACAAGACAAGAGGTGGGTAGACAAGGAAGGGAACAAACATTTTTGAGCACTCACCACGATGAGATAGACCAGGGGCTGGATGCTAACTCATGGTTCTTCTCAATAATCCAGTGAGGTGGGGACGGTGTTACTGTTCTAATTTCACAGGTGAAAAACTGAGGTTCAGAACGATTTGGGGCCACGCAGCTGTGAGGTAGAGATCAGACCCAGCCCGTGCTCTTTGCACTCTGCAGTGATGCTCAGCCTGATTTATGCTTTCTTTGGTGACGCCCTAACTGCTGCTTCTCTCCTGCTTTTGCCAGCGCTGCCTAGTCCAGGCCTTTACCATCTCCTTCCTGAATAGCAGAAACAGCTTCCCAGCTATTCTCTGCAACTACTCTTTTCTGCAACAATCTGCCTGTGTCCAACGCTTTCTATTTCTTTCATGTCTCCCACAGTGCTTGGCCCAGGAGTGGATGTGGGGTAGACACTCAGCATATCTTGTAATAGAATGCTCTGGGCCTGGTGCAACAGGAAACTTATTTTCTAGCATCTAAATATGAGTTTTGATTAGGTTAGGCACCACCTGCTGGTACCCTGAGAGGTGCAGACTAGGTTAGTAATGCAGGTGACTTGTTACCATTCTTAGTAATGAAGGATGAGGATGGAACTTACACGGAACAGTATGGAGATTCCTTAAAAAACTGAAAATGGAGTTGCCGTATGATCCAGCAATCCCACTCCTGGGCATATATCCAGAGAAAAACTCTAATTTGAAAAGATACATGTACCCCAATGTTCACAGCAGCACTATTTACACTAGCCAAGACATGGAAGCAACCTAAATATCCATCAACAGATGAACGTATAAAGAAGGTGTGATATATAAATATACAATGGAATATTACTCAGCCGTAAAAAGGAATGAAATAATGCCATTTGCAGCAACATGGATGGACCTAGAGAGTATCATACTAAGTGAAGTAAGTCAGACAGAGAAAGACAAACATATGATATCATTTATATGTGGAATCTAAAAAAAATGATACAAATGAACTTATTTATGAAATAGAAATAGACTCACAGACATAGAACACAAACATGGTTATCAAAGGGAAAGGGGGGAGATAATTAGAAGTTTGTGATTAACATATAAACAATACTATATATAAAATAGATAAACAATAAGGATCTACTATATAGCACAGGAAACTGTATTCAATATCTTGTAATAACCTATAATGGAAAAGGATCTGGAAAAGAATATATGTGTGTGTGTGTGTGTGTGTGTGTGTGTGTGTGTATATATATATATATATATACACTGAATCACTTTGCTGTACACCTGAAACTAACAAACATTGTAAATTAACTATACTTCAATTTAAAAAATGGTTAAAAAAAAAGATGTACATTTCAGAGAGGAATGGATTTTATAGAGATGAGTTCTATGTGCTTATCTGATGTAATCAGGAACGTGTACAAGCTTGCATCATATATATTCCCTTTACCAACCTGGGTGTAGACAGAAGAGTATGGTGTTAGGAGGTCCCAGTGAAATATGGTAAATATCCTGCACTAGTGACCACTTGCCAGTTACCAGACACGAAAACCACACCTGATCCTTCTTCTTTGCATGAGAGTGTCACTGCCGGGGTCCACCCTGCTGACCACTAAGCAATTAAAAATATTTTGATAAATGAGCCCATTCCATTTCCTATTACTATTCACCATCATCTGACTTACCTGTCATACCACACAGCAAAGCTGTATTTTATATGAAAGTCTAGTCAAGTAACAAGGGTGCTAGACCCAGCCTTTCAAATTCCTTCTCACTGAGAGCAAGTTGGTACAAACTTTTTGTAGGATAATTTGGAAATAGTGATTAAAATTTAATTACAAATATCTTTTGACCTAACAGTTCCACTCCTAGGATTCCCCCCCAACCCCAGCCCCATGGATAATAATGACAACAAAACCAAGCCAAAACAAAAATACACCCGTGTGTATAAACATTTCTTTCAGCATTATTTGTAAGAGCATAGGATTAGACACAATTACAATGTTCTTTAATAGATGATGGTTAAATAAATTCTGATACATCCAAAAATGAAATTTTATGAAGTCATGAGAAAGAATGAGGTAAATTTTTACATGATAATATTGAATAAGGAATGTGCTACAAGACACGTTAAGTGTAAAAGGCGCAGAGGAGTGGGTATAGAGCGTATAGCAGGTGTAGTATGTAGTATGCCTCCTTGTACGTAAAAAGGATACCAAAGCATTCACTTATTCAGATTAAATTACTGGTAAGTGCCTCTTTCTCCATGCATTTACTTCTATTGAGTTTATTATAGATTTCTGGAGACTTATCATGTAACTTACCTTGTTCTAAGAAGCCCTAGTGCCATCATCTCTGAATCAAAATGACGAGAAAGGAGATTAAGATCTAGGTGTCTCCTTATACCCCCAGGGAAAAAATGGAATAGATTGGGTCTCATCGCATCTCTTCATTAGCCTCCTCACTGAAATATCCTGCTCCTTTTAAGCTGGTGTTGGTGGGTTCTTGGGGGTGGGTTCATGTAAAGTGTCCTTTTGAAAAATCTATACTACTGAGCCTGGTGCTGGTCTCTTAAGCCATTTGTGGAAATGAAAAGCAGAGCTGGGTTCTGATTTTCATCCAGCAGTGTAAAGTAAGGGGTGAATACTGGAGATTATATATAAAAAAAATCCCCACCTATGTTTCCAGGGAATTTCCAGACCAACAGTATGGTGGAGGCAGCTGGACTAGAGCATTAGGGACCACAGGATTCAGCTCCATACACTTAACCTTGGAATAGTAATGTGATGAAAACTATATGCTCATAAGGAACGTCAAAATAGTTCCTGGTGTCTTGGGTTTGGTACTTTAACTCTCTCAAGGCAGTAGAATATAGTGGGTAAGAGCAAGGCTCTGCAGCCAGATTCCAAGGTTTGGAACTGGTGATGCCATTTATTAGCTATTTGACCTTGAATAAGTTACTCTCTGGTCTTAGTTTTCTAATCTATAAAATGGGCATAATTCTAGCACCTATTGCCTAAGGTTTTCATGATGATTAAAAAAGTAAACACAGGCAAAATACATACCAAGTACTTAACCAATGTTACTACATCCTTAAAAGCTAATCTATTTCAGAAAAAAATCATATTTCTGCACAGTAAGCATTAAAAGCTTCAAACTCCTCGCTGCCCGGTCCCCTATCCAAGCTCCCCGAGGCCATGAACTAAAATAACAGACTTGATCTTTGTCTCCTAAATTCAACAGAGCAGTTATTCCTAAGCAGTGTTGTCTACTGCAATGCAAGTTAATGTAAATTATTCACTTTATCTCAAAATCATTTTAGAATCCCACAGTCATTAATTTCAAACCCAGACTTGCCTTTGTACACAATTATTAGTTCTTCTCTCAGGAGTCGGGACTGTAGCACTTTCATTCATTTACAAAATGTTTAGGTGCCCGCCTTGGTGGTGGTGGTGATAGCAGTGGTGGTGTCTGAAAGAGTCCAACAGAGCACTTGAGTCGATGTGTTAGAAATTCCCATTTGCTGCTGCAGAAAAGAGATACCATCTCAATGGAGTTTCTAGGCTGAGTGTGTGGAAGTTTCCCTACCTTGGTGGCAGGACTGGGGGATCCAGAAAAGGAGGTGGGATCCTGAGCAAGCCCTCACCTGTCTGGACCTGAGTTTCATCATCTCTAAAACAAAGAGATTGAATTAAATAGTGTAGTGGTTCTTTCCAGTCCAAAGACCCTACGTAGATATGAACTCTGCCTTAGGAATCTGGGCTCTTTTTGTTTTAAACTATACTAAAATACTCCCCTCTGACCCCCAAATTGCCACCACACACCTAAATACACAAACACGGTGAAATAATAATGAAAGCTCCCATGTATTGAGTGCTAAGTGCCAAGTGTTTTACATACATCATTACCCGACAGCTCACAATAAACTTCTGAGGTAGCTATTAAGTTTTCAGAAACCCAGAGAGGCCACGGTGAAGGCCAAAGTGGGAGCCTAGATTCTTCTCTGTAAAAGAGGAACCTGAGCTGGATGACTGAGGCCCCTTCCAGCTCTAGACCATTCTATATGTCTAGATTCATTGCATTCTCAAGCCTTCCAAGTTAGCCACACTTGAGGTGGTAGTCCTAGGACTGGGCAATTCCTGTGGGGCTCTTCCTGAGGTACAAAGTGTGAAACGGCACCATCACCCTTGGATTTCTACTTTTCGAGTCTGTTTTGTGTAGGCCGTGCTGGTTTTACGAAGCAGCACAAAAGGAGATCTCCTAGGGCCCTTGAGAGCCTCTACGGCGGACAGAGATGCTGTACATTTGATTCCAAACCGCCTCCCTTCCTCTCAAAAACTCAGCCCCCTCCAGTTTCACTCAGGAGAGAGATTCCGCTGACTTCTCCTCCTGTGGGTTTTCAGCTTGTGTCAGGCCGCTGGGCAAGGCTGAACCAGAGCTCAGAGTGATGTGACCTCACTTTCGGTGTCTGGTTTCAAAGCACATAATTTAAGTCTCTGATTCTACTGCAGCTGTACGTTTTCTGAGCCTTTATCTTCCATCCCTGCCTTAAGCATTTCGGTCTACCCAGCTAAGCTCCCTCTCTCTCCCTCACATACATATTCTCATTCATTCTTGATCTCTTTGAAAATATTTCATAGTG
This sequence comes from Globicephala melas, assembly GCF_963455315.2. Lineage (NCBI taxonomy): Eukaryota > Metazoa > Chordata > Mammalia > Artiodactyla > Delphinidae > Globicephala > Globicephala melas. The sequence continues at coordinate 127,420,901 of NC_083315.2, forward strand.
GAAAATAAACACATTGTTATGAGCAGCTGCATTCGTCTGAGTTCTTGGAGGGGTGTGGGGGAAGACTGCATTCATTCACTGCTCTGGAAAAGCTTGATGCCATCAGCACCCAAAGGAGCAAGTTCCCAGCGCCGAGTGTGGTACCCACCAGACAGGAGCATCCACAACAGCGGGTCTAGCCTCTCCAGGGAGCTGGGGGCACTGGGCCTCCTTACCCCACAGCTGGGGCAGCAAGGGGCCGGACACAACCTGTCAGAGGTGGGCGCGGCCCTGTGGGAGGACTTCCTGAGCAGCTCCCCACCCCGCCCGTTTCCCCCTCCTCCCCCCACACCCCCCCAAATCCTCCAAAGAAAAGAGTTAAGAGCCCAAAGTCTGTGGCCTGCCCTGGGGGTTGGAGAGGGGCAGGGCCCAACCAGGCACCTGCGGTCCCTTCGTCAGCCCCTCAGGGACTAAAATCCTGCCATCTGCGAAAGGAAGGCACTACTTTATTTCCAGTTGGGCCATTCCCTGGGTGGGGCTTTCCTTTTGGATGGTTTTTTAGCAAAGAGAAATACAGAACACCCAGCTAAATTTGAATTTCAGATAACAAATATGTTTTTGCATACATATGTCCCCAGTACTGCAAGGGGCATGCTTATACTAAAACATTTTTTTGTTATTTATCTGAAATTCAAATAGAACTGGGTGCCCTGTATTTTATCTGGCAACCATACCCCTTTACAGTCTTCACAGGGAGTGTTTTTTCTTGCTATGTGCTCTCAAGCAGGTATTTGTTCAGTTCTGAGTCTCCTGGGATTCCTGATGAAAAAGCAGAAACTTCAGGCCACATCTACTGAATAAAATTTCCAGGGGTAAGACCCAGAAATATACATTTTATCGAGTTGTTATCTAGGTGATTCTGATGCACATTTGTACTAGTTTATCGCTTCCACACAAATCTCCCTAAAACACAGAGGCTGAAAACAACCAACATTGATTATCTCACAGTTCATATGGGTCAGGAATTTGGGATTGATTTAGCTTTGTGATTCTGGCTTAAGCGTCTCTCGTGATGCTGAAATCAAGGTGTTGGTTCAGGCTGCAAACATCTCTAGACTGCACTGGTGCTGGAGAATCTGCTGCCAAGCTCAGGTCCTTTCTGGCTATTAGCTGGAAACCTCAGTTCTTCACCACATGGGCTGCTGGCTTTTCCCAGAGCTAGGGGTGAGAGAGAGAGAGACAGACAGACAGACAGACACACACACACACACACACAGACTCCGCAAGACAAATCCAAATCCACAGTAAACTCAAGGGAAGAGAATTACACAAGATCATCCACACCAAGATGCAGGAATCACTGGGGACCGTCTTAGAGGCTGTCTACCAACATATTCAAGTTTGAGAATTACTATTACAAATTAGTCCTCAACAAACTGTAACCAAAACCACATTTTAAAAATGGGAGCCAATGTCTTTCTTTACTTACTTTTTCCCTGTTTCCATCCCTCCTCCCCATACACCCCTTGGGATCTGAGACAACAAGGAAGAAAAAATGAGGGAGAAAAAGTGGTCAAAATGACGATCTTCGGAGAACAGCAAAATGTTAAATTTTAAAATGCTTGCAAATATTGAGTAGGAGGAAATGATATGCCAATCCCATGCATATATAGCTGTGTCCTCCTAAAACATCTTAGCACTCATTGTGACTCTTGAAGAATCTCCTATGAGGACTTCTGGAGACATAATATGTAAGGTGACGAGTTGTCCCAATTTGCCCAGGACTGTCCCATGTCCTGGAAAACGCTTCAGTCTCAGGCAAATTGAGATGGTTGTTCATCTTCTTAACGTGGTGCCAACAAGAAAGCACATCAATCACTCTGCCCGTGTCTACAGACTGAGTGGATCCACCTTGTGATGAAGTGGAGAGTGTAGGCTTTGAGCTAGAAGCCCACTAATGTGTGCCCTCAGCTGTGGCCTTAAGCTATCTCACCTAGAAGACAGGCCCCATAAATCTGCTTTAGTGACGCTTAAGTATAACGATGCCCATGGAAGTGCCTTGTAAACCGAAAGGTGCTGCATAGATGCTCTTTACTGCTCTTTTGAAGAGAAGACCTTGATCCTAGCATGAAAGGTGGGACGAGAAACGTCACCCCTTTACACTCTTGCAACTAAATGTGACATTTTCTCTTTCAATTAGATGGATGTACTGACCTCCAGAAAAGGTGAACACAGCCCACCAAAGCCACAGGACACACCTTTAATCTTCATTTTAATTTGCTGTTTAATCCCCAGAATGATTTACACAGTTCCCTCCAGAAAATGCTACACTACCAAAAAGGACAGTTGTCTCTATTGTATCCTCAATGACAAGTTTCCCAGAAAATCTGTGTGAAGTCTTGATAGAAAAGACATGATTCATTTTTCACAGCTCCAAGGGTGTGATTCCCTTCTCTTGGGATAAAACCTGTCACCAGTGGCGCTCCTTCCCTCACCCTCCTCCACTTCCATTCCTCCAGACTTGGGAGACTTTTTTTGCTGGTGAGAAAGGCAGTAGCCTGTAAATTGTGTTGAAGTGTTCATTCCTTCTCTTTTTTTCTTCTGCCTTTACCAGTTCTGGGCAGGCCTGCACATTTATATGATGCCAAGTCTCAAAATCAAAATAGGCAATGCCAGTTTGCACTGACTCTAGTTTTCTTTGAGGTGGGCCAGTTAGAAAGAATGGCCATGATTTGTGTTTTGTCCACTGTTCTCCTCCACCCACCCCTGTACCCTGGCTGTGCATCCCAGGCACCCAACAAAGAAGCTGGACTGATTATGATGCAGAAGAAAGCCCATCTAGTCTGGTCTCTTTCCTGCCACTTTGCAGCCATATAACCTAGAACCTCTGTGAGTCTCAAGGGGAAGAATGATATCTGGCCTTCCTGCAGCATGGGGTAGTTTGCAACGATCAAATGAGATTAATGTAAATGAAAGATGTTTGAAAATCTTAAGAGTGCCATATAAACATAAGGTGTTTAGTTTTTATTAGAGTCCTTCTCTCGACATGCTTCAGGTATCTGGCCAGCTGAGTATTCCTACAGTATTATAATTTGCATTAATAGATGAGAATTTCTACTTACTGACCTTAGCAAGCTTACCTAATTTTTTTTTTTTTTTTTTTGCGGTACGCGGGCCTCTCACTGTTGTGGCCTCTCCCATTGCGGAGCACAGGCTCCGGACGCGCAGGCTCAGCGGCCGTGGCTCACGGGCCCAGCTGCTCCGCAGCATGTGGGATCTTCCCGGACTGGGGCACGAACCCGTGTCCCCTGCATTGGCAGGTGGACTCTCAACCACTGCGCCACCAGGGAAGCCCAGCTTACCTAATTTTAACACTGCCACAAAGCTGTTGCCTTACGGTTTCTGTTTTATAGATTTAACGCTTAAGAGGCTGATTTTTTTTTTTTTTTTTTTTGGCCACGTTGGGTCTTCATTGCTGCACGTGGGCTTTCTCTAGTTGAGGTGAGTGGGGGCTACTCTTTGTTACGGCGTGCGGGCTTCTCATTGCGGTGGCTTCTCTTGCTGCGGAGCATGGACTCCAGGCACGCAGGCTTCGGCAGTTGCAGTGTGTGGGCTCAGTAGTTGTGGTGCATGGGCTCTACAGTGTGCAAGCTTCAGTAGTTGTAGCGCGCAGGCTCAGTAGTTGTGGCATATGGGCTTAGTTGCTCCATGGCATGTGGGATCGAACCTGTGCCCCTGCAATGGCAGGTGGATTCTTAACCACTGCACAACTAGGGAAGTCCCAAGAGCCTGATTTTTGCCCTGATTTTTGCACTTCAGACCAGTCTCCAAGGTGTGTCCTTTCCTTGATATTCAAGATGGTGATACTTCAGTTTATGAAGTATTTAGCTTTTCATTTTATACCATCTCTACATATAGACTATTTTAAAAATCTATTTTTGAAGTCATCAGTTCTACTGCAATAAAATTATTTTTTTTAAATGAGCAATGCTTAAGCAAACCTTAATCAAGTACCATAATTAAATAAGGGATTATAAACACATTTTCCCCCTGGTTCATTAAGTTGCAATGCAAGCTTATAGTTAATATATTATTAAAACATTTACAGCCATATCAAAAGAAATGACAAAAGAAAAAAAAATGTTCACCTACATTTGAGATTAACATTTAAATTGGTGGACTTTCAGAAAAAAAGATTCCCCTCCCTAATATGGGTGGGCTTCACCAATCAGCTGAAGGCCTAAAGAGAACAAAAGATTTGGGGGGGCTCCCAACTGAGTCCCTCAACTTCTCTCAGCCTTGATTTCCTCATCTGAAAAACTGAAAGCACTTTGTAAACTATATAATACTATATAATGTCTGGTGTTATATTTATCATATTTCCTAAACTCACAGTAGTAGCTAACAATTGAGAACATCATATGTGCCAGGCTCTGTGTCAAGCACATATATGATTTCATTTACTCCATCCAACAACCCATGTGGTGGATAGCAGTATTGATCCCATTTTACAAATGAAGAAACTGAGGCATGAAGAAGTTAAGCCACTTGCCTTAGGTCACACAGGTGGGACGCAGCAGAGCTGGGACTTGTACCTAGATCTAACAGAATTTAGGGAATGTTCTCCCTAATGATTAGCTCTGTGACCAGGGGGAGTTATTTACCTGCTTTAAGTTCTGACATTCTTGTATGTACCATGGGATACCTGTCCATCTCCTCATCCTGGTGTGAGAATTCAGGGAATCACATTTGGGGAGGCATCCAGCACAGTGTCTGGCATGCGCTCACAGTGCAACAAGAATTTCCACTCTAGACTCCCAGGTCCCGCACTGTCAGCCCCTGTGCACAGAGGACAGTTGGATCATACAGGCAGGGAAGCAGCCAGATTTGCTGGAAATCAATGACCAATCTGCCACATTTATCAAATTCTAGTTTTACAAATGTTCTTCCGGGCTTCCCTGGTGGCGCAGTGGTTGAGAATCTGCCTGCCAATGCAGGGGACACGGGTTCGAGCCCTGGTCTGGGAAGGTCCCACATGCCGCGGAGCAACTAGCCCTGTGAGCCACAATTACTGAGCCTGCGCATCTGGAGCCTGTGCTCCGCAACAGAAGAGGCCGCGATAGTGAGAGGCCCGCGCACCGCGATGAAGAGTGGACCCCGCTCGCCGCAACTACAGAAAGCCCTCGCACAGAAACGAAGACCCAACACAGCCATAAATAAATAAATTAATTAATTAATTAAAAAAAAGTGTTCTTCCTGAAAAGAGTCAGTGAATTTGAACAAATTCTTTGCTTTTTCTGTTAAGACTTTTAATATGTTACATGAATATCTTCTTCTTGAATATATTTATGAGAAATCTAATTCATGCTATAACTCAAAGCTTTTTGGCAAATCAAACATTCCTTAAAATACTAATGAAATACATCTCATATTTAAAAATATAAGATTATTATGTTAGTTTGCTAGGGCTGCCATAACAAAGTAGCAGAGACGGGGTGGCTAAAACAATAGAAATTTATTTTCTCACAGTAATGGAGGCTAGAAGTCCAAGACCAAGGTGCCAGCAGGGTTGGTTTCTTCCTGAGGTCTCTCTCCTTGGCTTGCAGACAGCCGCTTTCTCCCTGTGTCTTCACATCATCTTCCCTCTTTGCCTGTGTCCTAATCTCCTCTTCTTATAAGGACACCAGTCATATTTGGTTAGGGTCCACCCTAATGGCTTCATTTCAACATAATTACCTCTTTAAAGGCTCTATCTCCAAATACAGTCACATTCTGAGGTTCTAGGTGTTAGGACTTCAACATATGAATTTTGGAGGTACACAATTCAGCCCAAAACAAATATATATTTATTAACTATATTCACATTAAAAACAAATTCCTATTTATTGGACATCTTCAGAATCACTGACTATGCATAAAGAATATATTTATCTTCACAGACTATATTTGAGAAAAATATATGCATGAATATATTCATACAGAGAGACTCTTTGAAACAAGCTTTCAGTACACTGGTTTATTTTGGTACATTTGACAAGCTGGCCATATGGTGAAATGATATTTTATTCAGTAGTCTCTCTGAGAATTAACAATTGGGCATATTGATCCAGAGCTGATATAAAGCCTGTATGAACCACAACCTACTGGGACCTCCCCACCCCCGAGAGTATCACACTGTTACCTGAAAGAGAAAAGCACCCAAAGCCATGATCACCTCCTGAAACAAGGGCAGCAGGTGGTTGACAGGAGGCCAGGAAGGGGTGTTCTGCGGGAGGAAGGAGTGGGGGGACCTCCAAACCCGGGGAAGGTCAGTTCAGCAGAGTGCTCCCCTGGGAGCCTCCAGATCCTGGTACATGGGATGGGCTGGGGGAGCGAGAGAAGGGTGACCCTACAGTTAACTCCTGTTTCTCAACTTTTCATTTCTTTCTCCCCTTTCCCCAGATCTCCCCCAATCAGGCCACAAGGGCAGTTCTGTGCCACAGATGCCACTTCCAAGTCACCCCAGTAATGGATCCTTTCGCAGCTTAAGCTCCTTAATGTGGAGGCCCAAGTCCCCTCTTTCATTTAGTTAACAGTAAAAACCCAGGACATTAGTGGTGAACCTCTTTCCCCCCACACCCATGTCCAAATTTAGCTACATCTTCCCTCCTCCCTCCTTCCCTTCTCTTCCTTCCTTCCTTCCATTAGTCTTTTTGAAGAGTTGACCCTCTTCTTTCCAGAATCAGTTTACCTGCCTGTGGGCTCCTCCACTTGCCCCCCGCCCCCTCAAGCCCCCCTTTGTCTTCAGCCACAATCTCTCCTCTCTCGTCCTTTTGTACAAGCCTTCTTTCAACCCTGACTCTCCCCTCATTCCCACCAAACTCTATGAAGTAAGCTACTGCTTTCACTTTCTCCACTGTCACTTTTATTCATATCTCATTTTTGTATTCCCTCCAGGACCTACCACAAGCATCACAGGCGCTCAAGAAAAGATAGTTGGGTTAATGGAATATTCTTCGAGTGAAATGTGCAAGGACCATGAAGGGTGTAAAGAAGACTCTGTTCTTGTCTTCAAGGAGGGGGCCAAGGAGTTAGTGAGACAAGGTAGAAACATGAAAAAAATGTCACCAGAGCCACACTGGAAACAAACAGAAGAGAATCTTTAAAATGGAGGCATCGGGAGAAGAGCACCCTTGTGTGTTCACTGAGGGCTTCCGTGAGTGCGAATCAATGAACTCACAGTGAGCAGCAATGTCCAAAGGGACCCCCGACCACCCTGCCACAGCTGGGGGTCACAGAGAATGAAGGCACATTGTCAGGACTGGGGACACTCTTGTGGAGAAGGAGTGTCCCTGGCGGGAGGAAGGCAGTAGAGAATGCATGGGATGCCGGCATAGGCCAGCATCAGGCTTTGGGGCTCTGAGGACCCAAATGGCAGGCTTCCCAAGGCTGGGCAGCTTTAAATCAGGCCCGGAGCCCCACAAGCCAAGCAGTGTCTACAGCCTGCCTGGGCAGACCTGCTGCCCTAGATGCTTTCAAGAACAATGAAATACGGCAGTGTTGAGTTGAGGAGTCCTTCCATTTGATACGCTGGAGGAGTCGAGGGAAACACATCTGCAAAACCAGGCCAATCATCTATGCTCCCATAGTGAGAGTAACAATAACAACAAGAAGTATTTTTAAAATGCTCGGCATGCTCTGGGCCCTGTCCTAGAGTGCTCACTCCTTTTAGGAACCTCCTCCTTTCCATGACAGCAAGCAACTCACAACCCACAGGTGTCTCCAGCACCTGCCACAAGCCTGGCCCATTGAACACAAATGAGGAGAGATGGTGACTTTGTATGTCTGTTGTGATGAGAGAGTGAGGGGGACAATTGATAAGATATGGCCCAAGATCAACTAGGGTGTGAAAAGAAGAAAGACTGAGAGACCAAGGGGGATTGATCCACAGTCTGTCTCCCCTCCCTTCTGTGGACCTTTGGCTAAGACCCCTGCTCATTAGAGATGAAGTAGATCCCCTCTGTTTATTTTAGAATGGCACACACTTGGCTGAGAAGGGGGAAAACGGATCAAGCTCAAGCCTTTTGTCAGACGTAAGCACCGAACACAGTAACTCGTATCTCCATCCAGCTTTCAGGTCGACGCTGGGCTCTCACATCCATTTTCCTGTGTGAGCATCCTAAGGACTCTGTGAGTGGGCAAAACAAATGTCACCACCACCATCCTCATCCCCATCTGACAGATGAAGAAACAAACTCAGACCCAGGGACCTGCCCGAGGACTCACAGCTAGTCAACAGCAGAGGTTGGAGTTCAGCCTTCACCCTCAGAGTTCTATTGAGCCCAGGACATCTCCACCAAACACTGCCGAGGCACATCTTTAATCAGGAGAGGGACAGGGTGACCTGAGGGGGTCTGCGTGGCCGCTGTCCTAATACTTGGCCACCACAGTCAATACTTGGCATTGATTGTTTGGAAAGGTGATAGCAAAACGCCCTGGGAACTCACAGCTGAGTCCAGAGAGTCGTGGGAACTCTCCTGTGCTCGGAGAAGTGTTTCTGGGGAGATCTGCCATCTGGAGCCACTTTGTCCCCATCCCTACTAGGGGAGGCTGAGCAGGCCAGAGTCCTGGGCTCTTTATGGAAGCCCACTCTCCTTGCTAGAGTCCTCATGGCAGGACAGCACAAACAATGCCATTCTTTTTGCTGAAGAATAACGGTCACATTTTTCAAGGCTACCTGGCAAGTTACACCTGTGCTCCAGAGACACTGGCAAGAAATATAAAGCCGTAGAATTCCTCCAGGCTTTTTTTTTTCTTTTTTTAAACATCTTTATTGGAGTATAATTGCTTTACGATGGTGTGTTAGTTTCTGCTGTATAACGAAGTGAATCAGCTATACGTATACATATATCCCCATATCCCCTCTCTCTTGCGTCTCCCTCCCACCCTCCCTATCCCACCCCTCTAGGTGGTCACAGAGCACAGAGCTGATCTCCCTGTGCTATGCAGCTGCTTCCCACTAGCTATCTATTTTACATTTGGTAATGTGTATATGTCCTTGCCGCTCTCTCACTTCGTCCCAGCTTACCTTTCCGCCTCCCCGTGTCCTCAAGTCCATTCTCTACATCTGCGTCTTTATTCCTGTCCTGACCCCAGGTTCTTCGGGACCATTTTTTTTTTAGATTCCATATATATGTGTTAGCACACTGTATTTGTTTTTCTCTTTCAGGCTTTTATCAATTAATTACAAACCTACTTACAGCCTCCACCCTTCGACACACACACACACACACACACACACACACACACACACACACCCACCATCATGCTCTCTGCTCACATTTCACAGGCTTGGGCAGAGATCTTTATCTAAAGCAAAGCTCTGAATTGCTAAGTGGCAATATTAGCTATTAGCTTGGGTCTTATGTTAGCCCTGATCACATTAAGCATGATCACACAAGGTAGAACTTACATCAAATTTGACAGTCCCAAGCCCACCCATATGCAACGCCAACATTAATCTGGTTTCCTACTGGTTGGTAATTTAATTCTGCTACAACTGCAGCCAATCATCTGTCAATCATCAAAGCTGCCTTTAAAATTAACCCAGGTCTCTATTGTGGGAATAATAAGTGAATGGTTGTCTTATGTCTTTCATAAATTAGCCCTTATGAGAGTCAGGGATCATTCTGGAAACTTAAATTCATGTCTTTAGATTTTTTTTTTCCTCGACTTGGTTTTAGGATGCTGTATAGTCACAACATAAGGACCTCAGATATCCCATACAAGAAGTCACAGTTAATTCTAAAAACTACCCTACCAATTTATTTGGAATAACATGATGTGAGTATAAACTGTATTGACAGTTTCAAATCTGGTGATATTTAAAAAAAAAATTAGGTTCACTTCCATCTTTCCAAATACCTTGACTGCTCATGACGATTACACCTAAAGTTCAGTAAAATGTTTATTGCATGTAACATCTGCACCCCAAGGGTCTGCCTCCATTCCAGAGCCCTGCACTAGCATATAGTGGGAAGGGGAGGTTTTCTTTTATATCACTCTCTGTGGCCCATGCAGCCCTGGGACCCTCCCTGGCCCTTCCAGCTCTGCCCTGTCCAGCTGGTGAGCTCTGCCGGGCCTTCCAGACCCATCTCCATGCAGAGGATGCCGCTCCCTTCCTATGGGTAGCCCTGCAGGGTGAAGGTGGGGCAAGTATGTTTCTTACACTGGCCTCTTCACTTTCTGCCACCACATATAGGCTCGACCCAGGTATGAGACTCTCCTGAAAGCTGCGTAACTAAAGGGAATTAAAAGAGGTAAGAAATGAAAACTTCACACTAAATGTAGGCTTTCCCTGTAACCCATGAGAAGCAGCAAGGAAGTTTTTTAACCTTTCTTAGATGACACTGCTGCTCCTACTCTTGCTTTCCGGATCTCAGACCTCACTTAATACGTGCTGTAATTCTCCCTCCACTTTTCAGGCAGCCCCCCTAAACACAGTGGTTACTCCTACCCCAGAATCCACTCTCTCTGAAGCAATTCGTTTTCTCAACAATTCATTTTCTCAGTGCTAAGTAACAACCCCATGATGGGGATGGAGTGGGGGAGGCCTGAACATTTTCCAGGTGCAAAGGCAGTGGGTTTGCTCTTTTGTAACACAGTTAAACCGCTCTCACAATGGGTTATTTCTTCACTTTTGCTTTCTGAGTAGTTTTATGACGTTTACTTCTGTAGTTTCATAGGTTAAGATTTCCACAGTATGATCAGCAACCAACACTATTCTAGGAAGCTTGTAAATCAATTGCTAGGATGATTTAGCTGGGATTATGGACAAAATGAAGACTTAAAAAGCAGATCACTTCTTGGGAAAAGTAGTGGTTGAGAAGGATCATAAGATAGGGGTAGGGTTTGAAAGGCAGAAAAGTTTGAAGGACCTACCAGTTAGGACCTGCTCCACGGCAGTGAAGAGAAACCCAACCTCAAACCAGCAGAACAAAGTTAACTAGGTTATACAACTGGGAGTCCAGGGGTGCAGGTGGCTTCAGGCACAGTTGGTTTCAGAGGCTCAAACTGAATCATCAGGACAGTGTTCTGATTTCTCTCTTTGCACCTAGGTTCTGATTTCGTCTGTGTTGATTTTTATTTTGGGGCAGCTCAAGTCTTACTTTTATCCTTAGCATTAGCTACCCTGGAAAAGAGGAAGTGCCTCTTACCCAGGAGGGCTCCGTGGGGGGGGGGGGGTTAGTGTCGGTCACGTGACACCCACCCCTACACTGTGGTGGGGGACATGAGGCTGTTTGGCTGGGCTTGGTCATGGGGCAGGCAGAGGGGTCAGTGCAGTGGGCTCTCAGATAGAGATTTAGTCTTCATCAGTCAGTTGGGAGAAGGTCTGATGGAGGACAGAAGTCATTGCTACAAATATCCACTACACAAAAAGATCATGCTTCTGTTTTAACAGAAGCAATGAAGCACACTGTGTACATCCTGAAAAGTCAGTTTTTGGTGAGAGTGCAAGAAGGAAGCAAAAGGAGCTACACTGAAGCGGGTATCAAATACCCAGCATGGGAGTTTCTACTTCACCTGGCAGCCTCTGGGGAGGTTTTTGAGCAGGACGTTGAACCGTTTGGAACTCCAAGTCAGGAGAGTGCTGGGGCACCATTGTTTGCACAGGTGTGTGGGGAGGTATTGCAAGTGGGAGACATTACAGGAGCATAAATTAGAGGTAATGAGGCCTGGCCTTAGGCGACAGCAGTAAAAAGAGGAAGGGGAGGAAGACAGGACAAAAATACTGCTGGCTGGGTGAGCAGAGGAAGCTATCAGGCAGGCAGCTGAAGAGGCGAGGCCAGAGCTTAGGAGAGGGGTCAGAGTTAGAGGGCCAGAGAGTGGGAACCTACAATCGGCTTGCAGTTAGAATCAAGAGAATTGCAAGATCTCCCCTGTGACTCCTTACTCCCTTCCTGTGAAGAAGGCAGAGTCTAAAGAGAAGGTGAAGAAGTCAGGTGGGAGTAAAGGTAAATGACAGGCATGCTGCTATACTGGGAATCCCGCCTTTCCGACAATAGAGGCTTTTGTTCTTTCTGGCCCAGGCTATGCGTTGTTTACTTAGGATGACTTCTATCGCACCTCTAGTTTGCAAGAGATTATCAGTCTGAACTCTCAGAGCAAATAATTGAGGCTTATGCTGGGGAGATAGATGCCTTCTTCCCTACCCCTGTCCACATATATTATCTAGTTTAACTATCACCACAGTGCTGTCCAGTAGATGTCATTCTCACTTTACAGAGAGGGACACTAACATTCAGAGAAACTAACTTGCTCAAGGACATAGAGCTAGATTCCGTGGTAGTCAAGTGAGCCATTTTCTCCTTAGGAGAAAAACAGAATGTTCAAGCTTGGGTGCATAAAGGGAAGGTGAGTGGATTTAGAACAGATCTGGGGCTGTCTTCCAGAGCTAATTTGGAATTTTGTTCCTACCAGCCACACTAAGCCTCCACTGTTCTCTCTTCCTTGGAATCTAAGGTTAACAACCAGACACTTATTTCAGACAGAGAGTAACAGACTGAATGTGGGTGTCAGAGATATGCTGGAGAGTGAAAGGAGTTTTGAACGACAAAATTTTTTTTTTAAATCCTTGTGGCAAGATTTAGAAAGATGATAGCTATTTTAAAAGTACATCGTACCTATGTTCATAAATGTCACTGAAACCTAAAGGCATTCTCTGGTTAAACATTTATTATTTATGGGAGTGTGAAACTTGTTTTTCCTGTTTCTAAGTTTCAAGAAACCGGGCCTATGTTCAATGTCCCTTACATGCCATGAGATTATTCTTTACACTCACTTGGAATGTAAATATCAAGCTTCTCCATCTAAGTTCTGGATAAAACGTGCTATTTATTTTGGTGCGCCCCAATATGCAACTGTACTGTGCATGCAGTGCAAGCAGGTTTTCAGGACACGTTCCTAAAAGAACAAAGTCAGGTACTGAATGTAGATACATGGGATTGTGTGTATTATATGCACATAACTCTGGCAATGATTTATCCAAAGCACCAATGAGCCAACACAGGAACCTGGAACTCAGATTGTTAAATGCCAGGACTTCAGAAGATTAACAACTTGGAATAAAAGTTAACTTTTAAAAAATTACTCAAGAGTTTTTAAAAGCACTGACCCGTCAAGGGTTTAACAGACTGCCAGCGGTACTTCATTAGAGCTAATGACATGAAGGAAATCTGCTAAGTACTCAACATTTAACCCTGTAAGGACTGCATCTAGAACAGCTCTTTTTCAAAAGACTTAATTTTGTTTTGCAAAGAAGAAATATCATTGTTTCTAACCTTGTGAATATTAAAGTGTGAACTTATCCTTCACCAAAGTAAGTGTATTACAGGTAAGCAATAGATGTTTCTAAAAATTAAGGCCAGCTATCTAGTGTTCATGACAATCTTTTCCATCAATTGCAAACAAAAAGATCTTGAAAGTTTAATATAATGCAGTTAAGCACTTGTGCTATTTTACTCTGGCTGGCGGAGAAGCAGATGCAATTCGCGGTTCTGACTCTCATTCTTATCTGTTGGTACAGACATAGTCAGCCTGAGGGATTAGTTAAACTAAGCTCCTGCAACCCATCGTATATACTGATTACATGGTAAAAGACGGTTTATCCAGGAGGCAACTGCTACACAAGTACTTCATAGTCACCTTGCTCTTTTAGAATGAACACATCTAAACTCCGAAAGTAATTATGCAGATATATCAAGCCCCAGACTTCAGAAAAATGACCTGGTGCCACTTATCTACTACTTATCTGGTCTCAGTTTAATACAGATAAGAACCACAGAAGGAAAAATTCGCTAAGGGTCCAGGATGGTGGAATCTTGGAGCTCCAGCCAGCAAGCCCAGGCTCCGTTATTTGGAAATGAGGATTTCCTCTGTTTTTGTTGGCCTCTGAATGCTCATGGCACTTGCTTTAAAACCATAAAAATGAACAGCAAACAAAGGTTTTCCTTCCACTATACCTTTTCCTTCTTTCTAAATTGCTTACTTGTTCAACTAACAGTACCGTGCAACAGTGTTCTCAGGCTCCTCCCACCCCAGGTGCCATTCCCACCATGATGAGGCAGTGATGTTCATAAGGGCTCTATACTCTAAAAAAGATGCCCAGGGCTTCCCTGCTGGCGCAGTGGTTGAGAGTCCGCCTGCCGATGCAGGGGACACGGGTTCGTGCCCTGGTCCAGGAAGATCCCACATGCCGCAGAGCGGCTGGGCCCGTGAGTCATGGCCGCTGAGCCTGCGCGTCCGGAGCCTGTGTTCCACAATGGGAGAGGCCACAACAGTGAGAGGCCAGCGTAACGCAAAAAAGAAAAAAAAAAAGCCCAGATTTCGCACTGCAACACAGACTTGTATTATTACATTTTCCCATCCCCTAATGTAAAGTAATTCCATCTCTAGTATAATCACAACATTTATTGAAGGCTTACTGTGTGCCAGATATTCCATGTATTAAACTAATTTAATCCCCATGGCAAACTATGAGGCAATTTATTATGATCCTCACCTCACAAAGGAGGAAACTGAGGCACAGAGTCACAGAGCTAAGTAAATGGCGGAATTGGGATTTAAATCCAGATAATCTGGTCTCAAGGCTTGTGCTGATAGTTTTCAGAATGCTTGTGAGAAAAACATTATCATAGAGATAATTTGCTCTAACATATTTTAAAACCTATTATTTGAAAACTATGTTATTAATAATGAATTACATAAAATGTATCTCACAGTTGATGGACTCACTAGATCTTTACCAGAACTTCAACACAAAAGGACCTAAGACAATGTCTTAAATGACCCCAAACACCTAACAGTTTTAACCAAACTGGTGAAAATGATTTCAGAATTTGTTTTCCTACCCAAAATCATTTAAAGTGAAAACTCTGTCTTTCGATTACCTGATTAATTTGCAGTAAAATTCTGTTGCCACCAACTTTTTCTAATTCAAATATAGCCTGAAGGTCTCTATGGTATGAAAACTGAATATTCCACTTCTAAAATGTTTATTATCAGTGAATCAAAAACTCTTTCAAATCCTGATGTTCCTTGAGGAAAAATTAAAACTGAAAGTCAAATATCAGTCATAGAACTGTGATATAGCCAAAGACAGAGCTTCAGTCTTTTGATGTAAAAGCTACTTACTACTCTAATGAAGAAGGTATACTGGTTTGAAAAACTAATTGAAATTAATTAGAAGTTTCAAGTACCTCAGATGTAAGATCATGCATTATATAAAAGGTACTTTCAAGGTGAATTTAATTTTTAGAACTTTGCAATGTCGTCTCTCATGGAAGATACCAATAGCAGAGAAATGGTTTATGAATTGCAATGTATGCAGCTATATGAATGACAGTCAAAACTTCAAAAGGCGTATCAAAATGCAATAAAAACATAAATCAAATACAATTTTATAAGAAAAAAATCCCTTTTCACTTACACTATTGTTATGGCCTGAATGTTTGTACCCCCCCACTCTCCCATTCATATATTGAAACCTAGTCCCTCAGTGTGATGTTATTTGGAGGTAGGGCATTTGGGAGGCGAGTAGGTCAAGAGGGTGAAGCTCTCATAAGTGGGATTTGTGCCCTATAAAAGAGACCCCAGGGAGTTCCTTCTCCTTTCTGTCCTGTGAGGTTACAATAATACAGCTGCCTAGGAGGAAGTTGGCAACTTGATCTTGCACTGCCCAGCCTCCCAGAACTGTGAGAAATAAATTTGTTACATAAATTTGTTGTTTATAAGCCACCCAGTCCATGGTATTTTGTTATAGCAGCCCAAACGAACTAAGACAACCACATAATATTCTGAAAGCAACTCATGATAGGTACATTTATTGTTTAAAATCTAATTTACTTCACCTTTAAAATGCAAGTGTGATTCCATTTCAAAATATTCTATTTTAACAACTTCCTATCTATAAACTGTTTAAAGACAAAGTCAAGCAATGCCATCTACAGGGAACCTTAGGAACAACAGTCATATTTCTATGACCCATACTTTTTTTTAAATGAATACAATGTCTGTAGTCTGAGTTAATACTGTATGTGGCATCATTTAACAAGGAAACTAGGTATGCTGTGTAAAAAGCTGTACTAACAGTCATTCTGGATTATTAACACTTCTTAAAATAATTTTAAATAACCTAACTTCACTTCCAAATTCACCAAACATATGATCCATGGACCCTTGGTAATGAACTGTAGAAGGTTAAGATTTAAAGCTATGTAACCTTAAAAGACTTCAAAGTTATAACTGATATATAGTCACTGGAGGCTACACCTGTAACAATTTTCTTTTCCCAGCTCTTGAATCCCCCCTTACTCTTGAGTAGCATCACCTTTACCCTCTCGGCCAGATTCTCTAAACTTTCAGCTATTTAGTTTCTAAAACTCAGCCCTGTTTATTTTAAAACCATTTCATAGAAAATGCCACATCGGATTCAAAGCTCTTTCCCTCCCTTTAAAGTATAGACCCACTTTAATCACAGATGGTTTTTAGACTCCTCTTTCCTTTTCTTCGCTCCCTTCTTGGGAGGCAGATGCTAGAAGAGGTTTCTTTATTGAAGTAGTTCTCAATTTAGGCTAAACATTAAAACCATCCAGAGCCCTTCACCAAAAAATACCATGCCTCTGGTTTAACTGGACTGGGATGGGACCTGGACATGGTCTGCTTGCTTTTAGCTTTCCATGTACAGCTAGTTTGAGAAGGACCGCCTTACTGGGGGGTGGCTTTCTAATTGGCCATCACTGCACTGTGGTAAGCAGCTTATGTGTTTCATTGTGCACAGCGGCAACCCCCACTCGCCTGGAAGACCAGAGGCCCACTACTGAGCAGTTCCTCCTGGCCCTGGCAGTCCACTGAGATTTCAAAGTTGCCTATATTCTGGCTGACCCCCAGACAGTGGCATCACGCCTCACTCATCTGCTGCATCACCTGCCTTTTAACCTCCCCATGCTGCTGCGCAAGTCCTCAGGCCGGCACGATCCATCTCTAACGCCTCTCTGCCTGACAGTCCCCGCAGTGCCTCTCCAATTCCATTCCCACGCTCTGGGATTAAACAGATGTGTTCATCTGCTGAGTAAAGACAAACCACACCAGGTGGAAAAGGTGCTGTCTCCCCTTCTTGGAGGCATCCTGGGTCTTGAATTACTCCCTCAGGTCTCCCTCCTGTGGTTTCTGAGTACAGATGCACTCCGTTCCCTCCCTCATGAGAGCTCAAAGGACTAAATCCCTTTCCCCAACACTGCACTTCTTCAGAAGAAGACCTCTCCCAGGCCTCCCCAGGTGTCTGTGGGATGGTGGTTAGTGATAGCACGTGTTATCTGATCTGGCACCCCTCAGTAAGCCCTGCAGTGCTTACTGGTCCTAATCACCGTGGTTCTCTGATCCTAGAACGTGGGGATTGGCACCTTTTAACCTCTGCTTTGGCCTTATTCCAGAATAAGCTAATAAAACTCACTTGACTTTCTGTTACAAATTACTTAATTCTGTAGTCAGTACCATTAGGTCAGTTCCCCAGAAACAGATGACAATGAATGTATGTATGCAAGTGACTTATTAAGGAGGTGATAAGTAAAGGAGTGGGAATAGGACATGAAAGAAGAGGAAGCACACACAAGCAAGGGTGTGATTCTGGCTAAGCTGCAAAGAGGCTGACTTCAGCCCAACCCCTCCAGGAAGTTCTGGTGTATGGTCACCTGTCTGAGGTAAAGGAGCTGGGCTTTCATTACAGGACTGTCAAGGGCACTTCAGGGAAGACCCACAGCGACTCTTTTTAGAAGTACAGTGAAAATGGGAGGAGGGTGAAGGGTATCTGAGGAATCTGGATGGACTACTATTGCTGGTGAATGTTAAACTAATTTCTACCAAGTTCTATAATGTTATGAAACAAGCCAGAAAGTGGTCGTTTGTTCTAAGACTTCACTAGTAATACCTGGTATTATTTGTAACTAAAAAAGTATCATATACTTAGGTTACACTAACTGCTTAGTAAACTGCTTAATGAAATGCTAAGAGCAGTTTGGAAAAAAACAAAACAAAACAGCAGAACAAACATTAAAGATTGAAGCAAGCCTGAAGGAAAGAACTGTTCTCTTGATGTCAATCTTTAATTTCTCTAGGGCTGCTTTTGCTCTTTCTGGAAACCAGTCACCGTCTTTAAATGTTCATTTTCTCAAAAGCTATTTCTGAAACATTCTCAAAGTCACAGGATCTCAAAAACAATGTTTATTTTAACATATACATTGTGCCACCTAGCACCAATGCCTGTAAGTACCAGAATTCCATCTGGTTACCATTACACTTTGGAACCATGCGACTGAAGTCCTGATAGATCAGTCTGTGAACAGATGATTCTCATGAGAACATAAAACAGAGACCACACAGAATCAAAATCATTTGATAAATGTATACAGAACTACCTTTGTAGTCATTTAAATACTTTTCTCTGTTTCATATAAACAAGTTAACACCAGTGACTTTAGCCGCATTTTCCTGGAAGCTATACGTGAGGAAAAGTGCAGGAGCCACATCAATGCAAGAGCCTGAAGCCGGACTTTTTATTTTCACTCCATTCTCAAATAAACAATTTTGTAAAGATACCTTTTCCTCCCTCCCAATCTCCCAATATCTTACTTTCATCTTTATCAACTGACTATGGTATAATCAACTATCTAACTCCCATAGTAAATTATACTGTAGTCAGTGTGGTGAAGGAAAAGCACAGAACTTGGCCACAAAACAGTATTTTCATTTTTTTTTTTAAAGTAAAAGAACACAAGTATTAAAGTTATCTTAAAAGCAATGAAGTGGAAGATACTTAACGATAAAAACCACTGCATAAATACGTTAAAATAAAAACCTTCTTTTAAATTTATCTTGAAGACAAGCTAAAATTTACTGATTTGAATTTAAACATTATTAAATAGTAATTGATACCTCTCTTTAGAAACCGGATCAACTTATCTCTACTTTCCTGAAAATACGCCAAGTCAGCCATGCTACTTTCACTATTTTTGGCAGACTTTAGGCTAACCTCAGTACCTATTTTTATTTGAGGAGTGACTGAAACATGTTTCTTTTAAGCAGAACTTGATGCCGAGCTAAAAGTAAACTAAGTTGGATTTCAGGCCCATTGGCAGGTAGGCAGTCAGTCAATCATTTTTCGTAATGCAGGCAGCCCGTGGTGGTTGTCTATATATCGGATCCCTAAGGACATGCTGGAAAAATCTGTGAACACAATCTTCCCATGCTGTATTCACATGCTCCATTCACAATGTTAGCTTACCCACGTTGTTAGAGGCTTGGGTAAGATGACTAGATTTCACGACGGAAATTTCTATAAGAAAAAAATGGAAACCTTAAAACACTGATTTCTTATCATAAATTAAGTATTTACCGGGTACTTAATACTAGGTAATATTCCTAGTAATGGCTAATGCAATTCAAATGAACAGCCATTCATAATGTTTAGAGATGATCTTTGCTGATGCCCGAAGTACAAGCAACCAAAGAAAAAACAGATACATTGGACATCATCAGAATTAAAAACCTCTGTGCTTCAAAGGACACACTATCAAGAAAACGAAAGGACAACCCACAGAATGGGAGAAAGTATTTGGAAGTCATATATCTGGTAAGGGTCTAGTATCCAGGATATATAAAGAATGTTTACAACCCAACAGTGAAAAGTCAACTCAATTTTAAAATAGGCAAAGGATTTCTGTAAAGATGTACAAAAGGTCAGTAAAAAAAAGATACTCAACATCATCAGTCATTAGGGAAATAAAACCCACTTCATACCTACTAAGACGACTACAATAAAA
Organism: Globicephala melas; assembly: GCF_963455315.2. Lineage (NCBI taxonomy): Eukaryota > Metazoa > Chordata > Mammalia > Artiodactyla > Delphinidae > Globicephala > Globicephala melas. Next base: position 127,440,733 of record NC_083315.2, read on the forward strand.
AAGATGGACAACAGTAAGTATTAGTGAGGATGTGGAGAAACTGCGACCTGCAGACATTGCTGGTGAGAAAGGAAAATGGTATAGTAGCTTTGGAACAGTTTGGGAAGTCCTCAAAAAGTTAAATGTAGAGTTTCTGTATGACCTAGCAATTCTATTCTGGGTATACATACACTGGAGAGATCTGAAACATGTGCCACACAAAAATTCTTACATGAATATTCACAGCAGCATTATTCCCTAGAGCCAAAAAGTGGAAACAATAGAAATGCCCATCAACTGATGAATGGATGGATGAGATGTGGTAATATCTATACAAAGGAATATTATTCAACTATAAAACATGGATGCACCTTGAAAACACTGCAGAATGAAAGAAGCCGGACACAGGAAGCCACATAATGTGTGATTCCATCTGTATGAAATGTCCAGAACAGGCAAATCCACAGAGATACAGACTGGTGGTTGTCAGGGGTTGGGGGAGGCAGGATAAAAAAGTAATTGCTAACAGGTATGGGGTTTCTTTCTGGGGTGATGAAAATGTTTAAAAAGTGGTGATGGTTGTCCAATTCTGTGAATATACTAAAAATCGCTGTAAACTCTAAAAGGGTAAACTTTATAGTATGTAAGTTATATCAAGTTAAAGAAACAAATGATTCTCTGAAGAAAAAAAAGCCTTCATATTTAGGAAACACAAAATCTTTATGCCTCAAAAAAAAAAATCTACTTTTAAAACTATACAACAGTTTCAGCTAAAACCGGATCCCTTAAGGCACAAAACATTTTAAATTTGTCTTTTTGTCTCTAGCGCCATGCCACATAATAATTGATCTGAATTACTACTCCTACAGCTCTTCTTTCCTTACAGTCTCAACACCTAGTCTTGACTCCAAAAATTACACATTATTTGCTTTTGGCAAGAATTCACATAATCAGAAAACTTCATCACAAATTCAAAGGAAAGATAATAGAAACAAATGGAACTAAGTAAATTTAGCACTCTCAATTCATAAAACTCATCTTGCCCCTGCCTTATACCAGTCACATATATAGAAGGTGCTGGAGGACAAAAATGGATGAGATACAATTCTTCCTTTCTACAGGTTCAAATTCTAGGCATCAGAGAGGCAATGTGCATAAAATGTAATTAGTATAACAGGTAAAGGAAGCAACCAAAAAGGGGAACATATATAAATTCTACTTAACTGAATGCATTTTTCTTTATTGGACAGATCTACCTTTTTATAGTTTACTTGGACCATTAAAAAACATATGAATGGTTGGAGAGAGTTCACGAAGGACAGAACTGGCATTTTAAAACCTCTAACAGATAACAGAAATTTATAAATAGTTAAGTTCCTTGTCTGAGGTAATGCCCAATAATAAAGCTATATAATTTACAGCTAGAAAAGACCTTTACAAAAGAAGCCTGCCTTATTTTAGAGGAAAAACCTGAGGCCAGGTAGGTTAGGCAATCTTAACACTGAGAGTTAGTGCCCGAGTCCAGTGACTCATCAAAGCTGTTTCCCCACTTGAAAATTAACATCTACATCACACACAAGCTCAGAGACAGTGTCCAGCTAATGAAATTGCTTCAGAGGATGAAAAGCCAAATATGTATTTACCGATTTTTTCTTTCTGATGTATAAAATGTGAATATCTTCACTTCGATATTCTTCATCATGTTTTTCCAAAGGAATTTTTTCAAAGTCAAAGTCTAGTTGAAGAAGCTATAAATTTAAAAAAGATATACTTTATAGTTAATAATATGAACTATCCTGTGGTGACAGAAATCAGAATGGTGGTTACCTTTGGAGTACTGACTGGGGAGGGGCACATGAAAAACTCAGCTAAGCACTTGATACATGTGCATTTTACATGTTTTAACTCAACTGAAATTGATTAATAAAATAAAATTTTCAATTATACATTATTTCAAAAGTTTATTAACATTCTTCATATTCAAGAAAAACATAAAATTAAAAAACCATTTCATCATATATCTGAGGCAGAGTCATGAAGAGTCACTTTACCCAAAGTAACCCTTTCAGAGGATAAAACTGCAAGGCTATACAGATGGACCCTTATGAGGAGTCACTTGTAATGTGGCGGATTTTTGCCCATAAAAAGGGCTTGGGTGACCACTGGAGGAAGATGGGTGAAGGATAAATGGGATTCTATGTACTACTTCCGCAACTTCCTGTGGGTCTTTAATTCTTTCAAAAGAAAAAAAAAAGAAAAATCTCGAAATAGGTAGGATACACTGGTCATAAAAATACAGTGGAAAACACTAAAATAAAAAGATACCACATGTCATGTTTCTATGATGTCATCTCCAAAAATAATATACACATCATTAACATGTTCCTAAAAGCCAGCAACATGTTTCATAAAGAAACGCTGAAAACTTTCTCAGGAAAGACAAGGGTGTCACATTATTATTTTACATTGTTTTACAGATCGACAAGTTAGAAAAGAAAAATAAATAAATAACCAGAAAAGATTAAAAAGGCGGTGGGGAGGGAGGCTGGCGGTTATTAGAATGGTGTGCTATGAAGGATCCTGATCCTCTCCTTGGGTTCATACAAGCAGAATGTTTTCCCTACTCAAAATTACCACAATACACTTTAACACAAAGTCACATATAGCCTCTCTGAAGGGTAATCACTACAAAGGTAGATCTAGTAGAGTACTCACCTCAAAATATTTTTTCTCGATTTCTGGATTTTTTCCCATTGTTCGTTGTTCATAACAACATATAATACAAGTCTCAGATCCACTGAGATCTTTTAGGGTTTTCAACAGTGGCTCCAAAGACTGTTCAAAAAGGAATATGATTTTTATGACTTTTAAAAATTTATATGTTTACTATAAAAGGGAGTAGGGGAGGTGGGGGGGTAATTATAATTTCCCTACAATTCATCCATCTTTTTTTTTTTTTAACATCTTTATTGGAGTATAATTGCTTTACAATGGTATGTTAGTTTCAGCTTCACAACAAAATGAATCAGTTATATATATACATGTTCCCATATCTCTTCCCGCTTGCGTCTCCCTCCCTCCCACCCTCCCTATCCCACCCCTCCAGGCGGTCACAAAGCACCGAGCTGATCTCCCTGTGCTATGTGGCTGCTTCCCACTAGCTATCTACCTTACGTTTGGTAGTGTATATATGTCCATGCCTCTTTATCGCTTTGTCACCGTTTACCCTTCCCCCTCCCCATAGCCTCAAGTCCATTCTCTAGTAAGTCTGTGTCTTTATTCCTGTTTCACCCCTAGGTTTTTCATGACATTTTTTTTTTTTAAATTCCATATATATGTGTTAGCATACGGTATTTGTCTCTCTCTTTCTGACTTACTTCACTCTGTATGACAGACTCTAGGTCTATCCACCTCATTACAAATAGCTCAATTTCGTCTCTTTTTATGGCTGAGTAATATTCCATTGTATATATGTGCCACATCTTCTTTATCCATTCATCCGATGATGGACACTTAGGTTGTTTCCATCTCTGGGCTATTGTAAATAGAGCTGCAATGAACATTTTGGTACATGACTCTTTTTGAATTATGGTTTTTTCAGGGTATATGCCCAGTAGTGGGATTGCTGGGTCATATGGTAGTTCTATTTGTAGCTTTTTAAGGAACCTCCATACTGTTCTCCACAGTGGCTGTATCAATTTACATTCCCACCAACAGTGTAAGAGGGTTCCCTTTTCTCCACACCCTCTCCAGCATTTATTGTTTCTAGATTTTTTGATGATGGCCATTCTGACTGGTGTGAGATGATATCTCATTGTAGTTTTGATTTGCATTTCTCTAATGATTAGTGATGTTGAGCATTCTTTCATGTGTTTGTTGGCACTCTGTATATCTTCTTTGGCAATTCATCCAAGTTTGAATCAATCCAAACAAGTAAACGTAGTTACAGCTCTGTAACTGATGATTAGTAAACTCTTCTTAACTAATCAACCATCATATTAATTTCAGTTTCCAGAGAAAGGATTTAAGTGATTGCATTTTGGAGTCCCCATGGGTAAACAAATGAAATTGACTGCACTCTTAAAATTTAATTTAATATAATTTAACTTGGGATTTAAACAATCAACAATTTACCTACAAAAGCAAGTCCAACCCTAACTAGAACATAAGTTGGTTCAATGCTCATTATTGAAAAAAATGAGTGATGCCCACAACACTACACAAACTGATATTCTAAAAAAAATCATTATATAAATATAATAAATCTTGCCACAGAACAATGAATTCTTTACGATGCAACTTAATTATTAATGTCATGATTAACACATTCACTAGGAATAACTAAAAAAAAAAAAAAAAAAGAAGAAATCTTAGTCTTTTACAGGAGATCCAAATGGCAAAATCCTTTAAAAATTTTACAGACACCTCTCGCAAAATGCACATAACACTTTTCTCGATATGCTTCATGGACCTCTATGTTAATCATGAGTGTATATATATGTAGTTCCTGGTGACCTTTATTTTCTCTTTACTGTGTCATCAACTATGGAACAAATATCCTGCATTCAGAGATGTTAAAATGCGAAGAAATGCGTGCTTTAGAATCCACCAAATACGGTTTAAATCTTCTAAAGGAAGAGCCTTCACTATTAAATACTCACCTCTTCATAGTATATGCAGTCGGCCATCAGGATGTAGTCTGGAGGAGAAGGAAAGTCTTCTATTTCTTCCCCCCTTAAAAATGTCAACCAATATTTTAAACTGTTGTTTCACTAATTTAAAATACTCCTGTTTTACAAACAAGACCCAGAAAGTCCCCTTCGTATTAACCATGCTTTTAGTGTAACACAATTTAAAGCAAACTACAGTTATCTTAAAACAAGCTGAAAGGCCATACAAACCATTTCAGTACCTTGGCTTGAACAGAACCAGTGACAAGATGCTTGTTCATATTAATATTCATCTTCAGCAAGTCTTGCAATTCCTCTAGGTCGGTGACTATGACATCTGCCCTATAAAATAACGGTGACTGAGGTGTAGGCACAAGGATGGGAAGCCAGTAACCGGGGTTTCCCGAAAAGCGGCGTCCCCTCCCGCCAAGCTCTTACCCGAGGGTAGCAGCCATGAGCCCCACGGCCCCGGTGCCAGAGCCCAGCTCCAGCACCGACCGCCGGCTCAGCGCGTGGGCCCCATCGCCGGAAAACCCGGGCGTTTCCAGGTATTTAGAAAGGACGATGGCAGCGTCCCAAACAACGCAACCCACGCCGCCGGAGCCGTACTGCTGTAGTCGTAACACCGTGCCATCTCGCTTCTCCAAAACTCGCACAAAGTTCCGCAGTTGCTCCTCCCCGGAGGACTCCAGGGGAGCCGCCATCGCCGCCCGGCAACACTGAGTATCGAGCGCAGTGACGTCACACCCACAAGACCGCCCCGGGCCCCGCCTTGCAAGGGGCCCGGCGCCTCCAGGAGGCGGAGTTGGCGCCATAGCGCGTGCGCGAAGACACAAAGACCGGAAGGCGACGTTCCACCGGCGTGGCCCAGCCGCAGGCCAAGGCTTACCCTGCGCGCGGAACCGCCTCATTCTCCCCTAAATTACAAGTCTGCCTCAACGAACGGGCAGTTGAAATTACTTTTCCGGACAAAGCCAACCTGAGTGTTTTTATCTAGTTGGATGTTGATTCACACTGTTTTTTGGTTTTTTTTTTTTATTACTGGCCTTAAATCAAGGCAGCTTCCAAGATCCTACCAAGGATGGCTATAATCCTGCTTACAGAGAATTCCTAACATGCTCCTAATTTTTCTTCAGAATGCGTAAAAATGGTTGCAAGAAGCTTGTGACTGCGTTTAACGGTGAAGAAAAAGTTATCCCTCTGAAGTTTACATCACTTAAATTCTTTGGGATTATGGAACTTAAATTGCACAAATTATTGAAAATGTGTGTATATATTACTTCTACAGAACTCAACAATCTTACCCCCTTGTTCCTTATAATGAAAACACATATTTTAAACGTCTTTTAAAAATTAAGACTGGGGTGATTTATTAATCTTGTTAGGAACTCTGATACAAAGCACAGTAAAAGGCCACAGACCAGTAAATAAACAATGTGGCTTTGGGCTACTTTACAACTGCTGCTACGGCACTAAGAGGAAAACACGCTTTTTCATCACTTAGAACGAAGGAGTACAAATGGCAAATAAAAGTTTTAATCACGTCTCTGATTAAAAAGTTTAATAAAGCTTTAAGTGTCTGCTGGTTTAAATATTACCAATCTAAAAAAATACTTCAAAAATTTTTAGTTAACACGAGATTTATAGAGAAAGTTACTTGGTTTTGAAGGCAATGCAGTTGGTTCCTATGCCATAAGAAACTTATCCTCCAGCTTTATGAATTAGTAAAGTAGCAGACTGTATTATAGGCCTTGAGTCACATAAATTTATATAGGTTATTAGCATTATCTTTAAATGTACAATATAAACAAAACTGTACATGTATGGCATATTAACTTTGTTTTCCAAAATAATAGGCAACTCGTTAGCTAAAGACACCATAGTCTGCAAAAACAAAAAGGCACATCTGTATAAGATATATGCCCTTTTTTCCTCTATGATTGGGTTAGGTAGTCTGTTTACATTTCGACAAAACAATAAACAGTGCATTCTATTATTTTCGTTCTATTTTTCACTTTTGTCTTCAGCAGCAAATTCTGGCTTTTAAGATATGGCATTAAAGAGTTTAAGAACAGTGGGTGTTATTCACGATCTTCCTAAATGTAAAAACTAGAAGATGGTCAAAGAGGCTTAAAACTCAGTATCACCACGCACCCCCTATATGTGTATAAATTCACTGCCTTAAAAAGTCATCTGTTACTCAAATTTGAAAAATTCCACAAATGCACTATCCCCCTTCAGTGCAATCAATGTCACTTTAAACCATATTTTAGCAGAGTCTACAGTGCAAATATAAATTCTTTATACTGGCCTTTGGGCAGCACTGAGGATCCAAGACAAGGCAATGCTACTGATCACCTGAGGATAATGGTAAAGGACTTCTGTATTTTTATTTTTCCAATTTTTAAAAGCTTATTTGATCAGTAGCATTTTTGTAAGAGCATTATTTTTAAAAAGTACTAAAATACTATGCCTTTTTTGAATAAATTAAAAAAAAACTTTACAAATACCATTCCAGTGTCAATGACTACATATGGCTAGGGTCATTGAGGAGTTTCTGCATTTTCTAGCAAAGGCAGTCTATACAATGGGGGGTGCGAAAGCTCCCGTTTGTAAGTCTTTGGTGGCAGTTTTGGTAGGTGAGGGCTTGAATTCTGCCTTGGTGGAACAGGGGGAGCTTGAGGATGAGCAAGATTATTCTGACTAGAACTAAGCACGTAGCATCGACGTGGTACCCTTGGAGAGGGTGTGCTAGGAGGAGTGTTTGGAGAATTTGGACACGTACTAACGTCTCTGAACCAGTCTGGATCTCTGTGAAGATGTCCCAGTGGAGGTGGCTGAAGAGTAAACGGACAGTTTATAAAGTGTTCTGGAGGCCGAAGGGGAACTGGTGGAGGGGTATCGGGAAGAGGATCTCTCGGCGGCGGCGGTGGTGGACTATGCAGAGGCCCGTCAAATGCACCAGAAGGAGCAGGAACTCTGGGTTTTACCTTTGGAGGAGGAGGCTGTCTTGGCGGAATAGCAGGGGGGTCATCATCAGATTTCATAGTTCCCTCAAAAACAAAAAGATTAAATTATACCTCTGTTCTCCTGAAAAATCTGTAAGAAAAAGTTTTAAAAAGACTAAAGAATTCTTATGTGTTAAGTTAAATCCAGAGCCTCAAAACAGGTTAATCTGGTTTAATGATCAGATTTATGAGTAAATTACTCCCAGTTTCACTCAGGGCCCAGTTTAGTATTTTGATATATGAGATGTTTTAATTGAAATCTTATAAAGCCTCAGATTATCTTGCTTTATATATACAGTTTATAAATATATGGTTTTATTTATAATAATGGGCAAGTGAGTAAAAAGAATATATAGCTTTGTAAACATGAAAGGACACGAAAGGACAAGAGGACTTAATATCCAGCTTCTGCTTTTTGGCCATTTACTTCTACTATCCCTAGTGAAGCTCAGTGGTGGTTCTCAAAGTGTGATCCAGGGATCAGCAACATCAACACTAGTAGGGAACTCGTTAGAAATGCAAATTCGTGGGCTCCACCCCAGACCTACTGAATCAGAAACTCTGGCCATCTGGTTTTAACAAGCCTTCCAGGTGCTTCTGACGCAACCTAAAGTTTGAGAAGCACCAGCTGAAAGTTTGGAGAATGGTTTGAATACTACAGTTCTTTCCATCTCCACCAGAAATAAAAGTATTTCTGAGCATCTGTGAATCTGCCCAGCCTCTTTTTTTAGAAAAATTATTATGAGGATTAAACAATTATTTAAGGTATTTTTCTAAATAAAACAACCTAAATATTTAAAAGCCATAATGGGTGACCAAATTGTAACTGACAGACTCTTTATAAGAACAAGCACTATTTTGAAGATTCACAACTTTGAATAAGTTGAGGCAAACCTAAGTCCTGTGGACTACCTTGGAATTTGATTTTTTGTTTTTGTTTTTTGGCCACAAGGCGCAGCATGCAGGATCTATAGTTCCCTAACCAAGGATGGAACCTGTGCCCCTGCAGTGGAAGCCCGCAGCTAACCACTGGACCACCAGGGAATTCCTTACCTTGGAATTTGAAGCATCATGATCAAATTTTTTTCGAGGAGGAAGTGGAGGAGGAATCAGTGGCTCTTCACTTAGTTTATGTAAACTACCACACGAACTAAAGAAAGACTCTGGGGGTAAAAAAGATTAGTTTAACCACAAGTCACAATGCAATCATAAGACAAAACTTTACTTCAATCTGTGATCACCTCTGCTATGGTATCTGTCAGACTGTACTGTAGCTGACTGTTGGTTTAGCTATCCTCTCCATTAAGGTGTAAGCTTTCTGAGGGCAGTGTGTATTTATTTTCATATCCGTAGCATGTAACACAGTGGTAGTGCCTGGCACATACTAGGTACTACTGCTAAATGAAAATATACTATTCAATTAAGATTAATAAGGAGATTCTGCTCCCTGAAAAGCCTTTTGTTTGTATAAACTGTACTAACTTCCAGAGAAAGATCATCCATAAACAGAGACCATGCTTTTTTTTTCCCGAAGTGAACATTATTTTTACTTGTTATTTTAACATCATGTTAACTTACATAAACATGCAGTGTAGATGACTGGTTTTAGACAACAGTCAAAAATTAAATCCTTAGCTAATCAACAGTATTCTCAGTGTAAAATACCATGCATTTTCTGAAGCAGCTATTATTGGATACATTTCCACACAAGTAATAAAACCTCCATATAGGAGACCATAGGGTAGGGTTGTATCGTAGGACTCTTCTATTTGCAAGTCTTTCATTGATAATGGAAACATTACACAACTGCATTAAAGGAAATTTACAAAATAATAAAGTATTAGAGGAAAAATTACCCCAAACATGCCAACCAGACATAGAATAAGAACGATTTTCACGTTCACTTCTTTTGTCTTTTTCATATGGTTAAAAAAATACCTGTAATTATGGACCAACTCCCTATTTTAATATCTCCACACACAGTTGGTGTAAAGATAGTGATCATAGCTTGTTTATCATTATACTGAGATTGGGTTTATAGGAGCTAGTTGGGAAAGAAGTTGGTGAGTTTAATTTTAAACACACTGAATTTGTGTGAACTGCTTATGGGACATCCAAGTAAAGATGTCACTCATTACTCCATGTCAAAAATTGCTGTCCTGATCACGTGATTCTGCAGTCAGCTCAGAGTATCTTGATGGCTCACCGTGCCAGTAGCAGAAACAAAAAGTATGCCTATGGGGTGTTGGCAGATGGTGTGAGGAGGTTAGGTAGGGCTGTGAATATGTTCCTTTTGCTTGCCCAGCAAACTTTGCCCTGTCTTTGTCTCTTGGTGATGATGAATCCATCCCATATGGTTCAGTCAGCCAATTCTGCCCAGGGCACCCCAATTCCAGTCAAGAAGTAGACAACGGACTCACTTTCTTAACTTGATCAGATTTTTATCTGCCTCTCTTTTACGCATACAGCTGTGTGCTTCAGTGAAAGCTGATCTTACCCCTTAGCTCCACAGGTGGGGCCTGATTAGACCATTCCCTCAGCCAGAGTAACTGGTTGTCGACACATGAACTAATTCAGACTACTGAAATTTGAAAGGAGGTTTGCAAGAGGCTACTGAAAAGGAAGTTCCTTGCTCTTTTGGAAAAGCAGTCTGTCAGTCTTTCTCTGTACCTCTCTTTCTCACTTGACTGAACAAGGAAGCACATAACCAATACTCCTGCCACCACTCTCATGACCTTGAGGAAAAACAGCCTCAGATAAAGCTGATAATCTGGACAAAACAACCAAGAGTCAAAAAGAAATCTGGTCCTTAATAACATCATTAAAGTTATCATTAATAACTGAATCAACCAGTCTTAAAGCAGCCTTCCTCCAGACTTCCAGCTATCTGAGTCAGAATGCTTTCTTACTGCTTAAGGCAAACTTAGTTGAGTCTTCTCTTCCTTACAGAAACACACACGCTCATGGAAGCAGAAAACACCTTAATGATAATGGGATAGCTGTGAAAGTTTCTGAGTCTGACTCTACAGTCAGCCCACTTAACCACTTAAATGCAGAATGTTTCTCCATAGGAGGCATTCAGTAACCCTTGTTGAAGTGTGAAGTTCAACTTCCATTTTATTTTCTATTAAGAGCACTTCTCCACAAGATTATACAGGTTTTGTGAGCATTTTAAATAACCTTAGTATTCCAAACCAGTGAATGTAGGATAATTTACTTAACAATTTCTGTAATGTTAGCTAGCTACGTAAGTTACTTCCAATTTTTTATCATTCACTTGTCCATCCACTCAACAAGTATTTATTGTGCATCTGCTATAGTGCCAGCACTCTTCTAGGCACTAGTGATACAGCAGTGAACAGGAAGCAAAAATTCATGTCCTTCTGGAGCTTATGTTCTAGGATGATAAGAGAGAATAAACATGATAATTAAGTAAAATGGCTATAAGTTAAAAGAAGAAATATTAGGTAGGGAAGGGGGAGCAATTTAAAAGAGGGTGATCAGGGAAGGCCTCACTCAGGTAACACCAAGCAAAAGCCTGAAGGAGGCAAGGGAGCATGCCATGAGGCCAGAAGGGTGAAGAGCACTCTAAGCGAAGGGAAGAGCAAGAGCAGAAGTCCTGATGTGGGAATTTGTCCATTTTGTTCAGGAGGCACAGTAGCTGGAGCAGAGTAAACAATAGAAGAGAAGAGTAGCTGATGAAGTCTGATAGATCAAAGAAGGCCAAACTGCATAGGACCTTATGGGTCCTTTTGAAGGAGCTTTGGCTGTTACTCTAAGATGGAAAGCCACTGGCTTTAAGTACAGGTGAGAAGAGTCTAACCTACATGCTAAAAGGACCTAGTTGCTGTATTGAAAACAGACTAAAGTGTGGAAGGTGGGAAGTTAGGATGCTACTATAATAAACCAGGTAAGTGATGGTGGTCGCTTGGACCAAGGTGGCAGCAGTAAAGAAATGGTTAGATCCTGGATATATTTTGAAATTAAATAAGACCTGTTGACGGATCACATTTGGGGTATGAGAAAAAGAAAGAAGTAATGATAACTAATATTTTCAGCCTCAGCAATTAGACAAATGTGGTTATAACTGAGAAGAGGCGGCAATGGGAAGAACAACTTTAGAGGAGATGATATCCAAATAGAGACGTCAAACAGGTCACTGAATACATGAGCCTAAAGGTCAAGAGACAGGTTCTGGGCAGAGAAAAAAAATTGGGGAATTATCATCATATAGATGATATAACAGTGAACGAGACACCAAGTGAGTGAGAAGAAAAGAGATTCAGAGACTTAGGGCCTTCCAATGTTAATAGGTTGGGAAAATGAAGAGAAACCAGCAAGAGAGACTAAGGAGCTAAAAGTAAAGTAGAAAAACCACAGAAGCAGGATGAACAATGTGATCTTCATGTACGTGATTTCTTCACAAAAATTTTTTGGTATTCGGTATTAATGAAGGCAGAGACTTTGTCTTTCTAGTTTGCTGTTGAATCCTTAGTACTTGGCAGAGTAGCTGGTACCAAGTACTCAATTCTCTACTGAATGAATAACCAAAGGGTGTGAACATTTTTTTGGTTTGATACGTTGTTTTCAGATTTCTTTCCAAAAGGATCATACTAATATATCAATTTACAAGGGATAAGTAATATATGAGTATCTTTCAACATAGGCTTGCTCATATTTTGATGTAAACTGTCTATTCATGCCCATTGTTAATGCAGTCTTGCTGTTTTTCCCATTTTATGTGAGCACTTTTCATACTTTTCTTTCAGGATTTTAAGATGTTCAGAATTTTATGCAGTTATTCTCAATATTTTCTATTAAAATTCAAAACATGATTTTCTTTATCATATGGAAAATGTATTTTACTACCACCCAGAATAATGTCTAGAATTCCTGGTTCTCAAATGGCACACTGTTATGGGTTGAATTGTGTCCCCCCCACAGAAGTTATGTTGAAGCCCTAACCCCAGCACCTATGAATGTGACCGTATTTGTAAATATAGTCTTTACAGATATGTAATCAAGTTAGGATGAAAGTGAGCCTGAATTCTGTATGACTGGTGTCTTTATAAAAACAGGAGATGAGGGCTTCCCTGGTGGCGCAGTGGCTGGGAGTCCGCCTGCCGGTGCAGGGGACGCGGGTTCATGCCCCAGTCCGGGAGGGTCCCGTGTGCCGTGGAGCGGCTGGGCCCGTGGGCCGTGACCGCTGGCCTGCGTGTCCGGAGCCTGTGCTCCGCAGCGGGAGAGGCCGCAGCGGTGAGAGGCCCACGTACCGCAAAAAAAAAAAACCAGGAGATGAGAAAATGAGATACAAGGAGAAGATGGCCATGTGACAACAGAGGCAGAGATTAAAGTGATGTATCTACCAACCAAAGGATGCCAAGGATTGCCAGCAAATGCCAGAAGAGGTAAGGAAAGATTCTCCTGTACAGGTTTCAGAGGGAGCACAGCCCTGCCACCTTGATTTTCAGACTTCTAGCCTCCAGAACTGGACCTTAAGCCACTCAGTTTGTGGCACTTTGTTACAGAAGCACTAGAAACTAATATATGTAGTAAATACATTTCCACTGCTGAACAACCAGGAAAATAAGAAACATGCACAAACTCCAATGAAGCCAGGAAACATCTGGATCCTGAAGCTTCAATGCATCAAGGTGGACTACAATGTACATGAAGGAGACAAATGGAGGAAGATGAAACCCAAATGTCTATAGTGAGTGGGACTGACAAACAGCAGCAAATTTGCCCCCAGAGAACCAAAGGAGGGATCAGGAATTAAAGGCACTTGGTATAATGGAAGGCATGGACGTCAAAATAGAAGATATGATTACGTCTATACAAGGGCCAGTGAGAACCCCCAAATCCTATTCTCCACTTAGTGAGGCCAGGCAATTACCACATTCCCACCACTGCAGGAGACTGAGGGTTTTTATTCTCTGGAGAATCTAAACTTCAGATTTGCGAACACTAGTCTGTGCTGAAAACACAGATTTTCATACTAAATGCAGAGATCTCCCAGGCAGAAGATTCAAAGATCTTTCTTTGGAGAAACTAAACACTCTTAGAGAAAATGCCTCATAGATTCTGAAATTTGGGGACTTCCTAAGCAAAAAAAAATTCTCATCACTCTATCAGTCTAACAGTGAAACCTACAAGGCAACAAGCTTTGCCCATGGATATCGCACTTCCTATCAGTTTATATTGCCTCACTCTAAAATATGAACAGAAAGCTAAGGATCCCAGACAAGAAAGAAAAACCTCCAATATGAAAGACCACAACTAACAGAAGAAACTCAGAAAAGAAACCATACCAGAAACAAAATTAATTTTTTTCAAAAATTGAATAGTGAAACCAGACTAGGATGATATAAAAATGTCATGATCAGAGGGAATTTAGAATGAATTCTTAGAAATTCAAAATCATGATAGATGAAAAAAAAATAGAAAAGCTGGGCAATAAAGTAAGGAACTCTCCCAGAAAACAGAACACATAAAGAGATGGACAAGAGGAGATAAAAGAAAATCAGAGGATGAATCTAGGATGTACAATATGGAAAAGAAGCTCCAAAAAGGGACTCAGAGAACATGGCAGGGAAGAAATTATTGAAAAAATGATACAAGGAACACTTTCTAGAAATCAAATACATGAATCTCTAAATTTAAAGGGCTCATTACAGACAGCAAAATGAAAGAAGAAAAAAAGACCCACATCAAAGCAGATCATTGTGAATGTATAGATCATTAGGAATAAACAGAAGATCCTAAAAGTTTCTTGAATTTAATGTGGCAGAGACTGCTAATTGTCCCCCAGTGCACCTGTCCCTTTCTTCCTTTTAGTAATTCCATGAATTTTAGCAAGACAAAAGGCTGTTTAGTTACAGACAACATTTCTTAGCCTCCCTTGCATCTGTGTCAATGTGACTAAGTTTCGGCCAATGGGATGAGAGCAGGAGTGATACCTGCAACTCCCAGATCACTTTTTGTAACAAAGCTCCTTGCCCTCCATGTTCCTGCTGGCAGAAAAATGGTAACAACTCAAATCAGTTGCTCAAGACTCAAGAGATGGAAGCCAAATTTTGAGAATCCTGAATTGCCCTGCTAGCCTGAAAACCTTATAGAGAGGAGTTGTTTACTTGCTCTGGCTATTTTGAGAAGTAAACTTCTATTTCATGTAGGACACTGTATTTTTGGGTCTCTTTGCTACAGCAAGTAAACTCCAGTTTTCAAAAAAATAATTAAGAATGTAGCATCACTGGGCTTCCCTCATGGCACAGTGGTTGGGAGTCCGCCTGCCGATGCAGGGGACACGGGTTTGTGCCCCGGCCCGGGAGGATCCCACGTGCTGCAGAGTGGCTGGGCCCGTGAGCCATGGCCGCTGGGCCTGCGTGTCCGGGGCCTGTGCTCCACAACGGGGGAGGCCACGGCGGTGAGAGGCCCATGTACCGCAAAAAAAAAAAAAAAAAGAATGTAGCATCACTGTCAGAAGGATTTTTGTCTATTTTGTTCAGTGCCACTTTCTCACACCTACAACAGTACCTGCATATAACAGGCATTTAAAAATTATGCGTGAATGATATTAGACTTCTAAACAGCAAGTATGAAAGCTAGAAGACAGTGGGAAACTGTCTTCAAGATTCTGACTGAAAATGATTTAAAATTCCATACCCAGCCAAACTTTTTTTTGGCTGCACCATGAAGCTTGTGGGATCTTAGTTCCCCGACCAGGGATTGAACCCGGGGCCTTGGCAGTGAAAGCGTGGAGTGGACTGCTGGGGAATTCCCCCAGCCAAACTATTAACAACTAAATATATAAATACATTTTCAGAAATGCAAGAACTTAAAAATTTATATCCTATGTATCCTTTCTCAGGTAGCTACTAAAGATGTACCCCTACCAAAATAAGGAACCATATCAAGAAAGAAGACAAGGAATCCAAAAAACAAGAATCCAACACAAGAGAGATGAAGGGAATTTCTAGTATGACAACAAAAGAAAGTTCTAGGATTTCAGCTGGGTCAGAGGCCAAGACAGCAACCAGTCCCAACTGGAGCAGGACAAAAGAGCATCAGGAAGGAAGTTTCCAAGTTAAAAAGCACACACACAAAAAACCCCCAAAACAAAAAATCCTAGATAACTTCCCTAACTGGTCTGACTTTAAGGAAAACTGTGCTGTAAAAGGGTGTGGGAAGATGTAGCAACAGATGTTTAAAAACTAACAAACAAAAAAAAAATCCTAAACATTAATGAAGCTATTATTAACTTTAGGAAACAGAGCTGTACAAGAAAGGAAGCATGATCAGAGTATACACTCCTTGACTTGGCAGTGAATAATATTTTCCCCAAATGCGCTAAGTATATTAGGTAAAGGGTGAAATCTTCATCTACCATAATAGGAAATCAGTAAACACTGTCTAAAATGAATGATTCAAGAGAGAGAAAAATATAAAAACATCATTTAAAAATGTGGAAGAATCACTGGAAAACAAGGGGTGGGGAGCCATCGGGTAGAACTGTTGTTAATTTCATCTTGTGTTTTTAAGCACTATTTACCTTTTAAAACTCTATGCATATATCACCTTGATAAAAATTTAAAAATTAAAATAAAGTACAGAATTGAACATTTAAAAGAAAAACTTTACTTTTCTCACAAGACAGAAACTCTCTTGCTACTATCTAAATGATTCACATTTTACTATGATAGAAGCAGAAGTCCTCTAGATTATCTTGGGAGAATTATTCCTGAAGCTGCTGTGTCCCTTTGGGTTATTTTGTTTTAAACAAATGACCATAGAAAGAAAGGTGACAGTATTTTACTTAAAATGCTGCTTTAACTAAAAAAAGCTCATGAGAAGAAATAAGTGATCAAGGTTGGCCTGGGAACCTGATAAACATTTAGTATTATTCCTATAGGAAATGAATTGGAAGGAGTGGGGAAGAGGAGAGGCAACTGATATGAAATCACTGCTCATCCTGTGCCAAGTAATGTGCTAGCTGCTTCTAAATAGTTATCTCATCTGACCCTTAACAAACTGGATATGCTAAGTAATTTGTTCAATGTCATACAGCCCCTAGAACACAGATAGGTTGTAAAATGATGAAAATAAACTGTAGTAAAGTATAAATAGTACCCAGTTGAAAGAAAATAATTTGATTTATTTATAAGAATTTCATTCATTTCTTAAAATTTTGAAATGTTGCTAAAACCCAAACTATTCATATACAAATTTTATCAATTCAATTATTATCTTTATAGTCATTTCATTAGAATCGACTCAAATTCTTACTTACTTGCATGAGGCAAGAGGACTGGAGCAAAGATGCTATTGCTTCCTATCGGAATGAGAAAAATCAATTTGAAAAGGAAGGTAATATGTACGGTTATATTTTTAAAATATGTTTGCATAAAGTAACATATGTAATAACACACACAGAGTTCAGAATTTTATCATCCTCTTTGGCCATGTTAGTTTTTAAAGAATGAACCTGGTATTCTTTGTACCTGGAATGTTTTTCCTTTCTTAGCATAAGTAGTTCCCTCTCAGTCTCTTTTCAAATTTCCTTCACAAAACTTATCTGCTTTGTTTTCTTTTTCATTGTCTACTGCTCCCCTTTAGAGTAGCATTGGGGGTCAAAAGGTTCTAAATAAATCTTTGTTGAATGAATAAATTAGAAAATAATATGCATAAACAATGCACAAATAATGCTTTACTCCCATGTTAATCACTATTTTCACATATAGATGTCACTTTTCACACTAATATAGTTTGCAAAGGATTCTACAGTTTCCTAATTAAAATGATGAAAAGAATTAACTGAAACACAAGATTCCTTTTTTTGCCAAATAGTTTACATCAAATACATACCACAGGAACTGTTGAGATCCATATCTAAAAACACACTGAGGTCTGAAGAAGCAGACACTGGTGGAGTAGATGGTGTATTTGGAGAGGTTGGTGCTGACACTGTTGATTCAAGCTCTGTTTCAGCAATCCGACTAAAGCTTATTTTACATGGTTCTCTTTCTAATGGTGTTGGATGACCTCGTAAAGTACCTGAGGTAGAGCCATGTCGGCCTGTATTAGGCCTTATTCCAGGAGATTTTAAAGAGAAAGTTGATTTCCTAGGCTAGGAAAAGCAAATATAATTATGATTACAAACTCGCATGTACTTTATTATGACTTAGTATTACCTTATTAATTCTTAGCATACAGTTAAGAGAGTACAATAAATACCAGTCTGCAAGGACAGTCTGTAACATTCCAGTGGAACGCTTTGGGATTTGACTGGCTTAATTTTAACACTGACTCGAATACTGTATAAGTAAACCTCTTTTCATACTACAGAAATAAAATACTGCGAAATCTGTGTGAAAACAACTGTTTGCTCCCCAAACACTTGAGCCTAAACTTCTCCAAATTACTGATATCAATTTCACAAATATTCACCGTAGACATAATATATGCAACATATTATGCTAGGTGCTTTAGGAAAAAAAGACCGTTTTTTTCCCCCTCCCTAATAATAAATGACCAACCTCCACAATGATACTTTTCAGTCTTTGGAAAAAATTGCTATCATTATCTCCCACCTTCAACCTCTACTCCCTTTTAAAACCTCTCCCAGTGGTAACCTAATGAAAAAACATGAACTCAGATTCAGGTAACTTGAGTTAAAACCTCAAGTGTGCCCATATCTAGCTATGTAAGCCTTGAAAAAGTTATTTAACTCCTTTGAGCCTCAGTTTTCATGTCTGTAAAATGAGAGTAAGATCAATATCATACAATTGTTGTGGAGATGAGGTAACATGAAACTACCTGGCTCGAAGTTGGTGTATCACAAATGTTTTTACTTCCTTCCACACCTTGCTTCACTTTCAGCTACTTAGAATTGGTCTTCTACTACTTCTGTTGTCACTGCGAACCCCAGGAATAAAAGGAACTACTGTATAGCAGCAAATTTTAGCGAGAGAGGTGGGTTCCAGTGGTAACTACGGACAATGGTGCTCTTACGGCAGGAGCGAGGGTCACGTCAGAAGAACTGATATCTCTCCTTACTCCTTCCCAGGTCTTTTCATTTCCTGTTCCACTAGCTACCTGCCATTTAGGTTCTCACTTTCTCACAGCTTTTCCCCTTATACTAAGAAGGATCAAAAATGGACAGATAAACAAGTGGTACTAAGATAAAGGATGAACCAGATTTTATCAAAATGCTAACTTTTCCCCCACAGTATATATAATTTTAGAAATAGTATAAACACTGTAAAACAAAACACTTAAAAACAGCTATTCAAGCAAAGTACAATTTTAATGGAAATAGTCTGTTGAACAACTAAAGACAGCATTGTTTTAAAAAACAAATTTTTCCAAAACTGTAATGGACTTACAAATCGAGGTGGCTGTTTGCAGTTCCGGGGTTCAATTTCTAGTGACTTGTTGAACAGATAATCTGTAAACTCTTTTTCAGAAGCATTTCCCATGGGGTTAAGGTTTTCAAAGAACCTCTGGAATTAAACAAATACCCATGAGTACATATTTTAGATTTTATTAAAACGTTTACTTCATCAGTTTAATACAAAAATATCATCAACAAATTAACAGATCCTAATGTCTGAAAAGTCCTCAAGAATTGCTGATTCCAATCTCTCTATTTTCGGATAAAAGTATAAAGTTTTTATGTAAGTTGTATATTCCAGTCTTAAAGTTCTTCTAAGAAGATGAACAGATTTTTCACTTATTACTATCTTAATGGCTCAGTATCCCTCAGTTAACATTCCTACTCATTATAACAACAAAATGATCATCAGTAATAAGCTGTCAAAAGTGATTAAAACAGAATTATAGTTATAATCCATGATGAAACTTTGATGATCAGAAAAAAAATAGAGATAAATTGGATTAAAGTCTATTCAAAAGTAATTTCAAGAACAATTATATAAACATATCTATGTTAGCCTCTAGCAAAGTAACTTTTTTGTCTTTACTAAAAAAATATTTTCCAAGCTTACATGTTGTTTTATAAATTAGTTTATTTATAAATATTTATTTATATACTAGTTTATAAAACAGACATATATTAAAATTTTGTTTTTCATCTTTATTGGAGTAATAGCTTTACAGTGTTGTGTTAGTTTCTGCTATACAACAAAGTGAATCAGCTATATGTATACATATATCCCCATATCCCCTCCCTCTTGAGCCTCCCTCCCACCCTCCCTATCCCACTCCTCTAGGTGGTCACAAAGCACTGTTCCCACTAACAGTGCAGGAGGGTTCCCTTTTCTCCACACCCTCTCCAGCATTTATTGCTTGTAGATTTTTTGGTGATGGCCATTATGACTGGTGTGAAGTGATACCTCATTGTGGTTTTGATTTGCGTTTTTCTAATCATTAGTGATGTTGAGCATCTTTTCATGTGTTTGTTAGCAATCTGTATGTCTTCTGTGGAGAAATATCTATTTAGGTCTTCTGCCCATTTTTGGATTGGGTTGTTTGTTTTTTTGATATTGAGCTGCATGAGCTGCTTATAAAATACAAGTTTTTAAGTAAAAAATTTAGATGATTTAACAAGGTACAAAAAGAAAAATAAACAGTAATCTCATCAACCAGAGATCTCACTGTTAACATTTTACTATTGGAATATCCTTCCAATGTTTTAACTCTGTGTGTGAATATATGTACATATACATATATTGTAATTTTTTTCCTGCAAAATTGGGATCACCACATAGCTATTTTTAGCCTTTTGAAAGTATTCAATTAAATTTTTCCTGTATGGTTTATTTACTTTAAATTATACAAACTTTAACTATATAATACTTCATCAGATGGATGTTCCAGAATTTATTTCACCAATTTCCATATAGGTAGTAACCCACATAGATGTTTTCTAATTCTTTGCTATTATAGTAATAATTATTGTTATTATCAACTCCTTGTGCATAAATTTTTCTGTGCATTTCTGATGACTTCCTTAGAAAAATTTCTTAGAAGCAAATTACTGGATTTAGCTTTATTTAATTTTGAAGTAGCTTAGAAGCATATATACAAATAAGTTCTGGGTTCTAGCTTTAGCAGTAGGCAAAATGAGCTTTAGAATTTCTAGTATAAAATTCTTCCATTTTTCAGGCGTTCTGCCAATTTCAAGAAAATGATATTACTCTCTTAACAATATTGAAACAATTTATTCTTATATTCAGGTTAGCTAAATTAAATCAAATGGACCAACAGTAATTTAAAGACTTTTATAAAGTTATAATTGTGATTTTCTCATCCTTTGCTCTATTTTTTTAAATACTATTTCGTTTGGTTAACTATGCTTTGAAAGTGATTAGCTACTTTATCTACTTTTTAAACTTACTTTGAGTCAATCTATAAAGAAAGCATTCTCTGCCCCTAATCCCCAAAAGAATGCTTTAAACAACAGTAGGATGTCTAGATCGTATCACAGAAACCTATTAGGAATTACTGAGATATGAATGCTAAAATTACTATTTTAATTATACCCAGCTACAATGTAACATTATTTCTGGGAGGAAATACAGTGTGAACTCTAATCTGGGCTTCAAGAACATTTCTTTTTTTTTTGGCTGCCCCACGCAGCTTGTGGGATCTTAGTTCCCCAACCCGGGATTGAACGCAGGCCCTCATCTGTGAGAACACAGAGTCTTAACCACTGGATCACCAGGGAATTCCCTCAAGAACATTTCTTTAGCCCTATGAAGCACCACATCACAGAGGGTTGGCTAAATAGTGAGAGAAGGGGATGAAATAGGTGACAATTTTCTTTAGAGCAAGTATCTGTCTATATTTTCATAATGGTGCATACTTCAGGTCATTTTTTCTTAGGACTTTAGGGTTCTTTGTTTTGAACTGGGAACAAAGAATAGTTACCATCTTACAATTTAGGAGAATGGGAATGATAGTGACCATATTCACTCAACATGCCCAGCCTGCAGACTACATCTGAAAGTGTAGCACAATTTTTAATGTGAAAGGTGAATTTATTCTGATAGTTATCATATGTTCTGAATTTCAAGTAAGTATAATACAATAAAACTCACTATAAACATAATACCATAATTTACTCTAATTTAGAAGATATTTCACATCTTATAGTACCACAGAATCAGTATTATGAACTATTGCTCAAAACAGAATACCAAGTGAGAAAATGTTTTAAAAAAATCATTTTTTACTATGCATATATACACACCACTCTCCCAACCCCTTCCCCTATTTAAATGCAATGTTCTTATAAAGGGATTAATTACCTAATGTTACATTGGCACATATAAAATATCTAAAATGTCTATCAATCAATGATAGTACTGGTAGTGGATTTTCTTTTTACTGTGTGGATATCAGAAAGTTTCTTTCATTCCACTTTGTCATTCATTTTTTGAAAGCGCTACTTAAACCAGCTGCACAAAGAAACAACGTCAAGACAAAGTGCCTAATAATATTAATAACTGCAGACTGTTAGTGCAGAATATCTACTATTCACCACTCCTATCTATTGATAAATTAACTCATATTATTTTCATAGCAAAATAAAGATCATAATGTATGGTTATGCCATATCTTAGAGAGGGCAGAGGATTTAACGTGTCCTCTTTTTAAAGAAAAGCAAAGAAAATATTTACCCTCATTTCTGGTTCTATCCGTAAACAGTAAGGTTGATTCTGATATTGCTGAATTTCTCCAGTAATTTCAGCTACTTTCCTCCTCTTACTGAAATTGATTAAATCTTTCCCTTTCTTTTTTAAAAAATCATTATTCCCTTCTTCAGTCTTCAGAATATTTGTTAAATATATTCCTAGTAAAAAAAAAAGTGTTTGAAGAAAAGTTTTAAAATTGGTTACTTAACCATTTGGGAAAACAATTGATCTAGTAAAGTCAAAAGACATCCTATAATACAGCAGTTCTTACTACTAAAATCTCTGATATATTTAATAATCAATCTTACATTAAGAATTTTTTTACATGGACGGAAACAATTTAAAATTGAAAGAAAACTAGGGTTTATAAAGAGCTTAATTTGCCATTTCTTAGTCTAATAGCCTAAAATAAAAGGGAGGATTCATTCACAAAGTCTAAATTGTAAGTGTTAAATCTATTCTAGCCATTTTAATATTTCCTATAAATCTTTAATGCCAATGATCTTAAATGATTACTGATCAATATATTAATTTTAAGCCAATTCTGGTTAATAAGAC
The DNA here is from genome assembly GCF_963455315.2 of Globicephala melas. NCBI lineage: Eukaryota > Metazoa > Chordata > Mammalia > Artiodactyla > Delphinidae > Globicephala > Globicephala melas. The sequence goes on from NC_083315.2 coordinate 127,463,605, forward strand.
TACAAATTTATAAATTAATTCTGCCCTCCCAAAGCCTGTAAATTAGATAGAAAAGAATTATTCTTCAGTTTTGGACAGGAAGAAAATCTTCAGTTCCTCTTTCATGCATAATTACTGATTCATTTAAATCAGTGGTTGTCAGCTGGGGGCAATTTTGTCCCCCAGAGGATAGATATCTGGGAATGCCTGGAGACATTTTTGGTGCATGCTATGGTTTGAATGTTTGAATGTTCAACATTCATACATTGAAATCCTAATGCCCAGTGTGATAGAATGAGGAGGTTAGGCCTTTGAGAGGTGCCCTCATGAATGAGACTACTGGTCTTAGAGATCCCACAGAGCTCCTTACAACTCTACAAGGTAATTACTAGAATCTTCACTTTATAGATAGAGTTTACATACAGAGTTTAGGTTTTATTTATCAATATAGAAAGCTAATAAAAGCAAATATGCTCAGATATAAAATCAGGACAATCTGCTTCTAGAGGCTAGTCTCTTTTCACTATATAACAAACTCTCCCTCAAAATATAAATCCATTTTTAGTAACTTACCAAAAAAAGGCACACAAGGTGGATTGATTGACTTAAGTTTCAATAGATATTTTTTAAAATGATCTTGACTTAATTCCACAGCTTCATCCAAAATTTTCCTTTTTCTTTCCTGCAATGCCTTTAAAATATATAAACTGAGCATAATTTGCTTTTTTACAATTCAATCATATTTTATAGATGCAGAGCTTTCAATTTTAAAATTTTGCAAATATTTGAAAAACAATTTTTAAAATTAAGAGATGAGTACTATTTTTATCTGCACTTGCTGGAAATGATTTCTTATCTATAAATATAAAACTTTAAAACTTATTTTTTTCTAATATAAATTAGAGGATTAAACAATAAAAAAATCTTCCACAGGATATTATTAGTTATAATCCTGATTAGCCAGAGTTTCAAATTATAGCTGTTGGAGAAAAATATAATCCCATGGCATTCAAATACTTTTCCACTGAAAGATCTTTTGGGGCTAAGGGTAATAAGGTTTTGGTAAAGAGGAGAAGGCTGTGGGAGGGAGACAAGAACTGAACAAAAATGTAGTAAACCAAGTAAGCAGTCATTTATTTTATATTTCATTATTACATTTTTTAATTAAAAATGAATTATTTTATTTTAAACCTGATAGATACACACACACACAAATTGACAGCAAACATTATACTTGATGGAAAACGATTCAACTCATTTCCTTTTTTTTTTTTTTTAAGATTTTTTTTGATGTGGACCACCTTCAAAGTCTTTACCGAATTTGCTACAACACTGCTTCCGTTCCACGCCCCAGCCCTTTGGCTGTGAGGCATGCGGGACGCCAGCTCCCCAACCAGGGACCACTCACTCACCCCCCGCACACTGGAAGGCGAAGTCCCAACTACTGGACTGCCAGGGAAGTCCCTCAACTCATTTCCTTTAACTTAAGGAAAAAGCAAAGGTGACTGCATTGTAACTTTTATTCAGTACTATACAGAAGTCCTAAATAGAATGGACAAGAAAAATAAATAAAAGACTAGGGATTGAAATGAAAAACTGTCAGTATTCACAGAAGAAATGATTGTCTGTGAAGACATGAAATAAATCTACAAATAGAATGTTAATGAGAGAATGTAGCAATATTGCTGGATATAAAACCAACAGGCAAAAATCAACTGCATTTCTAGATATCATCAACAAAGAAAACAAGATTATTAAAATATTCTAATATAAATCTAACAAAACAGATGTGAGATCTTCATCAATAAAACCACAAACTGTATTAAATAAATAAATAAATGGAGAGATACACCACGTTCATAGTTGGGAAGATTCATTATTGTAAAAATGTCAGTTCTTCATAACTGATTTATAGAACCAGTATAATTCTTACCAAAACCCCAACCTTTAAAATAATTAAACTTAAAATGATTCTAAAATTTATATAATAGCAAGGGGTCAAGAGTAAGTCACTCTTGGGAATTTCCTGGCAGGCCAGTGGTTACAACTCGGCGCTTTCACTGCCAGGGCCCAGGTTCAATCCCTGGTCAGAGAACTAAAAAAAAAAAAAAGAGTAAGTCACTCTTGAAAAAGAATGATTGGTGGGGACTTGCCCTACTATACTGTATCAAGAACTAGTATAAAATTACAGTAATTTAAACATGTGGCACTAGCACAGTAATAATCAAATACATCAAAAGAACAGGATAGCGGGACCAAAAACAGGCCCACACATTTATGGATACTCAACTTACGATACAGCTGACACTACAGATCAACGGAGAAAGAATGGACTTTGAATAAATGTGTGAGATCAACTGGCTAGCCAAATGGAAATTAGATTCCATACTCAAAACTCATTTCCAGCTGGATTAAGGACTTAATGAGAAAGATAAAACATTAAGGTAACAGAGGAGGATCTATTATACAAGACACCAAAAAGCACAAATTAAGTAAATGTGACATTAAGAATTTTTGTTCATCAAAAGACATCATAAAAAATGGTGAAAATAGAAGCTTCAATCTGGAAAAAGATATTTACAACACACATAACTGACAAAGGATTAAAATCCAGTATATGAGAGAACTCATACAAATTCATTAGAAAAACTCAACCAAAAAAGTAAAAAATTTCCACAATACAAAGAGCCAATAAAACATCTTAAAAGAGGTTCAAACTCATTAGAAATTAGGGAATTATAAACCCACACCACAAGACTAGAAAAATAAAGAGAACTGACAATATCAAGTGTTAGCGAGAATGTGGAACAACCAGAACTCAAGCTTCTGGTGGGAGTATAAACTGGTACGATTAATACTTGAGAAAACAATTGGGCATTATCTATTTTATCTATTCTATCATCCAATAATTCTACTCCTAGGTATACAACTTAAGAGAAATTTGTGCATGTAAGCACCAGGATAGATGCAGAAAATGTTTATGGCAATATTACTGATAATAGTGCCACACTAGAAACAATCCAAATGACCATCAGCTAACTAACTAACAAATAAATAAATAAGCAAATAAAGAAATAAATTTTGGTAAAGTTATTTCTATAATATGTTACAGCTATAAAAAAAGAATGAACTATAGTTAAAAGAAACGATATGGATGAATTTTAGGAATATAATATGTTGAGTAAAAAAAGTCTTAGAAGAATTATATTCATATATAATTAAGAAACATGCAATATGAAACAACACTGTTTAGAGATACAAATAGTAAAACTATAGAAAAAAGCAAGAGAATGATAAGCACAAGATTCAGCATAGTAGCTGGCTCTGAAGGGGCAAGGAAGGAGATGGATTGGGAGGGGTTCTTAAACTGGAGGCCAGGTAAACAGGTATTCTTTGTATTTTTATTCTTTATACCATATACCTATTTTTATAAATATTGTTGAATATAAAGATTCAACACTTTAAGAAACTAAAGCTTAACGTCTCAAAATGAATACACTCCTTCAGAGTTTTCAAAATGAGAACTGAAATTATTAGTCCATTAGATAGATTATTTGGCAATATTTGACTATTAATATCTTTAATATAAATAAGTCCATACAAATCAATAACATGCAAACACCTAAACAGAAAAACACACACATGAAATCAGTCTAACCCTCCATTCCCCTCTAATCACAACCCATGGTAAGAACCGATGTGAAAAGAAGAGTATGTATCCTTCCACACTCTTCTCAATGCTTGTGCAGCTCACTTACACGTTTACAGTTTGTTCTGTTTTGTTCCATCAAAATGAAATCATATTAATTTTTCTAAAGATTTTTAAAATGGATTTTCCCCTAAATGTCACAACTATTCTTCCAAGACAATATACGCAGATTCTATTCACTTTTTTTCTGTAGCTAACCAATATTCTACGCCATAGGTATAGGATAACATACTCAATCATTCTCCTACTGATGGACACAGGTTGTTTCTAGTTTTCTGCGACTACAATTACTGCTGCAGAAACTAGATCTTTGTACCTTAACTTTATAGTCGACTGCTTTTATTTCTGGGTCCAAAAGTATCTGTATTTTAACATATACTGCCAGATTACTTTCTAGTAACATTGTAAAAGTTCACATTCCCAAAGGCAAATATATTTGCGTGGCTGAGTCTCTAACTTTTCTATACTTTCTATATCTTCTGAATTTTCAATGATAAACACTAAACATACACAATTTTATAATTTAAAAAAAACTAAGTTCTACAAAGCATTTTCTCCATGTTACTCTTTCTTTGACTATATACTACAGGCGATTAAAGTAATTTGTACATTTATATTTAAAATTATTTGTCATTTATTTGAAACAATCAATTTACCACTGAAAAAATCCATTTGGAACTTCATTACATTTAGGTAAGCATATTAAACAGTCACAAAATTCATATTCTTTTTTTTTTTTTTTTGCGGTACGCGGGCCTCTCACTGCCGCAGCCTCTCCTGTTGTGGAGCACAGGCTCCGGACATGCGGGCTCAGCGGCCGTGGCTCACGGGCCCAGCCACTCCGCGGCATGTGGGATCTTCCCGGACCGGGGCACGAACCCGTGTCCCCTGCATCGGCAGGCGGACTCGCAACCGCTGCGCCACCAGGGAAGCCCCAAAATTCATATTCTTTGATGAATTCTAGGCTCACTTATATTGATGTATTTTCTAATATTGTGATATCACTGTGTTTAAGGAGTAAGATGGATTTATAAAGGATTTACTCAAAAAGATCAGTGGTAGAAGGAATCTCTTTCACATTAATTTTATCTCCCCACAAAAGGATAAACTATTTAAGCCTAAAACTTACCTCAAAGGTATGATCTAGTCTATAGACTGATACTGAATTTACTGCACTGACGATCTCTAATACACCATTGAAATTATTCAAATCTTGAAAAACTTGCAGAATTTCTATTATTCTACTTAGTACTGCCACCCGTTCCTCAAAATTTTCTGCTTCCACAATGCACCTAACCAAAAAAAAAAAAAAAAAAAGAAAACAGAAAATCATGGCTTAGAAAGCAAGTTCCTTGTTCCACATAGAAAAGAAGAAATATATTTTCAGCCACAATTTTTGCTTATATATGACTTAATATTATAGAAGTATAACATTAAGAAGTAGTAAGACAAAGTAAATAAAAACTTACTTTTCAAACCAGAGAGTGAGATTTGTGGTGTGGCGAATCATTTTTAATAAATTTGGAGAATTTATTTCTTTATCTTCTTTGGTCCATACACTCCCTACAAGTTCAGAAGGTTGAACTTTCCTGTGGAAGCAAAAATCAATGCACTTAACCTACAAAGGATTAGTATCAAAATTATTTAAAGGTCTCCTAAAACTTAATAAGAAAAAGACAAGTCTAAAAGATAAAGGAACAAACATAGAAGCAGGTAATTCACAGAGAAACAGAACTGAATAGCCAACGAACATGAAAAAATACTTTAACTCTTACTCAGGGAAAAGAACATTAAACCACAAGGAAATCCCATTTTATTCCTATCACACTAACAGAAGTGTAATACCAAATGGGTAAAAATGTGGATAAAAAGGGAACTCTCCATTACTGATGTGCAAGTAAAATTTGATACTTTTGTAAAATAATTTGGCAGTATCTCATAATACTGAAAATATACATACTAGATCACCCAGCAATTGTACACCTAGGTATACATTCTAGATACACCAGTTTATAAGAAAACATTTTTAAGAATGTTCAGTCAAGCATTGTTTCCAAGAGTGAAAAATCCCAAACAACCTAAAGGCTCCTCATCAAGAGACTGGATAAACTGTGGAGTATTCATACAATGGAATACAATATAGCAATTAAAATAAGCAAACTAGAGCTATACTCAGCAACAAATGCTAGAATCAATTTAAGTAAAAAACAAGTCACGGAATGATATATCAGTATAAACAACCTTAAAATGTGCAAAATAATGCTACATATTGTTTATGAATGTGTGTATGTGTATAAATTATACAGACATACATAGGAATAGTAAATATCAAATACAAGATAGTGGTTATCCTTTAGAAGAAAGAAGAGAAATGGGATTAGACAGAATTACACAAAGGGTTTCAATTTTATTTGTAATGCTTTTGTTGCTGATGCACCCGCATTGTATTATCTTCTATATTTTTTTAATACCTGAAATACTTAATAAAAAATCAGATGGAAGAGCAGATTAAATCACCGTATACAGTGATTCAGGATTACATAATTTTTAAAAAATTGACCATTGGCATTGCCATCACTGTCCTACAGACTTGGCTATTATAATAATTAAAAAGTTCAGTAGATTTGAGTGTAAATGGGTACTCTGAACAGTCTTGGAAGTAAGTTTTCTTAAGTGGTTCTATTATTTCACCAGAAATTAGTTTACAAAGAGTGTCAGTATTTTACATATGGTACCCTTCTTCCATAATACACATATCACTTAACAAAGGTATTTCTATGTTCTGAAAGTAGGTCCACATAGAGCTAAGTGCTCCCTTATTCCTGATGTCCATTCATGTGACACTATAAGGAAAAACCTGATTCTGTACTATTTGCTTTATCTAAGGAATAAGTCCCTTCATTCCCACCTATCACAAATCCCACAGTAAAGAAGCAACTTAAGTGCCCATCAACAGATGAATGGATAAAGAATTTGTGAGACACACACACACACACACACACACACACAAATATTACTCAGCCATAAAAAAGAATGAAATTCTGCCATTTACAACAACATGGATGAACCTAGAGGATATTATGCTAAGTGAAAGAAGTCAGACAAAGAAAGACATATACTGTATGTTATCACTTATATATGGAATCTAAAAATATAACAAACAAATGAATATAACAAACAAACAGACTCAGATATAGAGAACAAACTAGTGGTTACCAGTAGGGAGAGAGAAGGGGGAGGGGCAAAATAGGGGGAGGGAATTAAGAGGTAACAAAGTACTATGTATAAAATAAATAAACTACAAAGATATTTAGCACAGGTAATACAGCCAATATTTTATAGTAACTTTAAATAAAATAGCCACAAAAATATTGAATCACTATAGTGTACACCTGAAACTAATATAATATTGTGTATCAACTATACTTCAATTTAAAAAACTGTGTTTTCCTACAAAAAAAATCCTACAATATCAACAAAAACCACCTGAACTCCAAATTACTTAAAATATAACATGACACTCTGAATGAGATGGTAACAAACTCTGATGGGTGTGCTAAATTCTGAACAGCACAGTCAGGGCAAATCAGAAACCCAACTCTAAAGAAGGTGAAGTTTTATATCTGGGGCTTTCCCACATTCTCCATTTACACTAAACTTTATATATTCTTGCTTTTCCCTGTGTAATCCCAGTTTTAAAAAAAACAATGGCTGCTAATCAGGATAACTTCTTAAGGGTGTTTGTATTTTAAAATCGGCTTCTGAATGCAGAAAAGTTTTTGATGGAATGATAGTGGTAGGGGTTTATTTTCTGGATGGGGCTGGCAGGTGGCGACTACCTGTAAGGCCTGTACTCTCTTTTTTTGGTTTTTTTTTTTTTGCAAGGCCTCTACTCTTCACAGGAGCCTGGGTTGTAAATGAAAGAAGAAAGCTTAAATTATGAGGTAGGAGATAGGACAGAAAGAGGCTAATGTACTGGGAAGGACAGTGGTTTTAAAAAAAATGACAGAGGAATAAGTTGATAAAGCAAGTTGAAAAGAGAAAAAACTGTGGTTAGGAAGGTATGAGATGTGTGAGTTAGTAATTCTGGAATAAAATTTGGAGTGATGACAAGATTCAGAATATGACCACAGGAAATGTCTGATTTGGAGTAAAGAATGGCATTGGAAGTGATAAAGCCATGAAGCTAAAAGATTAGGTTGTAAATGAGTGATCTGTGTGGATACAGAGGCAGGAACTGCTTTATATATAAAGACAAATGATGGGATACAGCTAAAAATAGTCAAGCATATTTCTAGTGATCCTTATAAACAAAAGAAAATGGCTCAGAAGTTTTAAGTATGGTTCATCATCACACTACTTCAAAAATATACTTTTCTTTAAAGTGAATATTGACCTCAAATACCTAAAGTATTTGAGACTCCTTAAAAGAAGTGAAGAAATCTTTACTCTTCTAAGAATTTTGTTACTCATTTGCCTTGCAAACCTAACCCAGTCAAGCCCCACATTACAATTTTGATTACATATTGAAAAAAACCTTTTGATTACATATTTGAAAAAAAAAGAAGAAAGCTTATCTCACTCAATATTCTATTTACTTAGCTGCCCAGAGCCTAGCATCCATACTGTCTTAACGGAACCAACTCAAACTAAAGCCATGAGAAAGTATTAGGAATAGGAGCTGGGTGACTGTCTATAAAGTGGTTGCTATTGTACTGCATTAGTCTTCTCTCTGCCACTCCTCTTGTGAAGGATTGCTAGGACCTAATCTAGGCCTGAAGAGCAATAATTTATGACTTTCACCTGCAGAACAGACTATAGTTAAAAACTGTCCTATGCACTTTCTTCCCAGCCCACAAGAATAGATGAAGTATTTTTAAGCACACATGAATAATTTTCAAAATGTTCTGAAAATAGATGGAACTGTTCAAAGTTTTTGAAAACAGAGCAGCGAATTAATGTTAATTGTCTACCTGTAGAGATCAGATTCCAAAAGTGTCAGCTGACGTGCAATTTCTATTGGATGAAGTGTCATGAGATCAAACGTTTCAAACTGTCCTGGTCTGCTGATATGCCATTCAATTGGTGGAGGTGGACTTTCAAAGGTAATATTATGGCTTATTCCATTTGCCTGAGCTTGTTTCTTCCTCTTGATGATCTTAGCAATTGACTCTACCCATTTCTTCATAGCTTTCCCTAGAAAAAGAACACAAACAAAAATGCCCTTTACTTGACAGATATAACTGCAAATCTTCGTATAATCTGTAACTTTCATGCACCTTCATGAAACCCCACTCATGTCCGCCCTCTACTCCTTATGTTATTTCAAAGCAAATCTAAGATATCATATAATTTCATTCATATTTAAGTATTATCTAAAAGTTAAAAACTTTAAAATAACCATAATACCATTATCACGTATAAAAATGACAATATCTTCTTAATATCATCAAATATCTAGTTAGTATTCACATTTCCCTGATCATCTCATGTTTTATTACAGTTAGTTTGTATGAAATAGGATCTGAACAAGATCTACATATTGCATTGAGTCAGTATGTGTCAAGTCTCCTTTCATCTACAGGTTCCCCTTTCATCTCTCATTTTTGCTTGCAATTTATTTGTTGAAATTCAATCACTTGTGGAGTTTTCCAAGTCTGAATTTTGCCAATTCCATCTCTGTGGTATCATTTGCCATGTTTCTCTGTCCCTGTATCTTCTGTAAATCAACACATACAGATTTGATCTGGTCCAGGATAAACTTTCGACATGAATATTTGCAAGACTATTTCTGATAAGAGGCATATAATGTCTCTCTTTTTATGTTACTAGGAGTTGAGAAATGGTAATATTCTCATTCTATCATTCCTTCTTCACTTATTAGTTGCAATGCTTCTTTAAAAACTTTCCCTCATCAACTATTTAGTTATCTTGAGGTATAACTTGTATAGGAAAGGCCTTTAAACAAAATCATTTACTTGCTTTCTTCTAATATGTGTGTGTATTTTCGAAGCTTCTTAGATCACATATACTCTAGTGTCTTCATTAAGAACATTAAGTTAAAAATTAACTTAGTACTATAAACAATTTTAAAGCACACATGATAAAAATGTGTTTTAAACATCTCAAAACTGAAACAAAGGAATCACATTCTCTATTTAAAGTAAAATTTGCCTTGAAGAACAAGCAGGAGATGAAAGAAGCTAGACTTAATTATGGTATTCTTAATTAATGCCTTATACTATCAGAGAAAACATGAATTTTCTTGATTCAACAGCATACATTTGATATGTACATTTGTTTAATATTCACCACCTAGAGTTTCATTTCATGGGCTGTGTTCTGAAACTTCAGGTAGGAAACTCCTATCTTTCAGGTGTCAAAAATACACCAAAAACTTTTCCAGGGGAAGTAAATATTATTTAAGAATCTGTTAACCATTCAAAACTGAAGAATAAGATTAAGGAGGAGAAGAAAACAAATTAAATTACACAAACATTTAATTATTTAAAGGAATGGCAACCATGAAATGAGATAACATTAAAGGGCTTAAATTTACTAAAGAGGACTTCTGACTTCTTAAAAAAAAAAAGATTCTCCTAGGGCTTCCCTGGTGGCGCAGTGGTTGAGAGTCCGCCTGCCGATGCAGGGGGCGTGGGTTCGTGCCCCGGTCTGGGAAGATCCCACGTACCGCGGAGCGGCTGGGCCCGTGAGCCACGGCCGCTGGGCCTGTGCGTCCGGAGCCTGTGCTCCGCAACGGGAGAGGCCGCAGAAGTGAGAGGCCCGCGTACCGCAAAAAAAAAAAAAAAAAAGATTCTCCTAAAAAACTTCAAAAGGCAAGATTTTAACACTTCAGGTGGTTCTAAACACATGTGAGCTCCTTAGAATCTATAAAAATTATTCCAAATGTTATTTCTGCCTTTTAAAAATGAAAAATAGTTTAGCTTCTTAAATTGAAAGTCATAAATTAAAAAAAAAACTCATATGAGACAGAAGATCCAATCAAATCTTCAAATAATATACCTCTTACACTTGAAATGAAGGATTCTAGTCTTTCAAGCAACTCCAAGTCTCTTTCAAAGTCATAAAAATGGTGTTCAACCCAGTGCCGAAACACATTTAAGATCCTGACAAAATGAAAAGAAACACATTTTAGTGAAACCCAAGCATTCAATTATACTTCTTTCACTTCTCTAATGCCATGGTGATACTTCTATATACTAGGGCCAATATAACACTCAAAAGAGTCTCTAATTTCTATTTAACTAATACCTTAAGTGCTTCAGTAATATGAACTGTTTATTATTCAAAAATTATACTTTAAAAAATTTATAAGCATAAAAATCGTGGCTTCTATACTTATCCATTTATGTTCTGGAAAAGTACTTTTTCTTTATTTATATGTAGAAAATTCATACTCTGTCCAATACAAAAGCAACTTTTAAGTTCTTCAATTATATTTTCCACATAAAATGGAAAACCAACTAAGATGTAGTGTATCTGGTTCTAAATTCAAGTGCTATCATCAAATTTCTATGTAATTTACAGGTAGGTTCACATTCTTTTATTTCAAAAGACAAAAATATTTCTGACAGAGAGCTATTTTGTTTTACAGTACCTCAAAAATAATTACTTACAGAGATTTAAGTAATAGAGATTTAAGCAATCTATACAAATAAAACATTCCATTCTCCATCACGAAGATACAGATACTGTATATTAATTACATTAGCATTTTTCCTTCATTATTTCAACGAATATTTCTAGTTTATCTTCCCACCCACTGCCCGCGACCGCAGCAACTGTCAGACAGTAGTTTTTTTCCCAGACTAAGAAACTATTTTAAATTACTAATGGTATCTGTAATAAAACAACCTTAAGTGCCTGGTTGGCTCAGTGGCTTAGCGAGTGTTTCAAATGATCACAAAATTGATAGCTTCTAGGCTAACACTAGTTTTCAAATAACTCTGCTTCCATCCTTTCTACTTCCTAGTTTCTACAGAATCCAATGTAATTTAAAAATTATTATCATGTAAAAGAAAAAAAAACTCATCACTAGATTTCACCAAAATTAAGAAAAGTTAAGATAATCCAAAGACGGGAGAAAATATGTGTAAAACATTTATCTGACAAAAGACTGGCATCCAATCCTACTCAATACACTACTACAACTCCATAATGAAAAGACAACTCAATAAAAAATAGGCAGAAGATTTTAATAGAGTCTTGACCAGATAAATACGAATAGCCAATAACAGACAATAAAAAGTTCTCAACATTGCATCATTGAAAAGATACTAGTTAAAATCATAAAGAGATATCATCACTATACCCCACCTGTTTGGCTAAGGTATGAACACTGACATCACTAAATACTGGTAAGGATAAGGAACAACTGGAACTCTCATAAATTGTTGGTGAGAGTATAATATTGTACAATTACTTTGGGAAAAGATTTGGCAGTTTCTTTTAAAATTAAGCACACACCTACCCTATGACCCAGTCTCCCACTTTGAATTATTTACAAAAGATATATGAAAAAACATGTTCACGAAAGACTTATAAACTTCATAGCAGCTTTAATCATAATAATCAAAAACTGAAAGAACCCAGGTGTCCTTCAGTGGGAAAGTGAATAAAAAAATTGTGGTATATTCATATAATAGAATACCACCTCAGCAATAAAATAGAACAAACACTGATATAAGCAACAACATGCTCAAAAGCATGTTGAGTGAAAGAAGTCGGACACAAAGGAGTATATAATACACAAATCCATTTACATGAAAGTATAAAACAGGTAAAAGTAATCTATATAGGAAATTGAAAGCTGCTTTGGGCAATGAGAACAAAAATTGATTAGAATGGGCATTAGGGAACTTTGCCGGGTGAAAGTAACATCTTATACACCTTGACAGGAGTGTGGATTATAGAGATGTATTTGTTAAAAATTCAAAGTACACTTAAGATGTGTGTGTTTCATTATATACACATTTTACAACAACAGAATAAACAAATACTGAACTGTTAATTATATACAAACTGAAGTATTTAAAGAGAAATGTACTTTGAAATATGTCCCCCAAATTAGATGATTAATGGACCAAGAGAAGGATGATAAATCCATAGATCTGTGATAAAGTAAGGATAGTAAACTGCTAACAGTAGATCTAGGTGGTAGAGTCCTAGGTGGTACAGCTCACTGTAAAATTCTTTCACCTTTGCGTTATGTAAAAATTTTGTAATACAATGTTGGAAAAAGTTACTATCATTATAAAAATTACTATTATTGCTAAAAATCCTTTAATGCTCATAGGCCAAGTTTAATAACTTGGCATGGATTTCAAGGCCACTGACAACTCCGCCCATTCCATGTAGTAATCTCATCTACTACTATCTGCAATACAATTCATTCCTCTTGAGTCATTTTCCTTACCTATTTCCTCTGCACACTACCCTCATTTCTGCCTTCCTGCATTTGTTCATACTATTTCTCACGACTCTGAATACCAACAATCACCTTTCTGCCTATCTATCTAAATCCTACATATCCTTTGGGAGCAATTTCAGATTTTACCTCTTCCAAAATGCTTTCCCTAATTTTCCTGAAATTTTATGAGGCTGTATCTTTCTAAGCCACTTAAACACTTGACATTTAAAGTAGAATAATATACAACTGTTTCATGTATCCCTTTTCCCCAATAAAACTGTAATATCACAGTGGCAAAGAGGATATTCTATGCTCTGTTTTTTTGTTTGGCAGCGCAGCGCAGCATGCAGGATCTTAGTTCCCAAACCAGGGATCGAACCTGTGTCCCCTGTGATGGTAGCATGGAGTCTTAACCACTGCACCACCAGGGAAGTTCCTCTATGCTATTTCTGTATTCACTATAGTTACAAGTACAGGACTGAGAACACAGAAAATGCTTAGAAATAAATACTTAAAGAACATATATGACTGAGAGTCTAATATTATATTCTGCTCTAATATAGCAACCTCATAAATGTGTGCCTCATGTCAAGGGGCTTAATTTGAGTGTGGATTAGTACAAATGCATCACAGCTAGTAGAAAAAAGTTAATTACTTCTTTATGGTTCAGGGGTAAATAAGCTCATCTTCTTAGGCAAAGAATGACATATTAAAAGTTTTGGCTGACAGACATATAGTTGGGAGCACTATCATTCCTCTAAAACTGCATTTATTTGTGGCAATCATCCTGAAAAATAAGCAGTTAATATACTCAGTTTCAAAATGTCAATTTATTCATTAATATTAATCAAGGAAACTTAACATTTACAGGGAAAAAATATTTAGATCATATACAATTAATAAGATATCTCAGTTTTCCCATGGAAAAAGGTAGATAATACTTTGGTTTTCACTTGGACTATAAATAAGCCTAATCAAAGGAGCTTCCACTTTTCAATGCTCAGTGAACACTGAAACAAACAAACAAGCACTGGTTTACAAAGTCAGATATGGATCCTCTCCTGTCACTCCCTTCATATGACCTATCTCAAACTACTTTATCCTGTTAAGTTTCAATTTTCTCTTAAACAAAGTGGAAATAGTAATTGTGTTGTGAGGATGAGATAAAAAAGATAAAGCACTTAGGCACACAGAGTAACCTAACAACCAGCAGATGTTATTATCAGATACATTTTTAGAAATTATTAAACCGATAACCAATAAGGACCTACTGTATAGCACAGGGAACTATACTCACTATCTTGTAATAACCTACAATAGAAAAGAATCTAAAAAAGAAAAAAATATATATATATAAAACTGAATCACTTTGCTGTACACCTGAAACTAACACAAGATTGTAAATCAACTATATTTCAGTAAAAATTTTTTTAAAAAGAAAAAGCATGAAAAAAATAAATTATTGAAATGACACTTTTTAGATAAGTAACAAATGTCTATGTATCTTGTGGGAAAAGAGTGAGGAAAGAACTAGAACTTTCATAAATATTATAAATGGTAAAAAAGCCCAGAATTACTAAATGATCACAATGAGACAACGAAAACAAAAAGGGGGAGGGGGGATTGACAATAGGCAAATGAAATTTTCATATGAAATTTTATTATTTTTATTTATTAGGTACCCTGATCTGCAAGCATAACATATCACATGCTAGAGATATCTGATGCATATAACACAGTATATTTTAATAATTAAATTTCTTCAGGGAATTAAGAGTAGCTGCACATAAAAAGAACTTTGGAAGTTTAATTTAAACTGCTATGAAATTAATAATACCTACATCTGAATTAAGAGGTAAAAACTTTTGTGCTAACTATGTATTGAAAATTGAATGGCACATAAAAAAATATAATATTCAGGCCAAACCTAAGTTGTACTGGTTGGACGTATTCCTTGCGAAACCTTTTAAGGTCTGCACTGATTGGCTGCTCCCCTTTCTCTACTGCCAATTTATCTGCTTCAGTAGGTTCTGGCTCTGGAATTTCAAATCTAAGAAGAAAAGCAAAATGAGAGAAATTTTTTGTTGTTCATACAGAAATGAGAAAGATTTCAAATACAGTAGAAAAAATATTTTAACTAACCAACCTTCTTTACTACCATTTATGTGAAAAGTGCAATTACTGATAAACTTCTCTTGAAGTATTACATACTACAAAAAACTGCCCTTTGTCTATAGTACTAAATACTTATATTCTTACTTTTATCAAAAAAAAGTTTAATAACTAGCATTGACCAACATACGAAAGGTCAGTGGAAAAGATCCAAGAAAAGAATCTATGAAGAGTATGACCTCTTTAAAGAACATAACAGAGATACCTTATCTAATAATCTGTCCTTAATATTTAATTTATTAAAATGAAAGTAAATTTCCTAAAATAAGTGAACATAAATCCAAAGAGAAGTCCCACTCTGAATTTTAAATATTATTTAAAAAACATAACTAAGTGGATAAGGTAAAAAAATCAAAGTTAAAAAAAAAAAACCTTCCCCAACCATAGGAAATATAGCTAAAATATGTCTAACACGTGCTTTCCTTATTTTGGACATGGAAAGGCAGCTAAGTAAATCTTCATAGCACATTATACTAACTCAGTCTGCTATACTTAGTTTCATGGAACAACATAATGATAGAGGTCCAGATAAAATTCTGGTAGTTAAGTTTGAAAATGTAAAACAAAAATTATTTTGAAGTCCATATACTATCATTCAACCTATAAAGCATTTAAAGTACCACTAACATACTCAGTAAAAAAAAGTCAATCCAAAACTTAATTTTAAAAAATTAATCATAATAAAGAAAATTTTAATTTTTTTAGGTCTAATAATGATACTGTATTATGGTTTTAATAAGGACACTTATCTTTTAGAAATACAAAATGGGAATATTTACAGATGAAATATGTTGCCAAGGATTTACTTCAAAATAATCCTGGAATTAGGGTGTTCAAGTCAGTATGGAAACAGATGAAACATGAGTTGATAATTATTGAAGTTGGATGATTGATAAATGGGGCTTATTATGTTCTACTTACTCGTTTATGTTTTAAAATTTTCCATGGTAAAAAGTTTGTTTCAGAAGTAAAAAGTCTCTTTCAAGGAAGTATTGTTTTATTGAATAGAAAAAATTTCATTAAAATTCATAGTTTTTTTATCCTGTAAAAATGGGTCTTTCTGATTACCACTATAAATATTGCTAAGATCTGTTATAAACAGGGATTTCAGTAAGTATGCTGCTTGAAGAGAATAGTAATACTGCAAATTTAATGTCAAATAAATTATGTTCAAAAACTACCTGAGGACATACTAGATACCTAGCACTTTGCAAGGTACAAAACAGTTAACTTTAAAAAAAATTTAAATATAAATGAAATATTTTTCTTACCGTTCAATCAGTAAGCTTAGCAATTCCTGTGGTTTACAAAATGAACGATACGTAGTAAGAAAAGTGCGAACAAAATTGGGATCTGAAAAGATAGAGCATAAAACAGGTTGCATATTCAATTTATTCAGATTAATTAATTCAAAGTACCATATTTTGGAGGGGTTCCTTCCTTACATACCTGCATACATGTGATATGTTAACCTTTCAATTAATTTCACCACAGTTCCTCCTTTAATAATGGGGATTCCACTTCTACTTTGCAAGTTGTCTTCAAAAACAATGTTTTCCTCAGAGTCTTTTACCACAAAACGATACACTTCAGGACTCGGTAATCTAAGTGGTTGTTCATTTTCTTCCTTCAGTAATACTGAATCTAGCATTCGATCTAGAGTACTACGATAATGAAGAGAAATAAGTGCTGCCATCCAATTATTTTTCTCTTCAGCAGACTTAGCAGCAAATATTATGCTGTTTTCATCTTTGGATACTAATTCAAAAGCATGTTTGCACTCACAAGTATCTTCTTTATCACATATTTGTATTTTCCTCATGACAAATTTTTCTTTTAATCTGTATTCTGCACTACTGTATCCTGGAAGGCGTGACTGGCTATGATTGGGTTTGCAGCTAATCATTAAGCCATCAAAGAGAAAAATGTGCCGTTCGTGTTTAGCACCAATTCTTGTCAATGGGCCTTCCATAATAAATTCATTACAACACTGTCCAATATCTTTGCCTTCCCATCCATCTATGTTTTTCTGAATTTCATTCATTTTTTTAATAGCCAGGTGCTTGCTTCTTAATTGACGATTATAAAAAGGGCAAACAGGATCCCTAAAAAAACAGCAACAACAACAACAAAAAACCCAGATAAATTTAGCTTATTCAATGGTTAAGCAACCTTAATTGCCTTAGGTATGAACTACCTCAAATCAAGTGACAAAAATATTAAATAACTAAACACTAGATTTTGCACACAGCATTTACTCGCTTCTAACTTTGCCACTAAATAATACATGCCTCAATTTCATTATTGTGAAAGAGAAACAGCAGAGGCTCTATATATCATTCTTAATGCCATAAGAATTAAAATGAAAATAACACTAAATTTCTTATATAAATGATACAAAAATTATTTAATGTATCTTTTAAAAATTTTATTAAATATATCTTAACAATGCCAATTTTAAAAGACTAAAGGACAAAAGAAAAATGTAAAACAAAACTATAACTTTCAAGAATGCAACTATCACTGTAAGTTACACTTCTTTAGAAAACCAGACATCAGGCGTAAGAGAAGTATTCCATAAGCATTCATATTTTCAAAAGTTTGGAATTACCCAGGTCGGCGTCTAGGTGAATACTGCTTGTAAATTCGGTCCATACTACCTTGGAGATTCATAAGAGCAGTAATAGCTTGGTTCAAACATTCTCTGTCTTCATGCTCTTCACTACATGCTTTCAATTGCTAAGAAAAACCAAAAAGAAAAATTAAACCTGCATTGGTCAATTCTTTCCCTTTCTCATAATTAGAGGAAGCAGCAACAAATATTATGAACTCTCAAAAGAATTTTAAATACACTTAATAAAAACAACTATAATTTTATATAATTATGTATATACCTCCTGATCCTTCAAACCAGCCCTCTTTCTACATATGTAAATACAACACAGATATTACTACCATTACAATCAGGAAAAAAAAAAAAAAAGCAACTGTGATAACTATTTGGACATTTTCCAGATATATCAAAATAGTTTAAAACATGCAAAGCATGAAATTTACAAATTATTTTATTTATGAGTAACTATGAACAGAGAAAAACACGTATTACTCCACATTCTCTAATGACTAAATTCTTAAGTTTTAAAGATTTCTAAAAGCTTGCATGTCTTTGTGATACAACATAATCAAGTATGCTAACTTTAGCAATTCAATCTACCATAAACTTTCCTACAAACAGCATCACACAAAGATTCAACTGATATTTTTTACATCGTAAAGTTCAACTATTCTAGTAAACATCAAGAAACCATGAAAGTTAATATCCTATCTTACTGATCTTAGAAATAAGATTTATAATTACAAATTGCGTTATTCATCCTAACAACTCTGGCTTTATTTCATTTAACCAAAAACTTCTCCCATAGCTCAGTCTCAAAATGGAAGAAAATTCATCTTATAATAAATAATTCAGATTGGATGATGCGCCAGTGTTTTTCTTTTCTTTTCTTTTTTTTTTTTTGCGGTACGCGGGCCTCTCACTGTTGTGGCCTCTCCCATTGCGGAGCACAGGCTCCGGACGCGCAGGCCCAGCGGCCATGGCTCACGGGCCCAGCCACTCCGCGGCATGCGGGATCCTCCCGGACCGGGCACGAACCCGTGTCCCCTGCATCGGCAGGCGGACTCTCAACCACTGCGCCACCAGGGAAGCCCGCGCCAGTGTTTTAATTTGTTTGACAGAAGAATTCAAAGTGGAGCATTATACAGAGATTATGCAGATACAAATTTATATGAGAATACATGAGAATATGGAAAAATCATGTGAGAATATGGAAAAATTACAATTGCTTCAGAAAACTTTAAAAAATTTAAGTGTATTTCATGATCTTAAACTACCTCACTAGAAATTTTATGACAAATTTTCCTTATATTCCAAGAACAATCTGAAAACCATTCAGCAATGGTTCCCTTTCCTCAGCAAGGAACCGAATGGATACTGTTTAAGTACTAGGTCCATTAACTTTCATTTATATGTCTAGAAATTATTCTCTAAAAAACAAAATTCTCTCTATATAGAGCACAGAGCCATCTGATATTTTTTAAGATACATATAAAAGTCTTGCTATCAAAGATTTGCAATATAAATAATTTAAGTGACTACCATCGGAAGTAAAACCTTCATCCTCTAGATTTAAGAAACAGAAAATTTAAAAGGAAAAAGAGACAAAAAACCACAGGAAGTTTGAAAAATGATCTTCACTCAATCATTCTGACTTCTAAAGGTGAAAATTACTACCAAATCACTTATTTTGCTGTTTCAAAGATTTCTTACAAAAAGATTCTTTTCAGCTCCACTCTAAAATACTTCCGTAGTAAATACGGACACTGATGACATAAAATGCTTAATTATAGTTTTATTCTTATTGCTTTTGTTGATCCAAATTTCCAAATTATCACTAATGAGATTCTACCAAAATGAGAACTGCTTTTCAATTTACATGTATGAGGATACTAAATTTCTACTGTCTACTTGGTCTTAAGGCTGCTCAAACTCTTCCACATAAATGGCCTTGTCATTTCTAAATATCCATGAAGAATTACAGGCTGTCAAAGAGAAAAAAACCTTCAGGATGATTTCTTGGTGATATAAGTATACAAAACAATGGCTTTCTTTGGCGTAAATGTAGTCCAATAATTTGCTAAACGTTTCTTGAATTTTTGGCAGTGAGATTCAACAAACAACAGATTAATGAATATCCAAGCTAATTCTCTATAGCTGTCTGAGAGAATGTATTCTTACAGTGACACGGAAGTTACCACACTGAACTGCCTTGCAAGTTAAGTCATGCTCTTTCACACTGCTGTGGCCTTCTACCTATCTGCCTCTGCTCCTCCTTATCTACCTGGTGAATTCAGCCTCTATGATACAGTTCAAATGCCTCCTCCCTATGAAGCTCTTTCCTTTTTTCTCCCCCCTTAAGTTTTCTCTTTTGAAATAATATCAAATTTGTAGAAAAGCTATAAAAGTAATACAACTGCTGTATACTCGAGTCACCAGTTTTTGTTTTTTTAATAAATTTATTTGTTTATTTTTGGCTGCGTTGGGTCTTCTTTGCTGCACGCGGCCTTTCTCTAGTTGGGCCAGCGGGGGCTACTCTTCCTTGCAGTGTGCGGGCTTTTCATTGTGGTGGCTTCTCTTGTTGAGGAGCACAGGCTCTAGGCGCGCGGGCTTCAGTAGTTGCAGCACGTGGGCTCAGTAGTTGTGGCTCGCGGGCTCTAGAGCGCAGGCTCAGTAGTTGTGGCGCACGGGCTTAGTTGCTCCACGGCATGTGGGATCTTCCCGGACCAGGGCTCAAACCCATGTCCCCTGCATTGGCAGGCAGATTCTTAACCACTGCACCACCAGAGAAGCCCTGGGTCACCAGTTTTTAACACTTTGCCACATAGGCTTCATCATTCAGTGTGTGAGTGTATGTGCATTTTCCCCCTGAACTATCTGAGAGTAGTTTGTGATACAGTCCTCTCAGTTCCTTGCTGAGGAAGGTGAACCATTGCTAAATGGTTCTGAGATTGGTTTCGAAATATCAGGAAAATTCAAATATATCACAAACTACTCTCAAATAGTGTTATTCCCCTTTACTCCTTTGATATTTCAGCAATGTGTCTTAGAACAAAAATTCTTTTACAGTATAGTGATCAACTTCAGGAAATTTAACTTTAGTAATGTTCTGTAATCTAATTTACAGTGCATATCCAATTTAGTTAATGTCTCAATCCTGTCCTTTAGTGCAATTCCCCCCCAATACAGGATGCAGTCAGTGTGTACTTAGCTATCATGTTTCTACTGTCTCTTTTAATCTGTAGTAGTTCCTCAGCATTTGCCTTTTATGGCTCCCCCAATTAAATAACACCAACACACCAGAATAGTAGGATAAACCTCTGCATACCCAACACTCATAAATTTTTTTCTAACTTTCCTAGACAGAGGTTAGTTACTCCTGACTCAGTAATCCCA
Source organism: Globicephala melas (assembly GCF_963455315.2). NCBI lineage: Eukaryota > Metazoa > Chordata > Mammalia > Artiodactyla > Delphinidae > Globicephala > Globicephala melas. Next base: position 127,484,905 of record NC_083315.2, read on the forward strand.
CTGAACTACTTCTATTACGCACTTATTATATTGCCATTATTTGTCTGATGTTCATCTTCTTTACTAAACCATGAACTCCTTAAAGCTTGGGGATATATTTTATTCATTTTTAGTACAGTACCCACACATGGTAAGTACCCAATAGGGTAATCAGAAAGAGTGACTGCTGTATAACTACTTATTATTTTGTTAAGTGTTCAGACAAATAACGACAATGAACATTTATTAAGTTCTTATTCTGTGCATGCTCTTTTATGCATTAGCTTATATAATGTCTGTTACAACTCTGTAAGATAGGTACTATTATTATACACATGTCACAGATGAAGAAACTGAGACACCCAAGATAAGTGGCAGAGTCTATATTCAAACCCAGGAACTTTGACTCCAGGGTCCAGGCTTTTTGCCATACTACTACACCGCCTCTCTCCAATGACACAAAACACAATTATGCAAAATACTGAACTATGACAAAATCTGGTGAACGCGAGTTAAAGGAGATCCCCTCTACCTTAAAAACAAACTGGGTAATTACACAGTTTAAGAAATAAAATGAAGTAAGTGTGCTTTGGAAAAGAGGTCAAAGAGAATAAATGCCCTTACAATATATGCTTAAGCTAAGTAAAGTGGAAGTGATCTTTCATTAATGTGTAGTACCTTATGAATTTGACTGAAGAATATATTCCTTGCTTAACTGATAATCATTATTCTCCTTAGTTGTGTATATGTGTACCCTGCACTTCACGTAAGTTTTTTGTTAACTCTTATGAGACTTCACTGAAATACTTACCATGCTTCTCTTGAATTTCTATAAAATGCTGTATCTGTTATAGACATGTGTGCCTAAAGCAAGGGAAATTATAATAAATTATGAATTTGTCTCAAATTCATTATGCTGGGAATTCAGTTTAGATGTGAAATATATGTGATCAATTCTCTTTTGATAGTAATAAACTTCTCTCTAGATTTTCATAAAAATAGAATTTTAGTAATTTGGTGGGAAATTCAGCTCATTAAAACCTATCACTTTTCTTTATGTGATCTTTTAAAATGTGTATTATCTTCCTTTAGATGTCCTTGAGTGATGTTTCAGTACTGAAAGAGTGAATATTATGCAGTAAAATATTCCTCATCCTTTTTTTCAAGAGTCCGAACATTTCTTCCAAATAGACATTATCTCAAGTTCTTGATGTTATAAATACATTTACACACACACAGGAATGCAAAGAAACTGACAGAGTAATTGTTACATAATGTTAACCATTAGCAAATTTAGATGAAGGGAGTTTACTATACGATTTTTGTAACTTTTTTTCTATGTTTTTCAAAGTAAAAGGTTAAAAAAAAGTATTACTAAAGAAGCAATTTCAATTGTCTCACTGAAATATTGGCTTACCTTTCCCAATGAACCTCACTGAAGTCATTAATAATAGGTCTTCCTGTTAAGCTTTAAACTAAATTAAGATGGATTAAGTTCTCGAGAGGCGAATTTTTATTCTTTCCATTACTAAATTTCCAGAGAATGACCAGAGTTAGAGAGTAAAAGAATGTTACTTAGCTTTGAATAAATCAATTCCTAAGTGAGAGTCAGTATGTTCTTAGTAACAGAAGGATAAACACAGATTTTTTTCTTAGAATATAAGAAGTGTATTATAAAGATACTTATAAATCAGGAAATGAATTTGTTATTTCTTCTTCCTCTTACATAAGGATTGAAATACATATTAAGGAAAAAATCTAAAGTTTATCTGAGAAAAATAAAGAAAATGAAAGTAGTTTATGAGTAACCCCAGAGGGGTTTAAATTGGAAAAGGCCAAAAAAAGAAACCTATTACCTATAAAATGAACTTTAAAGTATTGCTATAAATAATAATAACCTAGGACTTCCCTGGTGGTGCAGTGGTTAAGAATCCACTGGGTTCGCGCCCTGGTCCAGGAAGATTCCACATGCTGGGGAGCAACTAAGCCCGTGAGCCACAACTACTGAAGCCTGCGCACTTAGAGCTGGAGCTCCGCAACAAGAGAAGCGACCTCAATGAGAAGGCCATGCACCGCAACGAAGAGTAGCCCCTGCTCGCTGCATCTAGAGAAAGCCTGCGCACAGCAACGAAGACCCAACACAGCCAAAAATAAATAAATAAAGCAAACAAACAAATAAATAAATAAGGATTTTAAAAAATAATAATAATCCAACAACATACTGTAAAATAATTTCAGGAAAACTATATATGATATCCTCTAATTTCTCATTATGTAGTTGTTTTGTGTTTTTCTATCTTGCTTATCATAAACTCTGATTCTGGGAAATAAAACTCAAATAATATTTAAATATTATGTCCACAAATAAATCTCCCTTGGTATATGACTGGGGCAGATATTTCAAATTAAAACTGGCTTAAAACTGCTGCAGGACTGCGTTTTCTATTCCCAAAAGACTATGATAGCCTTAAGTCACACTGGTCGAGGCTTCTTTTATAGGTTCTCATCCCAAAGTAAGTTCAACGTGAAATGAAGTTTCCTTTGGATGAGTACTTGAGCCCAAACAGTATCACAAAAAGGCAATCAACAGAATGAGAGAGTATTTACAAATGACAGATCTGATAAGGTACTAATATTCAGAATATATAAAGAACTCCTATAATACAACCACAAAAATACAAACAACCCAAATTAAAAATGGGCAAAGGACTTGAACAGACATTACTCCAAAGAAGATATACGAATGGCCAACAAGCAAATGAAAAAATGCTCACCGTCACTAATAGGGAAATGCAAGTCAAAACCACAATGAGCTACCACCTCACATCCATTAGGATGGCTACTATCAAAAAACAAAAATACTGAAAATAACAAGTGCTGGCAAGGATGTGGAGAAATTGGAATGCGTGTGTGCTGTTGGTGGGAATATAAAATGGTATAAAGCTGCTATGAAATACTGTACAGTGCTTCCTCAAAAAATTAAAAATAGGGGCTTTCCTGGTGGCACAGTGGTTGAGAGTCTGCCTGCCAATGCAGGGGGCACAGGTTCGTGCCCCGGTCCCGGAAGATCCCACATGTCGCGGAGCGGCTAGGCCCGTGAGCCATGGCCGCTGAGCGTGCGCGTCCGGAGCCTGTGCTCCGCAATGGGAGAGGCCACAACAGTGAGAGGCCCATGTACTGCCAAAAAAAAAAAAAAAAAATTAAAAATAGAATTACCCTATGCTCCAGCAATTCCACTTCTGGGTATATATCCAAAAGAATTGAAAGCAGAGTCTCGAGGACATATTTGTTCACCGATATCTGTAGCAGTATTATTTACATAAGCCAAAAAGTAGAAGCAACCCAAGTGTCCAACACTGGCTGTATAGCAATATACTTAAGTCTACTGAACCGTACACTTAAAATTGTTAAGATGGTAAATTTCATGTTATGCTTTACCACAATTAAAAACAAAATGTTATTAAAAGGAACAGTATAACAGTCAGAACAGATATAAAAGTAAAAAGCAGTTTCTAATCTGACCATGTGATAATCCTCTTTGCTTCTGTCTAGAATTAGTCCTTATTTTGTATTTTTCAAAATGCATGTCATAATCTATTGAATTATGACATGAACGAATCCTTTTTTTAAAAATGAAAGAAACAGAATAGAACAGAATATAGTACATGAATATACTGCATGAAATGCTAAGTAGTGTTTCAAAACACTTTCTGTTTCTTGTGTGTGTATACACGCATGTATACAGCATCATCGTGATGCTTAATGTGTTTCTTCTCTTTTTTTTTTTTGTCATATACCATTATCATTGCATCCTTTATTCACCAACGCTCCCAATATAGCACTCAAGACACTCCTCTGCAATTTTAAGTTCTGGGAACTATTCAATTATTCACTTACATTTTTCAAAGGCTTTTCTATTTGGGAAAACAGTAAGTTAATTCATATTGAGATATATTTTAACATATAACCAAAGTGCCTGACATACTGTATTCTAAAAATTTTGTGTTTAAACATTGTAAGTGTAATATAACTGTTTATGCATATATAATAATTTAATATACATACATAAATTAACATATATAAATATATGTATATACATGGAAATTGATATTATAACTCATAAAACATCACTAATTAGCAACCTTAATATTGCCCATGTAAGAAAACTGTAATTAAGGAAAGATAAGTGAAATTTCCAGTGTAGCCCTCCTAATAAAATATGGAGCATAAGTTTAAACACAGCCCTTTAAGGTGGGTAACATCTGAGGATGTTTGCAGGTATTCTTTCCACTTATCACCCTCACTCTCCTCACCCCAAGCCTCAAAAATTGAGAAAGAAATGCCAATATTTTCAGTGCCTTTAACCATGTATATATCTCAATTTTTTTTACTCTAGGCAATGAAAAATGTTAAGAACGTGTCTTCACTTATACTACTTTGAACTGATTGGAAGTAAAATGTGACAGTGTGAGAAATGCAGTAAATGTACAATTCACATGAATGTATTTCTGACTATGGATTATTCCAACTGTATAACATATAGACTGATTCCCACAGGACAATAATGCTATAAATAAGTGGGTCACTCTCTAGAATACCTCTAGAATAAGGTCCTTCTGATCCCACTAATTGAGTCATATACTTACCAAGAATCAGTAGTACATGTTTCCAAACATGTATGACACTTGTGCTTATGCTATTATGTAATTTAATTACTATATAAGTTAAAGAAATATGAGTATAAAATATTTATATGAAAACTCAAATCAAATAATTTTAAAGCAAGTCTTTTTAAAAGCTATAGGGAGATTGGTTCAAGATGGCAGAGTAGAAGGACATGCTCTCACTCCCTCTTTCGAGAACACCAGAATCCCAACTAACTGCTGAACAATCATCAACAGGAAGACACTGGAACTCACCAAAAAAGATACCCCACCTCCAAAGACAAAGGAGAAGCCGCACTGAGACGGTAGGAGGGGCGCAATCACAATAAAATCAAATCCCATAACTGCTGGGTGGGTGACTCACAAACTGGAGAACAATTATACCACAGAAGTCCACCCACTGGAGTGAAGGTTCTGAGCCACACATCAGGCTTCTCAACCTGGGAGCCTGGAAACGGGAGGAGGAATTCCTAGAGAATCAGACTTTGAAGGCTACTGGGATTTGACTGCAGGACTTTGGCAGGACTGGGGGAAACAGGAGACTCCACTCTTGAAGGGCACACACATCGGGACCCAGGGGAAGGAGCAGTGACCCCACAGGAGACTGAACCAGATCTACCTGCTAGTGTTGGAGGGTCTCCTGCAGAGGCAGCGGGCAACTGTGGCTCACCAAGGGACAAGAACACTGGCAGCAGAAGTTCTGGGAAGTGCTCCTTAGCATGAGCCTTCCCAGAGTCTGGCATTAGTCCCACCAAAGAGCTCCAGGCCAAACAACCAACAGGGATGGAATCCAGCCCCACCCATCAGCAGTCAAGGGGATTAAAGTTTTAATCCCACCAGAGCAACAGCCAGCTCTACCATCCACCAGTCCCTCCCATCAGGAAACTTGCACAAGCCTCTTAGATAGCCTCATCAACCAGAGGGCAGATAGCAGAAGCAAGAACTACAATCCTGCAGCCTGTGGAACTAAAACCACACTCACAGAAAGACAGACAAGATGAAAAGGCAGGGGGCTATGTACCAGATGAAGGAACAAGATAAAACCCCAGAAAAACTACTAAATGAAATCCAGAAAAAGAATTCAGAATAATGATAGTGAAGATGATCCAAGACCTCAGAAAAAGAATGGAGGCAAAGATCGAGACGATGCAAGAAATGTTTAACAAAGACCTAGAAGAATTAAAGAACAAACAAACAGAGATGAACAGTACAATAACTGAAATGAAAAATGCACTAGAAGGAATCAATAGCAGAATAACTGAGGCAGAAGAACAGGTAAGTGACCTGGAAGAGAGAATGGTGGAATTCACTGCTGCGGAACAGAATAAAGAAAAAAGAATGAAAAGAAATGAAGACAGCCTAAGAGACCTCTGGGACAACATTGAACACAACAACATTCGCATTATAGGGGTCCCAGAAGGAGGAGAGAGAAAGGACCAGAGAAAATGTTTGAAGAGATTATAGTCGAAAACTTCCCTAACATGGGAAAGGAAATAGCCACCCAAGTCCAGGAAGCACAGAGAGTCCCACACAGGATAAACCCAAGGAGAAACACGCCGGGACACATAGTAATCAAATTGGCAAAAATTACAGACAAAGAGAAGTTATTGAAAGCAGCAAGGGAAAAACGACAAATAACATACAGGGGAACTCCCATAAGGTTAACAGCTGATTTCTCAGCAGAAACTCTACAAGCCAGAAGGCAGTGGCATGATATACTTAAAGCAATGAAAGGGAAGAACCTACAACCAAGATTACTCTACCCAGCAAGGATCTCATTCAGATTCGATGGAGAAATCAAAAGCTTTACAGACAAGCAAAAGCTAAGGAATTCAGAAGCACCAAGCAAGCTTTACAACAAAAGCTAAAGGAACTTCGCAAGGCAGGAAACAGAAGAGAAGGAAAAGACCTACAATAACAAACCCAAAACAATTCAGAAAATGGTAATAGGAACAGACATATTGATAATTACCTTAAATGTAAATGGATTAAATGCTCCAACCAAAATACACAGACTGGCTGAATGGATACATAAACAAGACCCGAACATATGCTGCCTACCAGAGACCCACTTCAGACCTAGGGACACATATAGACAGAAAGTGAGGAGATGGAAAAAGATATTCCATGCAAATGGAAATCAAAAGAAAGCTAGAGTAGCAATACTCATATCAGATAAAATAGACTTTAGGGCTTCCCTGGTGGCACAGTGGTTGGGAGTCCGCCTGCTGATGCAGGGGACACGGGTTCGTGCCCTGGTCCAGGAAGATCCCACATGCCACGAAGCGGCTGGGCCCGTGAGCCATGGCCACTGAGTCTGCGCGTCCGGAGCCTGTGCTCTGCAATGGGAGAGGCCACAACAGTGAGAGGCCCGCGTACCGCAAAAAAAAAAAAAAAAAAAAAAGACTTTAAAATAAAGAATGTTACAAGAGACAAGGAAGGACACTACGTAATGATCAAGAGATCAATCCAAGAAGAAGATGTAACAATTTTAAATATATATGCACCCAACACAGAAGCACCTCAATACATAAGGCAACTGCTAACAGCTCTAAAAGAGGAAATCGACAGTAATGCAATAGTAGTGGGGGACTTTAACACCTCACTTACACCAATGGACAGATCATCTAAACAGAAAATTAAAAAGGAAACACAAGCTTTAAATGACACAATAGACCAGATAGATTTAATTGATATTTATAGGACATTCCATCCAAAAACAGCAGATTACACTTTCTTCTCAAGTGCGCACAGAACATTCTCCAGGATAGATCACATCTTGGGTCACAAATCAAGCCTCAGTAAATTTAAGAAAATTGAAATCATATCAAGCATCTTTTCTGACCACAACGCTATGAGATTAGAAATCAATTACAGGGAAAATAATGTAAAAAACACAAACACACATCTATGGTCAACTAATCTATGACAAAGGAGGCAAGGATATACAATGGAGAAAAGACAGTCTCTTCAATAAGTGGTGCTGGGAAAACTGGACAGCTACATGTAAAAGAATGAAATTAGAACACTCCCTAACACCATACACAAAAATAAACTCAAAATGGATTAAAGACCTAAATGTAAGGCCAGACACTATAAAACTCTTAGAGGAAAACATAGGAAGAACACTCTTTGATATAAATCACAGCAAGATCTTTTTTGATCCACCTCCTAGAGTAATGGAAACAAAAACAAAAATAAACAAACGGGACCTAATGAAACTTAAAAGCTTTTGCACGGCAAAGGAAACCATAAACAAGACGAAAAGACAACCATCAGAATGGGAGAAAATATTTGCAAATGAATCAACGGACAAAGGATTAATCTCCAAAAAATATAAACAGCTTATGCATCTCAATATTAAAAAAACAAATAACCCAATCCAAAAATGGGCAGAAGACCTAAATAGACATTTCTCCAAAGAAGACATACAGATGGCCAAGAAGCACATGAAAAGCTGCTCAACATCACTAATTATTAGAGAAATGCAAATCAAAACTACAATGAGGTATTTGTTATCAATGCTTTATTAAAAAAAAAAAAAAAAACTACAATGAGGTATCACCTCACACCAGTTAGAATGGGCATCATCAGAAAATCTACAAACAACAAATGCTGGAGAGGGTGTGGAGAAAAGGGAACCCTCTTGCACTGCTGCTGGGAATGTAAATTGATACAGTCACTATGCAGAACAGTATGGCAGTTCCTTTAAGAACTAAGAATAGAATTACCGTATGACCCAGCAATCCCACTACTGGGCATATACCCAGAGAAAACCATAATTCAAAAAGACACATGCACCCCAATGTTCACTGCAGCACTATTTACAATAGCCAGGTCATGGAAGCAACCTAAATGCCCAACAACAGACGAATGGATAAAGAAGATGTGGTACATATATACAATGGAATATTACTCGGCCATGAAAAGGAATGAAATTGGGTCATTTGTAGTGACGTGGATGCATCCAGAGACTGTCATACAGAGTGAAGTAAGTCAGAAAGAGAAAAACAAATATCGTATATTAACGCATATATGTGGAACCTAGAAAAATGGTAGAGATAAACCGGTTTGCAGGGCAGAAATTGAGACACAGATGTAGAGAACAAATGTATGGACACCAAGGGGGGAAAGTGGTGGCGGGTGAGGTGAGGGTGGGATGAATTGGGCGATTGGGATTGACATTTATACACTGATGTGCATAAAATGCATGACTAGTAAGAAAAGAAAGAAAGAAAAAAAGGTATAGGGAAGATAATCATAAAAGATTTGGAAAAATTATAAATACTTAAAAGATATCTGCACTCAGATTGCTTTACAAGCATCTTCAAGTTTATGTACCATCTAAAAGAAAGGGAAAATAGAAATCATAGAAGATACTTTTTGTACTTAAGCAAGATTCATACTCAAAGAAAAAGTTTTACCCCAAGTCAACAGATTAGCATATAAATACATATAAATGTTCATTTGTAGGGGTTTTGTGTGTATGTATTTATTGAAATAAAATATGCATATTTCTTTTTTATGATTCTTTGCCTTATTTTTAATTAACTGACCAACTACTAGTCCCAGTCACAACGGCTAAGAGTACTTGGAGTCCAGTAATTAATTGGTAGTAAAAGTAGCTGTGGCCTCAGGATGAGTCAGGGCATCATAGTCAATGTCTGATTTTAGATTCAGATCTCAGAGATTTTAAAAATCAATCATCCAGATAGGAGAAAAAAGTAAGCTTCAATTATAGTCAAGCCGGGATTTTTAAATGTTGGCAAATATTAGAAGGCAACTCTAAGACTAATGATAGGACTTCCAATTAGACATGAACATTCTCTAAAAATTTTTAGGAATCTAAATATACATCTGGGGCTGCTAATGTATTAGTCGTACGAAGCCTACACACAATAGATCTCATCAGTGAAACTAAACTCTTAGAAAAAATATGGAATATACTAAGTTTTAATTAATGCACAACAACAAGAAAAACAAATAGAAATATGAAATGCAAAGACAAGTCACAGAAGATATTTACAGTGGCAAAAGATTTGAATAACCCTATAAAAGGTTATCAAAAAGGCCAATAAACATATACCCAACCACATTAATAATCAAGAAAATACAAATTAAAAACACCGCATACCATTATAAATACACCATATGACAGAAATTTTAAAATATGAAAATATGCATAAAGAGACATCACCTGCATTCTGGTAGGAGTATAAACTGTAAAACCCACGTTGGAAAACTGTTTGACATCATCTATTAAATCTGAAAATATGCACACCCTATGACCAAGCAATTCCAACCCTGAGTATATACTCTAGAGACACAAAATGCATGCACATGTGTACCAAGAGATATAAAGAGAATGTCCATAGCAAGTGTTATCAGTAATAGCAAAAAACTGTTGTTCTGGGGCTTCCCTGGTGGCGCAGTGGTTGAGAGTCCACCTGCCGATGCAGGGGACACGGGTTCGTGCCCCGGTCCAGGAGGATCCCACATGCCGCGGAGCGGCTGGGCCCGTGAGCCATGGCCGCCGAGCCTGCGCATCTGGAGCCTGTGCCCCGCAACGGGAGAGGCAGCAACAGTGAGAGGCCCGCGTACCGCAAAAAAAAAAAAACAAAAACAAAAAAAACTGTTGTTCAACCAGGAAAGGATAAATAAATCATGGTTTATTCAAACAATGGAAGAAAATTAAACTAGAACAACATACAACCACATCAATGAATCATACAAATATAACTTTGAAAGAAGATAAAAGACACAAACTAATATATATAATTTGATCCAATTGATTAAAAAGTTCAGAAACAGGCTACATATATTTCTAGTGATATACACATAGGTGGTTAAAGTAAAGAAAAGCAAAAAAGTAATTACCATTAAAGTCAGGGTAGTGGTTTACCTCTGGTGTGTTTACGCATTACATTTATTTATTATAAAACATGTTTATGTTTTTATACTTTTCTCTATGTATATATCATAATAAAGTTTATACTACATATTAGAACTTTAGGAATTCAATATATTTTTATGTGTACTGATCTTTAAAAAGAGTTCAACTTTTACCATAACTTTATTTTTTAATTTGTTGCTTGGTTTCTAGCTATTACACTGCATACTGCATGTGGAAAAGGTGTCAACTTTAAAGCGTTTTTCTTGACAAGTTATAACAAGATGGAAGTTTAGAACAATGCTATACATAAAAGTTATTAATTACTTATATAAAATAAGAGTTAAACCATTGTTGCTGTGTCTCCAAAATATAATTTTTAAAAAGTCAACATTTTTATGATGTTATTACTTTGAGAATTTATATTATCAAATGATAAAGATACATTTTACTCTATCTACCACTTGGAAATGATATGAAGGTAAAAAATATAGGCGTTTCTCTATGGTCTGTGGAAAGAAGGGAGACATTTAAGATACTTTACTTTTATGAATAAAAAGTATGGAAAATAACATCAGATTTAAAAAAAGGTTTTAAGCCTCATAAATGCAACTATTTTTTTGCCTCAGGAAGCTTTCATCTTACCTTTAATAATTCAAAATAGTGCCAACAATGATATACTGGCACCAGCATAAGGCGTGGAAGGACATAACGAACTGCCTCTTTAAAACCATCAGCAATGGACTGCAAAGCAAAAAGACAAAAAACAGTATATCTCTGATATCAAGGTTATGTAACAGTAGTGCCTAACAGAAGCAGATTTTAAGAATACAAGTTACAGGGAATTCCCTGGAGGTCCAGTGGTTAGGACTCGGCACTTTAACTGCCGGAGCCCCGGGTTCAATCCCTGGTCGGGCAACTAAGAACCCACGAGCTGCACGGTGTGCCCCCCACTCTGCCCCCAAAAAAGAATACAAGATACAGACTAACAAAACTATAACAGGAAGAATGTTCTATATTGAAACTGAAGTGCTGTAAATCAAGTTTTTTCCTCCTTTAAGTTATCAGATAATTAAATATATACATTTCATCTTTCATGGCTAAAATAACTTTAACAATATTCTTCTCAGCTTTTCTTCAAAAGTTTTGGCTTCCACATACCCTAAAGGAATGCCGAAAAGCTATGTACTGTCTCACACATTTTTATGTCAATTTTATTAAAAATGTTTTAAGTAGTTACAAAGAATGTGTTTTGGGGGATGTGGTACATTGTAGATGTGATTTAAATATATTTCACCAAACAATGATCAAATAAATTTCAGATTTAGCTCATTTAATTTATGAAAAATGTCTGTTATATAACTTAATTGATAAAGCCAATCTTCACTGTCAAAATAAATAGCCAGATCAGACTAAATTTCTGCAACAAGTCTGACTTCATTCTTAACTTGAAATACACATGCTAATGTCACAGTCTTACATACAGCAAGCATCTGGAAGAACCTCTAACTGTTTCTAACATAAAACATGCAGGTATGAGAACTTTACAAGCCTCACCTCTCCTTTATCACAATGTCCAATGAATGATGAAGTACTTTTTAAAAAAAGGTAATATTCACCCTTGTTACAAACTTCTCATTTCTTAATTTTTAGATAAACATGACAAGACAAAGGTACATATGACATTTCAACTACCGAGAGTTTTTAACACAATCACCCCATCCCCTGCTTTTGGAACCCTTTTTGCTTTGCACTCAATAAACTCTCCTTCAGGAGCAATCCTTTTTTTTTTTTTTTTCTTTTCCCTGGCTGGTACCCTGGAGGTTTTTACACCTTGGATCAATGCATAATGAAAAATTCAATATGACGAGAAGTAATGTGTAAGAAAAATTGGAAGAGAATGTAACAACACAAACAAGGTTAGACTAGAAACTAATTCCCTTAAATATATCTGTACCCTTATATTGCCTGGAAAATCTTAGTGTATAGCTAGGGTTAGGTATATCCCAGTTTTGAAAACTAATAGTCTGCAGAATAAATGATTTTCTAAAATTTATAAGGCATTTAAAAGTTACTCATGTTGATTTTAAATGTCATTAAGGCTGACTTATTTCAAGTGGTATTTCTCCTCATCAGGTAAACACAGACAGAAGCAATATACAAAGTGAAGAAAGGGTTCGAGATGCTGCTTTTAAAATATATACTCATAGGTAAACCCTCCCATAACTCTCACCTATTGTTAACTCAAGTAAACTATAATTTGTTTAACAGACTTTTACCAGGATATGCAGAAATTAATTTCTTTTATCATTTAAGATAGTGATACAGATTATGCTAGAAATAATTTTATATATTTTATATACAGTGCTTTAAGTGGAACCAAGATGAAACTTTAAAATTAGCCTACAAAAATCATTTGTATTGTTAATTAGCACTGAAATGGCTACTAAAGTGCATTCTAAAATATTAACGCAACGTGTTTATAGTGTAAAATGATTCTCAGAGATTAAGTGACTTGATCAGGGTAAGACAACTATTAATTGGCTCAAAGCCAGAAGTTCTGACTCCAAAGCTCATATTCTTAAAGTATGCCTACATCTTCTAAAGAAGTTTTGTTGTGTTTTTTTAATTAAAAACTTTTATTAAAGTTTTTTGAGAAAACATTACTTTTTCATTTTACAAATGAAGAATCTGTTTTAAGTTAATACAGTACAAGTGAGTTTGGCCTGAAAAGGGGTTTTATATCTAACTCTGAATTTTACTGAATATCTGGAACAACAGCTTAAATAATTGGGTCTTAAATTCAAATTTCAAATCCCATTCAAATCCCATAGTAAGAATTACTAATCAAGTAAGAATAAAACAAGAAATGTTGTGAGTGCTTTTGATGAGTATGCAAAGATTTTATAAGCAGATTTTTCCATTTAACCAATGCCTACTTCATGGTTTATATGAATATATAAGATTTAACTTAAAGAATTATTCCTTCAATTAAGTAAATTTTGAGAATTAAGTGTAACTTTTATTCCAAGTTGACAAGTTTTTGAGTAGAGTAGAAGTAGAAGATAATAATGGGAACTCACAGTAAAGGAGGGAGGCAGGTAAGTTGTTTTGAACATTTATATTTGAAGTCCTCGTGGGATATTCAAATGAATTAGTTTAAAGGTCAGCTGGTTATATGAAAGTATATACATACACACACATACATCCACTGTTCAAAAGAAAGTTATGACTTGAGAATACAACTAGGAAGTCACCAGCATATAGGTGAAAGCAAAGGGCATGGATAAAGTCACCGAAGGATAGCACAGAGGAACAGAACAGCAGGGGCTGCTAACAGAAGTTGGGTAACACCTGCAACTACGGAGACTGAGAAGAAACCAGAGAAGATGAAAATTAGGTGTAAGTAGTATCATAGGAGTCAAAAAGGACAACAGGGGTACTAATAAATACTACAGACATAAATATGAAATCAAAATATCCACAGGATTTGGTGGTTAAGTTCACTGTCAAGGGCAGTTTTTAGTGTTACATCCTGATTAGAACACAGATGGTAGCAGTTTGATGGAGAATGATAAAAAGTAATATGAAGACAACTGGCGACAAATGGAAAAAACAAAAAGGGGACGAGCTAGAGTGACAAAGATTTGTTTATTTATTCGCTTGTTTTAGGACAATAAAGATTTGACCATATTCATATGCTAAGGGAGAAGAGCCAGTCTAAATGCAGGAAGTAGTAGTCAAGGATCATCAATGCCAATGTTACCTTTTCTTTAGGTGTTGAGAGAGTAAAAATATAATTTTTACTCTCTCTCCACTTACTCTCATTTTATCTAACTGCATTTCTGAACCAATTAACTTGCATACTCTCCATTAATATATCTATCTCCTTTAAATGACAGGCCTGATAGAGAAATCTGTATGAATATATGTGAGGATATTCTCCACTCTTCATGATTTTGGTTTTATCTCCTGTAGGGAATAAGATCCTGAAATAGCTCTCCATATTCATCTCTACATCTCAGATCCAGAATGTGCCAGATTTTTCTAGTCAATCAGTATTTGTGATGGTATTCTATAAAAGGTTTCCACATTAAGGACAAATTGAAAAAACTCAAGACAGAAAACAGAAAACAACCTAGAATAGGCTTACAATTAACAGATTTTGAAGGACTGGTGAAATAATTCTTTAGTTGCTTTATTAAAAATAACATTCAATTTAAGTTTACCTGAAAGTGTAGAGCCACTGCAGGTCTGGCCATCAACTTACTGAAATGTTCATTAAATTTTGGTGAAAGAATATCCTGTGATAATGTTTCATAAGGATCAAATGCTTGTTCCTATTTTTTTTTAAAAAGGAAAACGTGTTAGGTTTAAAAGAACATCTTTTCTACTAATATGGCACAGATTACTTAATGGCAAATTTTTATTTAAGTCCTCCATTAGGTTTCAGAATTTTTTTTATTTCAGGGACAAATAATGACTATGGCTGTAACTTGGAAATGTTTAATAAATGTAAGTAATGACCTTGGGCAATGGATGACAAGAAGCTACTGGTCATAAATTAGGTCACTGACTTGTGGTCACAAGTATCAAACTATTAAAATGTATACGCACATTTACCCCAGATAAACAAAAGGTGTACTTATTAGTAAAATAAGGCCAGGATTTGAAATTTCAGTTAGGTTTACCTAGGTTGAAATGAGTTTACACTGAGGATTATTTTCAAAGGAAGCAAAAAGTGATATTCCCACTGTTTTATCCACTCTCCACTTTTTCAAAATTAGAAAAAGAAAGCAAAGACTAACATACAGTAAACTAACAAAACAGAAACTGCCCATATTTTGTCCATGTTTATACTGAAATAAATTCCTATTATTTTATAATAATCAATATCTCCAATGTTTAGCTAGAACTAAGATTTGTTTCATTTTTGTAAGTTAAAAATGCAGTATGTTTTTCAGAAAATAACAAGTGTTGGCAAGGATGCAGAGAAATTGGAACCCTTGTCCACTGCCAGTGGAAATTGCAAAATGGCGTAGCCCCTGTGGAAAACAGTTTGGCAGTTCCTCAAAAAGCTAAACAAAGAATTACCATATGACCCAGCAATTCTACTCCTAAGTATATACTCAAAAGAACTGAAAACAGTGACTCAAACAGATACTCATATGCCAATGTTTACTGTAGCATTATTCACAATAGCCAAAAAGGTGGAAAAAGCACAAGAGTCCATCAACAAATAAACGGATAAACAAAATGTGGTACATACACACAACGGAACATTATTTAGTCACAGAAAGAGAGTTCTGATACATGGTATGACATGGATGAACCTTGAAAACATTATGCTAAGTGAAATAAGCAGACACAAGAGAATATTGTAATGATTCTACCTTTATCAAATACCTAGAATCAGCAAATTCACAGAGACAGAAATAGATTAGCGGTTACCAGGGGTTATGTGGGAGGGAAGAATAGGGAGTTATTACTTAATGAGTAGAGTTTCTGTTTGGGGTGATTAAACAGTTTTGGAAATAGATAGTGGTAATGGTTTATAATACTATGAATTTAATTAATGCTGTTAAACTGTACACTTAAAATGGTTAAAATGGCAAATTTTGTTATATGTTTACCACAAAAATAAAATAAAAATTAGAAAATACATTTTTTAATACATGTTTTTGAACCATGATATCTTTAAGAGTACAACAAGCAACTAGACTACAAATTAATATGCTACGATATCACAATATTAAAAAACTTCAGAGCAAGCCTGAAAATCGCGGTTAGGCATCAGTAACTGAGTATTTCTATACTATCAGTTCCATTGTCTACAAAATGGATGTAATTAAAGTGACTTACATTTTCAGAAAAATTAGGAAGAGATTATAAAACTAGCAAATTTACATGATATCTGAAGAAAGCACTTTTAATACCTGTTTTCCAGAAGAAATAAAAATGGCCAATGAGTATGAAAAGATGTATAACATCATTAGTGTAAAAAAAAAAAGAAAAATCAAAGAACAATGAAATATTGTTTTTTCCTACTAAACTAGCAAAAATTAATGGGGTAATAACAAAAATTAATGGGATAGTGAAGATATGGGTAAAAAGAGGGCCTGCATATACTGGAACTTATCTGGAAGTAAATTTGGCAAAATGTTTCAAAGTTCTAAAAATGTACCTAGTCTTTAGTACCACAATTCCATTTCTAGGACTGCATCCTAAAATAATTACTAGGCTATGAAGGCATTATACAAATATGTTTGTTACAGTATTGTTTACAATAACAAAAAGAACTGAAAAAACCTACATGCTTAATAATAATAGTTAAAATATAGTGTCTCCATAGAACATGGTACTTTCAGACTTTAAAAGCTGTGTTGAAGTATATTTATTGGCATGGAAAATATTCAAGATATTGAGTGAAAAAAAGCAGGTTATAAAATAGTAAGATCCTATTTTTGTAAATATACACAGGTTTGTATGAATATGTAGACAAATGTTCATAAGGATAAATAAATCTTATAAAGATAACTAATCTCTAGGTATTACAAAATGAAGTTATTTTTGTCTTATTATATTCATCTATATTTTTCTGAATATTTTTACAATGAGCTACGTTATTTTTATAATCATTTGAAGAACCAAAAATATGATTTGCATTTTGGGGAAAAAATATAAACTTCCTTTTTCATTTTTGGAAATTATGACTAAAATCCACAAAAGCTAAACAGCTATGGTCAATAAAATTTCTTTTCTTTCACCTTAAATGCACTTGCCATTAAAAAAAAAAAAAAAAACCTTGGGCTTCCCTGGTGGCGCAGTGGTTGAGAGTCTGCCTGCCAATGCAGGGGACACAGGTTCGTGCCCCGGTCCGGGAAGATCCCACATGCCGCGGAGCGGCTGGGCCCGTGAGCCATGGCCGCTGAGCCTGCGCGTCCGGAGCCTGTGCTCCGCAACGGGAGAGGCCACAACTGTGAGAGGCCCGCGTACAGCAAAAAAAAAAAAAAAGAAAACTTAAACATTACTAGTCTATCAACTTTTGCTATAAATATTATCATAATTACACTATAAAGTGTCACCATAAAGACAATGTAACTTTAGTTTGCTATTGGTTAAATCATAAGTATTTTTTATAGCAGCCAGCAGTGTCTTCTAATTTTCACAAATAATATCTTACCAATATCTTAATACAGCACTTAGGACTCTAATGAGAAAACAGTTTTGTAAACTTGCCTCTGCCAAATCTTCAAAACAGCTTCCAGCTAAGGGATGAGGGCTGCTTTCATCTGTCATTTCAACTGTGTCTTCAATTAAACCTAAAAGTTTCACGGTCAATTCATGTATATCTAAAATGTTACTGAAAATCTTTTCAATATCCTAAAAAAAAAGGAAGGTTAAGTAAGGCATGTCAGTTTGAGAATTTCATTTAAGAATTACTAAATATAAGTAATGTAAGTGTTAAGGATATTATTTTCACCCAATCACATACCAGTATATTTCAAGACATAAAATATTGAATATATTCCAAATTACAGCAAAAGTCAATCATGAATAAAGAAGAGAAATTTAAAAACCTCTTGGATTAGATTTAGAATTATTGAACAAAACTATATAGAATCTATATTTTCCAGTAAATTTACTGTAAATCTCATATGGTGGATGATTTAAGCAACTCTTTACCTAAAGAATTTTGGCATTTGAGTATTTTAAAATTGGCTAAGTGCTAAAAGTCTTGATCAAGGTCTCACAGAGCTGGTTAATGACAAAAGCTGGGATCAAAATAAAGATCTGACTCCTAATCCAGACACAAACTGGTTTCACAATATGTGGCCTGTCTCTTGAATTTGAGGAGGAATTAAAGATTTCATTCAAGCTCTCAGCTGTGACTTTTATCTGGGTTAAAATATGTTAAGTCCTCTGGAAATAAAAAGACCATATGACTGATTATCCAGGTTATGGCCAACTATTTTTACTCACTCTGCATCTTGTAATGAAAGCATCACAGATTAAGGAACCTGACAGACCTGAGTTTGGATCCTGGCCCCACTACTTGCTAGATGAGTGACCCTGGATTAGGACAATAATGACAACTATAACAGTTTACATTTCTTGTTATTATGTTCCAGGCACTACTGTAAGTATTGATTACTTGACATGTAATTTCAAAACAGCCTTATTAGATAGATACTATCATTATCCTCATTTTACGAATGAGGAAACAGGCACAGAGCAGTTAAGTAATTTGCCCAGGGTCACACAGCTGGTATATTAATACCTACCCATAAAGTTCTTAAGAGGATTAAATGAGATGATTTCTATAAAATGCTCCTGGCATATATTAGGCCTTCCACAAATGTGAGCTTTCTGAAAACATAGGAGTAGGGCCCAAAGGAGTAAATTAAGATCAAGAGTCATTCATTCTTTTATCAAATATTTACTGAGTTCTATGCTCTGACCTTAGATGGCCTTTATTTCAAAAGTTTACAGTCTCATCTATGCTGAAAAAATATAGTAGATATAGAGATAGAGAAAAGGGATTCTCTCTTTCCCTTGACCCTTCAGTATTATAATAAAAATTTTCTATCAAATCAGCACAAATTCAGTGAAAAGAGACCCATAAAAATTAATTCCTGAGGAATGAAAACTGACGGGACACAGAAACGGCAACGAGGATAATATTAGCTAGTAGCAATTGTTATTAGCTAACAGCATTTGTTAAGCTTTTAATTTTTCACACCACTATAGACAAAACCTAATTATACTGTGGTATAAAAGAACCAAAATTCAAGTTCAACCTCCATAACTTATCATAACTATTTTATGTCAATTTCCTCACCGGTAAGCTAGAAATGATAATACCTGTCCTACCTATCTCAGAGAATTGTTAAGGGTCACACAAAATAGGAGAGTACTTTAAAAAACATAAAATGTTGACTACTTAAGGCAGTGTGTCCAGTAGGAGTTATTATCAAATGTTAAACTAAATATGCATTTTTTAAAAAAGGATAAAAGCCAATTAAAAACACCTTAAGAATGAAAAAGCTAAATCAGGGACTTCCCTGGCAGTCCAGTGGCTAAGACTGCATGCTCCCAATGCAGGGGGCCGGGTTCAATCCCTGGTCAGGGAACTAAATCCCATGTGCTGCAACTAAGAGTTCACATGCCACAACTAAAGATCCCACATGCCACAACAAAGACCCAGTGCAACCAAATAAATAAATAAATGTTTTAAAAAGAAAAAAAAGCTAAATCAGTTCCTAATCTTAAACACTCGGCCAGCTGTGTCTGAGCATCACTTCTATTAACTCATGTAATAGTTATTTGGTGGAGGAAGTCAGGAAGTAAGAGAAAAGCCAAATATTTAAAGTGAAAGACACTCAGGGACTTCCCTGGTGGTACAGTGGTTAAGAATCCGCCTGCCAATGCAGGGGACACGGGTTCAAGCCCTGGTCCGGGAAGATCCCACATGCTGCGGAGCAACTAAGCCCATGCGCCACAACTACTGAAGCCCGTGCACCTAGAGCCTGTGCTCCTCAACAAGAGGAGCCACCGCAATGAGAAGCCTGTGCACCACAACAAAGAGTAGCCCCCGCTCGCCGCAACTAGAGAAAGCCTGCACGCGGCAACGAAGACCCAATGCAGCCCAAAATAAAAAATATAAATAAAAATTTTAAAGGTCATTAAAAAAATAAAGTGAAAGACACTCAGACATCTAAGAAAAAACAGATCACATGAGAAATGAAGGAAAGAAAAATAAATCTAAATTTAACCCCCCCCCCAACAAAACAGTATTTGTCTAGCTAGATTCCTTAGAGTGGACTTCAGAACCTAGAGAGGTAGGAAAAACATGGACAAGTCTCCCTGGATCCCCATCCTACTCACCCCATTCCTATGCTGTCTTCCAACAGTGGAGCTCTGCCTTTGCTTATTTGACATTCTGTATAAACTTTTATTCTTCAAAAGTTCCACTAGTAAAACTTTAAACTACACCCTAAAGTACTTACCAAAAGCCAGGAAAAAGCATAAGTCTTTCTTCTCTAGACCATACATTTCTTTCACCATCTTCAAATGAATGACTATAAATCTCAAATACTGCACAGCAGAAAAAGATCTTTTATTTTTTAAATTTTTTATTTTTGGCTGTGTTGGGTCTTCGTTGCTGCGTGCAGGTTTTCTCTAGTTGTGGCAAGCGGGGGCTATTCTTCGTTGCGGTGGCTTTTCTTGTTGCGGAGCATGGGCTCTAGGGTGCGTGGGCTCACTAGTTGTGGCTCACGGGCTCTAGAGCGCAGGCTCAGTAGTTGTGGCGCACGGGCTTATTTGCTCCGCGGCATGTGGGATCTTCCTAGACCAGGGCTCGAACCCGTGTCCCTTGCACTGGCAGGTGGATTCTTAACCACTGAGCCACCAGGGAAGCCCGAAAAAGATTTTATTCCAGTGTAATCCCCCTAATTTTGTGTCTAATTTTCATTGTCACTGCACTTATTATATATTAGTATAACAATTCACATATTAAAAAACACACAATATCCCCAATGTTCATAGCAGCATTATTTACAACTGCCAAGATATGGAAGTAAGGTAAGTGTCCCTCAACAGATGAATGGATAAAGAAGATGTGGTATATATACACAATGGAATACTGCTCAGCCATAAGAAAAAAAATGAAATATTGCCATTTGCAGCAACATGGATGGACTTGGAGGGCTAAATGAATTAAGTCAGACAGAGAAAGACAAATATCAAGTATATGCGGAATCTAAAAAATACAACAAACTAGTGAATATAACAAAAAAGAAGCAGACTCACAGATAAAGAGAACAAACTAGTGGTTACCAGAGGGTGTGGGTAGCAATATAGGGTGAGGGAGTGGGAGGTAAAAATTACTGGGTGTAAGATAGGCTACAAGGATGTACAGCAATTCCCCTACATACGAACGAGTTCCGTTCCGAGAGCAGCTTCGTAAGTCCGATTTGTTCATAAGTCCAACAAAGTCAGCCTAGGTACCCAACTAACACAATCCGCTATACAGTACGGGACTGTAATAGGTTTATAATACTTTTCACACAAATAATACATAAAAAACAAACACAAAATATAAAGAAAACATTTTTAATCTTACAGTACAGTACCTTGAAAAGTACAGTAGTACAGTACAACAGCTGGAATACAGGGGCATGTTTGCATCTTTGAAAGTTTGCAACTTGAAGGTATGTATGTAGGGGACTTACCATATTGTACAACCTGGGGAATATAGCCAATATTTTATAATAACTGTAAATGGAGTATA
Source organism: Globicephala melas (assembly GCF_963455315.2). NCBI lineage: Eukaryota > Metazoa > Chordata > Mammalia > Artiodactyla > Delphinidae > Globicephala > Globicephala melas. The sequence continues at coordinate 127,506,731 of NC_083315.2, forward strand.
ACCTTTAAAACTTGTGAATCACTATGTTGTACACCTTTAATTCATATAATATTGTATATTAACTATACTTCAACAAAAAATCTGAAAAAAATGAAAAATAGACAAAGCTAAACAACCCCACAATACTATATAAAACAATATTTTTTCTACATACTCATAAAGTATATGAAGTTACTATTTATGATTTTAAGCTACTATATGACTTTTTGGGGTAGACAGAATTTCAAACCCAAAAAGGTACTTACAGAAGGTTTAAACAGGTCTCTGTCAGAAAGAAAAGCTTCTCGAAACACTTTTATGATCATATTTAGTTCCCGTAGATACTGTCTTTCTTCTGCAATTTCAGTTCTGACAAGGTCATAGTAGTTTAATTCACCTGAAGAACTAGGTTCATCTTCACAAAGAGAAACCAAGCCTATGTCATCCTGATCAAACATGTCCATCAAAACCTAAGAAATATAAATCAGTAATGGATAAATTTATTTTCCTTACTGTTATAAGACCATCTCAAAGTACTTGGAATTAAAACATTATTAAACAATGAGAGTTGTGTGTATTACAGGCTAAAATTGTAAGAGAAAATCCAAAATAAGAGAAATATGAAAAGTTGAAGTGAGATAACATTCAAATGAAACTGGATATGGAGAAATAAATATTTATGAAAATAAGATAAATCTAATAGTGAAATATATATATACATATATGTACATATATACATGTATGTCTGTGTGTATATAAATACAGGTACATACGCACACATAAACATAAAATATATAATAGCAAAAAGAGCACACATTTGGAGAACAACAATCTGAACCAAAATTCCAGTTCTACCACTTACCTGTGATTACAGACAAGTTATTTATTCTTTTGAAAGTCAGATTCCTTATCTGTAAAATGTAACTGATCAAAGAATTCAATGAAGTAATGGACATAAAACGCATACTATTAGGTCTGGCAAACAGTAGGCATTCAAAATGGTAGCTTTTTGTCCTACTGTAAGGATGCTTATGTGCACTTGAGTAGAGTTTAAAGGAGAAAAGTGAAATGATACGCAAAATGTATTAACAGCGTGATGCTTTTCTGATGCATATTCACTACATCAACAACTGCTATTAAGTACATTTGTTAAAATCAAGCATCTCCTGGAACTTCCCCTGGTGGTCCAGTGGTAAAGAATTCACCTTCCAATGCAGGGGATGCAGGTTCCATCCCTGGTCAGGGAACTAAAACCCCACATGCCGCGGGGCTACTAAGTCCGTGTGCCACAACTGCTGAGCTTGCCCGCCTCAACTAGAGCCCACGTGCCGCAAAACTACAGAGCCCACGTGCTCTGGAACCCACGCACCATAGCTACAGAGTCTGCGCGCCACAACTAGAGAGAGAAAACCTGCACACCACAACGAAAGATTCCACATGCCTCAATGAAAATCCCATGTGCCACAACTAAGACCCAACGCAGCCAAAAATAAATAAATAATATATAAATCTTAAAAAAAAAAATCAAGCACTCTACAGATGCTTAAATTGCTATAGTGACAATTTCCCCTTTCAGAAAATAGTGAAGATTGCTACTATGTTTTTAAGTCAACCAACAGGCAAGAACTAGCTGTATATCAAAAGCAACAGGAAAAAGGTGACCATACTTCTTAGAATTAAAAATAGTTTTAAAAGAAAAGAAAAATTGGACCTACTTAATTATATACTCCAGACTGACTGAAAACTACTTTCTTAGAGTTTAGGGGAAAAAAAAGGCACAATCCCAAAAAGGAAGCTCCAGAAAGTAAAACAATTTCAAGGGGATGAGAGGAAATTCTAACAATACAGTATGAGATATTCATTCATTCATTCTCAAAAACATCTATTGATCACCAGAAATTGTGCCAGATGTTAGTAAGACACAGCAATATGCAAAATAAACATGAACCCTGCCCTCCTGATCTTCTTTTAAATCTAACTCAAAAATATTTCTTAAATCTGGTCAATTCTCTCCATTCCCCTCCATGCTTCAAATCAGACTGTTAAGCAATCACATCTATTAAAAGGTCTTACAATATGATCTCCCTGCCACTGGTTTCTTCCCAGCCCCATTGTCAACGACACTGGATTTCATTGCTTTCAGCACACAATTCTAATTTCATGAAGATAAAGGCCATTCACAATCTAATCCCAGCCCACTTCCCTAGCCTCATCTCCTGTGATACTTTAAAATCCATCTTCTCCTCATTGCCCCCACCTCCACGAAACTTACCCTCCTGCCATCATTACCTCTGATTCCCAGCCACATTAGACCTTTGAAGAAACCACTGGGGCTGCACAGAGAATTAGCTAATGAAATCTGATTTTAAGCAGACAGAACAGAAGGTATGACACAGAACAGTCTTCTCTTCCCCACCAGAGATACTTTTAAAGTAGTCTGTACTTGCTCTAATTTCTTACTTCTCAAGCTCACTACTCTATTGAAACTGCTCTCACTAATGACCTTTAAATATCGTTTTGTTTTCTCTAGTTATTAACACAGCTGACCAGAACTTCTTAAAACTTTCTCTTCCCTTGGCTTCTCATACACCATTCGGTCAGTGAGGCCTCCTTCTCTACTACTCACTTTTTCCAACATCCACTGCAGGGTTCCATTTTTGGAACTGTTTTGGTCACACAACACCCAAAATCCCGAATGTAAATGCTATAGGAGTCAGGTAGATAATATCATGTTAATACATAAGAAGAGGTGATGGGGAATGTGGCAAACTAGAAGGTGCATGCACCTAAAGAAGAAAGGCACTGTTCAATGCCAACTATTCTGTCAGGCCTTTTCATTTTCTTTTCTCAAGAAGAGTCTGGAATATAGATTTTATGAAGAATTTTCATATTTGTAAATATAAACAGACTGCAAATAATTCAAAATTTTAAGAAATAAACCTGGAGTCCTTATTCACTATCAGGCCACCAATCTGAAACATCTACTATACTTCCTACTGAGTGAGCTCAACTTCTTAAACGATTTTCAGTTACTAGATAATAACTCCCTAAACATTTATCTCAGCATCTCTTTGGACCCTAGGCAAGTGTTACCAGAAGCTTGCTAGATATCTCTGTCTGACAAACCTATACATGTACACTCTACTCCAGAATCACTAATCACAGCATCATCTCCTTGGCTGTCATAGCTAGAAAACTTGTCACTACCCTAGACTTAACACGTCTCCAACTTCCACACCAAATCAGTCCCCAAATCCTGTTAACTCCAACTCAGAAACAGCTCTTAAATCTCATCAGTTCCTTCTATTCTCCTGTCTAGAATGTCTGCTCCTACTTCTCTTTCCTTCCAACCCTCACATTTATTCATCTGATAAATCCCTAGCCATTTTCATCACTTAGCTAAAATATAATTGTCTTTGTATAGCTTTTCCCAACTCTCCCTGAACTCTATCAAAATCTTTTCCATTGGCTTCAGTCCTCCATTAGCAATTCTCTCTCTTTTCTATATAAGCACCTAATTTATATTGACATTTCTAAGGATAAGAGCCATGATTTCATCTTAAAATCCACAGTATTTGATACACAGTAAATGCACAAAAGATACTTACTTAAAGAGCATATATGTAGGGCTTCCCTGGTGGCGCAGTGGTTAAGAATCTGTCTGCCAATGCAGGAGACACGGGTTCGAGCTCTGGTCTGGGAAGACCCCACATGCCGTGGAGCAACTAAGCCAGTGCGCCACAGCTACTGAGCCTGCGCGCCACAACTACTGAAGGCTGCGTGCCTAGAGCCCACGCTGTGCAACAAGAGAAGCCACCACAATGAGAAGCCCGTGCACCACAACAAAGAGGAGCCCCTGCTCGCCGCAACTAGAGAAAGCCCACACGCAGCAATGAAGACCCAACGCAGCCATAAATAAATATATATATATATATTTTAAAAAAAGAGCACATATGCATTTTATGTTTGTAAACTGTTAAACTTGTAATGAAAGGCTAAAGCCCAAGTGAGTTAAAGATCAGAATAAACGTTAGGACAATAAAAGCATTTTTTTGGTCATGTTCCAAACAAGAATAATAAAGGAGAATTGGTTCTTGGAACAGATGGAGTAATATTACAACAAAAGAAAAAATACAGAAGAACTCAACTTCTATAACACCTGGGCTCACAGAAATAAACTTCTTCAGAGCAGCTTTGTGCTCTCTTACTCTCTCTTGCCTTTCTTAAACATGAATTTTCCTCTTAAGCATGTATGTTCTATTTTTCCAGTCTGAATATTATTTTCCTTAATAGTTACAAGTATATTAGGGGTTGAGCTCTAAAATTCCTTCCTATGACCATCTAACTATTCTCAGCAATCTTTGATGTGCCAGAATACATCATATAGTCAAATGCTGCTTTTATTTTTAAGTGTAGAAAAAAGGCTGGTTCTCAAGTTCTCTATCAAATTATACGACCTTGTCTAGGAAATTACACAGATTCCTAGAAAGCATTTATTTGAATAGTTTATTAAACAGATGGTTTGTGAGCTCTTGAAATAGTGATCACAGGACATCAGTTTAGGTTTACTAAGACCACACCATGTCACACTAATCTCATTAATCCATTCACATGACTAGTCCCACAAATAAAGTCATCTGTATCTTAGCTAAACCTAGGACAGTCTCTCATGACAAACTTGGAATCACAGTAGAAAAAGATGGGCAGGGGACTTCCCTGGTGATCCAGTGGTTACGACTCTGCACTCCCAATGCAGGGGGCCCGGGTTCAATCCCTGGTCAGGGAACTAGATCCAGCATGCCGCAACTAAGAGCCCGCAGGCGGCAACAAAGACCTGGCGTGCTGCAAGTAAGACCTGGCTCAGCCAAATAAATAAATAAATAAATGTTAAAGAAAAAGAAAGAAAAGAAAAGGATGGGCAAACTACACCCCATAGGCCACAGTGAGCCCACTGTCCTTTATGTAAATAAAGTTTTACTAGAACGCAGCCCACACTCATTGGTTTATGGCTTCCTTTCTGCTACAAAGGCAAAGATGAGTAGTTCTAAGAAAGACGTATAGCCTACAAAGCCTAAAATATTCAGCCACCCATCTGGTCCTTTACAGGTAAAGTTTGCTGACCCCTGAATTAGACAAAGAGGTAAAACAGTAGCTGACGAAAAGGCCATAGTGAAAAAAAGTGGTCATTTATTAACCTGGAAGGATGCCTCTAATAACATACATGAGAAGTCTCATCTCTTAAACTTTTCCAATATTTTTAACAAATAATTCCAACTAAAACAAAGTTTCTCAGACTGGCATATATTACAAAAAGCTGGTATGATATCTACAATGATGAGTGACAAAATTCGATTTTTATAGTATCTTGATATGCTAGAGCATAGTCTCAGTAACATTACGGTTTTATAGAGAAAAACTTGAGTTCAAATTTAGATGAAAAAATATCAACAGCACAAGCTGTAAGAAATCAAAGATATAAGAGTATCTCATGTGGAAAGTCCCAGGGAGCTGAAACATCTGCAAATTCATTAAGCAAACAGAGTGATATGTGTGCCCAAAAAAGTTAATGCTGAAATTATAAAAGAACAGCATATAGAATAAAGGAGGTGAGCCTTTCATTGTACTCTGTGTTGGTCAGACCAAATCTAGACTGTTGTCTTTAGTTTTAGAAATCAGTGTAAGAGCAATGCAATAATGAGATCTGAAAATCATGTCACAAAAAGATTGGTTTTCAAAGTCTCAAAAGGTAAAATTTTAGTACATGGAAAAAAGCTTTAAATAACAGAATGACTTATTCTGAAAAACAGTTTGGTCTTATCTAATGTAGTCCAGAAAAGAGATTAGAATTAGTGAATGAAAGTTAATAGGAAATTCAGATGCAAACTATTGTACATAGTATGGATAAACAACAAGGTCATACTGTATAGCACAGGGAACTATTGATATATTCAATATCCTGTGATAAACCTGTGTGGATTGGTCTCTTGTAATTCTGAGACTGTGTAATTGTTTAGAATTTAACTACTTTCGCCTTTAAAAAGAGTCATGGAAAAGGTAACTGACTCAGATATGGAATAAAGTCTCTCCTTCCCACAGTCCCTCAATAATCCTGTACAAGGCCACTGTTTGAGGGCAGGGGGAGGGGAGGAATAGGGCAAATAAGGTAGGAATCCCTACCCGAGGGTGTGAGGAAAAGGTGAGGGGGCCCGCCTCAGCGTGCTAGCTCCTGAGAGGAGTAGGGAGGGTGTTTACTGGGGGCGGGGGGCGGGGGCTCACAACCTGGCACAAGACGTTAGAGATCATTCGGAGTAAAGAGACTATCCATATGATAGGGCAGCTTGATTCACAGTGCTGGAGCCCTCGTGGATAAGAAGGGTATTTGCACGGGACGGTGGACCAGCAGCAGCAGTGGTGCAACATGGGATTGTCAGAACTTGAGTGGAGTATGGAGAATGTATACAGAGAAGAAGGGTTTCTATGCCAAAATAGGGTGCCTACACCAGTGGGGGGAGAGAGGCCTGCTGGGAGACTGGTCACATACAGAAGGATTGATCAAATAAATAAATGTATTAAGAAAAACAGGAGCCAGGTTTCTCACTATCAGATAAGGGAGTTACAAGTGTAAAAAGGGGAGGCTAAAATGAATCGTGTGGTGTTGAATGTGGATTGAAGAGATTGAAGAGATCTTATATAAAGAAAGATGAGAAATAAATATAAATGTGTATGTATATATGTATACACAAACACACACACACACACACTCCCTAATTCTGCCCTCTAAGAGACCAGAGCAGTGACACTCCAATATCAATGAGCTCATCTAGCACGAAGATCTTGGTTTCTAAATACCATTCTCACTAAAAGGAACCAGGATTTTTTAGAAACCAACTAATTCCAGGCTTGAGCAGCAGGTAAAGAACAAGTTGAACCTGGAGCATCTTGTGTCAAAAGAATGTGTTCAAAGAATGATAGGGACAGAGAAGCCAAATTGAAGGAGTTCCCATTGGCCAAATCTGAGACAATCTGAATATTAAATAATGAAGTGACAGGTTATGTTCCACTGAATAAGAATCAATGAGTCCATATTAAAATAAACAAAATAAATAAATTTAACCTGTGATGAGGAACAAGATATTTACATAGCCTTAAAATATTCCACAAAATATTTATTAATTACAAAAGGGAAAGGAGTCCTTTAAAGTAGAGAAGCCTAGAGGATGAACCCTTAATCAAGTGATCAAAGTGACTATCACTAGTAATGGGATACAGTGAAATTGTATGTTGTGTAAGAAAATGCAATGAGAAGAACTCCTATGATATTCCTGCCACAGATCCATAACCTAAATCTTATCAAGAGAAAACATCAGAAAAAACTAAAGGAAGGGGCATTTTAAACATTAACAGGTATAATCCTTAAAAACGTCACGGTCATAAAAGTTAAGGAAGAATGAAGAACTGTTCCAGAATGAACAAGGAGAAAAAAGATGCATGACTACTAGACACAGCACGTGATTCTGAACTGGATCATTTTGCTCTAAAGGACATCACCGGGACAAGTGGCAAAACTTGAACGGGGTCTAAGGATTACATAATATAATGTATCCACATTCATTTCCTGGATTTTGATTGTCATACCGTGGTTATGCAGGAAAATGTTTTTGTTTGTAGGACACACTAAACTATGTTGGCAACCTACTCTCAAGGGGTTTAGGGTACAGGGGAGTATTTTTATTGTACATACAACTTTTCTAAAAGTCTGAGCTAGAAACAAAGTTAAAAAAACCATGTAATCATTTTTTTCATTTTTTCAGAAGTCAAAATAGAAATAACAAGGAATTTCTACTATGAAATTTAAGTGAAAAATCATTTTTGGGACTACAGCATAGTACAATCACTCTCAATCATAACTGCACATCAGAATCACCTGTGATAGTTTCAAAAATTTTGAAAATTCTGATGCTTAGAGGCCCATCCCAGGCCAAGTAAATCAGCTCTGGGGGTGAATGCAGGCATCAGTATTCTCTACAAGCTTTCTGGTAATTCTGATGTGCAAAGTGGAGAACCACTGGCATGTGCCAGGTCCTGGGGTAATTCACGCTTAGAGGTCTAGTTCAGGTATCTTCTCTATGAAATGTTCCTGGTCCCCCCTATGCCAGAGTTACTCACTTTCTCCACCACCTTTGATTTATTTGTATAATAGTTTTAATTACATTGTGCTGCCATTATTTGGTTATAATACTTTTATTTCCCACTAAAATAAATTCTTTCTAACACAGGGATTGCTGATTTGTTCACTGCTGTATTTTCAATGCTCAGGACAGTGACTGACACATAAGAGGTACTCAAAAATGTTGATTTAAAAAGTAAGAAAAAAAGGAGGGAAAGTGGGAAGGGAAGAAAAGGAGGAGAGAGGAAAATAAAGAAATGACTCAATTTCTTTCCTCAGTAGCTTACAGCCAGGAAGAAGATAAGTAACAAAAAATTATCAAAAGGAAGTAACTCTGGCATGGCAAAGTCTTCTCTCTACCTGTGCCCCAATGACCCATGCTGTGAAATCAAAGCATGTTTTTCAAAATTACTTCTTAAACGTATCTGAATATTCTGTATTTATTCTCTTTCTTAAAATACAAAACTCAAACTACTTTTCTTAAACTGGTTTGAGGCTTTGGATGTTTTTTCCTGTAGGTAAAAAATTCTTGCTGGAAAAAAAGAGATTCTCATCCTGTCACATGCTAAAAAACCCGAAAATATCATTGTTAGTCTGTAAAGCCACCATTTTTCTGTCTTCCAACACCAGTCACTATAAAAATCACTAATATAATCATGTATTAAAAAACAAAGGTATAGGGCTTCCCTGGTGGCGCAGTGGTTGAGAGTCCACCTGCCGATGCGGGGGACATGGGTTTGTGCCCTGGTCCGGGAAGATCCCACATGCCGCAGAGCAGCTAGGCCCGTGAGCCATGGCCGCTGAGCCTGCGCGTCCGGAGCCTGTGCTCCGCAACGGGAGAGGCCACAGCAGTGAGAGGCCCGCACACCTCAAAAAAAAAAAAAAAAGTGTATATATATATATATATAAAAAACAGAGGTATAAGTGACATATAGTCTCTATCATTCAGGTTAAGTTTAAATACCTTTTAACACTTACCTTATCTGCACACATTGACACTTTAATGTCCTGTTGGGATATTTCATAATGTCGGATATTAAAAACATAATTACCAGCCAATTTCAAAATATCAGCTGAGATATACTCTAGTACAGCCACAATATATAGGGACACATGGTAGTCCACTTTGTACCCTAAAACTTCCTGTGGAAAAAATAAACAATTTAATTCCAAAAAATGGCAGCACTGTCAAGTAGCAGTTAAGCACTTAAAAATTTTATTTAACATTCTTGCTTATAAAGAACTTTCTGTAAACCAAATATCTAAACTCAAAGGTACCACAGGATATAAAATGAGCTGTTGGCTCAGTATCAGGGTTTCTTTTTGTCTCTCTCTTTTTTTAAGAGACACGTAATCTAACAAATCTGCCTTCAGTATCAAACAAGAAGAGATGATTGATTCTAAGACAGAAATCTTGGACTGGACTTCCCTGAAAACCTCTTGATACATTATCTGAAACCCATCTGATAAGTATCTGCTATCTTCAAGGATCTTGCTTTAATTAATATCCCCAAATTACAATGGTTTCTACTAAGGGGAGGATGTGTGTGTGTGTGTGTGTGTGTGTGTGTTGGGTGGGGGGAGGGGGAGTCTTGAAATTGCTACCAAATAGTATTCAAATCCATGTACACCAATTATTTTCTACAGACTAAATAATATTCCCTAGACAACTTTTCTAACGTATAGAAAAATATCTGTGATAAATACAGATTTAAAAACAGTTCTGAACTCACAGGAGCTTTCGCATTATATATTTTATTAATCAACAAAAAGCTGGAAGTCAATCAGGGGTAGCCATCATTAGAAGATGCCACAAAGATGCATTATTTCTTATCATTAACCTTTAATATTATTTGAAAAGCAATATGATTTCATCAAAGCATACTTCTTTTTGTTTTTTACACATATTAAGAAACATATATATGCATGTATGTGTATAAATAAGTGTACACACACTCAAGTGCACATACACGATAAGACCATGCTATATAAATACACAAATACTATATAAAGTATTATTTGTTAAAAATAACCTCCCCAATGCTTTTTTGTGTCTGTTTTTTGTTTGTTTGCTTGTCTGTTCTACCTTCAATGAAGGATGGATTTTGTCCACAGGCAGTAAGAGAGGATTTCTTCGTTTTCGTTTCTCTATGGCAGACTGTGCATCAGCAATAGCCCATTTATCAATTGGATGAGGAAAGGTCTTTTGAACTCGTTCCTGTTCAGATCACAGCAGAACTACTGTTAATAGAAGTGCTCATAAACAGAAAATTCATACAAAATTAAACTTTATCATCATCCATAACACCAGCAGCTAATAGTAACATAGCATATTCTGATTCCTGCAATAAATGAAGTTTTTTTGTTTAAAAAAAAAAAGATCAACATGCTATCAAGATTCTTCCACATAATTCCCATGGGTGAGGAAAAAGGTGAAGTTTAAACAGAAAGCTTTAAGTGTAAGCATAATTAAGATAAAATGGAAAAAGGAAAAAGTAATAATATTAGGGGAGATTAAAGCAAACATAAAATACTCTATCAGTGATTTTAAGGTCAAGGTTTCTAGGGTTAAAACTGTTTACCTAGCAGAAGTTAACTCATTATTAATAATTACTATGCAGTCTCTCTCCTGCTAATCTCAGAGCTTTATAGAGAAGAATTTTAAAAGAAGAAATATCATGTACCTCTTAAAGGATCAAGTGTGTGGCAGAGCTCAGAATGGTTTAAAGAAATATATCTCTTGGCAAAAACAATCCAAGCCTTTTACGTTACTATTTTGTTCATCTAATCTTAAATGTAACCAGTAATTGGCATGAATAATGAGAAGTAATGATAACTGAATGAAACTCCAATTTAGCAGGATTTCCTATTTTTAAAATTATATTCTCAGCTTCTAACATATTTAGCTTCTGAAAAGTATACTTTTATTATATTTACTTATGTCCAATTCTTACAGCAGAGAACAGGGAAACAAATGCTTTAATTCCGAGAGTCCCTGAAAATCTTAATAGGTCTATTACTCCAAATTAAGATTATCCCTACACTGGAAGTTGTTGCCTTGTTATAGAAACAATCTTCAAAAGAAAGGTGATATAAACAGTATAATGCCAAAGTAACTTTTAAAAGCTATACTGACGGATATTTCTAAAAATCTAGAAATACTCCCATGTAACTGAGCCAAAACAAATATTTCAGCTCTGAATTACACACGATCTTTTAGAGGTATATGTATGTATATATATACTTTTAATCAATGAGTAAAATGTTTATTCTATACTAGTCCTTTATTGAGGTAATATTTATATGCAGTAAAATGTACAGATCTTAAGTGTACCATTGAATGAGTTTTGAAAAATGCTTACATCTGTATAACCATCACCCTAATCAAGATTACAGAAAATTTCTATCATCTTAATCTCACCCTTCATAGGCAGCCACCATCCTGATTTCTATCACCATTACTTTTAGCTATTTCTGATTTTTATGTAACTGGAATCATATAATACATACTCTCCGGGGTATGTCTCATTTTGCTCTATATAATATCTGTGGATTGTAGCTATGTTATTGCGTATACCAATAGTGCATTCTTTCAGTTTACAATACTACTAAGTAGTATTCCATTTTATGAATCTATCACAATTTGTTTTCCCATTCTCTTGTAGATGGAAACTTTAGTTGTTTCTGATTTTTGCCTATTATGAATAAAACTGCTTGGCTATTCATGTATAAGTCTCTTTGTGAAGATATATTTCCATTTCTCTAGGGTTGAATACCCAGGGGTAAAATTGCTGGGTCATAGGCTAGATATATATTTAACTATAAGAAACTGCAAAACAATTTTCCAAAGTACTTTTGCCGTTTTATACTCCCACTAGCAATGTATAAGAGTTCTAGTTGCTCTACATCTCATCAATATTCCATGTTATCAGTCTTTAATTTTATCCCTTTTAGTGGGTGTGAAATAGTATCTCATCGTAGTTTTAATCTCTATTTCCCTGATGAATTATGAGCTTGAGTACCTTTTCATATGCTTATTGGCCATAAGTATATCTTCTTTTATGAAGTATCTGTTCAAGATTTTTGCCCACTTGGGTGAGCAGGGTATCTTTTTATTACTGACTTGTAGGAGTTTTTGTTTGTTTGTTTGTTTGTTTTAACATATTCTGGATACAAGCCTTACCTTACAATTCCTTTGTAAGGAATACATATTGAAACATTTTCTCCTAGTCTGTGACTTATACCTTTTGTATTTTCACATCAATTTTATTCTTTGATATTTACAGTGTTTTGAGTCCTCTGCAAAAAAACATTGGTTTAACACCAGCTTATAAAGATATTCTCCCGCATTTTCTTCTAGAAACTTTATAGTTTCAGCATTTATGTTTAAGACTATGATATATCTTGAACTAATTTTTGTGTGAGATAGGTTTCAAGGGTTTTTCCCACCATAAATTTATCCAGTTGTTTTAGCACTTTTTTTGCTGAAAAACTTCCCTTTCAGAATGAACTGACCATATATCTCCCATTATGATTTCAATGGTTTTACCTTCCATAATAATTTAGAATGATACAGATTTAGATATAAAAATTAATTTGTACAGTGGTTCAATGACTTTTTGAAATAACAAAATAATTTTTACCTCCACATCTTGAACAGTCCTTGGTTGGGCCATGCATAATTTATTAAGCAGCTGAAAAATCAGCTCTTCAATATAATAGAGAGACTCTTCATTAGCTGAGAGATTGGGATGTACTTGCTCCTGAACCTTTAAAAAAAAAAAGTTCTCAATTTAAGTACAGGCAAAATGATATTTATTAAACAAAAGTCAGAGAATCTTATATATAATTTATAGTATTTTACCAGAATGGTTACTCAAATACAGATATAAAACAAAAAATGAAGAAAAACTGTATTTGTTGGTCTCTGTAAACTTTTCTTAACTCAGAGTAGTGGTTCTTAATCTTTTCTAGACTCTGAAAATCAGCTGAAAGCCACTGGCCCCTCATCCTTACCACCAAAAAAGCATATGCACATAAAATATTCTACACGATTTCAAAGGAAGCATGGATACCCTGAAGTTAATTACTAAACCTACTATGTACCAAGATCCCAATCAGGGAAGATATCAATCACTCTCACAAAAGTCGTGAGGCTGCTAAATTTCTGTGGTAAGAGGAGAGGCAGCCATCTGTGATAACTTACGTGATAACCTGTACATGGTTTGGGTTTTGCCCTTCCTGTGACAATTATAATCCTAATGGCTTCTCTCCCCTTTGAGTAGAGCTACTGCAGTGCCTCAGTGGCTTGCCTACATGCGTCAGTGGATTACATGTGACAGTGAAGCTCAGGTGCTGGGGGTGGGGTGGAGGAAGCTGTCGGCTGCGTGTAGGCCAGTGGTGGAGCTGCAGGCACAATCTGCCCTGTCCTTGCTTCCCCACAGAGGTCGGGCAGAGGTGCCCTGCTCCAAGCTGCGTTTTCCCTTCCCCAGAAACAATGCCATTCTTGCTCCCATTCCTACACATCCCCCTCTGGCTCAGGTGAAAGCCATGCCACTGTTTACAGAAAAAAAGTTCAGATGCTTTTGGCCACTGGTCTTGAATCTGCCCTCTCTTTCCAGTGATGAGATCCCACTCCAGAGGCATTTTCTGAGAAAGGTGGTTGGGGCTGGTGGCTATCACTGAAAAGTGACGCCAGTGCTGTACCGCCTAAGTGAGTCAGATGCTGCTCTGCAGGCTGGGCATGGTATCAACCAACCTCACTCTCCCAGGTAAGCAAGGCGCAGGACCCTCTTCACTTGGCCTGCCGACTCCATTACAAAACTGTTTTCCTACAGTTCAAAAGCAAGCCACCCCCACCCCTTGTCCCGGTCCAAAGGGCAGAGCATTTTAGTGAGATCTACTTTGTACATCCCTAGCAACAGTTAAGTCCCTGACATTGGGGCCAAATTCTTATTGTGAGACATACATACCCATCCGGCCTTCCCCAACTGTTCCTCCCAAATTTACTTTTGCTTCAGATCTGGGCCGGGTACCAAATAGAAGACTTTTTGATCATCAGCTACTGCTTGAAGCCTGTTTTCTACAAGGACTCCAAAGGCTGAAGTCTCCCAGGGCACAACATGAGGACAAATTTCTCATCAGATAAATGTGGCCTCAAGGAGCTTTCCTTTGTTAGTGTCTTCCTCAGACCATGTTTTCCCATTATATTCCTCTGACCCCCTTTTCAGTCAACAGGTGAAGTTCTCCCAGCCCACAGAGGCAGTAACATCATCTTTTGCATCTCCTCCTCTCCTCTGGCCATCTTGGGAAGCAAAATATTATCTTTTAGCCCAGGCTTCACAGCCACTCTTCGTGGGCAGCCCCCATCTGGACTCCAGACCCTGGCCTAGGTGAAGTCAGAGGCTTTCTGACAGATTTCTGAATGGATATTACAGGGATGGAAGGGCTCCCCAACCTGCTGTAGGGAATAGCCTGAGAAGACATGTGTTTGGAATCTTAATATTTTGGCACATGGCTATGTCCATTTTAGGATCTCTGGTGGGTCTGAGATATTTAGGTGTGGGTTAAAGGGACAAGGAGTCTTTTTCTTAGCTAAAGTTTTCAAATACTGTTTTGAACAGTGACAGCTACTCTTTATTGCCAGCCCTTCTGGGCATCTCACCGCCACACCATCTTCTCTAGTGTTAACAGGATCTCTGGTCTTAGAAGCCTGCCTTCAATTCCGAGCTATCCCAAGTAACTGACTGGCCTTGGTATTGGCTGCAACCTTCTGTTAGAACCACACAGGTTCCACCCTCACCTGGCCAGCCTGGTTACTTGGGCCAGTAGGTGCAAGTGACCCTTCCAAGGAACAGGTGTTGATGACTTCAGCATTCAGGGACCCTTTGTGTTCCCCCTTACCTAGAACCCTTAGACTACTCCTATTCTCTTCTCCCTGGAAGCCTCTTTCCAAGAGCCCTATTTTTTAGAGCTGAACTGCACAGATTATAGCTGCTATCATACTTAGTCAAGGAAGAGAGAAAGAAGGCCCTCAGGCACGAACTTTCAACTTCTCTCAAGCCAAACCAGTTTAAAATGAAAACTCTAGCAGAAGGAACTGGATTTCCATTTTCTCATGTCTACCTGTCTTCCCCCTATACTCTAAAGTTACCTGTTTCTAGCAAAATAGAAGGGAAGGAGATGCATGCCTAGCAATACTTCCCCCTCCTCCCCCATGCCCTTCTTTGAAGGCCTCAGCTCGGCTGTTCAGGCCACATCTCTCCTCCCCAAGCTCTTCTCGCTCAGCTTGGTGTCCAGCATCCTGAATATTCCTCAGCAGATTCATCTTGTGGGCTCAGATTCTGGGCTCTCAGTTGAAGGCAAGGAGCCAGATTCTCCAGCTCCCTGCAGGCACCGCAGGGACACTTAGGGAGAGGAGGCTGGCTGGGGGCCTAGGAATGTATGTGCCTGTCTGCCTCCCTGGCAGGCTGGTGAAGGGTGCAAGCCTCAGCTTACTGAACCACAGGAAAGGCTCACAACTAGTAGCAGTATCTTCCAGGTAGGGCTATCCTGGAAATAAGTGCGTGTGAGATGGAGAAATTGCTCAGAGTAGGTTTTTTCCACAGCTGTTGTAGGATTGCACATTTTAGACCAATCTTGTCCAGTATTTTTCCTGTCTTAACTTTTGTATTTTTTTTGTTAAGCCAACAAGTCAAGAATTTGGCCCTACGGGGGGATCCATGTGGTAGGCAATAACTTCTCTTTGGTCAAGGCCTTCATAAAGGATTCGTTCATCCCATTGTCTGTTCCCTAGCCCCACACCTAGGTGAAGACCATGGGGAGGGAAGAATTTTGAGGTCAGTACAAACCAAGTAAGTCTGTAAATTAAAGCTGTTAGTTTTCCTCTGGGAGGGCATTTTGCATCAGGCCTGGGCTATGTGCAGAATCAAACCTGGCTGTAAGTTAGGATAGGCACCATTTGGGCTTCCCTGGTGGCGCAGTGGTTAGGAATCTGCCTGCCAATGCAGGGGACACGGGTTCGAGCCCTGGTCAGGGAAGACCCCACATGCTGTGGAGCAACTAAGCCTGTGCACCACAACTACTGAGCCCACGTGCCACAACTACTGAAACCCACGTGCCTAGAGCCCGTGTTCCACAACAAGAAGCCCCTGCAATGAGAAGTCCGCGCACTTGCAACGAAGAGTAGCCCCTACTCACCGCAACTAGAGAAAGCCGCACACAGCAATGAAGAACCAAAGCAGCCAAAAATAAATTAAAAAAAAAAGAATAGGCACCATTAAATTTGGGGTCCAGAACACTGGGAGAAAGGATTGTGGAGTATGTCATAAAGGTCTTCAGTGCGTCTGGGCCCACCTCACTACTCTGGGCCAGCCTGACTGCCAATGTCCACATTAGCACACACTTGAACCCCTCTGCTGAACTCTAGCCCTGCTCCCCTATGTAGGTCAGAGGTTTGGCCTCTGGGTTTGGGAAGAGAAAACTGCCATGCCGAGAACCCTCAGGCCCTGGAGTTGGGTACTGGCTCTTTTAGCCAGCTTTTGTGGGAACTGTCTTTGATTGAACCACTAAAGAAGCAAAGGGGGTATGTATGAGGTTCCAGCTACCCAAGACAGACCAGATATTCCTCAAAAACAGCTTGGGTTCCTAGCTACAGACTCTACGAAAGTGAATCAAACCCTTTTCCTCACATTTTTCTTTCCAAATTTATTTGCTTTTAAGAACTATAAACTTCTGGCTATTGTTTTTCTTGTTCTCGGGGCCCCTGGGTAGACAGACACAGCTTGATGATTTCAGAGCAGATATAGGCCAAGAAACCAAGGCATTGAGTGCTGAGTCCAGACAAATGATACTTATATACACATCCAAATTTGAAGAGAAAATGTGTTTCTTTAGGTTTCAAACACTGTAATAGATATAAAGCAAAAATAAAAACCTGCTGTAAAGTTAATAAATAAATAAAATAAACCTACTAGAAGTCTATGAACCCTAGCAACAGAGGTAGCCCTGAATAATCATACTACTTTACAGGTTACAGAGGTGCTCTATGAAGTAGGTGCTAGTCAGATTTCTTTTACAATGGTATATGCTGCTTTCTGTTGCCACACAGCTGTGCTGAGCCTCTTTTGTTGTTAAATTTCTTTTTTTTTTTTTTTTTTGGCCTTACCGCATAGCATGCGGGATCCTAGCACCCCACCAGGGATCAAACCTGCACCCCCTGCAGTGGAAGCACGGAGTCTTAACCACTGGACTGCCAGGGAAGTCCCTGTTGTTAAATTTCTTAAAATTAGAATCTAGTAATCTGTCCTAAAAAATAATCCAGTCAAACTGAATATGAGGAAAAAGAAGGTAAAAAATAGTGCCTAGCGTTATAGTAGATGTCATGTAAATATCTGCTGAAAGAATGATTAAGAGAAAAGTATTGTTCTAATGCATGGTATTAGGAGGATATCAATGCCACTGACATAATAAGAAAAAAATTTAAATAGTCTCATAGTTATTTTGGAAAACTGATGCGGTAGTTAAAAATCTTCCCACAGGGCTTCCCTGGTGGCGCAGTGGTTGAGAGTCCGCCTGCTGATGCAGGGGACACGGGTTCGTGCCCCAGTCCGGGAAGATCCCACATGCCGCGGAGCGGCTGGGCCCGTGAGCCATGGCCGCTGAGCCTGCGCGTCCGGAGGCTGTGCTCCGCAACGGGAGAGGCCACAACAGTGAGAGGCCCGCATACAGGAGAAAAAAAAAAAAAAAATCTTCCCACAAAGAAAACAGCATTAAGTTGACCACTTCATTTAAATTCTCAAAATTTAGCATAAAATTGTTCATTATAGCCTCTTGCATTTTTAAGTTCATAGAAACTTCAGTGAATTCTTTTCTTTCATTAATATCAGTTATTTGTGTGTCCATTCTTTTCTTGATCAGTCTCTCTGGGGTTTATCAATTTTATTAATCTTTTCAAGAACCAACTTTTGGCTTTGTTGATGCTCTCCATTTTATGTTTGTTTTATATTTCATTTATATGTTTCATCTCCATTTTTTCTTCTGCTATTTATTCTTTTTTTCTGACTTCTTGGTATGGATACTTATTTTCAACCTTTCTTCTTTTGCAATATGTATATTTTGTCTAAGAACTACTTTTGTAAAAAACCCACAGATTTTTATATGGAATATTTTTGCAGTCATCCATTTCAAAATAACTTCTAATTTCCATTATGGTATCTTCTTTAACTTTTAGAATTTAAGTATACTTAAATACTTTAAGTATACTTCTTAATTTCTAAACACAGGGTTTTTTTTTTCACGTTATCTTTTTTATCAATTTCTAGAATAATCACACTGTGGTCAGAAAAAATACTTTCTATGATTTCAATTTTTTTGAAATATGTTAAGACTTGCTTTTATAGCTCATTGCATGGCGTTAGATGGCTTCACTGACAAACTCATCAAACATTCAAGGAAGAAATGCAACAATCTTAAGCAAGCTTTCTTGAAAAACAGTAAAAGAATAAGTAGACTTCTCAAGTTATTTTGAGGCTAGCCTTGATATAAAAACTCGAAAAGATGAAAAGTACAGCTCGTTTTCACTCATGAACCTAGAAACGAAAGCCTAAATAAACTATTAGCTAACTTAATTCTGTAATATATTAAAAAAAATTATACAACATGACCAAGCTGGATTTATCCTAGGAATGTTAAGTTGGCTTAATGTTGGAAAATCAAGCAAAGTAATTCACCATGTTAACAGATTAAATAAGAGAGAAAAATAATATGATCTTAAACAGATGTAGAAAAAGCACATAAAATTTTGAATATTCATTCATAATCAAATCTCTTAATGAACTTCCTGAATTTGGTAAAAGATATCTACAAAAATCTACAAGAAACATCATAGTTAATGGTAAAACACTGAAAGCTTTCCTTTTGAGATTAGGAAAAAGGCAAAGATACTAGCTATTATGATTTCTATTCCACATTGTACTGGAGGTCCTGGTCAGTGAAGTACAGCAAGAAAAATGAAAGTGTAAGAATCAGAAAAGAAGAAACAAATCTGCAGATGATTTGATTGCCCACTGTGATAGTTAATTTGATGTGTCAACTTCTGGGCCACCAGGTACCCAGATATTTGGTTAAATATTATTTCTGAGGGTGTCTCTGAGGGTGTTTGTGGATGAGATTAACATTTGAACTGGTAGACTGGGTAAAGCAGATTGCGCTCCCCAGAGTGGGTGGACCTCATGCAATCCACTGAAGGCCTGAATAGTAGAAAAGGCTGGGTAAGAAAGAATTCTCTCTCTCTGCCTGACAGGTTTTCAGTCTTCTTTTGCTTTTGGACTAGAACTTGGACTAGAATTACACCATCAGTTCTCCTGGGTCTCCAGCTTACTGACTGCAGATCTGCACTTCTCTGTCTCTATAAGAGAGTGTGTGTGTGTGTGTGTGTGTGTGTGTGTGTGTATTTCTGTTTCTCTAAAGATCCCAGACTAATACACCCATGAAGGAAAATAAAAATATGGTACACATAAATTATTTCAAATCATAAAAATAAAATGTTATTTCTGTGTAACAGCAACAAAGTTAGAAAATAAATTTTTAAAATAACATCACTTACAATAGAATAAACATTATAACATGTATCTTGGAATAAATCTTAGATAAGAAGTACAAGACTCCTAGGGAGAAAAACCAGACTATAAGAAAAATTAAAGATCTAAATAAATGAAATAAAATACCATGTTCATGAATTATCAGACTTAATATTGTAAATATATCAATTCTTCTCAAACTGATCCACGGAGTTAATAAAATCACAGTCAAAACCAAAGAGTATGTTTGGTTAAAATTGAAAAGATAATTTCAAAACTTATATAGAAATACAAAAAGCTAAGAAATCAGTCATATACTCTTAAAGAAATATAAGTGCTTGCTCCAATTATTATTGGAATTTATTACAAAGCTACAGTATTTAATAATGTGATACTGATATAATGATAGACAAACAAATGAAAAGAACAGAACAGAGAGTACAGAAACAAGCCCACAGATATACAGACCCTTGATGTACAACAAAGGTGGCATTATGGGCAGGGGGAGGATTGTTGAGGGACACTGGGGCAAGTCGATGAATAGTGAACAACTGGATACCCATATGGAGAAGAATGAAATCAACTCCTATTCACACTCGATACAAAAATCAATTTTAGTTGATTTTAGACCTATTAAATAAATAGCCCTAATAAAGTTCTGATAATATAAAACAAGATAATAGATAATTATCTTCATGACCTCAGGGCAGAAAAGGATTTACTAAACAGAACACAAAAATTACTACCCAAAGTGTGATAATACCAAGTGTTGTTGATTATGTAGAAAAATGGGAACTCTCACACACTACCAATGGCGTGCAAAATGGCTCTATCACTTTGGAAAACTTTGCCATCAACTACTAAAGTTCAAGATAGGCATACCCTATGATCCAGTAATTCTACTACTCAATATTTTATATCCTTTAAAACTCTACAGTCCAATACAGTAGACACCAGCCTCATGTGGCTACTGAGCACATGAAATGTAGTTCTACTGAACTGGAGATGGGCTATAAGAGCAAAATGCATACCAGACATCAAAGATCTAGCACACACAAAAAATGTCAAATATCTCAATAATTTTTATGTTGACTATATGCTGAAATGATTAGATTTATTGGGTTAAATACGTTATTTAAATCAATTCCATCTGTGTCTTCGTATATATTTAATGTGGTTATGAGAAAAGTTTAAATTACATATGTGGTTAATATTATATTCCAATTGGACAGCACTGCTCTAGAGCAATAAGCACAAACGTTTACCAGAAGACATGTACAAGAAGGCTCATAAAAAACATTATTGGTGGACTTCACTCGTGGTGCAGTGGTTACGAATCTGCCTGCCGGGCTTCCCTGGTGGCGCAGTGGTTGAGAGTCCGCCTGCCGATGCCACAATGAGAAGCCCGCACATCACAACGAAGAGTAGCCCCCCGCTCGCCCCAACTAGAGAAAGCCTACAAATTGGAAGGAATTGAGAAGGAATAAAATTGGAAAAGAAGAAATAAAATCATCGCTATTTGCTGATGACATGATACTATACATAGAAAATCCTAAAGATGCCACCAGAAAACTACTAGAAGTATTAAGTGAATTTGGTTAAGGTTGCAGGATACAAAACTAATGCACAGAAATCTCTGGCATTCCTATACACCAACAACGAAAAATCAGAAAGAGAAATTAAGGAAACACTCCCATTTACCACTGCAACAAAAAGAATAAAATACCTAGGAATAAACCTGCCTAAACAGGCAAAAGACTTGTACTCAGAAAACTATAAAACACTGATGAAAGGAATCAAAGATGACACAAACAGATGGAGAAATATATCATGTTCTTAGATTGGAAGAATCAATATTGTGAAAATGACTATACTACCCAAAGCAATCTACAGATTCAATGCAATCCCTATCAAACTACCAATGGCATTCTTCACAGAATTAGAACAAAGAAATCTTACAATTCGTATGGAAACACAAAAGACCCCAACTAGCAAAAGCTATCTTGAGAAAGAAAAACAGAGTTGGAGGAATCAGGTGCCCCAACTTCAAACTATACCACAAAGCTACAGTAATCAAGACAGTATGGTACTGGCACAAAAACAAAAATATAGATCAATGGTACAGGACAGAATGCCCAGAGATAAACCCACGCACATATGGGCACCTAATTTACGACAAAGGAGGCAAGAACATACAATGAAGAAAAGACAGCCTCTTCAATAAGTGGTGCTGGGAAAACTGGAGAGCTACATGTAAAAGAATGAAATTAGAACACTACCTAATACCATACACAAAAATAAACTCAAAATGGATTAAAGACTTAAATGTAAGACCAAACACTATAAAACTTTTAGAGGAAAACATAGGAAAAACATTCTTTGACATAAATCACAGCAAGATCTTTTTTGATCCACCTCCTAGAGTAACAGAAATAAAAACAAATGGGACTTAATTAAACTTAAAAGCTTTTGCACAGCAAAGAAAACCATAAACAAGACAAAAAGACAACCATCAGAATGGGAGAAAATATTTGCAAATGAAACAGACAAAGGAGTAATCTCCAAAATATACAAACAGCTCATGGAGCTCAATATCAAAAAAACCCGAACAATCCAGTTAAAAAATGGGCAGAAGACCTAAACAGCCATTTCACCAAGGAAGACACACATATGGCCAAGAGGCACATGAAAAGATGCTCAACATCACTAATTATTAGAGAAATGCAAATCAAAACTGCAATGAGGTATCACCTCACACCGGTCAGAATGGCCACTATCAAAAAAATTAGAAACAATAAATGCTGGAAAGGGTGTGTTGAAAAGGGAACTCTCCTGCACTGTTGGTGGGAATGTAAATTGATACAACCACTATGGAAAACAGTATGGAGGTTCCTTAAAAAACTAAAAATAGAACTACCATATGACCCAGCAATCCCACTACTGGGCATATACCCTGAGAAAACCATAATTCAAAAAGAGACATGCACCACAATGTTCACTGCAGCACTATTTACAATAGCCAGGACATGGAAGCAACCTAAGTGTCCATCTACAGATGAATGGATAAAGAAGATGTGGCACATATATAAAATGTAATATTACTCAGCCATAAAAAGAAATGAAACTGAGGTATTTGTAGTGAGGTGGATGGACATAGAGTCTGTCATACAGAGTGAAGTAAGTCAGAAAGAGAAAAACAAATACCGTATGCTGACACATATATATGGAATCTTAAAAAAAAAAAAAATGGTACTGATGAACCTAGTTGCAGGGCAGGAATAAAGAGGCAGACATAGAGAATGGACTTGATGACATGGGGAGGGAGCACGAAGCTGGGGCGAAGTGAGAGTAGCATCGACATATATACACTACCGAATGTACAATAGTTGGCTGGTGGGAAGCAGCAGCATAGCACAGGGAGATCGGTTTGGTGCTTTGCGATGACCTAGAAGGGTGGGATAGGGAGGACAGGAGGGAGGCTCAAGAGGGAGGGGACATGGGGACATGTGTATGCATATGGCTGATTTGCTTTGCTGTGCAACAGAAACTAACACGGTATTGTGAAGCAATTATACTCCAATAAAGATCTATTAAAAAAAAAAAAGAACTACAGTGGTGACAGTTCTGAAAAAAAAACAAAGGAACCAATACAGAAGAAAAGCCAAAGGAATGCCCAGGATGAAGTAAGGGAAAATTATAAGATGAGAGCTGTACAACAGGCATAAAGGTCACCAGTCTGATAAGAGCAGATCAGAAGGCTCTAAGAGAAGCTATCTCAAGAAGATGAAATTATCAGAGTAACTGATGGATCTAAAACTCTTGAGAGGATATTTAAACAACTGGTAGAGAGTTTGAGCTTAAATTAATAAATACACAGAAAATACACAAACAAGAAAACAAGACAATTATTAACTTCAGTAAAAGGTTAGGTAGTAAGAAAAAGTGGTTTAACTATAAATAACATATAGTATAGTATATGGTCATTATTTATGGTTATAATACTATAAACTCTGAATACTGATCCAACCAAAATTAAGATATAACCATGGGGTGGGAGGAGAGACAGGAAGTATATGTGGTTGGAGGGGGAATGTATATGTGTATTGAAGAATATTAAATCCTTACCTTCCAGAGTAGGAAATCAACAGATAATGCCCAAAACAGAAAAGTCATAAGTAGCGATAGAAGCACTTTTTTTCCTTAGAGACACAGAATACTGAAATGAATCATTTTGAAAAATTAAAGGGACTGCCTCTAGGAAGCAAAAAATGTTGTGAATAGTGAGGAGGTAATGCTCTTTTTCGTAACAAGCCTTATAGAGCTATTTATCTTTTTTTTTCCGTGAATAATTTTGATAAAATACAAAGAAATTTACAAGGAAACATGATAAGTGGGGAAGTGAGAAAGAGGAAGGACACATGAAACTGGAGACAATAATTAAAAACTACTTTTTCAAGAAGTCTGGATAAGAAGAGTTTAAATAAGGCAATTAGAAATTCATATAGGACTAACATCCAAAAAACCTGGCTTTATATTTCTTTAGAAATTCCAAATAGATTTGGGAGAAATAAATCTTTCCTCTTACAACCTGCACTTCTTTCATATAATAAGAGGAAACTTAATTACATCCTACCATGTATTTCTATTAGATCAACAGACATTTTAAAAAATATAAAATAAACATTTATATTGGAAGTTCAGCTTGGAGTTCATAAGGCTGTTTGTTATAACATCCTTCCATAAAAGCCAAGGGCCCTAATCAGTAAAAATGACTGTGCATGAGAATTAAGATAATGTCTAATGGATTTTTTTCTATGATTATGATTTTAGTAAATAACCTACAAAGCAACCTTAACACTGAGCATCTGAGTTTCTTATACTAAACTTGTTAAACTGCAAATATGAAAAGTCATAAAAACAAATATACAGTGTTAAAATCCCAGCCATAGGGCTTCCCTGGTGGCGCAGTGGTTGAGAGTCCGCCTGCCGATGCGGGGGACACGGGTTCGTGCCCCGGTCCGGGAGGAACCCACATGCCGCGGAGCGGCTGGGCCCATGAGCCATGGCCGCTGAGCCTGCGCGTCCGGAGCCTGTGCTCCGCAACGGGAGAGGCCACACAGTGAGAGGCCCGCGTATCGCAAAAATAAAAAATCCCAGACATAAATACTAATAAGGACATCAAGATGACAATGAAAGATAACCATATTTTGTACTTTCACAGTATTTACTACCTCAGCACCCTGAGAGACAATCAACATAAAATTACCACATCAGAACAAACTCATTTTCAGATTTTTCTGAAAGACTGGTCAGAAAAAGAGCAATTAAAATAATTTTCAATCTTTAACAGTAAATTAACAAGTCAGACCTGTATTTTAGTTACACCGTATTTTCAAATTGCCAGAAGGTACTTCCTTATACACACACTGTAAACAGAATAGTCATAATACTATATATTCATGCATAGACACATATAAAAGCATTAAACTTTATTTTTTAAATTGATAAATACTAGGTTTGACAAATTTTGGAAATGCTATTTCCTAATATATATATTTTTTCAGTCCCCCATACTCACAATCAAATAAAAAAATCTTGCTAGTGCACTTGTTCAATCAACTATCATTTGAGTTTCTGGTACAATGTAGAAATAAATCCCTCTGGATACACAGTCTGTGTATTTACTTATGTCAAATTCTTTATTCCACTGCTAAGATTTCTGCAAGGATGCAAGTGCCTCAAACACCAATTAAGAATACTGTAAGTTTTGTTTGTTGTAAGAGTTAAAATTCAATTTAAAAAGAAAAAGCGGCAAATTTCATCCTAAAGATATACTACTACAAAATATTGCTCATAGAAATTTTTAAAAACCTAAATAAATGAAAATTTAAACTGTATGGGTTTAAAGACTCAATATTGTTAAGATGTCAATTTCCCTCAAATAATCTATAAATTCAACAAAATTCCAGGATTTTTTTTTTTTGGTAGAAATTGACAGGCTAATTTTAAAATTCCTATGGCTATACAAAGGTCTTAGAATAACCAAAACAACTCTGAAAAAGAACAAAGTCGGAAGGCTAAAACTACCTGATTCCAAGATTTTTTATAAAGCTACAATAATCCAAATAGTGTGG
This sequence comes from Globicephala melas, assembly GCF_963455315.2. NCBI lineage: Eukaryota > Metazoa > Chordata > Mammalia > Artiodactyla > Delphinidae > Globicephala > Globicephala melas. Next base: position 127,532,590 of record NC_083315.2, read on the forward strand.
TAATGATGTAAAGATAGGAAAATAGGGACTTCCCTGCCAGTCCAGTGGTTAGGACTTTGCCCTTCCACTGCAGGGGGCGTAGGTTTGATTCTTAGTCAGGGAACTAAGATGCTGCATGCTGCACAGCCAAATAAATAAATAATAAAATAAATAAAATTTTAAAAGATAGGACAAAAGACCAATGCAACAGAATAGAGAATCCAGAAATAAAAACACAAATACAGACAAATGATTTTTTTGCTCGTTCATGCAAAGTTTTAAAAATTTAAAACTTTTGCTCTTCAAAAGATAATATTAAGAGTGAATTGAATATAATCAGTGAATCAGACAATGAACTAATAACATTTTATAGTAATAAAACAATATATTTTGGTCTTTCAAGAACTGAGATTTTCTCCATAGGAATAATTTAATTCTTTAATTTTAAACTATATTAATGTGTACATTGAACGCTCTAAGTTGAAGCCATCATTCTCAATTAAATAACACTACTATGACAATACTTGAACTAAATTTTAAAACAAAAATTAGCACTTTCTCTTGGTAAATAAGCTATAACTCTGTCAGAAATTATTGACTAAATGCGTATTAATGTATTAACTATACTTTCTAAGGTGAAGTTGCTATAGTATTTAATGTATATATAGAAAGTGAGAAGAAATAAGTTGCAGATTAGACAGAATTTAGAATTAGGTTTCGAAAAATGAAGTTGTCATATATGGGTTCTAGCACATCTCACCATAAAAATTCTGGAGATCGGATAATTGTAACCTGGTTAATTTGGGATGATGGATATTTTGGACTAATAGTGACAACATAAATACATTTTAGGACTAGTATACATGTGGCATATGGATTCATGGGAAGAATGAAAACCTAAACTATATAGTTTATAATCCATAAACTATTTTATAGTATTCAAAGATAAGGTATCATTATTGATAGTATTAAATACAGTTACCCTGAACATTGATGGTTCAAAACATTTTACTGGATTATGCAATGTTGACTCAGAATTTGTTTTGATCCTTGGATGTATATATATATATAATAATGCCAATTAACTTTATTTACTTTCTTGTTTACATGTTGGGTTTTTTGTTTTAAAATTATTTTGTTAAAAAAATCCCAATAAAGATTTATTGCTTTTTTTTTTTTTTTTTTTTTTTGCCGTACGCGGGCCTCTCACTGTTGTGGTCCCTCCCGTTGCGGAGCACAGGCTCCGGACGCGCAGGCTCAGCGGCCATGGCTCACGGGCCCAGCCGCTCCGCGGCATGTGGGATCCTCCCAGACCGGGGCACGAACCCACGTCCCCTGCATCGGCAGGCGGACTCTCAACCACAGCGCCACCAGGGAAGCCCTACAGCTTTATTTTTAACAGCCAAGATATGAAAACCAAATGTACATCAACAAGTGAATGGATTAAAAAAAAAAAAAAAAAAGTGGGGACTTCCCTGGTGGTCCAGTGGTAAAGAATCCGCCTTAATGCAGGGGATGTGGGTTCGATTCCTCGTTAGGGAACTAAGATCCCACATGCCTCGGGGCAACTAAAGTCGCGTACCGCAACTACTGAGCTCGAGCGCCTCAACTAGCGCCCTCGTGCCACAAACTACAGAGCCCACGCGCCCTGGAGCCTGTGTGCCACAACTAGAGAAGAGAAAACCCACACGTCACAACTAGAGAGAAGGCCGTGCACCACAACAAAGAGCCTGCACACCGCAACAAAAGATCCTGCTTGCCTCAACGAAGATCCTGCATGCTGCAACTAAGACTGGACACGGCCGAAAATAAATAAAATAAATAAATAAATGATAAATCTTTAAAAAAAAAAAGTGGTATATCCACACTATGGAATGCTACTGAACAAAAAGGAATGAACTATTGATGTATGCAACAACATGGATGGATCTCAAAATAATTATGTTGAGTGAAAGAAGCCAGGCAAAAATAACAATATATACTGTGTGATTCCATTACCAAAAAACTCTAGAAAAAGCAATCTATAGTTATAGGAAGCAAATCAGTGATTGCTTGTGGATTAGAGGTCAGGAGGGATGGGAGGGAGAATTATAGAGAGTCAAGAGGAAATCTATGGGCTGAAGGCTATACTATCTTTATTATGAATGTTTCACTTAAGTATACATACATAAAAACTTATCAAACTGTACACTTTAAATATGTGCAGTTTATTGTATGTTAATTCTCAAATAAGTTATTTAAAATAATATAAAAATCAATATTCTGAGGTAGCATTTCTCTGATCAGGGTGTATAATCAAGAATTGAAACCACAGTTGTACACTATAAACTAAGGTCAGGAACTATTTCTTATGTTTTTGGTCTCTTCCTATTTCCCCACTCCTTTATTCCTAACACAAAGGTAATTTAGCACCATGCTTTGCATAAAGCAAGCACTCAGTAAACAGCTGCTAAATAAATTCATGGTAGCAAACAGATTCCCTGAACTTGCTGAAATTCAGAGACTGGGAAAAATTAAGAAGTCCATTAACTTTGGTTTTATTTCATTGGATATGTACCTGAAGACTCAGTTATCCCATATAACATTATAAATGAGGGGATTCCCACTGTATATTCCTCTATTCCCACTGTCTATTAATATTCACTTCCCTTCCCACTTAGATTTAGTGTTCTTAATTAGGTGCTTTCTTGACAGGTTTTCAAGGTGGATTGATTGATTGACTGATTGATTGATTTACTTTTGGCTGCATTGGGTCTTCCTTGCTGCGCGGGCTTTCTCTAGTTGCGGCGAGCAGGGACTACTCTTTGTTGCGGTGTGCGGGCTTCTCAGTGCAATGGCTTCTCTTGTTGCAGAGCACAGGCTCTAGGTGTGCGGGCTTCAGTAGTTGGCACACGGGCTCAATAGTTGTGGCTTGCAGGCTCTAGAGCACAGGCTCAGTAGTTGTGGCGCATGGGCTTAGTTGCTCCGCGGCATGTGGGATCTTCCCGGACTAGGGATCAAACCTGTGTCCCCTGCACTGGCAGGCCAATTATTAACCACTGTGCCACCAGGGAAGTCCCCAAGGTGGGTTTACTTAAAATACAGAAACTACAGGCCAGGAATCTCATTCTATTTAGCTTAATATTAGGTAAGGGCTTACCATAAAACAATCAAAACATACAGGAAAGACTATTAGCTGAAACTGAAAGTTTTGTCATTAAAATTTTCCTTGATTGGAATGAAATGGCAAATGAACTGTAAGTACCTTCCCATACAATCAGGCCAAGAAAGTACAGGCTAGATCAATGGTTCCCAACTTGTTCCAGTGGCAGAGCATTTGGAAGTCACAGTGCTCTTAGAAGAATATGAAGTGTTAAGATACTTACACTTCATCATAGTAAGCAAGAAGAATGTTAATAAAAATAACTATAAAACTTAAAACTATAGGCACATGTTTGTAAGTAAAAACAAAAAGTATCATAAGCAGTTCTCCCTGTAAAACCTCTATATCTCTTGTTCATTTACTTTACAATCTTGCACTACTCATTAGCAGATAAACTGCAGCACGTACCACAGACCTAAGAAAAACTTAAGAGAAAAAAATAAAACTGAAAAAAATTAATAGTGGCTTTTTTTCCTGTGACCTGGGGAAAAGATCACTAAGTATTCAGTCAAAGTTTAAGACTCCCTGGGCCAAATGCCCATGTCCTTCAGCATACTACCAAAACTACTATTTGCACTCTTTCTTAAAGAAGATCTGCCGGCAAGGTACTTGCACTCAAGGAGTAAATAAAGGAGGTTCTCCTTTCCCACATCTCCACAACTGCCCTCCTCCCACTTAACTGAAGAAAGGCAGATCTCCTACTTATCCTGAATCTCATTATGGTGCATTGCTCTGCAGTACAATAAATAAATAAATAAATAAATAAATTCTATGACACAAAACAAGGAGACAATGATAAATATTTTTCATTTAACCTTGCTTTTTCTATCCCCTAGCCTACTGTCAAAAAATACACTATAATGCAGGGAAAAGCTCATGAGAACAAAGAAAAGAAAGCATATTTAAAAAGTACTAAATAAGACTTCCCTGGCGGTCCAGTGGTTAAGACCCCACGCTTCCACTGCAGGGGGTATGGGTTTGATCCCTGGTCAGGGAACTAAGATCCCGAGTGCTGCACAGAGCAGCCATAAACAAACAAACAAACAAAACTAAATACAGGCAACATCACCTTATTTCATTCAGAAGAAAAAATTCAAAGCAAGTTTTCACACCTTATCTATCTTTCTATCTTACAATTTGAATTCAGAAGTGAGATGGTTGGCATGTGACATGTATTAACACATTCATTTGAACTGAAAAATTAAGTTAGACTTTGAACAAGATAAATACAATAGGCTGGTTGGCTTGACAACTAAATTGACTTTACCAATTAGGTTATGTGGGGATATTTTCCATAAAATGAGTAGGCAGAATTCTAAGGTGGCTGGCTTCCAAGATTCCCACCCCTGGTATACATGCCCTGTACACTCCTCTCCTCTTGAATGTGGGCAGGACCTGTGACTAGGGTGAGATATCACTCCTATGATAATATTACCGTATATGGCAAAGGTGACTAAGGTCTGTAATCAGTTGATCTTGAGTTAATCAAAAGGGAGATTACCCTGGGTGGGCCAGACCTAAATCAGGTGAGTCCTTCAAAAGAGGGTCTAGAAGTGTGAGACAAGTGACAGCAGCAGATGCAGTTCTGCTGGCTTTGAAGAAGCAAACTGACATATTATAGGGAGGGTCACATGGCAAGGAATGGCAGCAGCCTCTGGGAGCTGAGGGCCTCAGACAGGAAACTGAAAGGAAATGAATTCTGCTAAGAATCACATAAGCTTGGGAGAAGACCCTGAGCCTCAGATGAGTCTGCAGCCCAAGCCAAAACCTTGATTTCAGCCCATGGGACCCAAAGCAGAGAATCTAGCTAAGCCATGTCTGGACTTCTAACTTAGAGTAACTGTGAGGTAATAAATGTGTGTTGTGTTAAGCCACCAAGTTGTTGATAATTTCTTATGCAGCAACAGAAAATTAATACAATAAGCTAGATCTACAGCTCCAAGGATTCAATGAAAATGTATTTAAAAAGTGTGATAAGGTAGGGCTTCCCTGGTGGCACAGTGGTTGAGAGTCCGCCTGCCGATGCAGGGGACACAGGTTCATGCCCCGGTCTGGGAAGATCCCACATGCCGCGGAGCGGCTGGGCCCATGATCCATGGCCACTGAGCCTGTGCGTCCGGAGCCTGTGCTCCACAACGGGAGAGGCCACAGCTGTGAGAGGCCCGCGTACTGCAAAAAACAAACAAACAAACAAACAACAACAACAAAAAAGTGTGATAAGGTAAAATACATCTTATGAGTAAATATTGCCATGGCTAAGGTATATTGTAGTTAATACTATTTTTATTTTCCCAATCTTTCTTGGATATATTGGACTAAACAAGGTACTTCTAAATAAAAAAAGTGAAAAAGTAGCAGTAATAATAATCAGTCATTTGACAAGTCCTAGAAAATCTAGAAAATGAAAAAGTGAATAACTCTAAAGATCAGGTAACAAGTCATTTTTCAAGTCAGGTGCTTTATGATTATTATTTTTCAAAATTCATGACATTTATGTTCTTTTGATCAACTATGGACTACTAATAACTCAACCCAAAAGGAAGTTTTAAAGCTTTATGGTCATTGGGGAAATTTTTAAAAATTCAGTATATAGACATTTTTGTTGTTGCAAAGAAGTATAAATACAAAGGAGGCATCAAAGACTTTTAAACATAAAATAAATATTATATTAGAATATAATTATGTGGGGAAACTAGAATGAAAAGTTCACAGAGAAAAAAGAACAATGTAAATTTCCAACCATTAAAAAAGCACTTTGTCGTGTATTTTAAAAGGATGAACGGTGTGTATTTCATTGGGTACATTTTTTAAAAATTATCTTACTCTTTTATTTTTTTAACATCTTTATTGGAGTATAATTGCTTTACAATGGTGTGTTAGTTTCTGCTTTATAACAAAATGAATCAGCTATAAGTATACATATATCCCCATATCTCCTCCCTCTTGCGTCTCCCTCCCACCCTCCCTATCCCACCCCCTAGTTGGTCACAAAGCACAGAGCTGATCTCCCTGTGCTATGCAGCTGCTTCCCACTGGCGATCTATTTTACATTTGGTAGTGTATTTTGGGTACATTTAAAAGACTAACGGGACTATTTTATTTTAAAACATCAGTATTTACAAAACATATAAAACTATATCTTCTGAAACTAAACTTAAAGATGAAAATTTTTAGATGTCAGCATAAAAATGTACAAATTTTTCAAAAATTCTTTTGGGATACATAGCAAAAAAGTTAGAAAACTCCTTTTAAGAGAACGAATCAAGACTCGGTGTTGATTAGACATGAACCTGGTGTGAGAGGGAAGGAACAGATGATGCCTAGGTTCCTAGGTTTCTGGCTTGAGAACTGAGTACTGTATCATTTATACTGGAGACGTTAAGTTTAGGGAAGATGATAATAAGCTTGGATTGGGACATGCTGTGAACATTTACATATGAATGTCCAGGAAGCAGGAGGTGCAGATAGGCTGCAAGAGAAGGCCTCTTCAAGATGATGTTTGTCTGAAGACTTACAGGAGGTAAAAGGGCCACTCATGTTTTTATCTGCAGGAAGGTTGTTCTAGGCAGAAGAAACTCCAAGTACAATACAAAAGCCCTGACTAGAACATGTCTATGTGTTGGAGGTACGAGGAAGCCAGTGTGGTGCACGAGTAGAGCAAAAAAAGGTCAGTAGTAAATGAGGTCAGTGAGGTAAAAGGAGAAGCGGGGGAAATACCAGACTGCAGAGGGCCTAGCAGGCCACTGGGAGGACTTCGACTTTTATTCTGAGAAGCACTGAACAAGGTTTGAGCAAAGGAGTGACATGATCCCACTTATCTCTATTGTGTTGAGAAAAGGCTGAATGGGGCAAGGGTAGAAGAGAGGAGACCAGTTAAGAGGCTACTTTGATACTCCCAGAGTGTTCCCAGGTGGTAGAAGTGGAAGAGTGAGAAATGGTGACTGAATATTGCTATAGTGTGAAGTAGAGCTAAAAGGATTTGCTGACAGATTAGATACGGTTTATAAAAGAAAGACAGGATTCAAGAATAACTCAATATTTTGAGCAACTAGAATGATGGAGTAGCCATTTACTAATGTTGGAAATGTTACAAAAGGAGCAAGTTTTCAGGGGAAGAGAAAGAGCTCAGTATTAGTTGAGATGCCTATCACACATCTTTGTGGAAGTGTTAAGAAAGAAACTGGATATCCAAACTCAGGAGAGACACCTGAGCCAGAATTATAAATTGGAAACCATCAGATAGAGATGAAATGTGAAGCAATGAGGCTGGGTGGGATCTCCAAGAAATCTACTGTAAATAGAAACAGGAGTCCAAAGACTAAGCTCCAGGGAGGTCAGGATGATGTAGATGGGAAGATGAGGAGATCAACAAAGGAGAAGAACTAGGAGTAGTCAGAGAGGGAGAAAACCAGCAGCGTTTGGTGTCCTGGAAGCCAAATGAGGAAAAGATTTCAAAAAGGAGGAAGAGATAAACTATTAAATGCTGCTAATGGGTCAATTAAGAAAAAATTACCAGAGGCTTCCCTGGTGGCGCAGTGGTTGAGAGTCTGCCTGCCGATGCAGGGGACACAGGTTTGTGCCCCGGTCCGGGAAGATCCCACATGCCGCGGAGCGGCTGGGCCCGTGAGCCATGGCCGCTGAGCCTGCGCGTCCGGAGCCCGTGCTCCGCAACGGGAGAGGCCACAACAGTGAGAGGCCCGCGTACGGCAAAAAAAAAAAAAAAAAATTACAAAGTGCTATGTAAGTAAGAAGCAGTATTTGAGTTTACAAAGTGTCTTAATGAAGAAAACTGGGGTAATAAAAACTTTACTTGGAGGAGATCATAGTAGTGCTCATATCTAGATCTTGATGTTATTTTCATTGTGTTGCTTACACATTAAAATGTAAAGTGTATAACACTTTACACATTTCAAAAGCTTTCTACTTACTATATGTTCTTATGTAAAAAAAGAAAAGAATTTTAGGTTGTTAATTTTTAACATGATTCCATGAGACAATGCTAAATCCATTACTTCCATTAAAATTCCTTCCTGATTCGAATATGCAGGCTAACAGAGGATATAATCAAACTACTGCTCCCTTGAAAGAAAGGCCATGGTTAATAAAAAAATATACACTTGATTTATGTCAAGTGGTAACACAAGTAATGCTTTGGATACTCAGCATAAAACACTTTAATGGAATATTATTGCTCCAAATACACCATACCAAAATTAACCTGAAAATAGAAGAAGACTACTAAATCATGGCTGAGACGAAGCTAAATGCAGCAAGCTAAAACGCATTCCTAATGCTCATCCAGTTCTGGCTGAACCCCTTGGGTCAGTCTGGGTCATTATTAGTTTGGAATAATTCCAAATGACTCCCTAGAGTTCTACTGTTATATTCAGTGGCTTTAGGAAATCCAGAACAGGCCTCATGTCACAAAAATCATAGTTTCTCCTATTCCTTTTAGTTGGAGTGATCTTTTCAAAGAAGCAAGTTTGATCAAGTTCATCTAATTAATTTGTCACATAAATAACCCTATAGGCCTTCCTATTCACAGGTAAAGACCTTAACCTGGGTCTACACTAGAGTCTCTCAACTAGCTCATCTCCTTTTTTTAAAAAAAATAAATTTATTTATTTACTTTGGGCTGTGTTGGGTTTTCGTTGCTGCACGCAGGCTTGTTGTGATGCGCAGGCTTCTCATTGTGGTGGCTTCTCTTGTTGTGGAGCATGGGCTCTAGGTGCACGGGCTTCAGTAGTTGTGGCACACAGGCTCAGTAGCTGTGGCTTGCAGACTCTAGGGCAAAGGCTTGGTAGTTGTGGCACACAGGCTTAGGTGCTCCGCGGCATGTGGGACCTTCCCGGACCAGGGCTCGAACCCATGTCCCCTGCATTGGCAGGCGGATTCTTAACCACTGCGCCACCAGGGAAGTCCTCATCTCCTTTTCACTTGGTCTTGGTTCTTTAAATCAAGCCATGTTCCTACCTTTCCCTAGGGCTCAAATCCTTTCTCCCCTTTCTTTGTTTTGTTAATTCCTATTGATCTTTCAGATAATTAACTTCTTTACTGTCTGCCTCTCCCAGGCCTCTCTGCCACAGCCATTTAGAATGGAAGCTTTATGAGACCAAGGCCTTGCTACAACCTCAGTACCACGAACAGCACCTGGCACACAGGAGGCACTCAATAAATATATGAATATATCCTCCAGAGCTCAGCATGAATGTCACTTCCTTAAAGAAGCCTTCCTTGACCTTCTTATATCAGTAACACCAATTTCATTTTCTCAAAGGACCCCCAGGCTTTTCTTCTGGGCCCCAGGAAAGATCCAGCACAATCTTCTAAAATAGTTCCAAGAGATATTAGTACAAAGGCATAAACACTAGACTCTTTCAGATTTCACAAAAGCAGTTCTGAATCAAAACCCTCAACCTTCTTCCCCCACCCCCCCACCCCGCCACAGACTGCTATTAATTAACTCAAACATTCACACCTCTTGAATTTTAACAGATATCTAAGAGCAAACTATAATGGTTGAGGTGGGACGTCAATATTTAACCTGAATGAAATTAGACTCAGGAACAAGGTAACTCTACCAATTCTTTCTAGTTCTCTGTGACATTTGTAACTACAGATAATAACGACAGACATTTTCTCTTCCTTGGCTAGCCTGGTGAATAAGGCCTTACAGAAAAGGCATCTACCACAGAAATACCAGGGACTAAAATACCTGCTAAAATGATTTTAAGGCATGTTTCCCACATATAGAATGCCTACACTGATTTTTCTCAGCATACAATCGAATAGCACATGCACAAAGTACCACAGGCATTTCAAAGACACAGGTAATAAGCTGCATTTACAAATATATCCCACACTCTTTTTTCCTCCGAGTAATATGATAGCTTCAATCTTCTCGGGGAATAGTGATGAAGGCATTTATGTCTCTGGCTCTTTTAGGAAAGATACATAATTTAGCAGTAATGTTAACAATGCATGTATTATCCATTAGCAGTGTCATTTAGCTCTACTTTACCCTTTGTAGTTCTGTATGTACTTAAATGTCCTAGGTGAAGTTCTGTTTTAACAGTTAAAGAACAGCAGCACAACAAAACAAAAAGTTAAAGAACAACACATTTCTATTTCCAAAATTATTTTTTCTTAAATCTATTTCTCAATGCTCGTGTTTCTTCTACATAGTGAAATGAATATTTAATGCTGGTTTAAAAAAATCCCTTGCGTTTTCAGTCAGTAATAGTAACTTGGTCAAATATATGTATTTTTTGGTTTCCAGAAAAATCAGCCAAAACTTGAAAATAAGCAAAAGAGATAACTAGGTGTTCTTCAGCACAGTTCAAGCTACGCTTGAACCTTTGATTACTTTCTACTGACTGGGCTCTTTTACAAATTGATCAGATTAACTTAGAGATTTTTGTCTGGTACAGATGCAAAACCTAATCAGCAGGAAAGACAATCCCAAATTTACTGCTTATGTTCTTGTAGGACATTAACAAATTTTGTGTCCAACCCCAAAATCTTACTTTAATATTCTTTTATTAAGTTGCCTATAAATACCTACCTCCTCCAATTTTCATTTGAAGTGGTTCTAAGATCTCATGAGTTCCCTCATTAAGTAGTAAATTGAATCAAAATTACTGATACATGTTCGTTCACATTGGTATGAGAGTTGTGACTTTACCTTTCTGAAAATTATATTTTAACAGTTTTGGAGGTTCCATCAAGATGCCCAAGTGAACTAACCTCACAGAGTTAATTAAACAACCTTGTTCTTTTCAAACACAGAGATATTCCTTACAAAACCTTGAGCTCATAACTGCTATCTCATTTACATAAACCAAAACCTCAAAGTTTATAATTTTCAGTCTAGGTGGTAAACACCTTTAGAGCAAGGCCTTTACTTTTATTCATGTTTGTATTCTTAGGATCCAGCTTGGTGCCAAGTACCTAAAATGTGTTCAATAAATGTTAAATGAAACTAGCGTACACATGTTTGATGGCAACACCAACTGGAGGAGAAAAATCTTAGTAGTCTAATACTATTGCTGCATCTACTATTAATCCTAGCAGTCTTTGTAACAATCTGGTCAGCTGGTAGAAGGAAATCAAATTCTAGATGCCTTGAATGTGAAGACAGAGCCTCCCCATAAGTGGTAGGAATTCTCAGTGTACAAAGACAAGGGTGGCAAGTATAGACCAGAATTTAACTCATCCTTCAAAGAGTGAACCTTGAGCTCTTTAAGAACTAAAACTCTTAGCAAGCACTACAAACCTACATGTTGCAATACCACAAATACCACAAAACTGAACATAATCTGAATTATGAACACCAAAAACTTTCCAAAAACATAAAAAGTGTCTTCCATAGGAATATACCTCAATTCTAGAATAACAGTAAATTAATAAGTTAAATAGAAACTGCTTCTTGAATTCACCTCAAAAGACCAGATTTTCTTTGCTGTATTTATTCCGTAAGCAAAGGATGTACAAGAACTGTGGAATAAGAAAATAGAGATCTACAAGGCATCTGAGTTCCAAGAAAACAAGCACAACACATAAATGCAAAATACCAGACTCAAAGCAATGGACTAGGATTGGATGCTAATGCTGGCTTTGTTTCCAGGCTAACCTGAAGATACAAATCTGTATTTGTGCATGACGGATTATTAGGGTCAAAGCTACCTACTGAATAAGTTATGCAACACATAATCAAATTCTATTTGCTACCAGAAAATACTAGTAGGTGGAGACCTACTTCACACTGCCAACAATACAGGCCTACCTGATAACCGTACTCAACACTTCTTTCTATGTGGTGGAAGATTTAATTACTATCTAAGCATTTCCCCCTTTGCTTTTCATTATCACCACTCAGCACACTTTCCATTTCTTTCCCTCTCCTTATAGAATCGGGCTGCCCACAAAAGGAAGGTCAATTTAATACTTTTAACACCTAATATACCTGTGAAATGATAACTGTCTAGCTGCTCCTAGCCACCTCCACCAAATTCTTTAAAAAGATACTAGCTGGTGTTTGGCCCAAGGGAGGCAGTATCTCTTCGTAAGAATTATGAAAATAATGGCAAATCTAAAACTCTGAATGAATGAGGAAAATGTTTTTAATTTAATATACTACTTCCTTTCACTTGTAGAAATTTAACGTATGAAGATTTATTTTCCAAGGGCAGCCTTTTAAATTAATGTTTATTCTTTATTATTTTAAAATTTATTCTTGGTTATTTTCCACAAAAGGTAGAAGGGACTAAGTTTGAATCACTAGCAAGGAAAACCCACGCTCAGTAGGTATGGTATCTTCTCCTGCACCCATTTACACTCTTTAAATGCCTTGACCTTACAAAAGGTTTTATTATAAAAATGATAGTATGATTATTACCTAAATGCAGACGAAAACTGACACCATCTACAGGAGAGATGCACCCTAGTGATGCACCCAAACTTAAAAGATTCATTTTTATGAGCTGCTCCTTTTTCGTCCCCTTAAAATGATTCTAAGTGCTAAACTGCACTCAGTGAAGAAACTGACCGAATTCTACAAGGGAAATCTCTCGTAAACAGGGGGGACGCCTTTTGCAGGAAGGGAGGAGGCACTTTAAGTTGACCTCAAGAATTGTTCAAAGCAATATCATGGCTCACTGACATTTCTCGAGAAACACATCCATCTTACAAAAAAAAAAGTCACCACCTCTTAGGTGAGTGGATCCCCTTCACGGGCAAATCGACTAAGGGAGCAGCCCCAAGGAACTTAATTAAAAGTAATTACACAGGCTAGAAATGTGCTTTTGTTTTAGAAACTGTCTAAATACCAGCGGGACTTTCTCTTGCCCGAATCCAGCCTGAGGACAACAAATTGGTCAACGGCGGAAGTCGCCTGACGAAATGACTGCAACGTGAAATCCAGTTTTATGATCATAACAAAACCTTCCTTCCGGGGCAAAGCAAGAACTTGAGAAAACGTCCTTTTGGACGCAGCAGGCAATCACGCGCCCCCATCGCCAGCCGGAGAAAAAGTGCTGGGCCTGCGGGCCCCGAGCGCGGGGAGGGCGTGTAGCTCCCCGTAAGAGCGTCCGAGGGGCCGCGGCCCGCGCGCCCCGCCCGCCTGCCTCCCGCCTCTGCCCCGGCACCTCCCTGGGGGCCCCGCGGCCGCACGGGCACCAGCACTGACCTTCCGCAGGGCCGAGACCAACAGTCCCCGCCATTTCGGACTGTTCTCTTCGCTGAAGAACTCGTACGGCTGCGGCGCCTGCTGCATGGCCCCGGCGGCAGCGCCTCCGCATCGGGGGCGGCCCGCGGGCCGAAACGGGCCGGGCCGGTGGCCTGACAGACAGGGCGCAGGCCGCCTCGCCTCGCCGGCCGCCGCCGCCTCCTCCTGCCCGGGCCGCGGCTACGGCCGAGGCGGCTCGGAGGCGGCGCCGGCGGGCGGGCGGGGGCTCCGGGGGCGGCTTCCTCGGCCCCGCGGCCTCGCCTAGTGCAGAGTCCGCAGAGGAAGCGCGGCGGCCCGTGAACCCGGACGGCCCCCGGCTGCGACCGAAGCGGTGGCCTCCTTTCCCGGCGGTGCTGGCCCGCTTCTCGGGCGGCTCCTCCTCCTTTGTCTGGGTTCGCAACCCGGCGGGGGTACAGCTGGCCTCTCCCCTCCTCGGACTCCCGCTACGGCCGCGGCAAGCAGAGAGCGGCGGCGGCGGCGGCTTGTCTCCTCATCGCCTCATCTCCGCCCTCCCAACCGGCAACACCGCCCTGCCCGGCCCACCCGAGTCACCTCCAGAGGGCCCTGGGGACAGACCGGGCGCGCGCGTCGGGCGAGAGAGCCACACTGGTGCGCACAGCGTTGGCTACCACCACCGCCGCCGCCCCTTCAGCAGCCGCGCACAGCGCCCCAGGGCCGCCGCCAAGCTCCGGGTCCCAGCAAGCGCGGCTCGGCCAGCCCCCTCCGCCCCGCGCTCATTATCCCGTGTAGCTGGAGCAGCCCCGCACGGAGCATGCGCGCCGCGGAGAGGGCAAAGGGGCTGGCCAGGAGCGGAGGCCTCCTCGCAGGAGTGCGCGTCTCCTGGGCGCTTGCTGGGTGTACGTTCCAGACAGACTCCGCAACTCACTGACTGCGTTTTACACACACTCTCCCTCCTCTCGATCTTCCCGAGACAATCCTGACTCGATGGCACTCCTCGAGCCCCAGGACTCCGTCATGGGAAGCAGTATAGGGATTTGTAGAGAAAGGGACTTTCCGGCTGGACAAGATATTTAATGTATTTGTGTTTACATGGCTATTCTGTATATGTAACAATTTCATAGCGTGGTGCTGTGGGGACTGAAGGAAGTGAGGAGTGGGAAGCCCTTAGCACACAGTAGGGCCAAAAAAGGCAGATGGCAACGTTAATCAAGCTTGAACTTAAAGGTCTTTCACTTGCATGAGCCCCTATGTGTTCACAAAAATTTCATACCGTTTTGGTAAAACTTCCCATATTTTTGCATTGTTTTCTTAATGGTGTCCTCCAAACTGTGGCGGTGTGGAGGTGTCAGGCGCCACAAAACCCGGATCTGCCCTTGGGGCCAGCCATACTCATTAGCAGCCCAAAAAAGATCCCCAGACCTTAAGCTTTCCTGAGTTGAAGACTGTGGAAACTTTATCATTAACATAAATTTCATCCCACTAAAGACGCTGAGAACATACATGAATTACAGTACATTGTTCCCAGCCACTAGCAGTGAGGAAGGGAAAGGAAGAACAGGTTGCCAAAAAAAAAAAGTCTGTGCCACGCTTCAGTTCCAGATCAGTAGCAGAGCAATTATCCTACCTTAAAACAAGCACCATTTTGTCATTTTGGCAAAATCATAATGGCAGAGTTGGAAAATTTAGTATCCACTCAACCATTTTTCTAATCCAAGTATCCACTGAATCAAGAATCTTTTCTAATAGATAAGCAACAAGGATATATTGTACAGCACGGGGAAATATAGCCAGTGTTTTGTAATAAGTTTAAGTGGAGCATAATATATAAAAAATATTGAATCATTGTGTTGTACACCTGAAACTAATATTGTAAATCAGAAATACTTCAATTAAAAAAATATCTCTAGGGCTTCCCTGGTGGCGCAGTGGTTGAGGGTCCTTCTGCCGATGCAGGGGACGCAGGTTCGTGCCCCAGTCCGGGAGGATCCCGCGTGCCGCGGAGCGGCTGGGCCCATGAGCCGTGCCCGCTGGGCCTGCGCGTCCGGAGCCTGTGCTCCGCAATGGGAGAGGCCACAGCAGTGAGAAGCCCGCGTACTTAAAAAAAAAAAAATATATATATATATATATATATATATAATGGCCACACCCACATTCCCACGTACAATACTTGGGATAAAGGTAAGATAGGGAAATTCTTGTATCTCTCCAATCTTTCCATCAGTGAGGGCAAAGATCTTGGCTTATATAGTGTCTTTACTTTTCTCTCTCTTCCTGAACTCCAGCTATAAACTGCTAGGCTGTCAAACTACTGGACTGTGATTGTATTTTCTTGTAGGAGAGTAAAGTTGTTAATGGGAAGTTTCATTCTTGGCTAAGGAGGTTAGAAGCCTTCTCTGGGTCAAATCAGGTCTGAAGACACATTTTGTTTAACCAAAGCTATATTTAAAATTTTTAAACTGTTGTTAATATTTTAAAATTAAGAGATTTCATATAAAAATCTGGATTTTCAGCTTCTCTTGACAAAGATCTGGCAACACTGGGCCCTGATGCTTCTTGCAAGGGAATAATCAGCAGGCAGTGGGGTAGTGGCTGCCTCTTTAGAAAAATATGCCATCCCGTTTCCAGTTGGCTATACTCCCCAGCTGGCACTCTTCACCCTTTTATGTAACCTGCCTAGTCTCTACAGGCATCTGAGTTGTGATCTGTGGGCTAGGCAAACAGAAATGTGATCCACGTGCATGTGGAAGATAATCCAAGAATGACACCAGTAAAAAGTTTCCCAACCAGACAAATGGGCCACCTAGAAAAACATGTTGGATCAATACTGTATACTCTACACTAGGCTAAAGCCAAGATGTGTCAAATATTTAAATGTAAAAAATAAAACCATAAAATAATCTGTTTATAACTTTGGAGTACAAAGACCTTTCTACTATGATATAAAATGTAGATTGATAAATTCTATTTTTTTAAATGTATACCAAAGAAAAACACCACAAGCTAAGCCAAAAGGCAAATAACAAACTGGAAAAAATATTCGCAACTCATTTCCTACACAGTTAATCTCCCTAACATCTAAAGGAATTCCTGCAAATTAATAAGACTAAAACTTAATAAGAAAATAAAGATAAAAGATATGAAAAGGAAATATAAATGTCTCAAACATATTGAAGATGCGCAACCTCATATTACAAAAATCGCAAATTTAAATAATACTGTTATCATTTTTCACCTATTAGAATAGCACAGATCAGAAAGTTTGATTATATACTATGTTGGTGAGAATATGGGGAAACCGGTACTCTGATAGATTATTGGTGAGATTGGTAAATTGGTTCAATCTCCATCAAGGGCAACTTGACAACATCCAAGTTGCAAAGGCATATACCCTTTGACCCGATAAATTCTAAGAATATATCCTATAGGTATACTTGCTCATATGTGAAATGACTTTGCACAGTATTATTCATTACGGTATTGTTTGTTACAGCAAAACAACAACAAAAAAAACACCCTAGAAATAAACAATTTAAATAATCATCAGTAGGAATAAGGGACTGGTTCAACAAATTATAAATCCAGAGAATGGAACCTATAAAGTCATCTAAAAAGAACCAGGCCACTGTGTTCAGGCCACTTGAACATTCTCCAAGATACACCGCAAAGCGAAAAGAGCAGGATGTATAATACAGTATGCAGAGTATGCTACCAGTTGTGTAAAAAAAAATGGAGACAGTATTTTATTATATATAAATATTTCTGCAAGGCTGCACAAGATATTGATAAGTTTTGATGCCTCAGGGATAAGAACTGGGGGGCTAGAGGAGAGAGGGAGACTTGCCACTGTGTACTTTTTTATGACTTTTGAATTTTCAACTATATGAATGTTGTACTTATTCAAAATATTAATTAAAAGCTGTTTTTTTAAATGAAAAACTCCAACCTCATTAGAAACACACGCTTCAAGTGTTGAAAATAGAAGTATTAAACACACTGATACCATGAGAGAGAGGGCCTATGGATATATAACGAAAACTCAATCATAAATTTGAGTTAAAATTAATATGCTATCATACTAAGAATTTGATAGTAATTTTACTTGTCTTTAGAATTTATTTTTAAAATTTTTTATTGAAGTATAGTTCATTTACAATGTCGTATAAGTTTCAGTTGTCCAGCACGGCGATTCAGTTGTACACACACACACACACACACACACATATATATATATATATATGCTTTTTAAGATTATTTTCCCTTATACATTATTACATAATATTGAGTACAGTTCCCTGTGCTATACAGTAGGTCCTTGTAGGTTATCTATTTTATACATAGTAATGTGTATATGTTAATCCCAGTCTCCCAATTTATCCCTCCCCCCACACCCTTTCCCCTTTAGTAACCATAAGTTTGTTTTCTGTCTCTGTCTCTTTCTGTTTTGGAAGTAAGTTCATTTGTGTCTTTTTTGTTTTTCTTTTAGATTCCACATATAAGCGGTATCATATGATATTTGTCTTTCTCTGTCTGGCTTACTTCACTTAGTGTGATAATCTCTAGGTCCATCCATGTTGCTGCAAATGGCATTATTTCATTCTTTTTTATGGCTCACATTCCATTGTATATATATACGACATCTTCTTTATCCATTTTTCTGTTGGTGGACATTTAGGTTGCTTCCATCTCTTGGCTATTGTAAATAGTGCTGCATTGAACATTGGGGTGCATGTATCTTTTCGAATTATGGTTTTCTCTGGATATATGCCCAGGAGTAGGGTTGCTGGATCATATAGTAGCTCTATTTTTAGTTTTTTAAGGAACCTCCATACTTGTTCTCCATAGTGGCTGCACCAGTTTACATTCCCACCAACAGTGTAGGAGAGTTCCTATTTCTCCACACCCTCTCCTGCATTTGTTATTTGTAGACTTTTTGGTGATGGCCATTCTGACCGGTGTGAGGTGATACCTCATTGTAATTTTACTTGTCTTTTTAGAATTTAGAATGGCTTTAAGGAGATAAGTTGAATGACCCAAGCACATCTCAAATTTTAAAAGGCAGTAAAAATTTTACCACTAATATTCTCTCAGGGCTTCCCTGGTGGCGCAGTGGTTGAGAGTCCGCCTGCCGATGCAGGGGACACGGGTTCGTGCCCTGGTCTGGGAAGATCCCACATGCCGCGGAGCGGCTAGGCCCGTGAGCCATGGCCGCTGAGCCTGCGCGTCCAGAACCTGTGCTCCGCAACGGGAGAGGCCACAAGAGTGAGAGGCCCGCGTACAACAACAACAACAAAAAAAATTCTCTCACTGAAAAACATTTTCAAGAAGGACTTAACTTTTTTCGCATTTACTCTCTCCTACTTCCTCCATTTATTTAAAGCTACAAGTGCTGCCAGTCAGTAGCAAACCAAAGCAATGCCACAGGAAACAATAAATGTTGTTGTCACTCACTTTCATGGTCCGTTGCTGTAGCTAACTCTGGTCCTCTTAACAGTCCACCCGCTGGAAAGAAATTGGAGCAGGCACTCAGATAGATCATTTGCCCTATAACCCATATGGGAGGCTCATGCCCAGAACCCCAACCCCGTGTAAGAGGTGGCATACCAAAAATGTCTTCCCAAGAGGAACAATAATTTTGTATGAAATTCCAAAAGATTTACTTATTGCCCTCCTCTCCATGGAAAAAGCACTGTGTATTGGTATGTTATACACATTCTACTATGGAACAGAAATAATGTTCCCTGGTACTCTGGGTATGAGGATGACACTGAAGTCAGCCAGATATTGCTACCACTACCAAATGGAAAGCCATTTTTTGTAAGTAGGAAAGTGCTCCACTTTTTTTTTTTTGGCTGTGTAGGGTCTTCATTGCTGTGCACGGGCTTTCTCTAGCTGCAGCGAGTGGGCGTCACACTTCGTTGCGGTGCTCGTGCTTCTCATTGCGGTGGCTTCTCTTGTTGCGGAGCATGGGCTCCAGGCGCGTGGGCTTCAGTGGTTGCAGCTCACGGGCTTAGTTGCTCCACAGCATGTGGGATCTTCCGGGACCAGGGATCGAACCTGTGTCCCCTGCATTGGCAGGCAGATTCTTAACCACTGCGCCACCAGGGAAGTTCCTAGTGTTCCACTTTTTACCCAAAATATAAACTACTCTTCCTCATTTTTATATTATACACAAATACAAGCTTTTTTCTTTTGGTTGGCTGCTATTTAAAGCCTACTGATAGCGCAAAATTTATATGAATCAGAGTTTTTAAAAAATCCTTATTTCTCCATATCCCTGTGTCATATTAACCACCATCCAGTACCCACATTAAATGGATGACACACTAAAGGTTCTCTTCAGTATTAGATAAACACAACCACTGGACCCCTAGAAAACGGTCTTGAAGGATCTCTATTGTTAAAACAGAAAAAAACAGGGGAAAGCTCAAACACAGTTCCCATGCAGCCATCATGCAGCCAAGTTTCCCACATTTGGGGAAATTGCAGGGCTCAGCACATCCGGAGTGCAATGCATGAGCTGCACCCTGGGAAAACCACCTTCATGATCATGGTATATCCCCTCCCAGGTAAGTACTGAATCAGAGTTTTTATGAAACTAAAATTTATGTTCACAACACCAAAGCTCATTAAAATATTTTTAATATTAATATACAATTCTTCTCTCTTAGAAATACACAAAACTTTTAAATATTATAGCATTATTCCACAACAAAACTCTATTGACATAAATAAAAACGTTTTACAATAGAATAATCTACACATTCAAAACGCTTTCAATAATTTTTTCACTTGTATTTTTTGGGGTATAGTAAAGACCCAAATGGAATGGGGGTTGCTTTAATTAGGGTAGTTATTTTTATAACTTCAGTCTTTCACAGCTTAGTGTATATGCAATCTTACTGTTAATGAAATAGAGAATTGTAATATTTTCCATCTCTTAATAGTCTTGCAATGAAACAGAAAATACCCTGTGTATCACATTTCTTGGAAGAATCGGTTGTTATGAAGAACCATTAGGGCTTGTTTCCTCTGTGAATACTTTCCAACTGCTTTCAGTATTCTCATCCCAAGTGCTGAAGAACTGTCTAATCTATTCACCTGAGATGTGCTATTCTGTAACATGAGCTGATGATGTGTAGCCTTTCAAATTAATTGATGAGGTAGCTCAATGTAATCATTGGCTTAAAGTGAAAAGGAAGAAAACTGGTAAGTTTTGCTATCAACCAAAATGCTCATCTTTCTGACTCATCCTTCACACAGTTTTGGAGAGACGAGAGGAAAGAAAAAATGAAGACTGGAAGATTAATCCAGAGACAGCATATGTGAGGGAATGGATGAAAATTTCTCACCTAAATGGTGGTTCTGCAATAAGTTTCCCCACATTATACCATATTTTCATTTATATTTCTATTTTCCAACATTCTGTATTGCAAGAATCATTTCAACAGATACCACACACACACGTATATATATAGTACATAGTATACAGTATGGCACTGGGCAACAATTTAAAATACTCATGAAATACACATGATTGTAAGGCACTTTTGCGGTGTACAAAAGTGAATGCCTCAAAATTAGGTATTTCCCCCAAATGAAGAAATATCCTCATAAAGGTTTATAGGATTCTGGAAAAGTCAAGTAGGCATGAATCATTAGTGATCTTGGCCAACATCTGAGAACCTTGGTATGACTGAAGAACAGAGATATAAGAGATAAATACTATTTTAAATTACAAAGTTCTGTATGTCAGTGTCAGGATTCTAAGTTCTTTTAGTTTCTCAATCACAGAAGACTGAAGAGTAAGCAAAATACTCATTGTGGACTGCTGTTTAGATTTAGGGATGACACCAGACCAAGTGAATTATAAAGAAACTGGGAATAATAAATGCTTTGAGTTTCTTTTGCAAAGTTATTTCTTACAAATGTAGATAAGACAGAATCTTATTCAAACTACTTCAAAATGTGAAATTTCATATATTTGAATCAACAATTTTAAATTCCCACATACAAATACTGTTGCTCTAAATGATGTGAGCTTTTCTATGACTCTTCAAAATTAAAAGGTTTGCAACCTACAATATATTTTCTTGTCTAGAAAAGACAAAAAAGCTTAGATATTATAAAGTCAAAAAGTTAGGGGAATAATCACTTTTTCATGCTGTAGTTCCCAGAAATTCCAAAAAAGCCAAATCTCTAGATCATGGTTGGTGAGGACAGGTCATTAACAAAGTCAAGAATTCAGGACAGATACAACTGTACCTTTTTAAAGAGCATGGACTTTAGAAAATCATTATTTCCACATTACATAATTTAAAAAATTTAGTGGTTATCTAAAATGACATTTTAAACCATTTTTCTTAAATGAAACTTAAAGAATGTAGTTAGTACATTCTTGTTGCTGAATGTGGAGATTAAAATGCATACCTAGCTCCTTTCATTATTTACAATTTAAATCTCTGTTGTACTTCATCTGCAATCATTCCAGAAATTGCAAGGGAAGAAGTGGCAGCAGGGGAAGGTGCATTTCTCACATGAAGAATGCGATTTCCAATATCCCCAACTCCTCCATCAAATACAAAATCTTCTACGAGATTTCCATCTCTATCCAGGGCTTGGGCTCTTACTCCAGCTGGACCTCTGCAAAAGCAAGAGTGGTAGTCATCTGACTAGAAGCGACAGGACACTTTACATACGTGTCAGTGGTTTCAAAGTATTCTTAAAGCAATAAAGTCTTTATTCTTCTAAATGCACAATTATGTGAAAACCCAATAGGTTTGTGTTTAGCCAAAGGTTGCCAGTTGTAGCCTGTCAAGCATATATCCTTACCCTAAAATACACAAATGGGTTCTTTCCAAAAGTAGCAGATAAATCCATATTTAATTAGAATAGATGTATTTTTATTTAAATTTACAAAATGAATTTATTATACAATCAATCACTAGAATAGAAAGCAAGATAATACAAAGTAAAGAAAGCAAGAATTATGTGTGTCAGCTACATTCCTACATGCGCTACAGAATTCTAAGTATTTTTATGTTTTGGTTGTACACTATTAAAAGTTATGGAAAAAATATTTGCAAATGGCAGCAAATGCTGGCTTTGTAGTTTGTTTTGATTTTTAACTGTTTAGCATTTAATATCAGGATAACCTTCAATTAATTAAAGAGAAATGACACACTCTTAATTAAAGGAAATGCACAAAAATGAATTAACAGCATGTTAATACAGTAAGAGCCTTTAACGTTAAAAGTTCTGTTTTACAACATTTGAGTTTACAAATTAGATTTTTTTTTTTAGTTTTAAAAATAAAGTTTACAGATAAAATCTGGATAAAATAATTTTGGAGTCCAAAAGCGCCTCCACTGAAACTGCTTAAGAAAACCCAGTTTGCAAACAGTTGCCTTATACACACCAGCAAGACTCAAGAAATCAGGCAACAATATTAAACACTTTTTATTGATTCTGGGCAGATGCAGATAAGCACTTGAGGAAGATACAAAGAACAATACGAGAGCACTGCCCTCTAAGACCTCAGCCTGGCTGAGGAGAGATCATGATAATAATAGCTATTTTTTTACCAAGTGCTTACTCCATGCTAGGAATTCTCTCATTTAATCCTCACAACAACTCTAAGAGGCTGATATGTTTATAGTTTATATTTAACAGCAAAGAAAATAGAGAGATTAAGTAACTTGCCTGAAGTTACATAGCTATACAGTTCATCTGTAGAGAGATAAATAAGAATTACAACAACAGGGGTGAAAGATTCTGTAATAAAAGTAACCTGTAATATAGAAGGCTGCAGGGAATCTGGACAGGAGATTTTTGAGCTATAAGGATTTCCAAGGAAGAATCAGATACAAAGGGCTTCCCTGGTGGCGCAGTGGTTGAGAGTCCGCCTGCCGATGCAGGGAACACGGGTTCGTGCCCCGGTCCGGGAAGATCCCACATGCTGCGGAGCTGCTGGGCCCGTGAGCCATGGCCCCTGAGCCTGCGCGTCTGGAGCCTGTGCTCCGCAACAGGAGAGGCCACAACAGTGAGAGGCCCGCGTACCACAAAAAATACAGCACAAAGAGGCAGAATGGGACTGAAGCTGAAATTTCTTAGGGTAAGGATACATAACAGCCTATTAGCCAGTGTGTGGTCTATTTTGTACATTCTGTGTTTGTAGCTTCTCTCAACCAATCAAAACAGCATTTCTCCTCTCTTTTCTTGGATAATGCTCCTATTGCTGTTGTGAGCATCTCTATGAGTTTTCTTGTCCTTCTCCTTTTATCTCACAGAAAGCCAACATGCAGGGGACACACAGTGGCATGACTACCTACTGATGTTGAGTGTTCAAAATAAAAACTTTCCTCTCCATGAAGGTTTAGTTAGTATATTCTCCTTACTCTTTCTAAGCAAATAGAAGTTAGTACTGATTAACTACAGTTAAAAATGTGTCTATATTTATTTATTCCTCTTACAAACACCAACTATGTTCTCGACATCCCCTACAGTCCTGCCCAAGTATTCAAAACCTATAATCCAAACTGTAAAAAAAATATACAAGATTAACTTTTTCTAAGAAACTCACTTTAGTTCAAACTAAAGTAACTATTTAACATGGCATGTTTAAATTACCAAATTCTTCATGCTCCCTATTCAGCACTTAATGAAATTTCAGGGTTTTTCTTTGCATGATTACATATAGGCATTCCCCCTCAGAATATCTCAGCTTGAGATGAATATTATAATTTTGAAATTTCAGGTAAAATAAACCATAAACATCTTCAGGGCCAGAACTGAATCTTATAAAACAGTCCTATTTTGCCCCCTTGTCTAGACTTGTGTTCATAGGAAGTATTCAATAGGGATAGAAAATTTTAATTGTTTAACTCTCAATACTTTTAAATTCTATTTTAATAACTGAAAGAACAAATGATTCAGAAAATTTAATATTTGTGAATTTAGCTATATTTAACTGTTTAATGCTATTTGTAGCCACATATTTTGCCATATTTGTAGCTAAATTTAATAGAAATGCAAGGCCTAGACCCTTAAATATGTCTAGAAACAACAGGTAAATATGTAACTAACGGCACTCATTCTTCTGAGAAGTGTTGTATTTATTGCTTTATTATTCTGTGGCAGGCATAATACTGTGGGCTAGAAAACAGCTATGACAGGCTACAACTGACATCTTTGGACAGTTCCAAATAGGACAATTTAGTATTTTATAAAACTCACATGGGATCTACTGTTAATCTAAAAACAGAAGTTCACAGGAGCATATTTAAATTGGGAGTGGTGATATAGGGCAAGTCAACCATTCCATCTTAATTTCCAAATGTGAAGAAAGGGTATTTTTGTTATTAATATTCAACCAAACTGGATTGCAACAAGAGAACATGGTTTTTCCATGCCCAGTTTTTTAATTTTGTTGACAAACTGGTTTAGGGCTTAGATCATTTTGAGCCTTAGTAAATGTTCTGTGAGGGCTTGAAAAACATGAGTATTCTATAATGGGGGTGAGGGAGTTCTATGCATCCCTTAAATCAAGTGGTTTTGTTTGTTGGTCTTTTAAGTTTTTGGCCATGCTGCACGGCACGTGGGATGTTAGTTCCTTGGAAGCACAGAGTCTTAACCACTGGACTGCCAGGGAAGTCCCTAAATCAAGTGTTTTAATTGTGTTATTCAAATCTAATTTTTTTTTTTTTTTTTGGCCATGCCGAGTGCCTTGAGGGGATCTTAGCTTCCCGACCATGGATTGAACCTGGACCCCAGCAGTGAACCGAGTCCTAACCACTGGACAACCAGGGAATTCCCCTCAAACCTAATATTTTATCTGCTTGAGCTATCATCTATCAACAGACATGTCTTAAAATCACCCATCACAATTATAGATTTGATTTCTGCTTCCAGTTATGTCAGTTTTTGTTCTCTGTATTTCTTAGCTCTGTTATCATATGCAACAAATTTATAGTGACCCTCCTTATTTATAACAATAATTTTTTACCTTGAAGTGTCTTTTATCTAAAATGAACCTAGGACTCATCTTTCTTCGAATAAGCATTTGCCTAACACATAGGTGGATTTTTAAAATCCAACCTGATAATCTCTGTCTTAACACATTTGCATTTATTATAATTTCTGATATTTGATTTCAACTATATTATTTTATGCTATTTAACCCGATCTTTTTCTGAAGTTTTCCCACCTCCTTTCTTGACTTACTGAGTTTTCTACATTCTTTTTTCTTCCTCTACTATTTGGAAGTTATATAATCTATTTACATTCTTGTATTTAGTTTTTTAATTCAGATGGGACTCACTGTACATCTTGAATTTTATGTCTTTTTGTCCATTCCAGAAAATTCTCAACTACTTCTCTTCAAAGTATTGCCTCTTCTCAACTTCTCTGGAACTCCTATGAGATGCAGGCTGGAATCTTCTCATCTTCTCCATGTCTTAATTTGCACATGATGCATCTTTAGCTTACAACATTGTTCTCTAAATTCTTCAGATTTACCTTCCAATTTACTAATTTTCTCTTAAGGGAGGTCCAACCAGCTGTCTAACTTAATCATTTGAGTTTTAAAATTTAAGAACTATATTTTTCATTTCTAGAAATTCTGATTACTTGGTTTCTAAATTTGCCTAGGGTATTTTTTAAATTATTATTCTTTTTCAGTTTTTTTATTCCCTTTTTAAAAAAATTCATTGGAGCATACGTACTTTATGGTTTCTAATATTACTATTATCCAAAGTTGTTAGAGTCTAATTCTAGTACTTATTCTATCTGCTTACTCTCACTTATAGTGCTTTGGAACTTTTGCTGGTGAGTTCCTATTCAGCAGGGGGCGTTGGGTTGAAATTATGTCCCTCCACAGAGTTTTTATATTTGCTTCTGTCAGACACTCCAGGTGTATAACCATTCTAGGAACACCTTTTTTTTTTAATGGAAAATATTAAACATGTACAAGAGTAAAATGAACAGTATAAGGAACTCCCATGTATGTATTACCCAGTTTCAGTAATAATCAACACACAGCCAATCTTGTTTCATCTATATCCCCACTCTGTCTACCTCTCTCCACTGGATTATTTTAAAGCAAACCCCAGATGGCGTATCATTTCACTTCAATGTATATTTCTCTTAAAAGGATTCTTAATAATAATACAAAACTACTAACTGCTTAGTATCAACCATATTCAGTCTGTGGTCAAATTACCCTGATTTTCACTCACTCTAATCTGTTTAAAGTGAGAGAGTGAGAGGCAGAAGTGTTAGTCTGAAGCAGGATCCATTTCTCAGCTTAAAGTTCCTAGATCAAACTAGTAGTACAAATTGAAACTCCAAGTACTTGTGAGGGAAGGCCCAGGGTTCTAGATTTTTAGGAGATTTTTTTCTAGACTTCCTCTTCACTGAGGGTACAGCCCTTCCAGAGTCCCTGGTTTTACAAAGGGATCTCAGTTCCAACTTTTTACCTTTTACAGACCCAAGGCTTCCTTTCCAGCACTTGAGTAGCAATTAAAATATAAGTCCCTAATGTTTTATATCTTGATTTGTGTGGTGCATGCATGAGTTTATACAATTTCCAAACTTCATTGAGCACTCAAGATCTGCATATTTTATTGTCTGTAAATCACAGATTAAAACAAAACTCAGTTATATTTACATCAAAATCAGAAAATCCTCCCTACCTTTCCAAGTCAGCATCAGCCCTAATTCCTCCTAGTTCTTGGGTATTCAATTTCCTCTCTGTTTTCGTTTCTGGGATGCCCTTATTTTCTTGCACTCTCAGCTATAAGTATTTCAAGGGATTTTTATTATATTTTCTCCAGACTCTCCTATTAGTATTTTGCAGTGTGAGGGTTACCAAATTCTCTAGACTAGTAGCTCTCAAACAGGGGAGACTTTGCCCCCAGAGGATATTTGGCAACGTCTGGAGACATTTTTGGTTGTCATACTAGGGGAGTACTGCTGGCATCTAGTGGGTAGAGTCCAGGGATGCTGCTAAACATTCTACAGTGAACTGGACAGTCCCCCACAATAAAGAATTATTTGGCCCCAAACGTCAACAGTACCAAGAATGAGAAACCCTTTTTTGCAAAAGGGTCTATATCACCTTTATTGCAGGATTTTTGGCTTTTACCCTTGCATTTCACAGTAGTGTAGTCTTTAGCTATCACTTACAATGAAAACATCTTGTCTGAAAATTTACTACAGAATTCCCCCAAGAATATATTTTCAAAATGAAGTGTGGGAAAAAGAGGGGATCTTGGCAAATATGTCGTCATATTTTACATCCTTACAATGCTAACAGATACAAACTACTGTTAGATTACCATGTCAAAATTAATCACAGAACAAATTAAAGGACTTTAGAGCTAAAATTAGGAACCTTAGAGATCATCATTTAATAATGAGAAGTCTGTATACCTAATGCATACATTTGACAGGTTATAACTTTACATTCCAATCTAATGTTCATTGGTAAGTTATTGCCCAAGATACTCTGGCTGGGCAATGAGAAGTCCAACTGGATCCCTTTTGGTAGCTACTGCAACTAAAGGACACCATCTTGAGCTAAACATTCCACTAAAAGTGTTGCTTTGGTTCTTTTTTACTATCCAGAACTACCTAATATGCTTCTTCCCCAATATTAATGATAGGGCATTTATGGTGTTATACTGGTTGCAAACAGGACTTAGGCTTCAAAATGTGGGAAGTCTATTGACATTATTTTTTTGTATTATTATTATTATTTAAGATTCTAGGCATATAACAAGGTACAGAGAATAACATAATGAACATCAATATTTTTTTTACCAAACAGCTTAAGAAATAAGCATTATAGATATGATAGAAGTCCCCTGTCAAACTCTCTGCATCCCATTCTCTTGTCTCCCGGAGATAAACACTCTCCTCAGTTAGGTGTTTATCACTCTCGTGTTTGTTTTTATTTTCACATTACATGTGCAATCCATATACATACACAGTATAAACATATAAATGGTATCAAACATATCTTCTACACTTTTCTTTTTGTTACTGATAATTTCCTGCATTTAAGAGCTACAGGAATCAAATGGAATTGCTGAATATGTTCAGCTTCTCCATCTTCAGAAAGAAACTCATCTGTGACTGGGTTGAATTTGTCCCCAAATGCACCTGCCTACAGTGTTGTGTGCCCTTTTCTACTACCTGGTAATGAAACTGGTAACTGAAATTCACACCTTTCCACCCAGAGACAAGGGTATTCACCAAAACCCACAAGCCCCAAGGTTCAGTTCTACCATGTGAAATCCACTGGTCTAAAGAGTTTTCCTCAGGCTTCTACAAAAGAGTGGTAATCAAATCTGCATAGTGAATTCACTGCAACTATTTATACACAGAATTCACTATGCCCACCTATTGTGTTTTCCAAGGAATATTAACAGCAGTAAAAGACACTAGATTTGACCAATCTATTTTCAGATATAAAACATAACAAGTCTGCTAAAGCAGACCACTGAAAACATAAAAGCCTTCATTTATAGGTGAGTGAAAGAACATAAAGCCTAGATATTTTTATCCCTTCTATTTCAGAAGGTGAGTAGAGGGCTGAGAGAGATAAGAGTTAAAAACATTAGCTGGGTTTTAATAGTTCTTCTAAGGATTCAAAGAGGCTGGTCTGAGAATGATACATGAGAATCAGATTTAGACCAGGAGGCTCCCCTGAGGGAGACAGCTGACATGATTATTGCTCTCTTCCCAGATACAGAGTCGAGCTGTTGATATATTACACCAGGCAAGTTCAGCAGCTGTTACTGAGGAGACAGACACTTAGTGCTCTAGAGATTCATTGCGGGATGGATTCAGGGAGGAGAGGATCTCAAAGACCACTGCTGATTAGGCCTAACAAATGGCTGGTTCAGGGGAAAAGATGAGCACCCTAAAAATATCACCAAAAAGAAAATAGGCTTGTGTGGCATTTAGGACAAGGTATAGATCAAGTCCAGAAAGCCTTTTATCTTTAAGAAAAAAACATTTTTTTAAGTAATCCTTCCTTTGCCCCACACCCCCACAGCAAGGACTCAGACTGATTGCTACCATACTATTTCCCACTTCTGTTCTACAAATAGTCCTTGAGGGAAGTAGGATCCAAGAAAGAACAAAATAAGTACAGAGGAAGCAA
The DNA here is from genome assembly GCF_963455315.2 of Globicephala melas. NCBI lineage: Eukaryota > Metazoa > Chordata > Mammalia > Artiodactyla > Delphinidae > Globicephala > Globicephala melas. The sequence continues at coordinate 127,562,062 of NC_083315.2, forward strand.
GGTAAGATGCCAGGTATGAGTATGTTTCTAAAAGCTTTTAAGAATCAATCAAAGTATAATGTTTTAATATGCTTATTACCTAATTAGGTAACATGGTGATCAATGATCTTATACAGAATTAAAAGTCAGAAGGCTTTGGAATCACAAGAGTAAGTGGCCAGGGAGATTAAAAAAACTTCAGGTGAGATGTTTATCATGAATGAAAGCTAGACACAAAGGTGAAGGTGGCATCATAACACAACTGAAATGGAGATTTCAGCTTAATGCTGTAAGGTAGTCCAGATAATCATAAATGGACCTAGTTCAAGCACTAAGGGCCATGATGCAGCAATGCCCAAACTGCAAGGGGAATGAACAACTTGTTGAGAAAGAGAGAGCACCCAAAAATTCAGTGGACACACTGATTGAAAGTGTGCTTACAAGTCACCAAGTCAGACCCACCTCCCAAGTTCACCTAGGACATGACTGTATTTACAACCCTTACGGCTTTTCCTTACCTAAGTATGTCACTGATAGTAATTTCAGGGATAAACTTTTGAAGGTGCTTCACTGTTGCACTGAGAAAACAGGCTTTGTACATTTCATTAACTCCATAGGAAAAATTCTGGAACACCAGTTTAATCAAGCCACTGAAAGCAAAGAAAATAAAATCTTTATGAAAGAAAGGAATTCTTTATTATCACACAACACCTTTACAGCTATTAGATTTGGGGGTGGGGTGTGGCATCACAGAAATCTATGCAAAGTCAGAAAAACCACATATTAAAAGAAAATCAGCTTTTGGCCTACGTAAGAAGGAAACTTCATCAAAGGAATACCTTCCCAACTCTAAAAGTAAACACCATTCAAACTCAAATTCCCAGGGAATGCTGGATTCAAACTAGGATAAAGCCTGCCAACATCAAGGCTTTCTAATTCAATGTTATGTGCTTTCAAAAGGCATTAAAGATCTTTAAATCACGGCATTAAACATGTGGGACATTTACCCTACTTTTCTTTAGTCAGCCAGAGGTGAGACGCTCTAGTAGTGATTCTCACATGAGACTCTGGGGAGCCTATGTACATCTGTATTTTTACAAGCATACGTGCTAGGAAGCCCCATCCTAAACCTGTTTCAGAATCTGTGCAGGGTGAAACTCAAGTATAGCTTTAAAAGCTTTCTAGTGATTTTGATGATGTGAAACCCTCTAGAGAGCAACAGTGCTAAAAGGACAAAATACTTCACTGGGTTATTTCTTACAATAGTAAACACGCTGCATTCCAGGTCAACACAGCAGTACTGTTAGTCTTCCACAAAAAGAAACAAACTTGCTTATCAGCAGTTTCTCCAGAGGTTTTCAAAATCATGGTGACTCGCCTGAAATGATCTTATCAAAGCAAACCATCTACTGATTTTGAGAGAAACTTCTGTTTTTTTTTCAAGCTCAGCTAGAAGGTTAGCAAAACAAGATCTGGATTCTCAGATGTGCGATCGCTCGTGGCTCTTGGTCTTGTTCTTTTTAACCACAACCTCACCCTGGCTCATCAGAGTGTTCTTGAAGTAGTTAAAATGTTATGCTTATTCCACAAAGCTCTTAATTTAGATTAATTAAAAAACCAATATACCAATCACAAATATGAAAATTTATCCAATAAACAGAATATCGAGAAAGAAAAAATTCTCATATTAAAAATATAAGCACATAAAATCATTTTTTTAAGGAAATAAAGTTACCTCTTGATAATTATATCCATAATATCTCTGGCACTGAAGTCAAAGGGTCTGTAACCCTCTCGTTTAAAGGCAAGAACTGCATTCGGCCCTAGCCAAATACTGCCGTCCATCCTTGGTGTGAAGTGAACTCCTAGGAAAGGAAATCGGCTATCTGGGACCTATGGATTTAACAGAGCAAAGAACTATTAGCCCCATTTCATACTGCATTTTATTACACATGCAAACATTCAACTGGTAATATAAAACATTTTCTTCCCATGCATCTGATTTGCATTACTTTTGATCTGTACTCAGATAATACTTTTCTATTTACATGCTTCTGCCTAGAAATGCCACACAGGAAACCTGATGCTATGACAATAAGGTACATTGTCCCATCTATTCCTCTTTCTGGGTAAAGAAAAAAAACAACTGTCCTACTTTAGGTTATTCCCCACCTCCACCCTCCCCAAGTAGGGATATATGTGGGTGGCAAATAAAATCAGAGCTGCTGGAAAAAAACACACCTTCATAGCACAGGCTTTTGTAAAGTGGGAATGCAATACTTGGAACAGATGAAATGGAAGTTTTGGCAAGGTCAAAAACATTAAATAGCTGAATACTGGTTGTTCAACCTAGTAGTTCCAGACAGAAGAATGAGCTTTTCATTTAAACGGCTCTGTCTTCGCTACACCATGAAACTACACAGTGGCCAAATCCCCTTTTCTGCACTTATAGACAGTGAACTGAGAAAGAGGGTTGGCATCTGGGCATGCTATAATGAAAAGTTCTGTTATGAGTACTCCTTCCACCAGAGAAGTGGAAGAATTGGGTTCTTTCTTCACAGCCCTTCCCATGGTGCACTCAAGCTTTCCTGTACTTGTGGGCAAGTCATTATAATTGAATGACTATGATATCGGAATAAAGATTTGGGGATTCGACCACAAGAGAAACAGGTGGAATGATTGCACCAAAAGCCCTTCAAAATATCTTACTTCTCACCCCGGGAAAAGTTTTTGTTTCATTCCCCTTTTTGCCCACAACCATCTTGAGAAGGCAGAAGTACTACCTACTGGATAAATATTCCCTTTTACAAGATAGCGTTTTTCTGGCTTCAAGAGCAGGTAATCTCCCCGGAATGGTACAATTCGCGGATTGGGATTGCAGCCACTCAACTCGGAAATACGGTCTGAGTGAAGTCCTGCACATGTCACAACATACTGACATCGAACCTCCTCTCCCTAGTGCAAGAGAAAAGAACAGTGACTTGTGGGAAGTAGAAAGATTAGGTGGAGGAGGGGGAGAGGGAGAGGGCGGATAGATGATAGAAAAGACAATAAAGGGCACAGATATGGACTTCTTCCTTTTTATTCCTTTTAAAAGAGGAAATTAAAACAAGTATCAGCAAAATAAGTTCTTCAGCATTTAGGTGGCAGGTAGGAACTTAGGGCAGTGGCACACAAGAGGATGTACCTTAAATTTTGTATTTTAATCTAGAGATACAGTGGTTGACCTAGTGAGGATCCCCAACAAGCCACACACACATACACCCGTATTTTACTAACACCTAGCACGGAACTTAACTACTTGTTGCATGAAGTAGTAAACTTCGTTTAGGTGGCCCCAACCAATTTGGCTTCCTTTGTGTTTCAGATAGCTTCTCCTGTCTTAGGTAGGAGTAATTGATCTTGTTACTCAATAACCTTGCACAATTCCCACTGTAACCTACCCACCAACCAATTTCTGCTTCCTGATCAGTATCTACTTTGCAAACTGAAGCTACTTTCAAAAACTCATTCATTCAACCCACATTTACTGAGAACGCACACTACAGTCAAGGTTTGCTTTAATGACTAGGAGACTGCTAATCTTAGGCTGTGTTTTCTCATAAATTTTATTTTGTGATTATCATCTGCATATTTTTAGGTTTACTCTGCCAGGGTTAGCCAATTTGCAACTCTATTTCCTAAATGATTTCATTTAACTCTAATTCACCACCACTCTAATTTCTATCGCTTTATTTCTTACAGAGGAGACAACTAACACCTTCTTGCTTCAGGTAATTTCTTGTTCCTAGATCTCCTTCCCCGAGGACCTATTTCTGAAGCCTTGGAGTTCTCACCTGCCTCAACGTTCTTTCTTTCTTTGTAGCCCTTACTGATTCAGCCTTATTTTATCTCCGCGTGCTTCCTATTTTTGCTTAGCTACCAAGATAAGCATCTTTTCATGAGTTATACAAGTCACACTGATGACAAAAATCAGATGAAACTTGTTTATAGTGAATTCAAATTAGCTAGACTAAACCATGAAAGTTTTAAGACGCTTGAAGTCAAAGGACCATGTCAACAAAAACAGAAGTAGGTTGGTATCTTTCCTGTTCATCTAGAGTTATATACCAGAAGTACAAAAAAATTCTTTATGTGATATAAATCTTCTAGTTACTACTTTAAAGTTCAGCAACTCTTTGTTGAAGAGGAGCTTTATAAATGTAAAGATAAGAGAATTTATAGAATGGTACCAGAATGCAATAACCTAGAAGTTCTCTCTTAAAAGCTCAAGGAACGGGCTTCACTGGTGGCACAGTGGTTGGGAGTCTGCCTGCTAGTGCGGGGGACATGGGTTCGAGCCCTGGTCTGGGAGGATCCCACATGCCGCGGAGCGACTAGGCCCATGAGCCACAACTACTGAGCCTGCGCGTCTGGAGCCTGTGCTCCGCAACAAGAGAGGCCGCGATAGTGAGAGGCCCAAGCACCGCGATGAAGAGTGGCCCCCGCTTGCCACAACTAGAGAAAGCCCTTGCACAGAAATGAAGACTCCAACACAGCCAAAAAAAAAAAAAAAAAAAAAGCTCAAGGAAAAATTCTGAAGAAAAAATTTATTAAAAACTGTCATACATCTCTGAAATCAGTTTATGCTATACACGAAACAATTATTAAATTCAATAACACATTTATTTCACACCCAAAATTGAAATACTGAATTTACATTGAATTATTTGTTCAAACATAAATTTCTTTAAAAAAAATAAACTATGCATTACTGTTGCTATTTCATAAGTGAAAGAATTTTTCCCCATATGCAATCTATAAATCTTTAGTTTGCAAATCCTCTCCCCAAAAGTTTATTTTAAAAATTCATTTTCTTTTAACCTGTCATAAAAGCATAAATATTCAACTTGATAAGTTGACTCAAACTTTTATTTTTTCATTTTTTTAAAACAATTCCATGTATTTATTTTTTTAATTTATTTTTTATTTTTTTAAAGATTTAATTTTACCTGATTTTTGGCTGTGTTGGGTCTTCGTTGCTGCACGCGGGCTTTCTCTAGTTGCGACGAGCGAGTGCTACTCTTTGTTGCGGTGCATGGGCTTCTCACTGCGGTGGCTTCTCTTGTTGTGGAGCACAGGCTCTAGGTGCGCAGGCTTCAGTAGTTGTGGCTCATGGGCTCAGTAGTTGTGGTTCGTGGGCTCTAGAGTGCAGGCTTAGTAGCTGTGGCGCATGGGCTTAGTTGCTCCGCGGCGTGTGGGATCTTCCTGGACCAGAGATCGAACCCACGTCCCCTGCATTGGTAGGCGGATTCTTATCCACTGTGCCACCAGGGAAGTCCCTCAAAATTTCAAATTATATTTTATAATTTAAAAAATATATTAAAATTATATTTTAAATTATATTATTTAACTATACTAAAAGAAAATGTCAAAATAAAAGCAACAACTATAGCAAATTTGGGTGAAATACATATCCACTGGTATCCCATAGGCCCCTGCATATCCTGCATCACATGATGCCGTACTCTAGTGAAAATGTTCCTTAGATGAGGGCAGGGGCAGAAGCAGACTTTTAATCTTTTTTATTTTTTAGCTTTATAAAAGTTTTTAGTAAACGTTTCCATCAGTTTATTTTATGTACTCCTTAAAAAAAATCACAGGTTTAATATTAATGTTTTAAAGTATTATATACCAAAGAAAGCCAATTCTCATTCATGCTGCAAGTTGGTCTGTGTTTTCTTTACTCCTGTTTACCAGAAAATCTTCAATAATTTCTGCAAAGAGACTTCTCTTCAACAGAGTATAGGTAAGAGGTAAAAGTTGGCAGGTAACTTTATGACAATAGTCTGAACCATAACAAGGAAGTCCATTCCCACTTACGCCCCATCCCATAATCACATTCATCACTAGCAAACTGCACAAAAGTCATCGCTGAATGAGAGCAAAAGCTTTTAGTCTCTCATCACTTTGTGCTTCAAAAATTGTCTTGCAAATTCCCTTGAAGTTGGCATCCGTTTCAGGGAGCTCTCCGTACTCAGCATCATTTTCATCTACTGGGACAACTAAGCCTGCATCATGAAAAGTCTTTGTCTTGACTTTCTTATCTCTATGTTTCATCTTCATGGTTCTCTGTTCCAATGAGTAACCCAGTGCTCTGGCTGCTTCTGTGCAGTTTTCATCTATGTTTTTCAAGAGACTAGTTTTCTTTTTATGTTACTTAAGTTTTTCATCAAAACAAATTTGACTGCGGCAAACACATTATCTCCATTTTGATCAATTATACAATTTTTCTTTGCTCCATCTGTACCAACATATACAGGAGGTTCATCAGGAGACTCCCTGAAATACCCCACATGGAACTGAATTTTATTATCTCCAGTAATAACAGTCTGGAACTCAGGAGGGTCACAGTAAAATCTCCAGTGAAGGTTAATATTGGGCTTGCTGATTTTTTGTTCATTTTATACTTCGTAAAGACCCATTAATCAAAGGCCAAGGCTTGCAGAAAAGTGCATCCGCTGACTTCTCAGGATCTAGTTCTTCACAGAAATTCCAGAAGTGATAGAAATCTTCAGGCAGGGCTTCCCTGGTGGCGCCGTGGTTAAGAATCCACCTGCCAATGTAGGGTACACGGGTTCGATCCCTGGTCTGGGAAGATCCCACATGCCGCAGAGCAACTAAGCCCGTGTGCCACAACTACTGAGCCTGCACTCTAGAGTCCACGAGCCACAACTACTGAACCCACATGCCACAACTACTGAAGCCTGCGCACCTAGAGCCCGTGCTCCATGACAAAAGAAGCCACTGCAATGAGAAGCCCACGCACCACAATGAAGAGTAGCCCCCGCTCACCTCAACTACAGAAAGCCCGCACACAGCAACAAAGACCCAACACAGCCAAAAATAAATAAATAAAATAAATAAATTTATATATATAAAAAAGAAATCTTCAGGCAGAGAAAGCTTATGATGATTTTCTATTTTCTAAAGTCACTGGAGACATCAGCTTTACAGGATTTACTCCTCCTTCACTTCAAATGTTTTTTCACACTGTTGCTCCTCCACGCTGGGCCTGCACTTCCCACCGCTGCCAACCATTCTGCTTTTTAATCCTTTTTTGAATGGAGACCCTGGTTGCTCTGCCACTCGGGCCACATGATCCAGCAGCTCTGATGGTAACTGAAGTGTGTGGCTGATAGTGATGTTTTACGGAGACCATGGTAGGCCCCTAGAGGTGGAATCAGTACAGAATCGTAGGATTTTGGAGGAAAGTTATACCATCCTCTGCAGGTAATTAGCCTCCTTTTGAGAAAGTGCTTCTGCCTTTGGCTCAACACTCGACCACAGGTCACCAAGTTACCATGTGAACTACCCATTATGAACTAGGTATTGTCTGACTCACCAAGCTGCAAAATTGGGTGTGTACACAGCACTCTGTCATCAAGAGGAAGTGGAATATACAAGATAAGGGTTGTATAGGTCCTGTAGGCACACATAAATTGTGCAGGCAAGTGGCTCAAATTCCCATGACCTCTACTGCTAAATCATCTCCTCCATCTCAGCCTGCCCCCATGGCCCCATGGAAAGTTCTCTGTCACCAGCTGACCAAGGAAGAAAAAAATACAGGCCTGGTTTACAAATGGTTCTGCACAACATTCTGGCGCCACTTGAAAATGAACAGCTACAGCACCAGAGCCCCACTCGGGAGTGGCCCTGAAGGACGGCAGTGAAGGGAAATCTTCCCAGGGGGAAGAACACTGAACGTTATACTTGGTTATTTATCTTGCCTAGAAGGAGAGATGGCTAGAAGTATGGATTTACACTGCTTCATGTGCAATGACTAATGGTTTGCTGGATGGTCAGAAAAGGGAGCTCTGGAGAAAAGGTATGTGAATGGACCTCTCCAAACGGGCTCAGATAAAAAAGATATTTCAGTACTATATGAATGTTCACTAAAGAGTGATCATGGAAGAGGAAGATTTTAATAATCAGTAGACAAGATGACCTGCTCTGTGGACGTTAGCTAGCCTCGTTCCCCAGGTACCCGTCCTTACCCAATGGTTTCATAAACTAAATGGTTATGGCAGCAAGGAGGTAATGCAAGGGTTCAGCAACATGGACTTACTCACCAAAGTTGATCTGTTTACAACCACTGCTGAATGTTCAATCTGCCAACAGCGGAATCAACAGAGCCACTGATATGGTCCCTGGACCACTTCAATCAAAAACCAAAGGCAGCACTCAGTGCTCACTGGAATAGACACTTACTCTGGATATAAATTTGTCTTCCCTGCCCACAATGCTTCTATGGAAACCACCATCTGTGAATTTATAGGATGCCTTATTCACTGTTCTGGTATTTTACTTAGAAGAATTACTTCTGATCAGTGAGCTTATTTTACAGGAAATGAAGTATAACAATAGGCTCATGCTTGTGTAATGCACTGATTTTATCATTTTCCCCACAATCCTGAAGCTGCTGGGTGACAAAAAGTAGAATGGGCTTTTGAAGATTCAATAACAGCACTAGTTGGCTGGCAACACCTACAGGCCTGGGGCAAGGTCTTCCAGGATTCTCTACATGCTCTAAACCAGTGACTAATATATGGTGTTGTTTCTCCCATAGCCAGGATTCACAGGTCTGGAAATCAAGAGGTAGAAAATGGGAGTAGCTCCTTACTATTACAGTAAAATTTTTTGCTTCCTATCCCTACAACTTTTGGCTCTGATGGTCTAGAGGTCTTAGTTCCCAAGGGAAAAAGGCTTCCATTAGAGAATAAGCAATGGTTGCATTAAGTTAGAAATTGATACTGCCACACTTGGCCACTTTGGGTTCCCCCTGCCAGTGATCAATAGGCAGAGGGGATTACTGTACTGAGTGGGGTAATTGCTTCTGACTCTCAAGGAGAAACTGAGTTGCTACCACAGAGAGGGCTCAGGGATGATAAAGAGGAGTACATCTGGAATGTAGCTCTCCTGGGACATGCCTTAATTTTCCCATGTATTATTATAAAACTTAATGGAAAGTACCACAACCCAAAACAGGCAGGGCTTCTAATGGCACAGACACTTCAGGAATGAAAGTTTGATTTACCCCACCAAACTAGGAACCATGACCAGCTGAGATGCTTGCCAAGGGCAAAGGGACTATGGAATGAGTAGTGGAAGAAGGAAATTATAAATATCAGCTATGACCACATGTCTGGTGACAGAAATGAGGAGTGTAGTAGCTATGTGTAATTCTTCCTTATTTTGAAATAAATATATTTGTCTATAAATTACCCAATTATTTCTTTATCCTCATTATTATGGACTGAATTGTGTCTCCCCTAAATCCATACGTTGAAGTCCTAACGCCCAACGAGACTGTATTTGGAGACAGGACCTTTAGGGAGGTAATTAAGGTTAAATAAGGTCACAAAAGTGGAGCCCTAATCTAATAGGAATGGTGTTCTTATAAGACAAAGAGATACCAGAGGTTGCTCCCTCCTACTCTTTCCCTGCACATGTGCACGCACAGAGAAAAGGCCACGTAAGGACATAGTGTGAAGACAGTCATCCACAAGCTGAGAAGAGAGATCTCACCAGAAGCCAACCCTGATGGCACCTTGACCCTAGATTTCTAGCCTCCAGAGCTGCGAAAAAATAAATTTCTGTTGTTAAAGCCACCCCGTCTGTGGTGTTCTGTTAAGGCAGCCCTAGACGACTAACACACCCATCTCTGTCACTCCCCCACTGTCTAACACCTCAACTTCAGTACTATCGACATTTGGGGCCAGATACCTCTTTGTTCTGGGGGCCTGTCTCTCACGTTGTAGGATGTTTAGCAGAATCCCTGGCCTCTACCCACTAAATGCCAGTAGCATTGCCCCCCTTCTACTAGATGTGACAATAAAAATGTCTCCAGACATTGCCAAATGTCTCCTAGGAGGAGAAACTGCCTCCCGTTGAGAACTACTGATTTAATATAAGATGCTTAAATTGTGGTTAACCTTTTATCTCAGTATTTAAGTTGCAGGATCTCAAAGGGGGAGAGTGACTCAGCTAGAAAAGAAATGAACATTCATGATCAATAAAGTAGACTTCGTATCTTTTTTGGAGAGTAAGCATGTCTTCAGGTGTATGGAAGATAGTTGCACCTTGTGGATGGAAGCATAATCTTTCTACTCTCTTCATTTGGAAGTTAAATATGGTTATAAGGGGTGTGAATGGATGCCAAGTTGAAAAGGGATGGACTGCAGGGGGTTATACTGTGTCGATCTGGTTAAGCTGGGAACAACAATTCTTCCCTATACGGTTCCAGCTTAAAGCTGACCAAACAGGAATTGCATATGGTTTGGCAGGCAGAAGTACAGCAGCAGCCACTATTCTCTGAAGGTCATTCTAGTCCAATGAAGTGACAAACACCCATTGCAAAGTAAATTACAGCTCCACATTCAGCTTCCCAACTACTGCTCCTACTGATCAGGCACTGCTCCAGCCCACTGCTTGGGTATAGACAGAGGCAAGAGCCCCCCATATCTCCTCGTGAGCTTCCTGCTTGCATTCCCACTTCAGCAGCTAGACACATGTGGCTTCTCAGACTGGCTGGAGATGCCTCTGATCTACCAACTCCCCTTCTGAATCTGCACTTCCCCAGATCCTTTAAAAATTGTGTAAGGGGACTTCCCTGGTGGTCCAGTGGGTAAGACTCCACACTCCCAATTCAGGGGGCCCAGGTTCGATCCCTGGTCAGGGAAATAGATCCCGCATGCATGCCACAACTAAGAGTCCGCATGCCACAGTGAAGATCCCGCATGCCGCAACTAAGACCCGGCACAGCCAAAATAAATAAATAAATATTTTTTAAAAATGTGTAAGGCCTGGGCTTCCCTGGTGGCGCAGTGGTTGAGAGTTTGCCTGCCGATGCAGGGGACACGGGTTCGTGCCCCGGTCCGGGAAGATCCCACATGCCGCGGAGCAGCTGGGCCCGTGAGCCATGGTCGCTGAACCTGCGCGTCCACAGCCTGTGCTCCGCAACGGGAGAGGCCACAACAGTGAGAGGCCCGCGTACCGCCAAAAAAAAAAAAAAAAAAAAGTGTAAGGCCTAATTCCTATAATATACTCATTGATGACTCTACTCTCCTGACTGAACTCTGATCGTTCAATGAACATACAGCTAACGAAATGCTTCTATGCCATTCAATAATTCTTGTTTTAGACTATGAGAAGATGAAGAAAAGTAGTCCATCTCTCTCTGCACAACCTGCTCCCTGCCCCCAAAGTCTTCTCATTAGCAGACAGTTAATAAGTTAATGTAGATAAGTAGGCAGAGCAATAAAACTATCAGTTTTTATTACTCTAAGTGCTTATAATCCTATCCTTTGCTGGCACAAACACTTCATGAAGACATTTCCAAGTTGAAACCCTTCTTAGAATGAAAGCTGTTACACTGCTCTCACAGGATTTCTCTCAGAATAACTTTTACATTAGACAAATTTCATTCAATGACATAAGATACAGCACTGTGGTTAATTCAACTTTTTAAGAAAGGAGATGACCGTAGATAAAGTAGATGAAAGTAGTTTTGCTTAAGAATCTTTACCTTTGTATTCCTTATAACAACTGGGTATTTCATCCCTGAAAAAAAATTAGTGAAAGATTTATTTTTAGCAAAAGAAAGCCTACATTAAATAAACATTATTCTAGTAATCATTTAAAGGATTGTCTCTGTCATAACCATTATTGCCTCCTACTTTTCATTCTAAAGTTTTTTACCAAGTAACAAGATTAAACTAGTTCATATTTGACAATATACAAAACTCTGGCATGTTTTTAGCATATTTTATTTTAATTCATTTAATCTATACTTATAAACCATTCCCCACCCCAGCTCCAAAATAGACAGTCCCAGCTTTTCTGTGAACTGCAATCCTAGAAAACAGGCTATAAAATGGATCAGCATAAATCAGTATGCATTTTCTCACAGAACTAATGCTATGACACTTGTTGTTCAAGTCTTGGTTATCTGAATCCTTGCGGATTCTAAGTTGTATAGAGAAGCAAGAGTTATCACAACACAGAACTTCCAATGATAAACTATTTATAAAATTAGTTTGCAATCAGATACATGTGATCTCAAAGACCTATAAAGCATATGTACAGCAGGTAAAAAAAAATATGATCTACTTACTTATATCATAGATTTGATTGATTATGCTACCTGTCTAACAATCTCAATTATTTAACAATTTTGCTCATCATCTTAGAATTTAAAAGGACACTGGGAGAATGACTCAGATAGCCCAGATCTCCTTAAAAACCTGTCAAGAAAGAATGAACTGAACACTACTTTTTTTCTCCTTCAAATTTCCCAACAATGAATTTAAGGCTTAAAAACTAATTCATTTGGTTTTTAAAAAAAAATTGTCCCCAAAGAAAAACAAAACAAACTCTAAGTACAGGCTACAATGAAGGAACTGGGGGGGGGGTGCGGGGTGGAGGGGGAATTCAGAATGGCTGAGTCATGTCCTATCCCCAGACAGTCTGATTCAGTAAGACTGGGTGATGCTAAAATCTGCATTTTTAACAAGCACTCCCAGGGGATTCTGACTAACCTGGATAGGGAAGTGTTTGCAGGCTAACTTTCCATAAACAGCCTTGGCAGTTCGGGATTTAGCACTAGTCAGAAGTGTCCCATCAATGCCTAGTTCTATCAGCACAAGACTCACTAGAAGTCCCAGTTCTCCCATATCCGGTCTCACCCTCACCCCTTCTGTACCTGCCTCCAGCTCTGGGCCCTTACTGTAGCCTAGCTTCTGGTGGCCCTCTTGCCAGCGCTACCCTAGCCAAAAACAGTCCCAAGTTTGTTCAGAAGTCAATTCAGTATTCAAAAGAAAAGACAAGGATTGCTTACCATCTTTACTTCTTGAAGGACTTTCTTTAGCCATTTCAATATCTTCTACTTCAAAATTGGTCAAAACAGAGCCACCTGCTTCTTGGAAATCCTGGGCAAATGACAAAGCCACCTGCTGATAGTCCACAATGCCAGTATGAGGACAATCAATAGCCATTAGACCCTGGCACAGAATTGTGAAAAAATCAAGACAATACAATTAAAAACCACTGAGCATAGGTTGTGTGATAAATTTGATTTTTGGCTGAATTTTTTTATTGTTTATATTGATGGATAACACACAATTAGCCTTTCCTGGCAAACATCTGATAGTCTTAAAGAAAAATAAAAGTGCTCAATTCAATGCCTAAATTTGAAATTGAATACATATATAATTTGTCTAACAGATAAAAGAAATAATACTAGCTAAATAAGAAAACCTCTATAATCAGGAAATAATTCTCCTCCTTAGGGGAGTTAATTTTTCCAGGCTCTTCCAGCTGCTACAATGAGTTTTTCTGTTTTATTTATACCTTACCCTATCTGATTCTGATTCATATCTGATTGTGAATCAAATAGTGTATCACCAATTATATTTTAAACAAACTATAGAGATTTTTCCCAGTAGTATATTGTATGTCATGCACACTCAGTGAGAGCTCAGAGTTGTTCACAGTGTTTGCCGAGTGTTGATTTGATTTGCTGCAGAATCTATCTTCAAGACTACAACTACTGAATGGAGATTTTATGTGGTCAATTCAAACTTTCTCTTCAGGTAATATGAGAAATTAATAGCCTGGGTCTTTTGTTGCTATGTTGGGGTGTGTGTGTGTGTTGTCACTCAAAACATGTTTAAACTCTATAAATGAATGATCTACAACCATACCTATTTAATTTTTTGGACTAAGTATTGAATGTGCATTGGCTTTTCTAATTCTGAAGAAAAGGAAACAAGTAGCATTTCACAAAGTATTGACTACATTTTGGTGAATCCTTGGAAATGGCACCATTTTCTGTTGCCTTATTGTATATAAGAGTATATCAGTTCTCCCAATCAATTGCCCCTAAGAGCGTAGCCTGGTTCCCAGGATAAATGGCGCCCAGAAGTTGAGCACGACAGGTAAATGCTGCTATCCTCCTGTTTGGCCAGGACTGCACTGTTGTTACAGTTTTACAATGATATCTGATAATATTATTTTAAATATCTCATCTGTATTCGCTGCTCCACCCCTACCCCAGTGCATTTACCTGCTTGGCCTTTAAAAGTTTTTGACTTTGCCACCCATCCCTGACCAATGCTTCCAAATGGCCAGATGACACTAAAGGTGAAGGCTCAAAAAATGCCTCACAGTCTCTTTTCACAAACTGAACATAACATTTGGCAAACTTCATCATTTTCCTGACAGTCTTGCTTCCAGAATATGACAGCATTTGCCAAGAACAGGAAATCATTCCTTCTGTTTCAATACAATCACATGTAAGATTTTACATTAGAACTTACATTGCCTGAAATCCCTAAATTCGCAGGTCAAATAAGTATAATTCAACTTTAAACTACAAATGGTATTTGGGGTACAATAACCTTGGAAGCTAACTTAGGATAATACTAAGAGTTTAGCCACAAAAAATAAGAGTTTAGTTACAAAAAACTTCCTTACGTAGCATAAAAACTATGTGACAAGTATGATAACAGGGTGATAAAAACATGCTGTAGAAGTGTTTCATATCAATAGTTTTTTATAATCCCAAATATCCTCCTTAGTCATCTTATACTCCTATAACCCAGCACATGCCTGACACACAGAAGCACTCAACTATTTACTGACTGACTGAACTTTTGAGGGCTGTCTTTAAACTTACTAGATTCCTCCCCCCACCCCGGACCTTCCCTAACAGGTTTTCCTTCTTCCTTCCCTTTCTAGCCTTGGCTGTGACCGTCCTCATGAGATGTTGGTGTGCCCCGCCTATATGTGTAGTGGGGGGAAGGTGGAGCGAGTCACTGCTGCCCAGCAGTCAGACACTCTGGCCCAGGGCAGGGTTGGGGGACAGGCTGACTGTGTCTGTCAGCCAGCAGGCTGGGCGTGCACTGTCCAGGTTAGCAGGTCAGAGCTTGAATCTGAGGTTACGGCAGGTCAGGTGTCTGGAAAAGAACCAGGCAAGCAGGTCAGGGAAAGTTGGGAGCTGGAAGTCAGTCAGGAGGCTAGAGGAACAGAGGAACGTGTGCCTGACCAATAGTGCTAAAGAAAAGGCAGGCGGATCACCACAGCTAAGGTCAGAGGAAGCAGTCAGGATTTACCCACAGCAAGCACTGTCAAGAGCTATCCTTCAAAGTTTACAGAGGCAGTTTAAAATTTTCCAAGATACTTCCCCTAGGGGCACTTAATTTTCTTCTTAAAGAGATCTGGTCCAAGAAGCCCTTTCCGAGTTCTCCTGACAAACTGTTTCTTTCTGGAGGGCCTGGAAGAAACAGATGTGACCCTATACCATGGAAATTTCGCCACCCATTCTTGGTAGTGGTGGTGAAGTTGGGGGAAAAGGAAGGAATTTACTCAAGACACTTCTATGAAATAACCAGAGTATATTTTCTACTACGTATTGCCACCCCTAAATATCAATACAGCTAGACATTGATAACTATAATGTGGCATTCTATAAAGCAGATCACTACTGCGGAGGACTCAGAGAAAAGTAGGATATACCTCTTTTATGAGTTACACTATTTATTCATCTTTCAAGTGAGGGGTTCACTTCTGAGAAGATTTTCCTAGACTTTCAGAGTAAGCTAAAAGCTCTCCCTTACCTTGGCACAAGACAGAGTATCAGTTCTATCAGAAAACTTATCACTGTATTAAAATTGTATTTTCTGCTATACTACAACTTCCTTCAGGATGACAACTCTGTCTTACTCACTTTCATATCTGCAGTGCCCAACATAGTGTTCGGCACATAGTAAAGAAGAAAATGTCAGTTAAACTGAACAGAAACATACCAGTTCTGAGTCAGATCTGGGAGGAGGGGACTCTTTAAGTTGTACGACCTTGGAGAATTACCTTAACCAGTTTCTTCACTTATAAGACACAAAAATATGCATACATAATTTGATTATCTATACACACATACTTCATCCACCTCATTCCAAGACACGTGAGGATCACACGGTCAGGTACACAGAACAATATCCAGATTCATCCTGAACCTTTATGACTTATGAAGAGTTGTTCTGTTTTTTGTTTCTTTTTTAACAGTTAGGCATGATATAAAGAACCATGGGTCCATGTTTCTCTTTTTTTTCTATCTTTAAAGTGCTGACAAGGATACATGACAGACAACGATTGTTGTTCCAGTTGATTAGCTGGAATCTTCCATATACTCCAGATTTCAGTACTGCCACGAAACCAATAATCCTGTTTTCCAAACTCCACAATCAATATTGTTTTTACATCTTGACTAAACCCACAGTAGGGTCAGGGGCTCATATGTGCTTTTATTTATTTATTTTTTTACACCAACCTTAAAGTGTGAAAGAGATTTTCGTTAGTACATAAAAAGAGAAACACATGTTAAAAATTAGCATGCCTTCCTGGGGGAGGTTATAAATTGTTTTATTCTCAGATGGCAAGGTAATACTTGATACAGATCAGCGAGATTCTCACATCTTAATTTCACAACCAAATCCCATCAAAATCACATAAAGCTACAAAACAGCAACAGGTTTAGCTGTTTTATATTCAGGAAGCGCTCAATAATTTTTGTAAAGCACTGTTTAGATGTGAGTTTAAATGCTTCATTTTTGTTTTAGTAGACTTGATTTTTTAGAGCAGTTTTAGGTTCACAGAAAAATTGAGCAGAAGGTACAGAGATTTCCCATATATTTCCTGCCCCCCACATGTACAGACTCCTAATCTCTTTATTTTTTTTTATACAGCAGGTTCTTATTAGTTATCCATTTTATACATATTACTGTACACATGTCAATCCCAATCTCCTAATTCATCACACCACTAGCCCCGCCACCACTTTCCCCCCTGGGTGTCCATACGTTTGTTCTCTACATCTGTGTCTCAATTTCTGCCCTGCAAACCGGTTCATCTGTACCGTTTTTCTAGGTTCCACATACATGCGTTAATATACGATATTTGTTTTTCACTTTCTGACTTACTTCACTCTGTATGAGTCTCTGGATTCATCCACATCTCTACAAATGACCCAATTTCATTTCTTTTTATGGCTGAGTAATATTCCATTGTATATATGTACCACATCTTCTTTATCCATTCATCTCTCGATGGGCATTTAGGTTGCTTCCATGCCTTGGCTATTGTAAATAGTGCTGCAATGAACACTGGGGTTCATGTGTCTTTTTTTTTTTAAAATTTAATTTAAGTTTTTTTTTATACAGCAGGTTCTTATTAGTGATCAGTTTTATCCACATCAGTGTATACATGTCAATCCCAACTGCCCAATTCATCACACCACCATCCCCACCACCCTGCAGCATTCCCCCCTTGGTGTCCATACGTTTGTTCTCTACATCTGCGTCTCAACTTCTGCCCTGCAAACCGGTTCATCTGTACCACTGTTCTAGGTTCCACATACATGTGTTAATATACGATATTTGTTTTTCTCTTTCTGACTTACTTTACTCTGTATGACAGTCTCTAGATCCATCCACATCTCAACAAATGACCAAATTTCGTTCCTTTTTATGGCTGAGTAATATTCCATTGTATATATGTACCACACCTTCTTCATCCCTTCGTCTGTTGATGGGCATTTAGGTTGCTTCCATGACCTGGCTATTGTAAATAGTGCTGCAATGAACACTGGGGTGCATGTGTCTTTTTGAATTACGATTTTCTCTGGGTATATGCCCAGTAGTGGGATTGCTGGATCATATGGTAATTCTACTTTTAGTTTTTTAAGGAACCTCCATAGTGGCTGTATCAATTTACATTCCCACCAACAGTGCAAGAGGGTTCCATTTTCTCCACACCCTCTCCAGCATTTGTTGTTTGTAGATTTTCTGATGATGCCCATTCTAACAGGTGTGAGGTGATACCTCATTGTAGTTTTGATTTGCATTTCTCTAATAATTAGTGATGCTTAGCAGCTTTTCATGTGCTCCTTGGCCATCTGTATGTCTTCTTTGGAGAAACATCTATTTAGGTCTTCTGCCCATTTCTGGATTGGGTTTTTATTTTTTTAATATTGAGCTGCATGAGCTGTTTGTATATTTTGGAGATTAATCCTTTGTTGTTTTGTTTGCAAATATTTTCTCGCTTTCTGAGGGTTGTCTTTTCATCTTGTTTGTAGTTTTCTTTGCTTTGCAAGAGCTTTTAAGTTTCATTAGGTCCCATTTGTTTATTTTTGTTTTTATTTCCCTTACTCTAGGAGGTGGATTAAAAAAGATCTTGCTGTGATTTATGTGAAAGAATGTTCTTCCTATGTTTTCCTCTAAGAGTTTTACAGTGTCTGGTCTTACATTTAGGTCTCTAATCTATTTTGAGTTTATTTTTGTATATGGTGTTAGGGAGTGTTCTAATTTCATTCTTTTACACATAGCTGTCCAGTTTTCCCAGCACCACTTATTGAAGAGACTGTCTTTACTGCACTGTATATCCTTGCCTCCTTTGTCATAGATTAGTTGACCATAGGTGTGTGGGTTTATATCTGGGCTTTCTATCCTGTTCCATTGATCTATATTTCTGTTTTTGTGCCAGTACCATATTGTCTTCATTACTGTAGCTTTGTAGTATAGTCTGAAGTCAGGGAGTCTAATTCCTCCAGCTCCATTTTTTTCCCTCAAGACCACTTTGGCTATTCAGGGTCTTTTGTGTCTCCATACAAATTTTAAGATTTTTTGTTCTAGCTCTGTAAAAAATGCCATTGGTAATTTGACAGGGATTGCACTGAATCTGTAGATTGCTTTGGGTAGTATAGTTATTTTCACAATATTGAATCTTCCAACAAAAGAGCATGGTATATCTCTCTATCTGTTTGTCTCACCTTTAATTTCTTTTAACATTGTCTTATAGTTTTCTGCATAGAGGTCTTTTGTCTCCCTAGGTATTTTATTCTTTTTGTTGCAGTGGTAAATGGGAGTGTTTCCTTAATTTCTCTTTCAGATTTTTTATCATTAGGGTGTAGGAATGCAAGAGATTTCTGTGCAGTAATTTTGTATCCTGCAACTTTACCAAAATCACTGATTAGCTCTACTAGTTTTCTGGTGGCATCTTTAGGATTCTCTATGTATAGTATCATGTCATCTGCAACAGTGACAGTTTTACTTCTTCTTTTCCAATTTGTATTCCTTTTATTTCTTTTTCTTCTCTGAATGCCGCGGCTAGGACTTCCAAAACTATGTTGAATAATAGTGGTGAGAGTGGACATCCTTGTCTTGTTCCTGATCTTAGAGGAAATGCTTTCAGTTTTTCACCATTGAGAATGATGTTTGCTGTGGGTTTTTGTATACAGCCTTTATTATGTTGAGGTAGGTTCCCTGTATGCCCACCTTCTGAAGAGTTATCATAAATGTGTGTTGAATTTTGTCAAAAGTTTTTTCGGCATCTATTGAGATAATCATATAGTTTTTATCCTTCAATCTGTTAATATGGTGTATCACACTGATTGATTTGCGTATATTAAAGAATCCTTGAATCCCTAGGATAAATCCCACTTGATCACGGTGTATGATCCTTTTAACATGTTGTTGGATTCTGTTTGCTAGTATTTTGTTGAGGATTTTTGCACCTATATTCATCAGTGATATTGGTCTGTAATTTTTTTTTGTAGTATCTTTGTCTGGTTTTGGTATCAGGGTGATGGATGGCCTCATAGCATGAGTTTGCGAGTTTTCCTTCTGCAGCTTTTTGGAAGAGTTTGAGAAGGATGGGTGTTAGCTCTTCTCTAAATATTTGACAGCATTCACCTGTGAAGCCATCTAGTCCTGGACTTTTGTTTGTTGGAAGATTTTTAATCACAGTTTCAATTTCATTACTTGTGATTGGTCTGCTCATATTTTCTATTTCTTCCTGATTCAGTCTTGGCAGGTTGTGCATTTCTAAGAAGTTCTCCATTTCTTCCATGTTGTCCATCTTATCGGCATAGAGTTGCTTGTAGTAGTCTCTCAGGATGCTTTGTATTTCTGCGGTGTCTGTTGTAACTTCTCCTTTTTCATTTCTAATTTTATTGATTTGAGTCCTCTCCCTCTTTTTCTTGATGAGTCTGGCTAATGGTTTATCAATTTTGTTTATCTTCTCAAAGAACCAGCTTTTAGTTTTATTGATCTTTGCTATTGTTTTGTTTCTTTTTCATTTATTTCTGCTCTAATCTTTATGATTTCTTTCCTTCTGCTGACTTTGGATTTTGTTTGTTCTTCTTCCTCTAGTTCCTTTAGGTGTAACGTTAGATTGTTTATTTGAGATTTTTCTTGTTTCTTGAGGTAGGCTTGTATTGCTATAAACTTCCCTGTTAGAACTGCTTTTGCTGCATCCCATAGGTTTTGGATTGTCGTGTTTTCATTGTCATTTGTGTCTAGGTATTTTTTAGTTCCTCTTTGATTTCTTTAGTGATCTCTTGGTTATTTAGTAATGTACTGTTTAGCCTCCATGTGTCTGTGTTTTTTACATCTTTTTCCCTGTAATTGATTTCTAATCTTATAGCATTGTGGTCAGAAAAGATGCTTGATATGACTTCAATTTTTTAAAGTTTACTCAGGCTTGATTTGTGACCCAGGATGTGATCTATCCTGGGGAATGTTCCATGTGCAGTTGAGAAGAAAGTGTAATCTGCTGTTTTTTGGATGGAATGTCCTATAAATAGCAATTAAATCTATCTGGTCTATTGTGTCATTTAAAGGTTGTGTTTCCTTATTAATTTTCTGTTTGGATGATCTGTCCATTGGTGTAAGTGAGGTGTTAAAGTCCTCCACTATTATTGTGTTACTGTCGATTTCCTCTTTGATAGCTGTTAGCAGTTGCCTTATCTATTGAGGTGCTCCTAAGTTGGGTGCATATATATTTATAATTGCTATATCTTTTTCTTGGATTGATCCCTTGATCATTACGTAGTGTCCTTCCTTATCTCTTGTAACATTCTTTATTTTAAAGTCTATTTTGTCTGATACGAGTATTGCTACTCCAGCTTTCTTTTGATTTCCATTTGCATGGAATATGTTTTTCCATTCCCTCACTTCAGTCTGTATGTGTCCCTAGGTCTGAAGTGGGTCTCTTGTACACAGCATATATATATATATGGGTCTTGTTTTTATATCCATTCAGCAAGCCTGTGTCTTTTGGTTGGAGCATTTAATCCATTCACATTTAAGGTAATTATCAATATGTATGTTCCTATTACCATTTTCTTAATTTTGGGGGGGTTTGTTTTTGTAGGTCCTTTTCTTCTCTTGTGTTTCCCAGTTAGAGAAATTTCTTTAGCATTTGTTGTAGAGCTGGTTTGGTGGTGCTGAATTCTCTTAGCTTTTGCTTGTCTGTAAAGCCTTTGATTTCTCCATTGAACCTGAATGAGATCCTTGTCAGGTAGAGCAATCTTGGTTGTAGGCTCTCCCCTTTCATCACTTTAAATATGTCATGCCACTCCCTTCTGGCTTGTAGAGTTTCTGCTGAGAAATCAGCTGTTAACCTTATGGGAGTTCCCTTGTATGTTATTTGTCGTTTTTCCCTTGCTGCTGTCAATAATTTTTCTTTGTCTTTAATTTTTGCCAGTTTTTTTGCCAATTTGATTACTATGTGTCTCAGTGTGTTTCTCCTTGGGTTTATCCTGTGTGGGACTCTCTGTGCTTCCTGGACTTGGGTGGCTATTTCCTTTCCCATGTTAGGGAAGTTTTCAACTATAATCTCTTCAAATATTTTCTCAGGTCCTTTCTCTCTCTCTTCTCCTTTTGGGACCCCTATAATGCAAATGTTGGTGCATTTAATGTTGTCCCAGAGGTCTCATAGGCTGTCTTCATTTCTTTTCATTCTTTTTTCTTTATTCTGTTCCGCAGCAGTGAATTCCACCATTCTGTCTTCCAGGTCACTTATCCGTTCTTCTGCCTCAGTTATTCTGCTACTGATTCCTTCTAGTGTATTTTTCATTTCAGTTATTGTATTGTTCATCTCTGTTTGTTTGTTCTTTAATTGTTTTAGGTCTTCGTTAAACATTTCTTGCATCTTCTCGATCTTTGCCTCCATTCTTTTTCCGAGGTCCTAGATCATCTTCACTATCATTATTCTGAATTCTTTTTCTGGAAGGTTGCCTATCTCCACTTCATTTAGTAGTTTTTCTGGGGGTTTATCTTGTTCCTTCATCTGGTACATAGCCCTCTGCCTTTTCGTCTTGTCTACCTTTCTGTGAATGTGGTTTTTGTTCCACAGGCTGCAGGATTGTAGTTCTTCTTGCTTCTGCTGTCTGCCCTCTGGTGGATGAGGCTATCTAAGAGGTTTGTGCAAGTTTCCTGATGGGAAGGACTGGTGGTGGGTAGAGCTGGCTGTTGCTCTGGTGGGCAGAGCTCAGTAAAACTTTAATCTGCTTGTCTGCTAATGGGTGGGGCTGGGTCCCCTCCCTGTTGGTTGTTTGGCCTGAGGTGACCCAACACTGGAGCCTCCCCGGGCTCTTTTGTAGGGCTAATGGCAGACTCTGGGAGGGCTCACGTCAAGAAGTACTTCCCAAAACTTCTGCTTCCAGTGTCCTTGTCCTCACGGTGAGACACAGCCACCCCCCACCTCTGCAGGAGACACTCCAACACTAGCAGGTAGGTCTGGTTCAGTCTCCTATGGGGTCACTGCTCCTTCCCCTGGGTCCCGATGTGCACACTACTTTGTGTGTGCCCTCTGAGAGTGGAGTCTCTGTTTCCCCCAGTCCTGTCAAAGTCCTGCAATCAAACCTCGCTGGCCTTCAAATTCTGATTCTCTAGGAATTCCTCCTCCCGTTGCCAGACCCCCAGGGAAGCCTGACATGGGGCTCAGAAGCTTCACTCCAGTGGGTGGACTTCTGTGGTATAAGTGTTCTCCAGTTTGTGAGTCACCCACCCAGCAGTTATGGGATTTGATTTTATTGTGATTGCGCCCCTCCTACCATCTCATTTTGGCTTCTCCTTTGTCTTTGGATGTGGGGCATCTTTTTTGATGAGTTCCAGTGTCTTCCTGTCGATGATTTTTCAGCAGTTAGTTGTGATTCCAGTGCTCTCACAAGAGGGAGTGAGAGCACGTCCTTCTACTCTGCCATCTTGAACCAATCTCCTAATCTCTTTAATACTAGTGTATTTCCCCCTTAAGTATGGCATCAGTCTAAATAACCAGTTCTGCTATACACTGAATGTCTGTGTGCCTCCAAAATTCATATGTTGAAACCTAATGACCCATGTGACGGTATTTGGAGGTGGGGCCTTTCGGAAGTGATTAGGTCATGAGGATGGAGGCTTCGTGAATGGGATTAGTGCCTTTATAAAAGAAACTCCAGAGAGTTCCCTTACCCCTTATGCCATGTGAGAACACAGCAAGAAGATGGTCTATGAACCAGGAAGTGGGTCCTCACCGGACATCAAATCTTCCAGAGCCTTGATCTCAGACTTCCAGCCTCTAGAACTGTGAGAAATAAATATCTGACATTTATAAGCTAACTGGTTCATGGTACTTTGTTGCAGCAGCCCCAACTGACTAAAACAAGCTCTTATATGAGTTATTCACAAGCCTGGTTTGAAGACATCCTAGGATCTCTCTACAATGTTTTTAAATAGCCTATTTTACTCTGCAGAGGAATTGATATGGCTTAAAGGAAATAAACAGAATAAAATATTGGGTTACAAGCAAAGCATCAGGAAAGGGGGAAAATGTAAAGCAGGAGGAAAAGAACAAACATAACTAAGTTATCTTAACAGATTTCATGAAAAGTTCCCAAGTATCTCAAACAAAACCAATTTGAATTCACTAGAACTACTGCTTAAATAAGCCCAAAATAACATCTACCACTTCTTGAGGATTAACATATGCTGGATGCCTTACATATATCACTGTATTTAATTCTCAGAACAACCTGCATTTTACAAATGAGGAGTCTGAGGTTTAGAACAATTTTAACCCACTCAAGGTAAACAGCTGTTAAATAGGCAGAAATGAGATTTAAATTTATGTCTGTCTGGCTTCTCAGCCACCACATTCTGCTGCTCACCTTATGTCAGATCCTACTTTATGGGAAAAAAAAAGACAGAATATAGTGAGATAAAATAAAGAATAATATGTCAAAATTCCCTGAAGTCTAGAAATTACTAACCTATGATATTCAAGAGCAGCAGAAAGAAATTAGGTAGTCTAAAAATAACTATAAATAAGTGGTGTCGATGGTATCATGGTGAGCATAGCTGCCTTCCAATAGTAAATATAAATAGCTTTGACCTCCCACCTCAAGGCTCCCCTCTCTCCCATGTCCAATTCTATCCTATGTACCAGAACTTGATTAACCTTCCTAAATTAGCACAGTTTGCATATCATTTTCTTGCCTAAATCCTTCAGTGGCTCCCTACTGTTAGATCAGGAGCTGGTAATCTTTTCTGTAAAGGGCCAGATAGTAAATATTTTTGCCCATGTGAGGCTTAGGATCTCTGTTTCAATTACTTGAGTTGGCTGTTTGGCACAAAAGCAGCCATAGACAACACATAAATGAGTAAGTATGATTGTTCTCCAATAAAAATTTATTTGTGGACACTGAAATTTGAGTTTCATATAAGTTTCATGTGTCACAAAATATTATTCTTCTTTTAATTTTTTCAACCATTTAAAACAGCTTATAGGTCTTTAAAAACATGTGGTGGGCTGGATTTGGCCCACAGGCCATAGTTTGCCAATCCTGGCTTAAGACCGTGTAGCATTTGCCCAAAGCCTGAAAGAAATAGCCAAAATTAGATATTCAGTGAAGGTGTCTTCTTTTTTAAAAAAATCAGTCATTCATTCACCATCTCAGAGAGATAAGAAATGCATGGGGAGAGGAAAAGGGAGAAGAAGACCTACTCCCACAAGTTAAACACTTTGATTATTCTGACTGAGTCTGAGGGGAGGGAAGGGTGAGGTTTTCTGGAGTTGAAGATGCTATGACTTTCTCTGCAGGAAGAACTCATTTAACACTGTTTGGATTCCTAGTCTCTTGGGAACTTTATACTAATTAATAAAATCAAATATTTTGATCTAACTTTAACTGCACAACTACAGATAACTTAAGGGAAAAAAATCTATTTCTATCTTGTCTTTTTGTGAAAGGATTTGAAGCAGCCTGTAAAAACAAACAAACAAGAAACACATACAAAACAATATATGCTAGCATTAAATATTGAGCCAGACAAGTATATGGGTTGGAAAGGAAGAAATAAGTTATTACTTGCAGATGACATGATTGTACACAGAAAATACAAAAGAATTGGGACTTCCCTGGTGGTCCAGTGGTTAAGACTCCACACTTCCACTGCAGGGGGCATGTGTTCGATCCCTGGTTGGGGAAGTAAGATCCCACATGCCATATGGTACGGCCAAAAAAAAAGAAAAAGAATTTATAGACAAACTATTAGAATCAATAAGTGAATTCAACAACCAAGATGAATACATGGTCAAAAATCAATTTGATTTCCATATATCTGTAATGTATAAGTAGAAAATAAACTTTAAATAACAATACTATTTATGAGAGTATAAAAAATCAAATACCTAGAAATAAATCTAAGAGACATGTAAGACCTCTACACTGAAAACTGTAATACATTTTTTTCAATAAATTAAAGATTCAGATAAATGGAGTGATCCATGTTCATGGATTGGAAGATTCAATATTGTAAATAGGTCAACTGTCTGCAAATATGTCAACCTACATATTCAGGGCAATCTCAATCGAAATCACAACAGGTTATCCTGTGGACTTTAGCAAATTAATTCTAAAATGTATATGGAAATGCAAAGATCCAAGAATAGGCAATACAATGTTGAAGAAGAACAAAATTGAAGGACTTACTCAACCGGATGTCTAGACCTATTGAAAAGCTATAGTAACTAAGACATTATGGTAGTGGTACAAGAAGAGACAACAGAAGAGAAGAGAGTCCAGACACAGAGCCCACCTATATATAGTCACCTGGTATCACAAAGGTAACACTGCAGTGCAGTGGGGAAATAATGGTCTTTTTGATAAATGGTGCTGGGCTAACTAGATATCTACATATGAGGGGAAAAAAGTGTACCTTGACCCCTATCTTATACCATAAACAAAAATCAATTCCAAATGGATCGTAGATCTAAATGCGAAAGGTAAAACAACATAGCTTTTAGAAAAAAAGCATAGGAGAATATCTTCCTGATGCTGAAATAGGCAAAGATTTCTCAGAGTACAAAAAAGCACTAAGCATAAAAGAGAAATATATGCATAAATTGATTGAATGATTACATTAAGACTAAGAACCTCTGTTCATCTAAAGACACTATTAAGAGTGAAAACACAAGCCACAGAGTCATAGAAGATATCTATTGTGTATATGTATATATATATATACACAACAAAAGACACATATTCAGACTATATAATGAACTTATAAAATTAATAAGAATTAATAATTGTTAAGAAGGACAGTCAATCCAATAGAAAAATGGGCAAAGGACTTAGTTACTTCACAAAAGAAAATATCCAAATGGCCAGTAAACATATGAAAAGGTGTACAATTTTATGGGTCAACAGGGAAACTATAATATTATACTACTACATAGCCACCAGAATGGCTAAAATGAAAACAACAAACAATATTAAGTGTTGGTGAAGATAAGGAGCAACTGTAACTCTCATACACTGCTGATAAGAGTATTATTTGGGACAAATGCTATGGAAAACTCTTTGGCAGTACCTGCCACAGCCAGACATATATATAAATTATGACCATAATTTCCCTCCGAGGTATATCCCCAACGGAAGTGTGTACGTGTGTTCACCAAAATAGATGTGCTAGAATGTTCTTAGTAGCACTACTTGCAAGAGCTCCAAATTGGAAACTACCCAAAACGCCCAACAACAGTATAAAGAGCCATGCTATATTCATACAAAGGATTATTATACAGCAATGACAACAAATTATAACTACATGCAATAATATGGATGAATTTTATAAACAATACTGAATAAAAGAAGTCCAGACACAAACGAGCACATACTATATGATTCTACTTACACAAAATTCAAAAATCTATGATGTAAAAGAACAGTGGTCATCCTTAAGGGAAAGGTAGTGTCTAGGAGGGGGCATGAGGGGAATTCTGAGAAGCTGGTAATGTTCTGTTTGTTGATCTGGATGATCACACTTAACGAAAATTCATCAAGCTGTATACATTTATGATTTTGGATGTATGCTGTGATTCAATAAAAAGTTCCAAAAAATCAGAGCATATAGAAAACAAAGGTGGAAAGATAAGATGAAACAAAGAGCAAATTTAGTACATGAAAATAAAAATGTATGCTTAATGCTCTAGATATTTGGCAAGAGTAGGGCACAAATGTGTTTCTGCTTAGAGCCAAGGCAAACAGGACAATACAGTTAAAGAATTCAGTGTCCATCGATAAAAACAAGCCAATTGTGCTCAGGAAAAACAAAATTATTCTTAGAACTGGAGTCTGAAATTTCTCCTGAGTGTTCTCAGAGAGATGTTGTTTGACAGTGAACCTATGTCCTCAACCACCTCCTTATAGTAGAGGCCTCAGTGAGTGACACAATGACTTTCTCCATAGGCTGATGCCATAAAACCAAAACACAACTCAAGGAGAGTAATCTGGGGTCAAGAAGTAGGATGGGGAGAGAAAAACACTACAGTGTAGGTGTACTACAATCTGATGGTCTGGAGAGATGTACAAGAATGAATGGTCTACATATCACCCAGGCTCTCTCCCTTAAATAGTGTTTCTCTAAAGCAAGCTTTTGATAAGCACTGCCTGACAGTGAGTTCAAGGTCACACTCGCTAAGACAGGTACCCACAGTCCAGCTATTGGAATATGTCATTAAAACACTGGGGAATGGGGAACAGGAGATACAGCAATTCATTGGAACAGTCAGTGGAATGAGAATTGGACGGATAGCCTCTAAAAGGCTATCAAGGGAAGTTGATATGCAGAGTAACTATTATATTATTATTTGTGTTTCTATCACAAATACAAGAAAGAAGATCTGGTTTTCCCTACAGCATGTTTTAAGCCAGAAACTCTATAACCTACCCTCCTGAAACAGATCCAATATTGTAGCCACCCTCCTCAAAAATTTTTAGTGGCTACCTATGCCTACTGGATAAACTTCAAAGTATCAGCATGGATATGATATCAAGCCCTTTATGTGGGCTAATTCTGCCTTCCCAGTCTCATCTATTATCTCTTGCTACACACCCTATGATCCAACCACAACTCACCACTCAGTGGTTTCCAAACATGCCATAGAGTCTCAGACCTCCTCTTGCTTTTGCCTATGTTCTTCAGGACCTGGTAGTTTCTTGTAGGAAAAGAAGAAATCAGGTGTCCAGAGTTTGTGGCAATGCCCTCTTGTGTCTGGCACCTTAATGCTTCTGTAACAGGATTATTTAACTGTCTCTATGATTCCTGCTTCCTATAAACTCACCCTCAGCCTCCATGTCACAGGACTGAGCCCTATCCCTGTGAGCCTGTGTGTGGGTTAGTGAATCACTTACCCTACAATATGGCTCCTTCTTTTTTATGTCCTCTTGCTGGATCAGCCTCAGGTCCTGGACACCATTCTGCAGGCCTCTCTCATACAGGGCCTTAAGTCTGGGAATTTCTTCTTGTTCAACAGCTACTATAAGCTTAAAAAGAAAAAAGATAAAGAACATGAATAGAGTTAAATATATCATCAGCTATGATAGATAAATTCAATAGAAAATCATAAATTAGTGTATGATTCAAATTGGGTTGATTTTTTTAAACTGTTTTTGCTTCATGTATCTACTTCTCCCTTTCTTCATGACTTCACTTTCTTCCTCCACCAAAAACATTTGTCTTAAGACTGCATTAAAACAAAGGTGAGATGTAGCCTCAATTGTCACATCTGCTATGACAGTTGCTACATGCACCTTGGCCAGAAGTATCGCCATCACTCCCTCGATCCCAGAGGGGAAAGAAGCACAGGTTGCTTAGTCTTTACATTAAAAACCAAACAAAAAACAAAAGTGAAACAAAACTAAACAAAAACCAGTACATCAGAAAGACAGGCAATATTCAGTATAATGGAATATCGCTAACAGAAAACTATTTTATTTTTTGGAATAAAGTACATTTCAAAGTATTTACTAATGCATTCTGTTGCAGAGGAGAAAAACAGAAAATTCATCAAGACTCTTTTTCTGTTTATTTCTGGGCAAAGTATCTGTTTGAGGTAGTTTCTTACTTAACAGCTACCAGCAAAGGAAAGCACAGATAATATTCACAAGTACATCAGAATTCAAAAATCACTATTTCATAGCAAGAAGTCAACCGAACTCCATAAAGTAATACTTTTAATCAAGGTGTAAAGGTTATTTAAATCAACAAATAATTAACCTTAAAAATATACGTGGAATCATAGGGCACTATCAAGAAAGTGAAAAGATAACCCACTAAATGGGAGAAAATACTTGCAAATCATTATCGCTGATAAGGCTCTAATATGCAGAATATATAAAGAACTCTTTAGAAACTCTGTACAAACTTCCAAATATAAAATAAACAAGTCATAGGGATGTAATGTACAGCATGGTGACTATAGTTAATAATTGTGTATTGCATATTTGAAAGTTGCTAAGAAAATAGATCTTAAAAGTCCTCGTCACAAGAAAAAAAATACTTTTTCTTACTGTGAATGTGACAGATGTTAACTAGACTTATGGTGGTGGTCATTTCACAATACATACACATGAAACTAATAATAATATTATATGTTAATCATACCTCAATTTAAAGAAATAAAAGGACTTCAAACTTGAAAAAAAAAAAAAGAAGTTGGGGAGGGGCAGACACTCAGAGGCACAAATCAGTGACTGAACCAGGAAAACTCTGAAATCAGGTCATTAAGTCACATTGACACCGTTGTGGCCTGGAAGCAGCAATCTGTAAATTAACACCTGGAGCTGAGCTGAGATGGATTAGAAGCAATGATGTGATTTGATGTGAAGAGGGAATATGAAGTAGTGTTCAAGGCTCCAGAAAGAAGTAGGGGTTACAGAGCTTAAAATCATCCTATGGGTAGGCATGGGGCATGGTATGTTTCTCAATGGTGGATGTTATGGATGTTGTCTGGTTCCTTTGGCTTAAAGGATTAAAAAAAAAAAACAAAAAAACCCTCATAACTCAACCATAAAAACTGTAAATACAGTTTTATATCTTGCTTTTTTTACTTAACACTATATCAGGACCATTTTCCCACATCATTAAAAAAAAATCTTCATAGCATCTTTAATGGTGACAATGAACTTTTATTCTTAAAAATTACATGAAGAAGAGTTATAAGGAAATATTATGAACAGCTGTATGCAACAAATTAGATAATCTATATGAAATGGGAAAATTCTTAAAAAGACACAAACTTCTGAAACTGACTCAAGAAGAAAAAGAGTATCTGAATAGACCCGTAACAAGAAATGGAATTAGTAACTGTAAAGGCTCAGGCCTCATGAATGTTACCAAATGTTTAAAGAAGAATTAATACCAATTCTTCATAAACTCTTCCAAAAAACAGAAGAGAAGGGAACACTTCCTAATTCTATAAGGCCAGTTAACACTCAAACGAGACACAGATATCAAAAGAAAACAAACCTGCATATCAATATCCCTTATGAGTATTGATATAAAAATTCTGAACAAAATACTAGTATATTGAGTGCAGCGACATATAAAAAGGATTATATACCATGACCAAGTGGGATTCATTGCATGAATGCAAGATCTATTTAACATCCAAAAGTCAATTAATGTAATAAATTCATATTAATAGAATAAAGGACAAAACCACATGACTGCCTCAAGAGACATAGAAAAGGCATTTGAGAAAATCCAACACCTATTCATGATTAAAATCAACAAACTGCAGGTAAAAAGGAACTTCCTCAGTCTGATAAAGGGCATCCACAAAAAACCCACAACTATCATTATACTTAATAGTGAAAGACTGAATGCTTTCTCCCTAAAATCAAGAACAACACAAAGATATCCACTTTCACTATTTTTATTCAACATTGTATTAGAGATTCTACCCAGGTAAATTAGGCAAGAAAAAAGTAAAACTATCTTATTTGCAGATGATATGATCCTGCATATAGAAAATCCTAAGGAATCCACACACACACACACACACACACACGAAAAACTATTAGACTAAAAAACGAGTTCACCAAAGTTGAAGGATAAAGATCAATACACAAAAATCAATCATATTCTATACATTAGCAATGAATAAACCAAACTGAAATTAAGAAAACAATTCCCCTCACAAAAGCATCAGAAAGAATAAAATATCAAGGAATAAAATTACAAAAGAAGTGCAAGACCTGTAAAATGAAAAATGTTTTTAAGTTGTTGAAAGAAATTAAAGAAGATCTAAATAAGTGGGAAGACATCCCAAGTTCATGGTTTGCAAAATTTAATATTGTTAAGATGGCAATACTCCCCAAACTGATCTATAGATTCAATATAATCGCTCGCTAACAAAAATCCCAGCTGCCTTTTTTGGAGAAACTGACAAACTGACCCTAAAATTCATATGGAAATGCAAGGGACCCAGAATAGCCAAAACACTCTTGAAAAAGAACAAAGTTGGAGGACTCACACTTACTGTTTTCAAAAAATAAAGAGCTACAGTAAACAAGATGGTGTGGTACTGGCATAACGATAGACACACATCAATGGAATGGAATTGAGAATCCTAAACAAACCTTCTTACACTTATGCTCAACTGATTTTTGGTACAGGTGCCAAAACAATGTAGAAAGAATATTTTTTTCAACAAATGGTGCTGAGACAACTGGATATCCACATGCAAAAGAATGAAGTTGGAACTCTTCCTCACACCATATACCAAAATTAATTAAAAAGTGAACCTAGGGCTTCCTTGGTGGCGCAGTGGTAGAGAGTCCACCTGCTGATGCAGGGGACACGGGTTCGTGCCCCAGTCTGGGAGGATCCCACATGCCGTGGAGTGGCTGGGCCCGTGAGCCATGGCCGCTGAGCCTGCGCGTCCGGAGGCTGTGCTCCGCAACAGGAGAGGCCACAACAGTGAGAGGCCTGCATACCGCAAAAAAAAAAAAAAGTGAACCTACGCTGGAGGAATACGTGTAAGGGTAGAAGCTCTGCTTCTGGTGGTGGGGTCTGGGGAAGGGGCAGTAGGCCATCTGAAAAGGTGGTAAGAAGCACCTGAAGCAGCCCAAGAAGCAGGCCAAGAAGTTGGATGAGGATGATAAGGCATTCAAGCAGAAACAAAAAGAGAAGCAAAAGAAACTTGAGGCTGCAAGGAAGGCCCTCCTGGCGACAGTTGGAATTAAGAAATCTGTCAAAAAGTAAGCTGTTCCTTGTGCCAGAGGCAATGGTGATCCTTAATTCCATTCCTGTTTAAATAACTGGATTCCCTGCCATAACATCTGTTGCCACCTATAGTTAGAATGAAGTGCTGTCTTGAAACCTGCTATAAATTTAAGAACAAACTTTTGTTAAAGTATAAAAAAATGAAATCATACAGTGGTTCATCTTCTCTTTAGTTCTTCTCATTCGGCCATTTCTACCTTAGCTGTGAGGTCAGAGTAAACCCAGCCCAGAATCCTGCCAAAGTCTGTTCTTCAGTCTTTGTTCTAGCTCCAATTCTATAACACTCAGAATTAAACCAACTCATCTGGGGGAAAAAAACTATCACAGATCTAAACATCAGAGCTAAGGCTTTGACATTAGAAGAAAATGTAGGAGCACTTTTTCATGATCTAAAGTTAGGCAATGATTTCTTAGATATGACACTAAAAGTATAAGCAATAAAAGAAAAGAAAAGATAAACTAGACTTCATCAAAATTGAAAGTTTCTGTGCTTCAAAGGATACCATCAAGAAGTAAAAAAGAAAATCTACAGAATGGGAGAAAATATTTAGTAATATTTAAAATACGATCATTACTATTGCTATTATTTTATTTAAAAAAATATATATATTTTAATATTTTAGTAGTATTTTAGTAAATATCATATAGCTGATAAGGGATATTTATATATCCAGAATATATAAATAACACATACAAATCAACAATAAAAAGACAAAGAACTCAATTTTAAAATGAGAAAAAGATTTGAATAGATATTTCTCCAAAGAAGATAAATGAATGGCCAATAAGTATATGAAAAGATGCTTAACATCATTAATTACTATGTTTAATTACATAAAAACCACAATGATATAGCACTTCACATCCTCTAGGATAGCTAAAATGAAACAGACAATAACAGGTGTTCATGAGGATGTGAGGATATTGGAATCCTCATTAACTGCTGATGGGGATGTAAAATAGTACAGCACTTTGGAAAACAGTTTCACACTTCCTCAAAATGTTAAACATGTAGTTACCATATGACCCGGCAACTCCACTCATAGGTATATACCTGACAGAAATGAAAACATAGGTCCATACAAAAACTTGTACATAAATGTCCATAGCAGCATTATTCATAGTAGCCAAAAAGTGGAAACAACCCAAATGTCCATCAACTGATAACTGGATAAACAAAATGTGGTTTACCAATACAATGGAGTATAAGGAGGAATGAAGTACTGATTCATGCCACAAGATGAACGAACCTTGAAAACACCATGCCAAGTGAAAGAAGCCTATCACAAAAGACAACATATTGTATGATCCCATTTATATGAAACATCTAGATTTTGCAAATTACATGGATACAGAGAAAGAAAAGCCAGGCATTTTTTAAATCAACATTTAAGATTACTAAGTAAATGCTATTTATAAATAAGTCAAGGCCCTAGTAAAATGCCATACCTTGCCACATTGCTTGTAGGAAATTCCCTTTTGGTTACAGTACTCATAGATGAGGGCTGCGCCTTGTACACATAACTTAGCTTTCAGAGATTCAGGTTTATAATAAATTCCACTATGTATGACACCACTGTTATGTCCAGTCTGATGAATAGCTATGGAACAAGAGAAACAGGTTAGGAGAAACTACATGACTCATTCAAAACTTAAGAAGTGGGGGAATACACTTACAGTTGAAGCTATTAGAGACCGCTATTTAAAATTCTGTCTGAGTTTGTTCTTATAGTCAGAGCACTTCTAGCCTCCCGTAGCAGCCAAGCATGGTGTCTGTGTCACATTCCTCCAGCCCATCTCTGACTTCCGCTACAACTTTGGTGCACAAACCGCCCCCCTCACCACAAGCAAACCGCTTCAAGGGTCCACTACAGCTCTCTGCCTTCTGCTCCAGGGCCTTTTCTAATATTTGGGGGCACAGGGACTCAACACCCTATGGACAATCCTCAACCAAAGGGACAGAAGCTGATGGATAAATGAGCACAATCCTGGGAAACATTAGGTAGCTCCTCGAGGGCTCAGTGGAATTAAGCTCCCAGCTGCAACCTAGATAACGCACCCTCACAAGGTTTTTCCTCCTTCCCTGTTTACTCTCCCCACCTCCTCACTCCTGCCTCCTCGAATAACCTTGAAAAAAATCACCTACACCCAAATCCTAGTCCTAGACTCTGCTTTCTAAAGAATCCAAACTGGGACACTAACATCGACATTCAGCATGAAAGATGTAGAACTGACAAAATGAGCAGGTGCTCAGGTTAAGCAACACTGAGAACATACATACCTAAATCTTTCTCCTTTTCCAGAACACCAATGGAAAGAGCTGGATGTCGCAGGATGAGCGCTCTGGCAGAGGCAAGCCCCACAATTCCGCCACCAATAATGACTACATCAAATGAGCTTTAAGAGAAAGCCACCTTTAAAGTAATGCATGTTTACAATAGACTTTATCAAACTTGACAGTTTCATCATCAACCGACAAAGTATTAATTAGTAATCATTAAAATCAAATGTTTATTGGGCTTTGTGACATTTGGCTTTATACTAACGAAGAAACCTTTAAAAGTCACATGCATGTATAATCAGCTACAGCCAGCAGGCAGAGTGGCTAGTTGCCCAAGCTGCTCTAAGTCTCTATAATACTCTGCCCAACCTGGCTACATCAGTGGTTACTCTGTTAACTATCACACTCTCTCCTCTACCATCTATTCGTTAAAAATTCAGGTGCAATATTCTTGAGGATAAGTTAACATTAAGTCTTTAACACCTAGTGTACAAAAATTCATAATTTTTTTATTCTGCTGAGAAGCAAACAGTCAGTGAGAACATCAAACTTAAGGAAATAAGTGGTCCAGAACGGGCTCAGAACCAGTTTTAGCCATAACTCTGATTATATAATCATTTAAAAAATTAGAAAGGGTATGTATAGTCTACCTAAATCTAAAATGAGAAGCTTAAAAGATTACCACAAGCACTGATCTCGTGGTCAACAAATCTAGGTTTTACAGGAACGTGGCCTATCTTGCTTCTTCACCCCATTTATTTTTTTCACCCCCTCCTGCATTATATTATTTCGATCTAAATCTTAAACATCATCTGTAAATATTTCAATATGTTATTTCTAAAATGGCTCTTTAAAAACACACACACAGGGCTTCCCTGGTGGCGCAGTGGTTGAGAGTCCACTCTCCCGATGCGGGGGACACGGGTTCGTGCCCCGGCCAGGAAGATCCCACATGCCACGGAGCAGCTGGGCCCGTGAGCCATGGCCGCTGAGCCTGTGCGTCCAGAGCCTGTGCTCCGCAACAGGAGAGGCCGCAACAGTGAGAGGCCCGCATAACGCAAAAAAAAACAAAAAACAAAAAACACACACAATGTCATTATTCTAACCAAAAAATTCAGTTTTTAAATATCATCAAATATTCACGATAAAACTTTTAGAAGAAAACATAGGAGAAAATCTTTGGTATTTAGGGCTACTTGAGGAGTTCACACCAAAACCATGACCCATAAAAGAAAAAAAAATGATAAACTGGACTTCATCAAAATTCAAAACTTTTGCTCTGCAAAAGACTCTGTTAAGAGGATAAGAAGACAATGAACAAACTGGGAGAAAACACTTGCAAACCATATATCTTACAAAGGACACATTTCTCAAATATATATTAAGAACTCTAAAAATAAACAACTCAAGACTTCCCTGGTGGTTCAGTAGTTAAGAATCCACCTACTAATGCAGGGGATATGGGTTCGAGCCCTGGTCCGGGAAGATCCCACATGCTGCAGAGCAACTAAAGCTGTGCACCACAACTACTGAGCCTGCGCTCTAGAGCCCGCGAGCCACAACTACTGAGCCCGCGTGCGACAACTACTGAAGCCCGCGTGCCTAGAGCCCATGCTCTGCAACAAGAGAAGCCACCACAATGAGAAGCCCGCGCACCACAATGAAGAGTAGCCCCTGCTCTCTGCAACTAGAGAACGCCCGCGCACAGCAATGAAGACCCAACGCAGCCATAAATAAATAAATAAATAAATTTATTAAAACAAACAAGTCATTTAGAGAATAGGCAAAAGATATGAACAAACATTTCATCAAAGAGGACAGATATATAGATGGCAAATAAGTACATGAAAATATGTTCAATATCTTTAGTCATTAGGAAAATGCAAACTAAAACTACAATGAGACATCACTACACCCCTATCAGAATGGCTTTTTTTTTTTTTTTAAAAATGATAACAACAAACGCTGGTGAGGATGAGAGGAACTGGATCAACTCACACGTTACCGGTAGGAATGTAAAATAGTACAGCCACTCTGGAAAAACAGTATGGCAGTTTCTTAAAAAACTAAACATGTGCTTACTACATGTCTTAGCAACTGCACTCTTTGGCATTTATCCCAGAGAAATGAAAACTTACGTTCCTACAAAAATCTGTACATAAGTGTTCATAGCAGCTTTATTCATAATAGCCAAAAACTGAAACAGCCCAGATACCATTCAACTGGGGAGTGGTTAAACAAACTGCAATACATCCATATCATAGACTGCTACTCAACAATTAAATGGAACCCACTATCAACACAGGCAACACCTTAGATAGATCACAAGGACATTATGCTGCATGAAAAAAGCCAATCTAAAGGGTTACATACTGTGTGATTCCACTTATATAACATTTTCAAACTGACAAAATTATAGAGCTGAAAAATAGATTCGTGGTTGCCAAAGGTTAGAAAGGGTGGAGAAATGGGATGTGAATATAAAGGGGTAGGTAACACAATCTCTGTATTGATGGAACATTTCTGTTTCTTAATTGTGGTGGCAGTTACACAAATTAACACATGCTGTTAAATTGCATAGTAACACACACAAAAATGAGTGCATGTAACAGCAAAGGAAATCATAAACAAAATGAGAAGACAATCCACAGAATGGGAGAAAATATTTGTAAATGATGCAACCAACAAGGGATTAGTCTCCAAAATTTACAAACAGCTCATGTGACTCAATATCAAAAAAACAAACAACTCAATCAAAAATTGGGCAGAAGAGCTAAATAGAGATTTCTCCAAAGGAGACATACAGATGGCCAACAGGCACAAGAAAAGATGCTCAACATCGCTAATTATTAGAGAAATGCAAATCAAAACTACAATGAGATATCACCTCACACCAGTCAGAATGGGCATCATCAAAAAATCTACAAGCAATAACTGCTGGAGAGGGTGTGGAGAAAAGGGAACCTTCTTGTACTG
The DNA here is from genome assembly GCF_963455315.2 of Globicephala melas. Lineage (NCBI taxonomy): Eukaryota > Metazoa > Chordata > Mammalia > Artiodactyla > Delphinidae > Globicephala > Globicephala melas. The sequence continues at coordinate 127,599,721 of NC_083315.2, forward strand.
TTCGTGGGAATATAATTTGGTACAGCCACTATGGAGAACAGTGTGGAGGTTCCTTGAAAAACTAAAATAGAACTACCATATGACCCAGCAATCCCACTACTGGGCATGTATCTGGAGAAAAACATGGTTCAAAAGAATACATGCACCCCAATGTTCATTGCAGCGCTGTTTACAATAGCGAGACATGGAAGCAACCTAAATGTCCATCGACAGATGAATGGATAAAGATGTGCTACATATATAAAATGAAATACTACTCAGCCATTAAGAAGAATGAAATAATGTCATCTGCAGCAACATGGATGGACCTGGAGATTATCATACTAAGTGAAGTAAATCAGACAGAGAAAGACAAATATCATATGATATTGCTTATATACAGAATCTAAAAAAAATGATACAAATGAACTTATTTACAAAGCAGAAACAGACTCACAGACTTAGAGAACAAACTTATGGTTACCAGGGGCCAGGGTCGGGGGAGGGAGGGAGTTTGGAATTGACATGTACACACCGCTACATTTAAAACAGATAACCAACAAGGACCTTCTGTATAGCACCGGGAACATTGCTTAATATTCTGTAATAAGCTAAATGGGAAAAGAATTTGAAAAAGAATAGATACATGTATATGTATAACTGAATCACTTTGCTGTACACATGAAACTAACACAACATTGTTAATCAACTATGCTCCAATATAAAATATAAATTTAAAGAAACATGAATTCACTTGAAATCAGATTTCTAAATTGTGACACTGAAATCAAGAAGTCAATGGAGCATTATTTTCAAGGAGAAAAAAAGGACTTCTAACCTAGAGTTAAACTATCTCTTTTATTTTTTTTTTAATTTATTATTTAGTTGTTTTTATTTTTGGCTGTCTTAGGTCTTCGTTGCTACACACGGGCCTTCTCTAGTTGCGTTGAGCGGGGGCTACCCTTTGTTGCGGTGTGCGGGCTTCTCATTGTCGTGGCTTCTCTTGTTGTGCAGCACGCGTTCTAGGCGTGTGGGCTTCAGTAGTTGTGGCACATGGGCTTAGCTGCTCCACGGCATGTGGGATCTTCGGTGCCAGGGCTCAAACCCATGTCCCCTGCATTGGCAGGTGGATTCTTAACCACTGCACCACCAGGGAAGCCCAAACTATCCCATTTAAATATGAGGATTCAATAAAGATATTCTTGGGTAAACAAGGCTACAGGAACTTTAACATGCAAGAGACACTCCTAAAAATACTCCTGGACCAAAAATCAATGAGTTAACAACTCAAGAAGTTAAATATAATAAAGAAAAGCAAACATATATAAACATGTATATATAATATATAAAACATATATATAACAAAATATAATAAAGAAGAAAAATCTTTTATTTGAAAAGATTTATAATGTAGACAAACCTCTGGCAAGAGTAATGGGGGAAAAAGTGAGATGACACAAATAAATAAAACAGAATAATAAAGAAAACATACGTAAAGACACAACAAGGATCTTAAACATAATCAAAGAGTATCATGGAGATCTATATGCTAATAAATTTGATAACATAGATGAAATGGGGTGGGGGACTCCTCGGGCAAAATTACTGAGGCATAAAGAAATAGAAATTTTGAATCAATCACTATAAATTAAAATAGTCATCAAAAGCTTTCTACCTAAACACACACACACACATACATTTTACCAAACTTTCAAGGAACGGATAATCTCTATCATCAAAGATATTCCAGAAAAATTTAAAGGGTTGAGAACTCCCTAACTCATTTTATGAAGCACATATGAACCAGGTTCCAAAACTGGATAAGAAGTACAAAGAAGCATCTTCTATACCAGTAAGATCCAACTGAAAGAATAATATAAAATAAGATACTATTTACAATAGCAACAAAGTAATAAGGGAATCAAAGAATTAACCTAAGAAAAAAGAACTTCACAGAGAAAAATTTTAAACTCTATTAAATAACAAATGAGGGACTTCCCTGGTGGCGCAGCGGTTAATAATCCACCTGCCAATGCAGGGGACACGGGTTCCAGCCCTGGTCCAGGAAGATCCCACATGCCGCGGAGCAACTAAGCCCGTGTGCCACAACTACTGAAGCCCGCGGGCCTAGAGCCCGTGCTCCGCAACAAGAGAAGCCACGGCAATGAGAAGCCCGCGCACCACAACAAAGAGTAGCTCCTGCTCTCCGCACCTAGAGAAAGCCCCTGCGCAGCAATGAAGACCCAATGCAGCCAAAAAAATCAACAAATAAACTTTAAGTAACAAATGAGTATGCATAAATGAAAAGATATGCCAAGTTCATGGATGGGAAAACTCAAAATTATAAAGAAGTAAATCTCCCCCAAATCTATCTACCTAATTTCAATAATATTTTCAAAATAATATTTTAAGATACTAAATGTTATATAGAATAAAGGTCTATAAGTAGTAAAGCAATTTAAAAAAAACAAACAAGTGCAAAACTTCTAAAACTGATGAAAATCTGAATAAGGCCGGTGGATTGTGCTAATGTCAATTTCCTGGTTTGATACTGTTATTACAGTTATGTAAGGTGTTGCTGGGGTAAATTGGGTGAAGAAGGGTACATGAGAGCTCTCTGTTCTTTTGCAACTTCCTATGGATCTATAATCATTTCAAAATAAAAAGTATAAAAAGGAAAAATAAAAAGTATAAACAAAACCTTCACTAACCTTACCTTTCTTCCCTTAAAAAAAGGTTCCCAAAAGAGCTGTCTACAAACCCCCACGATGAATCACAAATCCTATCCCACTCTAATCCCCTTCCAATCCACTAATTCACAGCAGCCAGAATCAACTTCAGAAACATCAACATTTAATCACTTCTTTAAAACCCTTTAAAAGCCTCCCAGTGCTCTTAGAATAAAACTTCACGTGTATTTAAAACAGAAACTGTGCTGTGATGTAGCCCCTCTCCGATGTCATTCCACACCATCTCTGCTCCGCTAAGCTCTAGTCACACTCATCTTGCCCACATTCTAGTTCCCGAAACAGCCAAGACCTTTCCAGCTTTGAAACCTTCGCATAAACCATTCCCTCTACAGAGAGCAGAGAAAAACAGTAGTGGCGAATGTGGTCTCCAAACTTCAAATCACAGGGCGCTGAATTTTGCAGGGTTTAATTAGCAACTAACTGAGCTGCTTCTCTCAGGGGCAACTCTATGCAGCATGCGTGTGCCAGGAACTGATTGATATAAGACTGGTTTTAGATCTTCCAAGTAACATCAGGAAGGCCAGCGAATAAACAGCATATTTGATTGCTTACAGTGTGTTAGGTCCTTTAATCCTCAAAACGACCACTTAACGCGAAAGACTAGGATCCTATTCACAACTGAGCTTTTAAGGAGCTTAACTAACCCGCCCAGAGTTGAATAGGAAGTGGTGGGGTGGTATTCAGAGCCAGAACTGTTCTTGACCTCTACCCAACACTGCCTTTCTTATTCTTTTCCTCTCGCCCACAAACCTACAGATGATCCAAGCAGGTAGCTCCTGGCACCATAGGTTGGAGCCCGGGATTCACAGGATCCCGACCCTCTCCCACGCCGAGGACAGGAAAGTAGCGCAAGGGCAGAGGTCCAGCACGAGGCACCTCTGAGAGAAGCAGCGCAGACCGCGGGGAGTCGGGCCAGCGGCTACTCACCTGGTGCTGGCTCTGCGGCCACCTTGGCACAACAGCCAGGGCTTCCCCGGCGCGGGCGCGCACGCCGCGGAGAAGCCCCCGGGAAACCCCCCGCGGGCCAGTCCGCAGACACTGCCTAGGTAACGTAGCGCTGGCACCATCGCCTGCGCCCCCTCCCCTGCCTCAAGCCCCAGGAGCCGGCCCTTGAGCCCTACTCTACCCAGGTCCAGGCGCTCTCTAGCCCCGCCCCCAGGCAGAGGCCAATGAGGGGCGCTCTTTCGCCCCACGTGAGAGCAGCCGCCAGTGGCCAATGGACTCGCGCGGCGGAGGGCGAAGGGCAAGCCGGCGCCGCCGTAGACGCTGGGGACGCTAGCTCGCTCCCTCCTTTTGACGCTGTGAGTAGAGGAGCTAGGCCCCGGGTGGGGCGGGTCTAGGGTGGTGGTTAGCCTCTGCCCTTTCCCTTCTCCCATCGCTAGGCTGACTGAAAATCTGGCCCACCGAGTCGGGCGTCCTCGATCTTCACCGCCGAGCGGACTCGGGGCCGCGGAAGAAAGTCGGGATGATTATGGTGAAAACTGTCTTTTGGGCAAGCCCAGCGGCCTCCCTTCCTCCCGCCAGGCCCCGCCCCTCTCGACCCCGCCCCGCGTCACTCGAGGCTCCGCCCCTCTCAACCCCGCCCCCCTCAGCCCCGCCCCGCGTCACTCGAGGCTCCGCCCCTCTCAACCCCGCCCCCCTCAGCCCCGCCCCGCGTCACTCGAGGCTCCTTTCAGGGCACCGCGATCTCCAACCCGGCTCCCACCCAGTGGAGTGGCCACTGGAGGGACGCTCGCTGTCCAGCCCTAGCCCTCTCCGGACGGAGGCTCTGTCATGGCAACGCCTGACAGCCTGCAGTCTTCTGGACTTCCATATATGTGGCTCCTGACGTGCCATTCATTCATTTATTGGTCCTGTAAATATTGAGCACCTAAATGAACCAGACGTCTCGGTCTCTGACATCATTTAGCAATCTGTTTCCTTTTTAAAAAAATCCTGGACCGAGATATATTTTTAAATATGCTGTGCGGGCCTGGGAACAGCGACTCACCTGTGCAGGTCACTTCACCCCTGTTTATCTGTAAAATGAGGGAAGTGGACCATGTAATGTATGAAAAACCTGTGTTAAATTACGTGATCCTTTATCACCATGCCTAACTAACATTTATCACCATGTTTAACTAACATTTGTTCTCTCTGCTTGTTGGAAGTTTTTTAATTTTTAGGGTCAGGACAGCTGAACAAAAATAGAATCATTTAACTTTATTGCTGGAAGGACTTATTCTTGCCTGTGTGAATTTGGCTCCAGTTATTAGTCGGGTAGCTTGGGGAAGTCACTTCACCTCTTTGCCTCAGACCCTTCTCTGTGAACTAGGAGTAATAGCAGGATCTCCTTCATGTGGATTACACGAGATAAGGCTCATCAGATGTTAGCACAGTAAAGTGCTCGATAAAATGATGGCTTTTATTATGTTTATATTGGTTTTATCACCTGGACAGTTGTACATATTTTCTTTATTTGCGAAAATAATGTGGAATGTTGCCTGCTTGTTCATCACAAATGAAAAAAATAAGAAATGGTTATTTTTTTAGTTCAACTTTTTAGTTTTAAGCTAATCGTAGATTCCCATGCAGTTGTAAGAAACAGTAGAGATCCTGTGTACCCTTTACCCAGTCTTCCCCAATTTTTTCCCCCAATTTTTTACATCTTGTAAAAGAATAGAACAATAACTCAACCAGGAAATTGACATTGACACAGCCCATGGATCTTACTGAGATAACCACAGTTTTACCTTTGTGCATGTATTTAGGTCTGTATAGTTTTTATCACATGTGTAGGTTTTGTTTTGTTTTGTTTGGCCGCGCCGTCGGGCTTTTGGGATCTTAGTGCCCCGACCAGGGATTGAACCCCAGCCCTTGTCAGTGAGAGCTCAGAGTCCTAACCACTGGACCACTAGGGAATTCCCCACGTGTAGATTCTTGTATCCACCACAGGCAAGCTACAGCACAGTTCCATCACCACCAGGATCCCTCGGTTGTCCTTTTATAACTACACTTCTCTCCTGCAGGGCACCCTCTTCCCCGTTCTAGTCTCCCTTTCTAAAATTTTGTCATGCCAAGAATGTTACATAAGCAGAATTACACAGTATGTAATTTTCTGGAATTGACTTTTTCACTCAGCATAATCCCTTGAGATCCATCCAAATTGTTGCATGTATTGATAGTTCATTCTAATTGCTGAGAAGTATTTCATGGTATGGATGTACCACAGCATGTTTAACCATTCACCCATTGAAGGACATCTGAGTTACTTTTAGTTTTTAGCTATTTCAAATAAAGCTGCTATGAAAATTAGTGTACAGCTTTTTGTGCGAGCCTGTTTTTGTTTTTCCGGGATAAATGCCTAAGAGTCCAATTTCTGGGTCATATGATAAGCACATGTTTACTTTTGTAAGAAACTGCCAAAGTGTTTTCCAAAGTGGCTGCACGATTTTACATTCCCACCAGCAATGTTCAGTGATCCAGTTCAGTTCCTCTTCAGTGTCACCAACTTTTGGTACTATCACTATTTTTTATTTTAACTGTTTCATGGGATGTAGTTGATTTGTTACTAGGTTGAGTACAGAATTATACAGTTTTAGGGTCTGTGGTCAGGCTTTCATGGGTCAGCCCAGAATAGTGACTTTTTTACTACTCTGTGATTTTGAGCACGTGCTTCTGAGTTTAGCAAAGTGAAAGAACTCAAAATACACATGCTCTTTTTGTAAAATTTTCTCTGCTTACCTTCTCCCCTAGGCTTGACTGTACATTAATTTGTTTCATTTAGATAATCTCACATCAAGAGCTCACCTTACATTCATTCACCCTGTAATGTCTTTGGCTAGAGACATTTGTGTTCTAGCCACCACCCTCCTCAGCTAAGAATTCGTGTTCATCTTCCATCTAGGTCAGAACCTATGTGAAATTAGTTCAATGAGTGTCAAGCAATATTAGCCTAAGAGTGGCTTTTGGAAACTTTGCTTCTCATTCCTAAGCAATTGCTCTGCTGTTCTATTTCACTAGACTCTAGACACCTCAGGAATAAGAATTGGCATCAATAATGGATGAATTTGCAGTGAAGTGGGGTTATAATTTGGGGAGTAAAAATGCCCCAGTTCTGACATCACCCACCCCTCTCTTCACACTTTTACTGCCCTCAAGAACAAGTTGGCTAGTTCAGTCTTTTTGACCACTAAAATAGCCAACGTTTTGAATAGCCCACCTAAGTAATTATGTCTCATATGTAAAAAAAGAACTTCCATTTTTTAAAAAAAACTTGTTTATATGCAAATTGGGGGACTCTCCATATCCTATTTTGAGTCACACATTAGAGGTCTGGTCTTCTCTAAGTCGTGAACATATAGCAACTTTTAGAAACATCTGTTACAAACTTATGGCTCTAAGCTGTGTTATGATAGTAAGAAGAATTTTAAAAATAATTTTAATTCCTAAATTATTTATCACAGCGGTAATTTAGTAGTGGTTATTTTTTAACTTGCATTTCACTTGTTTAATTTATTAAAGCTAAATTCATCAACTCACCACCAGAGGTCTCCTCTTTCCCTCTAGAAAGCATTCTCAGAGGTAACTGCTTGAATTCATCTGAAATTCCTAATATCAATTAACAAAGTAGCAGTTGAGAATGCAAAAACCTACCAATTAGTTTTTTTAATTTATTGCTAAATAAAAACTTAATTTTCATGTTTAAATTATTTTAAATATAATATCTAATATTTTTAGAGATCATAAGCTGAAGTAAATTTGGTTTAATCTTTCCCTTAAGCAGAAATACAAGGTGGGCCAAAATGAATCAAGTGAAAGTACTTCAATTTTCACAAACCTCTCTAATTTACCCACTTAATGAGTTTCCTTGGTTTCTGCATGAAAATGTATCACCCATTGAAGATTATTAATTGTCAAATATTTATTAAACTTGCATTAGGGAATGGTGCTGTGCTAGGTGCTAAGAAAAATGGAAATGAGTAATATGTGATTCTTGCTCTTTCTTTTGCCCTTCATACTTTTCTTTTTTCTGCCTAACTGGAAACTCTTAATCATCCTTTGAGACCCATCTCAGAAGACACCTCTAGTATGAAGCCTATCCCTCACTCCCTTCTCTAAGCTCTCACAGAACTTGTCCATACCTCCATTAAGACATCGTGTTGCATGTTATTCATTTGTTTATATGTCATCTATACATATATGGTATATATACTACACATTCTATGAGGACAGGAACCATGTTTTTCTCGGTCTCTCTCCTGTGTTGTTTTGTTTTGCTTCTGTCTTGCCATTGAATCTCTTGCACTAAGTATAGCAGACATTCAATATTTATTGCATGATTGAATGGATGGATGGAGATGGCATTTGAGTAAGGTCTTGAGGTTGGGGAAGATTTCCATAGGATTCTGGGGGGCGGGGAGGGATGGTAAATGGAGGGAACAGCCTGAGTTGAAGCTGGAAAGCCCAGATTTGTAAACAAGGTTGGCAGCCAAAGGAGTTACTGAGATGGGCACAGGTGGAGAGAGATTTAACCAAAATGTGGGAGGAAGTAGCAGGGGGAGAAGTTTGCAGTAATGAAGGCAGAGTGATGATGGAGAAGGGATAAAGAGGCTAGTAGATGGCCCCAGGGTTCTGTCCTCAGACCTCAGCTCTCTTTGTTTTACAACCCAACATCCTTGGGCACTTCCTCAGCTCTAAGGTAGTTCCCACTCAGGCCTCTTTCTAGTCTTCTTCTTTTTCCTGAGTTCTAGAACCATCCAATGACTGAGGAAAGAGCCCTGGACTAATAAGAGAGAAAACTAGGTTCCAGTGTCAGCACTGCTAACAATTAACCATGAAACATTGGACAGGTCCCTTGAAACACATGCATTTATTAATACCCCACCTTGTTCCAGAAAGGATTTAGGGTGTCAGCAAGTTACTTATTATCAGGGCTTAAGTTTCCTCATCTCTAAATGACCCTCAATCTTGATGCTGCTGTCTAATATTCCTGAAGCATAGTTCTAACCATGCCAGTGCTCTGTGCTAAAGTCTCAATGATTCCTAGCCACCTGCAGAAGACAAACTTTCTGGCTGATCATGGGAGACCCTTCCCGATGTGACTGTGTACATTGTCTCCCTCCTCTTCTCATGACCCCCATGTGCTGAGCCAACTGAACTACAACATGCCTTAAAGGTTCCTGCCTCAGCTTATCACCTGACCTACATTTTCCTGGCATCTTTGTCTATTGAAATCCTTGTGTGTCTTTAACTCTTTTGAGGTCTTTTCCAGGTTCTATCATTTATTTTAACTACCTGGTAACTTGTTTTAGCTCACTCCACCCTGCATTAAATTGTCAGCTCTTCAAAGGCAGAGACCATGTTTCATTTATCTTTGTTTTCTCCCCACCTGGCACACTATCAGAGAAACTTGAATTGAGATAAATCAGGTTGAGACCCAATTCCAAAATCGCCTTCTCAACTCATAGTTATGGGTTTTTACAGCTGGAAATCATCTGAGCAAATCATCTCATTTTACAAATGAGAAAACCAAGGGTCAGAGAGGTGACGTTACTTGCCCAGTCTTTCCCAGCTGCCCTGTACAGCTCTTGCTTTGCACTGTTCTGGGGACACTACTTGCAGCCTTGTGATAGGAAGATCTGTTTCCACGACTCCTCTCCTTTTCTGGACGTAAGTGTCTTAACCTTGACACATTGCTCCTTAGGTGATTTTAGTTTGTCATTTTGGTACTGGAAATGTAGATTGGGACTGGAGCTGGTTTCAGTAAATTTGTAGATGCACTGCCTGCATGGACACCAGGTGGCACCACTGCAGGCTGACTCCAATTGAGGAGTGAACAAGTAGAAAGAACAATGTCCAAGCTGGAAGGAACCATAGAGACCATTCAATTCAGCCTCTCATTTTTGCAGCAAAAGAAACCAAAAACCAGACAGGAGTAACTTGCTTAATAACTATTGAGTGGCAAGTGAGTCATCAGCTTTATCAGCACAAGAGCACTGACTCTGAAGTTGTAAAGTCAGTTGCCGTATGTATGGGACTCTGATTGCCAGCGGATGATCTAATATGAATACTGTTTTATGTGTCTAGATCAAATGATGCTGTTTGGAAAAATTTCCCAGCAGTTCTGTGGCTTAAAGAAACTCCCAAGGTCACGTGACTCCCGATACTTCTGGGGCTGGTTGAATGCAGTGTTTAATAAGTAAGTTTAACTAAAGTGAAGAAATGTGGGAATTGTTACAGCTTGATGAGTTCCCAGTAGCTAATCTGGTTATTTCTTGTGTTTCAAATGTTTTTCGTGTCGTGCATGCAGTACGATCCTAACTTTCTTTTAAAGCAAATAAAACATACAAGCACTGAATAAAGATCAGAAAAATAGATTACAGACTATTAACTGTCTGGGTTACAGGACTTAAGTGATTCTTATTCATCCTTTCAATGCCTTTCAAGTTTTCTGAAATGAACATTTATTACTTTTGTAATCAGAAAAGCTCAGTAAATGTAATTTTAGAATATTTTATTCTATGGCTTCTTAAGGGATGTAGTTAACCTTTTGAATACCATCAAGGGAAATCAAGGTTTTAAAAAGTTGGTTGGGGGACTTCCCTGGTGGTGCAGTGGTTAAGAATCTGCCTGCTAATGAAGGGGACACGGGTTCGAGCCCTGGTCCGGGAAGATCCCACATGCCACGGAGCAACTAAGCCCGTGTGCCACAACTACTGAGCCTGCACTCTAGAGCCCGCAAGCCACAACTACTGAGCCCACATGCCACAACTACGGAAGCCCACACACCCAGAGCCTGTGCTCCGCAACAAAGAGAAGCCACCGCAATGAGAAGCCTGCACACCACAATGAAGAGTAGCCCCCGCTCGCCACAACTAGAGAAAGCCCGCATACAGCAACGAAGACCCAACACAGCCAAAAATAAATATATAAATTTATTTTAAAAAATAAAATAAAATAAATAAAAAGTTGGTGGCATGCTTAGAAATATCATTTTGAAACTGACAAAACTAACCTCCTTGTTGCTTAATATAGCATTAATACCACTAACTAGAGAAAAGGGCATATGTTAAAATTAATATCACTTAATGACATTCATTTGAACAAAGTTTCAAAATTATTCCCTTTTTAATCTTTTGTCATTAATAAAAATGATAACCAAGTGTAGTCATTCATTCAAAACATAGATACTGAGTACCTCCTGGTGTGAAGCTATTGTGCTACATACGAATCAATGAAGACTCAATGTCTGCCTGATAAACTCACATAAGAATAACATGCCTTGACAGAGTTCACTTGAAAACAAAAACAAAAGCAAAAAAGGTAGCAGGTAGAGCCATCGAATGTTTTCTTTACATGGATTTCACTAATATATTATCTCCCTCCTCATCATGTGAAGTGAAAAGTGGTTGCTATTCTGTATTTACTTTGGTGAACATAGTTAAGAAGCTAGTGACTATAGTAAAAGCTACCGGCTTTTGTTCTCTTGCCAACAGAGTGGATCATGAACGCATCCGGGATGTTGGCCCTGACAGGGCAGCGTCCGAGTGGCTGCTGCGCTGTGGGGCTCTGGTGCGCTACCACGGCCAGGAGAGGTGGCAGAAGGACTACAACCACCTCCCAACAGGCCCTCTGGACAAATACAAGATTCAGGCAATTGATGCCACTGATTCTTGTATCATGAGCATTGGATTTGATCACATGGGTAACTCCCCTATCATTTGTTATGGGAAATGCAGGTGATTTGCAGTGACGTTTGGTTGCAGTTGACTCACTATTATAGTCATAGGTGTGTCCTTTTTGCCTTTTTCAGTCCAATCCAGCTTGTTTCTTCCTGCGTATGATATTTATTTTTAAATTAAATAGAGGTTACAAATACCTTCCTCTCCTTTCTCCCTGCACTAAGCTTGTCTCTACATGCCTTTATTCTGTGCTTTATTGACTTAAAATTCAAGGCCTTGTTTGTCAAATTTTCTTTGTCAAACTTCTGTCATTGAGAAACGCTCACGAATGTAGAAATAATTATATCCACACAGCTTCTGCTTGTGTGGGCATTTCTTTTCTCCAGTGCATTGGGCATCTGCAGAATGGCCCTGTCTATCAGCACAACCTGTATAGTGAATACCTTGTATGGTTAATAGGGTGACTAATCGTTACTGTTTTCCTGGGGCTAAGAGGTTTCCTAGGACTTAGGACTTCCAATCCTAAAACGAGAACAATTCTGGGCAAACTAGGATAGTTGATCATCTTAATGGTAAAGCAGGTTCTTAAACTGTACTTTTTTTCCCCCAGAAGGCCTACAGCATGTTGAAAAAATAAGGCTATGCAAGTGTCACTATATTGAGGATGACTGCTTGGAGAGACTTAGTCAACTTGAAAATTTACAAAAAAGCATGTTGGAAATGGAAATAATTTCATGTGGGAATGTCACAGACAAAGGTATCATTGCTTTGCATCATTTAAGGTAGGTGGTCAGTGCCAAAATGGAAACTTGATAATGTTAAGGTGAATAATCGGAATTTAAAACAGTTGAGAGGTGGTCTCTTTTTTTTAATTCTGAAAAATATAATTTATGAAAATGACTTAACTGTCAGCTATAATATTTTAAAAGTTTAAATTATCACCCTTAATATGTTATGGTTGTATTGCATTTTTTAGGGAGCATCTTTTTAAAAAATTGACCTACATAAAGCACCTAGCAGGGTTCCTATTACAGAAAGCTTTCAATAAGCACTAGCTATTATACTTCCTCCCCATCTTTTAATTTCCCCTATGTTCTGCCAGTAACCTCAGCACCACAGAAGGCTGAGAAATCTTAAACATTAGAACCAAAAGTACTAGATTGTTTATCTCTTACATTAGTTGAGGCTTTAAAGCTTCACCTTTTAATACACACTTGGTTCCTTTAAGAACTTTCCCAATTTCTTTTCCTTCCTAGGTTAAGATTCATATTTTTAAAATTCAATTTACCTAAACTAAGAACAAAAACATGAAACCGTCCACCCATTTCTCCCACTCCCCACCCTGTGCCTTTGGCAACCACCAATCTGTTCTATGTATCTATGAGCTTGCTTATTTATTTATTTTTAGCTTCCACATATAAGACATCATACAATATTTGTTTCTCTCTGACTTATTTCACTAAGCATAATGCCCTCAAGGTCCATCCAAGTTGTTGCCAATGCAGAATTTCATTTTTTTATGGCTGAATACTACATCATTGTATACATATACCACATTTTCTTTACCTAATCCATCAACGGACGCTTAGGTTGTTTCTGTATCTTGACTATTGTAAATAATGCTGCAATGAACATGGGGGTACAGATACCTTTTCGAGTTAGTGTTTTTGTTTTCTTCAGGTAAATACTGAAAAGTAGAATTGCTGGATCATATGGTAGTTCTGTTTTTAATTTTTTGAGGAACCTCCATGCTGTTTTACATATGACTGCACCAATTTACAGTCCCACCAACAGTGCACAAGGACTCCCTTTTCTCTACATCCTCACCAACACTTATTTCTAGTCTTTTTGATAATGGCCATTCTAACAACAGTGTGAGGTGATATCTCATAGTGGTTTTGATTTGCATTTCCCTGATAATGATGTAGAGTATCTTTTCATGTACCTGTTCTCCATCTGTATGTCTTCTTTGGAAAAATGTCTATTCAGATATTTTGCCCATTTTAAAAATTGGATTGTTTGGGGGTTTTCCTATTGAGTCGTATGAGTTCTTTATACATTTTGGATGTTAGTTCCTTATCAGATATATGATTTGCCAATATTTTCTCCCATTCAGTAGGTTGCCTTTTCATTTTGTTGATGGTTTCCTTTGCTGTATATAAGATTTTCAATTTGATGTAGTCCCACTTGTTTATTTTTGCTTTAGTTGTTTTTGCTTTTAGTGTCAGATGCAAAAAATCATCACCATGAGTGATGTCGTATTTTATATTTAACATACAAAGGAGTTCTATGCCATAATATACATAAAATATTTGGAAGAATTCAGCAGCATTATTAATGTAATTCAGAACAACTAAACTATCCAAGGTCTAGCTTAGTGCCTAGCATGAATTTCATTTAAAGTAGTACTCTAAGACTACCGTTCTAAAAGTCATTTTGAAAGTGTAGGATGATATGAACACATTCTGTGTGTAGCTTTTTTAAGTCAATAAAGCAAGTTTATTTTTAATGCTATGAGTAAAGGCCAAATTAAATTAACTTTAAAAAATTTCTCTTCCAGAAACCTCAAGTATTTGTTTTTAAGTGATCTTCCTGGCATAAAAGAAAAAGAAAAAATTGTCCAAGTCTTTAAAACATCACTGCCTTCTCTGGAACTAAAATTAGACTTGAAGTAAAATAGTAATATTCAGTAAGTGTCTTATTTCAATATAAAGTATCATGTGCAATTGTTGATCCTAAACAGCAACAAATATTACATAAACATCAACAGAACTATAAGAATGTTATACCAAAACATTCTAGCAGAGTCCATCATGTAGAAAATAAACATTCAGATGTGATTCACTAAAGTTACTAAGTTAGAAGTGAGAATTTAGGTACATTAAATCATTTTAAGAAAAATGCAAACCAGGTACCATTTTAATTCTTATATAGTCCTTATTTTATATCAATCCTATATAAATATCTCTTGATGTAGATATTTAAGAGTTCTTGAAAATGATTTAAATGTACAACACAGATATTCTTTATTTTTAACAGTAATTTGTTACATTTTACTTTAAAGTTTTTGAAGCATGTTACTATAAATATACAATTATGAAAAACTGAAAGCTAAATTTCAGATTCACTGATGGAGTCAATTATGCAAAGTAGTCAGAGGTTGCTGGGGCATTCATATTGCTTCCCAGGATTCGCATGCATTTGTCATGATCCTGCATTCCTGTGCTCTTTATACCATACATCCTTTCTCTGAATGAACAGTTTCTGGCTAATTTGTCTATTTTGTAGGCTTAGTCTAGTGTCTTATTAAAACTAGACATGAATACCTGGCTGGATTTAAATAGCTTTGCTGATTGCAATAGAACAGAGGAAACAATGATGAAGGCCAGCAGAGCTATACTTACTTTCTGCTTAAATTAAAAAGCTGCTTCAAACAGAAAAATTTAACATGTCAGTTAGAAACTAATTTGTATTCCCTCATATATGTTGGATAGTACTTCCCGTGAGCTCAAGGGACATCATAAGAAGTATAAGCACTAAATTCACTTTACATCTAGAAAGCAGTGATAAAGAATATCATAAATACGTATAAACAGATCTTTATTTTTATCTGCTTCAAATGGTCCTGATTCTATTATTGTTGTTTATATGCCAACTTGTTTGTGGATTTCTGTATGTTTGGTTTGAATATTAATCTGTTGAATATAACCTTGACTGGAGTTAATTTTAAAATAAACACTTTCTGTGATGCAGCATTAAAGTAGAAAAATGAATTTTACTTGTGTTAGGAACCAGCTTATGTAGATAGCACATACCATAAATGATGTACTGTTTACTAACATAATTGCCACTGTCATTTTAAAAATCAGAAAATAGTAAATAAAAAAATGATAAGGATGTAGAACAGTCTCATGTGAAACAGTGGTGATTCCATGCTGAAGAAAAGATCACAGATATGGTTAAATTAAGTATAAGCATATATTTAATAGAACTCATTAGACACAAATGACCACTTCTATCTCAGCCTTGTTTGATTACTATGTGATGAAGCAACTGATTGACCACAGGTTAGTCTGGAGCTACTTTTCTACTCTGAATGGTATTCCTTAAAACTACTGGATAAATTAGGGAGTTATAGTCATCTGCCCCGTCAGGTACACAGTTGGGGGTAAGGAAAAAAGGAAAAACACAAAATGTAAACTATTAGCAGAAGCTGGATGTCCTTCTTTGTCATTTGAATCAAGTCTACATAACAAGAATTAGATTATACTGTGACTAGTATTTAACCCGCTATCAGCTCTATGCAAGAAGCTACATACATTAGGAAGCCTCAGGATATCACTAAACTGGCTGGGGTAGCCAAAATTATTGAACAGATGCCAGAATTTGGTGGATTACTTAACAGTAAGTGAATAAGGTCAAATGCTGTCATGAAGAAAATTAACATAGCAGTAAACTGAGAATGCAGAAGAAAGGTTTTGAAGATACAGTAAAATACATCTTCAAAAACCGTGGCTGAGGACTGCTAGGAAATAGCAGCACATCAATCAAAAATGGGGTTGAGCAATAAGAAGCAGACATCAGCTTCATATTGCCCTTGTGTCCAGGGGACAAGGATGAAAAAGCTTTTTGAATAGGAGCAATAGGCCAAATCAAAGCTAGTTATATGTTGTCATTTTAAGTATCACTGTACAAAGCTAGGAATTCTCAATAATATCATTTTGGTCTATTTTCTTATTAGTTAACTTTTAGTTGTTAGGTTGGTATATACACACACATATATATGTGTGTGCACTACAGATATACACACATACACAGTAAAAAGATATTTCAGGGAAAACATCAGCTTATAACCTTATGTCTTTTATGACCCAAGTAAAAGCTCATAAGCAGTTTCTTCCAAAACCCAGATCACTATAGTCCTGCCAGTATCTCTGTCTCCAAGTCTGAGGCTGAGCTGGAGAGAATGAAGTACTAATTACTTTCAGGCTGGCAGGCCCAGTTCCTGTGAAGCCTGTGGATCTTGTTCTACCCCGGGTCAGCTGCCAAGCTTCATGCCATTGTTTGCAAGGGGAATTGGGTGAACAAGTGTAGATGGATTATAGTAAATCCATCTTGCCTGCAAAAATGACTAAGATGCATCCTTTACTAAAGATAAAGACCAAAGTATATGTAAGAAATGTCTATAAACATATCATTAAATATATAAGCATGTAAATTATAGTCTTTTATGATAATCCATATGATTTTAAATATTTTAAACATCTCATATATTCAAAAAAGTTTCAATATATAAAAATCAAGAGCTAGAGCAAGCAGGAAATGGAATTTTAAACATTTTGGTTTCAAGAACCTTAACTCTCCTTAAATACGATGAGAAAATCTGAAAAGGCAGGAGATAGGACTCAAAGCAACAGAGATCCAAGGAAACATATATGGGCATTCTGTAATCCATTTTTTCACTTGTTGCGTATGGTGCAATTGAAGCATAAATTTTTTTATCTCTAATTTTGCTGGAGGTATGGGCGAGTGCAGTAGATAATTTATATTCTGTCCATAAGCTCAGCTACTTAGATACAACAAAAATAAAAGTGAAAATCCAAAGAAGTTTTTCCTTTCTGTTCTGGACACCATCGTCAAGCATGGAACACTGCCTCTGGAATTTCCCTTCACGTATTGCCAAGTGGCCTCCCCCAGTTAGTTATGTTTTCTCCTGATGTTTTTTTCAACATTGTGATTGCTTTCAATCAAATATATGTTTTATTCAAATTAATGATCAATTCTTTTTTTGTTATCCATCTCCAAGCTCTTTAAATGTTTGGAAAACGGTAGTTAAGTTTCGTGGTGTTATAGTAGTACTTCTTGTTATCCAAAGCTGGGAGGACGCTGCTGCTAGTCAGCTGAGGTAGGTACTGCAACTGAAAATATGAAACACAGAATTACGTTCAATGCCGTACACATTTTTCATTATTGCTAACACATCCAAAAGAGGTAAACAAACAACTTTTCCAGCACAGAAATACTTTTTCTGCACAGAATCCAGGATCTGAGAAAGGATAAAATGTTTAAATTTGGTCTCTGCTCAGGGGTGGAATTGAAGGATGTGGAGCTCACCCCCTCCCATAAATTTGGTCTCTGCTTTTTCTTTTCAATATTTATTTTCTATTATAAAGCAAAACATGCACATTAAAGGCAATTTAGAGAATATGAAAAAGAAGGGAAAATCTACATGTTAACATTACTGGGAAAAAGCATAGATTCATGGGGGTTAAGAGCTTGCTGGGACCTTAGGGATCATTTAAGCCAGTATCCTGTCTTGTAGTGAAGAAAACTGATGTCTGGAGCACTCAGGTGATTTGCCCACCTACTACCTTAGTTAAAAAGGCAAAACTGCTCCTTTCATGCTGCCAGAAAATGTTTGAATTTATCGTCAATGTCAAATGAAAGTAAGGGAACACATTTTTTTTTGTACAGTACTATATGGCCTTAGGTATCTGAAAAACAAGTACTTTTAAATCAAACAATTGGGACCTACAAGCAACACACAAATTAGTTGGGTTCCCCTAGTCTTTCAAGTAAAAATATTTCCATCAAGACCCTCTTTTTTTTTTTTTAATTGGTGCCTATTTCAGTAGCATTTATGGGCAGGTGGCTCATCCTGAGGTTCTAGTCACAACTCTGCTACAAGTCTCACTTTCTGCCATTGACAATCCACTTTAAGTTTTTTGGGGTTTTTTTTTGGCTGCATTGGATCTGTTGCTGCGTGCGGGCTTTCTCTAGTTGCGGTGAGCGGGGGCTACTCTTCGTGGTGGTGCACGGGCTTCTCATTGCGGTGGCTTCTCTTGTCACGGAGCATGGGCTCTAGGCGCATGGGCTTCAGTAGTTGTGGCACAGGGGCTCAGTAGTTGTGGCGCACGAGCTCTAGAGCACAGGCTCAGTTGTTGCGCATGGGCTTAGTTGCTCTGAGGCATGTGGGATCTTCCCGGACCAGCGCTCTAACCCATGTCCCCTGCATTGGCAGGCAGATTCTTAACCGCTGCGCCACCAGGGAAGTCCCACTTTTTTTTTTTTTTTTCCGGTACGCGAGCCTCTCACTGTTGTGGCCTCTCCCATTGCGGAGCACAGGCTCCGGACGCACAGGCTCAGCGGCCATGGCTCACGGGCCCAGCCGCTCCGCGGCATGTGCGATCCTCCCGGACCTGGGCACGAACCCGTGTCCCCTGCATCGGCAGGTGGACTCTCAACCACTGTGCCACCAGGGAAGCCCTAAGTCCCACTTTTTAAAGTTTTAATTCCAGTTTCTTTAAAAGAAGGGATGAGGTTTTCTAAAATCCCCTGTAATTCAACGGTTCTAAGATTCTTGAACACAAAGAAACAGCAAGATAAGGGGTAACTCTGAGGGGAAAGTCTATTTCCAGTCTGTTTTGCATTAAAAGCATTCTTAATTTCATAACTCTGGTCTTTTAGGGCCCTGGGTTTCATGCTGTACCTGTTCATAATGGACCGTCCACCCTCTTCTCTCCTCCAAACCTCACAAACACCACCCAGGTGCGACTCAGCATACTGGGCAGAGGAGGCTGCAAAGGGAAAGACTAAGACAAGATAATCTATAGCTTAAGGGGTACCTGAGCAGATCCGGAAGCAACCAGGAGCAGCCAGCTCATCTTAATTGTGGTTCCAACTACAGTCCATCCTAAATTATTACAGCTTTTGGCTTATGACAAGACACTTAATGTAAGGCCATTCTGCCACTTTACACCAGTCACAATTCTCCACAGGCTCCCAGTGTGCAGCCTGGATGCTGTGATCTGGTTAAATGCACTGTTCTGCTGCTCCCACTGAAAGCACTCGTCACCACATTTACACTAGCCAACTCTGATGATTAATGGATCAGGGAGGAAAACAGTTCCTTTTTTAGATAAACCTGGAATGTCAATCAATACTGAAGGTAAACATGATGACAGAGAGCTAACCGGGATAAATTTGATTTTGTTTTCCAAAGCATAAGAAGCACGCTTCTTTTCCCTGGCTGGGATCTGTGCTCATGCACACCAAAAGCCCTGGCCCCTGGCTGGCAGCAGGGAGCTGCTGGGCAAGGTCACCTTTAGGATTCTGGGAGAAGGGCCCTTAGCAGGCAGATGTCTTTGGGACCCTGGTTGGTAGAGCTTGTGACCTGTGTGTCCTCATGCAGGGATAAAGGTGCTGGAGCTGCAAGCCACAATTGCCACCTCAAGTATAGATTGAGACTCTCCGCACCAGGTGGAAGGTATGAGCTCATTTGAAATTACAACCTTGGATGCTTCTGTAAAGCAGTGCCCCATCTTTACCCGCGGCAGGTGCTTTCGGCTCTGTCTTAGGGTCTTCCCTGTTGATTTCTCATGCTCTTTTGCCAAATCCCCTATTTCTCTGATGCTGTCAAAATACGGATGCCCCAACAGCTGCTCACATGTCAGTCTCTCGGCAGGATTCATGTGGAGACAGCCCTGAAAGAACAGAAAATACCCTCTCCTTACTTCTTTAAAATTGCATTAACTTATTGAAGTCATTTTTTTCTTCTTTGAAAGATTAAACTCTTCAGTTGGGAACAAAAGGGGGGAAAACTTTCGTTCCTTCCACAATCATTCATGGGTAACCACATAATGAATTAATAAATAGTTTCTAGGAGTAGTAACAAAAAAAATCATTTTCTCCACCTTGTTCTGTTCCTGAGGCATTTGGCGCTCTGCCCTGAGGGAGTAGGATACGATTTTTGAGTTCACCTCAGTGTCTCACCAGAATAATCCACCTAACCCATTTGGTTCCTTGCCTGTACTTAGTAAAAACTAGTTTTTTATTTAAAAAATCACACATGGTAAAAATAAAATTTATACAGCATGTAGCAGAGTCCCTTCAGCACTCTAGTTCTTCCATTCTCCCTTCTAAAATCAGTTATTTTAAGTATATTCTTCCAGAAATAGTCCATGCATTACAAGTATCTATGTGTATGTAAGGAAGGAGAGGCATAATATACATCTCTTTATGTTACATCATTCTTAACTATTTGCTTTGCCAGTAAATAGGCCAGAGGGCTCATACTTGGATAGATTAAATCTCACAATTACATACCCCAAGGAACTGTCTCATTTTTTAAAATTATAAATGCATCAGTAAATGTTTTAAATACTTTTTGAAATGGGTGGGACATTGTCTGTAACTTGCAAACATTTTAATTGGTACCTCATTTTACATAAGGGCTATTATATTTCTGAAAATGTGTATATAAATCAAGTTTTGAAATCAAAACCTATTTCCAATATACTAGGGAGTTGGCTATTTAAAAGAATCCTATGGCTAAACATTTTTTTGAAGAAAAGGATCCTTTTGTAAAACAAACCACCCCAATCTTAAATTTCTATTTTGTGTTAATTTAGATTTCAAATACAGTTTAAGTTTATTTAAAGTGAAAAATACTTTCAGATGTTTTCACTGTTATGTGACCCATTTTAAAAAATGGAAAATATGTATACTTTTCAAAGGAGAAGGAGAATTCTAAAAGGAACACTTTTCAATCCATGGATTGATATACATCATTCAGATTCCCTAGTGATGCAGCTGCCGTGTGCTTCCAGGTCTGTTGGAAGCCATGATTTTACCTTTAAGAGCCCCAGGGCAGGATAAGAGATGTTTGGAAATTTTAATTCAAGTGGTTCCTGTTAAAGAAAAGAAAACAGGGATTTTGTTTACAGCATATATTCAAATATAAGGTTACCTCAGATTGAATTTCTTTTGAGTGAGAGAAGCATCTTCCTGGCACCTTCTTCGCCTCTTCCACTCTCTGCCCACCCCACCTCCCTGTGTCTGTTTCATAAGCTCCTTCTTTCCCCACCTCCAAATTGTTTTATAAGCTCCTTCTCTCCCCACCTCCAAATTGCTTTTCCAAATTTTCTTCCTAACCATTAACCCCCTTCACTTCCTGAAGAACTGATGCAGGTAGCAAATTGTGAGGGAATACTAAGGAGAGGAAAAAAACCCAAAACACTCGTCAAGCAATTGTTATTTCCTTTTTTTCTGCCTCAACTTATATAACTTGCCTTGCCTTAGAATAATTTTTGGCATTTATCTTGGCATTTATAGAAAGGGGCTCTGATTATTGCATTTATTGACATTTACATAAAGGGAGCTACAAAATAGATTTTTTTCCCGACCCAGAAAATATTTCTTGGTTTTCTAGAATAAACACTGTTCTCTCATCCCACAAGAGCCTGCTGTTTCCCTGATCATCCTACTGTTTAAAGAGTCTCCTGAGCAGACAATTCATCAATCTCCCTTTGGCCCTTTAAGGCTCTTTTGCTCCAGTCACAGGCAGGAGACAATCAGGAATAATAAACACTATAAAGTAGAAGGAATGCCTATGTCAGGCAGACAGGCCAGTTAAAGAGATATACAGCTGATAAAGAGGCTAAAGAGGAGGGGAGCTGAGAAATTAAGAGCTAGCCAAGCGGAGTCAAATAAATGACCAGGTGTGTTGTGTGTTTAAAGATGGCAGTTCCCTGGTGCTGCCATCAAGATTAAGAGCACAGTGTTACTTGGGACAGGGGAACCAGCCAACAACAACCAATTCCTGAGTGTGCAGTTATTCATCACTAATAAGAGATAGGAAACTCCAAAACTGAGGCTCTTCAGACCAACAGGGAAAAAAAAAATCCTAAAGCGGGTTTGTATCAGCCTTTGAGAGCGGCCCTCTCCACCCCCATAGCTAAACTATTTCTCTTGCTATTTCTGTGTGTTGAATCTGAGCATCTCTGGGGATTGCCTTGACATTGCTGACATTGAGCCCTGCTGTCTCAGCAAGGACGCCTGGGACGAGGCCGGCTGGTTGGCTGCGATAGGATGGGCCCATCCCGCCTGCTTAGCCGGTTTCCCTGCCTCAGAAGCAAGCAGGCCTCTCTGGGGCAGGGTTGCTGACCCGCAGAGGGACTGGGGCACAGATGTTCAACCAGCACAGCCCCCCCACTTCTTCCTGTGTTTCTGTCAACAGGAAATCGCCTGCAGCACAACCTCTGGGAAACCATAGGAAGCCTTTTACACTGATGAAACTGATGAAACCTGGGTTGTTTCGGAGGCTTCCCCGGTAGAAAAGCGAACAGGAAATCGCTAAGGGATATTTAGCGTGAAACTGGGAACGTCCAGGTCACAAGGGAGCCGGCTGGGTCACCTCCCATATGTCAGGTGTCATTCCTGCTTCTGCGGCCCCGCAGGCTCCCAGCTGCCCCACTTTTCCTATTCCTAGCGCTGCAGGAGCAGGGGTGGCGGGGAAGTGGGAGGTGGGAGACTTCACTGCAGGACAGGCCAAGAGGTTGGGAGAACAGACAGCTCCAGTGGAACTGGATGGACCTTCCATCTGGAAACTGAGTAATGGAGAAGGGTTAGTTTCCGTTTGAAAGTACCTTCCTTAGGCAGTAGGAACTCAGGATCTCACAGACCTTAACTGTGCTCAGAAATGTTTCTGAGTATAATACAGGCTCATTAGAAGACTTTTGAAAATATTAAAAAACCATAAAGAAAGAAGCAAATCATCCCACCACAAAGAGACATTCACTGTTAATATTTTGGTATATATCTTTGCAGCCATTTATTTCACTAACGTAAAAATCTTTGCCTGATTTTCCAGAGGTTGTCATATTATTTTATATTTATACATGTAAATGTGTATATTTATTAAATATTTATTAATTTTATGTCAAATTATATATACTGTTTTGTAACTTTCTTTTTCATTTAGCAATATGTTGCGGACATTTTTTTAGGTGATTACATACGAATCTATTTTTATTAGCTATGTGGTACTTCTATTGTAAGGACATACCATAACTTATTTAATTAATTCCCCACTGATGGAACACTAAAGGAAATGATTTCTATTAAAGAATGTCATGAGAAATGCAAATCGAAACTACAATTAGTTATCACCTCACACCGGTTAGATTGGGCATCATCAGAAAATCTACAAACAATAAATGCTGGAGAGGATGTGGAGAAAAGGGAACCCTCTTGCACTGTTGGTGGGAATGTAAACTGATAGAGCCACTATGGAGAACGGTATGAAGGTTCCTTAAAAAACTAAAAATAGAATTACCCTATGACACAGCAATCCCACTTCTGGGCATATACCCTGAGACGACACAATTCAAAACGACACATGCACCCCAATGTTCATTGCAGCTCAATTTACAATAGCCAGGTCACTGAAGCAACCTAAATGTCCATCAACAGATGACAGGATAAAGAAGATGTGGTATATATATATATGATGGAATATTATTCAGCCATAAACAGGAATGAAACTGGGTCATTTGTAGAGATGTGGATGGACCTAGAGACTGTCATACAGAGTGAAGTAAGTCAGAAAGAGAAAAACAAATATCGTATATTAACGCATATATGTGGAATCTAGAAAAATGGTACAGGTGAACCGATTTGCAAGGTAGAAACAGAGACAGAGATGTAGAGAACAAACGTATGGACACCAAGGGGGAAAAGGGGTGGTGGTGGGATGAACTGGGAGACTGGGATTGACACATATACACTAATATGTATAAAATGAGAACCTGCTGTATAGCACAGGGAACTCCACTTTGCTGTACAGTAGACACTAACACAACACTGTAAACCAACTATACCCCAATTAAAAAAAAGAATGTCATATCTTTATGCTTTTGTCTAATAGTTTCATTGGAATAAATTCTTGAAAGTGGGTTAGGATATGCATGTTTTAAATTTTCTTCAATTTTTGAAAAATGTGTTTTCCACACATTGGCCATAGGGGACAGGTATGAGAGTAAGGCTGGCCAAGCAAGTTCATCACCGTTTTCCCCCAGTCTGGGAGTGAAAGCGCAGTAGAGTAGGGGGTTTGGACAACGCTGGATTTTCCCTGGATGAGTCATTGTCTAAAAGTTAATTGGCTCTGAGCTTCATAGCTTCCACTGCTGAAAATGATGAAGGACAGGTGAGGCTGGGGCAGGTAGCTCTGCATTCCTGTCCAAGATGCTGGCTAAGCTCTATCAGCAATCTGTAACTTAGCACTGAAGGCCATGATCTTGCTAGTCAATTTGTCCCAGTTTTCTTTTTTACTCTTAGACTGATCTTCCATTGCCAAGTGGACCATGGGGCTCAGGCTGGTGCATAACTACCAAAACCTAGTTAGCCTGCAACTCCTCATGTACATTCATCGAGTGAGAATGATCCCCCTTAAACACCCTGGTAACCTTAGCTCTGACATGCAGAGCTCTTTCCAAAGTGGGTCACTCACCATATCTTCAGGGTCTGGAATTTTTACCCCACTGAAGTACTGATTTGTGCTAAATACTTGATGGTGCCTAGGAATGAGGTCTCCTTTGGACAAGAAGAAAGAGAAAGGTAAAATTAGATAGGTTGTATATATTACAAAATACTGAGTATAGCTCCCTGAAATTAACATGATATTATAAATCAACTATACATCAATAAAAATTTAAAAAAAACCCCAAAACAAACCCACAAAAAATAAATAAATAGAAAATAAAGTCTTTTTCATCCTCTCAAAGAAAATTAGATCAGTTAGCAAGCACTGCTCTATGGTTTCCTTCCACTGGTGCTATGTTGGTCAGTGCCTATACCTACAAAGGCTGCAATTTGCTTCTCCAATCAGAGGGAGAGGCACTGAGGGAACTTTCAACAAACTGTGCCGAGACCCACAGTGGGTGGAGTACTGTGTTAGGCACAGAGAAGGCATGAACGGAAACTAAAGGCTGCAACGTTCTTGCCCCTCAAAGGTTCACAAAATGTTTGAGGAGTCCAAACCAAACAACTCAGAAGCGTGTGCGTGCACACACACATACACACACTAACAAATAATGGCTTTTTTTAAATAGCGAAAGTATGCTGGAGAGGGTGTGGAGAAAAGGGAACCCTCTTGCACTGTTGGTGGGAATGTAAATTGATACAGCCACTATGGAGAACAGTATGGAGGCTCCTTAAAAAACTAAAACTAGAACTACCATATGACCCAGCAATCCCACTACTGGGCGTATACCCTGAGAAAACTATAATTCAAAAAGATACACGCACCCCAATGTGCACTGCAGCACTATTTACGATAGCCAGTACATGGAAGCAACCTAAATGCCCATCAACAGGCGAATGGATAAAGAAGATGTGGTACATGTATACAATGGAAGATTATTCAGCCATAAAAAGGAAGGAAACTGGGTCATTTGTATAGACATGGATGGACCTAGAGACTGTAATACAGAGTGAAAGAAAGAGAAAAACAAATATCGTATATTAATGCATATTTGTGGAACCTAGAAAAATGGTACAGATGAACCATTTGCAGAGCAGAAATAGAGACACAGATGTAACAAACGTATGGACACCAAGGGGAGGAAGCGGCGGGGGGTGGTGGTGGTGGTGGTATGAATTGGGAGATTGGGATTGACATGTATACACCAATATGTATAAAACAGATAAGTAATAAGAACCTGCTGCATAAAAAATAAATTAAATTAAATTTTAAAAATTAGCAAAAGTGCAACAACCACAAATCAAAATCATATTCACTGAATACTGATGGGTCGAGATAAAAGTGTATTGGCCTAGCACTTAGAACAGTGCCTGACACGTAGCAAGCACTCAATAAATATCTGAGAAAGGAAGGGTTAGGGTTTGGAAAGGAGCACAGAAAGGGAAGGAGGGAGGGAGGAAACAAAGCATGAAAAATCTAGCTAGAAGGAATCTGTTTCCAAATTGGAACCACCTTTACTTGTTTTACCAAATAGCAATCACTTGGAAATCCCACTTTATGTACTGTCTAGAAGCACTAAAGATGTGAAGTAATAAAACAAAAGGAGCATTTCCATATTCTGGGGGATTATGTGAGGCTCACCTGCCCACATTTCAGCCAAATAAGCTAAAATCGCCCTCATGTAAAATTCCAGGGATATGACATCTGAAGAGGAATTTTGTTCAGAGAACAGATGGAGATGCTCAGAAGGGCACCCCTGGCACACCCAGGCCCACTTCCCAGAGCAGAGTGAACAGTGAAAGCCTGCCAGCCAGGGCCCCGGAAACGCTGCTATTGGACTGGGCTGGAGTTCCAACCTCAGGGTATCAAGTTGGCTAAATTTACCAGTTTGTCTCGGAACTTTACCTTTCACTCAAATCCAAAAACTGCTGTCCTTGCCCATTTTGGACGAGCCGACAAAATATGCTCTCTAATGCCTTGTCCCAGGTCTCAGTGAGCTTCCTTTCCTCATGAGCACATTGTCTGTACCTTAATAACCTTCTTCCACCGGAGAGCTGGGGGGTAGGACATGGACATAGTGCCCAAAAATCACTGGGAAAACACAGTGCCCCTGGCAGGGCTCCAAGGTGACTTACATGTCACTCAGCAAAAGCTACCAGCAAATACTTACTGCCTACTGTGTGCAGATGTTGGTGGAGGATAAATAGAAATAAAAGACAGGATCTCAGCCTCAGGCAGCTTACAGCACCTTTGGAATGATGCAAGCACAAGACACAAGTACAAGACAAGACATGGCAACAGCAGATGCTACATGAGTTTCAAGGGAAAAAAGTTTGCTTCAAACTGGGAGTCATAGCTCAACTCCCTGACTTCTGAAGGGATCAATGACTGCTCACAGATCTGTTCATCTGTCCCTTCCTTCCCCCTCTTCTCCTCCCCGCTATTCCCCAAGAGTAGAAACAAAGGAAAGGACTTTGGGGGTGGGAAAGTAAAACAAGAAGGGTGACATAAGAAGAACCAGGCTTTCTTCCCGACACTTAGAAGGTTGAGCATCTTCTAAATAGCATCTGAATAATCCGAACTAGCCTGACAGGCTGGAGTCAAGGACATCCAGAGAATGAATTACCACATCATAATAAATGAAGCGAAACACAACAGCATTCTGTAGACTGCTAGGCTCTTATAGAAATGTATGTTTTTATTGTTGCTATCATCATTCTTCGGAGTTTAACTTGATCCAAACTATGTTGAAGAGAGAATCTTGTGTCTTTTTGGACAATTAGAACATACTCAAAATCGCTGATTCTTTTTCTTAAAACAAACCTGGACCGTTAATGGAGCCATTTCATTGAGACTTTCCCTCTTTGTGACTGTAAAGGGCATTAGATGAGACTAGGAACTTGGCTCTGCCCAGCACTGACACGGGTAAAACTATCCAGTTTCCAAAAGGCGGGACAGAAACACCACTTACCCAAGGTTTTCCTAATCAGATAGAGCTGATCCACATCTGATTTTCCGGGCCACAGAGGCACTCCTGACAGCAGCTCAGCAAAGACACAGCCAATTGCCCAAACGTCTACTGGGGGGCCGTACTGCATGTCCCCCACCAACAGCTCTGGGGAGCGGTACCACCTGGTGGCCACATAGTCTGTGTAGTAGTCACTCGGTCCAGCTGGCCAGTGATGGGACATGGAAAACAGAGAGAGCAGTGCAAGCGAGGAATCAAAACCAGGAGGGGGAAGACCTGAGAAATCAAGCTTGTGTTCCATCTGTGGCTTTCCTAAATCAGTGGTTCATAATACTGGGTGCACATTAAAATCACTTGGAATACAGTATTTTAAAAATTACTGATGTTTGGGTACCCCCCCAGCCCAATTAAACCAGAATCCCTGGAGGGGTATCAGTATAGTTTTTATAGTTAGAGTTTATAGTTTCCCAGATGATTCTAATCTACAGCCGAGGTTGAAAACCACTCTTCTAAAACAGTAGTTCTAAAATGTACTATTTTAGCAAAACATGGTAGAAACCAGGAGGCTAACATACTTTTTAATAAGCACTTTACTGTGGTAAAATTTACAGATAGCATACATTTTAAACCAGTGTATATCGACATGTTTTCAATTAATTGCAGACGTGTAATTTATAGCAAGCTTATGCCCTAAATATACAGGAACCAGCTTTCTATAACATGTAGATTCTTTATCATATTAAAAATCTTTCCAGCTTTGACACTTAACTAAAGAAAACTTCAATACTCACTCAAAAGCCGAGCGAATCCAAAGTCGCAAAGCTTAATCACAGAATGTTTTGTGACGAGGATGTTTTCTGGCTTTACGTCTCTGTGTATGCACTAATCACAAACACCAAACCAAAGCAGATTAGAAAGGAGCAACTACAATACATGGACTAAATAAAACATATGAATATTTAGCAAATATTTGAGAAATCGTTTGAACCTCTCACTGGCCTTTTGGAAAACAGACTACAGAACAGCAGCCTAAAATAAACCTAGTACCATACCCATCACAGCCTGAGTCAGCCCAGATTCCTGAAGGGTCCCTAAAGACCAACAAGTGTGAAAGGAAAAATGAAAGTAGGGTAGCCAGATAAACAACAAATAATTTTTTAGTATAAGTATGCCCCACGTAATGTTTGGGACATATTTATACTAAAGTGTTATGATTGTTCACCTGAAATTCACATTTAACTGGGTGTCCTGTATTTAATCTGGCTACCTTAGGTGACAGGGAAAATGTTAAAAGGCTCTGGGTGAGGCCTGCAGCATGGCTGCAGGAGCTGCAAGTTGGTGCCTAAGCAGAATTCACAATCCAGTTGTTTAACTGAGAACAGAACACATTCCGCCTGGTAAACAGGACAAGCCCTGGGCCTACTGAGATAAGCTGGGAAAGAGAAGGGCGGGAAGCAGCAGCTTGCCAAGAGACCTCCCTTCCAGCTCTGACATTCGTCCCCACCAGATAAATAAGAGCAGGCAGTGCTCACCCTCTGGGGGGTCGCTAGATGTCAGCTCCGTCCCACACACATCCAGCCTTCTTTCTGTGCCTCCACCCCACGGGATGTAGTCCCCATGCCAGAGTTTAGACACAAATCACCTGTGGTTTCCAGACTACAGCTGACATTGCTTAACAGGGTGATGCTGGAAGAATGTTTAAGAATCTTCACATGATTTTCTTATTAAATAACAATTTTTTGGCAAGGAACAAATCAACAACCTAATTAAAATTACATAAAAACAACCGTGGGGTCATAGTACTGTTCAGGTTCCTAATAACCTTCCCTTCTTCCAAGTGTTTTCCTCTCTGGAGGAGAATGTTGGAGACTTCATGGCTGATACCCTGGGATGATCTTGACTCTCTAGAATCTGGAGAGATGACAGAGTTTCCTCTTGGGCCTGGCCTAGTTCTCACTCCAAAGAATCTTCGGGGTGAGACCTCACTGTGTTTCCCCATGGGTATTTATTATTCTGGAAAAACTGGGGGGAAATAACTGAATTATTTTATTACAATCTATCTGATTCTCAGCAAATAATGGCTCTGAGATCTCCACTTTTTTTTTAACCACTGGCTTCAAATATTACTATAAATGGGTACACCCCTGAATATCATGATGACAGATGGTCAGAAGTACTCGTAAGCAAGAATGTGCTCCTATTCTGCTCTGGGAATTCTTTACAAGTTTCTACAACCCTCCCCCCAATGCACATGTGGCCAAACAGCTTCAGGGGCTCTCCAGGGAACTGTGGTATGCGGATATATTTGTTCTTAGTGTCTCTGCTTTTCCCCACCAGGGCCTTTCTGCAGCCTCTCTTGCTCCCCCATCCTAAAACCTGCTCTCAGGAAACTGTTAGCCCTCACTCACAGTACCTATAAGGTGTCCACGCTCCCTGCTATGCATGCATTTGGACAAGGACTGTAGCCGTGAGCTAGGTGGAGGAACAGCCGGGAGAAGTGCCGCCTACTCTCATATTTGCTTCTCTGGGAAGGCAGCTTCAGGGGAAAAAAAAAAACATTTAGAACAGCGTGAGGAAGGGGATTCAGCCCCACCAGTGAAATTGGACCCTGGCTGTTGTCAGGATGACATATTGCGGTAAATTGCCCTTGTGGCCAAAATGAAGCTCTGATGTTGGAGTCTGGCTTCTGTGCACAGGGACTGGGCCATGTTGTATTGGAAGGAACAGCAGGGTTCCCAGCATCTGTGAAGTCACACCACCTGGGCAGCGGTCCACTGTGCTTCCCGCCAGCCTCGCTGTGGCTGGGAGTGCTAGAGGTTTCCACTGGCTGCTTTGTTGCAGACTTGGCACCTCTATCTCACCAACGCAGACACTAGTACGTGTGCATGGCACCTGAGACTCCACGTACTGCCCTCAACAAGCATGAGCCACCTGGGGTTCCCCTCCCCAATTTCAGAGTATTTTGAGGGTTCCAGACCAACACGGACTCCAAGTGAATGGGATCCTACCTTATATCTGAGCAGTTCCTAAGCAACGTAAAAATAACTACTTTCTTAAAATCATAAAAATGCATCTTTAAAACCTGAACAAGAAGGACTAGCTACGTTGGCATTTTTAGCGTCTACTTACCCCAACCAGGCTTACGAAGATTTGGGTAAAAAATTCTATCCACAAAAGTATGATATAAACTTTGTACAAAGGCTCCACCTCAGCTTAAGGGCAGCCTTCTGGTTTTTAGAGGGAGATCATGAGACTTACATTGTGTTTATGGCAAAAATTTACGGCTTGCAATGTCTGCCAAGTTATGCTCTTCACAAGATGTTCTGGTACCCTATTAAAAAAAAAAAAAGCAACACAGACACATTCTTTAGTGTTGCCATGGAATTCAGCTCAAAAAAGGAAAAAAGCAAACCAAGACAGGCTTAAGTAGTGGAAAATCCTAGGTCACACATACAGTCATCTAACTCATGCGACAGGCATTCCAGGGGTCCAAAGCGTAGAGAACACATGATCAGAACACTGCTGAATTCCAGGGACAGCAAGGTAACAACAATGTAACATCTACGTCTATAGGGAGGGACCAGGAAGACCCACAGGGATTTCAACGAGTACTTAAGACCACCTACCTCGAACATCTGTGGCACCACCGGGAACCTGCCTGGTGACTTGAGCTCCGTCTCAAGTTACCAGGCAGGTAACAAAAAAGGAGCTTTTTGTTGATGGCAAGTTATTAGTAAATATCAAGCATGAAAAATGCTGTTTATTTTTTCAAGTTGCCCCAACTGATGGCCTTGAAGCAGAACTCATCTTCCACAGGTGGGCACATGGTTTCTTCAGATTCCCTAGGCAGCACTTTTTTTATTATTATTATTATTCATGCTTGCATTGGGTCTTCTTTGGGGCACACGGGCTCCCCTCTAGGCTTCATGGCATGTGGGATCTTCCCGGACCAGGGATTGAACCCGTGACCCCTGCATTGGCAGGCGGACTCCCAACCACTGTGCCACCAGGGAAGCCCCAGCACTTTTTTTTTAAGGTAATGAAGATTTTACTGATGGTAAGGAAGAGGTTTACATTGCACACTAGGCAACAGAAGGTCATAATAAGTAGACGCCCACATAGGCATCTTGGTTCTTTCCTCACACCGTTCCTCTCTGGTAGCTGGCTGCATCCTGTTCACATCTCCCTGCCCTGTCCTCTATTACAGCATCTAAACCTCATGCCACTGCTCCCAGCACTTGCTCCCTGACTCTAAGCTTACATAACCAGGGCAAACAGTGGCCCCAGTAGGTCCTTTGTGTGAATCAGAAAACGGTACCTGCTCTGAGAGCATTTTTTTAAAAATATATTAGGCAATGAGCAAAACGAACTACAGAGAGAGTACATTTATTTTCAAAGACCCCCGCCCACCAGTTAGACTTAACTGTTTTTACAAATCCAACATTAAACAATGTTGTGATCCTCAGCCAGAACTAATATGTACACCAGGGAGGAAGTTCTGGAGTACTTGTGTCAAGGTGACCCAAAAAAGTCACTTCCAGCCTCCGGGAGGGGCTATGAGGCCACTGTTGTCACAAGCCAGATGTTCAGGAAATCCTTTCAAGCAGATAAGGGGAAGCTGGAACAGTGGGACAATGTGGAGGAAATGAAGAGGCCACTTCCATGAAGAAGAGCTGGGACATTCCTGGGCTGAAGTAGCTTTTCTCCAAATTCCCTTCCTTATTCTAGCGACATTAAGGTACAGATGCCAGAAAATCTCACCTGTCTAGAAAGAAGGCCTAGAAAGATACAACTAAGAAGAGGACATTTCAGGGGACATGCTTTCCCCCAGCCTCAATTTTTTACCCAGAAAAAAATAGAATATATGTTGATTATGTAATGAATTAAGTATTAATATAAGGTTATTCAGTACCAGGCAATTTTAGTCTCTAAGAACATTTCCCAAAAGAAATTACGGGGCTTCCCTGGTGGCGCAGTGGTTGAGAGTCCGCCTGCTGATGCGGGGGAGACGGGTTCACGCCCCGGTCCGGGAGGATCCCACATGCCGTGGAGAGGCTGGGCCCGTGAGCCATGGCCGCTGAGCCTGCACATCCGGAGCCTGTGCTCCGCGGCGGGAGGGACCACAGCAGTGAGAGGCCCGCGTGCCGCGGAAAAAAAAAAAAAAAAAGAAATTACGCAAAAAGAGCATTTAAAAGTAAATTATAATAGCATATCACTAGCGCTCCTCTAACACTAAGCACCTTGTTACACAGTTTTCAAACGTAAAAATTCTGTTCAAGCTACCTAGTGTCGTCTTCGGTCAGCTACTCAGTCCACTTTTTTTTAATATATATATTTTATTATTTATTTATTTAGGCTGAGCCGGTCTCAGCTTCGGCAAGCAGGATCCTCGCTGGGCATGCGTGATCTTTCAGTTGCAGCATGCAGACTTCTTAGTTGCGGCATGCAGACTCTTAGTTGCACATGCATGAGGGATCTAGTTCCCCGACGGGGGATCAAACCCAGACCTACTGCATCGGGAGCACGGAGTTCCACTCACTGGACCACCAGGGAAGCCCCTCACTTCACTTCTTGATTACTCTGTTTCTGCTCTGGAATGCCAGGGCCTCAGATTCTATCTCTAAGACCCCTTTTAGCTGAGGGATGATAGGAACCAGGTTTTTCACTGTTGGTGGAGGGAGTTACAGATATGGAAAGGAAGAAAAATAGAATCTATTCTGTGGCGCCTCACTGGGACTGGATACTCACATATGTACAGAGGGCGCTGTGCTGAAAAGGGTGCTATCTTATACACATGCTCCAGAAAGCTTTTCTGCTTAGGACAACATCTGACGGAGTGGTTAAGGTGATGAGAAGCGGCCCAATTTGGACTATATTTTAAAAATAGAGTCTTCAGGATTTTCTGAGAGATTGGATGTGAGATTCAGAGAGAAATCAAGGAATGACACCAAGTAATTAGCCTAAGTTGCTGGTTTATGGTGGGGCCCTTTACTGTGGAGAATGCTTGGGGAGAATCCGGGGAGGGGAAGGGAGGGTGGATGGGTGAGATGCTTCTCAGCCATGCAAGGGAAGACTCTGGGAAAGGAGTTCTGAATTCAGAAGGAAGGTCCAGAGGGATAAATTTGGGAAGCATAAGCATAATGATGGGATTTACAGGCCTAGGAGTGGATGAAGCCACCTAAAGAATGAATCCAGAAAAAAGAAGAGAAGGTCAAGCCCTGAGGCCCTGCAACATGTAGAGATCAGAAAGAGGAGGGGGACCCAGCAAGAGACTGGGGTTGAACACCAAGTGAACTAAGATGACACTCAAGAGAACACAGTGTCACTGAAGCCAACTGATAAAAGTGCTTCAAAGGACTTCTGGGTTAAGATGGTGGATTAAACACACCCATCTATTTCACTCTCTCCTAAAACCTAACTAGAACGACACTGAAGTTCAATCTAAATATAATAAGACATCATCTCACCCTAAGACAGCTTACAGTATCTTTGGGAAAATAAAAGTACAAGACAAGACATGGTGACAGCAGGTGAGAGCTACAGCTGTCCCTCTGGAGCCCACTGAGCTGTGGTCCAACTTGACAGAGGTACTCCCTCCAGGGAGGGTGGAATGGAATCCATCTTCCACTCGTGGGAAGAGGTGCAGGAGAAGTGCACTCCTGGGTCCTCCACCAGTGTGACCTCACGGCACTCCTCCTGCCTGCTTTGGGGACTTTGTTTCACCCCCAGGAACATAAAAGCTTCCTTTTATGTTACTCCTCCAAGGAGTAAGGGGGTATCATTAGAAATATCTGTGGTCTAGATTTCTGTGTGACTGTACCATCATTTTAGCCAATTGGAGACAGAGATCCTTGGCCACACTAAGTAAGCAAACCCAGAAAGAGGAAGACCGGAGATCCAGGAAGTGGTGAATCAAACTACAGAGAAATTCCAAGAGGGGATTCAAAGGATGACAGCAAAGGGAAGTCCCAGGAGGACAGCTGGTCAGCGGGCTTGGAGAACAGCAAGCCAAACAGATGGAGAATGGGGGTCTAAAGGCAGGATATCACCAAGGGGGCAAAAAAGTGAACTAATGGATTACCTGATTTGATTATCCTGTGGAAAAGTATGCTGAGAGACTATTAAAAAGAGTGGAAAAAGTTAGCAATAGAATACTAAGCAAATTTAAAAAGCAAGGCAAATATAATTTGCAGAAAAAATACAAAAAGAAACCCTAGTATGGTAAAATGCTCAGCTATAAGTAATATTTACAGGCATAATAATGGGAACAGTGAACGCTGAATTAATAAAATTTTAATGTAACTACTTGGGGGGAGAAGGGGAAGCAGAGGAAATAATGGTGTAAGAGAGCTAAATCCTCATCTATCAGAATAGTCTGTAGATAATGTCTAAAAATGTCTAAAAATTAATACATCAAGAAATAGCAGTACATCACTATTTTTATTACATTACATTGCTAGATTTAATTTGCTAAGGTTTTTTACACCTAAGTTCACAAGGGATATTCACCTGTCATTTTCTTTCCTTGAAAAGTCCTCATCTAGTTTTGGTATCAGGTTATAGTGGTCTCACAATATGATTTGGAAAGTACTTCTTCCTGCTATATTTTCTGAAAGAGTTTGTGTAGGATTGCTATTATTTCTACCTTGTATGTTTGAAGGAATTCATTCATCAAATATTTTAATAATAGAAACCAAAGTAGCATGACTATAAGGAAAAAATATATATAAATCCACATCATTGGTGATAAGGTGAATTGGTTCAGTTTGACAAACCCTATGAGCCGATAATCCCATTTTGAGAACTTCTAAAGAAAAAGTGCAAAAGAAGAAAAATCTTCTTTTTGTAGGAAGATTTTGAGAATAGAATCATTTATCAGACAAGACACTGAAAATGGCCTCAATATTCAACAATGGAGGAACAGTTAGATGGTAATGTAACTAGATGTGATATCTTATAGTTAATAATAGATCTAAAAATTATACTGCAACATATTTAGAAACGCACATGAGGGGTTTCCCTGGCGGTCCAGTGGTTAAGACTCCGTGCTTCCACTGCAGGGGGCGCAGGCTAGATCCTGGGTTTGGGAACTAAGATCCCACATGCCTGCCGAGAGGAGAGGCGGGCAGGAGGGTGGGGCGTGGCGGAGAGAAATGCATATGAGAAAATATTAAGTGAAGAACAGAATTGGGGGGAAAAGTCATTTCATCACAGCAACACAGAGAATGTGCTGCTTCGTCTGGTAGGGCGGCCAGCAGCCTGGCTCCTTTTACAATGGTCTTCAGGTTTTCATATACAGACACTTAGTTTTGTCAGCACACCAAGACAGTATCCATTTCAAAGGGGCAGGCGAACATTACACAAATTTACTAGCCTGATATATAAAGCTAGAATGCTAATTTATTCATCCATCTTTAAATTCTGAGTGCCAGCTTATGTTCTCGTTGTAGGCAATTCCATAGAGAAACTCAAGTTCTAATGAGAATGGTGTTTGGTGAGCAAAGAGTTGGAATGAGAGAAAGTACACAGTTTGACTGGTTATTGCCTTTATGCTGAGACAGTTTAGTTGCACCCATCTCCAAATTAGGAAGCTGTCATCCTTAGATAAAATATGTGTAATCAGTCACATCTAACCAGCCTGGCAGCCTCCTATCCCTTTAAGGATGCTTTGCATATCTCTGCCCTGATGCATAATGTGTTGGTTTCACAAAATAACTCCCAGAAAGCAAACTTCTGTCTCTCCTTCCAAGTTTTGGAACGGATGGACTATGACCCTAATGTCCTGATAACAAAATTGAAATGAACAGAGAGAAACCTAAACAACTGCTGTGTGAAAGTGAACAGATTAAACTGCATTTTAAACACGTCTTCAGAAATAAGAGAGACGAGAGAGAGATGACAAAGAAAGACCATGGATCTCTTCCCAGGTTCTCCATACAGTAACGGTCCTTTCCACCACTGCTCCTCTAATGTTTGTCACATTACAAGAAGTCAAGCAATCAACATCCATTCAAGCTTCATTTCTACACAAGGTTACAACAAAGATGGGGACGAAAGGGCTGGCCAAGCTCCTATAGAAATAATATGTTCTTTGAAATTTATCTTATAGAAATATTTATGTTTACTGTAGCCTTATTATTAGAGAAAAACTAGAAACAATCTAAATATTTATCAAGGGGGGGGTTGAATAAAGAAACCATGGTATATTTGCACCATGGAATTCGATACCATTTAAAAAATATAAAAGTAGAGATGTAGGTATGAATAGGGAGACAGCTCCCAAACACACTTACAAAATGAACAGTATGTAGAGTTCAATCTCTTTAAATACATATATGCATAGAAAAATAATTAGGAAACCATTTCTCAAACTTTATTTCTATATGTTTCTGTGTTGCTTGACATTTTTACAACAAACAATGCATCACTTTAAAAAAGAGAGTTTTAGAAAAGTTCTGGAATTCCATTGTCAGAAACTGAAAACTTGTAGTAATGCCCTTTACCCACCAGATGTTCTTTGAACAAACTATATGAGAGTCAGAGGAGGATCTGGTGGTAATGGAATACGCACAGGAAAAAAATGGGTGAAGTGTCTGGCTGCACTTACACAGGGACAGAAAAATGAGGAGAGAACACCTAAACCAGTTGTTTATGAAACTTTGACAGAGGAGAGACCAATAGTTAATAGAATAATAAGTACAAGGCCTATTCAGTCCTACAGAAGATAAGGAATACGCTTGTTTGAGAGCAAACATAAGCAACACGAACACAGCACTGGGAATTATAATGGACACATATTTATGCCACTATAACAGGACATATTCTGGCATAAACTTGCTTGTTAGTAGCAGCATGAATGTGAATCTTCTCCAAAAGCCTCCCAAAGGAGTTCAAGAAGTTATCAACATCTTACAAGGAGATAAATTAGTATCCATTTCAGATTCAAAGTAGAGATAAGTCTTTGAGTCTGATTTAGCAGGAATTATTTTTAATAATTAAAACATTGCCAAAGTAATAAATGGAACATGGAGAAAATATTAAAAAAACAAAGTGGAAAATATCTATACAATCATCATTCAGAGATAATCTCTATTAAAACATGTATATTAATTACTTTTCTTATTTTCTACCTATATATAAATTCTATGAAAGTGAAATATGTTTTTTTATTATAGCATTTTTTCTTCATTTTGCAACCACTCATGAACATTTCTCTATGTCAATGTTTGTTTTATCTTATAAGCATGATTCTTAGCAGCTCCACTGTATTCCATTGTAAAGACATACTATAATTTACTTAACGAATCCTCTATCATGGGACATTTCAGTTGTTTCCAATTTTTTTATTATAAACAATACTTTAACAATAGACACTTTTTAAACTAAATATTTACACACATACTCAATTATTTTCTTGTGGTAAATTAACAGAAGTAGACCCACTGCCAAACTGCCCTCTGGACAGGTTGCTCTAGCAGTGTACTAATAATTTCCTTGGACAATATTAGGTTTTAGAAATTTTTAATCAAAGTAACTCTTTTTAAATGAAAAATAAAACATTGTTATGATTACTCTTCTTTAAAATCACCTTTAAGGATCAATTTATCAGTTTGAGGACTCAGTCACTCCACAGCAAGTATTGAGAATATACCAAGTGCCAAGAATTAAGCTAAAAATTACTGGGGATACACAGATGAAGAAGGCACAGCTCTTGCCCTTGAAGATTTTATAGTTTACTGGGCAAACATAAATAATTCCAGAAGATGTAATGGATACCACAGGAAGGAACTCCCGAGTCTCCTAAGGTAGATATCATAAGGAGGTCATCTTTGAGCTGTATCCAAGGGCAAGCAGGAGTTTGCCAGGCAGAGAACGGAAGGTAGGGCAACCCAGGTGTTCTAAAGCCTAGGATGCAAATGATTCCATGGGATTGAAAACTGGTGGGAAATGGGGTGTTTCTTGCAGAGTGAGTGAGATCTTGTATCCCATGCTAGGAGTTTTTACCACACCAGTAAGCTTTGAGGAGCTATTAAATGACTTATGTAGGGGAGTGACATGATCCACTTTATATTTTAGAAATTTGTACCTGGAAATATAGTGATCACAGGACATTCTTGGGGTAAATGTACAAACCTAAGGAGGACCAACCTGCCATCAGGCAGGAAAAACGTCAGCATTAGCACATTATCTTCTGTTGATATTGTCTAACAGATCACATATGAAACTAAAAGGGAACTGCAGTCTTCTGAGCTCTAGGTATTGTGATCATCAACTCATAACACTGTAGAGCTGGAAGTTCTCTTAAATTTTACCTGGTACTAAACTCTCATTTTTAGAGGTCAGGACACCTGTAAGCAACTTGCTAAAGGTCACACAGGTGATGCTGACCCACTTTTACTGGGAATACACTCACAAAGTTTTATTTTATAGTACAGCTTTATTTTGTAGATCTCTACATTGAAACATAAAGTTTTCCTATGAATTTCAAAATCGTTGGTTGACAGAGTTAATGACATTTACTCCTTAATGATGACAAGCAAAATTCTGAAATAGCATTTAAAGGATCGGAGAATCCAAATAGGATAATGGAAAGTAACTTTTATTTTTAAAATACATACACACACACACACACACACATCCTTAAACTTCAAAGTAAATGCATATGATCTGACTTAGAATAAATCTTACTTTTCAAACTTGCTCAGTTATTAGTGTTCCTTAAATCAATCTTATATTTGACAAACCACGGCACAGTGTCATTTGGAAATGAAGCTGCTTGTACTTAACCACACACGTGTCTACCAGTCTTTCCCTTCTCTAACCCACCTCTATATTAAAGCATTTTCTGGAACATATATAACAGATTTTAGCCAGTGGAGTTAAAAAAATCTGCTTCCAAGCCTCTAATCACTCCTCATCTTGTCTTTTTATTCTTCTGCTTAAACTATATGCTAAAAAAGAACTGACTCCCAATTGCTTGCAACCCCCCACTAATCAGTGTTTCTAAGTGACTCAATCTAACATGATTAATCAAACTCCCTGCAACAACCCCCTAGTTCCACGTAGCACGAGTAACTTATACTAGTAGGTTTAATTGAAGTGTCACTAGCAAGCTGTCAAAAGAGCAAATATCAACATAGTCAATGTTTTCTCCCTTGAACACGTAATTTCTCTGTATCAATGACTTGCTGAAAGGAGGGAGGTGTCTGTTCTCTTGGCTCTCTCTGGCTGTGTAAATTAACAAGAAAAGCCTGTGCCATGGTCACTAATGAACCGTGAACCACTTTCATCCTATCTGCCCGGAGGTCATGGCAGATCATACATAACCACCACCACATGGCAGAGCAAGCGCTTGGCCAAGGCTTGAAAGCCTTGTTGAAAGACCTCAGCCTCCAGCCACTGGAGTGCGAATGTGAGCCAGGATGGGGTGCCGTTCCATCATTCTGATCTCCAGTGCACTCTACATAGCGTCTTCAGCCAAAGTTGGGCTCCCAGGAACACAGCAAAAGACAGAGAAGAGGAGATATCCTTCCCTGTTCGACTTCTCTGGAGTCTCCTCAACTTGCAAGTCAAAGGTCGCCTCCTCCATGAAGTCTTCTTTGATTGACCCACTTGGAATCATATCTTCTAGGACCTTGTAATCATTCTACCCTCTCCCTCTGGCACAGTGACTGGTTCCAGGGATAGTTGCATCACCTGAGCTGAGCCAATCAGTCTTCTACTGGACTTTGTATGCAGACGCTACCTTCTTCTAGAACTTCCTTTCTTCTAGAATGGCTACACAGGTTGATAAAAGCCTGTGGCAATGCTTTCTAGTTCACACTTTTCCCTTCCTAACTGCTTCCATCTCACAGCACACACACATACCCTCCAAAATCAACCCTGTAAAGGAGACTCAACTCCAAGGCAGAATGAAGCCAACACAGAGAGGAAGAGTTGGGAGTCGTTGGTGCGGGGGAGAGAGAGACAGAGAAAGAGAACAGCCCCACCTAAGGCGCTCTGCCTTAAAGACACCCAGCTGAGGAGTGGGTGGGAGCCAAAATCCAGCCTGCATTCTGCTCACCCTGGCAAGGAGCGACCTTCGGAGGAAGGGATCTCACCCCCACCCCCTGCCTTTTTTTTTTTCAAACAAAGGCTCTGTCTGCTCACCGAGCCTTCTGCTGCTGCACACAAAGGTGTTGCCTGTGCTAGAAATGTGTTATAAGATCAGCGGGACCTCCAGAGTCACCTCTCCAATCACAGCCACCACCACTTCCTTTTTCACCTACACCCGGCTTCAGTTGG
This sequence comes from Globicephala melas, assembly GCF_963455315.2. Classification (NCBI taxonomy): domain Eukaryota; kingdom Metazoa; phylum Chordata; class Mammalia; order Artiodactyla; family Delphinidae; genus Globicephala; species Globicephala melas. The sequence continues at coordinate 127,640,626 of NC_083315.2, forward strand.
GTTTTTTGTCATTTGTAACCAAAAAGTTCTGACCAATAGAGCAGACCAGATCCTGGGTTGCTTCAGATAAAACACCACGTTTGTTTTAGCCTTAAACTTCCTATTAGCCATTGTTTTTGAACTCTACCTTTCAACCTCCAAGTCCTTATGCTTCCCTAGGCAGGCACAGAATAACTAATATCCCTCCTTTTCTTTCCTAGAGACTGACATAGCATTTATGCAGAGATAATATACCAAGAAATCAAGTTCAACCGAATAATGTAGTTGCTGCTTTCTTCATGAAAATGATGAGTTATGATTTCTTTCTCAACATTTCTGGTAACCCCTCAGCAGCAGAGTATGCTGGCCAAACACTGGCTGCCTTTGCCTACCGTGAAAAAGGGTCATAACTCATTTTCCCTCGCAAACCCTAGTGTGTTTTGCTGTGTTTTGTTTGTAAACGACAGGTCACTCACCCTCTTTGGTGTTTGTCCAGCTCGTGGAGCACCGTGTGGTCACAGTATTCAAACACCAGGTGAAGCTTCCGCTTCCTCCTGAAGACTTCGATAAGGTTGACGAGGTTGGGATGCTTGAGTTGCTGAAAACACAAAAAGCAAGGTGCTAAAGTGGAAGTGTGAAAGACAGTTTTCTCTAATTTTGGCCCAACAGAAGAAAGGTATTTGTCCTTTAGAAAAATTCTTGTCTTGGATTGACGGAGGCTGTCGATAGCACTATCTTTCTTCACTTGATGAGCTGTTCGTTAGCAGCCTGTAAGTGAATAATGATCATGATCCTGGTGGTTAGTGAAGGTAAGGAGAGATATGAGAAGGCTGGGAAAAAAGAATGAAAATGTCCCCTCCTACAGAGATCTCCCTGATCTCCCCAGACTGGTTCAGTGTCCCTCGTGGCCCCCCTGAAGTATGAATCCTTTGGAATCCTTCAAACCTACTAATTGTTCAATTGATTGTTTAATGTCCTCTGCTGCCAACAGATATAATGGATACATTCTATAGAATATAAGAACCATGACAAACATCAGGGTCTGTGTTCTCTTGTTTACGCAGAATGATGTTGTATTCCCAGAATGGGGCCTTGCACATAATAGGCGTTCGATCATTATTTGCGAATGAATGAGTAAATCAGGTTTCCTAGGCTGATGAAACCTTTTAAAAGAGAAAAATGAGGAAGACTCTCCAATCTGATATGCCTGAAGGAGTGTATCTAGAAAACACAGGCAGGAATGAACGTCGGTGTTGACAGAGATAAATCTTGTACTTAGCTTTCTGGCCCCTCCTGTCCGTGATCCTACTGGAAACACTACAACTACGCAAACCACTGTGAAGAGAGCAAAAACGGTTAACTTTCTTTAGGGCTTGAAGGCCTCTGGGCAGTGACCTAAGAGAGCAAGAGAGGAAGCCGAAAGGCTTCTTAAGGCCTAGTCTCAGGAATCAGGTGATATAACTTCTGCCTCATTCTAGTGGTCAAAGCAATCATGAGATCCACCCTCCAGATCCAGCCCAGGATGAAATACCACGAGGTGAGCAGGGCGCAGGTGTTCCAGCTGCGCTCATTCCCTGCCAGCCCTCATCTAATTCGGCTACGTGGGCGAAGTCACGCAAGACCCCTGAAGGAGCAATCAGCCAAAGCATAACTGTGAGAAGTAAGAAATCATTCTTTTTTAAGCTACTAAGTTGTTTTTTTTTTTTCGGTACGCGGGCCTCTCACTGTTGTGGCCTCTCCCGTTGCGGAGCACAGGCTCTGGACGCGCAGGCTCAGCGGCCATGGCTCACGGGCCCAGCCGCTCCGCGGCATGTGGGATCCTCCTGGACCGGGGCACGAACCCGCGTCCCCTGCATCGGCAGGCGGACTCTCAAGTACTGCGCCACCAGGGAAGCCCTAAGCTACTAAGTTTTGAGGAGGTTTGTTCATGCAGCACTAGATAATAACCCTGTAGTAGAATCATCAGGGGAACTTTTGAAAACTGCAGATGCCCCGGCACCACCCCCAGAGATCCTGGATTGGTCTTGGACAGGGGCCCAGCCATCTGGTTTTTTCCCCCAAATTCTCCAGGTGATTTGATATGTAGACAGAGGTATTAATCATAGGTAGACAGATATTTCATAAATGATAAAAGACAGAAGGAGAAAAACTGAAGTTCTTGAACTGCACACTCCAGCACATTTGTATAGATAGTGAGAAGAGAAACAGTCAGCAAGAGAAATACTAAGAAAGACAATTATTTTCTCATTTTCTTTGTAAAACCCCTCTATCTTCAAGATGTGAAATTCCTGCTCCAGCAATTACACTTGATGAAACAAATATAAAACAGCCAAGACACTCTAAAGCCCATTAGCCACATTTGGGCCTTAGAACAGAAGGCACTCCAAGCTCTAAAGCCCCAGATTTACGTTCCCATAGCTGGAAACTTTTAGCCTGAACTAACACTTTCCAGTTATAGGAGGACAGAACTGCCTGCTGTTTTAAACCAAAGAATTGCGTTGGCTCAGATGTCTCAAACAGAAAGCAAACGACCAAGTTTAAAGGGGGTAAATAGCAGCTTTATGACAATTAGCGGAAAGCAGAGATTTTCTTACAGCCTCTGAAAAATAACTGTCCGAAGGCCCAGACCTCAAATCTTAGATTCTTTTCATTTTCCATGTTCCATATGTAGTCCTCACATCTTCAGCCAACTTTTTTAGCAAAAGTACAGATGTATCAATTCTACCAAAACAAATACCTGGACCTTCTCAGATGCCAAGACTGGCACCTCCAACTTGTCCCATCCATACCTGCAGTGATCACCAGGGGCACTGCTGCCTCAGGATAAAACCCAAATATCCTCTCAATTTGACCTCTGCTTACTTCTGCAGGCCCATCTCTTAAACCCTAGACACACTGAATTTCTCTCACTTCTTCAAAGGCTCACACTCCCTCTCGCTTCAGGACCTGTTCACCCAGTTCTCTCTCTGAAACACTCTCATCCTCCAGATGTCACTTTCTACGTCTGGCCCGCCTCTGCCCCACCCGACACCCTGGTATGAACTAAAAGAGCTATAACTCTGCAACCCAAGCATGGGGACCATGTAGCAGGTAAAGAGCATTGTCACAGCAGGATCCATTGAACCGGGCGGGACTGTAAATATTATATTACACCCATCTTCCTGTTACTGCACACCTTTTGAAAACCTAGATTCTAATAATTGCTGCATATTCTATTCAAATAACAGAGAGAGTCTCTCCAATTTTTGTGTATTGTAAATAAGGTTTCGATGAACAAGCTACTAACCAGCTGACCTTAACTTTGAATAATTTAATTTAATGTCTCTAGGCCTCAGTTTTCCATCTGTGAAAGCAGGAAGCTCAAGGGCTGCTGTGACAGCTTCATAACACAAAGCACACAAAACAGTGTCAGGCCACATTGTTCTCTCCAGGAAGCTTAACTGTTAATATTGTTATTGGGGGTTCAATCTATTTCTATTTAGGCTGACTTTCTCAATTCATTTTATTCAACAAGTATTTATCTATCTTAATGTGCTTAAGGCACTCTGCTAGTCCTAAGGATATAGAGACATAGCAAGTACTTGACCATACTCTCAAGGAGCTTAGAACCTAGGAGAGGAGACAGATGTGGAACAAGTAATTACAGACGTGATGAGTGTTACAAAAAGCCCCCAGGAAAGGGTACCTGGCTCGAGGGTAGTGAGTGGCCCAGGGAAGATCTCCTTGGGGAAGGTGGCCATTTAAGAAGTTAGTTGGGCACCATTTAGAGTCCCAGGAGTACAACATAAAGCTCTAAACAGATATGGCCGAACTGCTTTCCAAAAGGATCAAACATACTTACACCTCTGCCAGGAGTGTGAGAGTACTTTTCACCATACCACTGAGGCGCATATAGACATTGAAGGCTTGTGACGTTTATCGTCAAATGCGAGGGCTTCCAATGCCTCTGGCAACATAGGAAGATGTCACGTGACACTTAAACCACTTGTCTCTCCTATCCCCTGCCATGAGACAACCTTTACGTAGCTGCAAATAGCCAATAACTTATTTCTCAACTGATTTCCAGAAAATTCTTCATTTAGAAAAATCAATTGCTAAGACTAAATTCTAATTAGGACTTACAAACGTTAAATTATAAATATTTTAAAATAAATTATTAACTCTCTGTAGGTAGCCAGGCTTCTGGGTGACCTGAAAACATTCCAGAGCAGCAGATATCTGGGAGCCAGTCCCTGTCTTGGCCGTGTTCTTTGTTATATTATAACAAAGATCTGAGAGTGTCTGCTCAGCCTCTGGCACTATTCAAGGCACTAGGGACACACTGGTGAATGGGACGGAGGACTCGGACATTAAGCAAAGAAATGCCATGAAGAGCCTTCCATATATAAAAGACTAGGCTGCCTTAGAGAAACTGTCCTTAGGAAGTGACTTTGAACTGAGTCCTGGAGGGTGAGAAAGGTCTGACCAGACCAAGGGAAGGGGTGGTGGTAGAGAGATGGTGGCTTTCCAGGCAGAGGACTGGCTCTGACCCAGGAGGGAACTTACGCCACTTAAGGAACTACAGGATGGTGTGGTTTGAGTGTCAAGCACATGGAACTGATGCCAGTGAGACAGGCAGAAGGCAGGTCCTGTGGGGCCTTGCAGGACATACTAAGAAATTTACGTTTCATCCTAAGTGCAATGGGAAGCTACCGGAAGGAATTTTATCAAGATGTGGTAATTTACCATTTGGGTTTTTAAAAGCTCACTATGGTGGCAGGATACAGAACGGCTCAGAGGAGGCAATATGGTGAGAGGGGACCAGTGAAGAACCTGTTGATAGCTGAGAGCTTGGACCAGCGCTGAGGCAGGGGAGATGGCAAGAAAGGCACTGTTTGGAGATAGATTTTATGATTAGAATAGTCCGGATGTGGTGATGGCCTGGAGGTGAGGGATGCAGGAGAGGGTATCAAGAATGACCAAAGGTTTGTATAATGGGGGTGGATGGTGGTGCCATGACTGAGAGGAGGAGCAGGTTTTGGGGGGAAGGAACTACTGTTCTGGCACGTTGGGTTGACAGGGACTCCGAGGTACCAATACAGTCATCAGGTCAGCTGGGGTTTGAGTTGAAGGTAAAAGCCGGGGAGTCAGCATGAGTGTAAGCAAAGCCATGGCTAGAAGTGATTGCCCAGAAGAGTGAGAAGGAAGAGGCCAAGGAACCCCAGCACCCAGGTATGTGGTAGATGAGGAGGAAGCAGAGGAGGGGAAAGGGAAGAAGGTCCCCCAAGATAAGAGAGAAGACAGCAGAACATGACACTACAGAGATATCGTGGAAGGAGGAAGTGGTCCACGGTGATGCTGCTGCTGAAGAGTCAAGTGGGAAGAAGCCTGAGAGGCACCCTGGGGGCGTCCTAAAGGGGTTCGTGCGACCTCACCAGAAGCAGCGTCAGTGCAGTGGTGAGACCAGGAGCCAGATGTGGCAGATTTAGCATCCCCAAACCGTACTCTTCTCTGTTGACTCCCTTGACCTCAGGGGCAGAGATCCAGTCTGCAATTGGTAGCCTGGAGGTCTTGATCAAGGCTCCGATATTGTGAATGTTTGCATTGACGAAGGTTTGGATGCTTCTTCTTCAACCTTGAATGGGTTCCTTCAGGGGCATTGGGAGGAATTAGATGAGAAGAACTAAGCAACATGATGGACGGACTGTCCACAGGCTTACTCAACATGCTTATTATACATAGGAGTCTTACTAGAACAGACTAAACTACCATATGTACTACAAAGATGGAGTTCAGGGCTCTTTCAATTCTAATTCCTTCCTGTTTATGAGTATGTGAAACCAAAGCCTCAGGCCTGGTCCTATTCCTCAGCACTCTGAGTTGTGCTGGCTCAATCTGGAGGATGTCAGTGCCTCGTCCCAGGCCACTCACCATCCTCCAGTTATTCTATATCTAGAAGCCTGGGCCGCCTCAGACTCAGATTTAGTGTCTCTTATATAAAGTTTCTGCCTTTGCTGCTCCTATTTTATTTTGGTCTCCTTTTTATTTTCTCTGCTTTTTGAATATGGATGTTTCCTATTACACTGCGAAGCGAAGCACTTTCTCTGACATTAAAAAAAGAATGCTATTTTCACCCACCGAATTTAACCTGAGCCCTGCTTGGTTTCCGCCGCAGAGCTGAGAGGGCTACACATGCTTCTTGGGCAGCGCCTCCACCCTGTCACCGGCCCTTTGTCCTCACTGCCCACCTATCCGTTGTGATAAGCTCAGGCTTCTACATCCTCTAAGGTCAAACGTTTGGCCTTAGCATTTTGAAGGATTTTTGACCCAGCTGCCAACACTTCAGATCGGGAAATGTTACTTTAAAACCCTGGTTACCAAGATCCTCTTGAAAACGCTGGCAATCTAGCAATCCTGGGCCTGCAGTCTGTGGCGTCAGCGGGTTGGGACTGAGAAGCAGCTGTCCACGGTGGATAAGGCTGGGTACGTGAGTTCATCACAGTACCCAACACGCCCTACCACTCCCTGACACTAAGGCTAAGTGAAAGTTGCCCTTTATCATCACTCTTCCGGTATTAATTTTCTTAAAGTTAAAAGTGACATATTTAATGTGCCCATATCTCTATCAAAAGTGGGAAAATATACAAGCAATAGAAATAACTGCATATTTTAAGACAAATAAGAAAAAATATATTTGTTTGTGAGAGTGAATCATTTCTCCCACACCTGCCTGGCCCCTGTAGGTACTGGGTTTGGGGCCTCTACCCTAGGGACGCCTCAGCGTTCACACGTTACTGGATTGACCAGTGTACAGACCATTACGTCTGTGGTCTCCCCTATCCCTCAAGTGCTAAGGATTCTCTGGTCTCTGTTCTTTGTGCAGAGCATGGGGGGATATTCATCCTGAACTGTGCTTTAGAGGAAAACAGACCATTTTCTCAAGGATCATATCTTGTTTTCCTTTCAAAAACATTCTTCTTTTCCCACAAATTTGTGGTAAATAAAAAAAGAACAGGGATTAAAGTTTAGAAAGTTGAGAGCTGTCTTGGTAAAATGTTTTTCACAAGCCTTTACAATTTTTGAACTCAACTCTTGGTCAAAGATCCCTTTGCAAGAATCTTTTATCAGTTAACACTCACCCAGAATGGAGAAAAGTGATGTCCCCCTCCTTTATAATAATTAATCCTAGGTACTTCCCAAGGATTCCCAGATCAGCATATTATAACACTCTCAAGAAACTGAGACCCAGCCAGGTTTAGAGCTTGTCTAAACTAAGAAAGAATCAAGGTTCTTCATATTTCCTCTTGTTCTTCCTTCTCACCCGGATGAATGCTCTCAACTAAATCATGCAACTCAGTGTAAGAGTTAATAGCAGCAGCACCCAATTCCAGTTTTGATTCAGAAAGAAAGCTCTCAATTTTACCCTTACCTCATTTAAGGACTTAGGACTTTGGAAGTACAAGTATGGTCCTGATAAAATGATACCAGCGAAGAATTCATATCACAAAAATGTCAATTCTTCTGAAAAATATGTGGATGTAATGCAATTCCAATCAGAATACAAAAAGGATCTTTTTAACTAGATAAAATGGCTTTTATGTTCATATAGAACTATAACTGTTGTAAAATCATCAAGGAGAAAATTGGGTCAACTTGCTTTACCAAATGGTTAAATTTTCAATAAAGCACCTGTTATTGTCATCATCATCATCATCATCATCATCAACAGCCCAGAAGACTACAGACACAGAAATGAACAAACAGAAGCAGTACCGAGTCTAGAATTAGATCCAGATACGTAAGGGAAATTAACATATGACACAGGTAGTACTTCAATATAGTTGAAAAATGTGTTCTATTTAATAATGATTCTGGGGGCTTCCCTGGTGGTGTAGTGGTTGACAGTCCGCCTGCCGATGCAGGGGACACGGGTTCGTGCCCTGGTCCGGGAGGATCCCCCGCCATGGCCGCTGAGCCTGCGCGTCCGGAGCCTCTGCTCCGCAGCGGGAGAGGCCACAACGGTGAGAGGCCCGCGTACCGCAAAAAATAATAATAATAATAATGATGATTCTGGGAAAACTGGCTACTCATCAGGAAAGTTAGAACCATATCTCATCACCCTATATACAGGAATAAATTTTACATATATTAAAACATTTATAAACATTTAACATAAATATATTAAACGTTTTAATATAAAATAATATAAATAGTAGAAAAAATTTAGGAGAACTTTGTAGGACCATAGCTTGGGAAGAAAGCATCCTAAAAACAACACAAGAGTTCCAGAAGAAAAAAAAAAAAGATAGGTAAGTTTAGCTACATAAAAATAAAATAATGTTGGGAAGATGACAAAAGTTCTGAAGATGGTTGAACTGATGGTTCTATACCAATGTGAATCCACTTAATGCCACTGAAATGTATATTTAAAAGTGGTTAAAACAGTAAGTTTTATGATATGTATATTTTACCATAATAAAAAAATAAAATAATGTTGGTTTGCAAGAGAAAAAAAAAAAAACAAGTGCACTATAAACCATGTCAAAAGACAAATAATTGGCAGGGAAATATTTGTTAAAGTTATGACAAATAGAGAATGATAGCTCTAAGACAGCTCTAATATTACAAAGAAGTTTTATGTACTATGCGGAAAAAGACAACCTAGTGGAAAAAACGGGCAAAAGCTATAAATAGGTAACACACACAGAAAAGGAAATATAAACCATCGAGAGACATGCAAAGATACTTAATCTCACTAGTAGTAAGAGAAAGGCAAATCAGAGCAACAGCTTGATGTGACGTTTCTTCCTAACACACAGGCAAACATTCCAAAATTGGTAACATCCAGTGCTGCCCAGGGTACAGGGAAATGGATATTCTCACATATGGCTGGTTAGAGTGCAAACTGCTACAACTTTTGGGGAAAGTTTTAGCAATATTTATCAAAAGAATATACCCCACTGCTGCTGGCACCAAGAAGCCTGTGTGCAAACACAGGTCACTATCCACACCTCCCTTCCCGGGAGCCTGTGCAGCCCGCCACGGCGAGGGTCCCGTGATGCAGGGACAACTTCCCCGGGAGAACGCACGGCGCGCCTCTGGCTGGTGCAACGTCACGCCGGCCTCTGCCGGCACAGGATCTCCGCGCACTCCGTGCCCCCCCTCCCCCCGGCCTCAGTGAGCCAGAGACCCCGAATCAGCTGCTCCTTTAACCCCATCCTGTCTGAGCGAAGAACAGATGTCCTCTGGCGACCTACATGCAGAGGCGGGGCCAAATCCAAAGCTGAGCCCCGGGAGCTGTGTGAACAAAGAAGAGAAAGGGAAATCTCTCCCAGCAGCCTCAGAAGCAGCGGATTAAAGCTCCACAATGAACTTGATGTACCTGTATCTGTGGAATACCTGAATAGACAATGAATCATCCCAAATAGAGGAGCTGGGCTTTGAGAGCAATATTTATGATTTTTACCCTTTTCCTCTTTTTGTGAGTGTGTATGTGTATGCTTCTGTGTGAGATTTTGTCTGTATAGCTTTGCTTTCACCATTTGTCCTAGGGTTCTATCCGTCGTTTTCTTTTTTTTACTTAAAAAAATTTTTTTTCTTAAAAATTATTTTTTTATTTTAATAACTTTATTTTATTTTACCTTACTTTATTTTATTTTCTTTAATCCTCTTTCTTTCTCTCTTTCTTTCTTTCTACTTTTTCTCCCTTTTATTCTGAGCCGTGTGGATGAAAGGCTCTTGGTGCTCCAGCCAGGAGTCAGTGCTGTGACGCTGAGGTGGGAGAGCCAACTTCAGGACACTGGTCCACAAGAGACCTCCCAGTACCACATAATATCAAACAGCAAAAATCTCCCAGAGATCTCCATCTCAACACCAACACCCAGCTTCACTCAACGACCAGCAAGCTACAGTGCTGGACACCCTATGCCAAACAACTAGAAAGACAGGAACACAACCCCACCCATTAGCAGAGAGGCTACCTAAAATCATAATAAGGCCACAGACACCCCAAAACACACCACCAGATGTGGACCTGCCCACCAGAAAGACAAGATCCAGCCTAATCCACCAGAACACAGGCATTAGTCCCCTCCACCAGGAAGCCTACACAACCCACTGAACCAACTTTAGCCACTAGGGCAGACACCAAAAACAACGGGAACTACGAACCTGCAGCCTGCAAAAAGGAGACCCCAAACACAGTAAGATAAGCAAAATGAGAAGACAGAAAAACACACAGCAGATGAAGGAGCTAGATGAAAACCCACCAGACCTAACAAATGAAGAGGAAATAGGCAGTCTACCTGAAAAAGAATTCAGAATAATGATAGCAAAGATGATCCAAAATCTTGGAAATAGAATAGAGAAAATGCAAGAAACATTTTAAAAGGACCTAGAAGGGGCTTCCCTGGTGGCGCAGTGGTTGAGGGTCTGCCTGCCAATGCAGGGGACACGAGTTCGTGCCCGGGTCTGGGAGGATCCTACATGCCGTGGAGCGGCTGGGCCCGTGAACCATGGCTGCTGAGCCTGCGCATCCTGCATGTCCGGAGACTGTGCTCCGCAACGGGAGAGACCACAACGGTGAGAGGCCCGCGTACCGCAAAAAAAAAAAAAAAAAAAAAAAAGGGCCTAGAAGAACTAAAGAGGCAACAAGCAATGATGAACAACACAATAAATGAATTAAAAATACTCTAGGGCTTCCCTGGTGGCGCAGTGGTTGAGAGTCCGCCTGCCGATGCAGGGGACACGGGTTTGTGCCCCGGTCCAGGAGGATCCCACATGCCACAGAGCGGCGGGGCCCATGCGCCATGGCCACTGGGCCTGTGCGTCCGGAGCCTGTGCTCTGCAACAGGAAAGGCCACAACAGTGAGAGGCCCGTGTACCGCAAAGGAAAAAAAAAAAAACTCTAGAAGGGATCAATAGCAGAATAACTGAGGCAGAAGAATGGATAAGTGACCTGGAAGATAAAATAGTGGAAATAACTACTGCAGAGCAGAATAAAGAATGAAAAGAACTGAGGACAGTCTCAGAGACCTCTGGGACAACATTAAACGCACCAACATTCGAATTATAGGGGTCCCAGAAGAAGAAGAGAAAAAGAAAGGGACTGAGAAGATATTTGAAGAGATTATAGTTGAAAACTTCCCTAATATGGGAAAGGAAATAGTTAATCAAGTCCAGAACGCACAGAGAGTCCCATACAGGATAAATCCAAGGAGAAATATGCCAAGACACATATTAATCAAACTGTCAAAAATTAAATACAAAGAAAACGTATTAAAAGCAGCAAGGGAAAAACAACAAATAACACACAAGGGAATCCCCATAAGGTTAACAGCTGATCTTTCAGCAGAAACTCTGCAAGCCAGAAGGGAGTGGCAGGACATACTTAAAGTGATGAAGGAGAAAAACGTACAACCAAGATTACTCTACCCAGCAAGCATCTCATTCAGATTTGATGGAGAAATTAAAACCTTTACAGAAAAGCAAAAGCTGAGAGAGTTCAGCAACACCAAACTAGCTTTACAACAAATGCTAAAGGAACTTCTCTAGGGAAGAAACACAAGAGAAGGAAAAGACCTACAATAACAAACTCAAAACAATTAAGAAAATGGGAATAGTAACATACATATCAATAATTACCTTAAATGTAAATGGATTAAATGCTCCCACCAAAAGACACAGACTGGCTGAATGGACACAAAAACAAGACCCGTATATATGCTGTCTACAAGAGACCCACTTCAGACGTAGGGACACATACAGACTGAAAGTGAGGGGATGGAAAAAGATATTCCATGCAAATAGAAACCAAAAGGAAGCTGGAGTACCAATTCTCATATCAGACAAAATAGACTTTAAAATAAAGACTATTAGAAGAGACAAAGAAGGACACTACATAATGATCAAGGGATCGATTCAAGAAGAAGATTTAACAATTGTAAATATTTATGCACCCAACATAGGAGCACCTCAATACATAAGGCTAATACTAACAGCCATAAAAAGGAAATTGACAGTAACACATTCATAGTAGGGGACTTTAACACCCCACTTTCACCAATGGACAGATCATCCAAAATGAGAATAAATAAGGAAACACAAGCTTTAAATGATACATTAAACAAGATGGACTTAATTGATATTTATAGGACATTCCATCCAAAACCAACAGAATACACATTTTTCTCAAGTGCTCATGGAACATTCTCCAGGATAGATCATATCTTGGGTCACAAATCAAGCCTTGGTAAATTTTAGAAAATTGAAATTGTATCAAGTATCTTTTCTGACCATAACGCTATGAGACTACATAACAATTACAGGAAAAGATCTGTACAAAATACAAACAGGGGCTTTCCTGGTGGCTCAGTGGTTGAGAGTCCGCCTGCTGATGCAGGGGACACGGGTTCGTGCCTCAGTCAGGGAGGATCCCACATGCTGCGGAGCAGCTGGGCCTGTGAGCCATGGCCGCTGGGCCTGTGTGTTCGGAGCCTGTGCTCCGCAACGAGAGAGGCCACAACAGTTAGAGGCCCGCGTACCGCAAAAAAAAAAAAAAAAAAAAGAATACGAAAAAAATACAAACACATGGAGGCTAAACAATACACTACTTAATAACGAAGTGATCACTGAAGAAATCAAAGAGGAAATCAAAAAATACCTAGAAACAAATGACAAGGGAGACATGATGACCCAAAACCTATGGGATGCAGCAAAAGCAGTTCTATGAGGGAAGTTTATAGTAATACAATCCTACATTAAGAAACAGGAAACATATCAAATAAACAACCTAACCTTGCACCTAAAGCAATTAGAGAAAGAAGAACAAAAAAACCCAGATTAGCAGAAGGAAAGAAATCATAAAGATCCGATCAGAAATAAATGAAAAAGAAATGAAGGAAACGATAGCAAAGACCTATAAAACTAAAAGCTGGTTCTTTGAGAAGATAAACAAAATTGATAAACCATTAGCCAGACTCATCAAGAAAAAAAGGGAGAGGACTCAAATCAGTAGAATTAGAAATGAAAAAGGAGAAGTAACAACTGACACTGCAGAAATACAAAAGATCATGAGAGATTACTACAAGCAACTCTATGCCAATAAAATGGACAACCTGGAGGAAATGGACAAATTCTTAGAAATGCACAACCTGCCAAGACTGAACCAGGAGGAAATAGAAAATATGAACAGACCAATCACAAGCACTGAAATTGAGACTGTGATTAAAAATCTTCCAACAAACAAAAGCCCAGGACCAGATGGCTTCACAGGTGAATTCTATCAAACATTTAGAGAAGAGTTAACACCTATCCTTCTCAAACTCTTCCAAAATATATCAGAGGGAGGAACACTCCCAAATTCATTCTACGAGGCCACCATCACCCTGATACCAAAACCAGACAAAGATGTCACAAAGAAAGAAAACTACGGGCCAATATAACTCATGAACATAGATGCAAAAATCCTCAACAAAATACTAGCAAACAGAATCCAACAGCACATTAAAAGGATCATACACCATGATCAAGTGGGGTTTATTCCAGGAATGCAAGGATTCTTCAATATACACAAATCCATCAACGTGATACACCATATTAACAAACTTAAGGAGAGAAACCATATGATCATCTCAATAAATGCAGAGAAAGCTTTTGACAAAATTCAACACCCATTTATGATAAAAAGCCTGTAGAAAGTAGGCATAGAGGGAACTTTCCTCAACATAATAAAGGCCATATATGCCAAACCCATAACCAACATCGTCCTCAATGGTGAAAAACTGAAAGCATTTCCACTAAGATCAGGAACAAGACAAGGTTGCCCACTCTCACCACTCTTATTCAACATAGTTTTGGAAGTTTTAGCCACAGCAATCAGAGAAGAAAAAGAAATAAAAGGAATCCAAATCGAAAAAGAAGAAATAAAGCTGTCACTGTTTGCAGATGACATGATACTATACATAGAGAATCCCCAAGATGCTACCAGAAAACTACTAGAGCTAATCAATGAATTTACTAAAGTAGCAGGATACAAAATTAATGCACAGAAATCTCTGGCATTCCTATACACTAATGATGAAAAATCTGAAAATGAAATTAAGAAAACACTCCCATTTACCACTGCAACAGAAAGAATAAAATATCTGGGAATAAACCTACCTAAGGAGACAAAAGATCTGTATGCAGAAAATTGTAAGACACTGATGAAAGAAATTAAAGATGATACAAATAGATGGAGAGATATCCCATGTTCTTGGATTGGAAGAATCAACATTGTGAAAATGACGCTACAGATTCAATGCAATCCCTATCAAACTACCACTGGCATTTTTCACAGAACTAGAACAAAAAATTTCACAATTTGTATGGAAACACAAAAGACCCTGAATAGCCAAAGCAATCTTGAGAACGAAAAATGGAGCTGGAGGAATCAGGCTCCCTGACTTCAGACTATACTACAAAGCTACAGTAATCAAGACAGTATGGTACTGGCAAAAAAAAAAAAGAAATACAGATCAGTGGAACAGGTTAGAAAGCCCAGAGATAAACCCACACACATACGGTCACCTTATCTTTGATAAAGGAGGCAAGAATATACAGTGGAGAAAAGACAGCCTCTTCCATAAGTGGTGCTGGGAAAACTGGACGGGTACACGTAAAAGTATGAGATTAGAACACTCCCTAACACCATACACAAAAATAAGCTCAAAATTAATTAAAGACCTAAATGTAAGGTCAGGAATTATCAAACTCTTAGAGGAAAATATAGGCAGAACACTCTATGACATAAATCACAGCAAAATCCTTTTTGACCCACCTCCTAGAGAAATGGAAATAAAAATAAACAAGTGGGATCTAATGAAACTTAAACGCTTTTGCACAACAAAGGAAACCATAAACAAGACCAAAAGACAACCCGCAGAATGGGAGAAAATATTTCCAAATGAAGCAACCGACAAAGAATTAATCTCCAAAATTTACAAGCAGCTCATGCAGCTCAATAACAAAAAAACAAACAACCCAATCCAAAAATGGGCAGAAGACCTAAATAGACATTTCTCCAAAGAAGATATACAGATTGCCAACAAATGCATGAAAGTATGCTCAACATCATTAATCATTAGAGAAATGCAAATCAAAACTACAATGAGGTATCATCTCACACCGGTCAGAATGGCCATCATCAAAAAATCTACAAACAATAAATGCTGGAGAAGGTGTGGAGAAAAGGGGACCCTCTTGCACTGCTGGTGGGAATGTAAATTGATACAGCCACTATGGAAAATAGTATGGAGGTTCCTTAAAAAAACTAAAAATAGAACTACCATACGACCCAGCAATCCCACAACTGGGCATATACCCTGAGAAAACCATAATTGAAAAAGAGTCATGCAAAGCGAGAGAGAGGCATGTACATATATACACTACCAAACGTAAGGTAGATAGCTAGTGAGAAGCAGCCGCATAGCACAGGGAGATCAGCTCGGTGCTTTGTGACCACCTGGAGGGGTGGGATAGGGAGGGTGGGAGGGAGGGAGACGCAAGCGGGAAGAGATATGGGAACATATGTATAGATATAACTGATTCATTTTGTTGTGTAGCTGAAACTAACATACCATTGTAAAGCAATTATACTCCAATAAAGATGTTAAAATGAAAAAAAAAAATTTAAAAACTGTCAGTGTTGGCTAAGAGAGTTTCATATATACTGTATCCATACTTTTTGTGCTCTTACTGTTGTTTTAAGATTTTATGATTTTTCTTGTTTCTGTTAACTCAGGCCAATTAAAGCAATTCCTTTTGTGGGCAAAAAAAAAACAGAAAAAAGAAAAAGAGTCATGTACCAAAATGTTCATTGCAGCTCTATTTACAATAGCCAGGACATGGAAGCAACCTAAGTGTCCATCATCAGATGAATGGATAAAGAAGATGTGGCACATATATACAATGGAATATTACTCAGCCATAAAAAGATACGAAATTGAGTTATTTGTAGTGAGGTGGATGGACCTAGAATCTGTCATACAGAGTGAAGTAAGTCAGAAAGAAAAAAACAAATACCGTATGCTAAC
This sequence comes from Globicephala melas, assembly GCF_963455315.2. Lineage (NCBI taxonomy): Eukaryota > Metazoa > Chordata > Mammalia > Artiodactyla > Delphinidae > Globicephala > Globicephala melas. The sequence goes on from NC_083315.2 coordinate 127,656,657, forward strand.
ACATATATATGGAATCTAAGGGAAAAAAAAAAGGTCATGAAGAACCTAGGGGTAAGACGGGAATAAAGACACAGACCTACTAGAGAATGGACTTGAGGATATGGGGAGGGGGAAGGGTAAGCTGTGACAAAGTGAGAGAGTGGCATGGACATATATACACTACCAAACGTAAAATAGATAGCTAGTGGGAAGCAGCCGCATGGCACAGGGAGATCAGCTCGGTGCTTTGTGCCCACCTAGAGGGTTGGGATAGGGAGGGTGGAGGGAGGGAGACGCAAGAGGGAAGAGATATGGGAACATATGTATATGTATAACTGATTCACTTTGTTATAAAGCAGAAACTAACACACAATTGTAAAGAAATTATACTCCGATAAAGATGTTAAAAAAAAATAATATACCCCAAAAACATTGGCAAAATATCTGAGCAAACACCTCATCAAAGAAAATAAATAGATGGGAAATAAATATATGAAAAGATGATCAACATCTTTTTTCATTAGGGAATTGCAAATTACAAAAAGAGTGGGATACCATTACACACTTATTAGAATGGCTAAATCCTAAAAAAAGCTGACAACACCAAATGCTAGTGATGATACTGAACAATATGAACTCTCATTCATTGGTGGTGGAAGTGCAAAATGGGATAGTCACTTTGGAAGACACTTTGGCCGTTCCTTACAAAGCTAAACACAGTTGCACCATAAGGTCCAGCCATCCACTCCTAGGTGTTTACCCAAATGATTTGAAAACTTATATTCACACAAAAACCTGAACACGAATGTTTATAATTGCCAAAAACTGGAAGCAAACAAATTGTCTTCCTATAGGTAAATTGTGCTATATCCATAAAGTGGAATATTATTCAGTGATAAAAAGAAATGAGCTATTAAGGCATGAAAAGGCATGTATGAAACAAATGCATATTGTTAGGTGAAAGAAGCCCGTCTAAAAAGACTAAGTACTGTATGATTTCAATTTTATGACACCCTGGAAAAGGCAAAACTACGGAGACAGTAAAAAGGTCAGTGGTTGCCAGGGGTTCAAAGGATATGTGAGAGGGTTGAACAGATGAAGCACACAGGATTTTTTAGGACACTGAAACTATGCTGTGTGATACTGCAATGGTGGATACATGACATTACACATTTGTCAAAACACATAGAACTTTACAGCACAAAGAGTGAACCTTAATGTATGCAAATTTTAAAAAATCATTTAGGAGGTTAGGGAATGCAGAATGTGACAAAAGAATCTAAATGTATTACAAATGAAACCACCGCACTGAAGAGGATTGGGGGAGGAAGTGCTGACCTAAGTAACTTTGGAAATGGGTAGACAGTGTAAGACAGAAGTCAAAAGGAACTACACATAAGCATTATACTCTTGTTGATAAAGCTGTTTCCCGTGGGAATAGGAATTAGCAATTCTGATAATGCTATACATGTATGTTGGAATTGAACAATGAAGTAAATGAATGTCGGATAGGGAAGCCAGGTTCTCCCTGTTAGCGTGGGACTTTACATCTAAGCAAGGAGAGGAGGCTAGTGTAACTCGTGATCCAATCTATGCATGGACTAGAGTTGGAGGCGCCAGTATAAAGTCATGTTTAGTTTAAGACAGATACAGATACAAATAGGAATAACTATAGCTAAGTGTATATACACAGGTTAGTACGCACACATACATTACCTTGCTTCCTCAGCTGCGAGGGCCTAGAAACAACCACATCCAGTAGCAACAACTACTCCTAGTGTTCAGATCTTAGTTCCTAACACCATTCTCCAATAAAAGGAACTAGGGCTCCTGGAAGAAAATGGAGGATTCCATACAGGGCGGGAAAACCCAAGATGAAGTATCTTGCAGTGCCAGAAAGGACAGTGCTAAAACAAAAACAAAAACAAACCCTGCATCGACGGGGGTATGTCAAAGGGACACAAATACCCATAGGTCAATACTGAATGAATGAATGAATGGAGAGAATAAATAAATCTATGTAAGAGAAATCCAAATAATTTATGTAAATACTCTGTCATCAAGGAGGAGACCCTAACTCCCCACTCCTTAAGGGTGGGCTGCATATGGTGACTTCCTTCCAGAAGAGTACAGTGTGGAGAAGCCGAATAGGAGTAACTTTATAGCGAGAAGACAGTCAAACAGGTGATTCTCAACCAGGTGATTAAGATCCACATCAACAGTGACAGTATGTACACTTGATGTGATTCAGTCTTCCTTCCCAAAACCCATAACCCCAGTCTAGCCATGAAAAAAAAACCAGACAAATTCCAATAGGGGGCAGCCTACAAAATACCTGACGAGTACTCCTCAAAAGTGTCACGGCCATCAAACACATGGAAAGTCTGAAAGTGTCACAGCCAAGGGAAGCCTAGGGACACATGACAACTAAATGTAATGTGGTGTCCTAGATGGGATCCTGGAACAGAAATCCTTTGTCTCAGACTTTACTTTCTGGGAGATACACAGGCTAAGACAGGTGGTACCAGAAGTGACTCTAGCCAGTGGATCTTCAGAATGGGATTCTGGAACTGGATTGATCGCCAGGCGGATGGCAACAAGGACCCCTCTGCTGGTGGTAAGTGGGGTAAGAGAAGCCCTGGGGAGCTGCAGCAACACAATCACTAAGATTCCATTAGGCTGGTTTTGAATGAGGTGCAGGTTTGGCTCACGCAATGGCAGTGCACATGCGTGGTGTGGGGCAGTGGTGACGACAGGGATTATTGAGCGAGCTGACTTTTGTGAACACCTTTATGTTGTTGAAAAGAGAAGAGAGAAGAATGACGGGTTTGGGTTAGCCACCGGTCAACTGCAGGAATCAGAAGGCCTCTAAGGCAGTATTGAGAGAGACATTGATCTCCTGCAGACACAAGGTGCTAAAACCAGGCTCAGGACTTTAATAAGAGTAGCAGAGATACAAAGGAGACAACGTCCAGCCTCAACAGGTCTCTTAGGCCAACGTAAGGGCTCTGGTGAGTAATGAGAGGGACGCTGAGATCTGGAATAGGGACATTTAGGAGGATGAGCCTGAGACTCTTAAACTCTCAAATTTCCCCAAACCCTCTGGGCTGGGAGAAGCAACTTCTGCCCTTTTGCCAAAGTGAAACACTTCCTCTCACACAGAGACCCTGAAAATACCTCACTGAGGAAAGTGCCTCTTTAAGAAGATGATGCGCCTCCTCCTTAGGTTCTATCCCCACCTCCTCCCAGGGCACACAGACCTGTAACTAGGATGAGGTTATAGCAGCACCTGAGCAGGGCAGCACGGCTTTTGCCCCAGGAGGAAATAACTGTACTCAAAGAACTCAAGACCTGGCTCATATGTAACAGCAGTAATCTTGAGGGTGTTGGACAATGAAAGTAGTGAAATATACAGCTGGAGGCGGGGAGGAGGATTCGTTGACATGAAGCACTCTCCTGTAACTTGGGACTTATTTCCTGACAATGACACCTGGAGACAATCTTTAATATGCTGCTGGTATTTGAAACTTGGCCTTTCAATAGGTAAGATGGAGATGCTGGAACTGCCTCAGCAGAGTATTGAGGAAGGGGTCTGGGAGATCAAGGAGGTGGAAATGTTAGAGTGGACCTATTAGGTGACACTGCAAAACCCACATCGTCATTATCTTTCCTTGGGAGGCCAGGAGAATATTCCCTGCACTAAAGCAGTAAGGAAGGCACAGGGAAGGAGATCACCAGCATCTTTGAGAAGCTCAGTGGTGCCTGTCCTTTGTAGGCTGGGTGGACAGGCTTGTCATCTGTAGGCTAGAGATGCTACCATGGAATTAGGCTCTCTGGTTCCAATGGGAGTGATAAGATTCTGGAGTGGCTGAGACCAGGTGCTGACAGTGGCAAGATGTACATAGAGACCATTATGGGAAGTAAGGCCAGCTGCCTTATTTCCCAGAAGTCTGTGCTGATGCACAGATAGGAACTCACCATGGAGTTCTTATAGGTAAAATAGAAGGGCAGCTGGCAGGTGTTACTAGGTTTGTCTTACCAGAAGAAATGGAGACATGGCGAGCAGAAAGTTGATGTCAACTGTTAGAAAACTGCAGTCCTCACCCAGTTTCTAGATCTAAGTCAAGTTTGTAGACCAAAAAGTGCTGTTGATTGAGTCACCTTGCCAAAGGATCCTGCAATGCTACCACAAGTACTCCTCAATCCTTTCCCAAAGCAAACTGTAGCCATTTACCAGAGTAGCTGAGGAAAGGGAAATACCCAGACCTTTCAAGAGCTGTGGCTACAAAGTCCGAGGTGGCACTGATATCTGGGGACCCAAAAAGCTATCATGGCCCCACGTTAGAGTAATGCCACACAGTGGGCCTAAAGGGTCCATGGATCCACTTTTGAGATTACTTCCTCTACTCCCAAGTGAATAATTGGGATGGATACACATTGGTTCCATGATTTGTGAATAAGAACCAATATGGCAGAAAGGGCCAAACAGAAGCGCCTGAAATTGCACAGCCCACAACATGACCCTGGCCAAAACAGTAAATCAGGAGCAAAACCACATCCCAGGAGTAACTGACGAGATTAGTACCACCATCAAAGATTTAAAGGATGCAGGATTGGTGGTCCCCATCATACCCCTACTCAGTTCACCTGGGAGACGACTCTAAACTCAACCAAATCGTAGCTCCCGTTGCAGCTACTGAGCCAGGTATGGTTCTCTCTCCTGGAGCAGATCTACACAGTCCCTGGTACTTGACATGGAACTACTAATCTGATGAATGTATTCTTTCAAATCCCTATCAGTACGGAGGATCAAACAGTTCACTTTTTGTGGACTGGATAACAGTTCACATTCACTGTCTTGCTCAAGGCCTAGGTTAACTCCTCTGTTCCCTGTTACAAAAAGCCCACAGGGACCCTGATCATCTTGACACTCCACAGAAGACCAAGTTGATCCACTTCATTGAGAACACCAAGCTAATCGGACCCCCTGCGTGAGCAGGAAATGACAAGTACTCTGAATGCCCAATTAAGACACATGTCTGCCAGAGCGTGGGAGAAAACCCTCTGAGGCATGGCATGCGGGTAATGTTCTAGGGGTCCGATGGCCTGGGGCAGGCTGAGACATCCCCTCGAAAGGAAAGGACAAATTGTTGCACCTTGTATCCTCTGCCACTAAAAAGGGGGCATGGCACTTAGTGGTTCTCTTTCGATCTTGGAGGCAGCGTATATAGTCCTTGGGAACACTGCTCTGTTTAATTTACCAGGCGATTTGGAAGGCTGCCACTACTGAGTAGGACCCAAAGCAAGACAGAACTTTACAGTGGGTCAAAGCTACACTACCACTCAGGCCATATGACTCTGTATATCCAATCATGCTAGAGGTATCCAGCTCCTGACATGTCACTGAGCCCTAGTAGAGACTGAGCACCTGACCATGGGACATCAAGCAACTATGTGATCCAGAGCTGCCCACTGTGAACTGGGTGATAGAGATCCACTGTCATAAGACCGCATGGATGCAACAGCAATCCACTATACTATGGAAAGTATTCATTTGTTATCCGGTTTAAGCAGGTCTGGAGGGAACAAGCAAGTTACAAATAATAGGTGGCCTATTCTCCCCTGTCACCTAGTTAAAGACGGACTGCCGATATACTTATAGCCCCACCTGGCAGAGCCTCGAAGGACATGGTGAAAGGGAATCCTCCCCCTGAGCAGAGCTTCAAGCAGTGCATTGGATGGTTCACTCTGTACGGAGGAAGAAAGGACCTGAGACATGCATGGACCTGTGGGCAGGGGCACGTAGCTCACCTAGTTGATTAAGAGTCCAGATGGAGCGAGACTGAAAGATCATTTGGAGAAGAGGCATAAACTGTACTTGTGGGCGTGAGCACAGAGCTTGAGGATCTTTGGGCTTCATATTAATACCCACCAAAAGAGCATCGACTGCAGAGGAAGTACTGAGCAACCAGGCAGAGGATGTCTTTTCAGGGGTCAGGCTGCTTTGTCTTTGGCCGCCCCAACCCTTGTGTGATTGACCTATGAACAGAGTGGCCACAGCTGCAGGGATGGTGGTTATACGTGGCCCAACAGCACTGGCTTTCTCTCCCCAAGGCTGATCTGGATACTGTTGCTGCTGAGTATCCAACCTGCCAATAGAAGAAAACAGATACTGAGGCAGCGATCTGCACTGTCCTTTAAGGAAACCAGCTGTTACTCGGAGCGGGTAGAGATTGTCCCTACTGGAACTGATATAACTCTAGATATGGGTTTTGCCTCTTCCGCCAGCACCACAATCCGAGGGCTTTACTGGCATGGGAGTCCACACAACATCAGACCAGGGGCCCATTTTACAGCAAAGGAGGCATGACAGTTAGCACACGGCCATGGGATCCACTGGTTCTACTACCTACCTCATCATCTACAACCAGCCAGCCTAATGGAATGGTGGGATCTGTACCCCGGCCCTTCAAGGGTATATGCATTGAACCAGCAGCCACCACACGGTGCCGCGTCTTCAGTGGCTGATTTGTTGGTTTGGGAACCAGGAGTGGAAGAACACTCTCGTTTGGTAAAGAAAAGCTGCCTTGATCCCACATTTTCTCCAAATGCCAAGAACCCCGTGGTAGACACCCTGGCTAATGGCTTAGTTTTGGGGATGGCTAGAAGAGGGGAGGAGTATCAAAAAACCTGGAGTTACAGGTGAAGAGGTGAAGTTAATTTACTTTAGGTCGGCAACAGAAAACATGGACAGAACAGAACGTGCCAGGCTGGTCCTCTGGCCAGAGACCTGGGCTGAGATGTCTTGTGGATTCCTCTCAAGACCCAGCCCAGGATGTGGATGTACACAGTGGAGGCTTAAACTGTTTTACTGACTAATAAAGTATATGAAAAGTACTAGGAAAGAAGCAATAGTACAAAGGAGATCAAAATGAGAATTAACAATGACACGGCCAAATATTCATGCAGCAACTTACTGATAGTTATAAAACAAATGATTAGATTGGTTTTTAGGGTTTTGGTTTGGTTGATAGTGTCAGTTGTTCAGAAACTCACCTTTCATTATTCTAACAAAAAGAGAAATGGAGTTCAAAGATTTTTCAACAGGGCAATTTTACACCAAAGCATTTTTACTACAGTGCTTTTTAAAGTTAATAAGTAACAAAGAAGATTAATAATTAGCAAGAAAATATGCCTGTTGAAAGCAAATTTATGGCCTAAAACATCAATCCTGCCAAACAAAAAGGTGAATTAAAACATTAAAAAAGTAAGAATGAAAGATACGAGCCTGGCTCATTAAAAAAAAATTTTATTGCATGTAAAAAGTACTACTTTCTAGTGTGGTTTGAATATTTGATAATAACTATATGTAACATAGTTGTTTACCTATAAATCATTTTTGCTGTAAGTGGCAAAGGGGTTCCCTGGTGGCACAGTGGTTGAGAGTCTGCCTGCCGATGCAGGGGACGCGGGTTCGTGCCCCGGTCCGGGAAGATCCCACATGCCGCGGAGCGGCTGGGCCCGTGAGCCATGGCCGCTGAGCCTGCGTGTCCGGAGCCTGTGCTCCGCAATGGGAGAGGCCACAACAGTGAGAGGCCCGCGTACCGCAAAAAAAAAAATTAAGTGGCAAAGAAAGCAACAGAATATATTTCTTATCAATGTGCACTATAAAATCATTTATTCAGCCTCCTCCTGTTCTATGATATTTTATTTTCTAGAGGAAGGTGTGTGGCAGGATGTGTGTAAGGGCGTTTAGAGCACTGACAGATGATGGTATGCGCTTAATCTCCTTGCAAACTGGGTATTTTTAAAAAGGTAAAGGGCCAGCTTGTTGATTTCTGCTTCTTTTGTGCTTGAAGTATGAGCATGGCAGCTTTATTTCTTAGGCGTTCACTACACAGCGGGAACAATCTTTCTAGACAAACACACTCTGAGTTAAGTTAAAAAAATCCTCTAATAAACAAACAAAACAGTCTGTTACTATTTGCAGTTAGTATGTTATCTTGTAAAAATAAAATCAAACAGGTCTCCGCTTGTCGAACAAATAGGGAGAGAGGATGATAACGGGTTTTGTTTGGTTTCTATCATTGTGGGCAAGGGAATGCTTCCTTTGTCCTCCAATTGACAACCAGTTTCCATAAACTCCCAACACCTACATACATTAGCAATGAACCTGGAGGGGTCAGATCTGCCAGTCTCTAGTGAGAACATCTGCATACAATAAAAGCTGTATAATCGAAAGGTCCCACACTGAGCCTACAGGTCAAACATTGTCTGCTGATGTGTTTTGTTTGGGCTGAATGGTGTTAAAAATTTTTTTTTTAATTTCTTGTCAACATTTTAAAATCATGTTGCATTCTCACTAAAAGGAACCAGGGCTCCTTGGAGAAACGGCTGATTCTAGAGTTGGGGCAGGATGAGCCTGGAGCATTTCGTTGTGCCCCACAGTAAAGAAGTACACAAGGAATGATAGGCACCTGTCAGACCAAGGAGCTGGGTCCAAGGAGCCTCAAATGGACAAACGTGTGACAATTTGAGAATCAAAAAGAATGACAGTGATGATTTGTAACACGGTGAATTTTTTAAAAATCCATAATTCACAGTGACACTAAAATCTGTGTGTACTGGGGGCAAGGGTGTGGGTGAAAAAGCTCTTTTTACAGAAAAATTATAACTAATGAATGTAGAAAGAATTGTTGAAATCACCATTTTACAATAACTCTTAGTATGATTGATTCAGGCAAGGATCATTGGGCGACAGTTGTTGGGGAGCAAGGCAGTCACACTGTTTCAAAGTATCACCCCACAGATTGCTTATTAATTATAAAGGGGAAAATGTTTCTTTACAATTGTGGAATATGACAGACCCATCTTAACCAAGAGATTAAAACTGAGAGCACCAATTACAGGACAAAATGATATCATGTACTTCCCGAAGAGAACTAGTGTGATGGACACAGCCTCATCCATGTGTATCCTTGCTGAAAACATTTACCCTGTATCAAATCATGTAGAAACAGTGAGACTTATGTTGAGGCACATTCTGCAAAGCAGTTGACCTGGACTCTTCAAAAATGTCAATACCATGAAAGACGGAAAAAAGAATTTAAAAGTTAGAGAACTGTTGGACAGCCACATGTAAATCAATGAAGTTAGAACACACCCTCTCACCATACACAAAAATAAACTCAAAATGGTTTTAAAGGCTTAAACATAAGACATGACATCATAAAACTCCTAGAAGAGAACATAGGCAAAACATTCTTTGACATAAATCGTACCAACATTTTCTTAGGTCAGTCTCCCAAGGCAATAGAAATAAAAACGAAAATAAACAAATGGGACCTAATCAAACTTATAAGCTTTTGCATAGCAAAGGAAACCATAAACAAAAAGAAAAGACAACTGACAGAATGGGAGAATGTTTGCAAACAATGTGACCGACAAGGGCTTATTTCCAAAATATATAAACAGCTCATACAACTCAACAACAAAAAAACAAACAACCCAATTGAAAAACGGGCATAAGACCTAAACAGACATTTCTCCAAAGAAGACATACAAATGGCCAACAGGCACATGAAAAGATGCTCAACACCGCTAATTATTAGAGAAATGCAAATCAAAACTACAATGAGGTACCACTTCACACCAGTCAGAATGGCCATCATTAAAAAGTCTACAAATAAAATGCTGGAGAGGGTGTGGAGAAAAGGGAACCCTCTTACACTGTTGGTGGGATGTAAGCTGGTGCAGCCACTGTGGCAAACAGTATGGAGGTTCCTCAGAAAACTAAAAATAGAATTACCATATGATCCAGCAATCCCACTTCTGGGCATATACCCAGACAAAACTATAATTCAAAAAGATACATGGACCCCTATGTTCATAGCAGCACTATTCACAACAGCCAAGACATGGAAACAACCTAAATGTCCATCGACAGATGAATGGTCCTACTGTACAGCACAGAGAACTATATTCAGTACCCTATGATAAACCATAATGGAAAAGAATATTTTAAAAATGTATATATATGTATAACGGAATCACTTTGCTGTACAGCAGTAATTAACACAACATTCTAAATCAACAGTACTTCAATTTAAAAAGAAGTTAGAATACTGTTTTAGATTGAAGAAGACGATAGAAACATGGCAATTAAATGCAATGTATGCTCACTGATTAGACCCTGGATTAAAATATACACATATACATATATATACACATATACATTATAATATATATAATAATAATATATTATTGAGACATTGGGACATTCTAGGAGATTCATGCTGCATACTTAGCAAAAAAGTGTGTGTGTGTGTGTGTGTGTGTGTGTGTGTGACAGAGACAGAGATAGAAAAGAAATGAAGCAGAATTCTGACATCAGAATTAACTAGATTACTGAATCTAGTTAAAGATATGTAGGTATTCATTGTATTATTCTTTCCTCTTGTGTGCATATATATTGAATTTTTTTCAAAACAAGAGTTATGGGGGAAAACCCAGGAGATTTTACACAAAATTTTGATCTCTGGCTTTAAAAAAAAGACTCTGAAAGTCTAGCCCCTTTGTAGCCTGTGAGCTGGGTGGGCAGTGGCCACCCACTTCCCACAAGACAGTCTCCAGTTTGCCCTAGTCTCCACTGCTCCATCTTGTCTTGCATTCAGCCCACTCCACTCATTTATGTTACCATTGTGATTCCCCACAGACTTTTGAGTTTGTAATCCCACATAAACCATAACAGAGAATGCTGCACATGGCTAAAACAAGTTACAGAAATATGTTACTAATCTACTATGTTTCAATAAGCCAATTAAGCAATACGAAGAAAAGGGACCTAGAAATGGCACAGCAAGATTAAATTGTTAAAGATGTCACAGGATTTCCCCTGGAGACGTCTACTGAGTTGGGAAATGCTATTCAACTAATACGGGGGAAATATTCCTTCAACTAATACTAGGGGAGACGAAGCCTCCAGAAATTATGAAAACTCTGCTTAGATTCTAATGCTAGGGAGCATTTACATGGTACTCTGCTAGCATTCCATGGAATGGGGCCTTGACACAAGAGCACGTGGTATTAAGCACTACATAAATGCTTTGAAAAACAGGGAACCTTGACAGTCCTGCTTCCCGCGGCACATTACCGTCACCAGGATGGTAATATGCCCAGCAGTGTTTCTGGTCTGATATTTTGAAACGGGGGAGACCACGTGAAGTGCTTCACCTCCACCTCCTCCCCTTGGAACCCCACCTGTCTGCCTTCCCACCTGTGCCTTTCTTTCTCCTTTCTCTACTGCTCCGCCTGTCTCCTCCTCTCTCCTTTGCTACTGCTCTTTTGGACCCTCTACTTTCCTGCCCTGGCATCCTTAAGGCTGCTTGACTGCTGTTCGGTGTTTGTCCCCAAAGCACCCTGCTACCCTCAGCAACGTCAGCAAAGCAATGCCAAACAGAGACATAAATCATGGCAATAAGGTGGGCCAGGTTCCAGCGGGCACTGGAGCTTTTGCCCAAGGTCACCCAACAGCTTTGAGCCGGATCAGAAACTGCAGTTCCTAACTGTGGCTCCTGTCCCCGAGCAGTCACACAGCCCACAGCCTCGCTGGAATTTTTTTTGTTTTTTTTCTGTACGCAGGCCTCTCACTGTCGTGGCCTCTCCCGTTGCGGAGCACAGGCTCCGGACGCGCAGGCTCAGCGGCCATGGCTCACGGGCCCAGCCGCTCTGCGGCATGTGGGATCTTCCCAGACCGGGGCACGAACCCGTGTCCCCTGTATCGGCAGGCGGACTCTCAACCACTGCGCCACCAGGGAAGCCCTCGCTGGAAGTTACTGAAAGTGAGGAGACCGTAGGAAAACAGGGACTGCGCTGAACATTCAGCAGGTTACTACTATTCATGTTTAATTACAGTCAAATGAGAGCATGTTTCTGGCACACAGTATACACTCAACATTCTCATCCTTCCATACCCCATGGACCTTTTTTTTTCATATTTGTCACTCAAAAGAGTCTTTTTACACATTTTTCCTAATCATCTCTCAATGAAATTTTAATTCCAAAAATATACTGTATATATGTATATTATATGTATATCTGTGCTTTATACAATAAAAATGTTGGGACCCAACTCCTAAGAACCAATTTTCTTCTTCTTGGGGGTGACACTGCTCTCACGAAGAATGAATGAACTTTATTGTAATGTTTATAGTAAAGTTTTAAATGGACCTTTTCCCCCATGCTTATCTCCACCTTTGTTGGTAGCAAACCATAACTTTGTGCCTGCTAAAATAATCTATAGAGTTAAGGAATAAGAATTGGAAAAAACTGATATTCCAGTAAGAACCCCAGGCTTCCACAAAAGCCATGAGTCTCAGCACTAAGGCCCTCTGGAGGCAAGGGAGGGATAAGCCCTGAGGACCAGTCTCTGGGAGACTTAAGAAAGAGTACAGCGTTTGGTGTACCACGATGGTTCTGAGGTGTGGGAGCAGCAGGGCATGGACATGGGGACGGACAGAACTGTGTCGGTATCCAGGTCACTAACCAGGAGGCCATGACAAGTCATCGACCATCCTACATCCATTAGTAAGAAGGGATAACAATACACACCTCCTAAGGTTTGTAAGCGTAGTTAGTGCATCCTAGGTAACAATCCTTGGCATTTCACCCAAGACCACTGAGTCACCAAATGGCAATATGATTCCATCTCCTTGTTGTTGCTCTTGCTTTTCTCATCTTATGGAAGGAGGATAGTCAAACTTTGACTGATGTTGGTCTGATCTACTCTAAGGCCCCTGTACCGTCTGCCTCGCTGCCCAACATCTGCCCAGGGAACCTCATAGCTGCTGGCTGGAATTCTTTGATTCCTCTTCCAATAGTTCTACCATTTGCATCCCACAGAGAGAAGGTTCAGTAGCATAGAGGCTTGGGACCTTAGTAATACAATGATTCTGGGTTGGTTGGCTTGTGTTTGTTTTGAACCACACAGTTCTTTTCTTGCTGGACACACAGATATTCCCCAAGGGGCTGGGTTCAATTACAGCCACCTGCTTTATGCAGAAGCAGTACCCACTTCTCGCCACAGGCCTGTGATGCCAGACTTCTTGATTTAAGATGATTTCCTTTCAGGGACTGTCTCTCTCTCTCTCTCTCTCTCTCTCTGTAACCTGGCTTCTGTCATGACCATGGCGCCTCCTATCCAAAATATCTTTATATGCCTGGGACTTCCTTGGTGGTCCTGTGGTTAAGAGTCCATGCTCCCAATGCAGGGGGCCCAGGTTCCATCCCTGGTCCAGGAACTAAGATCCCACATACCGCAACTAAGCACGCGTGCCGCAACTACTGAGCCCGCGCTCTAAAGCAGAGGTCCCCAACCTTTTCGGCACGAGGGACCGGTCTCGTGGAAGACATTGGGGTGTGGGGTGTTTCTGGTGGTAATGCTGGCGATGGGGGAGCGGCAGATGAAGCTTTGCTTGCTCGCCCACTGCTCATCGCCTGCTGTGCGGCCCTGTTCCTAGGGGTTGGGGACCCCTGCTCCAGAGCCTGCACGCCACAACTAGAGAAGCCCAAGCACCGCAACAAAGACCCAGTACAGCCAAAATTAATTAATTAATTAGGAAAATGTATCTTTATATGCTTGAACCCTAGTTATGGAAAAGGGTTGAACCCTCTCCTGAAGGGTTCATGGCTCACAACACAAATCAGATGTCGTACACCCCGCTAGAAGAAGTTCTAGGCCAATAGCTTTAAGACAGCTGTGGGTCCTGTTACATGAAGACAAAGAAGAGTGTGTGGAAAGAACCTAGCAACATTCCAAATAAAGAAGAGGTGGCCTAATCTCCTAACTGGTCCATGAACTGGTCTTTTAGTATGCTATAGTAGTTATTTTGGGTCATGGTCTAGGTTGGTAACTCAAGGTCATGGCTCCAGGAATTCTCTCCCTCCATTAGCATACAAATATACGTATTTCTCCATATTAAAAACAACTTCAAAAACTCTCTCTTGATGCCACATTCTTCCAAGCACACACTGCCCCATTTCTTGGCTTCCTTTTATAATAAAATTCCTCAGAAGAGTTGCCTTTATCACTGTCTTCATTTTGCTCTTCTCATCCTCTCTTGAACCCTCTCTGATGAAGCTTTCATCCCTACCACTCTACTCAAATAGCTCTCATTAAGGTCTCAAATGACCCTCATATTTTCAAAGCCAATGGCTAATTCTAAGCCTGTACTAAAGGTGACCTTTGACACCATTGAGCAACCCCCTCATTCTCGAAACATTTTCTTCCCTCAGCTTTTTTTTTTTTTTTTTTTTTTTTTTGCCACACCACACGGCTCACGGGATCTTAGTTCCCAGACCAGGGATCGAACCTGGGCCTCCTGCAGTGGAAGTGCGGAGTCCTAACCACTGAACCATCAGGGAATTCCCTTCTCTCAGCTTTTAAGAACATTGCTCTCGGGATTTTCCTGCCTTGAAGATCACCCCTTCTTACCTCTTTTGCTGGTTCCTTAGCTTCCTGACCTCCAGATGCTGGAGCTCCAGGGCTCAATCTTTGGTACTTGTCTCTCCATTCCCCATGGTGGTAACTCCAACCCGGACTTTTCCCTGAATGCCAGACTTGTGCATTTAATTGCCCACTTTACAGTGGGTTTACACCTCAAATATAACATATCCAAAACAGAACTTTTGACTTCCTTTCCCCCAGATTTGCACCTGGGTCTCCCTATCACAGTGAATGATCTCTTCATTCTTCCAGGTACTCAATTGAAGAACTTTGGAGTCATTCGTGATTCCTCATCCAACCATCGGATTCCTATGTGCTCTTCTCTCAGAATAAATCTTGAATTTGACCACCTCCACTGCTGCCCCTCTGACCCAAACCCCATCACCTCACACCTGGATCACATCAGCAGTCTTCTAAAAGACCTTCCTGCTCATGAAGCTGGAGTAACCAGCAGCTAGAGGAACGCTTCTAGGGTATAAGTCATGCCAGGGCACCCCTCTGCTCAAAACCCTCTGCTGGCTCCCATCTCATTCAAAGTAAAATCCACAGTCCCTACCATGGCCCACAGGGCCCTCATATCTAACCCCCTCATCTCTCTAACTTCATCTCCTATGGCTCTCTTTCTCACTTCCCCTGCTCCAGACACACTCATCTCTTTGCTCCTCCCAGAACACACTAGAACACACCTAGAACACCTCACTTGATCTTGCCTTGGGGCCTCTTACTCTTCCCCTTGCTTGGAATGCTTTCCCCCTAAATGGCTGCAAGAGTCACTCCTTCACATTTCTGCTGGAATGTCTTCAAATGTCATTCATCAGGAAGGCTCTTCCTAACCACTCTATATAAAAAAGCTAGCCCCTCCATCACCTCTACCCCCTTATCCTGCTTCATTTTCACCACTTGACATATAATCATTTGTTTACTGTTAGTCTCTCCTTATTTGTGAGGACAGGAGCCTAGAACAGTGCCTGGTACATGGCAGGAGTTCTGTAAAAACTTGCCAAATGCACACATGTCAACTATCTTACACAGAGGTGTCTCATCAGAAACACTGACTGAAAATATTGACTTCTTTCTTTTTTTTCCACAATGGAAAGTGAGCTTGAGAAAGGGTAGGATAGTTGCTTTGAGCTCAGGTATGGCAGTATAATTTTATTACTGTCACTAGAACGGTACTTAATGTTCTTAAAGTAGAGTACAAGCTGACTAACTTTAACTGGAGCAATTGTTTATTTTTCTAAAAGCCTGGAAAAAATAAGATTCAAATGAAAACATTAAAGGGTTGACTATAGCAGGACCTCTTGGTGAAGAGCGAATTACATTTAGTTTAGGGAGCAGTTTATTAGCACAAATACTGAATTTATCTCATAAAAATGTGTCACACTTTTTCCCCCAAATGGCATGAAGTAATGTTATTTGAAAAGTGTTTCAATTTTTCAGAAAAAATGTTTTCTAAAAATATTAGCAAAATAGGTTTCTTGATAATAATTATTATCTTTAAAATCATTTACCAATGTATAGTTACATCTTCATATATGCTTTCACATCAAGAACGAGAAACACTGTAGATGTGGTGCCTTAATAATTATGCAATTGACTGCTGGACAATTCACTCCCATGATCTTATCTGCTTAATGGAAACAACTGTAATTTTTAAAAGAGTCTGACAGCAACTATTGGGAGTTGCTTTAAATCATTAAATAAATGGTTTAAAAAACATACAAGCAATTCTCTGAGGACAGATACATGCAAAATTCTATTATAACTTAATAGACTTCCCTGGTGGCACAGTGGTTAAGAATCCACCTGTCAATGCAGGGGACACAGGTTCGATCCCCGGTCCAGGAAGATCCCACATGCCGCGGAGCAACTAAGCCCGTGTGCCACAGCTACTGAGTCCACGTGCCACAGCTACTGAAGCCCATGCACTCTAGGGCCTGCATTCTGCAACTACGGAGCCCTCATGCTGCAACTACTGAAGTCTGCTCGCCTAGAGCCCGCACTCTGCAACAAGAGAAGCCACAGCAATGAGAAGCCCGTGCACCATGACGAAGAGTAGCCCCTGCTTGCTGTAACTAGAGAAAGCTCGTGTGCAGCAACGAAGACCCAATGCAGCCAAAAAAAAAAAAAAAAAAAAAAAAAAATCCAAGGGACCATTCAGTTGTTTTGTGGTATTAGTATTTCGTTGTATCAGATAGATCCTATAAGTAGGACATCACCTGATCTGGGGAGTCTCTTTGTTCGCAGACATAGTACTAACTTTCATGAAATTTAGGCTGCACAAAACAGCTGATGTCTTCATTTTCATCAATGGATAGTGAAATGAGAAAAATAAGGGCAATGATCCCTCTCTCTCTCTCTCTCTCTCTCTCTCTCACACACACACCCCTACACTCATACACTCTCACACACCTGAGAAATGTATATATAGAGAGATGTTGTTTTAGTTGTCAACTACTCTCTCAGGAAGACTGCTTTTTTCCTAAAATTGGGTCTTTCCTAGTTTTTCTAAAATATTAAAACGTCCTTTCATTTATGAAGTGATGATGATAACCCAGCCTCTTAAAATGCCGACCAATCTGTAAACAAAAAAAATTTTTTTTGGAAATTTTATTGATCCATGAAATTCAAAAGTCTGCAAATGATAACTTTCTAATAAAAAATCTTGGCTGGCTTCCCTCTTTTCACGTGAAAGCCAGACTCCTCAGCCTGGCATTCAAAGCCTTCTACGTCTGGTCTTCATCTACCTTTCTTGCTTTCCTTATCATAATAAGAGCAGTCTGGGCCTCAGCCCTTGCTTGTTCTCACCTGCTAAGGTCACTGAGGTACCTTCAGCCTCAGTCTTCCTAGTTCTTGACCTTAGCAGGGGTCATTAACAGCCCCAGTTCTGTGAGGGGTGTGCAAGGAAATTCCTAGGAACTCACACTCACTGAGCCCCTGAGCCCGTGAACCTGGGCCCATGGAACTGTGCTTGGTTCCGGTTTAGTATTCCCCTTCCATGGGCCCTAGAGCTCTGCCTTGAATGCAGCTCAGATGGGGCCCTAAAACACTAGCCTAGACCTCAGCAGTTTCCTGTTCTCAGGGACAACAACATGTCCCCAAGGCAGGCTCCAAACCCCAAAGGCCACCTGGGACCAAGGTGAAGCTATGTGCTAATCATCACTTATCCCAGGGCCAGACCTGTTTTCCAAGAAATTCCTCACACCCCCTCCTAATGCACGCTGGCTTCCTTTCCTTCTCTTTTCTCCCAGGCCTATTAGCCCAGCAGGCATCTAGGCTAAGACTTTGGGGTTATTACCTGTGTTCCTTCAATATACTGTTTTCCACTTATGCACCTCTTTTTTCCCTAGGAGAGACTGTCTGCCCTGAATGCCTTATCTCTTATTCCATGTCTCCCTAAACATTTCAAAGTCTAGTTCAAGCAAGCCTCCAAACACTTTATTTAGAGGGTTCATGACAGGCATGGGGAGACAAGGTGAATGACAGAGGCCCTGCCCATTAGGAACCCAGTGTATTGGGTGTAAGAGCTGAGGGGAAATTCATCTTCCACCGGTTAAGCATCTGAAAGACAGGATGTACAACTTCACATAAACATTGTTTTAGGTACAATGGAGCTCCATAAATATTTACTGAATAAGTAAGTGGAGAAAGTATGACTTCATTTAACAAACCCTCAATTCATTTATCCAGCAAATATTTAAGCACCCATTATGTGTTAGGAATATCACAGAATTCTGAAAAGTTAGGGCTTGAAGGGACAGGCTCTACTGATAATCTAGTCCCATCACCTGATACAGATCAGGGGCATCTCAGCTGTGCACTTGATTTTGGAGAATGGAGTGCTGTGTGCTCTGTACTCAGGCTCCTGTGCACTCAACTGTATCCTTCAGAGGACATCAATATTCAGTTACTCATGAGAACACATCTGACTTCCTAATTTATTGGCAACATCTACCCTTCCTAAGAGTTTATTTTGTTAACATCTTTTTTTCAATCCAACAATAACATTTATTGGTATTACATGCCAAGTGGTTGATACAGAGATCTAGAGGCAAGGTCCCCATCCTGGGGGAACTGAAGTAATTCAGGGACTAAACTCGTAAACACCGTATTGCTAAAGAATGGTGAGAGGTTTCAGAGAGGCGCTCGCAGGTGACCTTCAGAATCAGAAAAAGAGTATCTCTCCACTAGAAACAGACTGGCTTTTCTTTGGAGTAAATGGGCCCTTTGAAATACAATTATCACCTTCTCCACTAGGGAAAGCCTGAGAAAGTGAAAAACATCCATGGGCGCCAGAGAAACAGTGAGACCCTCTCTCTCCCTGTGTAGAGAGTGGGGAGGGCAGGGCAACCAGGCGGTGGGATGGGCAAACACTGCTTGTCTCGCTCTTTCCTAGGGGAGTACTTCACAGGGGCTTTGGAAGTGTCTTCTCAGAATTGACAACAACCAGTTGGTAAAGAATGTCCTAGACCCAAATAAAGAAAGTCGTCCCCACCCGTTTTAATTTATCCAGAGCCCTCCACTTCCCATTTGGGTCCTCATCCAGAGATAACCCCACACACGCAATTCATGGGGAGAAGAAGACTTTTAGAGAGGCCTGGAGCAAATGGAGAAGCAAAGGTGAGAGAAAATCCCCTGGATGTTCCATTGAGCTCGCACGAGGTTGCTCTTTCCTTGTTGGATAGGTAGTTGTACTTGTCAGAACACAGAGGCCCTAACTGTTTAAAACCAACCCCTACGGAGAAAGTTAATCTGTTGAAAGTTAACCCACACTGCATTCATTACAGGACGCATTCTACGTAGGGTAGGATTTGGGTTTCATTGTCACAGAAATTCAGAAAAGAAGGAAAAGATACTTTCCTTCTTCATTTCCATTCCAGGAAAAAAATACTTTCAGCTTATAATAAACAACTCCCCTCCCCCCCCCATGTCATGGTCTCCAAGAGTTAACTGATGAACATTTTTAAAGCAATCATTTCACTTTTTTGAGAAAAATCCTTCTTCTAGAGACAAGACGTTATAAAGGTCAGCCGTAGATAGATGTGAGGCATAATGAAAACCTGTCAGCTTTCTAGCTGTTTGAAAACAGGTGAATGATTAATTCTCTTCATGGACTCAAAACATCAACAGAAGCTAGTCTAGAAGTTTAAAAATCATGGAAAGTTCCTGTACTATAAAAGTTGATGGCTTTTCATGAACCAGATCTACAGGTGACATGGGAAAGAAGCCACTGGGAAGAAAAATAAAATATTCCACAGCAAGTCTGAAAGTGAATACCATCGTTCCCTGCACTTAACGTCTCCACTTTATAATTCATTATATAATTGGTGACTCACGCACAGATGTCCCATTTGTGTCACTGAGGACAGAAGTCCGTGAAGGAAGGAGATGCGGCCACATCTCAAGGCATTTATTTCACATAACACGACTCACTTTAATTTTGTTAGTCCATGAAACTTCACTTTAAAGAATCCATTACCAGGACTTCCCTGGTGGCTCAGTGGTTAAGAATCTGCCTGCCAATGCAGGGGACAGGGGTTCGATCCCTGGTCTGGGAAGATCCCACATGCAGCAGAGCAACTAAGCCCGAGCGCCACAGCTACTGAGCCTGCGCTCTAGAGCCCGCGAGCCACAACTACTGAAGCCTGAGTGCCTAGAGCCGGTACCCCACAACAAGAGAAGCCACTGCAAGGAGAAGCCCGTGCATCTCAACGAAGAGTAGCCCCTAGAGGGGTGGGATAGGGAGGGTGGGAGGGATACACAAGAGGGAGGGGATATGGGGATATGGGGATATATGTATGCATATAGCTGATCCACTTCAAATACAAAATTGTAAAGCAATTATACTCCAGTAAAGATGTTAAAAAAAAAAAAAGAAGAGTAGCCCCCGCCGCAACTAGAGAAAGTGTGCACTCAGCAATGGAGACCCAACACAGCCTAAATAAATTAATTTTAAAAAAATTCATTACCTTGAGCATGTGGATTTCTCGAAGGGCGATTTTCTTTATGACAGGGTCATCTTCTGATTCCAGAAACCTCTTGATGGCCACAATCTGACCCGTGTCCCTGTTTCTGCATTTGAAAACAACTCCATAGGATCCTTCGCCAATTTTCCCAATTTTTTCATACTTCTCCATCACAGAAGAATAAATCTTCTTTAAACGGATCTTCACATAGTTTGAAAATGTCGCTTATAAAATCTTGGCTTGAACGCACTGCACTAGAGCTTCACTCAGCGATGGGTCTTTGTCAAGGACCTAGAACAGAAGACGGCACTCGTTACAGAATTAGGAACCGACCCATTCCCTTAAAGCCTCGCCCCTCAGCCGTGGCCACTTGACCAAGGGTGACAGCCTGGAGTCAGCTGCCTTTGATAACTCAAGTTTAATCGTCTGTTATATACCCTGCAAGTTAAAATGTAACCCGTCATCCTAAAACGAACTGAGTTGTAAGACAATCTATCTTTTTAATGGTAAATTCATCCGATCTAAGACACATGAGCTGGCTGGAGGACCGGGAAGGGTAAGGGCTTCCCCGGTTCTAATATCGGGTTTCATTTCCCTTCGCGGGCGGCGGCGGCGAGGCCCCGCCGGAGGGGAGAGCCCTGCGAGGCGCGCGCTCCGCGCCTCCTGAGGCGGGCCCGGAGCTCTGTGGGAAGCAGGGACGCGCCGTCCCGCCGCTGGGCGGGGCCACCTCTCCCGCCCCGCCGCTGCTGCGCGGTCGCGGGGAAACCCGCCAGCGTCGCCCCGGCTTCCCACCCGCGCCCCAGCCCCCGCCGCGCAGCCTCGAGCGGCGCCACGTGGCGGCCCGGCCCGCGCCTCCCTCCCCGCCCAGGACTCACGGCGCCGCAGCTGTCGGGCCGGCTAGCTCCTGCCTCGCCGACTCGCCCGCCCAGCTCGGTCGCGGCCGGGCTGATCCCTATGGGAACCGCCCCCCGCTCCGGCCTGGCCAGGGCGGGGCCGCAGCGCCCCGGCCTCCCTCCCGGACCCGGTCGCCGTCCTTGCTGCGGCGAAAGGCCCTGGTGGGCTGCCTCGGAGCCCGGGAGAAGCTGTTCTGGAAGTGGGCCCGGGTCCCTGCACGTCCCTCTGCCGGGGAGAGGAGGCCTGCAAGATTGCAAACTCCAGCAGGTCGTGGAAGACGCAGCTCTGGCAGAGTCTGCCGGGAAGACGCCTGCGCTAGGAGCCCCTCACCCCACGCAGCCTGTACCACACCGTGTGATAACTGTGATTACTCCCCTGTATTCTCCGCGAGACTGTGAATGCCTTGAGGGCAGCTTCTGTGTCTCTCCTGGTCAGTGCTGTAGCAGCCAGTAATGAATGAATGAGAGAAAGGGGGAGAGGAAAAGAGGAAGTATGATGACAGTACGATGACTGAAATTGGTTAGAGTCTGCACGTACCCCCACTAGCTTGGGAGTTGGGGTGGGGTGGGGCGGTGCTTGACCATTGACTTCCACTAGAGCTGGGCTTATAATGTGGGAGATGGAGGCTTACAGAGCCTGCCCTATCTTACGTTCCTTATTTACATCCTTCTCCCGGCTGGCTCCTACTCGCTCAGGTCGAACGGAGCACAATGATGGAAAATTAACGGACTTGGAGGAAATCACGAAATAGGGTAATTCGCCACTGGGCAGATTGCCTCAGTACTTTATCATCTATCCCATTCCATATGCCCAGCATTGAGATGGGTGTTGCCTGGAAGCCATAGCTGAGGAGAGAAAATTTGCATACTGCCTACTAAACGGGGACCAATCCTGTGCCAAGCAGCGTGCCACTAAATGTAAATCAGGATAGGGTTCAGGAAGGAGCTGGAGCTGGGAGGAGAGAGATTGGTGGCTGCCTTGAAAATGGAGTGGCATATAGATGGAGTCCAGGGATGGGCTGGAGGTGAACCTCCCAAAAATGGTTTGCAAATGGCGACCATTGATGTGTTTTCTGTCTCTATAGTTATGCCTCTTCCAGTATGTCATATAAATGGAATTATACATTATGTAGCCTTTTGAGGCTAATCTTCTTTCACTTAGTATTAATATATTTGAGATTCATCCATATTGTTGCATTTATCAGTAGTTCATTCCTTTTTATTACTGAGTACTATTCCATTGTATGGATATTGTTTATCCACTCCCAGCTGAAGAACATTTGAGTTGTTTCCAGTTTTGGTGATTATAAACCAAGCCACTGTAAATATTCATGAATGGTCTTTTGTGTGAACATATGTTTTCATTTCTCTTGGGAAAACAATACCTAGGAGTACTGCTGGGTCATATGTTAAGTATGTGTTACTGTAAGTGACTGCCAAAATGTTTTCCAAAGTGACTGTACCATTTTACATTCCTGCCAGCAATGTTCCAATTTCTGCCTCTTTGCCAACACTTGGTATTCAGTTCTTTTGACTCAGTCATTCTAAAAGGTGGGTAATGGTCTCTTGTGGTTTTAATTTGCATTCCCCTAATGACTAACATTGAGCAGTTTTTCATATGCTGATTTGCGTTTTCTTACTTACAAGTTCTAGAAGGTTTTTGTAAATTCCTTGAGCTTTTCTATGTAGACAGTCATCTACAAATAGGGACAGTTTTAGTTTTTCCTAACTGGTATGCCTTTTCTTTCTTTTTCTTGCCTTATTGCACTTGGTATGTCCGTCCTCCAGTGTAATATCAAATAGAAGTGGTGAGAGCAGACATCCTTATTACTGATCTTAGGAGGAAAACATTCAATCTTGCAACACTAGGTATCCTGCACTAACTAGATTTCTTTGTAGAGGTTGTGGTAGGCAGTCTCTAAGATGGCCCTTAATGATCCCTGACTCATGGTATTCATGCCCTTGTATACTCCCCTTGTATATTCAGTGTAGGCTTGACCTACTGACTTGCTTCTAAGGAATAAAATATGTTTAAAGTAATGGAATATCACTTTTGAGATTAGGTTACAAAGAGACTGTGATTTCTGCCTTGAGTACTCTCTTGTACTCTCTTGCTCACTGCCTCTGAGGGAATGCAGATGCCATGTTGTGAGCTGCCCTATGGCAAGGAATTGAGGCGACCAACAGCCAAGAAGAACATAGTCACTCAATGCAGTATTCTGTGAGGAACTGAATGCTGCCAACAATCTTGTGAGTGAGCTTGGAAGTGGATCTCCCTACCACCACCCCTGCTCCTGCTCCAGTGAGTCTCCAGATGAGCTCGTAGCCCCAGCTGACAACATAAGTTCACTTTTGTAAGAGACCTTGATTCGGAGGCTCCTAGCTAAGTCATACCTAGATTCCCAGCTTCCAGAGACTGTGAGATAATCATTGTTTGACATTTATGCTTTGGGGCTGTTACACAGCAATATAGAACTAACACAGAAGCTGTTTATTAGATTGAGAACGTTCTTTTTTTAATATTTATTTTTTGACTGCGTCGGGTCTTAGTTGTGGCATGCGGGGTCTTCCCTGAGGCGTGCAGGATCCTTTGTTGTGGCGCGGGCTCTTCGTTGTGGCACACACAGCCTTCTCTCTACTTGTGGCGTGCAGGTTTTCTCTCTCTAGTTGTGGAACGCAGGCTCCAGGGCGCATGGGCTCTGTAGTTGCGGTGTGCAGGCTCCTGAGCATGTGGGCTCTGTAGTTTGTGGCACACGGGCTCTCTCGTTGAGGCGTGAGAGCTCAGTAGTTGTGGCGCGTGGGCTTAGCTGCCCCGCATCATGTGGGATCTTACTTCCCCAACCAGGGATCGAACCCGTGTCCCCTGCATTGGAAGGCAGGTTCTTTACCACTGGACCACCAAGGAAGTCCAGAGAAAGTTCTTTTTAATTGCAATTTGCTGAAAGGTGTTTTTTTGTTTTGTTTTGTTTTTAATAATGAATGGATGGAGAATTTTGTCAAATACTTTTCTGCATCTATTGAAATAATGACTTTTCTTGTTTAGTCTGTTGATATAGTGAATTACTGTGATTGATTTTAAAATGTTGAACCAACCTTACATTCCTGGGATAAAACCAGTTTGGTTATGGTGTTCTATCATTTTGATACACTGCTGGAGTTTATTAATAATATTTTATTAAGGATTTTTACATTGTTTCTGAGAGATATTAATAGTTTAATTTTCATGACTTTGTCTGGTTTGGGTATCAAGGTAATGCTGATCTCATAAAATGAGTTGGCAAGTGTTTCCTTCTCCTTTATCTTCTGGAGAAGTTTATATTAAATTGTTATTATTTATTCCTTAAATGTTTGGTAAAATATGCCAGTAGAGCCATCTGGAATTTTCATTTTTGAAATGTTTTTAATTACAAATTCTACTTCTTTATTATATAAAATATAGGACTATTCAGGGTATCTATTTCTTTTTTTTTTTTTTTTTTTTGGGCGGGGGTACACAGGCCTCTCACTGTTGCGGCCTCTCCCATTGCGGAGCACAAGCTCCGGACGCGCAGGCTCAGCGGCCATGGCTCACGGGCCCAGCCGCTCCACGGCATGTGGGATCTTCCCTGACTGGGGCACGAACCTGCGTCCCCTGCATCGGCAGGCGGTCTCTCGACCACTGCGCCACCATCTGTCATTTTTGATGTTAGTAATTTGGGGGGTTTTTTCCTTCTTTTTCCTGATCAGTTTGACTAAGGCTTACCAATTTTGTTGATTTTTTAAAAGAAACAGCTTTTGACTTAATTGATTTCCTCTGTGGTTTTTCAATTTCACTGATTTCATCTCTATTATTTTCTTCCTTCACCTTGCTTTGCTTTTAGCTACTTTTTCTAGTTTTTTAAGATGAAATCTTAAACCATTAATTTTATTTTATTATTATTTTTTAAGTATTTATTTGGCTGTGCCAGGTCTTAGTTGCGGCACGCGGGATCTTCATAGCCGCGTGTGGGATCTTCATGCGACATGCGAGATATTTAGTTGTGGCATGCAGGATCTTTTAGTTGCGGTATGCGGACTCTTAGTTGTGGCAGGTGGGGTCTAGTTCCCTGACCAGGGATCGAACCTGGGCCCCCTGCATTGGGAGCGTGGTGCCTTAACCACTGGACCACCAGGGAAGTCCCAGAGATCATTAATTTTAGATCTTTCTTCTTTGCTAATATAAGCCTTTAATGCCATAAAATTTCCTCTAAGTACGACTTTAAATGCATCCCAGACATCTTGATATGTTGTACTTTCATTTTCATTCTGCTCAGAATATTTTATAATTTCCTTCATGACTTCCTATTTGAACCATGGGCTATTCTGAACTGTGCTGTTTTAATTTCCAACTTTTTTAAAACAGATTTTCCAGATATCTTTCTGCTATCAATTTCTAGTTTAATTCCATTGCTTTCAGAGAAATCCCTTTGTGTGATTTAATTTCTTTCAAACGTGTTGAGGTTTGTTTTATGGCCCAGGGTATGGTCTATGTCGGTGAATGTTTCTCTTTGACAATTAAAAAATTATTTGTAAATGAGGTAGGAAAGTCAATATGAATTTCTCCAGAGCTACCTTGTCTGAAGTTCATTCCAGGTTAAAGTTAGTCTGGAAAACTAACTTCATGGACGTCACAGGCTTCAGTACCCAAGCAGCCTGGAGCTGTGCCAAGCCCAATAGGGAAGCAGCGAGCAAGCGCACAGTCATTTAAGCCTAACTAAGCAATGAGCCAGAGAGCTGGTGGCACCTGCAGTTGTACCAGTCGTATTTGGAGGAAGTTGGAGCAAAATACGAGAGAACAACTTTGAAAGGGAGACAAACAGTTGACGTCACCACTTGGCCCCAAACAGAGAGAATGCTATGGCCTCTACGCTGTCAAAATGCAGTCAGCCCTTTCAGCTGGCACGACTGGAACTGGCTTTGATATCAAAGAATTGTAACTCCCAGGAAGCAGAGTTCCTGGGAGGGTGAGAAATGGTCTGATATGTGGGTTCTTTTTCTCAAGCAAGCGCAAAGAACAGTGAAACAATGTTATGATTTTCTACTTGGAGCGATCTTTGATTTGCACCTCTGCATAATTAGAGAGAATACTTCAGTGCCCCTGGATAACACAAACAGCACTGTGGTATTTTAATCATTTAAGAAAGCAATAAACATTCAGTAGAGTAACACATGGTAAGAGAAAGAGCCTGGGATTTGGAGTCAGAAGACCAGCACTTCTACCTTCTTACTGGTGTTTGATTTTGTGCAAGATAGTGACTATTGGCCAACCAACAACAGCAATAATTATTTAACTAGTGCTTACTTCGTGGCAGGCGTTAAGCTAAGAATATTTTATGTATGAGCCTTACAACAACCCTAGGAGATGGGCATCAATATTATCCTGGGTTTCAGATGAGGAAAGTGAGTTTTAGAATGGATAAGTCACGTGTCTAAGGACACAAAACTAGCGAGTTGTGAAGTGGGGACAGGAATGAGGGCAGTCTGACTACAGACCCTTTGCTCCTAGCCCGTTTGCTAGAACTACCTAACACAGTAGAAGTGGTTGTCAGGATTCTTGAGTTAATGTATAGGACATTGGGAGTTGACCAAAAGTACATATTACACGCAATGTAGTACCCTCCTTTTTTTAAGTTGCCAGGAAGGTAAGTCTTGTCATTACGCTTCCTTATCACAGTGGCTCAGCAAATTCCTCTGTGTGCAGTTCCCAACTCTGAAAAGCAAAGTTCCGTGAGGTTGGGCAGAATCCTGGGGCCTCATCTGAGTGCTTAAACCAGGGCAATGGTTCAAGCTTCCCCGCCACCCCCTATTATGCTTCCTGTAAGGAAAAGTGAGCTTAGTCACTGTGATCTTAAAATGACGCTATACAGCCGCTTGAGGAAATACTTGAATTTACTTTCTCTGCTTTAAGTGGATTTAGAAATTGTTTCCAGGGCACATACAGAAAAGAGTTCATAACTACCCTTTAGGGGTACTTACGTTTCAGGCTCAATATCTATATTATCTCTAATCTTTATAACAATCTTATGTGGTTGGATTTGTTCACTGGATTTGTTCACGTCAATACTTTTTTAGCATCTTCAGATTTTAAAACAACCACCCGGTACTTTTGCCAACGAACCCAAATACTGTGAGGGCTCAGCAAGATTAACACGAAACCCCGGAGGGTTTATGTGGTTGGCCCTGGGCCACCAGTGTGTGAGACAATGTACACGGTGATCCTTCTTCAGGAGACAAGTCTCCAGATCTCATGGTGTGCATCTCTGCCACTCTGGACAGATGATTGCTAACCTCACTTAATTGTAGACAGTCTATGTACATTTCTGGGCTTGTATGATTTTTGAATCATTACATTCTAGGGAAAAGGTAAATGTCAAAAAAAATTTATGAGACAATAAATAAGAAAGAACATAAATTACTTCGTGAACTTCAGCTTAAAGCCATGGCACAGAAATAGCTGTTTGGAAAGCAGACTTCTGCTAGGTGCTGACCTGGGTCAGATACCACGCTGGGCTCTGGAGGCTGAGAAGAGACTTTCCGGAGACCAAGCACTGTGTCATCATGCACAGCCCGCTCTCCTGCCTCCCCTCCCAGTGAGTGTCTTCCCTGGAGGAAGTGAGATAGACCTTGGAGGGCTGGAATTCACATTGTACTTTTTGCTTCTCAAAACACTTCACTAGGTTCTGTGAAGGAGAGAGGGCACATTTGGCATTTGAGGAAACAGCTACCAAAAATCTAAATGACTTTTTAGGAGTCAAAAAACCAAATTTTGTAGATTAATCCTTTGTCAGCATGGACATATATACACTACCAAATGTAAACTAGATAGCTAGTGGGAAGCAGCCGCATAGCACAGGGAGATCTGCTCAGTGATTTGTGACCACCTAGAGGGGTGGGATAGGGAGGGTGGGAGGGAGACGCAAGAGGGAGGGGATATGGGGATATATGTATACATATAGCTGATTCACTTTGTTATAAAGCAGAAACTAACACACCATTGTAAAGCAATTATACTCCAATAAAGATGTTAAAAAAAAAATTTGTCCTAGGCAACAAACAGGGCTAGAACCTGTGTCTCAATTCTGAGTTGTATTCTTTCCACCTGTTGTACCACACTGTGGCTTTAAATTAAATAGCTCTAATTACATGGTTAAAGAAGTGTAAATCTGCCTTAAGAAAACCCAGTTATCAGGGCTTGCCTGGTGGTGCAGTGGTTGAGAATCCGCCTAACGATGCAGGGGACACGGGTTCGTGCCCTGGTCCGGGAAGATCCCACATGCCGCGGGGTGGCTAGGCCCGTGAGCCATGGCCGCTGAGCCTGTGCTCCGCAACGGGAGAGGCCACAACAGTGACAGGCCCGCATACCGCAAAAAATAAAAAAGAAAGAACAATTTACTTGGGGCTTCCCTGGTGGCGCAGTGGTTGAGAGTCCTCCTGCCGATGCAGGGGACACGGGTTCGTGCCCCGGTCCGGGAAGATCCCACATGCCGCGGAGTGGCTGGGCCCGTGAGCCATGGCCGCTGAGCCTGCGCGTCCGGAGCCTGTGCTCCGCAACGGGAGAGGCCACAACAGTGAGAGGCCCGTGTACAGCGGAAAAAAAAAAAAGAAAACCCAGTATCAAAACAAATATTCACGTGTGTGACAAGGTGGAGGAGGAGGGCAGGAAGTAGAAATTATTTGCATTTTAAAAATATTCTTTACTTAAAGAATAATATTTTTGGCACCCACCCTAGATACATTTCACATTGAATTTTTAGGCGTCCATTGATCCAAAAGATCTAAATAGTTTCATAAAGTCATCTTTAAGCTGCATGCATGCCAAGGATTAAATGAAGATCATAGTTACCACCACATGGGAAATCCTGTTCTTGTAAATAGCTTTCATAAGAATGGCTCATTGTCAAATATTAGTAGTGAGATATTATTGTGAAGCATCTAAAGTGAATCCACATGTAGGTCCCTGTAAAAAATACGAATTTAAACAATATTCCCGCTAAATGATAAGAAATCCTTCACCAGCAACATATTTCTTTTTCTACAATATCATCTCACCTGAGGTTTCCATTAAGAGGATGAACTCTGGAGCCAGACTGCCTGGGATCAAATCCAGCTCTGCTCTGAACCATCTGTGAGGCAAGTTACTCAACTTCCTTAGGCTTCATTTGTTCCATCTGCAACCTAGAAATCAGCTACCTCTTAAAGTTGTGAACATAAATGAGTGCTCTAATCATGTTAGCTTTAATTGTTATTATTGTTATGATACTAATGATCTCTGTATACTGTTTTCTTTTCAGGTGGGAATTTCATTTACACTAAAATGTATTTAATACTTTACTGACAACATATGTACATTTATAGATTCACTTAACACCTATCAATCAAGGAAAAACATCTTTTTCGTCACTCAGAGAACTAAGAAACACTCCCAGGGTTTCTACTCAGGAAGCCAGCACTTTCCACTGGCAGAGCACACTCTTCCCACCACATCATGCTTCCCATGGGATGATCTCTAAGAAAGGAGACAGCATGTGATGGAGGACGAACCAGACCTGGGTTCATCTCTGGGGTATATGCTTTTTTGGTTGTGTGAAACCAGGAAAATTCGTGTATTGGTCTGGGATTTTTTTGTTTGTTTTTTTAAAGGATTAACCTTTCTAGGGACTTCCCTGGTGGCTCAGTGGTTAAAAATCCACCTGCCAATGCAGGGGACACGGGTTCGAGGTCTGGTCTGGGAAGATCACACATGCCGCAGAGCAACTAAGCCCGTGTGCCACAACTACTGAGCCTGCGCTCCAGAGCCCGTGCGAACCACAACTACTGAGCCTGTGTGCCACAACTACTGAAGCCCACACGCCTAGAGCCGGCGCTCCGCAACAAGAGAAGCCACTGCAATGAGAAGCCTGCGCACCGCAACAAAGAGGAGCCCACGCTTGCCACAACTAGGGAAAGCCCGTGCACAGCAACGAAGACCCAAAGCAGCCAAAAATAAATAAATAATTTTTTAAAAAGTTTTTAAAAAATTAACCTTTCTAATTTGAGATAATTCTAGATTCACGTAGAGATCTCATAAACTTTTTTTTCCCGTTTCCTCCAATGATAACATTTTGCAAAACTATAGTACAGTATCACAACTGGGTGATATCACATTGATAAAGTCAAGCTACAGAACAGTTCTGTCACTACAAGTATCCTTCATGTTGCCATTTCCTCCATCGCTGACACCTGTTGGTGAATAAATTTTTCTGTGGGCATATGTGTTCATTTCTTTTGGGTACATATTGAGAATTGGAACGGCTGGATTGTATGGTAAATGTATGTTTAAGTTTCTGAGGTACTGCCATATGTTTTTTCAAAATGGCCATACCATTTGGCATTCCCATCAGAAATATGTGAGAGTTCCAGTTGCTCCAGATCCAGGCAAGCATTTGGTACTGTCAACCTTTTAAAAAAAATTGTAGTAAAATTCACACAACACACCATCTTAACCAGTTTTAAGTGGACAGTTCAGTGGTACTAAGTGCTTTCAGTGTTGTGCAACCATCATCACCATATATCTCAGAACCCTCTTCATCTTGCAAATGGACACTCTGTACCCATTAAAGAATAACTTCCCCTTCTTTCCACCCACAGCCTCTGGCCACCACCCTTCTGCTTTCTCTGTGATTTTGACTACTGTATGTACCTTTCACATTTCAGTTGCTGTGAATAACGCTACTACGAACATAGGTGCACAAATATCTCTTCAGGACACTGCTTTCAGTCTTTCTGGTACCTACCCAGAAGCGGGATTGCTGGGTCATATGGTAATTATGAAGAACCACCATACTGTTTTTCACAGCAACTATACCATTTTACATTCCTACCAACAGTGCACAGGGTTCCTATTTTCCCACATCCTTGCCAACATTTTTTTCCTTCCCTACCCTCCCTTCCTCTCCCTTCCCTTCCTCCCCCCTCTTTCCTTCATAGTAGTCATCCTAATGGGACTGAGGTGATATCCCACTGTGGTTTTGATTTGGGAACTGGGATCTTACTTGCCAACCACAGAAGCCACTAGTTCCTTAAACTAGCTAGTGTAAGGATTTATTAAGGGATATTAAATAGTTTGGAGAATCTCTGGGAGAGTCAGATCTGGAGCCTACGCAGCCAGAAACAATATCAAAACCACTGTGCGGGACTGCCTCAGCCAGACCTCAGTGCTGCTGCCACTGGTGCTGTAGATGAGTGGACACTACACACAAGACGCTCCACCATTCCTGCCACTGAAGACCGGACTCCTCGTCACCATCCAAGCCAGAAAAAATGGAGTCAACACAGCACCTGCTTCCTCATGCTGCTCTTTTTTTGACTGAGACTTGTGTGAGTACGCCTGCCTGGGAGAGCCTGCACTCTAGCTGCCAAGGTGCTGAGCAAGAGAGTTTGGGCTTCTGCCTTGGGGAGTCCAGATTCACAATGTGGGAGATTACTCTGATGTAGGAAGGGTTTTCAAAGACAGTCACAAAGCATGAGAAATACCTACTGTACTTTTCTACCCTATTTCTAAATATATAACTCTTTATATTATAAAAAGTTTATGAGTATATACATGTATAAATATGAATAGGGTGATAATAGCTACCTCATTGACTTGTTTTAAAGACGAAATGAAGTCCCACATGTAAAGTTTGTAACACAGTTTCTGGCACATTGCAGATGCCAATGATGTTATCCTTGTTTCTCTCAATAAAATGTAAGCTGTGAGTTACTTCCTGTGTGACATAAGGCTGTTTTGTAGGCAGCTGTATGATACAATTTTAGGAACCTCAAAAGAGCTCTATGACACCCCCCCACCAATATCCTATTGAACATAAAATTCCACGTTATTAATTTAGCTTAAGTTCTGATCTTGAAAGAAGGCAAATATCTGAAAAAGGAGTGCTAGTTTAGGCTATAAATGGCATATTAATACAAGGCTACATTATATGTTAGAAAGAGCACTCTTTTGGCCATTAAGAGGTCTAAGTCCAAATCCCATCTCCTTATAACTAACTGTACAATTCTGAGCAATTGATTACCCTCTCTGGGCCTCTCTCCTCTGCTAAAAGGAGGGTGAGGTACTGAACCACCATCTAGCTCTGTTGTATCATGCTGCCATAAATGGAGGCTCTTGAGAGCAGGTTTTTGATTTGGAGCAGACAGGAGAAAGCAGGGTCCCTTGAAGGAGTGTAAAAGGATTCTTGGGGAAGAAAAGGACACCAAAGGACAGCAAAGTGATGGAGATAGGGGTGCTGTTTCCTGTACCAGAAGGGCTGTGATAAGCTGAGACTCAGTAAAAACATTACAGAATAAGTGGCAGAAAAGTTAAGATTTTGTGGATTACTGAAATATCTTGAAGTTCTCTCTTGGGAAATAGTCATAGAAATAGAAAGTTATTGAGTAACCGTTTCCCGTAACATACTAGATACAAAGTTAACATACAGTCCTTGTTCTCAGGGATTAATTCCAGAGGGAATTAATTAGAATATATTATAATTAGAATTAGAAATATAATTAGAATACAGTGTGGCAAGTCAATAGAAGCAAGTACAGACTGTGGTATTATATTAAGTTATCTGCATTTTGGAGAGTTATGTATGGAAATGCCAACAATTAAAAAAAATTTTCTGGGGAATTCCCTGGTGGTCCAGTGGCTAGGACTCCGTGCTTCCACTGCAGGGGGCACAGGTTTGATCCCTGGTTGGGGAACTAAGATCATGCATGCGGTGCGGCACAGCCAAAAAATAAATTTATTTTCTGCAAGGTTTCTGTGGTTTCGTTCCCATCATTGCTATCTTAAGATCAAGTAGAGACAGTTTGATAAAGGGGAGTACATATGTGTTAATCTAACACACACACACACACAGTTTCAAGTTGGGAAGACAAGATTTAGCTTTTAATATAATGGGAACCATAATATGTTCGATAAATATTAAGACTGTTGAGCTGACATTGGCAAAGCATTCTTCAACTCCTCTCAGGAAGCAAAGTGAAACCAACTTTAAGACCCAGGTCTAATGCCACATTGTACAAAACTTCCTACCAGATCTTCCAGCTGGAGACAATCTCCACTACACTGCCACTCTGCCCAATTTTAGAGCTATTTTGTCTATGTCCATCTCAAATTAGACTTTGTGCTCACTGAGCACTGACTTCGTTTTACTCATGTTCACATCTCTCCAAGTCTGTGGTTCACTGCCATACCCTTAGTAGGGGATTGATATGAATATGCTGAATTAAACTGAGTGTTGGAAGGCTTTCTCAAAGGATATGTCATATGCTAGAAATTAGAATCCATGTGCATTTTCAAAGGCTGAGTTTAAGCCTATCTTAAACTCAGGCAGTTTAAGCCTATCATTCGAATTTACGGGAACCACAATGAAAAAGTAGACTGAGTCACTGTATTTTGGCTAATCAGAGTGGGTTAGATAATATTTCATCAGTTGTAAGATATATTTCATCATTTGTAAGATATATTTCAAGACTATTAATTTATTGTTGCTTTACCACATACTGAAAATTTCTAACTTGCTCTGCTAAAACTTAGTGGTATAGAAGTACAGAGAATTATGTGGAAATATAAAGAAAAAGTAATTTGCAGAGAATTTATTTAGATATTAGTTGCCAATAAATATCATACGAGTCTTCCCTTATGAAGTCTTACTAGAAAGCTGGTTAGATAAAGGGCCTCAGTGAAATGGATGTAAAGCAATTATACCTATATTTAGTGTCTTTAAAATTCCAACTTTACTGATATAAGAAAATAAGTTGCTGGGACTTCCCTGGTGGCGCAATAGTTAAGAACCCTCCTGCCAATGCAAGGAACACAGGTTCGATCCCTGGTCCTGGAAGGTCCCACATGCTGCGGAGCAACTAAGACCGTGCACCACAACTACTGAGCCCAACGTGCCACAACTACTGAAGCCCGCGCATCTAGAGCCCATGCTCCACAACAAGAGAAGCCGCTTCAGTGAGAAACCTGCACACCGCAACGAAGAGTAGCCCCTGCTCGCAGTAACTGGAGAAAGCCCGCACGCAGCAACGAAGACACAATGCAGCCAAAAAATAAATATATTTATTAAAAAAAAAAAAGAAATTGCTAAGGGAATGTGACACCGATGTAATAGGTGACATTCTTGCCATTTGCATTTAGATGGCATGTTAGTCCCTCTTTTGAGGATCATATTTAAAGTGATCCCTACATAACAATCTAGGTCAAACAATGCCCCTAAGTATATTATTTGCCTATTTAATGTCCTTCAGCTCCAAATTAACCCTTTTATATTCTGTTCTGTTATACTGGGGCTAGAAGTCTGCAAACTGTATCTTCCAGAATCCATTCCAATTAGGGTGGACCAACTGGAGACATTAGGACAATGGATAGCAGAGGAAGAGAAAAAAGCTTCCTGCCTGTTTCTTGCTATTCCTTAACTCCAGCTTTTTAGCCCTTCCAGAACCAGCCTTATCACACACCTTCAGAGGAACCAGCGGCAGCTCCTCTCCTCAAGGTCTGAGCAACATCTTCACGGGACCTTTCCTCTGAGTGCCTGATGAGCTGTGGCAGCCAGGCAGCAGACCCTTCCTGGGGCTGGAGCTCTAATATGGTGGGTCTTCTCTGAGCCCCCAGGTTCTGGAGATCCCATACTCTACCCTTCTGTTCCTCCAACCCTATTGCTGGTAACTGCTTCCTGCAGTTGTTCTGAGTTGTCTTAATGTCTTATTTTTGCTCTTTCAGTCCTCCAACATCTGTAACAATCCCCTATATTAATTCTTTTGATTCTCCTCTAGTAAAATACCTACTGTGGTTTTCTGTTTTGTTGCCTAGACCCTGACTGACCCTAGATTCTGAGCCTAGGTACCTAGGCTCAATGGTTTTAAATAATTGGTTGCCTAGACCCTGAGCCTGGATACCTAGGCTCAATATTCTAAAATGATTTACCCACACGACTTTCCTAACTTTCAGAAAACTGGCAGGTTCTTGTAATGTATCTGCGTTTTGGACGAGCTAGACTCTAAGAGGCAACAAGTTTTTCTTAGAGTTACACCCATGAACAAGTTACACCACTGAACGAGTTACTCCATTACTGATTCACAATGTTCATCTTATTGTAGTTTGATTCAACGAGCATTTACTATTCACCGATGATGTGTCAGGAACTGTTAGGCGCTGGGGATGCAAATGTGTCATTGCTCTTACCCTTAAGAGAGAATAGAAATACCTATCTATTATTTAGCAATAGGAGCTTTAATCAAGGATGCACAAGAGGTGTGGGATCCTCGAGGAGACTTTGGAACTGCGCTTTAAGGAATTTAAGTGGACATTGGTATCCACTGTGGGTTTTCAGAAACCATAAACTGAGAAATATATATTTGAAAGCTTGATACAGAGTCAGTGCTTTATATGGAGCATCTAAAGGTCAAATAAATGGCTGAGATGCCCAGGCAGGTGCTCAATCCAGATGACAGGATTCTCTGTGTCCTCTAGTTATCACAAGATAATCACACTGAACTAACTAATCCAGGAAGATTTAGATTTGAGAAACATGACCAGGATGAAGTCATATACCCAAAATTAAATGTCATATTTAGAACGTGTTAAATCTTACACTTACCAAAATTACCGAGGAAAGAACTTGTGGTTGAAGATCATAATGATTTAGTGAACCACTTCACTCACACTTGGTGAATGGGTTTGTTTTTTTAAGCTTCATCAAGTGACGGTTTATAACTATACAGGACATCTGTTTCTTTTATCAGCCCAGCATCCATTTCTCCTTCTTGTCAAAAGCCCAATATCCATTCCTTCTTCTGCTTTGGGTTTCTCAGTGGGACTATTGTTCAAGGTACTGCACCCTCCATGACCAAGGAATAACCAAACCCAGGCAGATTCTCTTCCCTAGGAACCTGGCTCTTGAGTGAAAGGAAACAGTGCAGAAGCCTTTTGGAGTGGATTCCTTCTGAGGGCCCAAAGGGACTCTCCACTGTCTCCTGCCCTTAGGTCTTCTCTGAACCCAGTTTTCAGCTTTTTCTTTAATCCATAACAACCAAAGAACAGCCAAAGAACCCTGATACAGGAGCTTAACTCTCAACTATGTTTATTTCAGATACAATTTCCTCTGCCTGGAATGCCCTTTACTCCCTTCTTTATGTTTCCAAATATTATTTTCCTTTAGAAATATAGATATTTGAGCTACACTTGATAGGTCTCCATTTAAGTAGTCATAAAGAGACTGTCTGGATTCAGACAGATTCATCCCAACTTTCCAAACAACTTAATATGTGAGTGTGGCAGCTGTGGATATGCGTCGGTCAGATCTCCCTTCAAGAGAGAACCTGCTACAAGAAATTAGTTAACCTTCAGAATTCACCTCAGCATTGGCCAAGTTCTCCCTGGGCTGCTCCCAGCTAACGACTGAGTTCTTCTGTATGGGTTTGAAAGCTGAGCCATTCCTTTCCAACTCGGGATTCCTTAGTGGACAATCTTTGCCCTGGAGCTCCCCCATTGACTGGCCAAGGTGTTCGCAGAGCTGCACTGCAGCCTGAGGCTCTATGCAACCCTCCTTCCTCCCCTTCTCATTTCACATGTGCCAGCGCTGCACTGACAGTCTTCCTGCTTACCCTGTTCACACTTCCTTTTGTTCTCCACACAGGTTATTTCCCTAAATAAATCTCCTGCACTTCTAATTCCATCTTGACGTTTGCTTCTAGAGAACCCAATCTATGACAATGACTAACCTCTGGTCTTCTCATTTATAAAACAGGAACCCTACTATCTCATAGGATTAATGTGAAAATTAGATAATATTTCTCCCCAGTACAGGTCTTGGCACAGATTCTAATAAAGGTTTTTATTGAAGTATCAATATAAGTACATACAGAAAAAAATGCGTCAATCATGAGTACAGCTTGCTGAGAAGTGAAAATATGTAACATTTCCAGCACCTCTAAAGCACCCCCTCATGCCCCATCTCAATCTTTATTCCCTCACTCTTCCTCAAAGGTAACCATCATCCTGATTTCTAAGACTATAGTTTGCCTGTTCTTGAACCTCATTTAAGTGAAATTATACAGTGTACTTTTAATGTCTGAATTCTTACAAAGAACTTAAATTTCTTGAGGATTGAAATCCATGTTGTTGTTGGTAGGAGTTCATTCTTTTTGATGGTACTGTAGTATTTTTGAGCTGTGAATATACCACAACTTATTTCTTCTTTCTACTCTCGATGGACATTTGGGTTGTTTCCAAGTTTTGGTGACTATGAATGATGCTGCTGTGAACAATCTTATGTGTCTTTTGGTGAACACGTGTTTTAGGGGCAGACCTAGAATTGGAAATGCTGGATTATAAGGTATGTGCATGTTCACCTTCAGTTTTTCAAAGGTATATTGTACCAATTTACACTCCAACGAACAGTGTATAAGAGTTCCAGTTGCTCCATACCCTCATCAAAGCTTCATATTTTCCTCCTGTTTCATTTTAGTCATTCTGGGGGAATGTGCAATAGCACTGTATTGTGGATTGATTTTGTAGCAGCATTTTTATTTTAATTTGGTTTTCCCTGGTAACTAATGAAGTTAATACCTTTCAAAGTGTTTACTGACCCCTTGGATGTTCTCTTTCTCTGTTTGGTTTTATTGGGGTACATTTTACATACCATAAAATTCTGTCATTTTAGGTCTGTAGATAAATGATTTTTAGTAAGTTTACAGAGTTATGCAACTATCAACACAGTCTAATATTAAAATATTTCCATTATCTCAAAAAGAAACCTCATGCCCATTTACAGTCACTCTTCATTCTTAACCCCTGCCCTATGCAACCACTAGTCTACTTTCTGTCTCTAGATTCCACCTTTTCTGAACAGTTCATATAAATGGAATCATTACAATATGTGATCTTTTGTGACTAGTTTCTTTCACACTTAACGTGTTTTTGAGGTTCATCCACACTGTAGCATGCATCAGTACTTTATTTTCATTGCTGAATAGTATTCCACTGCGTAGATATGACTCATTTTATTCATTTACCAATTGGTAGATATTTGGGTTGCTTCTACCTTTGGCCATTATGAATAATGCTGCTGTGGAGATTTACATACAAGTCTTTGTGTGGACATGTTTTCTCTTGGGCAGATACATAGGACTGGAATTGCTGGGTCATATGGTGAATCTATGTTTAACATTTTTAAGAAACTGCCAAACTTTTCCAAAGTGTGCACCATTCCCACTAGCAGTGTGCAAGCACCCCAGTTTCTACACAATCTTAGATATTTGGTTTTATCTTTTTTTTTCATTTTAGTCATTTTAGTGGGTGTGCAAAGTACAGGATTTTTGTTTTAATCTGCATTTCTCTGATAACCAAGGAAGTGAATACATTCACACATATTTATTGACTGCATGGATGTTACCTTTTGTGGAGTGCTTATTCAAAATCCTTTGCCCATTTTTTCACTGGGTTGTCTGCCTTAATTCTTTATATCTTCTGAGTAGGTCTTTTGTGGATATAGGTAATGCAAGCCTCTTTTCCATTCTGTGGCTTGTATTTCCATTCTCGTAAAGGTGTCCTTAGGTGAAAAAAGCAACTTAATTTTAATTAGGTCAATTTTACCAACTTTTTCTTTTATAGTCAAAGTATTAATGTTTTGTTTAGGAAACCTTTTTTTATCCCAAGTTCATAAAGATATTATGTTTTATTTTAAAAGCATTATAGTTTTATAGATTTAGATTTATTTATTTACAATCTATTTGGTATTCATTTTTATTGAGTGAAGTTGCAGTCAAGCTTCATTTGATTTTCCATTAGTTTTCAATAAATTTTCAATAGAATTTATTGAAAAGGCTATTCGTCTTTTTTACTACACTGCAGTGTATCTGTTATACATAAGGTGACTAAGCATGGGTCTGTTTCTGTACTCTCAATTGTATTTCATTGTCTATCTTCATGCCAGTGTCACATTTCTTAACTGATAACTCTTGAAATCTGGTACCTAAGATTCCCAGGTTTCTTTTTCAAGATTGCCTTGGTATCCCTAGCCCTTTGCATTTTATTTTTTATAATCAACTTGTCAATTTTCATATAATATCTGCTTGGATTACAGAGAATCTTTAAATCTAACATTTTTACAACATCAAATCTAATTCATTAACATGGCATAATCTGCCATTTATTTAGGTCTTCTTTTTTTCACTGAGTTTTATTTTTTATTTATTTTTTTAAAGGACAGAAATTTATTGTCTCACAGTTCTGTAGGCTAGAAGTCTGAGATCAAGGTGTCAGCAGGGCTGGTTTCTCTTGAGGCCTCTCTCCTCGGCTTGTAGATGGCTGCCTTCTTGCTGTGTCCTCACATGGCCTTTCCTCCATGCATGCCCCTGGAGTCCTCAGTGATAGTTTTAAGTATAGAGATCTTGCATCTCATTTTCTTAGATATTTAATGGTTTTCTATACTGTAAATGGCATCCTTGTAAAATTTCATTTTGTTTATTGCAGGTATATGTATATGTAATTGTTTTTTATGTTGACAGTGCATCCATCTGCTTTTCCAAATTCACTTACGATTTCTAACAGTTTACTTGCAAATAATGACATTTTTATTCCTTTCTAATCTTTTATTTTTTTCTTAGTTTTCTTTGTTTACTGAACTGACTAGGACCTCTAGTACAATGAATAACAAGCGGTGAGAGTGAGAATATTTGATTCATTTCTGATGTCAATATAGTAGATTTTTAACAAATGTTTCTTATTCTTCTCCTAAGTAAGATCCATTAGGACAATCTGAAATTCTCAGTAAAACCTAAAATGATCCTTGCTGCTAGGTTTGGTATGGAAGAGCTTCTTGGACCTTTGATACAAGATATCAGTTATTTTTCTAATGAAAAGGCATGTAAGGAACTTGAAAAAAGCAGAATTTAAAAAGCCCCACGATAAGTCTACCCATGTGTGACATACCGAAAGGAACAACTAAAGAATAAAAATGCACTTTATGCCTTTAATGAACTTTTTGGTTAAAAATAAAGGAGCCAACAGTTTTCTTTTCTCACCATAAGCAAGAAACTTTAATGCTCACAACCTCACTTAACCCTAACAACCATATGAAGTGGCCATTATTTGCAATCAACAGATGAGATGGACGCCTAGACAGGTTGAGTAATTTATCTAAGGTAAGTGGTAAGGGCTAAATGGTTTGGCCGGTAGGTGGCAACTGAGCATCACATTGAGATGTGTAATCTACATGTGCTGTAGAAATTCTGGAAAACAGAAAATAGAAAATAAACAGAGATGTCATGTAAAAGTTACAGCTTGAGTGAAGTAAACTAAGTACCTTGAGTGAAGTAAAGGATTTAAATTTTTGGTGAAAAATCAGAATTTCAGGATGGGAGAGCCATTATGAGTCAAGCAATGAAGGTGGAATGATCATGGCCTTTATGTGCTGGTGTTCCAGGGAGTATTAGGAGAGAAGGCTGGGACGTAGGTTTAGCAAAAAAAAAAAAAAAAAAAAAAAAGGAGCTTGATAAAAAATGCTTTCTCTCACAAGCTCTTCTGGATTTACTTAACCAGTTCCCCACCCCATCCACCCCCCAATTACTCTGCCTTCTTCCACACTATGCATACCTTAGCTATAATCAACATTTATTGAATGCCTACTATGTGTAAGGTACAGTATAAAAAGCTGAACTTGTATGTTTGTTCATATTGTTTGTCATGTAACAGAAACATGCTTTTAATGAGTCTTCCTTTACATTAAAAAAAAAAAAAGTAGGCACACACATAACCAAATAGTCCTATAAGGCTTGTCAACAAAAAGAGCATGCTCTTCCCCCATCTCTCTTACTTCAAAAACCATTTTCCTTCTTTTAGCAGATTATTTTATTTCCATGTCACTAATAAGCTACTTCTTGATTTCTAATTCTTAGGTATTATTCATTGATTTCACACTGTAGAGATGAGGATTTAGGTATTTTTAATACCTCACCATATCCTCTCTCAATATAATTATGCTGTGATTTTGATTAGACTATTATTTACTGTTAACGTTTTTATGGCATTCAACCACTGGTCATAGTTTCCTTTTCTTTCTTACAACATTTTGCTTTCCTGGAGTTAATATCTGGCAGTTTTTTGTTTGATTTCAACCAACCTTAAGTTTTTTTTTTTCTTTTTTAACATCTTCATTGGAGCATAATTGCTTTACAATGGTGTGTTAGTTTCTGCTTTATGACAAATTAGCTATACATATACATATATCCCCATATCTCCTCCCTCTTGCGTTCCCCTCCCACCCTCCCTATCCCACCCCTCTAGGTGGTCACAAAGCACCAAGCTGATCTCCCTGTGCTATGTAGCTGCTTCCCACTAGCTATCTATTTTGCATTTGGTAGTGTATACATGTCCATGCCACTCTCTCACTTCGTCTCAGCTTACCCTTCCCCCTCCCTGTGTCCTCAAGTGCATTCTCTATGTCTGCGTCTTTATTCTTGTCCTGCTCCTAGGTTCTTCAAAACCATTTTTCTTTTTTTAGATTCCATATATATGTGTTAGCATACGGTATTTGTTTTTCTCTTTCTGACTTACTTCACTCTGTATGATAGACTCTAGGTCCATCCACCTCACTACAAATAACTCAATTTCGTTTCTTTTTATGGCTGAGTAATATTTCATTGTATATATGTGCCACATCTTCTTTATCCATTCATCTGTCGACAGACACTTAGGTTGCTTCCATGTCCTGGCTACTATAAATAGAGCTGCAATGAACACTGTGGTACATGACTCTTCTTGAATTATGGTTTTCTCAGGGTATATGCCCAGCAGTGGGATAGCTGGGTCGTATGGTAGTTCTATTTTTACTTTTTTAAGGAACCTCCACACTGTTCTCCATAGTGGCTGTATCAATTTACATTCCCACCAACAGTGCAGGAGGCTTCCTTTTTCTCCACACCCTCTCCAGCATTTATTGTTTGTAGATTCTTTGATGATGGCCATTCTGACCGGTGTGAAGTGATCTGCATTTCTCTAATGATTAATGATGTTGAGCATTGTTTCATGTGTTTGTTGGTAATCTGTATATCTTCTTTGGAGAAATGTCTATTTAGGTCTTCTGCCCATTTTTGGATTGTTTTTTTGATATTGAGCTGCATGAGCTGCTTGTAAATTCTGGAGATTAATCCTTTGTCAGTTGCTTCATTTGCAAATATTTACTCCCATTCTGAGGGTTGTCTTTTCGCCTTGTTTATGGCTTCTTTTGCTGTGTGAAAGCTTTTAAGTTTCATTAGGTCCCATTTGTTTATTTTTGTTCTTATTTCCACTTCTCTAGGAGGT
This sequence comes from Globicephala melas, assembly GCF_963455315.2. Classification (NCBI taxonomy): domain Eukaryota; kingdom Metazoa; phylum Chordata; class Mammalia; order Artiodactyla; family Delphinidae; genus Globicephala; species Globicephala melas. Next base: position 127,699,344 of record NC_083315.2, read on the forward strand.
GGGTCAAAAAGGATCTTGCTGTGATTTATGTCAGTGTTCTGCCTTTTTTTTTCCTCTAAGAGTCTTACAGTGTCTGGCCTTACATTTAGGTCTTTAATCAATTTTGTGTTTCTTTCTGTGTATGGTGTTAGGGAGTGTTCTAATTTCATTCTTTTATATGTAGCTGTCCAGTTTTCCCAAAACCACTTATTGAAGAGGCTGTCTTTTCTCCATTGTATATTCTTGCCTCCTTTATCAAAAATAAGGTGACCATATGTGCGTGGGTTTATCTCTGGGCTTTCTATCCTTTTTCATTGATCTATATTTCTGTTTTTGTGCCAGTACCATACTGTCTTGATTACTGTAGCTTTGTAGTACAGTCTGAAGTCCAGGAGCCTGCTTCCTCCAGCTCCATTTTTCTTTCTCAAGATTGCTTTGGCGATTCAGGGTCTTTTGTGTTTCCATACAAATTATGAAATTTTTTGTTCTAGTTCTGTGAAAAATGCCATTGGTAATTTGATAGGGATTGCATTGAATCTGTAGATTGCTTTGGGTAGTATAGTCATTTTCACCATGTTGATTCTTCCAATCCAAGAACATAATATATATCTCCATCTGTTTGTATCATCTTTAATTTCTTTCATCAGTGTCTTATAGTTTTCTGTATACAGGTCTTTTGTCTCCTTAGGTAGGTTTATTCCTGGGTATTTTATTCTTTTTGTTGCAATGGTAAATGGGAGTGTTTCCTTAATGTCTCTTTCAGAGTTTTCATGATTAGTGTATAGAAATGTAAGAGATTTCTGTGCATTAATTTTGTATCCTGCTACTTTACCAAATTCATTGATTAGCTCTAGTTTTCTGGTAGCATCTTTAGGATTCTCTATGTATAGTATCATGTCATCTGCAAACAGTGACAGTTTTAGTTCTTCTTTTCTAACTTGGATTCCTTTTCTTTCTTTTTCTTCTCTGATTGCTGTGGCTAAAACTTCCAAAACTATTTTGAATAATAGTGGTGTGAGTGGACAACCTTGTCTTGTTCCTGATCTTAGAAAAAATGGTTTCAGTTTTTCACCACTGAGAACGATGTTGGCTGTGCATTTGTCATATATGGCCTTTGTTATGTTGAGGAAAGTTCCCTCTTTGCTTACTTTCTGGAGGGTTTTTATCATAAATGGGTGTTGAATTTTGTCAAAAGCTTTTTCTGCATCTATTGAGATGATCATATGGTTTTTCTCCTTCAATTTGTTAATATGGTTTATCACATTGACTGATTTGCATATATTGAAGAATCCTTGCATTCCTGCGATAAACCCCACTTGATCATGGTGTATGATCATTTTAATGTGCTGTTGGATTCTGTTTGCTAGTATTTTGTTAAGGATTTTTGCATCTATGTTCATCGGTGATATTGGCCTGTAGTTTTCTTTCTTTGTGACATCTTTGGTTTTGATATCAGGGTGATGGTGGCATCGTAGAATGAGTTGGGGAGTGTTCCTCCCTCTGCTATAGTTTGGAAGAGTTTGAGAAGGATAGGTGTTGGCTCTTCTCTAAATGTTTGATAGAATTTGCCTGTGAAGCCATCTGGTTCAACCTTAGGTAAGTTTTTGCTTAGAAATAATACCATCAGTGATTGGGACTTCCCTGGCAGTCCAGTGGTTGAGACTTCACCTTCCAATGCAAGGAAGTGAGGGTTTGATCCCTGGTCGGGGAGCTAAGATCCCACAGGCCTCGTGGCCAAAAAGCCAAAACATGAAACTAAGCAATGCTGTAATAAATCCAATAAAGACTTTAAAAATGGTCCACATCAAAAAAATCTTAAAAAAAAAAAAAAAGAAAGAAAGAATATCATCAGATTGAATCCCTCCTCCCATGTCTGATTTCAGCCACAGAGGGAGAGCTCAGATTTATCTCCTACTCTTCCAGCTTTCTGCCTCAGGGCCTTCTCTGACACTGAAGGAGCCAACATGGTCCAAGTACAAGCTGCAACTTGGTACTTCAGGAGGTGATGTCCCGGCAGCAACTCACCTAGTGAGGAGCGTGTCAAGATAAATGGTCCAGCCACTTGTCTTTCAGGAGACAATTGTAGGAACTATCACAGAGCTTCACAGAAGACCTGGTGGATCAAGCTGCCATTGTCTACACAGCAATGACCTCAATAATATACCTTTACATTGACCTTTCCTCCTTCTCCGTTTCAGTATCACAAGTCCCTCACTCTCATTTTTTGGGGTCTGGGAGATGCATCATGTAGTTTATTATTTAATCTTTCTGAAAAAGCCTCTCTGGGAGCTTCTGATATGCTTCCTATGTTCTGTATGTCTGGTGTGGTGTCATCCTTGGATATCTCATCATCATCATCTGGGGAGTTCCTTCATCTCTCTCCTATGCTGAATCCCAGTCTTTGCACCTATGTCTTCATATTGCTTGGTTTATGACCTTATTTTTATGAAGCACATCCTCTGGTAGCTTCTTGAGAAAGACTATATGAAAGGTGAAGTTTGTGACACCTTGTACAAATAAAAATGTCTTCATTATAACCTTAGGTTCAATTAATAGTTTGAATCCAGAATTTTAGGTTGGAAACTTCTTTCAGAATTTTGAAGGCACTGCTTCTGTTGAAATTTGAAGTTATTCCAATTCTTACTCCTTGGTATTTGACCTGCCCCTTTTCTTCAAAAACATAACAGATCTTCTCTTTGACCCTGACATGCCTGAAATTTCATAATAGATTTTTTTCGTCCACTGTGTTCTTTCAATCTAAAATCTGAAGTTCTTTAGTAGTGAGAATATTCCTTGAAATACTCTACTGATTCCCTATTTTCTCTGTTCTTTTTTGGAACTCTGGGAGATTGGATATTGGGCCTCCTGGCCTGTTAATTTTCTTAATTTTTTTCTCCAATATTTTTCTTTTTATTTTCTGAGAAATTTCTTCAACTTTATATTCTAAATCATCTATTGAATTACTCAGCTATGCTATATTTTTTCTAATAGCTCTGTTTTTTCAAAAGCTCCTTTTTTAGTATCCTACTCCTATTCATAGTTGCAACTTCTTTGCAAAGATACTTTTCCTTTTGACATTTTCTTCATTCTGCATAGTCTGTTTCCGTTAGGTGCTTTTTCCCCTGTTGTTTTCTCTCTTTCCTGTAAGAGGCTTTCCTCAGATGTTTCATAACTCCTGGCTGTTTAATCATTTTTATTTTTATTATTATTTTAAAACATTTATTTATTTATTTTGGTTGCACTGGCTCTTAGTTGTGACATGTGTTGCAGCATGCGGGCTTCTTCGTTGCGGCGTGCATGTGGGATCTAGTTCCCCAATTAGGGATTGAACCCGGGCCCCCTGCATTGGGAGCACGGAGTATTACTGACTGGACCACCAGGGAAGTCCCTGTTTAATCTTTTTTTTTTTTTCCTTTTTGCGGTACGCGGGCCTCTCACTGTTGTGGCCTCTCCCGTTGCGGAGCACAGGCTCCGACGCGCAGGCTCAGCGGCCATGGCTCACGGGCCCAGCCGCTCCGTGGCATGTGGGATCTTCCTGGACCAGGGCACAAACCCGTGTCCCCTGCATTGGCAGGCGGACTCTCAACCACTGCGCCACCAGGGAAGCTCATGTTTAATCATTTGTAATAGCATAGGACTAAAAGACTAACTGTAAGCTCTGGATGCATGCATGGGGTGGTGGGCACATTACGATTTTCACTGGGTATTTTATTATCTTCAACTGGGAGTTATCCAGCTGGGCAGTTTAGCCAGGACATTTCTGATGTCAGGATCTTTTTAGGTCTTTCCACTTGCACTGACCAGATGGCACAGAGAAGACTCTTCCAGTGTTGTTAGGATGGGAAGATCTGGCTGCCAGGATTCAGAGAGGAGGAGGAGGAGATTGGTCTTTGTATCCAGAATGTAAATATTTCCTGTTTTGAGTATGGTCCCCTGCCATCTATTGTATCCAGTGTCCTTCAGTCCAGAGGCCCCATTTAAAATACCCAAAATAAACAGCAACACACTTACTGAAATCATAGCATTTTTAAAGGACAATACTTTATATATCTCATTTGCATAATATTTTATTGTTTGCATATTGCATAGTGAAAAGAACAGAGTCACAAGACTCATGGTCTGACTCAACCACTAACTTGCTGTGTGAATTGGGTTAAGTCTCTTAACCTTGCTAACCCCTTATCTCCTCATCTAAAAAAAGGAGATGATGATAATACCTACTATACAGGACTGCTAAAGACCGAATGAGATAGTTACACTGTCTTTCTCTCAAGGAACTGCTGAAAATGAATTTATAGTCTGCTCTTGCCACCCCTTTGTTCATCATCTCAACAATAACTGTTAAATGCATTAAGACAATAGGTACCAGTGTGATGCTTTCAGTTTGAATACTAACAATAGCAGAAAGGAAGAAAACTCAAGAATGGCCCAATCCTTACTTATCTTTAGAATACTGATTTTTATAATACTTATTTATACTATCCCATCTGGAATTAAATTTCATTTAAAGATTTTTTTTTTAACCTACTCAAAATGAAGATCTATATATGTGAAAAACCCAAGAATACACATGTAGTTGCTTTACAATTTCCACTCTGGTATAGTATAAGTAAAATACATATCAGGGGCAGTTAAACACTTTTCCCCCCTACATTAGGGATGATAATATATATGAAGATTAATTTCTTATGCATTATCCCTAATGTAAAAAAAAAAAAAATCACAGGTATATTATGCTGCTTGTCAAGAATACATACACACAGTAGTCACATCTAGAAATACACACTCCTTCTAACAATATTTCAACCATCATCATTATCTTCTGTATGACCCCCTACAATTATATGTAGTTGAAAACACAAAACTCTCTTTTAAGGCAATTCTGGATGATATTATATTACAAAATACTTGCATTAAATAATATTGCATGTATGTATTGAACCTCCAAACACAGCCTTTAAACCCTCAAAGTACTAGTCTTAAAAGGTAAACAAAATTTTTATATATTATAAAAAAATTTAAGCTGCTCTGCAACCTTCCTTTGCTAAATGTTAGATACATTACACCACTCCAGCAAGAGATTAATAAATAAGGATTAAATATTCTATTTTACAAAAACATACAGAATGGCCAATGTAAAAGTGAAAGGCTTACCTGATAATTTCTTTATCAAATTATGTTCATTAAGAAGGAATAAAACATGGTATAAAATGAGAAAACTGTCACTAAATTTATCTCTCTGAAGATAATCACATGAGTTGTTATCTAAAAATATCATGGCATCCTTGTTACAAACATTTTTTTTAAAAAGACTGTGTTTCCTGGAACTAGAGGACTATCTGTCTCATAGCTTTTATTAAGCAAACTTGATAAAACCACCACATAGTGGCAAGAGATAGAATAGCTGTTTCCAGCTACAGAAAATATTGAATTCTACCTTAAAGTACAGATCATTTGAGATATAACCCATAACAATTAAAGCAAATCATAGTGTAGTTTGTACTGAATTTCCTTAAGATATTTTTGCTTTCAATGGAGTGTATTCATTTTCCTGTCATTTGAGACCAATTTCTGTTGCTTAGTAACTATTTTCATGTCCAGCCAAGATGTAAAGATTGCTGTGTGCAGTAGGATTTTCTGTTGGCCTACTTTCCAAAACAACAACCCTGCAATTAAATCAAAACAAAAGTCTTGTTAAAGAGGAGAAACAGAGATTTCATCTTCAAATACTAACATCAAACCAGGAAAGAATATCATTGTTCACATTCACATAAAATTACACAGAGATCACATTAATAGATGCACAGTCAAATTCAGCTTTACATTTTATAGCTTAAAAACAAAACTGAATAAGAATTGATGAATTTATGAATATAAAATATTAAAAACATTTCAGGATAGTCTCATCTTATTCCAACTAAAAACAAATTTGCTTTACTCATATATACCAAAAAAAGGTATAATAAAGCTTTAGAATATACATGAACAAGAAGGGGATGGAGGAAGGGCTGAGACAATAAAACAGGATTTTAAGAGGCACCCACTCACACTGTTCTTCAAGGTATTTGCAAATAAATAGTAAAGTATGAAATGGGGCCGTCTCCCTTGTCCCTGGAACAAAGGCAGGGTTAAGAGTTCAATGAAAGGACCAATAGGAAGAAAAACCAATCAAGTGTCATATCATAGGATCTACACTGTGGGAAGACAGGTTTGAGAACAAAATAAAAAACAATATGCCAGTGCAGAGAAAAAAGTCTAGAAGGGGAAATGGGAGGTGGGGGGAGTTGCATAAATAATTTATATTTTTCTAGTGTATGAATTTCCTACAACTAGCATATTATTACTTTTGAAATGAAAACAAAAAAGTAATATATACTTAAAGCATGCATTAAAGAAAAGTAGAAGGCGAAAATAAAATTACCTATAATTCAACTGCCCAGTTTACCATTATTAATATTCTGACATAGTTTTCTTTCCTCCTAGACATTAATACCTATATTTAAACAATACAATTTAACAAATCACTTTAAAAATTAAGACAAAACAAAAGCCTTGGTTAAGATATATGTCTTAAAATCAAGGAGATGCCCAAGTAAGAAGATAATCAGAACAAGGCAATGGTCTGAAAAAAGTAGTTTTTTAGGGCAAGAGTGACAGAGAATGGAGAAACAATACAAACAAAGAAGGGATAGATGAAAGAGAAAATTCTGGGGGAAGGAGTTGGAAGGAAACAAGTAACTAAGAGAAATGGCTTCTGATGCCTACCCTCTATCAAGCAGAAATCTCTCATACTATGTCTCACCAGAGTGCTATTTGTGCCAGGATCACTGAATGATCTACAATTCTTTTGTCAGCCCTTCCTGGAGAAGCAAAGGGCCTCCCATTCTACAGTCATTTACCAGGTGGTCCTCCAATTCTCTTTTATGCAGGACTAGTTACTAGGTTGCCATGCTCTCTGGGCTTGCCTTTTCAACGGCAATGGGTAGTTGCCATTTTCCAAAAATCCTTTTTCTCTTCACAAAAGTCTCTTTAAAAAATTTTTATGCAGTCATAACTCCAATTCTCCCCGACTTCCTTAAGTGTGTAATATCTAAGCAATGGTTTTGTGACTAGACTGAACTTGAAGATCAGAGGTTCTCAATCCTTGCCTCAGGACTAATGTATACCACTATAGCCAGTTTTGCTGCAGTAACAACTTTTGGAAAATAGGAAGGGATAGGTATTTTATTCATTGTAGAGGTAGATAACATAGACTTTGAAGAACAAAAGCTATAATTCTTTTTTCATGAGAAAGCATAGTTTTGGAACTTATCTTTCACTTTGATCACAGAGACCACATAATTCCTTCTAATTTAGAATGACCTCAGAGACTCAGTCAAATATCTTGTGATATAAAAGTACATGTCAGGAGGTGCACATTCTGTTGGATATATACAGTAACAGTTAATAGAAGTTAACATGCCAGGAAGAAATGATGAAAACAAAGGAGCCTGAAATATGTCATGATACTAGGGACATAAACACCCATCTAACACATTTTGTCTTGGCTGAGTATAACTGTTTCTGGAATCATGATCCTCACACTGACAACAGCTTGCTTAATTGACTAATTAAAATATTTTTTCTCTCTCTCAATAATGATACAGGGAAATTTCTCTAAGATTCTGAAGCCTCTAAGAGTTTTGTTTAACATATATAAAAATAAATAAATGAACAAACCAAACAAAAACAAACACGTAGATACAGAGTGGCTACTAGGGGGAAGAGGTAGGGGTGGAGGGAGAGTGAAATGGGTAAAGGGGGTTAATTGTGTGGTGATGAAAGGAAACTAAACTTTTGGTGGTAAGCACACTGTAGGGTATATAGAACTAGAAATATAACACTGTATACATGAAATTTATATAAATGTTATAAACCAATGTTACTTCTATTGAACAATATAAATAAATATATTGAAACAATATAAGTATATTGAAAAATAAGTGTTTGAAACACAGTCAGAGGTTGACAGTATAATTAAAAATACAATTCTTGAACTCCTTTGGTAATAAAACAACCAAACTATTACCTGTCTGATCCTAATAAGCGGAAAACTCTTGTTTCATCTGAAATCTCCTGGGTAACCTACGAAAGAAAATATCCCATATTATTAGTCCCCATATTATTTAAATTATAATTTAAAAATCATTTAGATAGAGCAAGTATTAAAAAGAATGATAATTTTTGATAGACTCAATTCCTCAAATTAAATAGATTTTAGTAAGGTTTTTTTTGACTGCTTATTAGTAGAAACAAATCAACATTTGTGGAACATCTGTTTGGGTCAAGCACTTTCCTTAGAACTTTTTATGATATGTATTATCATTCCCATATTATTAAAGAGAAAACTAAGACTCAGTGAGGTTAAGTAACTTACTTTTAGGTCATATAACTAGTAGACCCAAGATCTGAGTACAGGTTTGCTGGACTGCACAGCCCCTACTCCTTCCTTTACGTCATAGGGCAGATGCTTGAGGTGGCACCCCTCAGCCCACCTGATTTCAGCAGAGCTGCGGTAGACACTCCCATGCACCTGTGTCTTACATCTGTGTACTGGGGGTATTCCTCTGCTCTGTCTTCTCCAATACTAAAGAAAGAAGGTACTCAGTCGTGCACAGGTACTATTCCAAAGTGTGGGGAGTTGACACCTCTGGGGGAAACCCTTAACTACCAGCGACAGCAGTTGGTGTATAAATGCACCCGCCTCCCCACCTTCTGATGAGCCAATTCTGAGGTGTGCTCCACACTGTTCCTCAGTAGTTCCTATAGGATTAAGCCCTCGTTGCCCATAGTGAGAAGCAGTTTATTAATGTGCTCTTTGTTGGCTTTTTGTCCCTCTGCATCTTACATTCCTTACTCTGTCACTTGTTTTTCTGGGATCTACTCCCAAATAAACAAGGACCTGAGTCCTTGTTTTAGGGTCAGCTTTTGGAGGAACACAAACTCTTGACAGTGTGGATATAAAATAAGTATAAAAATACTCTGCTATCAATGAGTTTGCAGTCTAGCTGAGAAGATGGAATTAACAAACTTGAACCAGAAAATAAATCTGGTGCTATACTAAATGCAGCTGATTTTCAGAGTATTCAGTTCAGAAATGTTCCAATCTTTGTGGACTAGAATGGCTGATTTTTACATTATGAACATTATAGGTAGGCCCAAATTGAAGGATGAGAACAAAACCAGAAAGAAAAAGGTAAGCAAGATGACTTAAAAATAGGAGGTAGAATTCACACTTGATATGGTAAACAAGTAACTTCTACAGATTTCAAACCACAGGAGTGACACAGTGAAAACAGCATCTGAGGACAATTAATGTTATGGCAGTAAGTAGGACTGTAGGCTTCATTAAATGCAGGGGCCTGGTGACATTTAGTGACATGGGTCAGTAACTAAACGGACGCTTTCAAAGACAAGCTGATTTACGTCATTTTCTCTTGGAAGCATTCTAATTCCACTGATTTACATCATTTTTACTTGGAAGCATTCTATTTCTGCATTCATATAAGAGGTGGAAATAGTTATATCTAAATAACAGTGTAAAGGTAATTCAAATAGAAGATTTTAAGCTTCAAAATAAGTCCATATATTTGTGAGGCCCTGGTGTGCAAGAATTACACAGGTACTCACACAAATGGGAAATGTCTCTGTTAGTATTCTCTTAACTGTTAGGATTCACCTCTCAAGGTGGGAGCCCAAGTCCCACCTCCTACATGAAATATATCCCGATTATCTCAGTAGAAGTGATTTTTGGAGACCCTTCACATCCAGGCTCTGTCACTTAACTAGTTCTGTAACTCTGGGTAAGTTACTTAATCACTCTGTACCTGTAAAATCGGGAATATGAATAGTACATAACTTTACTTTGAATTGTACCTAAACCCCACTGTATTATTAGCCTTCAATAAGATAGCATTTGTAAAGTGCCTGGAAGATAGACATCATAAGGGTTTGATATTATTTATAATTATGCTTCATTATGTCTTCAGTGCTATAATAAGAATAGTGTCCTAAATGTATTTGATACTCAATAAATATTTAGTAAACGAATTAATTTTCTTAGATTTTCCTTAGTCCCGTGATCCAATACATATTAATTTAGAATTTAAAATATAACATTAAAAAAGAAGCTGCAGGGGCTTCCCTGGTGGTGCAGTGGTTAAGAATCCGCCTGCCGATGCAGGGGACACGGGTTCAAGCCCTGGTCTGGGAAGATCCCACATGCCGCGGAGCAACTAAGCCCGTGAGCCACAACTACTGAAGCCCGAGCACCTAGAGCCCGTGGTCCCAACAAGAGAAGCCACCACAATGAGAAGCCTATGCACCACAACGAAGAATAGCTCCCATTCGCCACAACCAGAGAAAAGCCCGCGTGCAGCAACGAAGACCCAACGTAGCCAAAAATAAAAATAAATAAATTTATACAAAAAAAAAGAAGCTGCACATTTATAGATTATGGAAAAGGCTTATTACCTTTAGAAAAGTTTAGTAAGTTTAGCAACCATATTTATAAATTACAAATAAGAGGACTGAAATTGTGTAAACTCATGTTTGACAATTCCTCGTGGCCACTGAGAATACAATAAATACAAAACTGAACATTATTTGAAGGGAAAATACTGGCAGTTTTGTTCTACCGGCATTAAAGGCATTAAACATAGCAACGTGGGTTCAGAAAGAAAATACATAAAACGAATGTTTCAACTTTTAAAATCTTTAATGGGAATCACTGGAGGTAATTAGAGAAATCTTACCTCATCTGATTTGAAGCTTTTACCCTGCATTCCATGTTTCCAGAAAGCCAACACACTGTCTTGAAGGCATACTAAAAAGATAAGGGAGAACGGGACTAAAATAAGGCACATAGTAGTGCATTATACATTTTCCTTAACTGTCTTTAATAAATGATAATGTAAGGCTATTCAAGTGCTTGGTGCAAAATTCCACTGTCTAGACCATTAGTTCCCAACATTTTTGTGACTAAGTCATGACAAAGCTCAAATAATTTATTGAGGCAGGGTCATGGAAGTTTTCAAAGATACATTATAACAGGCATTTATTTAAAAATGAGCTAACTTTTGATGAGCTGGACATCAGCATATTAATTTTTCTTTCATATACTATCTTTTGTCTTAGGTAAATAAAGTAATAAAAACATAACTGGTTTTTTGGATTAAAAACATGATCATTTAAATAATGTGATATATTTAGAAGTAGCTATTAAGGAAGCATCTTTTATTTCTGTTCACATATTCCCTATTATAAAATTAATTTTTAAAAATAAACCTGTCCTGTAATCTAAAATTTAACCACACACTGAATATTTCTGATCTGTGAACCAATTCTTATTTGGAGGGGCTAGGGGCTCTCAGCTATCGTACTCACTGTTGCTGCCCAACCCCATCAGGGCTCCAGAGCCCACCGGGCCTTTGCCCTGTCCTTGCAGGTCCCACTGTTCACAAGTGTGGTCACAGATTTGAGCCAAGCTTGCCCAACTTCTTGATGGCTTTGGAATCAGGAACGACCGTGACCCCAAAGTGTGGCCACCTCATGACATGCCATATCCCCTCTTGCTGCCCACCCATCTCCCACGATCCCCTGGGGTGGCCTGAGGGTCTTGGAGGAAAACCTGTTCTCGCTGTGCCTTGTCCATTTCTGTGTCCTGCCTGTGCTGGGCCCACTGAAGCACACATATGGGGTCACTTAGTGGTTTAGAAACAGAGTGGCAGGGCCTCCAATTTTGGGGTGGGGGGGAGGCAGCAGGGCCTCTGGGTCCTTCCTGGCCAGAGGCTAGAGTCACTAAAGCACAGTGAGAGAAGGAGAAAACCAATTTGATTGTTGGAGAGTTAGCCATATGCCCTATACCAGTAAAGATGATGGGAGAAAGCGATTGAAATTTATTATATTTCTTACTAGAATACTGACTCTGTAAAAAGTTAACATAAGAATGTTCTGGAAACATAATTTAGCTCAATAAACATTAAAGTATTTTGCAATAACCAATCATACAAGCTTCACTAGCCATGAAATAAAAAAACAGGTAGTACTGGCTTTGTTTTTAAAGGTGACTTAAAGGGACTCTTTTTACCCAGGAGGATCCTTGAAATTATTCCAAAGTTCACTGGAAAGAAGAGATGGTAGCCTAGGAGGAACAAACTTTCGTAGAATGAAAATATCCTAAAAAATTTGGCATATATGAAAAAGTTGAGGTACTAGTGTGTTTCAGTTAAAATTAAGAGGACCTAAAGATCTGTATATTGGAATCTCTATTGAAAATATTAAATCTTAGAAACTGGCATGCAACAGCCAGCATACAAAGGACTAAAAGAAGAAAATATTTCCAAAATGCCTTTTGTCATGGCATCTACAGAAAGTTTAGGTTTTCTGCTTGAATAAAATTTCCAATCATAAGCAAATTATTCCTATGTAAGAGGGTTACCCAGAGGGATGAATGTTCTTTGCAATAGGGCAAAACTCCACTTGAGAAACCATTAAATTTTTAAAAAATCAACAGAAAACTTTCTAAACAGTGAGAAACACATTTTTAAAAGTATATACATTTAATTATAAAATACACATATTTTTTACAGCCCAAATAAAAATCACCAATTTTAACTGTTTTTGACTTAAAGTAGAACCATATCATGAATTGTTCAAAATGTTTCCACCCATAGTATTTTTTCATAAGTTCTATCACCCTTGAGGAAAATACTTACTGACATATAATCAGTGAGGATGCAAACAATAGTAATTTTTATCATAATACCAATGATATTACAGAGTAAAACACTCATTGACAAGGAAGCAAATTCAAATGGCATAGTATTTTCCAGATTCTGTGGGAAAGTATTTATATTTAAATAGACCTAAAAGCAAAAACCATCAACACACACCAACCAGAATCTTACACGGCAAAGAATTCTAGCATATCTAACATTGTTAATCACATCACACAAATACCTTCATGATTTGGAAAGAATTGGAAGAAGTATAATTCACTTGATGCAGCAAAGGGAACAATGAATAGAAGAAATGATTTCATGTTTTAAATATTCAAGAAACGACAATAAAAGATTTATTACGGTCCAGACCTGCACTGTCTAATATTATAGTAACTAGCCCTGTGTGGCTATTTACATCAAAATTTAAATTAATTAAAAATAAAATGTAGCACTAGCCATGTTTCAAGTACTTAACAAGTGTGGTTAATGACTACTGTATTTAAGAACACAGAGAACATTTCTATATCAAAGAAACTTCTATGAGACAGTGCTGGTCTAGATAACCCTAAGTACAGAATGAACAAAAAACCAAGTACTCTAAATGTATTATTAATAAAAGGAGACTTACCTACAGATTCAATGCGAAAATCAAAACTTAGCTCAGAGGCCAGTTTCTTACTTGATTTTAGTTTTCCTTGTAGATTTACAATTTTTACAAATTCTTAAAAAAAGAAAAAACAAGTCAAGACTGGAAATGCAGATTTGCTAAAATAAATGTAACTTGATAAGTGGATTTTACATGGATATATAACAATATTAATAAAGTTCAATTATTTCTCTTGATTCAAGTATGCCCAGTGAAAAACTGTCACTGATAGATTTTATAAGAGTGAGGCCTCCGTTGTAAATGGCAATTCCACCAGTACTTTTTTTCATAGTTTATATTGAACACTTACGTTCTCATTTTTTAAAAAGTGAAGTGTTTCTTTAATAGCGGTTAACTTGGTGCCTAAATATTCAGCAATAGGAGTTGGTTTTTTCCCCCTTACAAATTACATAACATATGATAAGTAATATTTGCAGTAATTCTTAACTTTAGTATGTAACTAATATTCTACAGAAGTACAAGGGAGGAAAAAATAGTACTCTCAAGTCAGAATTTCTTTATAAGTAAACTCTGGGATAGACAGTATATGTGAATATTTCTATTTCCCTTTTGTCCATTTGTTTTTTAATTTAACCATCTTAGCTCTGACTTGGAAGATATCTTCACTCTGCATTACTTTCTCATCTGTCTACCATTATTTGTGATTACACACCTATCGTGATTACACACCTATCTCCATTGCTGCTTAGTAAAACTGATTTATACCATAGAGTTGACAAACAATTTTCGAAGTGTTACACTGCTCCCCTAAGAAAAAAAGAACAACTGAAGAAAGTCAACTTTCCATTTACCATGAATAGCTGGGAAATGGAAGTCCTAATTAATCAAAGGTTTAAAAAATTTTTTTAAAAATAAATAAATCAACAAAATGAAAACTAAGTACAATTTATTTTCCTTGTTTGACTCAGAAGGTATTTAGGCATTTAATGTTAAAGGTTCAATACTACAATTAAATTCTGATCATCTGTTTATTTCATTAATTAGTACTGAGTCTTCTACTTGTTTGGGTAAAAAATAATTTATCAAATTCACTTAAGAGTAACCAAACAACATGCCAATCTTATCAGTATTCAAAGAATCAAAAATACTTAAGGGATAATGGGCAAATGAAACACTCTGGGTTTGGTTTACTTATCTATAATATTAGATGATCTTTATGATTCTGTAAGGCAAATCCACTAGGGAACACTTTAGAGAACAGAAATTAAGACAAAAATACAGGTAAATTAAGTAGTGGAACAATTTTAAAAATAACCCTAAACATCTATGGGCAGGTCTAGTAATTTTAAAATATTGGAATGAATCAAACCACAGCAAATATTGCCAAATTTCAAATATAATGCCAAGTCTGGGTGAACTTCACTTGCAGGATTCATTGCATTAAAGTAAGGGGGATTTTAAGAATTAGAGTGCTTTGTTTGCAAAATTGAAAACACCTGTTGTTAAAGTTTTTCTGTCTCTTCCACTGCATATACAGTACAACACACATCTATCAGTAACACCTCTCGCTGCATCAAAAGAATCACTACTAGCAGGTAAAGGTGTCAAATCTATTTGTGCATTAGAATATCACACTGACATGATTCCAAAAGTTCATGTTATATGACTACAAGTGACCAAATTAGTATAACCTTCTATTTTTTCATTAATTACAATGAATTATACAGAATTTTATACAGAATAATTTTATACAGAATTTTACCCCAAGGTTATGGCAAACTATTCTAATACAGTTGTCCCTCGGTATCCACGGGGAATTGGTTCCAGTACCCCTCACGGAGACCAAAGTCCATGGATGCTCAAGTGCCTTATATGAAATGGTCTAGTGTTTGCATATAACCTACACACAACCTCCCATAGACTTTAATTTTAAAAAATATTTTTATTGAAATATAGTTGATTTACAATATCGTATAAGTTTCAGGTGTATAGCACAGTGATTCAGTTATACATATGTGTGTGTATATATATGTAGATATAGTTTTTTTTAGATTCTTTTTTTCCCTTATAGGTTATTACATAATATTGAGTATAGTTCCCTGTGCTACACAGTAGATCCTAGATTACTTATAATACCTAATACAACACAAAAGCTATATAAATAGTTGCCAGGCACTTGCAAATTCAGGTTTGCTTTTTTGAGCTTTCTGGAATTTTTTTTTCTAAATATTTTCAATCCATGGTTGGCTGAATAGAGGATGTGGAACCTACAGATACAGAGGGCTGACTGTAATGTTCCCAAGTAGGCCAAACAGAATAAAGAAAAAGGTCACAGAGGACAGTCTGACAAACAGATCAATTGGTTACTACATCTGTAGCCAATTTAGGTTTTTCATCAATAAAACAATGCCACTTAAGGTGGAAAATTGCAAATCTACTTTACTGATTCTATTAGAATCAATTCCATGAAAAGGTATGTTATATCAAGTAGTATACTTAGAATAAACTTTAAAATAATACTTACTGTCTAAACACACTAAAACAGTATCTCTCTCCAATTGTGTTACATGAATGGAATCTAACTGTTGGCTGCCTTGGGGGGAAAAAAACAAGGTTACAGTTATATAACATGCATTAAAAACTAGAACTTAGAAAAGAAACACAAATTATGATTTTTTTCTGTGATTTTAAGCTAGCCTTTGAAATAAACACAGAAATTATATTTTGTAATTGTCTTGCCAAAAACTGTATGTAAGTCAATTTAAAAGAACAAAGTCCTATGCAAGGCTAACTGAGCTGAGAAAGGCTCAATACTACATTTAGTTAATACCTCTGCTAGTTCTAGAAAGATGAGTTACAAAAATAAAATGAAGCAAATGTTAAATATGGGGAAGAAAGTAAGATGCATGCTATATACAGTGACTAGATTTTGCTTTGCATTTTGCAGTAGCCAATGGGAAGATGAAAACAAGATCAGTTACGTGCATCACAGTGTCCCTGAGATAAAAATAAGTCAGTAATTCAGAAAAAGCAAAAGGATTAACGAAACTATTAGAGAGAAATTTTCCTGGTATTTGGGGGGGGAATGGTGTGTGTGGGGGGGTGTACGCATGTAGGGAGGAGTTCCTGTATTAACAGGACACCAGGGTAGCATAATGAACAATACTGTCAACGATATCTTTGCAGGAAGCAACTTTCATCACTTTGCTGATATCACAGTGCTACTTCTCTTAACATCTGCTAATAGAAGTCATGACATTTTTGTAGAACATTTTTGGTAAAACAATTTATTTTAGCCACTCAGATGGTGTGAACGGTCTAGATGAAGCTAAGAAAACATTTTAGATAATTTAAGAGCAGTCATTCTTTTTTTTTAAAATTAATTGGACTATAGTTGATTTAAAATGTTGTGTTAGTTTCTGCTCTACAGCAAAGTGAATCAGTTATACATATACATATATCCACTCTTTTTTAGATTCTATTCCCACATAGGTCATTAAAGAGTACTGAGTAGAGTTCCCTGTGCTATAGATTCTCATTAGTTATCCATTTTATATATAGTAATGTGTATATGTCAATCCTCTTGAAGCTTTTATTAAAAATTTTTCAATTTTATTTTTTTATACAGCAGGTTCTTATTAGTCATCAATTTTATACACATTAGTGAATACATGTCAATCCCAATCACCCAATTCGTAACACCACCATCCCCCCCCCCCCCCGTGGCTTTCCCCTCTTGGTGTCCATACGTTTGTTCTCTACATCTGCGTCTCAACTTCTGCCCTGCAAACTGGCTCATCTGTACCATTTTTCTAGGTTCCACATACATGCGTTAATATACGGTATTTGTTTTTCTTACTTCACTCTGTATGACAGTCTCTAGATCCATCCACGTCTCAACAAATGACTCAATTTCGTTCCATTTTATGGCTGAGTAATATTCCATTGTATATATGTACCACACTTTCTTCATCCATTTGTCTGTCAACAGGCATTTAGGTTGCTTCCATGACCTGGCTATTGTAAATACTGCTGCAATGAACATTGGGGTGCATGTGTCTTTTTGAATTATGGTTTTCTCTGGGTATATGCCCAGTAGTGGGATTGCTGGATCATATAGTAATTCTATTTTTAGCTTTTTAAGGAACCTCCATACTGTTCACCAGAGTGGCTGTATCAATTTACATTCCCACCAACAGTGCAAGAGGGTTCCCTTTTCTCCACACCCTCTCCAGCATTTGTTGTTTGTAGATTTTCTGAGAATGCCCATTCTAACTGGTGTGAGGTGATACCTCACTGTAGTTTTGATTTGCATTTCTCTAATAATTAGTGATGTTAAACAGCTTTTCATGTGCTTCTTGGCCATCTGTATGTCTTCTTTGGAGAAATGTCTATTTAGGTCTTCTGCCCATTTGTGGATTGGGTTTTTTGTTTCTTTAATACTGAGCTGCACGAGCTCTTTATATATTTTGGAGATTAATCCTTTGTCTGTTGATTCATTTGCAAATATTTTCTCCCATTCTGAGGGTTGTCTTTTCGTCTTATGGTTTCCTTTGCTGTGCAAAAGCTTTTAAGTTTCATTAGGTCCCATTTGTTTATTTTTGTTTTTATTTCCCTTACTCTAGGAGGTGGATCAAAAAAAGATCTTGCTGTGATTTATGTCAAAGAGTGTTCTTCCTATGTTTTCCTCTAAGAGTTTTATAGTGTCTGGCCTTACACTTAGGTCTTTAATCCATTTTGAGTTTTTGTGTATGGTGTTAAGGAGGGTTCTAATTTCATTCTTTTACATGTAGCTGTCCAGTTTTCCCAGCACCACTTATTGAGGAGACTATCTTTTCTCCATTGTATATCCTTGCCTCCTCTGTCATAGATTAGTTGACCATAGGTGCATGGGTTTATCTCTGGGCTTTCTATCTTGTTCCATTGATCTATGTTTCTATTTTTGTGCCAGTACCATATTGTCTTGATTACTGTAGCTGTGTAGTATAGTCTGAAGTCAGGGAGTCTGATTCCTCCAGCTCCGTTTTTTTCCCTCAAGACTGCTTTGGCTATTCAGGGTCTTTTGTGTCTCCATACAAATTTTAAGATTTTTTGTTCTACTCCTGTAAAAAAT
Organism: Globicephala melas; assembly: GCF_963455315.2. Taxonomy (NCBI): domain Eukaryota; kingdom Metazoa; phylum Chordata; class Mammalia; order Artiodactyla; family Delphinidae; genus Globicephala; species Globicephala melas. The sequence continues at coordinate 127,717,804 of NC_083315.2, forward strand.
ACCATGGGTAATTTGATAGGGATTGCATTGAATCTGTAGACTGCTTTGGGTAGTATAGGCATTTTCACAATATTGATTCTTCCAATCCAAGAACATGGTATATCTCTCCATCTGTTGGTAACATCTTTAATTTCTTTCATCAGTGTCTTATAGTTTTCTGCATACAGGTCTTTTGTCTCCCTAGGTAGGTTTATTCCTAGGTATTTTATTCTATCTGTTGCAATGGTAAATGCGAGTGTTTCCTTAATTTCTCTCTCAGATTTTTCATCATTAGTGTATAGAAATGCAAGAGATTTCTGTGCATTAATTTTGTATCCTGTAACTTTACCAGATTCATTGATTAGCTCTAGTAGTTTTCTGGTGGCATTTTTAGGATTCTCTATGTATAATATCATGTCATCTGCAAACAGTGACAGTTATACTTCTTCTTTTCTAATTTGCATTCCTTTTATTTCTTTTTCTTCTCTGATTGCTGTGGCTAGGACTTCCAAAACTATGTTGAATAAAACAGTGGTGAGAGTGGACATCCTTGTCTTGTTCCTGTTCTTAGATGAAATGCTTTCAATTTTTCGCCATTGAGAATGATGTTTGCTGTGGGTCTGTCGTATATGGGCTTAATTATGTTGAGGTTGGCTCCCTCTATGCCCACTTTCTGGAGAGTTTTTATCATAAATGGGTGTTGAATTTTGTCAAAAGCTTTTTCTGCATCTATTGAGATGATAATATGGTTTTTATTCTTCAATTTGTTAATATGGTGTATCACATTGATTGATTTGCGTATATTAAAGAATCCTTGCATCTCTGGGATAAATCCCACTTGATCACGGTGTATGATCATTTTAATGTGTTGTTAGATTCTGTTTGCTAGTATTTTGTTGGAGATTTTTGCATCTACACTCATCAGTTACATTGGTCTATAATTTTTTTTTTGTAATATCTTTGTCTGGTTTTGGTATCAGGATTATGGTGGCCTCATAGAATGAGTTTGGGAGTGTCCCTTCCTCTGCAATTTTTTGGAAGAGTTTGAGAAGGATGGGTGTTAGCTCTTCTCTAAATGTTTGACAGAACTCACCTATGAAGCCATCTGGTCCTGGACTTTTGTTTGTTGGAAGATTTTTAATCACAGTTTCAATTTCATTACTTGTGATTGGTCTGCTCATATTTTCTATTTCTTCCTGGTTCAGTCTTGGAAGGTTATACCTTTCTAAGAATTTGTCCATTTCTACCAGGTTGTCCATTTTATTGGCATAGAGTTGCTTGTAGTAGTCTCTTAGGATGCTTTGTATTTCCGCGGTGTCTGTTGTAACTTCTCCCTTTTCATTTCTAATTTTATTGATTTGAGTCCTCTCCCTCTTTTTCTTGATGAGTCTGGCTAATGGTTTATCAATTTTGTTTATCTTCTCAAAGAACCAGCTTTTAGTTTTATTGATCTTTGCTATTATTTTCTTTGTTTCTATTTCATTTATTTCAGCTCTAATCTTTATGATTTCTTTCCTTCTGCTAACTTTGGGTTTTGTTTGTTCTTCTTTCTCTAGTTCCCTTAGGTGTAAGGTTAGATTGTTTATTTGAGATTTTTCGTTTCTTGAGGTAGGCTTGTATAGCTATAAACTTCCCTCTTAGAAATGCTTTTGCTGCATCCCATAGGTTTTGGATCGTTGTGTTTTCCTTGTCATTTGTCTCTAGGTATTTTTTATTTCCTCCTTGATTTCTTCAGTGATCTCTTGGTTATTTAGTAACGTATTGTTTAGCCTCCATGTGTTCATGTTTTTTACATTTTTTTCCCTGTAACTCATGTCTAATATCATAGCGTTGTGGTCAGAAAAGATGGCTGATATGATTTCAGTTTTCTTAAATTTACTGAGGCTTGATTTGTGACCCAAGATGTGATCTATCCTGGAGAATGTTCCGTGTGCACTTGAGACAGAAGTGTAATCTCCTGTTTTTGGATGGAATGTCCTATAAATATCAATTAAATCTATCTGGTCCCTTGTGTCATTTAAAGCTTGTGTTTCCTTATTAATTTTCTGTTTGGATGATCTGTCCATTGGTGTAAGTGAGGTGTTAAAGTCCCCCACTATTATTGTGTTACTGTCGATTTCCTCTTTTATAGCTGTTAGCAGTTGCCTTATGTATTGTGGTGCTACTATGGTGGGTGCATATATAATTGTCATATCTTCTTGGATTGATCCCTTGATCATTATGTAGTGTCCTTCCTTGTCTCCTGTAACATTCTTTATTTTAAAGTCTATTTTATCTGATATGAGTATTGCTACTCCAGCTTTCTTTTGATTTCCATTTGCATGGAATATCTTTTTCCATCTCCTCACTTTCAGTCTGTATGTGTCCCTACATCTGAAGTGGGTCTCTTGTAGACAGCATATATATATATATATATATATATATATGTCTTGTTTTTGTATCTATTCAGCAAGCCTGTGCCTTTTGGTTGGAGCATTTAATCCATTCACGTTTAAGGTAATTATTGATATGTATGTTCCTGTGACCATTTTCTTAATTGTTTTGGGTTTGTTTTTGTAGGTCCTTTTCTTCTCTTGTGTTTCCCACTTAGAGAAATTCCTTTAGCATTTGTTGTAGAGCTGGTTTGGTGGTGGTGAATTCTTAGCTTTTGCTTGTCTGTAAAGCTTTTGATTTCTCCATCGAATCTGAATGAGATCCTTGCTGGGTAGAGTAATCTTGGTTTTACGTTCTTCCCTTTCATCACTTTAAGTATATCATGCCATTCCTTTCTGGCTTGTAGAGTTTCTGCTGAGAAATCAGCTATTAACCTTATGGGAGTTCCCTTGCATGCTATTTGTCATTTTTCCCTTGCTGCTTTCAATAATTTTTGTCTTTAATTTTTTCCAATTTGATTACTATGTGTCTCGGTGTGTTTCTCCTTGCGTTTATCCTGCATGGGACTCTCTGCAGTTCCTGGACTTGGGTGGCTATTTTGTTTTCCATGTTAGGGAAGGTTTTGACTATAATCTCTTCAAATATTTTCTCTGGTCCTTTCTCTCTCTTTTCTCCTTCTGGGACCCCTATAATGCGAATGTTGTTGAGTTTAATGTTGTCCCAGAGGTCTCTTAGGCTGTCTTCATTTCTTCTCATTCTTTTTTCTTTATTCTGTTCCGTGGCAGTGAATTCCACCATTTTGTCTTCCAGGTCACTTATCTGTTCTTCTGCTTCAGTCATTCTGCTACTGATTCCTTTTAGTGTAGTTTTCATTTCAGTTATTGTATTGTTCATCTCTGTTTGTTTGTTCTTTAATTCTTCTAGTGTTTGTTAAATATTTCTTGCATCTTCTCGATCTTTGCCTCCATTCTTTTTCTGAGGTCCTGGATCATCTTCACTATCATTATTTTGAATTCTTTTTCTGGGAGGTTGCCTATCTCCACTTCATTTAGTTGTTTTTCTGGGGTTTTATCTTGTTCCTTCATCTGGTACATAGCCCTCTGCCTTTTCCTCTTGTCTCTCTTTCTGTGAATGTGGTTTTTGATCCACAGGCTGCAGGATTGTAGTTCTTCTTGCTTCTCCTCTTGAAGCTTCTTATGAATATACTTTATGTCTTGTGTTCATGACACATTTGGGAATTCCAGGGCGGACCAGTGGTTAGGACTCAGCATTCTCACTGCCAGGGGCCAGGGTTTGATCCTTGGTCAGGGAACTAAGATCCTGCAAACTGCACTTCAAAAATTTCTCTTTTTATTTCAGCTAACATTTTTCTCTTGTTCTTCCCACTCAAGCTATCAAAAAATGTCCACATTTGCTGTCTCTATTTATTTACTTCCCACTCATCCTTTGCCATTGTAATCTCAGAGCAGTCATTCTTAACTACATCTCTTTGGGACACTCATAGATCCTCTCCCTTAAAAACTGCACATCTGAGCATAAACACAATTATTATTTTGGGTTTTGGTGGACCTCCCAAAGTTCATATATAGTGAAGAATCCAGATGTACAGAATTGGTAAACTGGTGTCCTTTGGCAACATTCCAAAAAATAGCTCTTCTCAGTAAAGGTATGTTCGTGCATTTATTCAACATTTATTGAGTGCTGATAAGTGCTAAGCACCATCCTTGGAGAAAAGGATACTGCAATAATACATCAAACTATGACTAAAAGAGTCTTGGAATAGGAGTTCATTTTAATTGTTACAGCTGTTGCCAGTTCAAGGCATGGCCTCAACAATCAACATACCTGGGAGATAGTTTAGCAATCATTTGTGAATATGGAAAAGCCTAATAAAGGCAGTCTCTGCTTTAGGGTGATTTGAATGTTTACCCTCAGAGTCCTGGCTCTCCTTAGGTAGTAATTTTGGGTCTGCCTTAATTTTAGCCTAGACAATGTTAAAAGTGGGTAGAACAGTTTGCCTCTGGCATTAAAAAAAAAACAAGCAACAACAAAAACCCCTCAACCCTCAACGCTGCAAACTCACAAGAGGACTCCCTGAATGCCCAGCCTTAAGCAATGTAACCTCCTAATACATCAGAAGATAGTAGTTTGAAAGCTCACATTAGATAATCATATGAAATGACTTTCTCTACACTATTATTATATACTAACCAATAAAAACAAGTTGGGGCTGTCTGCCAAACATGATCTTGGTTTTTAAATAAACTGACCCAAAACTCTTCTTTTTAGCAATAATTACATGATAGGAACACGTTTCTATTTGGGCTGTTTATATTTCATAATAAATGTCATTTCCACCTTTCTGTTAGCTATACCAGGAAGATATGCATCTACCTCAACCAAAAACATTATTAGAAAGAAAGGTGGGTGCAGGTGGGGTGGGAGGGTAAAAGAATACATTCCTACTTTATTCTACTGGAAATTATGATTTGCTCTACAAAGACAGTGATATTAGTCCAGGGCATGCTGGAACTGGCTTGTACTGGACTGCTAAATTTTCAGAGATTTTGCAAGCCAGATGACATCAAGTTGGTAGTCTGAAATTGGCTGTGGTGGGAGTATTATACCACAGAAATAGGCAACTGCTACAAACCAGGCTTCTCTGCACCCAAGAGTCTATTGTTAAACATTTACTACTGATTCTGAAAATGATATTAGTGCAGTTCTACATTAACTTAAGTAGCTGGGTTTTATAAAAGAGTTCTTATAATTTAGCCTATAAATGATCAAAAGCCAAAGATATTTAATAAGAACCTTCAAACTTATAATACTTGTTAACAGACTTCTTCTCGAGGTGATAAAGAATGTAACAGTGGTCAGAAATAAGTTATAACTAAAGCTTACTTGACTTCATATACAAAAATGGCTTGATAAATCTGGCTGACAATACACTAGCACAACAAAAACAGTAAACTGGCAAAATGAAGATCTTCATTTTACTTAATTTTTAACATGAATTCTTTAATATTTTATTTTTAAAAATTTAAAACTTTATTTATTTTGGTTGCACTGGGTCTTAGTTGCAGCAGGCAGGCTCCTTAGTTGTGGCTCACGGGCTTAGCTGCAGCTCGTGGGCTCCTTAGTTGTGGCCAGTGGGCTCCTTAGCTGTGGCTCATGGGCTCCTTAGTTGTGGCACGTGAACTCTTAGTTGCGGCATGCATGTGGGATCTAGTTCCCTGACCAGGGATTGAACCCTTGTCCCCTGCATTGGAAGGTGGATTCTTAACCACTGCAGCACTAGGGAATTCCCTTGACATGAATTCTTGATTGATTTGTTCCAATTTTAAAGTTTGAAAATAAACTTCTCAACCTTTTCAGAATTTTCACTGAGATATGTTTGATAAAATCCTAGGCTAACAAATCATTCTCAGAAAATGCAAGAGATATTTTCCTGTATCTTTAAATGGTAAAGCTTGGAGGCCACACATGAGAAGTTTCTATTCCAGTATGAAAAGTACCAGAACTCAATGATTTTAAGAAGTGTGGGGCGAAAGAACCGATAGGAAAAAAAATGTTATTTCTTTGCTTGAGAAGCTGATAAAATTTGAAAAGTATCTTAGAAAACTTAATTATTTAGTAAGTCCAAAGATTAACTGATAACAACTAAGACTTTTAAATGTCAGGACTCATTAAAATTTTCCTTGGTAAAATACTTTGTATCAAATTGCCTCAGGCAAATAGAGATCATAAACTATATGTACATGATCCTCTGGGCTTACTTGGGAAACTATGTTCTGAATCTTTATTTGAAAGAGCCCACGCAGGTTGAACCTATTCTGCTTCTTTTGCAGGCAAAAGCATCAATATTTTAACATAAAGTAAAAAACACTTACCTCCACCAATTTCTGTAAACCATGAAGATGCAGAGTTCAAATTGATTGTCTCAAACTGAACTACCTGATTTAATTCGGTGCCCTTGCTAATAGCTACACAGACCATAGGGTATTCCTGTTCTGGTATTACCAGCATTTCAAAAACATTCAAAGGACTTGGCAAAGGAAAATCAAAGTGCTGCAAAAAATAAACAGATGTATAATTTAGAAACAATCTCCTCATTCATATTGTTGAATAAATTCAACAGAAAGGCTTTCATTTTCTTAATTGATCTAAATCTAAAAAACGACTACCTCTTATCAGCACAAAAACAGACATATAGATCAATGGAACAGAAGAGAGAGCCTAGAAGTAAACCCATACACCTATGATTAATTAATCTACAACAAAGGAGAAAAGAATATACAATGGAGAAAAGACAGTCTCTTCAACAAGCAGTGTTAGGAAAGCTGGACAGCCTCATGTAAATCAATGAAGTTAGAACACTCCCTCACACCATATACAATAATAAACTCAAAATGGTTTAAAGACTTAAATATAAGATATAGCACCATAAAACTCTTAGAAGAGAACACAGGCAAAACATTCTTTGACAAAAATCATAGCAATATTTTCTTAGATCAGTCTGCCAAGGCAAAAAAATAAAAATAAATAAGCAAAAATAAACAAATGGGACGTAATCAAACTTAAAAGCTTTTAGCACAGCAAAGGAAACCATAAACAAAACAAAGAAAATGTCCAGAATGGGACAAAATATTTGCAAATGATGAAACTGACAAGGGGTTAATTTCCAAAATATAAACAGCTCATATAACTCAATATCAAAAAAACAACCAAATCAAAAAATGGGCAGAACACCTATATAGACATTTTCCCAAAGAAGACATACAGATGGCTAACAGGCACATGAAAAGTTGTTCAACATCACTAATTATTAGAGAAACGCAAATCAAAACTACAATGAGGTACCACCTCACAACAGTCAAAATGGCCATCACTAAAGAGTCTATAAATAATAAATGCTAGAAAGGGTGTGGAGCAAAGGGTACCCTCCTACACTGTTCGTGGGGATATAAATTGGTGCAGCCACTGTGGAGAACAGTATGGAGGTTCCTTAAAAAACTAAAAATAGAGCTAACATATGATCTAGCAATCTCACTCCTGGGCATATATCCAGAAAAGATGAAACTCTAATTTGAAAAGATACACGCACCCCATGCCGTTCACAGCGGCACTATTTACAACAGCCAAGACCAGAAACAATCCAAGTGCCCATCAACACATGATTGGCATAAGAAAATGTGATTGATACACACACACACACACAGAGGAATATTATTCAGCCATAAAAGCAATGAAATATTGCCATTTGCAGAAACATGGATGGACCTAGAGAATACTATGCTTAGTGAAGTCAGACAAAGACAAATACTATATGATATCATTTATATGTGGAATCTAAAAAATAATACAAATGAATATATATACGAAACAGAAACAAACTCACAGACAGAAAACAAATAGGAGAGGGAGTGGGGGAGGGATAAATAAGAAGTATGGGATTAACAAACTACTATACATAAAATAGATAAGGAACAAGGATTTACTGTATAACACAGGGAACTATATTTAATATCTTTTAATAACCTATAATGGAAAATAATAACTGAATACTTTGCTGTATAACTGAAACTAACACAATACCATAATACTTCAATTAAAAAAAGGACTACCTTTAAATATCATGATAAGAATCAGTTTTCCATAAAAATATGTTTTAGAGACTTGGCCATATTCTTCTTTATGGCTGTGATATTTCTGGAAGTTTATTAACACAAGTTAAAGATAAAATCTTAAGAACACAAAAATCCCTAAACCCAATAAACACCTATAAATAACTATAAACATGCTAACCCTAGATGGTAGCATTGGGGTCTTATAATTTCAGGCTCAGTTATACATTAGTGTTTTCTAAATAAAAAAAATGTAAACAAAGTAACATATACCTTTATTAACATGAATTTCTGCATTGGCTCATACCACTGAAGTAAGACAATTCCAGACTGTAAAGCTCCACAGAGGTATTTATGTCCTGTGTAAGGGTTTCTGACTGGAAAGAAACAAAACAAAACAGACACACCCAAAACACTGAATATTTTTATATAAAAACAAAGTTTAGCTAAAAGCAATTACTAAGTTATACTCACCTAAAACCTAACCCAGCTTTCTGTATAAAGGCAGTGCTGATACATAGGAAAAACCAATTAAATGTGGCCTGCCACTGATACCAAACTATGAATGGAAGAATAATCATTTGAACTGTTAATTTAGGTGATAAAGGATAATTATTGTTTCTGTTCACTAGGATGATAAGAGTGCAGAAAGTAAAGAAAGATGATATCTTTTTCCTTTGGCTTTGTTATACCCTTTCCTTTTCACTCTCTTATCTCAATTTTAATTGTGTACATTTACTTCTAAACATCTTTAATACACTAGGTTCTTAAACATAAAAACAGTATTTTAAGCACCAAAACACCTAAACTATTTTACAATCTAAAGAGCTGCTTAAGTAAATGGACCAAAAGAGTTAATTCTAGGTCTAGTGAATAAAAAGGTCTAGAAGGCAACTGAAATCTATCATTCCATTTAAAAAAAAAAAAAAATTTATTTATTTATTTTTGGCTGCATTAGGTCTTCATTGCTGTGCAGGGGCTTTTCTCTAGTTGCAGTGAGCGGGGGCTACCCTTTGTTGCGGTGCACGGTCTTATTGCGGTGGCTTCCTTTGTGGAGCATGGGCTTTAGGCATGCGGGCTTCAGTGATTGTGGTGCGCGGGCTCAGTAGTTGTGATTCACGGGCTCTAAAGCGCAGGCTCAGTAGTTGTGGTGTACGGGCTTAGTTACTCCGTGGCATGTGGAATCTTCCCAGACCAGGGATCAAATCTGTGTCCCCTGCACTGGCAAGCAGATTCTTAACCACTGTGCCACCAGGGAAGTCCTATGATTCCATTTTTGGTATAGTAGTTTACAGCTGTCTACTTAAGACAAGATGAAAATAATTAATTATTTTACAACTTAATAAAGATGTAACTTCCTTGACTCAAATCTACAGAAATTCACATTGGTCTTTCCTTCTCCCCAATTTGATTCCCATCAACAGTAATGTTTTGATTATAAGAGTAGTTATTTGCAGTAAGCTCTGTCTTAAGATATTTATGAGTTATACCTCAGATTGTAAGCATCGAGACCTTTCCCGAGTCAGAGATACTGGGAATCTGATAACAGAAATGGACCTGCATCTCCCTAGAAAAATGCTCGTGAAATCTGCTTATAACTAGAGAGTATGCTGTGGACCTAATGCAGCATGAAGATCAATGTTTAGGCTCACTGATTAAACAATAATAAACAGAAAGTTAGGAGCCCAGAATTTGAAGCCACAGACCAGGTGTGATCCCAGGTTCTGCTACTAGTGACATAAGTATCATAAACTGTTTAAGGGTTAAGTGAGAGAAGATAATTATATAGCACAGAATTTCACCTTGCCCCAAAAGAGGTCTGGTCTTTGTCCTCTCTTCTGGGAGTTAATGTCTAAGCCTCAGGAATGTCATGCCTGACAGGAGTGTCTTTGTTTGCCTGGGGCCTTGGTCAACGTATACTGTAACAATATGATTTAGAGTGGGGGTTGGCGACACTGGATAGTCTCAGGGTGGGGGACAGTAATGCCAGAAAGACAAACCATGTAATTTAGGGTAGGGGCTTTGGGTCAGGCAATATCACTTGACCTCCAGAGGGGATGGATACTGAGACCAGCCATGTGGGCAATCAAGCATGCCTATGTGATAGAGCCTTAATAAAAACTCTGGACACTGAGGTTGCTGAGTAAGCTTCCCTAGTTGGCAATGCTCTGTGTGTATTGTTACACATCACTGTCAGAAAAGTAACACTGTCCATACGCTGTCTATTAGTCCATGGAGAAAGGACAACAGAAGCTCTACATCTGGCATTTTTCCTGGATTCTGCCCTATGCACTTCTTCCCTTGGCTGATTTTAATCTATATACTTTCCCTGTAATAAACCACAACCAGAGTATAACCACTTTCAGTGAATTCTGTGAGTCCTTCTAGTGAATTATTGAACATGAAGGTGGTTTGGGGAACTCCCCAAACCTGTAGTTGGTATCAGGAGTGAGTGGTTTTGTGTGGACTCTTCCCTCTAACTTCATAGTTGGCCAAAGTCATGAAATAATAATGTTCATAAAACACTAAGAAATAACTGTTAAATAAATGGTAAGTGTCAAATGAAAGCTAGGATATCAGCAGAGAGAGAGCCTTACGGACTAGGGTTAAAAAATTCGAGGAACATTATGCTCTGAGAAAGCATCAGAGCAATTATCTTCAAGCATTTTTATGTCCAACTATACATTCCTGAGCTTCAATGGCCCCTTAACTCCTTATTAGAACAAATATAAAGCCTACCTTCCTTCACTTGATACTATAAGACTCTACAGATAATTTTGAAGATGTTAGAAGTGCTAATCATCCAGTTTGAGAAACAGCATTTACTCACCTATGCAACATTTGTGGCAGCCTTTTGTATCAGGAATCTTTGTTGTTAAAGCGAACTTTCTGAAAACATAAGACAACATAAATGTACTCTACTGCAGTGGTTCCCAAACAGTGAGTGATGGGTGAATCAGTTCCATCAGAACCAGTCAAGGAGCTCTAAGAACCACCATCTTAAACTCTGACCCCAAACTATCTGATTTTATAGAACTGAGGCAGGATCTGGGAATCTATATTATAAAACTTCTATGGATGATTGACATGGACAGTCAAGTTACAAGACACTTATCTTTTGAATTCTAGATGACATTTACTTTAGTGTAAACTACCTTTCAAAATTAAGACAAAGGAAGTTATTTAGTGGGCAAGGAAGACTGGCTGTTTTAAAAATAAACACTAATTCCCCTCACTCCCAGGAGAATCAAAATATTTTGTACCTTGGTAGTATGCGGTCTGGAAACCTATGAGTTTGAATATGGGCAGCTAGTCCTGGTTTTTTGGCTTGTTCAAACAAAGCTATAAGATTATGAGAGTAGAGTTGAAAGGTTTTTCCTATAAAAGAGAAACATGTTATTTTTATTAGAATTATTTAAAGCAGAGAAATACTATTTTCAAGCAAAAGAAAAGATAATTACCTTCTAAAATGACGAGTCCAGCCATGTTCAAAAAACCAAGCAAAACAGAGAAAAACACAAACAAAAAAACCTAGTTAATACTATTTTGAAAGATAATAAGTAAAATGAGTTTTAACAAAGTAGATATTTTTGTTTCCCAGTACATAAATTAGATATATTCTGACTAATAGGTGATCTGGGCAGAATATATGTAAACCTTAATGAAGCCAACATAGGAAAAGAAATTGTTAAACACTGTACAACACAGTGAGTTACAATGATGTACATGTGATTATTTCAGTACAACATGGAAAATTATATAACTATACCACATTATCTTTCTCAGATAGTCCTATTTATCAATAATCTACCACATTACCTTGGATTAAAAACTGTTTGTGAATGAAGTCTTAAAGATAACACTGAAATACTAAGAAAAATAAAGCAAACCATCATAGGATACAGTAGGGCTACAATTATATCCTGTAATTTATATAGGATAATAGAGCTACAATTTCCATATAATCAAAACCACAGCTGTATTAAAAAGGGGAATATATGGTAAACATTTTCTGACTCATTATATACATGACATGGTACTATAACAACCCAAAATAGTATTTTATTATTTTACTACTGGAAAACATGAAAAAAAAATGGTTTTACCCTCAACAAAATTTTCTGTATTTTCTCAAAATGCAAACATTCTGCCTAACATTATACCATCCTTCCTTTCTCCAGTACCACTTTATATATAACTAGCTACCCAAGCAGCTAACACATGTGCATGTATGTGCACACATGCAAAGAAATGCAGACCCTTAAACGGAACGTTTTCTCCTATTGAGCACTGCTACCTATCTTCATTCAGTTCCACAGGTCATTTTGACTACATTTGGAAAGAACCAATTTATAGGCTAATTTTTCCCTGCCTTTCTGTAGTTATTTTATAAATATACAAGATGTACTCTGTGTGGCTTTTAAGCTTATTCCCAAAGACAGGTATAAATAGGGATAAAAGCAGTAAGAGAGTTAGAGGAAAGTGACTCTATATGAATACAACTCAGAATTGTTAATTCAAACAGATCTGGGTTTGTTTATTTTCATAATAGTAACATGATATATTAATATTTTATTAAACAAAAGTAAAAAAAACTGGGGGAAACATAATCAAAATCAAAGAGATTAAATATTTTGAGGACCCCAGTTTTTTAAAAGACATTTATAGACAATTAAATAATATGCTCTTTGTAAACACTGTCATCAGCTCAAATACATACAAATTCCTGAAGAATCTCTACTAGGCGATGGTTAGTAGACAAGTTTAAGTTATACACACTTACACACACATACTTAAAATTATGAAAACGGCATTTCTTACATTAGGCCACAATTCATAATGATCTGTCAGTGAGTTAAAACTATATCAGCACTGATGCTTTAAAGCATAAGTAGCTGAAAGGTACACTTAATAATGAAAAGCCTGACAGTACAGTAAATAAGAGCTAGGATGTAATCATCACGTATCTATTGAGATACAGAGCATGAAAGAGTATCAAACAAAAAAACTGAAAAAAATTTAAGAAATGTTAAAATAATTTTTCAAAGTGGAGAAAGGGATAAATGCTATTTTAATAGTTGATAGCATTAGGATTAAGGAACAGAGAGAAATAATTAACTACCTTGTATAGTGGTCCCACCAGAGTATTGTTCTAGGACCCCCTGCGGATACCAAAATGTGAGGTCCCTTATAAAAAGTCCCTTATATAAAATGGTGTAGTACTTGCATATAACCTATGCCCATTCTTCCACATACTTTATATCATCTCTAGATTATGTATGATACCTAATATAATGTAAATGCATGTAAATAGTGACCCAGTGCCTGGCAAATTCAAGTTTTGTTTTTTCGGAACTTCCTGGAATTAAAAAAAAATTCTGTCTTTGAATTGAATCTGTGCATGCAGATACAGAGGGCCAACTGTACTCTACTATCAGAATGAAAGCGAGCAGCAAGCCTTTAGGTAGCCACTTAAATCTAAAATGTAAGAAAATAGGTTCTGGCAGGTAACAATTAGGGGAAAAAAGCCTAAACACCACCCACCCACCCCCAACAACAACGAAAAAAGAAAAATACAAACAACAAAATTAGAATAGGTTGTTCTGGAACCCATTTGATTATTTATAAGACTTGAAAGCATTGGTCCAAGTTCATTAATAAATATGTGGTCCAGAATAACATGAATTCCACCAGCAAGCATCTGTAAGTCTTCACAGTTTTCTAAGTACTTTGGATATCTCACTTGATCCTCACAGCAATCTTGTGAGGCTGTTATTGTTACCATCATCATTATGTTACAATTAAGAAAACTGGGCACAGCAACATGGATGGACTTAGAGATTATTACACTTAAAGTGAAGTAAGTCAGAAAGAGAAAAATGAATACCATATGGTATCACTTATATGTGGAATCTAGAATATGACACAAAGGAAGCTATCTACGAAACAGCAACAGACTCACAGACATAGAGAACAGACTTATGGTTGCCAATGGGAAGGGGGAGTGGGGGAGGGATGGATTGGGAGTTTGAGATTAGTAGATGCAAACTATTATATACAGAATGTTTAAACAACAAGATCCTACTGTATAGCACAGGAAACTATATTCAGTATCCTGTGATAAACCATAATGGAGAAGAATATGAAAAAGAATGTATATATATGTATAACTGAATCACTTTGTTGTACAGCAGAAATTAACACGACACTAAGCCAACTATACTTCAATAAAAAATAAATTAAAAAATGAAGATATAATTTATGAAAAAAAAGAAAACTGAGGCTGAGAGACAAGAGACAGTGATTGGCTCAAGATTACAAAGAAAGGAAGCATCTGGATCCTCTGATTCTTTCCCTTCAACTGCTGATTCTCAGTGGAAGGCAGGGAGGTGATAGTAACAGAGACTGTGGAGAAGGGGATGGCCTCAGGGAACAATCACTGTCATGTTCTCCAACTGTGTAGTTCCTGGGCAGGTATGGGAAGTACTGCTCTGACAACAAGGTTCCTTCTCAAAGTTTCTTCCAGTTCTACAACGGTAAAAAATACCTGCAAGTCTCAAAAGTTAACTATACTAGATTATAATTACCCTGATTAACAACATTTTAAAATAATGTGTATTAAAATTACATTTCTCTGCTTGTCCATTGTTTATTTTTCATATCATTTTTATCATATACATACCTGACAATGACATTAAAGTATTATTGATGACATAGAGCCAAGTACATTTCCGTGGAAATAACTATTAAGAAAAAAAAAGGTAATTAAAACTCTCCAATTTTCATTCCCTTACCCCTTAACTTCCAAACTGCAACAGTCTGAAAGAGTAGAAAAATAAGCATTTTCTACCTTTCAGTAAATTACCAAAACCTTATGGAAAAAACTCTTTCAACATGAATATGTGAAGAGTACAATTTCACCCCTTTAAATATTTAAATCATAAAAATTAAAACTGAGGTCCATATAAATTGCTTTAAAATTAAGATATTTACTTTATTCAATTGACTCAAACTAATTTTTTGAGTTAAAACTCCTAAATTACCTGTTCCATCGTTGCCTCATGTAGTTCATTGAGATTCAATGTATAAATACCATCTTCAGTTCCAAAAATAATGTACTGATCTAAAATAGTTGAGATAAATCACCAGAATTTACTGTCATTTTCCGAAATCATTCACTAAAATAATGGCCCTAAATTTTAATGGTATTAAGAGTTAGATAGCCACCCACCAATCCAAAGAAAAGTTATTTTCTAAAACCCATGCTACCTTCTTTACCTCTTTCCCCAACTCTTTATTTTTTAAAAGTAGATATATTTTCTGTTACTAACTCTGCTTTATCTTACTATAAAATCCTTTTTTAAAATACAATTTTCATTACATGTCATTTATTCAAACATAAGTGAATAAATGAGAAAGAAGGGAAATTGTCAATAGATGTCAATGGATTGTCAACAGATGCTAAAACTAGTCAGTGAAAGTCTAATGAGCAAGAGGATATTTATGAAGTCTCAGTGAGTCTTCACACTAATTATGTGTTAATTACTTTGGGAAATTAAATAATTACACAATTACTTAGAAAGGGAAAAATAGGAACTTGACAGAAGAGAAGGCTAGTGACAACCACCTTAACCAACTGGTCAGTGTTAATATCACTAGTATTTGGACAAGCTGATACCATGTGCCTCCTGATATGATGGACTGATAAGAGCACAAAAACATTTGTCTGATATTCCTGCCCAAAATGCATAACGTGATCTAAGCATGAGGACTCATCAGACAAACTCAAATTAAGGGACATTATACAAAATAAGCAGCCTCAAAATGGTAAGATCAAGAGAGAAAGAAAGGTTGAGAAACTATTCCAGACTAAAGCAGACTAAAGGCACGATAGCTAAATCCAACATATGAACTTGAACTGGACGTTGGATTGGGGAAAAAAGGGGGGAGAAGATGATAAAAGATATTACTGGGATAATTAATAAAATTTAAATATGGACTGTGGATTAAAAGACAGTATTATATCAATGATAAACTCCCTAATGTTTATAAATGTACTGTGATTATGTAACAGATCATTCTTGTTCCTAGAAAATACAAACTGAAGTATAAGGGGAAGAGGAGCATGATGTCCACAACTCACTCTGAAGTGATTCAGAAAAAAATTCACATATAGACAGAAAAGAGTAAAACAAATGTGGCAAAAGGATGAACACACACACACTACTGTACATCAGACAGATAACCAACAAGAACCTACTGTATAGCACAGAGAACACTATACAATATTCTGTGATAACCTATGAGAAAAGAATCTAAAAAAGAAGAGATATATGTATATGAGTAACTGAATCACTTTGCTGTATATCTGAAACTAACAACACATTGTAAATCAACTATACTAAAATAAATAAATAAATAATCTGATGGTGAGGGTGTAAAAAAAAGAAACAACTGATGATTCTGAGTATATAGGAGTTTCTTGTACTACAATATTTCTCTAAATAACCCAAGATCACTGAAGAAATCAAAGAGGAAATGAAAAAATCCCTAGAGACAAATTACAATGAAAACACGACGACCCAAAACTGATGGGATGCAGCAAAAGCAGTTCTAAGAGGGAAGTTTATAGCAATACAAGCTTACCTCAAGAAACAACAAAAATCTCAAATAAACAATCTAACCTTACACCTAAAGGAACTAGAGAAAGAAGAACAAACAAAACCCAAAGTTAGTACAATGAAAGAAATCATAAAGAACAGAGCAGAAATAAATGAAATAGAAGCAAAGACAACAACAGCAAAGATCAAAAAAACTAAAAGCTGGTTCTTTGAGAAGATAAACAAAATTGATAAACTATTAGCCAGACTCATCAAGAAAAAGAGGGAGAGGACTCAAATCAATAAAATTGGAAATGAAAAGGGAGAAGTTACAACAGACACCGCAGAAATACAAAGCATCCTAAGAGACTACTACAAGCAACTCTATGCCAATAAAATGGACAACCTGGAAGAAATGGACAAATTTTTAGAAAGGTATAACCTTACAAGACTGAACCAGGAAGAAATAGAAAATATGAACAGACCAATCACAAGTAATGAAATTGAAACTATGATTAAAAATCTTTCAACAAACAAAAGTCCAGGACCAGATGGCTTCACAGGTGAATTCTGTCAAACATTTAGAGAAGAGCTAACACTCATCCTTCTCAAACTCTTCCAAAAAATTGCAGAGGAAGGAACACTCCCAAACTCATTCTATGAGGCCACCATCACCCTGATACCAAAACCAGAAAAAGATATTACAAAAAGAGAAAATTACAGACCAAATGCACTGATGAATATAGATGCAAAAATCCTCAACAAAATACTAGGAAACAGAATCTAACAACACACTAAAAGGATTATACACCATGATCAAGTGGGATTTATCCCAGAGATGCAAGGATTCTTTAATATACGCAAATCAATCAATGTGATACACCATATTAACAAATTGAAGAATAATATCCATATGATCATCTCAATAGATTCAGAAAAAGCTTTTGACAAAATTCAACACCCATTTATGATAAAAACTCTCCAGAAAGTGGGCATAGAGGGAACCTACCTCAACATAATAAAGGCCATATATAACCAACCCACAGAAAACATTCTCAATGGTGAAAAACTGAAAACATTTCCTCTAAGATCAGGAACAAGACAAGGGTGTCCACTCTCACCACTGTTATTCAACATAGTTTTGGAAGTCCTAGCCATGGCAATCAGAGAAGAAAAAGAAATAAAAGGAATACAAATTGGAAAAGAAGAAGTACAAGTGTCACTGTTGCAGATGACATGATACTATACATTGAGAATCCTAAAGATGCCACCAGAAAACTACTAGAGCTAATCAGTGAATTTGGTAAAGTTGCAGGATACAAAATTAGTGCACAGAAATCTCTTGCATTCCTATACCCTAATGATGAAAAATCTGAAAGAGAAATTAAGGAAACACTCGCATTTACCATTGCAACAAAAAGAATAAAATACCTAGGAATAAACCTACTTACGGAGGCAAAAGACCTGTATGCAGAAAACTATAAGATACTGATGAAAGAAATTAAAGATGATACCAACAGATGGAGATATATACCATGTTCTTGGATTGGAAGAATATTGTGAAAATGACTATACTACCCAAAGCAATCTACAGATTCAATGCAATCCCTATCAAATTACCAATGGCATTTTTTACAGAACTAGAACAAAAAATCTTAAAATTTGTATGGAGACACAAAAGACCCTGAATAGTCAAAGCAGCCTTGAGGGAAAAAAAAGGAGATGGAGGAATCAAACTCTGTGACTTTGAACTATACTACAAAGCTACAGTAATCAAGACAGTATGGTACTGGCACAAAAACAGAAATATAGATCAATGGAACAGGATAGAAAGCCCAGAGATAAATCCATGCAACTATGGTCAACTAATCTATGATAAAGGAGGCAAGGATATACAGTGGAGAAAAGACAGTCTCTTTAATAAGTGGTGCTGGGAAAACTGGACAGCTACGTGTAAAAGAATGAAATTAGGACACCTCTTAACACCACACAAAAATAAACTCAAAATGGATTAAAGACCTAAATGTAAGACCGGACACTATAAAACCCTTAGAGGAAAACATAGGAAGAACATTCTTTGACATAAACACAACAAGATATTTTTTGATCCACCTCCTATAGTAATGGAAATAAAAACAAAAATAAATGAATGGGACCTATGAAACTTAAAAGCTTTTGCAAAGCAAAGGAAACTACAAACAAGATGAAAAGACAACCCTCAGAATGGGAGAAAATATTTGCAAATGAATCAACGGACAAAGGATTAATCTCCAAAATATATAAACAGCTCATGCAGCTCAATATTAAAAAAAACAAGCAAGCCTATCAAAAAATGGGCAGAAGACCTAAACAGACATTCCTCCAAAGAAATGGCCATACAGATGGCCAAGAAGAACATGAAAAGCTGCTCTAAATCATTAATTATTAGAGGAATGCAAATCAAAACTACAGTGAGGTATCACCTCACACCAGTTAGAATGGGCAACATCACAAAATCTACAAACAAGAAATGGTAGAGAGGGTGTGGGAATGTAAATTGATACAGCCACTATGGAGAACAGTATGGAGGTTCCTTAAAAAACTAAAAATAGAACTACCATATAATCCAGCAATCCCACTACTGGGCATATACACTGAGAAAACCGTAATTCAAAAAGACACATGCACCCCAATGTTCATTGCAACACTATTTACAATAGCCAGGTCATGGAAGCAACCTAAATGCCCATCAACAGATGAATGGATAAGGATGTGGTACATATATACAATGGAATATTACTCAGCCATAAAAAGGAACGAAATTGGGTCATCTGTAGAGACGTGGATGGATCTAGAGACTGTCATATAGCGTGAAGTAAGTTAGAAAGAGAAAAACAAATATATATTAACGCATACAAATGGAACCTAGAAAAATGGTACAGATGAACCAGTTTGCAAGGCAGAAATAGAAACAGAGTTGTAGAGAACAAACGTATGGACACCAAGGGGGGAAAGTGGCGGGTGGGGGTGGGGGTGGCGGTGTGATGAACTGGGAGATTCGGATTGACATATATACACTAATATGTATAAAATAGGTAACTAATAAGAACCTGCTGTATAAACAATAAATAAAATTCTAAAAAAATAAAAGAAAGACACCATATGATTACACATATACAAAAAAAGTTAACATTTACTACTTTTGTTTTTATCCTTCTTTCTCTGTACACACATTTTTGTTTTCATTTTCTGAACTGTTTAAGTTATGAGCATGATACCCCTTTATTCCTAAATATTTGTGTGCATTTCTTAAAAAAAAATAAAAAGGTCTTATACAACGACACAACAATGATCAAAATCAGGATATTAACACTGAAACAATACTATTTTCTAATATCCTGATTTTACTGAAAGCGATTATCGTCTCAGTATTATTGTCCTTTTACATAAATGAAAATGCAAAATCATGGTTGCAATCAGTTGTGATGTCTGTTTAGTCTCCTTTAAGCAGGAACTGTTCCTGTATACTCACTGTTGAATTCTGATGCCTTAAACTAAAACTATTTACCTATTTAGGTTGTTACACTAAATAGTATAATACCTACACTCCTTAGTCTCTAAGTTGAACTTTTAAAGTAAAAAGCCCTCAGTTCACTGATCATAAGGATCTTTTCTGATAATAAATATTTTGTTGGAGATATATATAAAAATTCAGAAATGTTACCTTTTGTATCAGGATGTATCCAGGATGTTGCACAATTTATTTTCAAAGGACAGCCGTCAAAGACTTTAGAAAAACATGCTCCCATCTTATTTATAAAGAAAGAAATGTTGACTTATTTGATTAGATAATTTTATACATTCTTAGAAAATAGCTAAGATTATTATGAAATGTTAAACTGACTCTAATTTGCATATATTTATGGTCTCATTACAAAATTCATATTTTGATATAATTTAACCCTTTCTATGAAGAGAATTTTATACTGTTTCCTAGTAGTGTAATCCACTACTTTACAGCAAAAATATCAAATTTATCAAAACGTCTACATATGTCAATGATACATTCTAGGAATTTTACATCACTACTTATCCTTAGGACTAACATTTAATAATGGGAAACAATGAATGATTTTATTGAGTAACATCATAGTGATTATAATTGCAGTATACCTCCATAATAGTGATAAGAGACAAAAGACTGATATTTACACTAAACTTTTACTGTACAAAAAGGTACAATTTATAAGGTACCCATTCATATGACTGGCTGAACTACCTTAGGTAGGTTCTACTGAAGGGCCAGAGAACAAGCGTTAACAGAAGCTTCCCTGTTCCTTTTCACTGTGTATAGTTCAATGTAAAAATGGCTTCAGGGGCAGAAAGATATTTAACCTACATAATGAAGAGGACACAGTACTAGTAATATCATCACATTAAAATTAAATTGGCCTCTGTAGGCTAATCAGAGAACCCAACTGTCCGTATTTATAAAAAGTGAAATTTACCCAATTCTAACTAACTCACTCAAATTAGGGTACATGATTTGATCCATGGTATACCCAAATGCATTTAATGCCTTTGTATTTTATGAATCCTTCCTTTCAATGGCTCAAGATACTTGATAGCAAATAAACAATATTCTGTTGCTTCTAAAGAGAGAAAAATTGGCAAGTGGTTCACATAAAAGTATTCCTTACCAGCACTTTTGGGGTGGGTGGGAGGCCATTGATTACTGGTTTCTGTGGGAAAAGTGATTTTTAATACTGTAAGACCTCTTAAAGCCTTAAGAAAAACTTTATACATTTAGAAATCCAGTTATTCAAACTCTTGAATTAAACAGACTATGCCCTTTATATGATAAATACAGTATTATTTACAACTAATCACCAAACACCTGTTATACCTACAGGGAAATCTCGCTTGTCCTTTTTTCGTGGTAACTGTGGTGCTTGTGCTGATCCTTCTGTGTTTTCACTAATGAGTTTTGAAATACCATCACCATTTCCTAAAGAGAATCATGGTTAAAAGTTGAATGACCATACAAATAAGTACTTTCCTTGAAAAATAATTTCCCCTTCCCCCCCAGTACTTGTTTTCCATTTGGGTGTTCCTTTATAGGGAAATATTCTCTACTGTCAGATGAGTTAAAGTATCTCTGGTGCCTTTCTCTAGCTCATGTAGAGGCAGCACTGTATAGCAGTGGTCTTAATCCATGAAAACAACAAATGTCTTTCCATATTGTGAGAAAAATGAAATCTGACCTACTAATGCTGATATTCAAGGCCTTTCATAATTTAACTTCACCCTACCTTTTTAAGTCCTATCTCCCAGTATATACCCTTCAAAAGCTCACACTTCTACCATACTAGACTGTACTTCCAATACAGTCTAGATTTTCCTGCTTCAGTGCATCTGTTCATTCTTTCTTGTTCTCTAAGAATGCCTGTCAGTATTGGTTCCACCTATTAAAGGCTCACCAAGCCCTTTAAACCTCTGCAAGGGCCTACCTCCTCTGTTCCCTATCCTTATCTCCCTCAGAGATCTCTTGCATTGTTACGTATAGTTACTTACTGTAGGAGACACTTAAACAAAATGTCTTGTCTGATATTATGTGCACATTGGTATAACTTCTGCTATAGACCCTGAACTTCCAGAGGGCAGGGTCATCCATTCATCTTTCTAGATCCTATAATATTTAGTAAGGGATCAAATTAGGGTTGAATTGAATTGAATCTATTTATAGTCCACCCATGTGGAACTTTAAAGAACCTTCACAAAGCTTCAAACAGTAATAAGATTGACTAAAGAAAAAAGACATTCTTTAAAATATGAACAAAATGGCTTTCTTTTCAGCCTTCACTTTGATTTATTTACCGAGATCACAGTATCTAGCTGTATGCACTCCAGGCCTGCTGATACTGCTAGCCATACCAATAGAGGAAGTCTCAGCTACAGGACCACAACTTGGGCTACTCTGTCTTCTGAGAACTTGGGGAGCTCTGTTCTCTGAATCAGGACAACGTTTTACAGTTGATGATTTTTCTTCATCTTGGATGTTGTCTTCAGGGTAACTGCTTATCCTTGGCTAGTTGATAATAAGACACGGAAGTACTTTAATAAATTTGGACATAAAACATTAACACTTTGTTATTATTATGCATCAAAGACTTTAGGGGGAGGAGAATATGCCTTTTTTTCTTTCTCCTGTATAGTTCAATTCACTGGGCCAAGTAAGCAAGGCAAGCAAGAGCTGAGTTACTATCCCAACACAACTATGAACTTGCCATGTGACTTTTAAGCAGCCCTAACCCCAAACTGATAACGTTTTTATAACCAATAAAATAACATACATAATCCACAAAATATTTAATAACTACAAACAAGCAAGGAAAGTGACTTAATAAAGTATGACTCTAGTGCACTGTCCAACTGTAGTAATAGATGAGGACTGTAAATGATAAACTCCCCTCCATGTGGTCAAGTATTGCCTCAAATGAGTAATAACCTATCTTTGCCTTTTTCTAATAGCTATAAAAATATTATATTTCTCATGAAATCTTCTTTAATATATTTTTACATCTTCATAATAATGCTCTTGAGGAAAACTGTACCCTAAAATATGTTTAAGAGAATTTTGAATAAATTCAATAAAGTTATTTAAAAATTTTATTTTATTATTTAAACAAGGATATATTGTTGAAAATCTTTAAGTAGCTCACCTTAGGAGGTAGGGGAGGTGGTATTGCACGTTTTGAGGTTGATCTAATACAAAGAGAAAAATGCAATTTAGATGGTGATAAATGACAATAACATAAAACACAGAGAGAGCATTACATGTGCATTAAAATCTGCTTCTATTCAGGGGATATAAAAGACAATTAGATCATGGTACAGAGTATTTTTAAAAGCTACAGGAAGATCTAAGATCTCATTCTGTCAAACTGTATTAGTATGACTATAAAATAGAGTTTTTATAAAGTGAATATGAAGTATTTTTTACTTTACCGTTATGCTTTGCAACATTTAATATGTAATAAAAATGAAATTAAACTTAGTAGTGAAAAAGAGATTCAGAATTTTAGAGTTGGAATCCACAGTGAATCATAGATTCAAATGGCTGATCATCAAACCCTTTGTTACTCCAAGTGGGGTCCACAGATGAGCAACATTGGTATCACTTGGAAACTTTTTTTTTTTTTTTTCTGGCTGCACAACACAGCTTGCAGGATCTTAGTTTCCCAATCAGGGATTGAACCAGGGCCCTCAGCAGTGAAAGCGCAGAGTCCTAACCCCTGGACTGCAAGGGAATTCCCATGGAAACTTTTATAAATGCACCCTCTAGACCTACTTAATCAGAATCTGCATTTTACCAAGATTTCCAGGTGATCCTCCAGGCACATCAAAACTTGAGAATCACTCATCTAGCCCACTGGTTCCACACATTTATCCATAGTCATTGCAATCAATTGGGAAGCTTTCAGGATTCTTAAATTCCACTCCCAAAGACTGTATTCTATAGCAGCGGTTAGCAAACTTTTTCTATAAAGGGTTAGACAGTAAACTTTGTAGGCTTTATGAATCATATAGTGGTCATAGTGGTCTTCTTTTGATTTTCTTTCAACCATTAAAAAATGTAAATATCATTCTAGTTTGTAGGATGTACAAAAATAGGCATTGGGCCAGATCTGGTTTATAGGCTTACAGGCCATACTCTGCTAACCCCAGATCCATAGGCCTAATGTGGGGATTCAGGAATCTGTATTTCCAAAGAGCTCTCTAGGCACTGCAATGGACTAATAGGTTTGGAACAACTCATCTAGGTCAGCCCTGTCACTTAATTGTTGAGGAAAGACAGGTCTAGAATATGAAGTAACCACATTGCAGAGACGGAACTGGGGCTTTCTGATTCCTACTATCGTATTTTTTCCCATGAGATCATGTAGCTCATCTTTCAGTATATTAACACCACACATACTGTATTTTGATTTAAAGAACAAAACCACAAAGCCTTAATGATCAACACATTATGCCTTTGGGCAATTTAAAAAAGTCAGAAGCTTTTCACTGACAAAAGGCATAGTACAACTTTTATAAGAAAAAAATTAAAGCTTATTAGAATAAAGCACTCCCCATCAAATACTGTTCTTATATAATTAAGTAAAATAAAGTTAAGCTAGAAAAACAACTTACTTGCCAGTATTTGCACCATCAACAAAAGGATTCCACCGTAACAGAAAGTTTGGGTCTGAAGACACTCCCTGTGAAGGTAAAAAAGAGTTTAAAATGTTACCTTATAACAGGTATCATTCATTTTATTTGATTCAACAACATACTCATTGTCATGATTATTAATCATCTTGGCTTTCAACGGTTTAATCTCTAGCTACATTTGCTGTCATTTGACACATTTACGTCAATAACTCATTATTAGATGACTTAAACTTAACAGAATCTATAAACATACTTACAGCTTAAAATGTGACAAGCCCTCTTTACCAATATATTGGTAAAGTATATTCCAAAGCAAAACAAAAATGTTAACTTTGAATTACGTGCATCACTACTCCATGAGCATGGAGAACTAAACACTGTATTATTCAATCACCTTTAATTTACTAGTGCCACACTTTTTCTGACTAGCATGGAAACTGAAAATTTATTGTCCAGCAACACATACAGTAGGAAGAGCACCACTTGCAGATGTTAAGAATGAAGAGATCCATTAACAGAAGACAATTACTCTAAAAACTATATTTACTATCAGTTAAAAATAAAGTAGATGTTAGGATAACATCTAGGCTGACTCTAATAATATTTTGCTCAATCTATTGTTTCTTTCTTTTTAGTTAAGGAAAGGGTTAACCAAATAGTAATCTCAAAATAAGAGCAATGGTTAAAAAAAAAAAAAAAGAAGCGGGCTTCCCTGGTGGCGCCGTGGTTGAGAGTCCGTCTGCCGATGCAGGGGACGCGGGTTCGTGCCCTGGTCTGGGAAGATCCCACATGCCGCAGAGCGGCTGGGCCCGTGAGCCATGGCCACTGAGTCTGCGCGTCCGGAGCCTGTGCTCCGCAACGGGAGAGGCCACAACAGTGAGAGGCCCGCGTACCGCAAAAAAAAAAAAAAAAAAAAAAAAAAATTTTCAAAAAAAAAAAAAAGAAGCTATATTAACAAATAAATATTAAAAACAGTAAGGCAATGCAAAATCATACTACAAATCTAACAGAATCATTAAGTAAAAAGATCCTGAGAGCTTAAAGCTGAGCATCAAATTCCATATACTTAATAAATTCATATGAATTCTTCAAAAGACTCAGAAGTGTCAAAATGAATGGTTAAAATGGTATATTATACACAGAAGCTTTTTCAAACTTTAATGTGTGAAATACGTTATCAAAATCAATGCTCTGGGGCTTCCCTGGTGGTGCAGTGGTTGAGAGTCTGCCTGCCAATGCAGGGGATACGGGTTCGGTTCGTGCCCCGGTCCGGGAGGATCCCACGTGCCACGGAGCAGCTGGGCCCGTGAGCCATGGCCGCTGAGCCTGTGCGTCCGGAGCCTGTGCTCCGCAACGGGAGAGGCCACAGCAGTGAGAGGCCCACATACCACCAAAAAAAAAAAAAAAAAAAAATCAATGCTCTGAAGAGTATATTACTTTGTTCTTTAGTCAAAGTACACCTGACTATAACTTTTCTCAAATTTTAATATGGAAAATTCTTTAAAAGTCATTATTCCTACCATTTCATCCCGTGCTTCTGTTTCTTTTCTCAGAGGAGGTTCAAACTGTAATTTGTCAACTGTAAAATATAACATATATTCACAAATTCTATCTTAAAGGATCAATCCTGGAAATATGATGAGAAGCATGTGTACTGGGGAGGGGGGAAGGGAGAGAGGAGAAGAGAAGAAAGAGGAAAAGACAAAAACTCTTAATTTTTTACTACAGAGGACCCCTTCCTTTACGTTCGCCAAAAGAAAGTAACAATTTGGTATCTTCCTAACAATTCTATTTAATTCTTGGTTGGAATCAGGAAATTAAACTGCAATTTTGTATATAAAAGATTTTTAAAAATTAATTAAAAGTAGGTGACTAAACAAACACTTTAAGGATGTTTCTATCTAGGCTATAGACTCTGTCTTGAGACTAATTTAAACTACAACTTTATGGTAGGATGAACACCCCGCCCTGCCAAATCACCTATAATTATCTAAAAAGAACAAATATTTGTCAAATTAAATATTACTATGGCATTCAGGAATCTAAGATTGTATTTTCCTAAATGTATATTTTATTTGGCCTAATGAGACCAATTTTAGAATTATTCCTAATAATCAAAGAGTAACTTCTTTTATATGAAATAGTCTGTAAATCAGAGAAAAGGATGGCTTATTATCTACTCATAAAGTACACAGAATTTTAAAATTCTAAGATATAATGTGACTAAAAATTAAAATATACACTTGCATCATAGAGATACAAGTTTCCTAAATACAATCTTGGTAAACAAAATACACTAAAAAAAAAGCACTTTCAAAAAGTATCTAGTTGTCTTTATTCCTAAAACCAAGATTTGTAAAGCAATACAGAGTACTTATATAATTTATTATACTAAATAAAAACATTAAGTCATAAAATTTTCCTTCTTTTTTTGTTTGTTTCGCAAATTTTATTAAAATATAACATGCATAAAAGTGCGTTTGTTATAATCAATGAATTTTCACAAACTGGGCACTTACATAACCAGAAGCCAGATAGAGACAACATTACCAGACCCCAAACGCTCCCATTTACTCCCCACTCCAAGGACAGCTGCTCTCCTGACTTCTAGCACCATGCATTAGTTCTGCTTGTTTCTGAGCTTTGTAGATTGTTCCTTCTCATTGCTATACCGTACACTCTTCCTTTATGGGAATATGCCATAATTTATTTACCCATTCTACTGGTGGTGTGTATTCAGGTAGTTTCCAGTTTGGGGCTATTACAAATAGTGCAGCAACCAACATTCAAATAAGTGTCTCGTGGGTGAACATGTGGGTATGTTTCTGTGTGTACCTGGCAGTAGAACTGCTATCTTAAGGTAGACAAGTATTCAGCTCTAGGAAATGCTTTCACTTTTCCAAAATAGGGGTGCCAATTTCCAATGCAGCCAGGAATGTAAGTTTGATTGATTGAGTTTTGCAGTTTTTGTCTGTACACGGCATGAACACATTTTGGGTACCTTCCCAGAGAGAGGGAGGGAGGGGAGGGAGGGAAGGAGGGAAGGGAGGAAGGGAGGAAGGGAGGAAGGGAGGGAGGAAGGAAGGAAGGAAGGAAGGAAGGGAGGGAGGGAGGGAGGGAGGGAGGGAGGGGAGAGAGCGAGGGAGGGTCACATCAAAGATCCCAGAAGAGCCACAGAATTTTCTGAAGGCAAACTTTCCCCTTCCTTGACTACAATGTGAATTAAATGATAGACTTGTGTAGGATTTCCTTATAAATCCTTATAAATGAAGGATTTCATTTATAATTCCTTCAAAATGAGTTAGTTCTGCTATGTACTAAATGGATTATGCATGAATCCCAAAACAAATCCAACTGCAATTAATGTTTTAATAAAATGGTTGCTAGTGTATGCAATAGCCACAACGCATCAGGAGGGATGGTATTATATTTAGAAACGTTAATTAGGTGTTTGTTATTGTCAAACTAAATTTTAAAAATATGGACTGCTTCAAGAATTTGCGTGTCATCCTTGCGCAGGGGCCATGCTTATCTTCTTTGTATCGTTCCAATTTTAGTATGTGTGCTGCCGAAGCGAGCAGCATAAAATTTTCAAAGACACTCCATAAAATATAGTATCTACTTTTCAAAAATAATCTAAAATAAAAAGAAGTTGTTCATTAATGACTTACTTCTTAAAATAATTTAAAAACATCTTAATTCAAGAGCCATTACTATAATTCACAAAGAACCACTTCACTCATTTGAGACAAAGATGAGTTAAAGATTTTTTTTTTTTTTTGGATCACAACTAGAAATAGTGGCAAGCAGGTCTAGAGGTAAATTATAAAAGGCATAAATATGGAAAGGAAAGAAAGAAAATATTTTCAATAATTACATAATCAGCAAATTTCAAGACTTAAAAAATTACCAGAGAAAAATGAGCTCATAAATTTCAATTAAACATATAGTAAAATATCAACTGCACCCATCCATACCAGTATCAATGATTGAAAATAAAAATTTCAATTTCATTTCTTTTATATCAGCATAAACATTTAAGATGTTTTACTTTAACATGTAAGAAAAATATTCCTTAAAAAAAATCAAATTCCTTATGACAAGTCTAAAATTACTACAGCCACGCTTTATGGCAAAGAATGCTAGAGTCTCCAGTATCATTGTTCTGTGTGCAAGAATGGACTCCATGTTGTTTTGTTTTGCTTTAAAGAAAATCCTGGCAGTACCTCTGGGTGTGTCTTTGGCTTATAAAAATACAAAGATGGGGAGGTCTTCTATTATACATCCTCATTTATCTCTAAAAGATGTTACTTATTATAGGCATAATAATTATAGGTATAATAAGTAACAGGAATTAGACTTATCCTTTTGCTATAAACAACTACAACATGTAACACAAATACATGTGTGCATACAAGCTATATGAAGCAATTATTTTGAGGCAATGGGTTAACAGATATCACAGGGTTGTAATCCTTGAAAGATGGTGTTAAGACCCCCACTCACCCCTGATTTCTGCGTGGGGGTACTTTCCAAGAAAGTAGAACCCAAAGAGAGAGTTTCACTGGGTGCAGGAAAGAAAGACTATAGTTTGGGGCTGCTTAGGCAGTGGGAATTTGAAGGGCAGAGGGCCAGAAATGAGAAAACTATGTCTCCTTAGAGAAGTCTTTGGTTGCATACTAAATTGCCCACAAGCGAAGCAAGACTATGCAAGGTATGTCAGAAAAACAGCTAACACAGTGCTGTAAGCTAAATACAAGTTCTAGTGATCACACAGTACCAGGAAAGAAATGAGTTTCCACCCAGAGGAAAGACTTAGCTGAATATTGTAGTAAAACCTGACATAGGCCTTGAAAGGACTGCAATGACCTACCAGTTAATTTATGCTTTAACCACTCTAAAAGAGATCAAAATCCAGACACTCAATGTTGTATCACAACATCCAAGATACAATAAAAAATGAATAAAGAAGTAGAAAAAAAATAAAAATCATAACCAGTTTAAAAAAATAGATATAGACTCAGAGATGACACATATGTTGAAATTAGCACACAAGGACTTTAAAACATCTATTATAAATATATTCAAGGATTTAAGAGAAAAGATGGACACAATAAGTAAAGAGATGGAAATTATCAGTAGAGAGATAGAAACTATACATGTCTGTATATTATATATGTATGTAACCATCCATCCATCCATCCATCGATCCATTTTTCTTCCTATCTATCTTATCTATCTATCTCAATGAAAGTCTAGATCCAGAAAATACAATATCTGAAATAAAATTCACTGATGGGCTTAAATAGCAGACTGAACACTACAAAAAATAAGGTCAATGAACTTAAAATTAGGGCAACAGAAACTAAACTTAAGTATAGAGAACAAAAACATCTTATGTGTGTTTATGGGGGTCAGGGAGAACAGAGCCTCAGTGACCTATGAAACAACATCAAGTGGTCTAACATGTAACTGGAGTCCCAGAAGGAGAAGAGGGAATCTGGGACAGAAAAACTAAGAAACAGTGTCCCCAATTTGATGAAAAATATCAATTCATTGATCTAAGAAACTCAATAAACACTAAATAGAACAAACAACAAGAAAAATGCACCTAGGCACATCACAGTCAAATTACTAACAAAGCAACAAACAAAAAAAATCCACAAAAGTTTCAAGGTATAGTACCTATTAAGAATCCAACTGATGCACTTAAATACTTGCTATTTTGTGCCTTTAAAAAAGAATCTGAATTGATGTCATGGTTTGTGTTGCAACCTGCAGCTTAAAAAATACCAATGTAGAAGAACATATGGGTATGCTATACTTCAGATAATTTTTCATAAATAGTTTTCCTGACAACAAATACTTTTGGTTATTGTATATCTATTTCTAGGATGGATCAAAGGTTGTTTAAAAAGGCTCAACTTTAACAATGGCCAAAAAATGCTGCTTGAGTTTGTGTTTCCTACCTGGGAGAGCTCTAATTACTTACCTAGTAAACACTCACTTCTCTAGAACTGTTACTAAGGAGATTTGTGAGACAATACATCTCAAAATCTCTATCACCTTTATCATTGCCGTCTTCACATGAAATAAAAAGGGACAAATGGAATTTTCAAACTTAAGTTGGGTAAACTTTCAGAAATTCTTAGATCTCCTTAGCCTAAAGTAGGTTTTGCTTCTTTATTTGTTTGGCTTGAAAGAAAATGAGGTCAATTCCCTAGGAGCCCATTAACTCTCTCCCAATGAACCCAAAACTGAGCGTCTTATACATCTGGGAATACTGCCCCCAACTCCAGTTTCTACATTATTACAGACTAATACAGCTGAGACTTGTACAGTACACACAGTTTTATACTCAAACATGTCCAAGAAGTGTTTCCTCTGAATAAACTTTTCATTTAGAACTCAGAAACTGCCTTCTGGAAAACTTCTCTCTAACCTCAATAAATAGAATCTTGCCAGGTACTGTTAACAACTAACACGACAGTAAAACAGGGTGATGATCCTTGTATTCCTGTCTCTTAATTATAGAGACATGGGCCAATTTAAATCAGTGCAAGATTGTCTTAGTAGGACATCTCAAACTGGAGATGAAAAAAAATCTTCAGAAATAGATGACTGCAAAAATCAGTTTCTACACAGTCTACTGAATCTAGCTGATGATGACATGAAATGAATCATTTGCCCAAGACCCATGGAAAAATATGACCGAAGACACTGATTATCATACTTTAATGTGCATACTATAGCTCTTGAGCTACATTTTTTCTTCCTTTGCCAGTTGAAACTTTTGGATTGTTGACAGACTTGTTACCTCCTAATCATGATACCTGTAGAGTCTTTATTCTTAATACTGCTCTGTGTAACCTTAGTGAGTCCTTGGTATGAGTCCAAATACCTGGCTAAAATTTACTTGTGAGTCAGCTAAAATCATACACTTAAACTGACAGTTGGGTAGTCATTTTCTTTGTTGATACCTCTCATATCCCTTTGGTGCCAATTCTTTGTAATTAGTTGGCTTCCTAGGTAACTGTGAAACCGAACAGGACCCTATGGGGCTCCCGGGCATGGAAGCCTTTCTGTCCCTTCTCTTGACTCCAGCCTCCATGACCTTCCTTGAATTCCAAAGGGCAGAATCGAACTGTTGCTAATCCCGGAAGGGATGCAAAGACAAGGGAGGCGCAGCCAGGGGACAACAGTGCAGCCTTGGGGCAGGGTCCTGGTTCCACCTCAAGGGATACACATAACAATGCCTTTAAGCTCTTTTAAGAGGTCAGCATTCTTCATACCAGAGAAAGACCACCTGAGGCTACATTAAAGAACCAGAGAAGCTCATCAAGATTACCTGAGGCCAGATTAGAAGAGTGGAGGCCCTTCACATACTCTAATTTTATCAGCAACGCCACCCTTGAACGGTTGTTATAAAATTCCTCATCAAATCCTCCCAGGTTGGAACACATACTTTTTAGGGGCAGGAGCCCTCTCTGTCGCCCTTTGCCTGGCAAAGCAATAAAGCTATTCTTCTCTACTTTACCCCAAACTCTGTCTCCGAGATTCGATTTGGCACCAGTGCACAGAGGCCGAGCTTTCGGCATCAACTGGACTCAACCAAAAGGTGACTTTTCAGATGAAAACTTTTTTTTTAAAAAAATAGGGAATTTAGGTAACACACCCATATCTGGATCAGAATAAGAAAGTAATCTGCCTTGCTATTCATCAGACTGGGAGGACAGACACAAATCCAAATGCAAAGTCAAGAAGAAACAATGTTTCTCCCAAGGATATGCTGCATATGTAAAGTATCACATGATGACCCCCCCTCTGAATTGCCAATGCTATCTTACTGAGAAACATCATTCTCTAAAATCACAGACTGTCAGAAACTTTGCTGTATGAAATCATATTCATTAAAATGAACCATTCCATTCTTGCTTGGAAGACTTAAGTCAGTGAGAGAGAAGCAGCCTCAGTTTCCAACATACATACAGAGCTTCAAATAAAGGGGTTACTGAATACAACATTCCAAGTTTCCAAGGAAACAGGCTTCTGAGTCTATTTTTACAGTATAGACTCTTTCATACACATCCCTACTTTGCTTTAAGTTTTCACCTAAATTTCACTTGAACTCCACTTTTTCCAAAAACGCTCTAACTCTTCTTTTCCTGTTTAATGAGATGTTCCATGGTTCCTCTGGTATGTGTTCTCCCTCATTGCAAGGAGTCAATAAACCTGACTTTGTTGCACTATACATTTGTCCCTGGTGGTCTTAGATCAGGCCAGGATCATCATAATTAGTTATATCAACTAAAAACACATAGTAAGGATGATTATAATAATCCTAATAGCCCCAAACTGGAAACAAATCAAATGCCTGTCAAGTAAAGAATGGATAAATTGTGGTATAATCATACAATGAAATACTACATTACAATGAAAACAATAAACTATTATTGCTACACACAACACGAATGACTCTCACAGACATAATGTTGAGCAAAAGAAATCAGGCAAAAAAGGTGCATATTGGTTTATCCTATTTATCTTAAGATCAAAATCAGGTAAAAACCAATCTACAGTGACAGAGATCAGAATAGTGATTAGCCTGGGCAGTGGGAGGGCAGGGGGATACAGGAAGATGGAAGGGTATTGATTGTGAAGGAGCATGAGGAAGCCTTCAGAGATTCTGATAATGTTTTATATCTTGATCTGGGTGGTAGTTTCATGAGTGTATACAAATTTAAAAATTCATTGTGCAGTAGACTTAAGCATTTTACTATATGTAAGTTATCAGATCAATGTAAAAAACTGAAACAAAAAACTAAGAATAGAACTAACTAGGTATGCATGAAATCTATCAAACAAACAAAAACAAAACTATAAAACAATCCTGATGGACACAAAAGAAGACTTGGGAGAATTCAAAGATAAATCGACCAATAAAATGAACTTCAATTCTACTGTCTTCTGTCTGGTACATGAAGCACATAGGATTCACTCCATGAAGGTATCAGTACTCCAGACACTTATAAGTTAGTGTACAAATTTATGAGATCTCAGTAAAAACACTGATTTTTTTTTTTAACTTGGTATGCTGATTCTTACATTTATGTAGGGAAAATATAATAGCCAAATATCATAACAGAAAAAGACAGCAACATGGTGTTTGTGTGTGTGTTTGTGTGGAGAGGGTGAGGGACAGTAGGAGGAGGATTATTTCTATCACACTTTAACAGGTATTATAAAGATAATAATCAGAAGTATGAGACCAGCACAGGACTAGGTATATTAATGTAACAGAATAGAATTTCCAGAAAAAGCCCTAAAATATACGTGGCAATTTAGTACATAATAAAGATGGCATATCAAATCTATTAGCAAAAATATCAAGTTTTTAATAAATAGCATTGAGGCAAATGGGTAGATATTGAGAATGAAACTGAAGTTGAATTCATATTTCATACCTTCTACCAAATAAGTTAATATCTTATATCAAACATTTAAATATTAAAAACATGAGACTGTAAAAATACAAGAAGAAACAACAGGAAAATCCTTTTATAACCTTAAAATCAGGAAGACCTTACTAAATATGACACAGAAGACAAAAGCTATACAAGAAAAGATACACTTAGACTACATTAATTGAATACTATACAGCTGCATAAAATAAACACAATAGCTTTTAATGGAATATAACTTTGCTACTTTTCTGTCTGGTACTGGAAGCCCAGAGAGTTCACTGGGGATTATATAAGAAGATAGCATAAGAACATATCAGCAATCTGGGACTAACAAACACAGAAAATCTCGAATTATTGGTGTAACTTTGAAAAGATCTGACTAAAACAACTGATATGGGAAGGACATTCTAACTCTCCAATGACCTAGATTTCCAAAGCTGTATCCAGAAAGCTAGAAATGTCTGGTTTCAAAAAAACAAAATGCTCATCTGCAATAATTCTAATTAGCCTAAATATATAATAAATTATCTTCCTCCATTGTGGTTTATAATTTTTATTTATGGCTTATTTTAATGTAAACCACTTTAAATCTCTTTTGAAACAATTATGCGTTTAAGTCAATATACTTATACCTAAAAATTCTTTGCAAATCTGTTCTTCCAAATTAATGTGGCTAAAATGACAAATATTGTTAATATAAAATTTTTGTCAATGATTTATCGAATAAAAATCAATTTCCCCCTTTAAATATGCACTTTAGAAAATATTCACCTTATTGTTAACTTGACTTAAAAAACTGAAACCAACCCAAAGGTCCAACAATAGGAGCTACAATACATCAACTCAATAAAAGAGGATAAAACCATTAAACATAATGGTTACAAAGCCTAGGCAAATACATAGAAAATACTTTTGACTATGTTAAGCAAAATTTTATGTATAGTATAAATTCAGTCATGTAAAACTATACGTGAAAAAACATGAAGGAAATTCAGCAAAATATTATCTGTGGGCTGGTGTTGGGTGATATGATTATGGGCAATGTTAATTTTCTACTTTTTTCCTCTTGCAAATTTTCTGCAATAGACATATATTGACTTTATAATTAGAAAATCAAAACTATTTAATTATAAAACCAAGAGAATTCCATTACAAGCCAGAAAAGCAGCCTTTATTTTAGAGGTATCCTGTTATGTTAAAGTATGTAGCCACAGTTAGTGAGACTTTATTATTCCAAAAAATTCCATAAGAACACCCAGCTCAACCCTCCAAAACCACCAATTGAAAATGTATACCAAACACATACAATTTATTTCTGAAGCTGTCCGTTCAGCTCTGGCATTCCTGTTCGTAGATCTAATGGTATGACGAATGATTGCATGGGGCTGTGAATATAAACATAATACATATACTTTAAAAAAATTCAGTGACAAAGTTAGAAGGTCAAACTTTCTCTTTTTAATTAAATTATTATTTATTGACAAGCATGACTACTTACTAATAAATTGTAGGATAAATATTTTTAAAAATGAACACTAAGATACTTTAAAAGTGTATTCATTTAGTCCATGTTTATACTGTATAAAATACTGAAGAGATGCAAAGCAAATCAGATGGAAATGTTACCTTCAAAAGAGCTTATACTCTAAGAAGATAAGACACACAAACACTTATAAGATTAGAAAATGATAAGTGGCATTCATTAAGATTACTATTAATGCCCAGGGGAAGAAGAAATGACTTTCACCTGAAAGGGTAAAGAAATTCTTCATGACAAAGCTGTAATCTTATGTGAGGCCTAGAAGGACAAGTAGGCATTGAATGTGCAGCAAGGTGGGAAAAGCATTTCAGACAGCACAAAGAATATGAACAAAGTGATACAAGAAAAAAAGGAAATTGTGGAGTGTTTAGGGGAATTGGAGTTGGTTATTATTTGACTACAGTGAACATTAAGTGAAGAGATGACAAAGCTGGAAAGACAGACTTGAGGATGAGCCACATCATGAAAGGCTCTGAATGTCTTAGCAAAAGAATTTATTGGAGATTCTACAGAAAGGGAGTGCCGTCACAAGAGTCAGCTTTAAGAGTAACCTGATTAAGTATGTAAGAGGGTATGGAGAGAAGAAATACTATATGGAGGGAGACTGAGTAAGAGTATTGTAGTAAACTAAGGGAGAAAGCTTACCACTTCCACCCTTTTGTATAAGCTCCTGATCTTTTGAAACAATGCCTTCAGCTCAACCCCTATCTACCAAATTTCTGATGACTCATTCTCATTCACTGATGACTCGGACAGGGGCTCAGATGTCTTTTTCTCTACTTTAAGACCCACCATCATACCAAAGGACTTCAAAAGACCATTGCTCTGGATTTAAGTTTTCTGACCTTATCTCTGAAGACCTTCTACCATATTTCAATGCACTCTACACTACTAAAATCATATCCTGGACTCTGTCATCCGCTCTGATACATGAATTCACATAATACTCCAAACTTCTCATCCTTTGAACTTACTCTCTCATTTACTCCAATAATTTTTAAATGCTCACACTGAAATCTCAAGTCCATCCATCCATTACTTTCTCACTCTCCACATGCATTTCTCTGATCTTCACTTTTTTTCCTATCCAGTTTAGAGTTGGTGGCCCATAATTTCAAGCAATCCCTTGCATATATCCTAAATTTGATTTGCCTCCCCTCCCCAACCCCTGCCATCCTTCTGTACAATGGTATACCAAAATGACAACCCTGGAAGACTTAAACTAACTACCTTTGGTTAATATCTGAAGTACCAATCACTGCTGGAGGAAAATTACACATTGAAAATTAATCTCATCTGAGCCTTCAAGTTTGCCCACAAACACTTCTCTAGTCATTTAACCCATCCATTCTCCTCAATTACTATTTCATAGCTTCACCACACTTTTCAAACCCACCTCCTCCACACTTTCAGGAGATGACATTGCCACCTAGCTCACAAAGAAAACAGAAATCAAACAGAAGATAACTTCTAGCTATACTCTCAAACTATCTTCCTCTTTAATGCAAAGAAAGAAGTATTTTTCTTTTATTGTTACTCTGAAATATATTTAACGCACAATATTATTTTAGCTTCTGATGTACTATAGAATTATTTGACGTTTGTATACCTTGAGAGGTGATCACCACTATAAGTGTAGTAACCATCTGTCCCCATACAAAATTAATATTACTGACCATATTCCTTATGCTGTGTATAATAACCCTGTGACTTAATTATTATATTACTGGAGGTCTGTACCTCTTAATACCCTTCACCTATTTTGCCCACACCCACAAGCCTCCCTTCTGGCAAACACCTGTTTCTTCTCTGTATCTGAGTCTATTTTCATTTTATTTTGTTTTGCTTTTTAGATTCTTTAGATTCCACATATAAATGAGATCATGTGGTATCTGTCTTTGTCTGACTTATTTAATTAGCATAATAGCTTCTAGATCCATCCCTGTTGTCAAAAATGAGATTTCATTTTTAATGGCTAAGTGATATTCCACTGTATATATATACACCATATCCTCTTTATCCATTAAGTTGCTTCCATATGTTGGCTACTGTGAGTAATGTTGGTACATGTATCTTTTCAAATTAGTGTTTTTGTTTTCTCCAGGTAAATACCTAGAAATGAAATTGCTAGATAATATGGCAGTTCTGTTTTTAATTTTTTGAGGAACCTCCATACTGTTTTCCATAGTGGGTGCACCAATTTACAATCCCACCAGCAATAACACAAGAATTCCCTTTTTTTCCACACCAGTGTCAACACTTGTTATTTGCAGTCTTCTTAATGCTAG
The DNA here is from genome assembly GCF_963455315.2 of Globicephala melas. NCBI lineage: Eukaryota > Metazoa > Chordata > Mammalia > Artiodactyla > Delphinidae > Globicephala > Globicephala melas. The sequence continues at coordinate 127,755,868 of NC_083315.2, forward strand.
CCATTCTGACACGTGTGAGGTGATAGCTCACTGCGGTTTTGATTTGCATTTCCCTTATGATTAGTGATGTTGAGCATTTTTCATGTGTCTACTGGCCATCTGTGTGTCTTCTTTGGAAAAAATGTCTATTCATGTCCTCTGCCCATTTTTTATTTGGGTTGTTTTTCCTTTGATATTCAGTTGTATGAGTTCTTGGTATATTTTGGATATTAACCCCTTATCAGGATATATCATTTGCAAATATCTTCTCCCATTCAGTAGGTGACATTTTCGTTTTGTTGAGTTTTCTTTGCTGTGCAAAAAACTTTTTAGTTTGATGTATCCCATTTGTTTATTTTTGCTTTTGTTTCCCTTGCCTGAGGAGACATATACAAAAAAATATTGCTAAGACTGATGTCAAAGGCCATAGTACATATGTTCTTTTTCTAGGAGTTTTATGGTTTCAGGTCTTACGTTTAAGTGTTTAATCCATTTTGAGTTATTTTTTGTATATGATATGAAAAAGTAGTCCGGCTTGATACTTTTGCATGTAGCTGTCCAGTTTTCCCAATACTATTTATTGGGAGTATACCACTGTATATTCTTGCCTCCTTTGTCATAGATTAATTGCCCATATAAATGTGGGTTTATTTCTGGGCTCTCTATTTTGTTTCATTGATCTATGTGTCTGTGGTAGTGCCAGTACCACACTATTTTGATTACTGTAGCTTTGTGGTACAGTTTGAAATCAGGGAGTCTGCTTCCTCCAGCTCCATTTTTCTTCTTCAAGTTGCTTTGGCTATTTAGGGTCTTTTGTGTTTCCATACAAATTGTAGAATTGTTTGTTCCAGTTCTGTGAAGAATGCCATTGGTATTCTGATAGGGATTGCACTGAATCTGCAGACTGCCTTGGGCAATATGGTCATTTTAACAATACTAATTCTTCCAATCCATGAGCACAGTATATTTTTCCTTTTTTTTTTTTTTTGGCTGTGCCATGTGGCATGTGGGATCTTAGTTCCCCGACCAGGGGTCAAACCCATGCCCCCTCCATTGGGAGCACAGAGCCTTAACCACTGGACTGCCAGGTAAGTTCTTTCTGATGCAATTGTAAATGGGACTGTTTTCTTAATTTCCCTGATAGCTCATTTTTAGTGTATAGAAATGCAACAGATTTCTGTATATTAATTTTGTATCCTGCAACTTTACTGAATTCATTTATTAGTTCTAACAGTTGTTGTTTTTCTTTTTTTACTGCATCTTTAGGATTTTCTATATGTACTATCACGTTATATGCAAACAGTGACAGTTTTACTTCTTCTTTTCCAATTTGGACTCCTTTTACTTATGTTTCTTGTCTAACTGCTATGGCTAGGACTTCCAATACTATACTGAATAAAAGTGGCAAGAGTGAGCAACCTTGCCTTGTTTTTGATCTTAGAGGAGATACTTTTAGCTTTCCACTGTTGAGCATGATGTTGGCTGTAGTTTTGTCATATAGCACCTTTATTATGTTGGGTATGCTCCCTTTAAACACTCTTTGATGAGAGTTTTTAACATAAATGGATGTTGAACTTTGTCAAAACTTTTTTCTGCCATCTACTGAGATGATCATGATTTTTGTTCTTCAATTTGTTAATGTGGTGTCTCACATGGATTTATTTGTGGATACTGAACCATTCTTGTATCTCTGGGATAAATCCCACTTGATCATAGTATTGTACTGTATTACTGTACATTGTATTGTATCATTCTTTTAGCGTATTGTTGAATTTGATTTGCTCATATTTTGTTGAGGATTTTTACATCTATGTTCATCAGTGATATTGGCCTGTAACTTTCTCTTCTTCTTCTTTTTTTGTGGTGTTCTTGTCTGATTCTAGTATCAGGGTGATGCTGGTCTTGTAGAAATAATTCACAAGCATTCCTTCCTCTGCAATTTTTTGGAATAGTTTGAGAAGGATAGCTATTAACTCTTCTCTAAAAGTTGGGTAGAATTCACCTGTGAAACTGGTACTGGACTTTTGGAAGTTTATTGTATTACTGATCCTATTTCCTTAATGGTAATCCATCTCTTCTTATTTTCTATTTCTTCCTGATTCAGTCTTGGGAGTTTGTACGTCTCTAGAAATTTATCCATTTCTTCTAAGTTGTCCATTTTATTGGTGTATAATTGTTTGTATTATTTTCTTATGATTCTCTCGATTATCTGTTGTGTCAGTAGTAACTTCATTTATGATTTTATTTGGATCCTCTCTCTTTTCTTCTTGATGAGTCTGGCTAAAGGTTTATCAATTTATCTTTTCAAAGAACCAACTCTTAGTTTCATTGTTCTTTTCCATTTTTTTTAAGTTTCTATTTCAGTTATATCTGCTCTGATCTTTATTATTTCTTTCCCTCTACTAACTTTTGGTTTTGTTTGTTCTTCTTTTTCTAGTTCCTTTAGGTGTATGGTCAGATGTTTGAGATTTTTCTTGCTTCCTGCGGTAGACATCTATCTCTAAAAACTTCCCCTTTAGACTGCTTTTGCTGAATGCCATAGATTTTGGATGGATGGTTGTGTTTCAATTTTCATTTGTCTCCAGTTATTTTTTGATTTCCTCTTTGGTTTCTTCAGTGACCCATTGGTTAGTTAAGAGCATATTATTTAGCCTCCACATGTTTGTGTTTTTTGTAGTTTGTTTCTTGTAGTTGATTTCTGGTTTCATACTATTGTGGTGAGAAAAAATGCTTGGTATGATTTCAATCTTAAATTTATTGAGCCTTGTTTTGTAGCTTACCATGTGACCTATCCCGGAGAAGGTAGCAGTTGAAAGCATATATACTTTGCTGCTTTTGGATAGAATGTTCTATTTTATCTAGTAAGTTCATCTGATCTAATGTGTCATTTAAAGCCAGTGTTTCCTTCTTTCTGGATCTTCTGTCCATTGATATAAGTGGTGTATTAAATTCCCCTACTATTATTGTGTTACTGTCAATTTCTCCCTTTATATTTATTAACATTTGCTTTATATATTGAGGTGCTCCTATTGGGTGCATATATATTTACAATTGTTGCATTTTCTTGGACTGATCTCTTGATCACTGTGTAATGTCCTTCTTTGGCTCTTGCTACAGTCTTTGTTTTAAAGTTTATTTTGTCTAATATAAGCATTGCTACAGCTTTTTACAGATTTCCATTTGTATGGAATACCTTTTCCCATCCCGTTACTCAGTCTGTGTGTGTCTTTAGATCTGAAGTGAGTCTCTTGTAGGCAGTATATGTAGGGGTCTCATTTTTGGGTCCATTCATCCAACCTGTCTTTTTTTTTTAATTTCTTTAAAAAACATTTATTTTATTTATTTTTATTTTTGGCTGCACGCGGGCTTTCTCTAGTTGCGGCGAGTGGGGGCTACTCTTTGTTGCAGTGCGCAGGCTTCTCATTGTAGTGGCTTCTCTTGTTGCACAGCACGGGCTCTAGGTGTGTGGGCTTCAGTAGTTGTGGCACGTGTGCTCAGTAGTTGTGGCTTGCAGGCTCTAGAGCGCAGGCTCAGTAGCTGTGGTGCACAGGCTTAGTTGCTCCGTGGCATGTGGGATCTTCCTTAACCAGGGCTCGAACCCATGTCCCCTGCATTGGCAGGCGGATTCTTAACCACTGCAGCACCAGGGAAGCCCTCAATGTCTTTTGAATGGAGCATTTAGTCCATTTACACTTAAAGTAATTATTGATAGGTATGTATGTGTTGCCATCTTGTTAACTGTTTTCTGGTTGTTTTTGTAGTTCTTTTTTGTTCCTTTCTTCTTTTGCTCTCTTACCTTGTGATTTAATTACTAGTGTTATGTTTGGATTCCTTTCTCTTTCTTTAGGGTGTATTTATTATAGGTTTTTGGTTTGGGGTTACCATGAGGTTCACAGATAACAACAACAACAACACACACACACACACAAAATTACTTTAACCTGATGATCTCTCAAGTTCAAACACATTCTAACAACCCTGAATTTTTACCCCCTACCTCTGCCTCATGTTTAATGCTTTTTTGACATCATGTTTTACATCTTTTTTGTTTTGTGAATACCTTAACTATTTACTGTGGATATAGATGATTTTACTACTTTTATTTTTTACCTTTCATACTAGCTTTATGAATGACTGGTCTACTACCTTTACTATATGTTTGCCTTTGCCAGTGAGATTCTTCCATTTGTAATTTTGGTATTTCTAATAGTCGTCTTTTCTTTTTCACTTAGAGAAGTCCCTTTAACATTTTTTGAAAGCTGGTTTAGTGGTGTTGAACTCTCTTAGTTTTTGCTTGTCTGTAAAACTCTTTATCTCTCCTTCAAAACTGAATGATAGCCTTGCCAAGCAGAGTGTTCTTTGTTGTAGGTTTCTTCCTTTATCACTTTGGATTTAATGTGTCACTCCCTTCTGACCTGCAGAGTTTCTGCTGAAAAGTCAGCTGAGAATCTCATGGAAGTTCCCTTGTACATATCTAGTTGCTTTTCTCTTGCTGTTTTTAAGATTCTCTATCTTCATTTTTTTTTTTTTTTTTTTTGTGGTACGCGGGCCTCTCACTGTTGTGGCCTCTCCCGTTGCGGAGCACAGGTTACGGACGCACAGGCTCAGCGGCCATGGCTCACGTGCCTAGCCACTCCGCGGCATGTGGGATCTTCCCAGACCGGGGCACGAACCCGTGTCCCCTGCGTCGGCAGGCGGACTCTCAACCACTGCGCCACAAGGGAAGCCCTCTATCTTCAATTTTTGACATTTTTATTATAATAGGTCTTGGTATGAACCTTGGTTTCTCTTTCTTTTTCCAGGTTAGGAAAGTTTTCAGCTATTATTTCTTCAGATAAGTTCTCTGCTCCTTTCCTTCTTTTCTTCTTCTGGGATCCCTAGAATGTGAATGTTAATACACTTCATATTGTCTCAGGGGTCTCTTAAACCACCCTTTTAAAAAATTCTTTTCTCTTTTTCCTCTTCAGCTTAGGTGATTTCCACTACTCCATCTTCCAGTTCACTGATCTGTTCCTCTATATAACCAAATCTATTATTATTTCTTTCTAGTGTGTTTTTAATTTCAGTTATTGTATTCTTCAGCTCTGTTTGTTTCTCCTTTATATTTTCTAACTCTTTATTAAAATTCTTACTGTGTTCTTCCATCCCTCTCCTGCGTTCATTGAGAATCTTTACGATTACTACCTTAAACTCTTTATCAGTAGACTGTGTAACATAGTCCTCTGCCTCTGTTTGCCTAGTTCTCTGTGTTTATTTGTAAGTATTAGGTAGATCAGCTATGTTTCCTGAATTTGGGAGGAGCGGCCTTACGTAACAGACATCCTATGGGATCCAACAGCACACCCCTCTGGGCAGCAGAGCTATATGCTCTAGGGATGCCCCCTATGTGGGCTGTGTGGGTCCTTCTGTTGTGGCAAGGCTGACCACTGTGGGTGTGCTGGTGGGTAGGCATGGCCTCTGGCCCAGTTGGTTGCTAGGACCTTACTGGTGCAGGGTCCCAGGGCTGGTGCTGGTCTCCTGGTGGGCAGGGCCAGGTTCAAAGGCAGCTAGCTATGGGGATCAGGGAAGCTCAGGGTTGGTGCCAGCACACTGGTGGGCAGATAAGCCCCCAGCACTAATACGGTAGTGGGAGGACTCCAAAATGGTGGTTGTCAGCATTGATGTCCTAGTGGTAGAAGAAACTCTCAAATACAGGTGTCGCCATCTATATCTTTAGGGGGACTACCAGTTGTCTCCTGCCACTCCAAGAGGTTCTGCAAGATCAGCAGGTGGGTTCCTTTCAAATTACTGGCTCAGTGCTAGGATTTGGACTATGTGAGATTTTGCACACGCCTCATAAGAGCAGAGTCTCTGTTTCCTACAGCCCTCTGGCTCTCTTGTATGCAAGCCCAGGATGGCCTTCAAAGACAAATGTTTTGGGGCCCCATCTTCCCAGTGCAGGACCCTTCAGCTGGGGAGCCCAACACAGGGCTCAGATGCTTCGCTCCTTGGGGAGAACATCTGCAATTGTAATTATCCTCCTGTTTGTGGGTCACCTACCCAGGGAGGTGGGTCTTGACTATACCATGTCTCCATATCTCCTACCCATCTCATTGTGGTTCCTTATTTATATCTTCAGTTGTGGAAAGTCTTTTATGCTAGTCTTCAGGTCATTCTCATAGATAGTTGAAATTTGGTGTGGCCACTGGAGGAGGTGAGCTCAAGGTCTTCAAGGCACCATCTATGCCACATTTCCCAAGAAAGCCTTTCAAGAAGTGTTTAAGATCAAATCCCTCGTTATAATCTAGATCTCACCTTCTCCTTTCTTTTCAAGGACTTTGCCTGTTCACCTTGCTTCTTGACTCTTCTATCTCTAACTATTGGATCCTTTTCATAAGCATCCTGTTTAAACTTTTTTGCCCCATATAAAAAAAAAAATCAATCAATAGCCAAAAAATAGAGAGACAGAAGACAGACAAATCCACTGTCAACTCATTTTCCTCCAACTACTGCTCTATCTTATCCCTCTCTTTCACAACTGAATTTCATAAATAAATTTATTTTTCAAACCGCTCCAGCCTAGCTTTACCTCTAGTATTTTTATATTATCCTTTTTTAAAAATAATTATTTATTTATTTGGCTGCACTGGGTCTTAGCTGCGGCACGCCGGATCTTCATTGCAGCACGTGCATTCTTTCGTTGCAGCACTCAGGCTTCTACCTAGTTGTGGCGCCCAGGCTCTAGAGCACATAGGTTCTCTAATTGTGGCACACGGACTCTAAAGTGCACAGGTTCAGCAGTTGTGGCATGCGGGTTTAGTTGCCTTGCGGCATGTGGGATCTTAGTTCCCCGACCAGGGATGGAACCCACGTCTCCCACATTGGAAGGTGTATTCTTAATCACTGGACCACCAGGGAAGTCCCTAAATTATCCCTTTAAAGTAATCAAACACCAACACCTAAATCCAAAGATTTCTTTAATGTAACTTCTAGGCAGTATTCTTGTTGAAACTTTCCTACTGTCTTTTAATGTTCTTTATTAATCCTTTGCCATTCCTCTACCAGACTTTTTAATTTTGGGGAGGAATTTCCCCCCAAAGCTGTCCTAGGCCTTCTTCTCATTCTACATGCTTCCCTTGGATGATCACATTTACTCTTTAAGGTATCAACTACAACCATTGTATCTAATAACTCTCAAATTTATATCTCTAGTCCAAACTTTTCTCCCCAAGCTATAACCACATATCTAACTCCTAATAAGACTTCTCCATTTGGAAATCTGGTGCAACATTAAAATCACCATATACAAAACTGAACTCACCTTTCTTCCCAAATCTGATCTTTAGTATTTCTATCTCAACAAGTGGCACTTTTATATCCACCCAGCTGTTCAAGTCAAAATCTGGGAGTAACCCTTTTATCATGCCCCTCCCTCATTTCTACATCCAATCACCAACTCTCTCATATAATTCTTTAATGAGTTCACTTTTTCCATCTTTTCCCTACCATCCTATTACAAAACATCAGTATCTATATCCTGGATAACTTCAACAGTCTCTTAAGAGGACTTTAGGAATGAAAACACCACTCTGAAGTCAGAGATCTTTAAAGAAAAAAAAATGCACATCTGATTACATCACTCCCTTACCCTTTAATGGTTTCTACTGCCCTTAAAGCCCCCATTTTTTTCATTTGAAATGTCTAGCTTTGTGACCTAATCTCCCATCAAATTCCTTCCTTGTTTTCTGCTCTAACAGACTTACTTTTCTTTAATTCCTCAAGTATACCACACTCTCTCTTATCACTAGGGCTTTCAAACATGCTATTCTTCCTTTTGCTCAGAACACTTCTGACTGGTCTTTTCTTTTAATTACTATTTATCCTTCAGGCTTTCATCTTACATATTGTTTCTACAGTGAGTCCTTTCCTGTCCCTAAAATATGCCTGCATAGCACCCTGTCTTTCCCTTTTTGTAATAGTTATCACACTTGTAAATTATTTGTTGGTATTTCTAAGTTTCCTTTGAGACCATTCTGTAAGTTCTTTGAAGATTGGGATCATGTCAATCTCATCCACTATTGTGTCTCCAACTGCCTGGAACAAGGTTTTGCATTTCAAGGACTAAAAATTATGGTGATATCATTAAACAGAAATAGAGAATTCCAAATGTAAGAGTGGATTTAGGAAGCCTGGCAAAATTGTGTGGGGAATGAAAGAGGAGGTTTCGTTATTTACATAACCAGTGAAACACTAATTGAGGAATCAAGTAATATCTAATGCTTCATTTAAACTAAAACAATTTGAACAATTTTGAGTTTTTAAGAGATTAAAATCTTATTATTACAAGTCTGCAAATGATGGTTTAAGTAAAAAGAAATCTATGTATGGCTGGTTTATTTAATATTTTCAATTAAAGGTCACTTAACATTCAATAAAATATTCACTGGGTACCTTACGACATGACAAGACTATGTTATATACTAGACAATGATTAGTTTGTAAAGACTGTTTAATGACAATTTCTATTAAGTGTATATATAGAAATGATGGTATATTAACTAAGAGTAGGTTCTAAAGTCAGTTTGCCTGGATCCAAATCCTGGTTCCACTAGTTGCTAGGCATATGATCTCAGGCAAATGAAATTACTTCTATTCTTTCTCCTTCATTTCTTATTTGTAAAATGGGGATAGTAATAGTACATATTGCCAAGGACCACTTTGAGTATTAGATGAGTTAACATGGAAATTATTTAGCCTAACACTTGGTACACGAAGACTACCCAATGAATGTTAATAGTTATCATGATACTTATACGATATAATTTGAAACTTAAGTACCTGAAGTAGAAAATTTCCTTCAATAAATAATAACACATAAAGTTTAGTCCTATAGTCTTACCAGAACTGAAGATAAGAGGTATAAAGGGATATAAAGGCATAAAGAGAAATGAAGAGACAGAAATAAAAAGGAATCATAAAAGAGAGAAAGAGATACCAGTGAAAAAATACATTTATGCTATATATAGAGAGGCATAAACAGGTATCCGAAAATGGGCAGGAAGTCCCTCATTCCTGATTTACAAGTCGTGTTGTTAAATATATTCAAAATAATTCTACATATTTTCAGAGAAGACAAGCATAGTTATGAATAGCTCTATATGTAATTACATAAGAAATAATAGTTTTGAATAAGTATTAGAAAATATAGCTTTTTCTATGGGAACCTCAGCTTAATTTAAAAAATGATTTGTATTCTGTTAATGATCTGTGTAACAGAGAAACTAAAAAAAAATGACCACATGGATTTCTAAGGAGTCTCTTTTGTGAAAAATAATATGTACATGTGCTCTGGCTAAACTTTTGTTCTCCTAGTGCAAAGCAATGCTCCTAAAACCTGTATTGTCTTGGAAAAGATCAAACTCTCACTACAGAAGCTGAGGTCTAGGGAGGAAACACTTGTGGATTTTGGGAGGAAAAAGGCACAGATGTGATTCTAATTGTAGATACCTCTTAATAACTTTAAGCAAACCAACTAAGAAAACAAAATGTTATAATGCTAAGAAGAACAGTAATCCTAGTTCCTTCCCAAAACTAGGATTAAGAAAAGTATCAATTGGTAATTATGAGCAGGACAAGTGTAGTTTACACTGCTAATTAATCTTTGTTACTAAATCTATTTCAACTAACTTAAAAGAGTGAATTTAAAAACAAAGTCTAAGGCCACATTAAACATTTGTTTTCAAATATTAGACTGCAAGCATTCCTTACCTCAAAGTCATCATCATCTCCTTCGGTGTAATGTGCATGGTTGTCTGGATTATTCACTTTGTCCAACAGTTCAACTGCTAGGGCCCTAGAGAGACCTGGCTGTCCTACAAATGTATGCTAAGTAAAAACAAAACAAAACAAAACTTCATGAGTATGCTTTTATATCTATGGCTCATAGAAATTGCTATTTGTTCTTTTCCATTCAGTAACTATCAGAGACAAGCATATGGAAGCCTACTAATGCAAATAAATTAGAGAATGTATTAGTAAAAATATTAATCAGAGAATTCATAATTATATATTATAAAGCTAAAGAACCATTGTGAGGTAAATTTATAACATGAATAATTTCTCTATTTAAAGTTAACCAATCCATGTTAGGTTGTCAAATTACAACCTTGGCTATAACAATGACATTTTTTATGCATGTCATTATAATAATATGCAAATGAATACTGAGGTACAGTCCATATCACAATAAGAAAAAAGCATTTATATTTGCATATATTTAATTCAATAAAATTATGTTAATGTAGTAAGATACATAATTAATTTTTATAATATTTAAATAAAGTTTTCTTAGATTGTTATAATCATCAACTTTTTCTAATATAAAAGTATTTTATAAAGACATGCACACATAAGGGCATTCTATAAATTTACATAAGAAGCCAAGAAAAGCAATTAATTTTATGTATTTATTTTTTAAACATCTTTATTAGAGTAAATTGTTTTACAATGGTGTGTTAGATTCTGCTGTACAACAAAGTGATTCTGCTATACATATACATATATTCCCATATCTTCTCCCTCTTGCATCTCCCTCCCACCCTCCCTATCCCACCCCTCTATGTGGACACAAAGCACCGAGCTGATCTCCCTGTGCTATGTGGTTAAAGCAATTAATTTTAGATGAAAGCAACATTTTTAAGAGTTTTCTCCAAGGCAGGGGTTGGCAAACTACCGTCCATGGGCAAAATCTGGTGCACTGCCTCCTTCTGTAAATAAAGTTTTATTGGGTGTTAAAGCCATACCTTTCATGTATACTGTCTATGGATGCTTTTGTGCTACCACGGCAAAACTGAGGAGATGCAGCAGAGACTGTATAGCCCACAAAGCCTAAAATATATACTATTTGGCTCATTACAGAATGTTTGCTGACCCCTGCTGTAAGAGATCACTAACATTTTTATATTAAAAATCTAAATACTATTGTTCCAGTGATATGTCTAATTACTGCATGACTACAGAAAATACTCCTATAAATTCAATGACTTACAGTCAGAAGTCTTTCAGCGGTTGGTCTTTTTTTGGGGTTTTTGGTTAGTGCTATTTTGACAAAATTATGGAATGTTGATGACCTTCAAATAAAAAGAGACACGTACAAAAATATTTCACTAATATTAGTTCTTTGGTGTTACTAAATAAAATTAACTTACAAGCAGTTAGAAAGACTGAAACACATGATTTTTTTTCTTTGGCCTCTTAGCTCTATATAAGCCAAAACACTAAACCCAAAGCACAGTATATTCCTTGGAGAATATACCAGCTTCATCTCTTAAGTAAAATGCAATAAGTTAACAGAACACTGATACACAATCTCTAAAACATACACTTAAAACTAGAAATGGGTAGGTGTGCCATCTATAAGGTTTATAACCTTGTGTTCTAGGTACGACTTAGGAGTCAAAATGACCTTTTCTCATTGCCTAATTTATACAGTATGTAAATGTTTTGTTATATCCAAATTGTTGGGTGGCATGAGGTAGGGTGAGTAATGTAAGAGACTGTTTAAACCCTTAAAAAGTCACTGAATTTCTCAGGAACATGGTCAAAGAAGAGGGAGCGATCTTTGTAAACAGATGAGTTTTCCTGCTACCTGTATTAATGAAATGGAGAAAGGAAGAAGATATAAATTAAAGGAATCTGGGAATTCCCTGGCGGTCCAGTGGTTAGGACTTGGTGCTTTCACTGCCGTGGGCCTGGGTTTGATCCCTGGTCAGGAAACAAAGATCCCGCAAGCTGAGCGGCCAAAAAATTAATTAATTAATTAATGAAATCATATTTTGATTATGAACTAAAGGCAAAGAGAGGTACTGCCGAGATTCCACTGGAGGAGGGACTGGGCAAGAACCAAAGAGAATAACCTTAACCATTACCAATGACAGCAACAACACAGCAGTTCTCTTCAGAGAAATCAAATCACTACATTACGTTTGGTAGCTTGTGGCACACATATCACGGAGTGAGAAGGCACCTGAGACTGGCAAAGGTACTCCAATGGTAATGACTGTTCTGGAATCTGACTACGAACGCAGCTGTTTTAGCTAACAGTCATTCATTCCTGAATGAATATTCAGTCATTCCTGGCACAAAGTCCTCCCGTTCCAGTTGTTTAGGAACTTAGGCTAATAACGAATAGGAAGAAACCCACGTCAATACAAAGGAAAACAGCTAGCAGAAGGATATAAACTCCTTTACTTCTACAGCGTGATTTGCCTTTCATTCCTGGCATTATCCCCAGAATGGCCTGGCTCCTAAATTATACTATGTACATACAGACAGGCTAACAAACATAAAAAAGTGGTTTAGAACTTGTACTGGGGACAGGCCTCTTAGAATCGGTAATAAGATATGGACTGTCTCCCCAGAAAAAATGAATACACATAAAGAATTCTGGGGGCTCATGTATTTCCCAAGATCTCCCAAGAGATCCATGTAATCTAGATGAAGAATTACTGAATTTAAGAATTTGGAAACTTTTATTTCCACGGTTTCTTTTATTAAATGTATGGAAAGACATTACCAGAAAAACAATTTTCAGTTTTTCCCATTTAATTGAAGACGTTTTTTACGGACTATAATAGGCAAACTGCTTTACTTTGTACGAGAAACAAAAGATTAGGATGCAAATAAGTAATAACCTTTTGAATGTTAGGGAAAGAAGTAGAGAAAAGCCAGTAGGGATTGATCTTAAATGTCACTGTATCTGGGAAACCTTCTCCTATTACTTCTCACGGAAGTCAACATGTAATTAATGGGAGTAAAGGAATACAGGGCAAAATATGAATCTCAAAAATCTTAATATATTCATTTCAAATCATTTCCTCACCACACCTCCTATTCAAGCTGCCAAAAACTAATAAAATGCTCAGAGTTTTATGAGAGAAGTACATTATAAAGGAACACTGACCAGAAAATAAACCTAGATCCTTGCAATAGCTCTGCAAGTAAATTAGATGTGTAACTTCAGGGAAACTTGTTTAATGCCTCTGGGTTTCAGTTTCACCACTTTTAAAATAAGGGAGGGCTTCCCTGGTGGTGCAGTGGTTGAGAGTCCGCCTGCCAATGCAGGGGACACGGGTTCGTGCCCCGATCTGGGAAGATCCCACATGCTGCGGAGGGGCTGGGCCTGTGAGCCATGGCTGCTGAGCCTGCGCGTCCAGAGCCTGTGCTCCGCAGCGGGAGGGGCCACAACAGTGGGAGGCCCGCGTACCGCAAAAATAAATAAATAAATAAAATAAAATAAAATAAAATAAGGGAATTGAACCTTTGTCCCTTTCAGCCATAAAATGCTATAAATCTATATATATTCTATAACTCACCATTTTGTTTTGTCTTTTAGTTTCGGAGGCTGAAAATTACTTTTTGACATTAAGAAGAGGGCCCTGGAATAAAAATTTCAGTTAAAGAGCAATACAAAACACTTTAATTATTACATTTAATAATCAGAATCATATTCTATAATGAACTTATGCAAGATTACTACATATGTAGGTACTCATGATAACTGGTATAGAATATGGAAATTAATATTTTATATTTTGGATACCCTATGAAAAATTTCTCCTGGTTACAGAAAGGATCTTTAAGTTTCCAACAAGCTCTTATTCACATGGCAAAGCACCAAATGTTTGAGAAGGTTTTTATTACCATACCATTACATATATAACTAGTGTTATATCTTAAGCACAAGTCTATATAATTGTGTATCATTCTGTAACACACAGAGATGATATGATACTCTAACATTAGGTTGTATGTTTAACCAAAGATTAGCCTCTACAATTATTTTGGGTGAATAGGCAAATTATACCCACTTCCTAGTCTGTCCCCTTTTGGACAATAATTTTCCACATTCTCTTGTTATGAATGATACAGAAATCAACCTACAAGAGGACTTTCCTTCTCGATGAACTTACCTTTGACCAATTTTTTTAATGGACTATGGGGCTAGACGGATGGAGCATTTAAGAAGGAAGTTTTATTTCAGTATTTCCTACAAAATCCCATATTTCCAAGTAAACTCCTTAGCCTTTTTTTTTAAATACCAAAGATATTTTCTCTTTTTAAAAATTAAATGATTCATATATAAAGGAAAACCTTAAAAGAAAAAAAATCTGATTCCTCCCACCTTAAGACATTATTTAAAATGTTCTGCTTTTCTTTTCAGTCTTTATCTAAATATTAACCAATTACTAACTTATTATAATTATAATAGGCAATATTCTGTTCTGCTTTTTTCACTAATAATCAATTTTCCATGTTGCTTTGGTTTATATATATTAGCTGCCCTTAACTGCTAAATAATTTGCTTAACAATTCACCAACGAATGGACATTTAGATTTTTCCCTGTAATCCGTAACTGAATAATTCTTAGCTTTTTCTTTTCTTGAATTATTTCCTAAGTATAACTTTCCCAATAGTGGAATCAGTGCAACATTTTTATTGCCCATAACAAATAACATCTAAATTATTTTCCTAAAGGCCTGTACTTAACAGCATTTCAGCTAAAAGCAGATATCATTTAACTTATATATCTTTAGGTACTTGTGAGGTTAAATAGTTTTCCATGTTTCTTTAGTATCTGGTACTTGCTCATAAACAATTTATCTTTTGCTCTTAAGAGTCTTTGAATGAGTTATCTACGTAATATATAGTAACCTGCTGTCTAACGTATGTTAGGAGAATACTGTATTTTGTTGATTTTCTTTTTAACTTTATACTATTTACATTAAAAGTTTAAATTTTAGCCCAATTTATTTTTTCCTTCAAAATATTAAAAACCCCTTCACAGTCTCTCAAATATTTTTTTCTGAGATAATATACTCTAAAATATAAATGATTATACTAAGCATCTACCTGCTCCTTATCCCTGGACAAAGTAAAAAGAAACAAAATCAAATGAGAAAAGAAAAAAAACCTCATTTGCATTCTATCATCTGTTTATAGATCCACTTAGGACAAAAAAGCCCATTTTTAATTAATAGACGAATAAACAAAGACTTAAAAAGACTTTTTTAATGATAACTGCTGTATCCTAGTATGATTTTTAAAGGAAATTTGTTTTACGCTTCAGACAGTATAGATGATTCACTCTGTGTTGTCTTAGAAGTAGCAATACAAAAGAGATCAGGTTTTAGATGAGATTATCCCTAAGTCCCTCAGAACACTTTCACTATTTCAACATACTTTAAAATGAACTTGGAATACCCAAGTTATGAGTATTTCACTCTCCCTGAAGCCCTTACTAGTAACTGCATAATTGTAAATACTGAGAACACCTCATGGGATGAAGATCAAACATAGGTGGCTGAAGTTCTCCAAGTTCAATTGCTGTTATTCCTACTGCCCAGATATCACAGAGTTGGTTGTAGCCACCATTCTTTTCTACTGCTGCAACTTCTGGGGCCATCCTAGAAGGAATCAATTAATAAAACATTTTTATTTTTAAAAAATGATATGAAATCTGTTCTTTGTTATATTCACTAGACTTCTTGGAGGGAAAGAGGCTGAGAGGCATTTACTAGGAAAGAAGAAACTTTACTAGAAAAGATTTAATATAAGACCACATATATACACAGATACACACACTCTTAAAACTTATTATTTAAAAATCTTGAACCTTCTCTGAATACTGTTGCTCTGAGAAAAAACTGTGTTGTCTTACTTTAGTTTCTGTCTTGTGAATCTTGTTTTATAACATGGGAAAAGAAAAAGAACACCTAAATCTCTGTGAAGGTCAGAGAAAAGCTCCCAAAGGAGGAGAGATTTATAGAATGAATTAGCAGGGAGCTAAGGGGACATTTTAGTCAGAGGAAACAAGTACAAATGCAGGGGGACAGGAAAGCACGGAACACCTGGAAAGGTGATAGGACAGTGCTACTCAATATATGATCTACAGACAGGTATAGGGCCATAAACAGCTTGTTATCAGTCTGTGATAAGTGCAGAAACTGAGAGCAGGTATTCTCATCCAGATAAATGATCATTTTTTTAGTAGTTTATTTTATAAATGTATTAGTCTGTGATGGACAGAAAATGAAAAAAAATAAAACAAGGTCATTCATCACAGTTTGAGAGGGTATAGAACGTATTTGGAAAATAAACCTCAGAGACAGAGGCTAGATAATGAATGATTATATAAGGAAGTTTAGACTTTACTGTAAAAAATGAAAGATTTAATTATGATATAAAACTTATGGCAACACGAAGGATAGTGTGAGAAGAGGTGAAACCAGAATCAGGTAGATGAGTTAGAAGACTATCTGAAGAACACAAGGGAAAAATAAAGGACTTTTCAAAGGCAGTGGCAGGGGGCATAGAATGAAAGGGGCTGACTGAAGAGATTGATTTGAGTATAAAATGCTTGTGGATACTGAAGTAGTGCTATTATCAAACAACTGTTGAGTATATATAAGACTGAAGGTCAACTGAGTAGCTGAATTCGAGTTACCTATTTGGGAGTCAATGGTGTATAATGATGGCATCTGAAGTTATAAAAGCATAGGTGATATGGCTCAGGGGAAATACTCTTTTATTTTTTGAATGTTTATAATTTTTAAATTATTTCTTATTTATGTTGAATATCAACAAGGTAGAAGTTGTTTTTATGTGCACTTAGGTTACACAAACTTATATAACACAATGTCTCTCAACTTAAGTGCGGTTAAGGATATAAAACACCTATACCAAAAATGCTACATGCAAGTACTACATACATAATAATGGGTATAGGATTAAAGAGAAGAAAATGATCACCATGGAACAAGATGATTACAGAGTAAAGAAGTTGAGCTGGAATCCAGAGAAAACATACAGATTTCATCTCCTGTGCCCACTAGAATCAGTGGTGGCTAACTGAGCGCCAAATTGACCAGGACTGTCGTCAACAGTCATGCACTGACCATTCATCTTTTACAACATGATTTTTAATATCAGCAACTTATCCCATTGACTTGAATGACTGTACATAATTTCCTTATAATTCCTGTTACATATGCATACTTTTCTCAATTTTTCATTATTAAAGAATGTGATAAAGCTTTTCATATATCAATTCATGGCTCTCTGATAAATTACAACAAGCAGAATTGAGACTAAAGAACATAAACATTGCTTAAGGTTTTTGAAAAACATTACTGTCAAATTATCCTTCAAAACTGTTCTACTAACTTCCACTTTCACTGTCAAATATTTATTGATAGTCATAGGTATTACCCATGATTCCAAATATTTTTTAATTTGATAGAAAAGAATATCATTGTTTATTTAATGTACAGTTTGGGTCATCACTGGGGGAAACAATTTTCATATTTTATGAGATCTCATATATATTTTTTTGAGATCTCATATATTTTAATAACTGCTTCTAATTAGCAGAAACATTCTTTTTATTGAATTGTTAAGAACTTACATAGTAACGATATTAAAACCTAATTTGTCATATTTTCTTTCTTGATTTGTTACTTGCCTTTTACTTTTGTTTAAGCTGGTAGACATATAGAAGCCTTAAATTTTCATGTAGTTAAATCTGTCAAACAAATCTAGCAATGTTTTATACTTTTATGCCAAGAAAGGCTTACTCAACTCTTGAAGCAGTCAGTCACTGATAGTTCTTTTGGTTTCATCTTTATATTTAACTATTTCCATACACAACTTTTGAAACTCGAAGTGAGGATTTTTATTGTATAACTTGTGAATTTTATTTTTAAAGAAAAAGTATTAGCAATGTGAGTTTTAAAACTTTATATAGGGCTTCCCTGATGGTGCAGTGGTTAAGAGTCTGCCTGCCAATGCAGGGGACACGGGTGCGAGCCCTGGTCCGGGAAGATCCCACATGCCTCAAAGCAACTGAGTGTGTGCGCCACAACTACTGAGCCTGTGCTCTAGAGCCCACGAGCCACAACTACTGAGCCTGCATGCTACAACTACTGAAGCGCGTGTGCCTAGAGCCTGTGCTCCGCAACAAGAGAAGCCACAGCAATGAGAAGCCCACGCGCTGCAATGAGTAGCCCCCGCTCGCCACAACTAGAGAAAGCCCACGCGCAGCAAAAAAGACCCAACGCAGCCCCCCCCAAAAAAACAAAACACCTTTATATAAAAATTTGCTAATGAGATAAAAAGACTGAACACGTCAAATCTAGTATAAATATCATCCCTGATCAATAACTCTTTGAGGTTCCATCTACAATTTATTTTGGCGTTAGGTATGAAGTATGGAGCTACTCTAAAATTCTTTCCAAATAATAAATTATCCAAGCACTGTATATTAAAGAATCCAATCTTTCACATAAACTTTCAATGTCACTTTTTATAATACTCAGTATTTTACACATTAAGGTTTATTACTAGGCTTTTTATTATATTTCAATTATCTAACTTCATTAATGAAAGCAGTGTTTTAGAAAGATTATTTTGTTAGTAATTGGTAGGATGCATTAGAAGTAGGGTGGCTGGTGAGGACTAATGGTAGTGTAGGATGCATGAGTTTTAACAAGAACGTGAAGTCCTAGATTAAAATACAAGCAATACCAAAGAAAGGGTAATAAAATGACAAAAGATTGTAATACAATTTTCTTTTGAAAATCTCCTACCTATGAGTCCTCTCAACACAGCATCTGAGGGACAGTAGGAATTATTAGCACTTTAACACAGGGAAAGCTGGACAATGGAAATGTGTATCAAAATTCCCTAACCCAATCAGACCTATGATAGTGTCAAGGAGCACGCAAGTGTCCAGACTCCAGTCAAGCATGAATTTTATTACTAAGCAACAATGCTGATCACTGACCTTGAAGAAATAAAAATGCACAAAATTCAATTATAATAATATCTTACCAATAAGGGGTGCCAATGAAAGATTTTCTCTTGGCAATGGTAGCTGTTATTTTTGCAGCCACACCAAAGTCAGCTGGTGGGGAAAAAAACAAAACAGAAAATTTTGGTTTTCAATAAAACCACCACCATTTCTATATTTTACACTCAGGGATGTCATTATTAATAATTCAGATAGTAATACTAAAGAAATGTATATATATTGAATACCTAAATCTCTTCTTGCTTAGTTCAAAACATAATCATTAAAAGAAAAGAACTTATTGGTACTTTATTAGAATGAAAACATACTTTATTAAGAACACAGATAATAAAAAAATTTCCATTACAAGTACCTTGAGTTAAGTTGGAAAAAAAAAATCCACCTGGATTGCTTTTATTCTAACACAACCAGGTTAGAATTTTGGTGCTATTTTTAAAAGTTCCTTTTTCTATGTATAAACTTCTTTTATTACTGTTAAACATGGTTATAAAAAACTAAAGACTCACATAGTTCATTTTTGTCACTTAACACATTAGGGGATTTTACTCTTATTCTTCTTAACTATTAATTTTGATGACTGAATAATGTTCCATAAGTTGATTTATCACAGTTTAGAAGTTTTTCTACTGCTAGACCTATGTTTCCATTTTTTCCCTATTATAAATAATGTTATGATTAATACTTTAGCAAATATGGATTTTTTTATCTTTAGGATTAACTTCCTTAAACTGAATAAAGTAAAATTACTGGGTCAAAAGATGAACATTATTGTGGCTCTTCATGTGAATATTAAATTTGTATAATGTTATTCTCATTTAAAATTATACTAAAATTTTTTGAAAAAAAATTTTAGGAATTTGAAATAACATACCTAATTTTACATCACCATGATCTGTCAATAAAATATTTGCACCCTAAAACAAAAATACAAATACCATTAAATTAGCATCATAAAATTCCTTTCAATAAAATTATCAATTTAAACATATTGAATTTATTTTTTATTATTCTTTTATTGAAGTGTAGTTGATTTACAGTGTTGTGCTAATCCCTGCTGTACAGCAGAGTGACTCAGTTATACACATAAAGACATTCTTTCTTTTAATATTCTTTTCCATTATGGCTTATCTTAGGATATTGAATATAGTTCCCTGTGCTATACAGTAGAACTTTGTTTATCCATCCTATATACAATAGTTTGCACCTGCTAATCCCAAACTCTCAGTCCTCCCCTCCCCCACCCCCCTCCCCCTAGGCAACCACAGCTCTGTTCTCTATGCCTTTGAGTCTTAAACATATTGAGTTTAAATTGAGTTAAATAAACTTACCTTGATATCTCTATGCATTTTGCCTTTAGTATGCAAATAGGCAAGACCCTGAAGTTTAAAATAAAAATGTATGCATTAGCAAAACTACAAACTTCACATCTAAATTTCTACTTAAAGATCTTATTGAATAAGAAAAACTAGAATGTCCTTTATTCGAGGGGAAAAAACCTAGATGTGTTTCTTCTTATTAATCAATGTTTACTGTATTTTAAGACTTCTGAATTCATTTTCTGATAAAAATCAGAAATATTTTACTATAACACCCGTCACCACAATCAAGATAATTAACATATTTATCACTCCCAAAAGTTCCTCCCACACATAAACACTGATATACTTTGTTGCTATAAATACTTCCAAAATTTTCTAGAGTTTTATGTAAATGGAATCATACAGTATATTCTTTTTTATCTGGCTTCTTTCATTCACAATAATTAATCTGACATTCCCTGTTAATGTGTTATCAATATTTCATTCTTTTTTATTACTGAGTAGCATTCCACTGTACAGATATTACAGAATTTGTTTATTTATTCACCTGTTGATAGACATTTGGGTTGCTGGGTTGTTTCCAGCTTTTGGCTATTATATATAAACCTGCTTTGAAGATTTATGTCAAGTATTTGTATGATTTTTCCCTCTTGGGTAAATACCTAGGAGTATAATGGCTGGATCAGATAGTGGTACAAGTTTAAACTTTTAGGCAACTGCCAAACTGTCTTCCAAAGCAGCTGTACCGTTTTACACTGAACCTAGCAGTGTACGAGAGTTCCAGTTAATCCACATTCTCACCAACCTTCCAAAGGTCAGTCTTTTTAATTTTAGCCATTCTAACTGGTGTGTAGTAGTATCTCACTGTAGTTTTAATTCACACTTTTCTAATAACTAATGATATTGAGCATCTTTTCCATGTCCTTATTTGCCATCTATACAGCTTCTTTGATGAAGCATCTGTTTAAATCTTTTGTCCATTTGTTTATTTGGTGGTTGTTTTCCTATTATTGAGTTTTGAGAGTTCTTTATATACTCCGGATACAAGTCCTTAATCAGATTTATACTTTGCAAATATCTTCCTGTGGCCTGTAGCTTGTCTTTTTTTTCTCTTAACAGTGTGTCTTGAAAAGCAGAAGTTTTAAATTTTGACAAAGTCAAATTTGCCAAGTTTTTCTTTTATGGATCATGCTTTTTATGTTATGTCCGAAAAGGCTTTTATTAACTCAAGATTGCAAAATTTTCTATGTTTTCTTCTAGAAGTTCTAGTTTGAGGTTTTACATTTAGATCTAAGTGATTAGTATTGAGTTAATTTTTACACATGGTATGAAATGTGGTTCAAAGTTCATGTGTCTGTATATGGTTCAAAGTTAACGTGTCTGAAGTTATAATAATAAGTTCAATTATTCCAGAACCATTTATTGAAAAACCTATCCTTTCTCCTTTGTCAAAAATCAGTAGCCATATATGCATGGCATTACTTCTGGTCTTTCTATTCTGTTCCACTGAACTACTTATCCACCCTTATGCCAATGCTTACTACTATGCTTTGTTAGTGTAGTTTTATAAGTCTTGAAATTGCTCCTGTTGGCCCTCAAATTTTTTTGTTCTTTTTCACAATTGTTTGACTATTCCAGTTCCTTTGGGTTTCTGTAGGAATTTTACAATCAGCTTGTCAATTTCTAGAAGAAAAAAAAAAAGCTTCCTTTGATTTTGACTGGAACTGCGTTGAATCTATACGTCAATTTGGGGAGAACTGATATCTTTACTGAACTTTCTGATCCATGAATATAGGAATACTACAGATAGCAAAGCTCTCAGTTTACTTAGGTCTTCTTTAATTTCTCTAAGCAGTTTTATAGTTTTTAGTATATAGTTATTTATGCATCTTTGTCATATATATCCCTAAGAATGTCATATTTTTGTTATTATAAATTGTACTTTTTATTTTAATTTCTGATTATTGCTAGTGTATGGAAATCCAATTGATTTTGTATATTGATCTTGAATCTTGCAAACTTCCTAGTCTCACTCACTAGTTTTAGTAGATACTTTGTAGATTCTATTCCATTTTCTACAAAGATGGTTATGTGATCTGTGAATAAAGACAGTTTTAATTCTTACTTTCTAGTCTAGATGCCTTTTATTTCATTGCTTTTGCTTTTTGTCCTGGCTAAACCTCCTAGTACTATGTTAAAAAGAAGTGGTGAAAGCAGACATCTTTGCTTTGTTTGACTGACCTTTGTGGGAAAGAATCTAGTCTTTTACCATTAAATTTGATTTAGTCATAAGTTTGCCACAGGTGCTCTTTAGCAGGCTGCATTAGTTCCTTTCTTTTCTCAGTATGCTAAGAATTTTTATCAGAAATAAATCTTGGATTTAGCTAAATGCGTTTCTGTATGTCTATTTAGATGATCACATGGTTTTGCTTCTCTTTCTGTGTGCTAATATAATCAATTACTTGAAATGATTTTTGAATGTTAAATCAACACTGCCTTCTAGGATAAAACTCAGTTGTTTATGATGTATTACCTTTTTAAATATTGTTGGACTACCTTTGCTAACCTTTTATTTTCCTTTTCAATTTTTGTACCTATTAAACGTTCATGAAGGATATTAGTTCACAGTTTTGTTCTTTTGTAAAGTCTGATTTTGGTTTCAGATCAATACTGACCCATAAGATGATCTGGGAGGTATTCTCTACTCTTCAATTTTCTAGAAGAGTTTGTGTTGAATTGGCATTATTTCTTCCTTAAATGTTTGGTAGAATTTATCCATGACATCATCTGGCTTGGACTGTTCTTTGTGGGAATAGATAGAGGACTATCCAGATGATTTCTAATTGAGCTATGATAGTTTGTGCCTTTCAAGGACACTATTTCCATTTCATCTAACCTGCAGGCTTTTTTGCTGTGAAGTTGTTCATAATACTCCTTGGCTACTGAATATCCTTGTCATCCTTTTAATATTTGTAGATTCTGTCATAATGTCCCTCCATTCATTCCAAATATTGGTACCTTGCATCTTCTCTTCTTATTTTTCCTGATAATCTGGTTTATCAATTTTATTGATTTCCTTAAAGAATGAGATTTTGGTTTCATTGATCTTTCTTGTATTATTCTGCTTTCTATTTCATGGATTTCCACCGTGATCTTTATTATTTCCGTCCTCTGCTTACTTTGGCTTTAGTTTGATCACCTTTTTCTAGTTTCTTAAGGTGGAAGTTGAGGATTTTGTTCTGTGAGTTCAACTTTTTTAGATTCTACATATAACTGAGATTCTACATACAAATATTTGTTTTTCTGTGCCTGGCTCATTTCACTTAGCATAATGTCCTCCAGGTTCATCTGTGTTGTAACAAATGACAGGATTTCTTTTTTTGTGGCTGAATAATACTCCACTGTATTTATAAACCATGCCTCTTTATCCATTCACCGGTTGACAGACATTAGATGTGGAACTTTGTCAGCATAAGAGAATTTTTAAATTGGAACTAATATCTTGGAGGTCATCCCTTCTAGAGCCTCATTTTATACTTGGGGAACTACAACCATAGATGAGAGATCATGGTCATATACCAGGGCCAGACTGCAAACACAAGTTTTTGTTTTGTTTTCTACCTCCATGTAGTACTCTGTCCATTACTTAAAGAGGCAGTGATCTTTGGAAATTAAAACATAAAGAACACTAATCTGTCAACAATTTTCTGCTCTGAGTGCATGATTAGGTTTCTATTTTATATGGATATAAAAAAAGCAGATTTCTTTGTTATGCAAATATTACAGAAATATAAATTATTTATATATATGTTTACTTTCATATATCTAACAATAAAATTTTAAAGCATGTGGAAACCAACTCTTTTGGAAATGACTAGAACTTTCCCTTAAATCAGGTCAAATTCCCAATTTCTAAAATATGGAAGAATAACATATAGAACATCAATTTCACTTCTAAACAAATTACACAATCTAGGAAATATAGAGATAGAAGCATCAATTAACAAGTATCAGTTGTGAATTGCCAAAATAAAAAACACAGTCCCTACAACTTAATCTTGCTTCTTAAATTAAATGCCTTAAAGTATATGAACAAAATTATTAACTGCTAATTTTTTCAACCACTAATCTTTCAAGGAACTAACAAAATAAATTGGAAGAAATGCTGCATACTCTATATACCTATTGAAGATTCATAACCTACTTTAACATAGTAAAAGCTCTCACAGGATGTGAAATAAGGAAGTAAAGAAATCTCAACTTAATACGATGTTTAGAAGCTTCTAAAAAGGATTCTGATAACGATAGCACTTATTAATATTACACAGAACAAAGATTTCCAGATAACATTCTGGGTTATTGTTATGCAACTTTACTCTCATTTTGGGAGAAATGGTAAAAGAACTCATGTCTTTTGCAAAAGGATTCCTTTTACTGCCATAAAACTTGAAGGGAAAGCTTAGACAAGGTGTTATAATTGAGAGGTCTGGTGATTCATTCATGAAAAACAATTCACACCTATGGCTTTCCTCAGCTTTGCAGCAACTGAGGGCTAAGCACTACAAAGCAGAACACCAAACATCACCATTGTGTATACCAGCATCAACTTAAATGAATTTCTGAGACTCATTCACAAAAGAAATAACTAGGCTTACAGAATTACCAGAGGTTAACAGAAAAATTTGGTTTACTCTTTTTCTTTTGGGCAGATCACCATTTTATTGTTTTCAACTGTGAAACTAGAACTGCATTTCTATCTACATAAGCAAACATAGTACCTGTAAAGTTTCTCTGCATACATAGGCTATTTGCAATTCTGATAATGGTCCTGTAACTACAAAGAAAAAGAGACCACATCGTTACACATTTCAATACAACAGATTAAAAACATTTTAAAAATGAGAAACAATTATAAAACTTCTGTATAAATCATTGGGTGACTTCTCCTCATGATGAGCATATATTATTCTTATAATCAGGAAACAAAAAAAAAGTAAAGTTGAAAATTTTTAAATGTACTTTAAAAATGGAAGATTTAAAGCTACCATGAGGTATGACCTCACACCAGTCAGAATGGCCATCATCAAAAAATCTACAAACAATAAATGCTGGAGAGGGTGTGGAGAAAAGGGAACCCTCTTGCACTGTTGGTGGGAATGTAAATTCACAGAGCCACTATGGAGAACAGTATGGAGGTTCCTCAGAAAACTAAAAATAGAACTACCATACGACCCAGAAATCCCACTACTGGACACATACCCTGAGAAAACCATAATTCAAAAAGAGTCATGTACCACAATGTGCATTGCAGCTCTCTTTACAATAGCCAGGACATGGAAGCAACCTATGTGTCCAGCGACAGCTGAATGGATAAAGAAGATGTGGCATATATATACAATGGAATATTACTCAGCCATAGAAAGAAACAAAATTGAGTTATTTGTAGTGATGTGGATGGACCTAGAGACTGTAATACAGAGTGAAGTAAGTCAGAAAGAGAAAAACAAATATCGTATGCTAACACATATATATGGAATAAAAAAAAATGGTTCTGAAGAACCTAGGGGCAGGACAGGAATAAAGAGGCAGACGTAGAGAATGGACTTGAGGACACAGGGAGGGGGAAGGGTATGCTGGGACGAAGTGAGAGAGTGGCATGGACATACATACACTACCAAATGTAAAACAGATAGCTAGTGGGAAGCAGCCGCATAGCACAGGGAGGTCAGCTCGGTGCTTTGTGACCACCTAGAGGGGTGGGATACGGAGGGTGGGAGGGAGACACAAGAGGGAGGAGATATGGGGATATATGTATACATATAGCTGATTCACTTTGTTATACAGCAGAAACTAACACAACTTTGTAAAGCAATTATACTCCAGTAAAGATGTTAAAAAAAAAAAATGGAAGATTTGTTCCATAACAACTTTGGACAGTGAAAATATTAAGCACCCATAATGTGCAAAGCACAGTACTGGACATCACAGGATGTTCTATACAAAGCAATGGACATGATCTCAATCCTGAACAATATTTTAAACAATAAAGCCCCCAAATGAGAAAAACATATATAATTAGTTACAGTTACATACACAAGTTAGAGGACCATACAGGGATCGACTGTTGAAATATACTAGAAGGCATCATTTATTTTTTTAAAAGTCAAGATATCATTTCCTTAGCATAATTCTTTACTATATCTATCGAAACAAGGAGCTTGATCCAATACCTTACCTAAGTATCCAAAAAGCCATTAGGTAACTTCTGAAAACCAAATCTCTCCCTATGAAATATAAAATCCTTCTGCAAGTACCCAACTAGGGGCTTTTGAAATATGCCTTCCAATATCATGAAAGAATATTTGAAATCCGGGGTGGTATTTGCTGACAGTGAAATCAAAATCAGATACACTTACATGTAATCTTTACTTAAGAAAATATTTTACTACATACTTTAATCACTGGTTCCCTACACCTACTCAGGAACATAAAATTTTGATTCGCAGTAACTTGATAAAATAGGAGTAATAGAAGGGTTTTGAAACCACTTTATTAACAGTTATTATAGGTGTAGTTATTCTTGATTACTATGCTATCTAGTATATTTACAGGGATGAATACTTTTTAGATTCAATTTAATTCAATAAATAGCAGGATTAATAATGGAAAGCAGAAATTTCATAAAGAAATAAAATTAATGTCTCAAAATAATTCTTTCAATTTAAAAGGGTAAGTAGTAAAAAATAAAAAATGCCCACTGCATAGTTTTATTAATCCATATCCTTGAGTTCTCATTCTTGATATTAGATAAAAATTCTTCATATAAAAGATAATTTTTCATAAAATCATACAAAATAATTTTATTTTTTTAATATTTATTTATTTAGGCTGCATCAGGTCTCAGTTGTGGCACGTGTTATCTTTAGCTGCAGCATGCGAGATCTTTTGTTTGTTTTAGTTGCGGCATGTGGACTTCTGAGTTGCGGCTTGTGGGCTTCTTAGTCTCGGCATGCATACAGGATCTAGTTCCACAACCAGGGATCGAACCCGGGCCCCCTGCACTGGGAGCATGGAGTCTTACTCACTGGACTACCAGGGAAGTCCCACAGAAAAGAATTTTAAACCAAGTGGCACAGAGCTGTTTTCTACCAATAATTTTTAAAAATCAACAACAGGGGTAAAATAAAAGAGAATAGTCATTCTAATATAGTATTATAAGGGAAAGTTCAATTCAGAAAGTTGTCTAAATTAACATAATGCTAAATAAAATACTCCAAATTCTTAAAATTATATATTTTTAATACAAAAATATTATAGCAACAACTAAACTGTTTTCCTAGTTAGCAGCTTAAGTTATTATTAAGATAGACATGTAATTTGCTTTATGTGAGAGTCACCCTTTACATTTCAATTCTAATTTACAAGGAAGTTTAGGCAGCTTTGTTTGTAGATAAAATACTTCCCTAGAGACTACATAAGACTTCCTAGAGACTACGTCTGAAAAGTTAAATCTGGATTGTTCAAGTACTCTCCGATTTCTCAGTTCAGGCTCCAGCAATTTAACTGAATAACCAACAAAATACAAAATACAAAATATAGGTTTCTTTTACGCAATACTCCAGGAGCAGGACGGAAGAACAGTAAATCTACCTGTTAGTATCCCTTGTTAACTAGAAATGTCAAATAACAGTCATTAAAGTCAAAGTTTTAAAATGTGGAGTCAAATTAACAGTACCATGGTAAATATCTTGAAGTGATCCGCCACCACAGTATTCCATACAAATCCATAGTTTTTCCCGACTAACATGAAAGAGAAAGAAAATTATATTAGTTAGTAATTCTCAACAACTGACATATTTTGAAGGCTGTCACTCTTTAGCACACAAAGGTTTAGGATACACTGCAGGTTTAGGATAGACTGCAACAGGAAATTGCCCTTCAGGATACAGAAAAGCATATTAATTTCAGCTTTGTTCCCACCTTAAATGGTTTAGAATGTGCCCAGTTTTATAAGCTAAAACACTTATTTGTAATCATTCATAGTATTTCATTAAGGTTGCCAGATAAGGTATAAATGCATAAATGAAACTGTCGTTATTAATATAAAAGAGTAGACAAGAAGAAGACCTGAGAAATTTTAGAACTTCAGACAAATAATTTTTAAAATTTATATACAAAATAGCACTTACATGAAAGGGAGGGGGTATGTGAGCAAAGAAATAGGAAATACAAAGACAGAGTAGATGCTTTTGTGTTTTTTACCTGAGATAGCTCCCGAAGTAGGCAACAATGTTGCAATGCTTACATTCTTTAACCATAAATATCTCTTGTTGAATCAAAGAAAAATCATCTCCTGAAAAACAAAATGATAATAACTTGGTCACCATGTTACATTTTGTGTCTCTATCTATAAGAAGGAAAACTTTACAGTAAGTATCAGAGATGAGGAATTAGACATTCTTAATACTTTAATGGGAATGTACACTGGTACATTCTTTCTATAAAGCCAGAAGCCTTAAAAATGTATAAAATCCTAGAACTCATAATTTCACTTCAAAATTTATTTTCTTGAGATATGCAGAGATGATATTCTCTACAGTGTTACTTAATAATGAAAGCATGGTAAAATAACTTATAGTACAGTCATAGATATTACAACACAGTTAAAACATGTTTTGATATGAAAACATGTTCATGATATATTAAGTGAAGAAGGGATATTACATATATATTATATAAGTACATATGTATACAGAAAAAAATGTCTCAAAAACATACACAATGTTTATGTCTGGGGTATTAAAATTTAAAGTAACTTTGCTTTCTTCTTTTTTGAGTTGTATTTTCCAATTGTCTACCAAAAACCTATTTGGGTTGTTTAAACTAGAAAAAGTTATATTCAAATAAAATATTCGTTATTTATGGGAATTTTATGGTTAATATGGGAATACTGCCTAGAATGACATTGTCATCACCGAACTTCATTTTGCATAGAAACAGTGTTTTACTCCAGTAAAAGGAGTTTAGAAGTTGATAAAATGATTGCATTTGTATTATGTAAATGCAATGTAATGAAGAAGAGCTCGAGGTCTGGATTAGACATACCTGGATTCAAGTGCCGATTCAGCCATTCACTGGCAGCCGATTCAGCCATTCACTGGCAATGTAACCTTAGGCAATCTAACTCTTCTGAATCACAGCTGAATCCATTAAAGTATCATCTGAATTCATTCCACCAGTTTGGCTTCCTTATCTACCACTTTCCAGAAACATTCCCTACATTTTGGTAATACCAGTTGCTGGCCATATTTTTTTTTTTTTTTTTTTTGCGGTACGCGGGCCTCTCACTGTTGTGCCCTCTCCCGCCGCGGAGCACAAGCTCCAGACGCGCAGGCCCAGTGGCCATGGCTCACGGGCCCAGCCGCTCCGCGGCATGTGGGATCCTCCCGGACCGGGGCACAAACTCGTGTCCCCTGAATCGGCAGGTGGACTCTCAACCACTGAGCCACCAGGGAAACCCAGCTGGCCATTTTTGTAATAGATTCTCATGCCCCTAAGCTTCTGTTTATGCAAGTCCCTCCGCTGGGAACGCTGTGAGAAAGAGTATGTAGTGCATTTAATACAATATTTGACACAGAATAAATGCAACAGCAATATTATTATATGCTGGAGGCAAGAAAGATACAAACAAAAGTGTTCCTTTTTAGGACATCACCATATTTTTTATTAGATAGTGTTTTGTAATGGTCTTTTGTAAAACAACATCACGTTTAAAACCAGTCGGTGTCCAGATAAGCTCTAGCCCTAACTTAAAGTCATCTTAGAATAACATACAAGGCCAAGAAGGAAAAACTTAGAAATTAGGCCTTAGATAAACAAATAAAATTCTCACACAAATCAGAGATATTTTCCCCTTATATTACAACTTTCAATTCAGAGCTAAAACAAAGCTTTAAATATTTTTCTATGCCATAAAATACCTTTTAAAAAAACCAGTCATTACTGATGTGGTTTATACATATATTTAATTTAGGTATGATACACCAAATTTATTTATAATCATTATGGCACTCTTTTCAACAGTCCCTTCAAGTTAACATTAATTGATAATTCAGTTAAATAATTTAGTGTTACCAATTTTAAAGAACTAGATAAATCAAATAAGGGTACAATTTTCTAACAATAAAAATCTGAGTAAAAATCTTTAAAGAAAATTTAGCTTTTATTTGTAAAAATGGGAAAACCTGTATTACATGAATGGTTACATATGCCTTAAACCTAAGTGCACAGTGGCAACATTTTATTTCAGCAAGCACCAAATAGAGTTCCTAGAAAGTGAGGAAGAAAATAATTTCTTAATAATCTGCCAATAGGGACTTCCCTGGTGGCACAGTGGTTAAGAATCCACCTGTCAATGCAGGGGACAGGGGTTCGAGCCCTGGTCTGGGAAGATCCCACTTGCCACGGAGCAACTAAGCCTGTGTGCCACAACTACTTAGCCTGTGCTCTAGAGCCCGTGAGCCACAACTACTGAGCCCTCATGCCACAAATACTGAGCCCACACGCCTAGAGCCCGCACTCGCAACAAAAGAAGCCACCACGATGAGAAGCCCGCGCACTGCAATGAAGAGTCGCCTCACTCGCCGCAACTAGAGAAAGCCCGCATGCAGCAACGAAGATCCAATGCAGCCAAAAATAATTAAAAAATAATTTGCCAGTAGAAGGGCATCAACAAAGATAATCCAGAATAGATGATAATTTCATGTTCCCCATTATCAACCGAGGCAGAAGTACCGGATAACTCCTGAAGATTACAGTAAAAAGCTTGCAGCAGTGAAGGCCCAACGCAGCCAAAAATAAATTAATTAATTAATTAATTAATTTTTTAAAAAAAAACAAAAAAACAACCTGTGCCCCTGCAATGGAAGCACATAGTCCTAACCACTGGACTGCCAGGGAATTCCCTACCTAATCACTTTTAAATGTGCACAGAAGTCTTATATCTGAGCTGTGCTGAACAATTCTTCAGTTAAGTCTAGGATTTAGAATATATTTTCTCACAGGAGTAACTTCACAAATGGTGCCTAACTTCTTAATGATGTCTAAATTCTTAAACCGACCTGTAAAAGTCAATAATACGGCTGAATTAAAACTACGAGTAACAGACACTAATTCTTCAGGAAAATCAGCCGTGTTCCACACCACAACTGTGCTCCCAGTAGTAGCTGTGTGAGGTTTCTGCCAGGGAAGACAGAGTCTTGGTGAGACTGAGCGACAGCTTTCTATGACTGTAGCTAGAAGCTAGAATTCACAAGAACAGGTCATTAATAACTCAGATGTTTGGGGACTGTGCCTTCTTTAATATACGTAACTTAGTGAATAAACTTCAGTTTTGAGTATGTTATTCAAATATCTATTTCACAGTATTGGCTTAAGCTTCAATGCAAAGTGGGCAGAATCTTCTATGAACCGAAATTGCAACATGAAGCAGTTTTACATAAAGATAGTATTTTGTAGTTCATCCTGAAAGGCAAGTAAGCTAAATAGTTATTTATCACAGATATAGCTATTCTTTGATGGCTTACATCAGCCTCATCAAAATTACTTGAAATTTGGATTTATTTCATTCTTCTGATTGGGTGATACCAGATCACTGTTACCTTTCACTGAGATACAGCATAAAATCCACTAAGTCCAGAGGCCTCAGGCCTGTAGGTTCCAGCTCTGTTGTTCATGCATAAATGGGTGTTGAGAAGCTATTTTCTCAAAAAAGAGAAGTTGCATTCTTCATACCCCAGCAGTCAACTAGAGTAGTTGAAGAACAGAACCCCATATCTGCAGTTTTGACTATGTACCTGTTATTTTCACCTGAATGCCTTGCTAGC
This sequence comes from Globicephala melas, assembly GCF_963455315.2. NCBI lineage: Eukaryota > Metazoa > Chordata > Mammalia > Artiodactyla > Delphinidae > Globicephala > Globicephala melas. The sequence continues at coordinate 127,787,899 of NC_083315.2, forward strand.
ACCTTGAATTTAATATGCCTGAGGGTTCCAAATCTTCTCTCAGACACCAATTTTCTCTTTGGACTTTCCTACTTGTGCTAATGGCACTTTTTTCTAAAGGACTAACCACTGCCAGCCTGACCACAGCCCTCATAAGAGAATCCACCTCCATGCAACAGGACCTACTGTGTGTGCCTTGTGGTTTTCTACTTGCTGAACGCACTGAGGTGGGACAAGTGATGTTAAAAAATGGGATGAGCCAATCACACTTGGTGTCTTGAAAACCTGAAGCATGGAAAACTGAGTCAGTTGTTAGTTACAGGAGAATCACATTAAAAGTAGAATATTAGAATAAGAGTCCATGAATGACTGTGGCTAAGGTTCCTAGAAATGTCCTACTAAAAACCTGGCTGATGAGTATGTCCTTATATAGGAAGGGAAAAATCCACCAGAGACAGAATGTGTGGGTGTCTTTGCCCTTCTTCTCTGATAAGGGCAGTTGTGCGTTAGGGAACTCAACCTGATAGTCCTAAGAAAAAAACAAGTGTCCCCCACTTCAGCCAGAAAGGTGATCCATAGGGAAGAAAGAGAGACAGTAGCTCTGTGTTTGAGATGGTATAGTGGAACCAGTCCAGATTTTCAGTGCTTTTAAGACTGGCTTGAGCTCTGAGAGGTAGCCGTAAAAAAGAACTGAAAAGTGCAGCATTAGTTATAGAGTCCTATATGGTTTGTTTGTTTGTTTATTATATTTGGCTGTGCCGGGTCTTAGTTGTGACATGCAGGATCTTCATCACCACATTCGGGATTCTTAGTTGCAGCACGCGGGATCTAGTTCCCTGACCAGCAATCTTAGCTGGGCCCCCTGCATTGGGAGTGCAGAGTCTTAACCATTGGACAGCCAGGGAAGTCCCTCTAGATGGTACTGACACAGGGATTTATGTTTTAAATTTTTTTGAAAAAACACTGTATTAGGGTTTAAGTTTGGCACATTCAGTGATCCCAGCCTTCACCACAGTGAAGGCTAACACTCAGACACAGATTTGCTAATAGTAAGGGTAACAAGCACTACAAGATTCTGAAGACCAAGTTTTAAAGGTGGACAAACTCCACCGCTGTCCCTTGTTCCTAAGCCATCTCCTGTCTAGCAGCACACGGCAACCCTCAACTACAATTTTTAACTGAAGTAGGAAGCCCATTCCCCAAAACATGCTACTCTATAAGATATGGCTTAGTATCTGGGGTAACTCTGGAGTCTGGTCTTTGCTTTCAGTTTCTTAGCTCTGGATACAATTAGCCAATGCCAGCGTTTACTTAGCTACCAGTTGCTTCTGCTACAATCAGTCCACCAAAATAGCGTTAAGATAGACTCTAATAATGCCACACTTGATACATTTATAAAAACATAATAAGGAAAGAGTGGAAGTCTTGGAAGGTAAGAGACTGGAACTGTAGGGCCTTTTGATACTATTGGCAAGTTGACATAAAGGGCTTAAGTGTTCACACTCTGGGAATGAACTGAAGTAAGCTGGTTGCACCCCTCGTGTATAAAAAGGGTCCTTTGGATTACACTTGGATTCAATATCCTCTTAAGGGTTTTGGTAATCAAATGGGTCCTAAAAAATAGTACTTGGGAAATGACTAAAAGCAATATGCCTCTCAGATTTTAACAACAACAACAAAAAGGGTCCTAGGTATTAAAAATCTGATTGTGGCAAAATGAAAGGCAGCCATACGATTCATCATATCCCTCCCTGAAACAATATGGTAGTAGATCATGAATTTAATACTGAGGTTAATCAATTAAACCAATATCTAGAACTACATAAACAGCTGCTGACCTAGATCAATTTAAAGGGCTTAAAGAATGAGCCATAGTGTGGAAGAGTCACTTAGTGCTTCAAACAACAGGGCAGTGTGCAGCAAGGACAATCCTAATTTCTGGAATGCCTGGCCCAAGACATAAAGGGAAACGGCATCATTATGAAGCCTAAACCAAAATCAGAAAGTGATCTCTGGAGTTGCCGCATCATAACCCCAGCTGACTTTCCAACTGCAACCAATTGAAAAAAAAAAAAAGAAAAGGATCCTGGCAACTGGAAAGCAAGTATCTGGGAGGAGGCTGAATAACTCCCAGGACCCTGGCAAAGTACTTACTACTATGTCCTCCTTTCCAGCAAAAGAGGAACAACGACCTTACTGAGATGTGGCCTATGATTAGAATGCAAACACAGCATGGACTAAAAAATAAACAAAATCAGAGCAAGAAAGAGATTAAATCCAGAAAGAACTGCTGACTTCTATGGAATATAGTCAAAGGTAGAGTAGACTTTCTGGACATCCATTTTATGGATGTTAGCCCAAGAAGAACCAAACATAACAACTGATACCAATGTCATATTCCGGATCTTTGAACTTGGCTATAAGTCTTTGAAAGGAATCCTTTGGACTGCATGAACTAATTTCTAGTACTAGTATTCTCCATCAGACACTTCTAAGCACTCCATAAAAATAATAAAAAATTATCCTGAGATAAAGAAGAATCTTGGAATTTCAAAATCATCTTTCAAAAAGTATTTCACAAATAACCCCACTCTCATACACACCTTCAAAAGCAGGCTAAGAAAAGAGGATGGATGGGTATTTCATAGTAAAGGAAATATAAATGCCAATAAACTTATAAAGGATGCTTATTCTCAAATTAAAGAAACACAAATTAAAGCTATTTTTTAATCCCATCAGTTTTGCAGAAGTTTTACAATTCCCAGTAATATATATTTTGGAGACAGTATTAAGAAAGATTTTCAAATCTGCCTGTGAAAATGAAAAACTGATCATGCTTTTTGGAAGCCATTTGGCACTATTAATCAAACTTTATATACCCAACAATACATACAAAGATGTTCACTGCAACACTGATTGCAACAGCAAAAAAATGTGGAAATAACCTAAATGTACATCGATAAGGGATTAAATGAATGTTACCTCTGTACAACAAAATACTCTGCAGCTATTAACAAGAACAAATAACAGCAATATATGTTAACATGGAAAATGTTCAAACAGTTGTAAAGTGAGAGGACAAAAAAAGAAGTCTGGAGAACAATATATAGAAAATGTCTGGAAGGAAATGGAAAAAAACAGTAGTTACTTCTGTGAAAGGGAATAAAGACTTGCAGCCAGGAGAACTTATTTTCCACTTCAAACCATTCTGTGTTGGTTTGATTTAAAAAACAAAAACACCATGAACATTACTTTAACAAAACACAGTACTCTAGTCTGAAAATCTTTTTCTGTCAACTAGGTCATTTAAATATTTTTTCTTTCCCTAGTAATTACTGAAATACATGGATAACTATCTACCTCTTATTTTGTGATTTCTATTGGTTCCATATTCTATACTTCTTTTTGTCCTGTCTTACCTTCTTTTAGATTGAGTTTTTTGTTGTTGTTTGGTTTGTTTTTGTCTTTTTTTTTTTCCTCCACAACCAGTTTGGAATTGACAACCTCTATCGCTATTCTTCAGAAGTTACCCTAGAAATTTTAACACACATACTTTCCTTGGTAAAGGTTACGCATAATTCATATCTTTATTCTCCTCTCAAATAATACAATAACCTTGGAATGCATTAACTCTATTACCCCTTCCCAACTCACCTGCTACTGTTGGTCAGAATTTTACTTCTTTTCTAGAACCTCACAAAACATCATCTTCATTTTCATTATTATTTTATATAGGTATATCTTCCTTTTTGAAGATTTACCCATACATTGTGTTGGCCAAAAGGTTCATTCGGTTTCTTCAATAAGATGGCTCTAGTAGCATTTAGTTGTCTCTAACTTCATTCAAAGCAATTTTGTTAGACTGTATGTGACGGCTGTCATATCAGCATGCATTTACAAAGACATCAAAATTGGTGAATTTTTGTGTAGCCATTTTAATACTGAAGTTGGAAGAAGAAAAGCAACATTTTCAGCATATCATGCTTTATTATTTCAAGAAAGGTAAAAACACAACCAAAACACAAAAAAAAGGTTTGTGCAGTGTATGAAGACAGTGCTGTGACTGAATGAACATGTCAAAAGTGGTTTGTGGGGAAGGCCTTCAAGACGGCAGAGGAGTAAGACGTGGAGATCACCTCCCTCCCCACAAATACATCAGAAATACATCTACAACTACATGGAACAACTCCTACAGAACACCTACCGAACGCTGGCAGAAGACCTCAGACCTCCCAAAAGGGAAGAAACCCCCCACGTACATGGGTAGAGCAAAAGAAAAAAGAATAAACAGAGACAAAAGAATAGGGATAGGACCAGCACCAGTGGGAGGAAGCTGTGAAGGAGGAAAGGTTTCCACACACTAGGAAGCCCCTTCGCGGGCGGAGACTGTGGGTGGCGGAAGGGGGTAGCTTTGGAGCCACAGAGGAGATCTCAGCAACAGGGGTGTAGAGGGCAAAGCGGAGAGATTCCCGCACAGAGGATCGGTGCCGACCAGCACTCACCAGCCTGAGAGGCTTGTCTGCTCACCCGCTAGGGGGGCGGGGGCTGGGAGCTGAGGCTCCGGCTTCAGAGGTCAGATCCCAGGAAGAGGACTAGGGTTGGCTGCGTGAACATAGCCTGAAGGGGGCTAGTGCGCCACAGCTAGCCACGAGGGAGTCCAGGAAAAAATCTGAACCTGCCTAAGAGGCAAGAGACCATTGTTTTGGGGTGCGCAAGGAGAGGGGGTTCAGAGCACCACCTAAATGAGCTCCAGAGACAGGCACGAGCCACGGCTATCAGTGTGGACACCAGAGACAGGCATGAAACTCTAAGGCTGCTGCTGCAGCCACCAAGAAGCCTGTGCGCAAGCAGGCTCTAGTATAGATTACTACAAGCAACTCTATGCTAATCAAATGGACAACCTGGAAGAAATGGACAAATTCTTAGAAAAGCAAAACCTTCCGAGACTGAACCAGGAAGAAATAGAAAATATAAACAGACCAATCACAAGCACTGAAATTGATACTGATTAAGAATCTTCCAACAAACAAAAGACCAGGACCAAATGGATTCACAGGCGAATTCTATCAAACATTTAGAGAACAGCTAACACCTATCTTCTCAAACTCTTCCAAAATATAGCAGAGGGAGGAACACTCCCAAACTCATTCTACGAGGCCACCATCACCTGGATACCAAAACCAGACAAATATACTACAAAAAAAGAAAATTACAGACCAATATCACTGATGAATATAGATGTAAAAATCCTCAACAAAATACTCACAAACAGAATCCAACAACACATTAAAAGGATCATACACCATGATCAAGTGGGGTTTATCCCAGGAATGCAAGGATTCTTCAATATACACAAATCAATCAATGTGATAAACCATGTTAACAAAGTGAAGGAGAAAAACTATATGATCATCTCAATATGCAGAAAAAGATTTTGACAAAATTCAACACCCATTTATGATAAAAATCCTCCAGAAAGTAGGCATAGAGGGAACTTACCTCAACATAATAAAGGCCATATATGACAAACGCACAGCCAACATTGTTCTCAATGGTAAAAAACTGAAACCATATCCACTAAGATCAGGAACAAGACAAGGCTGCCCGCTCTCACCACTATTATTCAACATAGTTTTGGAAGTTTTAGCCACAGCAATCAGAGAAGAAAAAGAAATAGAAGGAATCCAAACTGGAAAAGAAGAAGTGAAGCTGTCACTGTTTGCAGATAAGATGATACTATACATAGAGAATCCTAAAGATGCTACCAGAAAACTACTAGAGCTAATCAATGAATTTGGTAAAGTAGCAGGATACAAAATTAATGCACAGGAATCTCTTGCATTCCTATACACTAATGATGAAAAATCTGAAAGAGAAATGAAGGAAACACTCCCATTTACAAAAATAATAAAATAACAAGGAGTAAATCTACGTAAGGAGACAAAGGACCTGTATGCAGAAAACTATAAGACACTGATGAAAGAAATTAAAAATGATATAAACAGATAGAGAGATATACCATGTGCTGGCCTGGAAGAATCAACATTGTGAAAATGACTATACTACCCAAAGCAATCTACAGATTCAACACAATCCCTATCAAACTATCAATGGCATTTTTCACAGAACTAGAACAAAAAATTTCACAATCTGTATAGAAACACAAAAGACCCCGAACAGCCAATGTAATCTTGAGAAAGAAAAACAGAGCTGGAGGAATCAGGCTCCCAGACTTCAGACTACACTACAAAGCTACAGTAATCAAGACAGTATGGTACTGGCACAAAAATGGAAATATAGATCAATGGAACAGGATAGAAAGCCCAGAGATAAACCCACGCACATATGGTCACCTTATTTTCAATAAAGAAGGCAAGAATATAAAATGGAGAAAAGACCACCTCTTCAATAAGTGGGGCTGGGAAAACTGGACAGCTACATGTAAAAGAATAAAATTAGAACCCTCCTTAACACCATACATAAAAAGAAACTCCAAATGGATTAAAGACCTAAATGTAAGGCCAGACACTATCAAACTCTTAGAGGAAAACATAGGCAGAACACTGTATGACATAAATCACAGCAAGATCCTTTTTGACCCACCTCCTAGAGTAAGGGAAATAAAAACAAACAAATGACCTATTGAAACTTCAAAGCTTTTGCACAGTAAAGGAAACCATAAACAAGACGAAAAGACAACCCTCAGAATCGGAGAAAATAGTTGCAAACGAAGCAACTGACAAAAAATTAACCTCCAAAATATACACGCAGCTCATACAGCTCAGTGTCACAAAAACAAACAACCCAGTCCAAAAATGGGCAGAAGAGCTAAATAGACATTTCTCCAAAGAAGATATACAGATTGCCAACAAACACAGGAAAGGATGCTCAACATCACTAATACTTAGAGAAATGCAAATCGAAACTACAATGAGGGGCTTCCCTGGTGGTACCGTGGTTGGGTGTCCGCCTGCCAATGCAGGGGACACAGGTTTGAGCCCTGGTCCGGGAGGATCCCACATGCCGCAGAGCAGCGGGGCCCGTGCGCCACAACTGCTGAGCCTGTGCTCTGGAGCCCGCGAGCCACAACTACTGAGCCCATGTGCCGCAACTGCTGAGGCCTGCACGCCTGGAGCCTGTGCTCCGCAACAAGAGAAGCCACTGCAGTGAGAGAGGCCGTTGCACCGCAGCGAAGAGTAGCCCCCGCTCACCACAACTAGGGAGGGCCTGTGCGCAGCAATGAAGACCCAATGCAGCCAAAAATAAATATAAATAAATTTAAAAAAACCAAAACACTACAATGAGATATCACCTCACACCAGTCAGAATGGCCATCATCAAAAAATGTACAAACAATAAATGCTGGAGAGAGTGTGGAGAAAAGGGAACCCTCTTGCACTGTTGGTGGGAATGTAAGTTGATACATCCACTATGGAGAACAGTATGAAGGTTACTTAAAAAACTAAAAATAGAATTACCATACGACCCAGCAATCCCACTACTGGGCGTATATCCTGAGAAAACCATAATTCAAAAAGAGTCATGTACCACAATGTTCATTGCAGCTCTCTTTACAATAGCCAGAACATGGAAGCAACCTATGTGTCCAGCGACAGATGAATGGATAAATAAGATGTGGCACATATAGACAATGAAATATTACTCAGCCATAAGAAGAAATGAAATTGAGTTATTTGTAGTGATGTGGATGGACCTAGAGTCTGTCATGCAGAGTGAAGTAAGTCAGAAAGAGAAAAAGAAACACCATATGCTAACACATATATATGGAATCTAAAACAAAAAATGGTTCTGAAGGACCTAGGGGCAGGACAGGAATAAAGAGGCAGACATAGAGAATGGACTTGAAGACACGGGGAAGGGGAAGGGTATGCTGGGACAAAGTGAGAGAGTGATATGGACTTATATATACTACCAAATGTAAAATAGATAGCTCTTGGGACGCAGCCGCAGAGCACTGGGAGATCAGCTCGGTGCTTTGTGACCACCTAGAGGGGTGCGATAGCGAGGGTGGGAGGGAGACGCAAGAGGGAGGAGATACGGGGATACGTATGTATATGTATAGCTGATTCACTCTGTTATAAAGCAGAAGCTAACACACCATTGTAAAGCAATTATACTCCAATAAAGATGTTAAAAAAAAAAACTGGTTTATGAAGTTTAGTGCTGGAGAGCTGGAGAATGCTCCACCGTCGGGTAGACCAACTGAGGGTGACAGCAATCAAATCAAGACATTAATTGAGATCAATGTTATACCACATGGGAGACAGCTGACATACTCAAAATATCCAAATCAATTGTTGAAAATCATTAGCACCTGCTTGGTTATGTTAATCTCTTTTATGTTTGGGTTCCACATAAGTTAAGCAAAACAAACCCTGTTGACTATATTTCCACATGAGATTCTCTACTGAAACATAAGTAAAACGTTCCATTTTTAAAACAAATTGTGATGGGCAATGAAAAGTGGATACTGTACAACCATGTGGAACGGAAAAGATCGTGAGGCAAGCAAAATGAACCACCACCAACCACACTAATGGCTGGTCTTCATCCAAAGAAGGTGATGTTGTGTATATGGTGGGATTGGAAGGGAGTCCTCTATTATGAGCTCCTTCCAGAAAACCAAATGATTAATTCCAACGAGTACTGCTCCCCATTAGACCACGTGACAAAAGGCGTCCAGAAGTAGTCAACAGAAAACACACAATCTTCCATCAGGATAACGCAAGACCGCATGTCTTTTGATGACCAGGCAAAAACTGTTACAGCTTGGCTGGGAAGTTCTGATTCAACCACCATACTCACCAGACATTGCACCTTTGTATTTCCATTTATTTCGGTCTTCACAAAATTCTCTGGAAAAAATGTCAGCTCTCTGGAAGACTGTAAAAGGCACCTGTAATAGTTCTTTACTCAAAAAGATAAAAGTTTTGGGAAGATGGAATTATGAAGTTGCCTGAAAAGTGGCAGAAGGTAGTGGAACAAAAGGGTGAATACGTTGTTCAATAAAGTTCTTGGTGAAAATGAAAAACGTGGCTTTTTTTTTTTTTTTAACTTAAAAACCAAAGGCACTTTTTTTGGTCAACCCAATATATCATTTTCTTTGCTCTTCCTTCCTTTTTGCATCTTAGACTTACCAATGGGATCATATTCCTTCTGCTTAATGTTTATCTTTTAGAATTTCCTTAGTGAGTGTCTACTTGTGCCAAAACACTGGTTTCTGTCTGAAAATGCCTTTACTTTGCCTTTATTATTGAAAAATATTTTCATTGATAGTCCTCTTTCAACTCTTTGAAGATATCCACTGCCTTCTTCCTTCATGGCTTTTTAAATCACTGTTAGTCTTAATAGTCCTTCTCTGTAATGTCATCCTTCTCTACTTGATTTCAAGGTCTTCTGTCTGTAGTATTCTGCTGTTTCACTATGACATATGCACATGCACATTTCTTTCTATTAATTCTGGCTGGAATTCTTAAATATCTGGTATTTTCTATCAGTTTTGGAAAATTTTTCAACATAAATTCTTCAAATATTGGCTTTGCCCAAGTTAACAACATTTAACTTGCTATATCTACGGAATTTTTAATCTATAATTATTTTTCATACCTAGAAGGCCAATCTGCATAGATATTTCAAATCTGCTTCTTTCTTTTGTTTATTACCTTTCACTCATAGCTTCAAATCACTCTTTTATTTATCTAATTTTGTCATATATAGAGTATGTAATTCCAAAATCCGATGTCTTCATGATTCTGTTCTGTTGTTGTTTCTGCTGACTCTTACTCAAGGCACCTGGTGTCTTCTGCAATTTTTGACTCCGAGCTCTTATTGCTTAGAATTTTATCTATGTGAGTTCTTTGAAGCGCGAGTTAAAGGTGAGAGATTACATTAGCTTCTGCTAGATGGTTGGATGTGCTACCCTAGGAGATATTTGCTACTAAAAAGCCAATGTTTTTAAAGCCAAACAAATAGCGTGACTGCAATTGAAGACAAGCATTACTTTGTGTAGTCCCTGGTTGGGGGATGGGCTAATTTATTCCTAGTTTTCCCACGTAAAAGGCCTCTGGGGGTGGTCCAGCTTTTTGTAGGGTAGTGACTTTTCACCTAGGATGGGTCTTAGACTTTGTCTCCTATCCTTTATGCCCTATGTGAAGGATCTAAAAGGCAAATCACAATTTTATTTGGTTGTAAACAGTTTCCTCAAGATTTAAGCCTGCCTCAATACCTTGGCCATTTCTCCAGGTTTTAGCATTTCATTATTCCTTACTTAATTCCAAAACACTCAACTGCTTTGTGTCTCAGTTTCCTCATCTACAAATGAGGATATAATAAAATCACAGAGAATTACTTTGAGAATTAAGTTAATATTTCTAAGATATATATAAGTACCACATACGTGTCTGTTGTTATTATCACTTCTACTGCACTGGTGTATTTCAGAAGATTAGAAAAATTTAAATCCATCACTTTGTGTTTATTTTTTCCAGCAATAGTAAATTTAGATAAGGTAACTGGCTATTGAGCAATTAAAAAGAGAAATCTAATCAATTATTTTATACTATAGCTTTTAACATGTCAATTCTGAAAATGGAGAACTGAGTAAAGCTATATGTTGTTGCTTATATCATGAGGAATACAAAACAAACTCCTTAGGACAGCTAAAAAGTACTTTTTAACTATTATTAACTATTACATAAAATTAAGGGGGTCCTGGAACCAGTTCCCCATGGATACCAAGGGATGACAGTATATCCAGACTCCATTTCTCAACACCTTTGCTGCCACCTTGGTCTAAGCCACTTGAACTCTAGCATGAATTATGGTCATGATATTCCTGCTTTAGACCTTGATATCAACTTCCTCTATTTTCTCCCTCCCACTCCGTACACTACGTTGAATCTGTTTTTTGTTTGTTTGTTTGTTTGTTTGCGGTACGCGGGCCTCTCACTGTTGTGGCCTCTCCCGTTGCGGAGCACAGGCTCCGGACGCGCAGGCTCAGCGGCCATGGCTCACGGGCCCAGCCGCTCCGCGGCATGCGGGATCCTCCCGGATCGGGGCACAAACCCGCGTCCCCTGCATCGGCAGGCGGACTCTCAACCACTGCGCCACCAGGGAAGCCCTGAACCTGTTTTTAACACAGCAACCAGAGCAATCGTTCTGATACTAAGGTAAGATACTACACTCTGTGGCTCACAACTCTCAAAGGTTTGCCGTCTTGCTCAGAATAAAATCCAAGGTCCTTTCGATGGCTGAAAAGGCCATATCTGATCTGGCCTTCTACTTCCTCTCTGATCTTATCTTCTGCCACCCTTCTGGTTGTTTAGAAACACTGCACTTTTTATTTTCAAGCATGCCAGACACACTCCTGCTTTAAAGCTTTTATCCTTGCTGTTCCCAGTGCCTGGAATGCTGTTCTCTTAGGTATCCATTTGACCTGCTCCCTCACTATATCCATTTCTTTCTTCAAATATTACTTCATCAGAAGTAAAAATCATTTAAAAGGCATCCAAATTGGAAAGGAGTAAGTAAAATTATGTTTGCAGATGACATATCTTATTATGTAGAATACTCTAAAGATTACACCAAAAAACCTGTTAGAATAAACAAATTCAGCAAAACTGTACAGTTGACCCCCGAACAACACAGGTTGTTGAACTATGTGGGTCTACTTACAAAGGCATAAGTGATACTTAACATAAAATTAACAATGTGTTAGTTTTCTTACTATTTTATAACTTTGCTTTCAAAGAATTACACTACTGTACCCTGTGCCTCTCTCCCTCATAAATGGAGAAAGTACATATCAGCTTATTATCATAGGTAAGTGTTTTTTATTAAAAAATATAACAATGTTTTTAAGACTGTATTACATAACCTTAATACTGTCTGCTATAAAAATTTTATGATTCACTCATCAGTGTATAGGCTAGGCTACTATGAAGCAACTGTATTGATTACACTAGGCTACCATAAAGCAATCTTATTGCTGTTTCTTCACTATCAATGCATGAATTGTTATACCTGTAAATAAAGATGAAACTCTTTCTCACATTATCTTTTCATTTTTTATGTCTAGGGTTAGAAATACATAAAACATCTGCAGTGTTTTGTACCACAAAAGAGAATATTGATGTCATTATGGATGACAATTCATCTTGTAAACAGATGATGTAAACTTATAGCATAGACAAATATGGTACAATACTATAAATATATTTTCTTTTCCTTATGATTTTCTATCGGAATGTGCATTTTATTTTTAATTTTTTAACTTTTTTAACTTTTTATTTTATATTGGAGTAGCTGATTACCAATGTTGTGATAGTTTCAGGTGTACAGCACCTTATGATTTTCTTAATAACATTTTCTTTTCTCTAGCTTACTTTATTTTAAGGATACAGTATATAATACATGTAACATATAAATATGTGTTAATCAACTGTTTATGTTATTAGTAAGGCTTCTGGTCAACAGTAGGCCATTAGTAGTTAGCTTTTGGGGGAGCTGAAAGTTATACTTGGATTTCTGATTGCACAGGGTGTCGGTACCCCTAACCCCTGCATTGTTCAAGGGTCGATTGTAAAATACAAAATCAGTGCAAAAAAATCGGTTGCATTTCTATACACTAACAATGAATAATCAGAAAGGACATTAAGAAAACAATTCCATTTACAATAGGATAAAACAAATACTTAGAAATGAACTCAACTGGAGAGGTAAAAGACTTTTACACTGAAAACTACAAAACATTGCTGAAAGAAATTTAAAAAGAAACAAATAACAGAAAGATAGCCCAGGTTCACAGAGTAAAAGACTTAATATTGTTAAAATGTCCATACTATCCAAAGTAATCTACAGACTCAACACAATCTCTATCAAAATCCCAATGGCATTTTTTTAGAAATAGAAAAAAATCATCCTAAAATTCATATGGAATTTCAAGGGAACCCAAACAGTTAAAGCCATTTTGAAAAGAGGAATAAAGTTGGGGGACGCACACCTCCTGATTTCAAAACATAATACAAAGCTACAGTAATCAAAATGGTGTGCTACTGGCTTACAGACAGACATACAGACCAATGGAACAGAACACAGAGCCCAGAAATAAACCCACATATATATCATTTTCAACAAGGGTGTCAAGACCATTCAATGAAGAAAAGACAGTCATTTCAACAAAAAGTGTTGGGAAAACTGAATATCCTCACACAAGAGAATGAAGTTAGATCTTCATCTTACACTATAAACAAAATTTAACTCAAAATGGATTAAAGGTCTAAATGTAAGACTCAAAATTATAAAACTCCTAGAAGAAAACAAAGACGGAAAGCTTCATGACACTGGATTTGGCAATGATTTATTGGATATGACACCAAAAGCAGAGGCAACAAAAGCAAAAATAGATAAATGGGACTACATCAAACTTAAAAATTTTTGTTCATCAAAGGACACAATCAAAAGAGTGAAAAAGCACCCTATGAAATGGGAGAAAATATTCGCAAACCATGTATCTGATAATGGGTTAATATCCAGAATACGTAAAGAATTACTACAACTCAACAACAAATAACCTGATTAAAAAATAAGCGAAGGATGTAAAAAGACATTTCTCCAAAGAGGGTATACAAATGGCTAACAAATACATAAAAAGATGCTCAACATTACTGATCATCAGAGAAATGCAAATCAAAACCACAATGAGATACACCCATTAGGAAAGCTACTATCAAAAAAAAAGAGAGGGCTTCCCTGGTGGCACGGTGGTTGAGAGTCTGCCTGCCGATGCAGGGGACACGGGTTCATGCCCCGGTCCAGGAAGATCCCACATGCCGCGGAGCGACTGGGCCTGTGAGCCATGGCCGCTGAGTGTGCGCGTCCGGAGCCTGTGCTCCACAATGGGAGAGGCCACAACAGTGAGAGGTCCGCGTACCGCAAAAAAAAAAAAAAAAAGAGAGAGAACAAGTGTTAGGGATGTGGAGAAGTTGGAACACTGATACACTGTTGGTGGTATTATAAAATGGTGCAACCACTATGGAAAACAGTCTGGCAGTTCCTCAAAAAATCAAAAATAGAACTATCATACGATCCAGTAATCCTATTTTTAGGTATATATTCAAAAGAACTGAAAGAGGATCTCAAAGAAGTATTTGCATGCCCATGTAAGTGGGCACTATGAATATATATATTCCTAGCAGCACTATTCACAATAGTCAAGAAGCAACTCAAATGTTCATCAACAGAGAAACTGAGAAATCAAATGTGGTATACACATACAATGGAATACCATGTAGCCTTAAAAAAGGAAGGAAATCCTGTAACATGCTACAACATGGATAAACCTTGAGGACATTACGCTAAGTGAAACAAGCCACTCAGAAAAGGGCAAATATATATGAGCCACTTATATGAGGTATTTAAAGCAGTCAAATTTAGAAACATGGAAAGTACATTGTGGTTACCAGGCGCTGGGGGGAGGGTTCAAAGAGGAACAGTTGTTTAATGGATGTGAAATTTCAGCTCTGCAAGATGAAAACTTTCTGGAGATCTCTTTCACAACAGTGTAAATATACTTAACACTACTGAGCCATTTGCTTAAAAATGGTCAAGATGGTAAAGCTTATGTTTTTTGCTGTAATATAAAATAATTTCAAATTATGTAAATACAGATTTATTTAACCATTTCACTATGGTTGAATATTTAAGCTTAAAAAAATACTCTTTAAAAAAATATATAGCCCTGGCAATACCACTACTGGGCATATACCTGAGAAAACCATTATTCAAAAAGACACATGTACCCCAATGTTCACTCCAGCACTATTTACAATAGCCAGGTCATGGAAACAACCTAAATGTCCATCAACAGATGAATAAAGTAGATGTGTTACATATATACAATGGACTATTACTCAGCCATAAAAAGGAACAAAATTGGGTCATCTGTAGTAATGTGGATGGACCCTGAGTCTGTCATAGAGTGAAGTAAGTCAGAAAGAGAAAAACAAATATCGTATATCAACGCATATATGTGGAATCTAGAAAAATAGTACAGATGAACCTATTTCCAGGGCAGCAATAGAGATGCAGATGTAGAGAATTGGACGTGTAGACACAGCAGGGGAAGGAGAGGGTGAGATGAACTGAGAGATTAGGTTTGACATAAATACACTACCATGTGTAAAACAGATAGCTAGTGGAAATCTGTGGTATAGTACAGGGAGCTCAGCTCGGTGCTCTGTGATGACCCAGATGGGTGGGATGGGGGCGGTGGATGGCAGGGAGGTCCAAGAGGGAGGGGATATATGTATGCATATAGCTGATTCACTTTGTTGCACAGCAGAAACTAACACAACATTGTAAAGCAATTATACTCCAAAAAATATATATAAAAATATATATAGCAAAACTACAATGCAAGAAGTAGATCTTTTAATTAATATTTGCAATGTCAGGCTTCCCTGGTGGCACAGTGGTTAAGAATCCGCCTGCTAATGCAGGGGACACGGGTTGAGACCTGGTGTGGGAAGATCCCACATGCCATGGAGCAACTAAGCCCGTGTTCCACAACTACTGAGCCCGCTCTCTAGAGGCCTTGAGCCACAACTACTGAGCCCGCGTGCCTAGAGCCCGTGCTCTGCAACAAAAGAAGCTACCGCAATAAGAAGCCTGTGCACCACAACGAAGAGTAGCCCCAGCTCCACACAACTAGAGAAACCCTGCGTGCAGCAACAAAGACCCAATGCAGCCACAGATAAAATAAATAAAATAAATTTAAAATGGATTTCTATTTATAAAAATATATATATTTACAATATCAAGCACTGGGAAAAGATTTCTGCACTAAGTATTAAATACATTTGTGAAGTTTATGAAATAAAATCAATGTTAAAAATAGATTCTGAAGTGAAAACTGATTTTACTATACCCTAATAAATTGTCAGTATTATCTTCAGAAAATTAATTAGTCCAATTCTAAATATTCTGTCAGTTAATTTTCAAATGTCCATGAAAAATATAGTGGTGGCAACTTGTCAATTTGACTGTTTTGGTTGCAAATAAGGAAATATTCATGAATGTTTTCCATTGAGAAAAATAAATATGAAATATAAATAAAAGTCATTTCTAACAAAACATTTTCTCTGGAATGCCTATCTTAGATTCCAAAAACTCACCTAGACAGAAAATCCTTCTCAGTTTTAAATTCGATTAAATATCTATTTATCGATTCTAAATTAGAATCCGACATTGAAGTTCACCTTTTCTATATATTGTAGCAAAAAGTATCTTCACTTCTATTTTATCTTGTGTTCAGAAGGAAATTGGAATCTAAGGGAAACAGAGTACTCTAGCATTACAAGTGATTTTTACCTATTAAATGGCAGAAAATGTCTACTTAGCCTTTATTAGTTTTCTGCATCTATTATTTCCCTGGTGGCGCAGTGGTTGAGAATCCACCTGGCCAATGCAGGGACACAGGTTCCAGCCCCAGTCCAGGAAGATCCCACATGCTACGGAGCAACTAAGCTCGTGCGCCACAACTACTGAGCCTGCACTCTAGAGCCCGCAAGCCACAACTACTGAGCCTGTGTGCCACAACTACTGAAGCCCACACACCTAGAGCCTGTGCTCCACAACAAGAGAAGCCACCGCAATGAGAAGCCCACGCACCGCAACAAAGAGTAGCCCCCACTTGCTGCAACTAGAGCAAGCCCGTGTGCAGCAACAAAAACCCAACACAGCCAAAAATAAATTTATTAAAAAGAAAAAAACGAACACATTAAAATAGAAGTAAATACTGAAAAGCAGGAACATACCACTTAATCAGCATAACTGACATTTGTCCTATTTGGCTAAACCTCCTACTTTGGGAATTGTTTCAAGAACATTAACAAGGCAAATTAATTGCTGTTTATATCTTTATATACTTTCTGACTTTAAAAAACTTTACTCTACTTTCTCCATTTATACTTCCAGGAAATAAGATGAGATATCATACTGTAAAACTGAAAAAAGTTTTAAACACCTATTGAAAGATTTTTAAAGATTCCCACTTACTCTGAAAACTGATTAATCTAGTAAAATACATTTAACTTGTTATTTTATTTAAAAATAAAATATTTCATCAATATTTGGACTATTGGACTGTTTCATGAATATTGGACTATTTCATGAATATTTCCAATTTAGCACTTTAAAAAACAAACAAGCAAACAAAAAAAGTATTGCATTAATCACCCTGGGCAATGATTTTATTAAGTTCCATCCCTGTATGCAAGGCTCACAGTTTTAAACAAATGACAATTTGCAAAATTTAAAAGTACTGTCATGTAGTTCCACCATAATAAGGGGATAATGGGAGGAGAGAAGAGATGGGAAGGCAAATTAGGATTCTGATGATCAGCTTTCCCAGGAAAGCTTGATCTTGTTCTGGCTGTCGGCTGGCACTAGCTACAGACTTGTTGAGCAAAAGCAGCATCTGTAAAATGAGTTAGAGGGTAGGCTGAAATGCAGACACAGACAGGAAAACATGGTGACACGCATCATCATAATATCTGCCTACTTTTATAGGGCAGTCCTGATGCCTGACCAAAGAGATAACAAAACTCAAAATGGTATCATTGGTATTGTTTATTTTCAATACTACTCACTAGTAAGTCAAACTTTATTTAAATGTCACCATTTATAAAATGGTACCTATATTAATAAGTATATACTATAAAAATGAGATAGAGAAATGGTTAAATCACTCTTGAAAATAATAATTTGCTTGTGTATATATACAAATGGCAACAAATATAGGGAAGAATACCCACTCATTTTCTTTATCAATTATTTTTGTGGTTAATTAAAAAAACAGTTCTCTGTGCTAATCTATTTTTGCTCCTAAACCTAGGTTCACTTTAGGAATTTTATAAATATTAGAAGAGTCTCAAAAGCAATCTGTTTCAGTGAAATTTTAAATATAATATTATAAAATTAAATTACCAGGAACAAGTCAGTAAATCTGTAATATTGTAATATTCTACGTCATATTGGCAAATGATTATCTTCTCATGTCTAAATAAAATTCTAAACCAGCTCATCTGTTAAATAAATACAAGGAAGCACTTTTGCATTATACTGGCTTTAGTGCAATTTTTTAAAAAGCTGCTGAGTACAGTCAAGAATTCATTTCTGAAATACAGCTGTCTCCAGAATTATTTGAGGTATCTGAACTGAATGTTGACAAAATTCATTACTATACCATCATATTTTTGACATAAAAACTCCCCTAACTCTGTTTCAAAAACGTGAAAACCACCATCTGCTTTGGCTTTTCTGAAAATGCTAAAAAAGAAAAAAAATAGTATAAAAACCTACTATCAATACAGAAAACATTTTTTAAGACACAAAACAAAACAAATCCATGAATAAAATGTAATGAAACAACCCAAATGAATAAAATCACTGTCACAAAGACCAATTTCTCAAATTCTAAAACACAGATTATGAAAATAAATGAAACTATTTACTAAAAAAATGTATATATATTTAAAGCATAAGAAAAACTTATTTCTCAGGTGACTAATTTTATAGTTATTTACTAAATTTACTAAAATCACAATTACTATTAAGGGGTAATTGAAATCTAAAGATGTAATAAATACTAAGACCTTATTTTTTGAACATCACAGATTAGAGAGGATATGCAGTATTATTGCCACAGACAATAGGGCAGAAGCAGCAAGTCACCTACAAGAGGAAAAACAGCAGGCAAGTCTTACAGTTTTCTCTAACAATATTCAAAGAAGAAAACGTCTACAGATTTTTTGAGGACAGAAGAATGCATGATGTACTAATTCTACATCTAGTCAACTGGTCATTCTCATTCAAAGGCAACAGAAAGACATTTATAATGTTCCTTTGTACAAAGATATTTATTGAATGCCCACTATGTGCCTAAACTGTTTCAGGTGATGAAATATAACAGTAAAGACATATTACTATTCTCATGGTTCTTACATTCTAGGAGAGACAGACATTAAACAAACAAATACAAATAAATAAGAAAAGTGTCAGGCAGTCACATGTCCTAGGCAGAGAACTAAAATAACAAGGGCCTAGGTGACTACTTTAAATTAGGTAGTCAGAAATGGGTCTTTACAAGGATATATATAACATTTAAGCTGAAATCTGAATGACCAGGAGGTCTTCTGGGCAAAGATTGTGAAAAACAGTACTTTAGGCAGAATACAAGAGCCAGTTTGATCTTGGACTGGTTAAATAAGAAGAAAAAAGAAGAGAGGAGTACAGAAGGGAAAAAGATACACAATGAGTTCAGAGAAGTAGGGCCAATCACATAGGGTTTTATAAGTAAGGTTGAAAATTTGAATATTATTCTAAGTGGAATTTGGAAGCTCCACAAAGGTTTTAAGCAGGAGAGCACTACAATCAGATTTGTGTTTTAAAAAGATCATTCCGGTGGCTTTGTGGAAACTAGACGGTGGCAGATGGGAGGTCTGGGAGAAGAAACAGGGAGACGAGAGGGTAAAGATGGCAATTAGGAAAAGTAGATGGATTCAGGATATGTTTTGGAGGTTGAGTTGAAGGAACTTGCTGACAGACTGACTCTGGAGTGCAAATGAAAGAGAAATCAAGGACAATGCCTACATTTTTGGCTTGGCTAACTGCTTAGCAAAATGGGGAAGACCGAGGGAAGAGCAAGTTTGAGAAGAACAATTAACTTGTGGTTCAAAATTATATTATTCCTGATATTCATAGGAAAATCAATGTGATGATATGATCCAACTTATCAACAACTGATACAAAATAAGTCATTCAAAATGACAAGGTCACGGAATGAAAGGACAAACAGTCGGCAGTGAATCTGTTTAAATATAAAACTAAGTCTAAATAATTGGTATCTTATAAAAAAAAAGACGCAGATTAAATGCACACTCATGCCCCAGTATAATCAAAAAATTCTCAGACTAAAACCTCCAAATAAACTAACAAACATCTGAAAACTGGGAGATGAAGAGGCAGGAGTATAAAGTTCAACATCTTTAAGCCTAGGAAGTTAATGCCTGTTTCATTTCTTAAGTTGGTAAGTTAAAAACACAAATTTAAGTATATTATTCAAAGTCTTAGAAGCCATCCTCTGATAAAACTACAGATTGTGTATCTTTCAAATTATCAGCAATAAAAATAAAAGAAATCTCTAACCATTTTTTGTTTAAAACCTTCAAAAAACATTAAAAAAACCCCACAGTAACAGGTGATTAATCATCTCACTAACCAATAATAAAGTGACTGACCTATCTATTAAAAGGAGAAAGATTCAAACTGGGTTGTAAAATAAAATTTCAATACAATTACTTACAAGACAAACCCTAAAAACCAATGATCCAGAAAGGATTAAAGTAAAATGATAGGCCCAAATATAACAGCATTATCCATTTGTTATATGCTACCCAAATATAAACAAAAAGAAAGGAGGGTTGGCAATAGCAATGTTTGACAAAGTTATATTCAAAGCAAAAAGAGCATCAAAGAACACTAAAAATAACAATTCTATCAGAAAAAATATGAATTCTGTAAGACTGTCACAGAGAAAATAAATCCAATAAAATCAATGATACATAAGTATCAACAGTAACCAACTAGAAAGTATAAGAGGAGGAAAAAATGCTATTCACAGTAGCAAGAAATCACCATAAACATGAAGGCCTGTGGCAAAAGCTATAATATTTTCCTGAAGACCTAAATAAGAAAAAATCCTTACTATTGTCAAATGCTAAGTCTTCTAAATTATTCTCACAAGCTTTTTGTTTACTTTGATAAAAATGATTTTAAAGTTCTCCTGGGAGAAAATTATTATAACAGAAAGGAAATAACTGAAAAATAAAAGCAATGAAGATTATAAAATGCAATGAAAAGTCAGAGTAGTCAAAAACAGGATAATCCTGAAGTACGAATGGGAGGGGGAAAAGAATCACTGAAACAGAAAACAAAACTCATACTTACATGGAAATTCAGTTCATGACAAGTGAGGCATTTCAAACCTGTGAATAAACAGCTTTGGAAAACTGTCTAGCCATTTGAAAAAGAACAGAGCAAAGATCTCCATCACATCTTAGAACAAAACTGTCCCTGATGGAGCAAATATTTAAATGTTGGAAGGGGGAAAAAACTTGAAGAAATTGCAGTTAAATATCTTTAGAGTTGACCAGTACAAAAAGCTTAAGTATGAGGAAGAGAGGAATAGAGAAAGAGAACCACCAAATTTACCTAGGAGGGAAAAAATACCTTCCACACAGAAAAGTACCATAAGCAGAGTACAAAGATAGAAGACAAACTGAAGAAAACTTTTAAAACACATGAAAAGTCATTATTTGCAAAGTGTAAACAGCATCTAAAAATCAATAAGAAACTTCCCTCTTAGAACTGCTTTTGCTGCATCCCATGGGTTTTGGATCATCCTGTTTTCATTTTTATATGTCTCTAGGTACCTTTTAAATTTCCTCTTTGGTTTCTTCAGTGTTCCACTGGTTGTTTAGTAGCATATTGTTTAGCCCCCACGTGTTTGTGTTTTTCGCAGTTTTTTTCTTAAAGTTGATTACTAGTCTCATAGCGTTGTGGTCGGAAAAGATGCTTGATATGATTTCAATTTTCTTAAATTTACTGAGGCTTGTTTTGTGGCCTAGCATGTGTTCTATCCTGGAGGATGTTCCATGTGCACTAGAATGTGTATTCTGCTGCTTCTGGATGAAATGCTCTCTATGTATCAATTAAGACCATTTGGTCTAATGTGTCATGGAAGGCCTGTTGTTTCCTTATTGATTTTCTATCTGGATGATCTGTCCATTGATGTAAGTGGGGGGCTTAAAGTCCCCTGCTATTATTGTGTCACTGTTGATTTCTCCTTTTATGTCTGCTAATATCTGCCTTATATATTTAAGTTCTCCTATGTTGAGTGCATATATATTTACAATTGTTATATCTTCTTGGACTGATCGATCCCTTGATCATTATGTAGTGTCCTTCTTTGTCTCTTGTAACAATCTTTAATTTAAAGTCTATTTTGTATGACATAAGTATTGCTACTCTGGCTTTCTTTCGATTTCCATTTACATGGAATAACTTATTCCATCCCCTCACTTTCAGTCTTTATGTGTCTCTAGATCTGAAGTGAGTCTCTTGTAGGCGCATATATATGGGTCTTGTTTTTGTATCCATTCAGCCAGTCTATGTCTTTTGGTTGGAGAATTTAGTCTGTTTATTTAAGGTAATTATTGATATATATGTTCTTAGTGCCACTTTGTTAATTGTTTTGGATTTGTTTTTGTAGGTCTTTTTTTTCCTTTCTTCTTTTCTTCTCTTCTCTTGTGATTTGATGACTATCTTTAGTGTTTGGATTCCTTTTTCTTTTTTGCATGTATATCTATTGAAGATTTTTGGTTTGCGGTTACCATGTAGTTTTTGTATAGCAGTCTATATATATAAAATATTGTTTTAAGTTGCCAATCTCTTAATTTCAAATGCATTAAAAAAACCCTGCATTTGTACTCTCCTCCTCTCATGATTACTGTCTTTAATATCATATTTTACATTTAATTGTTTTGTGAATCCCTTAACTGTTTACTGTGGATGTGATGGTTTTATTACTTTTGTCTTTTAACCTCCCTACTAGCTTTGTGTATGGATGATTTCCTATCTTTACTATGTGTTTGCCTTTATCGGTGAGCTTTTTCATTTTGTAATATTGTTTCTAGTTGCAGCCTTTTCTTTTTTGCGTAGACAAGTTCCTTTAACATTTATTGGAAAGCTGGTTTGGTGGTGCTGAACTCTTTTAGCTTCTGCTTGTCTGTAAAGCTTTTGATTTCTCCATCAAATGTGAATGAGAGCCTTGCTGGATACAGTATTCTTGGTTGTATTTTCTTCCCTTTCATCACTTTAAACACATCATGCTACTACTTTCTGGCTGAGGACTTTCTGCTGAAACATTAACTGATAGCCTTATGGGAGTTCCCTTGTATGTTATTTGCTGCTTTTCCCTTGCCACTTTTAATATTCCCTCTTTATCTTTAATTTCTGCCATTTTAATTACAATGTGCCCTGGTGTGTTCCTCTTTGGGTTAATCCTGTATGGGACTCTCTGCTTCCTGGAGTTGGGTGACCATTTCCTTTCCTGGGTTAGGGAAGCTTTCAACTAGAGTGCCTTCAAATATTTTGAGACTCCTATAATGTGAATATTAATGTACTTGATGTTGTCCGAGAGGTCTCCTAAATGGTCATTTCTTTTCATTCCTTTTTCTTTCAGCAGCAGTGATTTCCACTACTCTGTCTTTCAGCTCACTGATCCATTCCTCTGCATCATTTATTCTACTGTTGATCCCTTCTAGTGTATTTTTCTACTGTTTACTCCTTCTAGTGTATTTTTCATTCAGTTATTGTATTCTTCATCTATCTGTTTCTTCTTTATATTTTCTCTTTGTTAAAAACTTTTAACTTATCACTCTGTGCATCCATTTTCTCCCTAATTAAATTCAAAAGCTTTTGCACAGCAAGGGAAACCACTGACAAAACGAAAATACAACCTATCAGATGGAAGAAAATATTTTCAAATGATATGACTGACAAGGGATTAATATCCAAAATTTAAAAACAACTCATACAACCGAACATCAAAAAAGCAAACAACCCAATCAAAAAATGGGCAGAAGAAATGCACAGACATTTTTTCTAAAAAGGATATGCAGATGGCCAACAGGCACATGAAAAGATGCTCAATATCAATAATCATCAGGGAGATGCAAATCAAAACCACGAGATATCACCTCACACCTCTCAGAATGGCTATCATCAAAAAGAATACAAATTAACAAATGTTAGGCAAGGATGTGGAGAAAAGGGAACCACGCACACTGTTGGTGGGAATGTAAATTGGTGCAGCCACTGAGGAAAACAGTAGGGAGGTTTCTCAAAAAACTAAAAATAGAACGACCATATGACCCAGCAATTCCACACCTGGGTATATATCTGAAAAAACAAAAACACTAATTTGAAAAGATACCTCCCACTCATCCACCCCAATGTGCATGTATCTTTCATACGTGAACATTTATAGTAAGCAAGATATGAAAGCAACCTAAGTGTCCACCAACAGCTGAATGGATAAAGAAGATGTAGGGGTGTATACACACACATACACACACACACACACACACACACACACACACACACACTTTCTTTCAAGTGCACACAGAAGGTTCTCCAGAACAGATCACATTTTGGGTCACAAATCAAACCCTGGAAAATTTAAGAAAACTGAAATTGTATCAAGCATCTTTTCCAACCACAATGCTATGAGACTAGAAATAAATTACAGGAAATAAACAGTAAAAAACACAAATACATGGCCGCTAAACAGTGCGCTGCTAAATAACCAAGGGATCAGTAAAGAAGTCAAAGAGGAAATAAAAAAATACTTAGAAACAGGGCTTCCCTGGTGGCACAGTGGTTGAGAGTCCACTTGCCAATGCAGGGAACATGGGTTCGTGCCCCGGTCTGGGAAGATCCCACATGCCACAGAGCGGCTGGGCCCGTGAGCCATGGCCGCTGAGCCTGTGCGTCCGGAGCCTGTGCTCCTCAATGGGAGAGGCCACAACAGTGAGAGGCCCGCGTACAGAAAAAAAAAAAAAAAAAAACCCTAGAAACAAATGACAACAAAAACATGACAATCCAAAACCTATGGGATGCAGCAAAAGCAGTTCTAACAGGGAAGTTCATAGCAATTCAAGCTCACATCAAGAAACAAGAAAAATATCAAATAAACAATCTAACTTTACACTTAAAGCAACTAGAAAAAGAAGAACAAAGAAAATCCAAAATGAGTAGAAGGAAAGAAATCATAAAGATGAGAGCAGAAATAAATGAAATAGAAACAAAGAAAACAATAGCAAAAATCAATAAAACTAAAGGCTGGTTCTTTGAAAAGATAAACCAAATTGATAAACCATTAGCCAGACTCATCAAGAAAAAAAGGGAGAAGACTCAAATCAAAAGAATTAGAAATGAAAAGGGAGAGATTACAACTGACACTGCGAAAGTACAAAAGATCATAAGAGACTACTACAAGAAACTGTATGCCAAAAAAATGGACAACCTGAAAGAAATGGACAAATTCTTGGAAAAGTACAACCTTCCAAGACTGAACCAGAAAGAATTAGAAAATATAACCAGACCAATCACAGGTAATGAAATTGAAACTGCAATTAAAAATCTTTCAACAAAAGTCCAGGACCAGATGGCTTCAAGGGGGAATTCTACCAAATGTTTAGAGAAGAGCTAACACCTATCCTTCTCAAACTTTCCAAAAAACTGCAGAGGGAGGAACATTCCCAAACTCATTCTACGAGGCAAACATAACCCTGATACCAAAACCAGACAAAGATATCACAAAAAAAGAAAATTATAGACCAATATCACTGATGAACTTAGATACAAAATTCCTCAACAAAATACTAGCAAATAGAATCCAACAACACATTGAAAGGATCATACACCATGATCAAATGGGGTTTATCCCAGGAATGCAAGGATTCTTCAATATACTCAAATCAATCAATGTGATACACCATATTAACAAACTGAAGAATAAAAACAATATGATCATCTCAATAGATGCAGAAAAAGCTTTTGACAAAATTCAACACCCATTTATGATAAAAACTCTCCAAAAAGTGGGCATAGAGGGAAGCTAACGCAACATAATAAAAGCCATATACGACAAATCCACAGTAAACATCACTCTCAATGGTGAAAAACTGAAAGCATTTCCTCTAAGATCAGGAACAAGACAAGGATGTCCACTCTCGCCACTATTATTCAACATAGTACTGGAAGTCATAGCCACAGCAATTAGACAAGAAAAAGAAATAAAAGGAAAATGAATTGGAAAAGAAGAAGTAAAACTGTCACTGTTTGCCGATGACATGGTACTATACATAGAAAATCCTGAAGATGCCACCAGAAAACTACTAGAACTAATCAATGAGTTTGGTAAGGTTGCAGGATACAAAATTACTGCACAGAAATCTCTTGCATTCCTATACACTAACAACGAAAGATAAGAGAGAGAAATTAAGGAAACAATCCCATTACTATCACAACAAAAAGAATAAAATACCTAGGAATAAACCTACCTAAGGAGACAAAAGACCTGTACTCATAAAACACTGATGAAAGAAATCAAAGATAACATAAACAGATGGAGAGATATACCATGCCCCTGGATCGGAAGAATCAATATTGTGAAAAGGACTATACTACCCAAAGCAAGCTACAGGTTCAGTGCAATCCCTATTAAATTACCAATGGCATTTTTCACAGAACTAGAACAAGAAATTTCACAATTTGTATGGAAACACAAAAAGACCCTGAATAGCCAAAGCAATCTTGAAAAAGAAAAACAGAGCTGGAGGAATCAGGCTCCCAAACTTCAGACTATACTACAAAGCTACAGTAATCAAGACAGTATGGTACTGGCACAAAAACAGAAATATAGATTAATGGAACAAGATAGAAAGCCCAGAGATAAACCCACGCACATATGGTCACTTTATCTTTGACAAAGGAGGCAAGAATATACAATGGAGAAAAGACAGCCTCTTTAATAAGTGGGGCTGGGAAGACTGGACAGCTACATGTAAAAGAATGAAATCAGAATATTTCCTAACACCATACACAAAAAGAAACTCAAAATGGATTAAAGACCTAAATCTAAGGCCAGACACTATCAAACTCTTAGAGAAAATATAGGCAGAACACTGTATGACATAAATCACAGCAAGATCCTTTTTGACCCACCCCCTAGAGTAAGGGAAATAAAAACAAAAATAAAGAAATGGGACCTAATGAAACTTCAAAGCTTTTGCACAGCAAAGGAAACCATAAACAAGATGAAAAGACAACCCTCAGAATGGGAGAAAATATTTGCAAATGAAGCAACTGACAAAGGATTTACCTCCAAAATATACAAGCAGCTCATGCAGCTCAATGTCACAAAAACAGACAACCCAGTCCAAAAATGGGCAGAAGACCTAAATAGACATTTCTCCAAAGAAGATATACAGATTGCCAACAGACACATGAAAGGATGCTCAACATCACCAATCCTTAGAAAAATGCAAATCAAAACTAAAATGAGGTATCACCTCACACCAGTCAGAATGGCCATCATCAAAAAATGTACAACAATAAATGCTGGAGAGGGTGTGGAGAAAAGGGAACCCTCTTGCACTGTTGCTGGGAATGTAAATTCATAGAGCCACTATGAAGAACAGTATGGAGGTTCCTTAAAAAAGTAAAAATAGATCTACCATATGACCCAGCAATCCCATTACTGGGCATATACCCTAAGAAAACCATAATTTAAAAAGATACATGTACCACAATGTTCATTTCAGCACTATTTACAATAGCCAGGATATGGAAGCAATCTAAATGTCCATCAATAGATGAATCGATAAAGATGTGGCTCATATATAAAGTGGAATATTACTCAGCCATAAAAACGAACCAAGTTGAGTTATTTGTAGTGAGGTGGATGGACCTAGAATCTGTCATACAGAGTGAAGTAAGTCAGAAAGAGAAAAACAAATAACATATGCTAACGTATATGTATGGAATTTTAAAAAGCGGTACTGATGAACCTAGTGGCAGGACAGGAATAAAGATGCAGACGTAGAGAACAGACTTGAGGGCACAGCAGGGAAGGGGAAGCTGGGATGAAGTGAGAGAGTAGCATTGACATATATACACTACCAAATGTAAAATGGATGGCTAGCGAGAAGCTGCTGCATAGCACAGGGAGATCAGCTCGGTGCTTTGTGATGACCTAGAGGGATGGGATATGGAGGGTGGGAGGAAGTCTCAAGAGTGAGGGGATATGGGGATATATGTATACATATAACTGATTCACTTTGTTGTACAGCAGAAACTAACACAACTTTGTAAAGCATTTATACTCCAATAAAGTAGTGAAAAAAAAATGGGCAGAGGATCTGAATAGATATTTCTGCAAAGCAGATACACAAATGGCCAATATGCACATGAAACGACGCTCAACATCACTAATCATTAGGGAAATGCAAAAAAAAACCCTACAATGAGATACCCCCTCACTTCCATTAGGGTGGCTGCTATAACAAATAAAGCAGAAAAATAACAAGTGTGGTAAAGGATGTGGAGAAACCGGAACACTTGTGTAGTATGGATGGGAATATAAACTGTATAGCCACTGTGGAAAACAGTATGGTGGTCCTCCAAAACAATAAAAATAGAAGAATTCTGGCATGGATGGTGGTGATGGTAACACCACATTATGAGTGTATTTTATACCACTGAACTGTACACGTTAAAATTGTTTGGATGGCAAATTTTATGTTATGTGTACATTACCACAGTAAAAAGAAAGAAAGAAAGAGGAAAGAAAGAAAAAAAAAGAAATTGGACAAAAAAGAAAGCTACTACTGCTCTCATTAGAAACTTTTAGGACATCAAAATAAGTAAATAGTTTCAGGTTTTATACAGTTGTTTTATTTTCAAAGCAAGTTACTCAGTATGTTTTAAAACAAACAGTCTTCGGACAGACAGAAGTATAAAAAAATAAGCATTAGGCTAAGACCAGAATTATTAAACCTATCAACCAGCCAGGGAATGGCTGACATATAAAATATAATTATCCTGAATTTCACCAAATATTCCCCCAAATCAATGAATACTTTACTAATCACATTCTCATAAAAGCTTAAATTGAAGTCCAAATATTTCACTATCATCTTAAAAGAAAATTAATTTAACATTATTTTAACGTTACTTTTTGTTTGTCAACGTGTCTTTCAATTTTTGAATATGCATATTTCAGACTTCAGCAACAAAATTACTGCATCAAATTCATCTTTAACCAACAACCTCCAGTGGAATTTAATGTAACCATATAGGAGATACCCTTTTTATGACAACATAAGACTCTTTTGGAAGAAGGGAAACAAGGAAGGAAATATGGAAAATGCTTTTAAGTGATATATTTATGAACTGCACAAGAAAAGTGTTCAAAAGTTGTCTTGAGAGTTTTAATACATACCAGGCTCCAATTTGATAATTTTTACTGCAGCCAGCTCTCCCGTATGTATATTTCTGGCCTAAAATAAAAATGAAAGTAAAACTTTAAAAAAGTCTGTCAACTGTATAAAAGTTACTTGGTACTATGTTAATTAGTTGCTTATCAATCAGGCTTTTAACAAAACTGAAAAACAAAATCTTTATTTCCGGTGAAATGAGTATACTCATTTTCCCAATAAAGAAAATATAGAAAAAATACATACACACACACAAAATTCTCTTTAATCCCACCACTAAAAAACAACTACTGTTTAAAATTTTGGTGTCCTTCCTCCAAGTCTTTTCTTATACTTACTTTTCTTAATTAAAAAAAATACTCATGGTTTTTCTATATTTTATAAATATAGTCCTAGGCCATTAAAGGAAAATAAATAACCAAATCATGTGTATCTTACTACCCAGAGGTAAAAAGTTAACGCTTAGTGTACGTATTTCCTTTTTCGCCCTGTGTATGTGTGCTCAAGTGTGTACGTGTTATAGAAGATGTGCCATCACAGTCTTCGACAACATGATGTGCAATGCTGCCTAATTTTCCACTGATGGTATATATAATTTATTTAACTTATCGGCTATTAATGGACACTTAGGATTTTAATATTATTTTGGAATTATAAATAGAGAAATATATATATTTCATAGCTTTATATCTATTCACAGCCTTGATTATTTCCTTCAAGTAAATTCCTAGAAGAGAAACTACTTACCACTTAAGAAAATATCATGGATAGACTTAGTATAATTAATGCTTCAATGATTATCACTGCAAATATTTTAGCACATATCAAAGTTTATCAGTAAGGCAACCTATAAACATAATTGTTAAGTTAAAACGTATGTGGATTTACAATGGACATATTGCCATATTGCTCTGAAAAAAATTATGGGGATTCACACTCTCACCAACCTTAGATGTTAAATCTACGTCTGCCAAGTTCTATTATAGGTGCAGATTTTTATTTTATTTTTTCAAAATTATGTACTTTCTCAGTGCTCTACATAATTTTAAATGTCTATATAATAGCTCATATAATCATTCTCCCTTACTGTTAGATATTAAGGATGTTATACATAGTCTTTTCATTATTTAAGACTATTTCTTTCAAATGGATTCTAAGGTATGAGATTATGAGATCAAGGGTATAAATATGAACATTTAAGGCCATCAACACATACTGCCAAAAGAGCCTAAAAGCACTGTGCCATAATACTGTCAACACGAATATGAGTGCTCATGTTCATTACACCCAGTGTGGCACACTATGTGGAAATGCTATTTAATAATCTACAACATTTTTCATTTTAGTATATTAGATTTGAATATGAATTTTCACACTTGGCATAAATAAGGAGCATATGATAAAACAGAAAAGAATGACAAAGAATGTAGGGAAGAGAGCCTCAGAAGGGATATTTTTAGAAATGACATATAGAGGGTGAGAAAAATAATAGAATGGGGGAGAGGGATGCAGAGGGAAAGTCACAAACAGAAAGGTAGAAGAAAAAAGGATTTTTTCTACAGCAGCAGTCTCAAATATTTTGTGATGAGAAGTTCATATTTTCCTCATCTATTGCAGTAAATAGGGTAAGGAGGAGTCTCAGGAAGAGAAAACAAACATTTTAACTCCCCCCATCCATGGTTACCCTTCCCCCAACTGCAAAGGCATTTAGAGAAATGGGAAAAGGTCAGCCAGAAGCCTCACACCATTCCTACCCTCTCCTCTTCCTTGCCTGTGACAAAAGAATCGCCTCAGGTCTTTTCCCCATTCCTAAGATCTTTCAGCATTTTATATCCATACAGTGGAGTATTATTCAGTGATAAAAAGCTATCAAGCCATGAAAAGATATGGAAGAACCGTAAATGCATACTGCTAAGTGAAAGAAACCGGTCTGAAAAAGCTACATACTACATGAGTCCAACTATGTGACATTCTGGGAAAGGCAAAACCATAGAAAGAGTGAAAACAACAATGGTTGCCAGGGGTCTGGGTGAAGAGTGATGAACAGGTGAAGTACAGGGAATTTTTAGGATGGTGAAACTATTCTCGTATGAAACTGTAATGGATACACGTCATTAGGTATCTGTCAAAATCCATAAAACTGTACAACACAAAGAGTGAACCTTCACGTAAACTATGAACTATAATAATATATCAATACTGGTTCAATAATTGTAATAAATATACCACACTTAATGCAAGATGTTAATAAAAGGGGAAACTGCATAGGTGGGTGGGTGAGGTGTGGATGAATGTAACTCTATGTATCCGCTCAACTAATCTGTAAATATAAAGCTATAATAAAATTAAATCTATTATTATTTTTAAAAGAATACACATAAAATTAAATTTTAAGTATACTGATACTTTCAGACATATTGAGTCAATTTTTATGATTAGAATCAACACAAATATGTTGAATTTCAATTTAACAGAACCAAAATGACGCAAGAACCAAGGACACCTTTCTTTAGAGATTCTGAGGGACTCGGGAAGGAACAGATCACTGGAAGATTTGAACAATCACAGAACCACATAAAATATATATGGTATTTTAAAATTCAGCTACACCATGCACAAGCCAAAATATACTATATGTCGTTACAGAAATTAAAAAAAAAGAATATAAGCTATAACTCCCACTGACAGGGTAAACACTTAAGTGTCAGTCTCCATTTTGAAGACATTATTTCTGTTCTCTCCAAATGAAGAACCGATGGGCAAATGTTCATACTCTGTAATTTTCCAGCTGGATTTTTAAAACAGAAAGCAGTACCAGGCTCTTTTATAGTGAAAGGCAAAGAGGCTTTCAGAAAAAAAGATCTAAACAGAGACTTTACAGATTCAGTTTACTAAAGAGATCTTTCAGAAATTTAACTATACAATTTCACACTATAATCCAGTGGAGTCATACGCAATACTAGTTTTTGAAACCCAACATTTCCTTTCAGCAAATTAAGTGTGATATTCTCAAGTATTTTTGTTTTTAACTTTAACACACAAGAATTTAAAGATCCTGCACTGTGTTTATAAAAGGAACTAACAGAAATACCACAGCACCTCTACCAAAAGATCTAAATATATTTCTGATTCCTATTTATTTTAGTAGGTTATTGCTATACACTAATATTTAGACTTAAGGGTAAACTGAACACCTAGAAGTCCAATAAAATATTTTACTATAGTTTATCTCTTATTTAATTCTTTATTAATCAGGAATTAAAATTATTAGGTGGAAAAAGATAAACTAATAATAAATGGGACCAATGTCACTATAAAATCCATAAAAGAGCCTTTCCACTTAAATTAAGTTTCTATTCTCACTGCCAAGGTGTTTCCCTTATCTCTTAATATTTCCAAGTCAATTTACTACTGGAGACGTATTTTTACTCAAACTCTCCTGTCTGGATTTTTAATTCATAGTAAGAAGTTAAATTTCCACTTGCACCAAGAAAAAAAAAATTAAAGATGTTTATCTTCTTAACTTACCCATTTCTATTTCAACAATATTATGCAGATGCCAGTTTTATAAGCCATGAACTTTCCAACATGCTGTAAAATTTTTAATGTGACTAAAAAATAATTAAAGGAAAAGTCTTGAGTTACCAACAAAGAATAGAAAGATATGACTTAAGGCACAGTACCTCTCAGCAGTGAGGAAGCTGGAAGATAATTTCTTTTAACAGGGGTAAAAAAGGTAACTGGCAAGTATTGACAGTCATCTAAAAGTTATAGCAACCAAGATGGTCACCATGAAGATAAATGAGATCAGCTCTTGTATTCCACTTCACTGTTCTTTACATTAGGCCCCTCATCCTATCCCCAGGTAATTTCCTTCCAGCATTTCTTAGGGTCACAAAACTTTTCCATGAAGCCAACTGGGGGCATCAATTTCAAATATACACCCTTCCTCCAAAAATATCCTTTAATATAACAATAGAGAATCCAGATATCTCAATATTTAACAAGCTATCTCTTGTGGCTAGTGACTACTTCTCAGAGTCAAAATTATGTATCCCAGACTTAAGAATATGAACTACGATACAAAAGTAGTAACACAGCATCTGTAAAGTTTGAAGAAAGCCAAGTAGCTGGTCTGCCCACAAAAGAAGCAGTCAATTATGTCATAGGTTGTAAAACCTCTACGGCTGATTCTTTATGGAACATTGTTTTTTACAGGTTCATTCAATCAACAAATATTACTAAACACTGAATACCAAATATTATTATTTAACAAATATGTGCCAGGCACTGATATTGATACTGGGGATATAATGAAACAAAACAGTGCTGTCTTTAGGAAGCTTTTTATCAGTTGGTGAGACAGAGAAGTGAATAGTAAATACAACGAAGTGTGACAAATCTCTCAAAGGTGATACAAGACAACACAGGAGGCTTCTGAGCCAAGTCAAAGCTGGTTGGAGAAAGCTTCCAGGAAAAAGTAAATCTAAACATGGATATTATGAGAGACTTTCCTGGGAAGAGTGGGGTGGGGTAAGGGATTATAACAGAACTCCAGGCAAAGGTGTAAAGATAGGATAAAACATGGTCATTTCAAAGTAGTAAAATTATCTTGTATTAAGGGAAACATAAAAGCGTAAAGAGACGATGGTGAGAGACAACATTCCTTTGAAGGTCAGGAAATACGGTATCACCCACTACCCTATTGTAGCCATCATCTACTAACTTCTTGGTCATCCCTTCTTGTTCACTCAGGACTTTATGCTTCCTGGTTCTCCAGTCTTCCTCTCCACCCCTTTTCTTGGTACCATTCTTAGAGACTTCAACATCCAGATCTGCTCTCTGACTTTTCAATCCTTAGCCTCCTATCTGAATCTTGACTTCAAACATCGTAATTCCTGATCATGACTTCCTACCCTTTCAGCTCACTTACCCTAGTCTTTCCATTCCAGTGATCTTTCCACCTCATCAATCCAGTGCATTCCTATATGACTACCAATTACATCTCTCAATTCCTCACATCTTCCCTTAACTGTCAGGGTTCCATGGTGCACCACTCTATTTATAATCACTCCCTTACAAACAACCTTAACTTCCTTCTCCTCTTATCCTCTGTCATACTAGCCTACCAAAATCCTAATCTGATTAAACTTGATTAGCCACTAATTCCATACTGATATTGAATAGCTAAATGATACTGGGGAAAAAATGTATAAAATCAGACTAACTGGTGTTATTTTCAAATCAAAACACAAACCTCAAACTACAAACTACAACTTCTCCATTAGGTTTGATTTTCTACTCTTCAAAAAGAATATTTTATACCTCTCTCTTAAAGCCTTCAATAATGCCTAAGCCTCTGTTTACTCACTCCTCTATTACCTATCCTAACACAGAATTTCACCTTTTCTTTACCTAACATTGTCCTATGTAGTCCTATGGCTTTAACAACCATCTCCAGGATAAATCTCTCCTCACCCAGCTCCAGACTCCTAAATCCATGGAAACCTGACAGGCATGTCAACCCTAACATGCCTAACACATAACACTCAGTTTTCTCTGCTCCATAAACCCATTCATCTTCACATCTTCCCAATCTAAATAAAATTTACTGCAGCCAGCCAGTTGCTCAAGTACAAAACCCAAGGTCATTCTTCATTTCTTTCCTTCACGTTCTTCACATCTGATATCTCAGCAAATAATGATGGCTTAAAAATATAAAGCAAATCCATTAACTTTCCTCTATCTTCTCTGCTATGCTCTAGTCCAGCTTGTCTCCATTAGGAATTAGCAAACTAATGTGAATGCAAAGGAATAGCAAGTCTAGGATAACCCCTAGTTTCTACATTGTACAAGTGAATACACACTGTGATTCCATTCACTAAGATGACAGACACAGGAAGATGGACACATTTTATGGGTGGAGGGGAAGGACAGTGAAGGAACATAGATAAGGGGCTCAGATTTGAACATACTTAACATTTAGGTTCCTATGGAAAACTAACTAGAGATATGGAGATATCTGGTAAGCCACTAAATAGCTCCTGAAGCTCAAGAGCTAACATGGATTGGAGACAGATTGGGCATCATCAATATTATTGAATCCAGGCCAATAGATGACATAACCTAAGAGGAGTATGTAGAGTTAGAAGAAAAGAGATTCAAGAGCAGAATCCTAGAATATTACCCACATTTAAGGGATAGGGGGAAAAACTCTCCGCAACAGATCACATGCTAGACCACAAAACAAATTTCAATAAACTTAAGAAGAATGTAATCACAGCAAGCATCTTTTCTAACCACAATGATATGAGGCTAGAAATCAACTACAAGGAAAAAAAAAACTGCAAAAAATACAAACACGTGGAGGCTAAACAATATGCTACTAACCAACGAATGGGTCACTGAAGAAACCAAAGAGGTAATCAAAAAATACCGGAGACAAATGAAAATGGAAACACAACCATCCAAAATCTATGGGATACAGCAAAAGCAGTTCTAAAAGGAAAGTTTATAGAAATACAAGTCTACCTCAGGAAACAAGAAACATCTCAAATAAACATCTAACCATACACCTAAAGGAACTAGAAAAAGAAGAACAAACAAAACAAAAAGTCAGTAGAAGAAAATAAATAATAAAAATGAGAGCAGAAACAAAATAGAAAATTTTTAAAAATGGGAAAGATCAATAAAACTAAGAGCTGGTTCTCTGAAAGATGAAGAAAACTGATAAATCTTTAGCCAGACTCATCAAGAAAAAAAGACAGAAGACCTGAATAAAATCAGAAATGAAAGAGAACTTACAGCTGACATAACATATATCAAAGGATCATAAGAGAATATTACAAACAATTATATGCCAATAAAATGGACAACCCAGAAGAAATGT
This sequence comes from Globicephala melas, assembly GCF_963455315.2. Lineage (NCBI taxonomy): Eukaryota > Metazoa > Chordata > Mammalia > Artiodactyla > Delphinidae > Globicephala > Globicephala melas. The sequence continues at coordinate 127,823,911 of NC_083315.2, forward strand.
ACAAATTCCTAGAAACATACAAACTCTCAGGACTCAATCAGGAAGAAGCAGAAAATATGAACAGATCAATTACCAGTAATGAAATTAAATCAGTAAAAAAATTTTTTTTCCAACAAACAAAATTCCAGGACCAGATATCTTGAAAAGTAATTCTACCAAACATTTAAAGAAGAGTTAACACTTATCTTCTCAAATTACTCTAAAAAATGGAAAAAGAAGGAATACTTCCAAACTGATTCTACAAGGCCAGCATCACCCTGATACCAAAACCAAAGACACTACAAAAAAGAAAATTAAAGAATATCACTGAACATAGATGCAAAAATCCTCAACAAAATATGAGCAAATTGAATTTAACAATACATTAAAAGGATTATACATTATGATCATGTGATATTTATCCCAGAGATGTAAGGATGGTTCAAAAGCTGCAAATCAATGTGATACACCACATTAATAAACTGAAGAATAAAAATCATATCATCATCTTGAGAGATGCAGAAAAAGCTTTTGACAAAGTTCAGCATTCACTTATGATATCATATCATCATCTTGAGAGATGCAGAAAAAGCTTTTGACAAAGTTCAACATTCATTTATGATAAAGACTCTCAACAAAGTGGGTATAACGGGAACATACCTCAACACAATAAAAACCATATATGACAAATCTACAGTCAACATCATACTTAACAGTGGAAAGCTGAAAGCATTTCCTGTAAGATCAAGAACAAGACAAGGATGTCCACTCTCCCCACTTATATTCAACACAGTTTTGGAAGTCCTAACCACAGCAATTAGAGAAGAAAAATAAATAAAAGGAATCCAAACTGGAATAAGTAAAACTGTCAGTGTTTGTAGATGACGTTATATTCTATAGAGAGAAAATCTTTAAGATGCCGCAAAAAAAAACTATTAAAACTAATAAATGAATTCAGTAAAACTGCAAGATAAAAATTAATATATTATTGTAGCTTTATAGTATAGTTTGAAATCAGGGAGTATGATACCTTTAGTTTTTTCTTTTTCAAGATTGTTTTGAAACCTATTGTGTCTCTATATACTAGTAATTAACTATCAGAAAGAGAAATTGAGAAAACAATCCCATTTACAATTGCATCAAAAAGAATAAAATACACAGGAATAAATCTAACCAAGGTGGTAAAAGACTTGTACTAGGAAAACTGTAAGACAGTGATGAAAGAAACTGCAGACAACAGGAACAAAGGGAAAGATTATGTCATGTTCATGAATTAGATTAATATTATTAAAATGACCATACTACCGGCGGCAATCTACAGATTCAATGCAATCCCTGTCAAAATACCAATGGCATCTTTCATGGAACTAGAACAAATAATTCTGAAATTTATATGGAAACACAAAACATTCCAGATAACCAAAACAATCTTGAAAAAGTAGAACAAAGCTGGAGGTATCACACTCCCTGATTTATTTATACTATAAAGCTACAGTAATCAAAATGGCATGGTACTGGCACACAGGTCAATGGAACAGAATAGCGAGCCCAGAAATACCCACACTTATATGGTCAATTAATCTATGGGAAAGGATGCAAGAATATATAATGGGGAAAAGACAGCCTCTTCAAGATATGGTGCTTGGAAAACTGGAGAGCTACATGAAAAAGAATCAAACTAAACTACTTTCTCACACCATATACATATACCTTAAACTCAAAATGGATTAAAGACTTAAATGTAAGACCTGAAACCATAAAACTGAGGAAAACATAGGCAGTACACTATTTGACATTGGTCTTAGCAATATTTTTTTGAATATGTCTCCTCAAGTAAGGGAAAAATAAAAAAAAACTGGACTACATCAAACTAAGAAGCTTTTGCACAGCAAAGGAAACTACCAACAAACAAAAATGCTGCCTATTGAATGGGAGAAGATATGTGCAAACATAATATCCCATAAGGGGTTAATATTCAAAATACATAAATGGCTCATAGAACTCAACATCAAAGAAAAAGAAAAAAACCAGATTAAAAAATGGGCAGAGGACTTGAACAGACACTTTTCAAAAGACATACAGACAGCCAACATACATATGAAAAAATGCTCAATACCACTAGTCAGAGAAATATTAATCAAAACCACAATGTCACAGCTATCAGAATGGCTATCACCAAAAAGACAACAAATAAAAAGTGTTGGCAAGGATGTGGAGAAATGGGAACCCTTATGCACTGTTGGTGGGATGTAAATTGGTGCAGTCACTATGGAAAACATTATGAAGGTTCCTCAAAAATTCAAAAATAGAACTGCCATATATCGAGCAATATCACTTCTGGGCATGTATGTGAAGATAACAAAAATACAGATTCAAAAAGATACATGTGTGCCACTATTCACTGCAGATTTATTTACCATAGCAAGATATGAAAGCAACCCAAGTGGAGATACATACACATACACACACACACACACACACACACACACACACACACACACACACAGGAATATTACTTAGCCATAAAAAATGAAATCTTGCCATTTGTGACAATGTGGATAACCTCGTGGGTATTATGCTAAGTGAAATAAGTCAGACAAACACTGTATGATTTCACTTATATGTGGAATCTAAAGAACAAAATAAACAAAACAAAACAGAAACAGATCAAAGAACAAACTGGTGGTTGCCAGAGGGGAGGGGGATAAAGGATGAGTAAAACCAAGTGAGGGAGGTTAAGAGGTACAAACTTCCAGTCATAAAATAAATAAGTCACAGTGATGTAATATACAGCATAGGGAACAGAGTCAATAACAGTGTGCAATAAATTTGTATAGTGATGGATGGTAAGTAGACTAACTGCTGTCATCATTTTGTAATGTATAAAAATATCAAATCACTCTGTTGTAATGTGAAACTAATATAATACTGTAAGTCAACTACACCTCAATAAAAATTTAAAAAATAGGTAGGTAGGTAGGTAGATAAGAAAGAAGGAAGGAAGGGAGGAAGGAAGGAAGGAAACAGACAAAACTAAAACTACAACTACTCTAGAGATACTGTTCTATTAGAATCTCAGTTTGGAGGAAATTTTAGAAATGATCTAATTCAATCTTTTTTCTAAAAAAGAAATTTTCTTCTATTTAGTTTATGGAGGTCATTTGATCAATCTCATACATTCAGTTTGTAGGGTAAATTTAGTTGTATAAAGACTTCTTATGATAAGCAAAATCTACTTTCCTATAATTTCTCCTCAGTGGTCCCAGTTTTGGTCTGTGAGATAAAGCTGACTGAGTCTATTGCTCCTATGACAAATTTCAGATATCTAAATTCATTGATTTATTCAGTAAATATGTATTGATTTATTCAGTAAGTATGTATTGCCATTCTTATGGCAGTTAGGGGACCTAGTTCTAATTTTAACTCTCCTCAGACAGAAACATAAAAGCTCCCTTCTATCTATGGATGAAACATGCTAACTTCTTCAACATGCTACATACAGATTCCTTACCACCATTCTGATTACTATGTGTTTTGCCTATATGCTCAAAGTCTGATGTCCAACAAAAATGATAGTAGTTAAAATATTAGATTCATTACAGAAGTCATGTTATAAGTGACTTTTTTCCTTCAAATTTCTATAAAGTTATGATACTTTTAAAATTTAAAAATATATGTTAAAAGTGTTATATTCAAACACAATGCAGTACTTTATCCTGTGGTAAGAGTAAAGTGCTTCATTTTACTTCTATTATAAATCTTTTTGGGAAAACAGGAGGTCGTAAACACATATTATATACTATAAAAATTATGTAAATTTCAAGGAAACCACTTCCATTAAGATTATCAAATTTATGTCAACAAAATATAATAAGGGTGGAGCCACACAGCATATCCTCCACATGAAAATTTAATATAAAGATTAGTCATTCATTATTTTTTCATTTACTCAGCATCCCTTATGCATCGGGTACTTTAGGTATGAGGGTAGTACTGGTGGGATGACAGCAAAGAATTAAAGATTTATCTGCCTTGTTTGAGTTTCAATGGGACAGATTTTAGATCCAAACAGGAAAGTTTTCTATAGCTTAAAAAGGAACCAACTGCTTCTAGTATATCATTATTTAAATAAGTTAACTGACCCTTTGTCAAGGATAGGGTAGGGGACATATGTACTGTGTAAGAGGTTCCTGCCAGCTCCCAAATTCCTTAATTTTTGTGAAGCAAGTTATTTCCAAGCTGCCTTCCAGATCTAGACAGGTGCTCCCTCTCCCACAGAAGGAGGCTGTACTGCAGGGTTTGCCCCACTACCAGGCAGACATATTCAGAGTCTAAGGCCTGCCTGTTAGGGTGACCCCAAATCTGTCCAGATGACTTATATCTCAGGACACACTAAAGTCTTAGTATGTTAGGATACTTACTTGCCTTTGAAAAGAATTTTTCTAATCCTCTCCTAATACAGATTGATTTTACTAAAGGGAGCATTCCTTCTAGAGGATTACTTAAATTGTAATTATCTGGAGGCCTTCATGGCAAAGCAAAAGGAGAAAAGGGCTTGAGTTAAAATTAAAAGCGGTAGGGAAAAATCAAACATGAAAACGTAAGTGTAAAATAAGGTAACAGAAATACATTACATTACATTATTAATAATAAAGAGGTAGGAAATATGTAAACTCTCAATCACTGCTGGTGGGTGCAACTATTGAGGGGAATAATAGGTCAAATTCACTGAAACTTTAGCCAGAAGGACTCCCCCAGGATTGGCATCTCTTGCTCCACGTGCAGCCACATTTTCATGCAGTGTGAAATTAACAACGCGGATAAAAATCTCATCACAAGGAAAAAAAGAAAATTTAATTCTAGAAATTTACTTAAAGAAATAATTAGATATGTGAAAAGAATCTGTTCAAGGATACGGATCACAGCATGCTTATAATAAGGAAATACTGGAGATAATCCGCTTGTTCAACAATAATGAATTAAACACTGTACAATGATACAAGGAAATAATACACAAATATTAAACATGTATATCTACTCACATGAAAAGTTGTTTGTGACATACTGTTAAATGAAAAAAGTACCTTATCAAATATATATGCTATATACTATATATAGTATGCTTAAATATATGCTTATATAATATATATTATGATCTATGTATGTGTCCTTAATATGACTTTTTAAAAGTCTTGAAAGATATACAAAAATGTTCATCTTTCGGTAAAAGAGGTACATGTAATTTTTCATTTATTCCTATATCCAAGTTTTCAAAAATAAACACATATTATTTAAAATGTATTTTTTGAAAAGGTAGGAAAGAAGGCTATCTATTCTGAGGCGAGGACGAGAGAGGCAAATAGGAAGGCAAGTCCTACCAATGGATCTACAGAAAGAATAGGAAATTATTCATGGACAAAAAACATTATAGGGGACCCAAGCATCTCCAGTATTACAATTAGGGGCTAAAAAGCTTAAAATGCAAAAGTTGTTAATAATTTTTTAATAATTGCAACTTATGTCTATTAAAATATACTGTCATGCCCACATTGGATCCTTCCTGATATTGATAAGAGGTAGGTTTAAAAAAGGACAAAAAGGCACAGGGCACCTAGAAAAGAGGGTGCATGTATGTGAGGGGTAACACATTGGTTCACAAGACATCCTTCTCAAGCTGTGACAAATTAGACATAGGCAAACAGAAGTAACCAGCTAATGCTACAGAAGGTAGGCTATTCTACTGCCTGAAAGAATTAGCATTCTGTTTATTTTAACTTAGAATAGCATTACCAAATCTAGTCTATGGGACTCAGCTATCTTAGGTAACAATAAGTCTAAAGTTCCAACAAAATGAGCACAAGAGAAGGCACATCAGGAAGGGTGTCTAACAACCAAGAAAAAAAAGTTTCTCTTTTTACTTATCAACATTGTAGGGTGTAGGGTGGCTATGAGCTATTGTAGGGTGGCTATGAGCTATTGATAAGTTCATCTCCACAGTAAAAGCAAGTCAAGCCTGGGCTCCAATTTGGAAGTTTTAAGGGTAAGAGTAACGACCAGGTGGGTAACCAGGAAATAGTACTTCTGAAAGTTGGTGCTGAGACCTGAAGCTTATATGCATATTCAAATCAATCCAAAAAACTCCTCACCTCTCAGCAGAGGGGTAAGGCTGCCAAGTCTCATCTGACCATCTGCCCATAATTTGCTTACAGCTTATTATGTGCTAGACAATGTGTTAAGGGCTATGTATACAGCAGTGAATTTAAAGATGTAGTCCCGAGGCAGTTTGGTATAATGGAAAGAACAGAGATTAGAGTCAGAAGATATGGATTCATGTCCTCACAGTGCCACCTACTATCTGTAAGATCTAGAGCAAGTATCATACAACTTATGATACAACATAATATATAACACACAACTTATGATACACGCAAATATCATACAACTTCTTCTTGGGTAAACTAGAGATGATAATACATCTGTCCCACCTACTTCATAGGATTATTGTGAGAAACAAGTAATATACTGATTATGAAAGAGCTAAACAAACATTAGTCACTCATTCATTTTAATCCAATTCCATTTTTATAAAAATGTTAGAAGGTGGGGGTCTATATGACTCATGGGCCCAAACACCTCCAAGGATAGACTGGGCTATCAGCCTGGCTTCCCACATCATCTTCTCAAAATCTCAGTGGGAGATTATGACATTTAACAGACATAGTTACACTAGACATAAATTCATCTTGCCTTTTTCAAAGAGTTATCTACACTCTCTAACTTAAATAGTACTTCACATAATTGAAAAGCAATAGCCTTCTACTAACATTCAAACATGTACAAATACTCAAAATAGTCCGATGCAGCCAAGAAAAAGTGCCTGTTCCAATTTATCTGATCTAGGACTAAGTTCTCAAACTGAAAACAAAGCCCTGAAAACACAAGTATCACTTGTTTATAAGTTAATAAGTATCACATGTTTCTCTTCCTGTGTATTTGGTCTGAAACCACAATTTTAAGCTAAGAGTGAAACTTTTATAAATTCTGAAAGGAAAACTAGAATAAGAAATCTAAGTCCATTTGCATTCTATCCCATTGTCTTCATCAAAAACTGGAAATGATGGTTAAAGTGAAAATACTGAACCTATGAAAATAAAAATAATACTAGATACATTATAAGCCTAAGGCAGAGGTTGTATCTAAAAGTCAATTTTGGAACTAGAATTTATATACCTGCACCAGTGATGGCACTGTTTTATGTCTATTTTCACAACGTTGAAAGTATTTAAGACTTTTATAGTTTTCAGAACATTTCTATGAAAGTAGAAAGGCGTTTTTAAATTATTTGCCTCTAACCATGATCCAGAGCTTCACATCCACCATCAGAACCATGGTCTTTTTCCAGGCAGTCGTAACATAAGCCTACTTCTACACAGTAAGAATAATAAATACAAAATAAGAGTTTAACCAGATGATTTGCAAAACAGTAAACATCCATAACAGAACACTTCATCCTAATAAAACATGTTTTATTTTCAGAGTAACCTTTCACAATATTTAACATAATATCTAATTAAATAACTTTTAATAAGATATCCACTAGCTTAATAAAAAGCATAATTTTAAATAAGATTCTTATTTCCCGCCGTTAACCTATTTTTGCAAGTTATTCACTCTCCCTCACCCTAACATGACAACCCAACAGTCTCTTATGTCAGATTACCAGGACACAGAAAGGACAGTATATTCACACAAACTGTGTTAGAATCCAAAAAAAAAAAAAAAACAAAGAAGAAGAAGTGGGTGATGTTTTGATATCAAATGTCAGAGAAAGTACAAGCAGAATATACATCCATCCTCTATCACCTTCACATTTGGGGCCATTGGGCATGTCTATTTTATTAGCATTTAAAGATTAGAGAACACCAGTGGGGAAAGATATAGTAGAAGCAGCTACATATCCTTTGCTTGCAAAATCATGCTATTAAAAAATGACAGAGGGACTTCCCTGGTGGTCCAGTGGTAAAGAATCCGCCTTACAATGCAGGCGACACAGGTTTGATCCCTGGTGAGGGAACTAAGATCCCACATGCTGCGGGGCAACTAAGCCCACGTGCCGCAACTATTGAGCCCACGCACATCAACTAGAGAGGCTGTGTGCTGCAAACCACAGAGCCCATGCACTCTGGAGCCCATGCGCCACAACTAGAGAGAGAAAACCCGGATGCCACAACTAGACAGAAACCCACGCACTGCAACAAAAATATCCCGTGTGCAGCAACGAAGATCCCACATGCCACAACAAAGACCTGACACAGCCATAAATAAATAAATAAATAATTTTAAAAATGACATAGAAATGGGTAACTTACATACAACTGCTGAGCTTAATTAAAATCACAACGACTTGTACCCCTGCACCAGCCAATGAGATGCAATGGTGGCAATGACTGTGTCTCAGTTCTAATTCCTAACCCTAAGCTTACAATTTAGCTGTAGATAGGTTCAGGTGATTCAGTAAGAGAGAGAGAGAGTTAAGACATCCTCTGGTTACCCAGATATCCACTTGGCCAACTCCTCAGTCTCTGAGCAAATCTAATCTTCTCAATGTGGCCTACCCTGTCCATCTCAATATAATTCCTCAACCTGCCTTCCCCATCCCACCCTGGCAATCCTGAACCCCTTAACTTGTTCAGTGTTTTCTTCTTTCCACATCTTTAATCACCTTCTAACATATAGTACAACTTATTTATTATGTTTATTGCTTGAGGGCAAGAATCTTTGTCTACATCGTTCACTGGCGTATTCCAAGACCCCAGAACAGTGGCTAGCACATCAGAGGCTCTCTATAAATACTGGTTGAATCTTAAATACTCCTTTCCACCCTGTCATTCCCCGGCTGCATTCCAGTTCCCCATTCATCAATGTGCCTCATCCTAACCATACCCATAGGGGAACAACTGGGGCTGGAAATCAATGGAGGCTCTATTTCAGAGAAGGAGAGAGGGAAAGAGGGAGGAAAAAGAAAGGGAGGGAAGGAGGTTTTAAATTTATCCCCTACCTTGGTCCCCAACAATTCCATCCTAAATTTTTATATTTAATCTTCCTAAATTTTCAATTCCTCCCAAATTCTTTGTCTTGATTGCCTTCTCTGTGAAATTCCTTCTCTAAACTCAGCAACACTCCTGGTCAATTGAGTGATAAGACAATTTTAAAGAATAATAACTGGAAAACTATGATCAGTCTCAATGGAAGAAAAAAAAACAGAAACAGTGGAAAAAACATCTGTGTGTCTCATTTCTTTTCCACTTCATAGCTAAGCTGCTTCAAAAAGTGGTCTATGTTTCTCCTATTTCCTTACTGACCATTCAAACCTCAACTCTTCTGCTCTTAATGAACCCTTTCAACTCCTTACTTAAACGACCACTATGTTGCTCACTCCTTCAAAACATTTTTATTGAGCACTTATTATATGCCAGGCACTTAGGCTAGGCTAGCTGATTCGGTGGTAAACACAAGTCCCAGGTCTTGCAGTTTGAGCAGAGAAGGAAGACTGACAGCAACAATGATGAGTGACAAATGGTAAGTATTATGTAAGAAGTCAAACAGCAGACAGATATGACCTTATCTAAAGGACAGAAAAGGCCTCACTGAAAATGCAATGTTTAAAGAGAAATGCAAACAGTGAAGACAGATGAAAGACAAGAGGAAAACTGTTCTAGTTAAAGGAAATAGTACCTGCAGAAACCTGAAGGACAGAGTAGAGTGCATATAAAGAACCGGAGGAAATTCAGTATGGTTAGTCTCAGGACACGCAGGGCCTTAAGAGCCATGTCATTCTAAGACTTTATTCTATGAACAAGGAGAATAAAAGGGAATGACACAAAACCTCAGATTTATATTTTTTGGAAGATGAAAACATTTGCCTTACTAGAGTGGGAGGAAACAAGAATGAACACAGGAAATGATAGAGAAGAGTTCTTGAAACTCTTGATTTCTATGGAAAGAACTTCATCATAACATTCTGTTTCTTCTCAGACACCTTCAATACATTATTTTCTTCTGCCACTACTCTAAGACTACTGCCTTTACTCAGCTCTCCTACAAATGTACTCTCCTGGGTGACCTCACCTATACTACACAGGTACCACCCCATAAAGTGACAATGACTCCCAAACCTGTATCCCCAGTCCAGCTCTCTTAAGGACAGAGCTGAACTTCCTACCATGCACTGGACATAACCACCTATACACTGTCATACATCCAAAACCAAACACAAGATCCAGACCCCACAAATCTGGTAGTTCCTAATTCTGCTGATGGCACCAATGTAGTCACCCAAGGCAGAAATTCTAAATGCCACTGACTACCTGTTTGTCCCTCGCTCATCACCACGTATATTTGATCATCTAAATCTATCAGTTCCTTTCATCCCTATAGTTCCAGAAACTTTGTCTAATGAAGCCTCTACACCATGAGAGATTCCCTCCTAAAGTCTTTCTTCAGTTTACAGGAAGAAGTCCAAATTCTTTGCTATGACATACAAGGTCCATTATCTGGTCCTTTTCTGTCAGAAAACAGCTTTTGTTTGCCATCTATGGAATCCCTGCCAGATTTGGTCACACGAAACTTGGAAAGCAGAAGCAGATCCCTCAAGACTCACTATGGTTTCTCAAGCCACCAGGTATTTGCACACCCTATTCCCACAGCCTAAAATTTCTTTCCCGCTTTGTCCACCTGGAAATCACCCTGCACTCTTTTAAAATCCAGTCAATGTCCCCTCCGCTTTTAATCTTCCCTGGTTCACATCATAGTTCTCTCTCCTTTCCTCCCTTCCCCAGTCCCCACAAAAAACAGAGTTGGGCATATCTTCCACTTCACTTCTATTCTGGCACTTACCAAATTATGACTGTTTACACGTCTGTTTTCCTGACTACATTATATGTTCCTGTATGTTGATAGTGTACTTTCTCTTTCTCGTGTTTGCATCCCCATACCCTACCATACAGTTGGCACTCAATAAGTATTTCTTGAATAAATGAACGTTTACAGAAGTGTTGTGATGTAACAACCTTTGTCTCTGTACAATGGGATCCTGGGGTAGGCTTTAAAGTATCAAAAGCCATTCCAGAATTGTGACTTTTGGCTTGGGGAAGAGAGAGGGAGGGCATATATTAAAAAGGGATTCATTACAGTGGACCCAGTTCATCCAGCACCCAAAGAACCCACAGAAGTGATATGACTGTGTGCCACAGATTTCTACACAAATTATAACATTTAAAATTGTAAAAATTAAAAACAAATAGAAACTCATAACGATTAACTAAATGAGAGTTTGTTCAATGGATCCTTTAAAAATGGTATTTTTGAAGACTATTTAAAGACCAGGGAAAATGATGGCCATTCCAATCAAGTAGAAAAAAGAGATACATCATGATTCCAATTTTATAAAAGCCATGTTTAAACATACTGGTTTAAAAACATTTAGGAAAAAAGCCTGAAATAAACTGTATTAAATTATTAACAGTATTCATCTCTGGTAATTTTCTACAACTAATATCATTTAATAAATATTTATTGAGCATCTATCTCTCTGCTACTGTACAGTGAAAAGCAGGAGACATCTGTTCCTGTCCTCCTGGAGCTAAACATGTCACACTTTTATAATCAATCGGAAAAAGCAATACAGGTTAGAAAAAAATACATGAGATTGCCCACTCTAAATTTATAACCCACAAAAAATAAAAAAAGATTACTAAAACTTCTCTGGAATCTAGATTGGGGACAATTTTGATCTAAATATTTGGATAAAGACCACCCAAATGCCTTGTACTGTTAATTGTGAACCGTATCATGATACTACAACAGTCCAGATCACTATGGACAGAAGGTAGAAGAGACACTAAATCTGCAGGCTTCCTCTTCCTGCTAGAAGATTTAAAAATTAATGATAATTATAAATAAAATTTGCTCAGTTGAAACTTAATCCTTCATCTTCTACCACATTTCTTTTCTCTTTTGTGTTTCTTTCCCCTCCACTATTTCCTGCTTTCACCCTCAATGATTTACCCTATTTATCTAAAAGAAGCTTTATAGATAAATAGCATTCTTCTTTCTACCAGGGAATAGCCAGTTTAAGATTGAGCTCTGCCCTCTTAAGGAGTCTCAGGGAAGACAGGCGCTTTCAAAGATTCAAAGGGGATCTGTGTTTTTGAAAAACATGAAAATAATTCACAAAAAATCTCAAGGCTGTGGTACTTTTAAAGCTCCAGCTCCATAAGATAAAAAAAGAAGTAGGGATAATATCTGACTAGAACAGCAACTAATTTACCTGCATTACTCTTCACTGTAATTATTTTAAAGCTTTTAAAGCTCCAGCTCCATAAGATAAAAAAAGAAGTAGGGATAATATCTGACTAGAACAGCAACTAATTTACCTGCATTATTCTTCACTGTAATTATTTTGCTAGTTTACATCACAGATTGAAATTCTTCTAAAACTTCCTAGGATTTTCAGCTCATCCTAAACACAGTGATAAATAACAAAATTAAGTGCTCTGAGTTAAAAACTTCGGCACCACAGTTTGAATGTTACATGTTTTTAGGCATATTAAGGAGCAAATATAACCTGATAAAATTCTGTAGGACTTCGAATGCTGAAAATGGATATGCTATAAAATAGTTTTCCAGAAATATTTTTCCTGGAGGACTCAAATAATTGAAATTTGTAAAAATATATATACAGGATATCATAATAGGCATTACAGGAATATAGAATATTAAATGCTAACTTAGTGTTGTATATGCCCAGATATGCCCAGTAAGTATAAAGTATAAGGTATATGCCCAGAGAATTAGGGGACAGAAAGACTGATAGCCATTCATTCATTCATTCATTCATTCCTCAAATGTTCAGAAAGTACTTACTCTGTGCCAGGCATAATTCTAGGAACTATCAGAGATAGAGCAGTGAATAAAAGAGATAAAATTCCTGCCCTCAGAGAGTATGTTAGTGGATTGAGATAGATAATAAACAAGAAAAAATAAGTAAAAAGGTGGGATGAATTGGGAGATTAGGTTTGACATAAATACACTACCATGTGTAAAACAGACAGCTAGTGGGAACCTGCCATTAGAGCACAGGGAGCTCAGCTTGGTGCTCTGTGATGACCTAGATGGGTGGGACGAGTGGCGGGGAGGGAGGTCCAAGAGGGAGGGGATATATGTATACATATAGCTGATTGACTTCATTGTACAGCAGAAACCAACAAAACATTGTAAAGCAATTATACTCCAGTAAATTTTTTTTAAAATGACATTAGATGGTGATAAGTGCAAAGATAAAAGAAGTAGGAAAAAAAGACTGAGAGGATATAAAAGCAAGGAGGGAAGGGAGCAAGCCATGTGGCTGAGTAAAAACATTCTGAGCAGAGGCAATAGCCAGAACAAAGGCCCAAAAGTAGGAAGATGGCAACACTGGCCTGCTTGCTCTTCCTTAAACATAAGCTCTTCCTTAAGCAACATAAGTGTTGCTAGAAGAGAATGAAGGAGGGTGAAGAGTAATAAATGAGGTTGGAGAGATAAGGGGGAGGGGCTGGGGCCTCCTGGAGGCTTTGAGTAAGGTAGGATGTAACAGTTGGAAATGGGGGTGGGAGGTAATTCCAGGTAATTAGAACAAAGGAAAAGACAAAGAACCAGGGTTTTGAGGATATTTAGGAATTAGAGGCTGGCTTGGTGTGGAATGAGGATACACATAAAGTGAGGGAGCATGAATATGAGGGAAGGGGATCATTTGTGGGGAGGGTGTTTGAAAGTGGTGTATGATAAATAGTCTTGATCCTCTGTTTAGGAGCTGTTGAAGAGAGAGATAGGGCAGGGAGGCACCCGGGTAAAAGCCGAGCATTAGCTGTCCCTTTAATATAACCCTTTGCTTTCCCCGGCAAGAATAAAATCCTGCTCCAGACAGTTGCTTTAGTTGTTATATTTATAAAGAAAAAAGGTGAAGACCTTGGGAGTTTTGTGGGGAAAACATTTTAAATTTTCGTGTAGTAGGGAGGAGAGAAAATATACAAGAATTGGAATTCAGATTATTGTATTATTAACATGAACTGAATTAATTACCAATTGTGTGACTAACATGAACTAGTGTAATACATAGTGAATCATAAGATGAAGGTGACTAAAAAGTGGGACTGAGAAGGCAAATAGGAATTTCAATTGTTTAAAAAGCATTCCACAACATGTCTAATCCATGAATAAACAGTTAAGAGTTAACTACCCCTAATTCTATATAAAGAAGAGGATTCTATTATAATTATCTACTTTGAATTAAAATTATTCACAAGGCAAAAGCTGGAACCGTCCTCCCAATTCAACATCTCATACAGAACAGTACCTAGTACAGAAGATTCAAATGCTTGTTTAAAGAATAAAAAGCCTACCCATTACATTTCATCTCAATAGAATCAAACAGTGCTAGAACTGTCATAACACAACCTCAAATTGTTACTATTAATAGGAAGGATATTACACAAAAACAGAAAAGTTAGGAAGAAGGGATGTTTTTTCTTCCATATTACCATATTACCTGTAAAAAACAACATACCCTAAAGGCTTCTACTGGTTAATTACCCATATGACACAAAGCCATTTCAGGTATATGAAGGAGTGCTGTTTGGAATAATGGGATACCTAACATCATTAAATCCAATAAACAAAGCTGTTCCGAATCAAAGGAAATTTCCCTTGATATACCCATGTGAGTTGCATTAGTGCTCCCTTTCTGGAACAGAGAACAAAAAGCATAAGGCAATCTAAAACAATCTTTCCTCTTCATCCTTCAAGAACTCAGTGGATTTAGGGACCTGGGTTTGCTTCTCTATGATGTTTTTTTTAAATCTCAAATTAAGAGTAACTCATCCTCATCATTTGTCTCAAATAAAGCAAACGAGTATAATAAAAATACAGCAGCTCTTAACCACTCTTGGTCATGGTATGTTATAAATCCCAAAGAGAGGAACTGCTAAAGTACAAAAAGAATCATCAAGCAGATACAAATAATGAAACTTCTGCCGGGAAAAGCATCGTTCTTCACTGGGTAATGTTTGTGCACAAGTCACTCTGACCCAGTATTAGACTTAAAATTGAGAGACAGGGTTTCATAGGGCTTTTTAAACCAAGATTATCCATGAAAAAGTTTTTTATGCAAATGTCGGAATGTCAACATACTTTCTTGTCTACTGTTTTCCAGGAAGCATTTTTCCATGCTAAGACAAGAACATCCTCAAGGGCAACTCCATAAGCAGATTCGAACTCCCTTGGATACCATAAATAAGCGTTAAAAACCCTTTATACCACAAAAAAGTACTACGGTAGTTTGCAAAGGTGTGTTTAGTTCTGCTTGTTGGAGCGATTAGAGCAAGCAGTGAATAAAAGGTGCCCTGAATCGAGTACACTGAACCCGGCCGCGGCATCTCCAAGATGCAACAATAAAAGCATCCTCCCCCCTCCTCATACTTCCCCAGAAAGTGGCCCTATACCCGGGAGCCAGCGGGCCGCAGGGAGAAAGCCCGGCCTGCCTCACCTTATAGACGTCCCCGTAGGTGCCGCTGCCGACCCTCTGAACGAGCTCGTAGTCGTGCTGCGGGTTCCGCCTCAGGATGTCCGCGCCAGGCCGCAGAGGGGCCTCCATCTTCGCTCAGGGCCCGGCTCCCGCCGGCTCTGCCCGCGGCGCCCCGATTCCCGCTAACAAGGACGAGCGGCGCCGCTTCCCAACATGGAGCCTCTGCCCGCAGCTCCGCCTGCACGAGGAACGAGCAGAGGCTACAACCCCGAGCGGCCCAGCCCCGTCCCTTCCGCCCGGCCGGGGCCAGCGAACCACCGGGCCTGAAAGGGTCCCCGGCGCCTAGTCGCCGCGTTCCGGCCTCGGCCCTTCCCCCCTCCCCGGCCGCCCGCGAACTGCCGAGCCGGGTCTGCCTGCCCGCCGGGGCCCGGGGCCGGCTGGGTACCTGAGGGGAGCGGCCCCACTCTTTGTTGAGCGCCGCGCCTGGGACCTACTTCCTCGCCGGCGCCAGCGTCCTGCTTCCAGGCGCCCGCCGGCCGCTCCAGGTTCGGCGCCGTCTCCGCCTCCCGCTGCACCGCACGTTCTCTCGCGGGCGGCGGAGGGGCGTACCGTCGCCGCCGCCGCACCACGCTCTCCACCCGGGGCTGCGTCACCGGGAGACACGTTCCCGGCCAGTGTGGGTCGGCGCCCAGCTGCCCGCCCGAGTACGCCGGCCGCAGGGCCAGAGTGCCGCCCTGAGGCCTGCTCGGGACACGACACTCTCCCGGCCGGGCCGGCGCGTCCTTTCCGGGCCCAGGCTCTGCTTCCCACCCTCGGGGCTTAGGGACGCCCCCGGGCATTCGTGGGCCGAAGCGCCTCCGCTAAACCGCCCCCCGCTTTGTCAGGTAATCTTAGAAGGTAACGGCTAGAGGGAGAAGGGTGGGCACGAGGGCGAAGGGAACGCAGCCCTCTCAGTTCAGAAAAGGTACGTTGAGGGCACTGGGCCAGGTGAGAAGTCACCTGGCAGTGGGGCACCAAGGAAGGAGGTGGGGGAGTGGAGTGCCAGATTAACTAAGTCGCGGCACACCCTACTGCACCGTCCTGTTTTGCAAATCATTCTCAGTGATACGAGTTTGAGGCTTCACTGCACGCCTGCGCAACCTGTCTTCTGCTGAGTTTTCCCAAGACATTTCTGAAAGTCTGAATTCCTAGGAAGTCTCGATGGCCTTTATCCCTGTTGGGCACACGCGGTGTCTGAACGCGGGTATCGCTCCTTGGGTCACGAGTTCTGCAGAATCTGAAACAAAGTCAGGGACCACAACCTGGTTCTGGCTCTACCACTTCCTCAGTATGTGATCTGGGACAAGAAAGACATCGTATTTGGCAATGTCTCCGTATCCTTATCTGCAGCTTGAAGAGGATAAGGTTTTGCATCAGACACCCAAGGAAGTGTTTATAAAGCATTTTACAGGATTATAAAAAAGGTTCTCAAAATATAAAAGGTTTTAAAATACTTCATAATGCACAGAATATGGAACAGGAGTTTAGGGAAGTAATTTGGCTGATATTAACAAGCTGTTTTGCAGTTTCAGTTCCAGTCTTGTTCTGAAGGTAGAAATAAAGTTGCCAGTTTGTACACTGGCAAAGTTATTTCTAGAGCCCAGTGAAGGTTTGAACAAAAAAGCCAGCTAACACTTGGCCATTGCATTTAGTGACTGAAAAAAATCACAAAAGAGCAAGTTGCCGATGTTGGCTTGCAGCTTTGAACATCCAATTCAATTCCATTCTTGGGCAATGTACTCCTTGTTGTTGATCATTGTAATCAATTGCATAATGTAGAAATTAAATTCACACCTTAACAGGACAGGAAATATATGTATTTTCTTGTGCTCCGTGCACAAAGGGCACTTATTTAGGGAACATAAGTAAGCTCAGACTTAACATGCTCTATGGACAAAGCCTATGTGTTTGCTGCATTGAAAAAATTGTTGAAGAACAGTTCCTTCTTTCAGAGCTTCTTGGCACTTGTTTTGGTGGGCAAATACTTTTGGCTTCAATGACTCAAAATCTTTTCAAATGTTCTATTGGTATCCTAGTACTTATTTACTGTCATAGATTTCTTTTTTTCCCCCTTTGATCCTATAAGCATTGATCCTTTTTCTAGTCTGAAATTTATTTATCCTTACTTATTTATACCTACATTATTCCTCAGAGAATTTGAGGCAGCATACAGAAAATGCATACTATAACATAAGATAAAAATGAGGAAATAGGTATGATGTTAAAGAAAGGAAAAATAAGAAAGCGGAACAATACAGCAAATTGGCCAAAGCAGAGGGTTTTATAGTGTTTTTGAGATCACAGTAAACCAGTTAATTGAGAGAGAGTTACATCTTTTCCTGATACTAAGAGTTTAGGAAAACTTACCTCATGGGCCTTCCTAAAATGAAAACTCTGAATTCCTAGTTTGAAACAAGGATAAATGTTTTTCTGACACTCCTTTAAGCATGTTAGTCTTGAAACACAATGTTTGATTTGAATTAGGCAATAAAAAGTTTGAGGTCATAGGCTTCAACAAGACCCTGGAGTGCAGATACTTTATGCTGCCAGTAATGGCAGATCCACATGCTTTGATCATCAACCCAGAGGTGGCTAGCATGGAAAAAGTCAAGATTTTATGTGGTGGTTAAGAAGTGTCTGCCATAATCGTTCTTTTACTTGTACCACAGTTGTTGCAAGCAAAAAACATCTGCTTTATACTAACTCCAAGAGAATCTTTAGAATTTTTAAATACTGGTTGAGTTAATTTTATCAAGATCAGTGAAGTCATAGCTTGTCTGTTAAATATTTCATGGTTAGTAAAGAAATTCACATTCAATTTCCATAAAATAAACATACAGTGCATAAATTTAAATTTACGTCCTAAACAATTAAGCACATTGTTTCAAGGTTGAAGGTAACATAACAATAAAAAGTTCTCAACTGAGCACAGTAGAGTTTCTTACAAACTACCAAATTTCATAATGCCAAGGTATTGAATAAGTATGGCTTGATATAACTGTCATATATTCTTTGTGTCTTCATAATATCTGACATGTAAATATATTCCATGTTTTCCTGTTATCTACCTAACAACCTTTTATGGTTTGCTCTATGCTTTATAGTGTTTTTCCCTTCGTTCAAAGTTCTTTAGTAAAATGCTAATTATAATCTGTGGCCTCTTGTTTCAATTTTAGCCGAGGCTTAATTTTTTAAAATTGGGGGACACGGGGACTTCCCTGGCAGTCCAGTGGTTAAGACACTGCGCTTCCACTGCAGGGGGCATGGGTTAGATCCCTGGTCAGGGAACTAAGTTCCCGCATACAGCACAGTGCAGCCAAAAAAACAGAAAACAAATGAAGGACATAAAATTTTTCAACTTCTACCTAGGTAAGTTTCACAATTTAGTAACCAAGACAGAATGGCTAATTAAAACCCTCCAGTGTGACAAAACAGAGCATGAGGACAATAATTTTAGTATGGAACATATAGGCTTAAACAATATAATTTCCTGATGAATCTTCCAACATAAGCTAGTTGCAAAATGTAATTTTATGTGATTGAGCTTTATAGGTTTGTTAAATATAAATCAATTAAATATTGGAAGACATTTGCCATAATTATCATTTGGATTTTTAAATAGTTAAACTATTCTTTCTGTTACTAATGAGGATCAGTTGTCTGTTGAGGCCAAAACTGTGTTTTCAAAGTATAGGAGAATTCTGTTTTGTTCTGGAGAGCAGTAGAACATGTGTCTCATTCAGAATCAGTGTCAGGTCATTATAATGGGAGTTTTCAAAAGAAGAGTTGAGGAAGGCAGTGCACATCCTTTTTTTATCCAGCTTGAATTGATCATCTGATATGTAACTTTGATCCCCAGGGTGGTTTTAAGGTTTATATGAGAATTGATACAGGGGTTCCTGTATTCAGCTCAGTTGAAAAGCAACTCTTGGCTTGCTACCAGGGCTCGGCAGATACTAAACACCTGACCACAGGATTCTAAGTGATTTTGTGCTGTGAACTGCTCTTTAGGAACTGGATTTTATCTGATGACTCATAAATTGAACATGGGCAGCTAAATTCCATTGTCAAATGGAAAAGTATATACTGGGGTAGCCTGAGCTGATCTGGAAGGCACAAGTAAAGTACATGGACTAACTTTCATTGTACCTGCCCCTACTTCTTTGCCACCTTTTTTTGAACCCTGTCTTTGGGCTCATGGTCATTTAGCAGAGGAAGGAAAAGCTTGGGCCTGGTTTATTAATGGTCTGGATGATATACTAGCACCAACTAGAAGCATAGAGCCACTGAATTATGGCCCTACTTCATAGTAAAGTGGTCCTGAAAAATAGAGATGAAGAGAAATTTTCCTAGAGGGCATAATTTTGAATAAAACATCTGGTTGTCCTCCGTGTTAGGAATGAAAGATAGCCTGAGGTATGGATCTATACTGATTTATGCACAGTAATTAATAAGCTGGCAATAACTTGGAAAGAAGATGATCAGAAATAAGGAAGTCAGTGGGAGATGTATTATGGATGGAGTCTCAAAATTGACCCGGAATGTGAAAATGTCTGTGAACCATTTGACTGCCCACAAGAGGGCATCCGTCCCAGTAATCAGGTATACAAGATGATCTGTCCTATGGATGTCAGTCAGCCTCTACCTAGTTACCTTAGTACTAGTTCAGTGGGGCCATGTGGCAATAGGAATGGAGGCTAAACACAGATTCAGTGGCATGGGCTTCCACTTGCCAAGGGTAGTACGGTTACTGCCTCTATGGTGTATTTAGCTTCCTTATAGCAGAGGCCATTGCAGTGACCCTAGTAAGGTACGATTCCTTAGACCAGTCAGTTACCTGGTGGCAGTTTAATTAAACCAGGTCCCTTTGATTATGGAGGGAAGAGCAATTTGTCCTCATGGGAATAGATACATAGTCCAGATACAGGTTTACCATCCCTGCTTGGAAAGCTTCTACTAGTACCACAATTATGGACTTACAGAATGCCTTATTTCATCACTATGTATCACAAACAACGTTAAATTTGAGCAAGAAACTCATCTTACTATGAGGAAGTGTGGCAATGGAGTCATGCCCATGAAATTAACTGATCTTACCTCAAACCCATCACTTAGAAGCATCTAGTATGATACAATGGAGGAAAGTCCTGCTGAAGGATCCGTTGGCTGAGAGACAACCCCTATGAGGATATGATATAGGATTTAACTCAGTAGCCAATATATATTGCCATCTACCCCATATTCAGAATGCATGGGCCGAGGAACCAGGGGGTGGAGGTAGGAGTGACCCTTTTATTATTCCTAATAATTCAGTTGAAGAATTTTTGTCTGTACAACTTTGACTCTAAAACATTGGGCTTGGTGGATCTGAAGGCCCTAGTGTGCAAGGGACAGATACTTTCCCCAGATAACCCAGTCACAGTTCCATTAAATAGGAAGCTGACACTACCACCCGGCTATATGAGGTGTTCAGACCACTGAGCCAACAGTTAGAGAGGGGTTCATTGTACTGGTTGGGGTGATTGGTCTTAATTACCAAGGGGAAATTGGTTGTTGCTCGACAAAGAGAATAAGGACTATATCTGGAACCCCAGGTATACACTAGGGTACCTCTTGGTTTTCATATGTCCACAATTACTGAACAATGGGAAACTGCAGCAATCCAGTAAATATAAGACCAGTAAGGACTTGGATCCTATGGGAGTAAAGTTTGGATCACCCTACCAGCTGAGATACTAGTGGAGGGTGAGGGGGAAATGGAAGCTATGATTATGACCTTGGGCATTCTGCTCAGAAACAATCCTCTTTCTGTATTATCAGAACCACAATTTTGTGGACCTTTTCTGAGTGGCTATGTCCATTAAAGGACACTGAGACCTTCCCCAATCTTAGGGGGTAAATATCGATTGGCCTAGCCTCATTCTTCTTGATAAGGGGATGGTTTAGGCTTAGACCATTGTGGACAATGACACATGAGGAAAAGTCTGCTGGAGTGCTTTTTAACAAGGTACACAAGACATAGACATGCCTTTTTCTGTCTCTAGGCATGGCTGTGTGCCTCTGATGACTGGAATGGCAGATGCCGTTTTGGAACTATGGCAGGAGCTTGCATTAGAAAATAAGCCCACACACAGTATGGTAGAATGCAATCTTGGTCCTAGTGAAAAAGTCTGCTTGTATTCTTCAGTATCCATTTCTCTTCTTTCTGTGGTATTAGATTCCCCAAATTTTAGTTAAATACATGGTATATTTATCAACTGCGTGGGACATGTATGGTCAATGGTATTTGAGTTGAGGTGATGTGTGCAACTTCTGAGTTGTACCTGCAGATTGGATATATCCACTTCTTCCTTTTCTTCCTTTCTACATGGCTGGAATGAGGATGTGAATGTCCAAGCAGCCATCTTGGATTACATGATGGAAGTCCCAAGTTAAGGGTGGAAGAAAGTATAAAGAGGCCACTATATTAGTCCTGGATGACTTACACTCAGATTATTTCATGAGAGAGAAATAAGTGTCTTAAACCACTGTAGTTTTTTTTTACAGCAGCCAATTCTTTATCCTAACTTATCCATGATAATGTTGCACTGATGAATGAACCACCATAAAACCAACCTGTCTTTAAAAAAATTAGGACAGTAAATGTCCTTTTATTTAAGCCATTTTGAGTTATAGCCAAAAGCGTTCTAACTGATATACTTTAACAGGATTGCTAGTTATAGAGGGAAGGAGCAAGTTGGATCATCGATTACTGAAAAACTCCTGATTGAGAGTTTTTGGGGGGAAAATGAGCATGGTGAAGGAACCAATAGAAGAAAAAATAATTGAGGTTATAGGAGGGAGGGAATAATTTTTGGAGTAATATCCCAGAGGAGTCAGGAGGAGAGAGGATCTAGAGTACTAAAGTACAAATACCTTTTCCTCTTTTTTTCTGATTTAAAATAAACTTGACTTTGACTTTTAAAACACAGCCTTATTGAGATATAACTCACATACCATATAATTCACCAATTTATATAACTAAGTGATTTTTAGTATATTCACAGAGTTGAACAGAATTGATTTCAATAAAAATTTTTAAACATTTTTATTACCCCCAAAAGATGCTTTGTATTCAATAGCAATTGCTCCCCAATTTCTCCCCAACCTCCCACCCACCCTCTCTAGCCTTAGGCAACCTTTAATCTACTATCTGTCTCTATAGATTTGTCAATTGGGGGCATTTTATATAAATGGAATCATACAATACGTGGTCTTTGTGACTGGCTTCATTCAGTTAGCATAATGTTTTCAAGGTTCATCCATGGTGTAGCATTTATCAGTACTTCATTCCTTTTTATGGCTAAATAATATTCCATTGTATGGATATATACCATATTTTGTTTATCCATTGATAGTTATTGGTATTTAGGTTGTTTCCACCTTTTGGCTACTACAAACAATGCTGTTATGAACATTCCTGTACAAGTTTTTGCATGAACATGTGTTTTTCATTTCTTTTGGGTATATATCTATGAGTGGAATTGCTGGGCCAATTGGTAACTCTATATCTAACTTTTTGAGAAGCAGCCAGACTGTTTTCCAAAGTGGCTGTATTCCCACCAGCAGTGCCAGTTTCTCCACATCCTCACCAACACTTTTTGTCTTTCTTTTTGGTTACATTCTGAGGTGATGTCTCATTGCAGTTTTTCAAATTTTGATTTGCATTTCCCTAGTGACTAAAAACATTAAATCATCTTTTCATGTGCTTCTTGGCCATTTGTATATCTTCTTTGGAGAAATGTCTATTTAGAGCCTCTGCCCATTTTTTTTTAATTTAGCTATTCGTGTTTTTACTGTATCATACTGATACCTCAAATTCCAGTTCAACACCACAGGGTTCATTCTGTCCTTCCCCTCTCCTTATTATAACTTCATCTCCAAAACAAGAAATCTGGCTCTGATTACCCACGATATATTTGTTCAACTCTAGTGCAAACATAAATAATTTCAGAATTGCTAACCCACGTATGTCCTGGGAGAAAAAAAAATTATGAACTAAAGAGCAATACTTGTATACAGTTTTTGTCTTTAGTCTTACAGCATACAATCAAAATACTATTTTCTAAAGCTCCTCAGGTTTAGAAAACACTTCAGTGTAGTTATGTTATTCCCCTGTAATATAGTTAGGTTCACTTTTTTTTTTTTTTTACTGTTTGTAATTCCATTTTGAGTTCCTTCCACCCCTAGCCCCATATCCTGATTGATTTTATTTTTTTTTAATTTAATTTATTTTTTATACAGCAGGTTCTTATTAATCTATTTTATACATATTAATGTATATATGTCAATCCCTATCTCCCAATTCATCCCACCATGATTGATTTTAGTTATTTATTTTGGAGAATGTGAAACATTGCCATGGTTCTAACAGTCAGGGCTTTATGAAAAGGTTACGCTTAGAGAAGCATCAGTCGTCCTAATCCTTACTACCCTATTCCCATTCTTCCATTGCTTCCATCCTATTCCCACTCATCTCCTGTAGATAACTTATCTCATTGGTTTCTAGTTTATCCTGTATTTCTTTTGCACAGATGAGCACATACATTTTTTATATGCTTTTCTTTCTTACAGGATGGGTTAAGCATTTGTGCTTTGGGTTTTTTTTTCCATTTAACAATGTATTCTGGAATTCAGTATGTATCAGTTCATAAAGATCTTCTGTATTCTTTTTTATAGCTACATAGTATTCCATTGTGCACATGTATTATAGTGTATTTAACCACTCTCCTATATATGGGCATTTAGGTTATTTCCAATATATTGCAATAACAAAAATGCTGCAATAAATTACTCTGTATGTATGTATTTTCATACTGTTGGAGGTATTTCTTTAGAGTAGATTAAACTTATGGTTTTAAAAAATAAATGTGTTCTAACAATGTCCACTGAAAGAGTCTTGAAACAGTGAAATTCCAGCTAGCAGTGAGCACAACTAGCATTCAGATCTTGGTTTCTAAATTCCTTTTCTCATTAAAAGCAGCCAGAGTTTCTTGGAGGAACAGTTAATCCTAGTTCTGAGGCAGGGAAAATACAAGGGAAACTTGAAACATTTTCTTGTGCCAGAAAACAAGGAAAATGATCAAAGACAAATAGGACATGTTAAAAGGACACAGGTGTTAACTTGAAGGAGCTACCATTGGTCAAGTTTAGGGCAATTTGAGCATTAGAAAGAATAATGATGGTAAATGATACAGTGAAGTTTTTTTAGATTTTATGAATCCATGAAGTGAACAGTGGTACTCAACAAACAAAGGTGGCAGAGGAAATGCCAATTACTAAATGTAGAATGTAAAAGAAATGGTATAATTATTTTAAAATCACTAATATAAAGTCACTTCATGCAAGGATGTCAGTGGATGCTAAAAACCATTGGATGAAAAAGTTCTTGGACAAGACATTCACACAGTCTCAAGTATTAGCTCACAGATTACTTATTAATTACAGCAGAAAAAGGGTTTTTTGAAAATAAGTTTCTTTTTCAATTAGGAATAGATACTGAATTACATATATAACATTTTGGGGGTGGAATCTACTGTACTCTTTTTTAATGGGATTCACCTGAAAGGGATTTTCAGGCTAGAATGTGAGCTGAGAATTATAGTAAAGAAATACAAGAAAAGCAGAACACGCTTCTTTTTATTCAATGAATTTGTTTTGTAGGTATGGGGTGAGATAATTTCTATCTTCCTATGTTGTCTCATTAGTGTTTAGGGAATGCAACTCTGTTGAACACAGTCCCCTTTAAAACCATAATGTAAACTTTGTTTACAGTGATCTGAGGTCATAGAACCATTAACTGAAATATGAAATGCATAAGATTTGGCAGTGGTGAGTGAAAGACTTTGGTTTTTGACATATTGATTTTGAAGTGTCAGTAGGAAAACAAACTGAAGATGACCTCAGGCAGTTATAAATTCAGCTCTGGAATGATGATTATCTCTCCTCAAGAGAGCTTGAGACTAGAAGAGAGATTTGGGAATCAACAGCATGGATGGAGGTCCTGTCTGAAGCCATCATAGTAAATTACATTGAGGGGACACAGAGTGAAGAGTTGCTTATGATGAGGAGTAAACAGAGACCAAGGATCTGGTAATTAAGAAGCTAGCAGTAATCTCCTAGGCAGAACTGATCTGTGTAGAGTATGGGCAACAACCACATGCAGGTGAAAACTGTGTGAGGAATGGGATGATGGTATCTTGAGGGTCAGGTAGCATGAAGGGACAGTGTTTCTAGGACATTGAAAATTAAGTTTATAGGGAAAGAGGAAGAAACCAGTGAAAAGGGAGAGATTGAGAATTTTTTTTTAAGTATTTACTACCTTTTGCTTTCAAAATTGTCTGCAACCTTTGTTACTGCCAAGGCTCTTCCAGATTATGTAGTATGACTTTACTTAGAATATTTGTCAGTATAACGCCAGGTGATATCTCTGCAAATGTAGTGGGAAATTTTGCCCACTAGAATGGAGTTAGTTACAGATTATGGTGAATCTCCAGCTTTCATTTATCTTGATCTTAATCTAAATTTGCTATCCTAATTTTAAGACAGGCCTGTTCAGTATACAGGTACAAAAATGCATGATACCCTCTTTACTAATGTGACCTTGCTTTTAAGTTAGGGGGGAAATGGTACCTGGTAGATAAACGCAGATTTTTAAAATTTCTTTGGCTATGTAAATGTTGCCAGCATGTTTCTACTAATTTGTAACTGGTCTAGGAAACAGGTATTTGAACATACAGAATCATGCAGTATACTGGTTTGTGTTATTTCTGACTGTATAATGCTGTTAAATTCTTTGAGAGTGTGTAAGGGGGTGCTATTTATTTGTATGTTTTTTCCATCGAAAATGTTGCAGTACATTGTCTGTCACTGTCTTCAGGCTCTGGGGGTGGGCTGAGGTAGGGAGGGTGTGACGCTGGTATTTGTGTGAACTTGGGCTTGTGATGCTGAGCTTGGTTCATCCCTTTCTCCTCCCTTCTCCTCCCCACTCCTTCCCACCAGCGCCACAGCAACATCCTCAGAGTCTGAGTGAACTGCGCCCAGCGCGGGCACAGAGCCTCCCACCGCCAGCAACCTGCGGCCGGGAGAAGAGCGAGCGCCGTGACAGCGCCCCACCGCCACCAGTTCCCGGACCACCATGGCCAAGAACCGCAGGGACAGAAACAGTTGGGGTGAGTAGCGTATGGTGACTTCTGCAGCCTGCACGGGGACGGGCCCTCCGCCTTCTGCTTCTGGAGACGAGGAGGGCCAAGGGCTGCTGGGCGCCAGCATCCAGGGCTGGGAGATGGCCACCGCCGAGCGGCTCCCTGTCGGGCGGGAGGAACGGTGGCCGAGCGGGACCCGTGGAACCGGCATCTGGCTGTGGGGCGAAGGGGCGAAGGCTGCAGGCCGGAGACTCCCGCTTCTCCCCACCCTCCCCACCCCACCCCACCCCAGTCCTCCTCCTCCCAGCATTTGGACAGCACCCACCCGGTCGCCTCCGGGGGATTCGCCGGTTCCGCTTTAAAGAAAGGAGGTGGGCAGGAAGGGCGAGGGTGGTGGGCAGGGGGCGGTGGTTACACGAGAGGGGCGGAGATCGCCCACCCCTTCCCCACGAGCTGCGGGCTCCCCGGCCTTGCAGGGCTCGGACTCCTGGCTGACGGGCAGGCTGGTAGGCAGCGTTGGAACAATGAGGCGGAGCGCGCCGGGCCCAGGTCTGACCTTTGCCAACCCGAGCGACGCCTGAGAAGGGGTGCCGCTTGGGAATCCCCTAAGGCTGCGGTACTCATTTTCATCTGGGGGTTGGGTGGGGAATTTGGGAAGAAGGGGAGCAAAGTTGTGGTTTCCAGTCTTCCGCCCCACCCCGACCTGGTACCCCATTCAGGCCAGCCCTAAGGGTGGCATTGTTCTCAGATTTTACCTTTTGGAGATGCAGGGCTCATGATTCAGCATCAGGCCGAGGGGAGGGGGAAGGAGAGGCTAGGCCCAGTGGGTTCACGCCGCGAGTGGGAGGGCGGTGCTCACGCAGGCGGAGAAGAGAGGGCGCAGTGATGCAGGAGAAATCGCAGCCCCGCCCGCTCTGCTGCTCCAGACTGGGTGCGGACGGACGGTTAGTGTGGGCAGGTTGGGCGTCTTTTTCCTCTTTGGGCTCCCGACTTCTTCCAGCCACAGTGAACCCACTGCCATCTTAGGGCATTTTATTATCTTCACCAGAGCAGATCTCAGACCAGTGTGGCTTAGTGGGCAGAGAAGTAGTTTGTTCATTAGCTTTGAATTGTTATTTGGAAAGTTTACAGGCACTAGGAGTTCAGGGCTCCTTGATTGACTCTCTTCCGTGTCTCAGTGAGATCTCTTCTATAACTGCCCATCAGATTGAGAGGTATAAATTTTAATTAGTTATTTTGGTTATCTTTTATGAAAATTGATTATCTTTTATCAAAAGATCATATTTTTCCTTGCCTCTGATTGGTCACAGGACCAGCTTAACTCCCAAGTAGGCAAAGTCTACATTTGAGAGATTATCCAACGTTTATGGTAGATGCGGGGAGTTGGAGCAGGGAGGGCTGTCTTTAGTTGTCCGAGTTCAAGAGAAATCGGTTCCATTTTCTGATATCACCAAATCCCAATTTTAGTAGGCGTGACTACTGCAATAACACCGTTTTGTTTGCTTCTTCTGAAATATGGGTAAACTTTTTCAGAGTGTCCCCTTTCCATCCTTTCCCTTGGCCTCCAGAATAGGAGTTTCTTGAATAGTGACAGTTAAGGTGTGTATGTTCAAGTCAATTTTGGTCTTAATCTCTGTGCACTGTTGACTCAACCCTGTTAAGAGACAGGCATGTGAAAATTTATTCTGACGATTAAAATTTTTCTCCTTCACGAAGCTTTGGATCATTATTTTTCAGTATTGCCTTTGGTTACAAATTTCTTATGTAGTGGAGGTTTTTTCTTTCTTGAGAATGTGGTTCTCAAATGGGATTTGCATAAAAATCACACTGGGAACTTATTAGAAATGCAGATTCCCACATCTTCCAGCCAGAGCTTTTGCCTCAATACATCTGAAATAAGGTCTAGGAATCTGCCTTTTATTAGCATTTTAGGTGATTGAGAAGCAGATCATCTTTGGATGTTACCTTCAGAAACACTGTCTTATTTACATTTGATAGAAATGTATTCTAGGCAGTTTACCCAGAAGTCATGAAAAGACTTTTGAGTCAAGTGATGAATTAAGAAAAGAAATACCACAGTTACTATGTGTTCACTGGAAATTTCACAGAAAAGAAATAGTGGAATTGTGGGGTCTTATCTTGATGTTCTATGGAAATGCTTTACTACTCAGATTTTTCTTTGCTGTAAAGTGTATATGACATAAATGACTTAGAAAATGTAGCATATGGAGTAGGACATAGTAGAAGTTTTTGGCAAAGATGTTAGCCATGTCTGTCTTGATTCCATTTTATTACCAGCATCTAGTACAATGCCTAACGTGTAATAGGCATTTAATAATAACAACTAACATCACTGAGCTAATATCATATGAAGTAGGTATTATAATCCTCATTTTACATATTAAAAGGTAAATAATAGAGCTAGGACTCCAACTCTGGCAGTTTGACTTGATTCTTTTGCCATCACCAGTATTTTGTTGAATGGATAATACTTTCTGCATTGTTTAGAACTATAGTTTTCAAGACACATTCATCTGCCTTATTGCATTTGATCTTTAGCCTCCTAAGTTGTCAAGACATATTCCCTGTTTGCAGATGAAAAAACTGAGTCTCAGGTAGGTTAAATAACTTGGTGAAAGTCACATAGTATTTAGTAAGTTAAAGGACTGAGATTAGAACCTAGAGTTGTCTTCTAATTTATTTTCTATAACATAATGCTATGGAATGTTTTTATGTTTAATGGGGCATGGTGTGAGGTTAATAGAGAAAACAGGCCCTCATAGAAGGCAGAGGTCTCTGATGAGAAAAAAACTCAGGTGATAGCTTAGAAAGGAAGACAGTAAACTGAC
This sequence comes from Globicephala melas, assembly GCF_963455315.2. NCBI lineage: Eukaryota > Metazoa > Chordata > Mammalia > Artiodactyla > Delphinidae > Globicephala > Globicephala melas. Next base: position 127,853,520 of record NC_083315.2, read on the forward strand.
CTTATCATCTAGCTAAATACATATTTTTCAGACGAGTTAGAAATCAAAGGGAAGAGGGGAAAACTAAACTATCCAGAATTGGAAAATACAGGATTTCCAAGAAAAGTGCAAGAGAGATACTTGCAAAATTTGTAAGGGGGACCTAAAGTTCAGATAAGGGCCCTATAGGACCAATAACAGGTATTATTTTTATCTGAGTGGTCAGAGAGCTGTTAGGTCCTACAGGGGCCATGGAAGCTAGAAAACAGAAAAGCATCTCTGCTGACACCCAGAGTTGGGTGGTGTTTGAGGATCATACCCATACGTACAACTGGGAAGCAAATCCGTGCTTCCAAAACTGAGAATCCCACCACCTGTACCTGGATCTACACTGAACTAGAAGTTTGAATAAATTTAAGCATTTAAAAGTCAATTCTTGGCTTCCCTGGTGGTGCAGTGGTTGAGAGTCCGCCTGCCGATGCAGGGGACACGGGTTGTGCCCCGGTCCAGGAAGATCCCACATGCTGCGGAGCGGCTAGGCCCGTGAGCCATGGCCGCTGAGCCTGCGCGTCTGGAGCCTGTGCTCCGCAACGGGAGAGGCCACAGCAGTGAGAGACCCGCGTACCGAAAAAAAAAAAAAAAAAAAGTCAATTCTTAAAAGGTAGGCATTATTATCCTTATTTTAATATATAAGGAATCTGACACACAGAGAGTATAACTTCCCAGAAGTTTGATAATTTATGTTATAGACCTAGGATTTAAATTTAGGGTTGTTTGTTTACCGGGTCCGTGTGATAAGGACAAGGAATTAAAATAGAATCCAATAGGTGCCACAACAAGCCTGTCTAGGCTTAAGCTGGTATGAGAAATCAATGCTCTATAAACTTGATCGCTTTGGACTAGAAAAGAAGGCAAAGAATATGCTAGTATATGGAAGACAAAGGAGACAGATGAATATCAGAAACAGTAGCCCAGAAAGCAGTCTTTCAATGTTGGGCTTAGAGTTTAAGTACTCCCAGAAACAAAACAGAAGTGTACCCGTTTTTATTTATTTGGTTTTGTTAATCACAGTTGCTTAAAAACTTGGGATGCCACCTGGTAATTTGAGTTTTCAGCAATGTAACAGAAACTGTTGGTGCAATATTGCTTTAGAAGAAGAATATTTGCACTAAAGTGTCAGCTTTTCCTGCCCCTTTAAAAAAAACTCTTAGCTTCACAGTAAGTGTAGGAAACGTCTATTTGTTGAAAAGGCATTTGCTGAAAATTAATTTTTAGGTTCTGTTTTTGTTTTTTGAGGAAAGGTTAAAAACAATCTTGATTATAGTAATACCCTGATCTTTCTTTTCCAATTGACTGTATTCTGTTTTCCTTGGAATGAGACCCTTTGTCCCTTTGTCTTGCCTCATTTTCTATATATCTGTTCCTCCTGAAACAAAATAAAATTTCTATTGGGTCATACATGTACTTCCCCTACAGACTCTTCCCTCCACATTATTCTAATTTAATTTGCCTTCCCTACATATTTTTTCATATATATTTTTCATATATATATATATATTTTTTTTTTTTTTTTTTGCGGTACGCGGGCCTCTCCCTGTTGTGGCCTCTCCCGTTGCGGAGCACAGGCTCCAGACGCGCAGGCTCAGCGGCCACGGCTCACGGGCCCAGCCGCTCCGCGGCATGTGGGATCTTCCCGGACCAGAACACGGACCCGCGTCCCCTGCATCAGCAGGCGGACTCTCAACCTCTGCGCCACCAGGGAAGCCCCCATATATATATATTTTATACTTTATATCTGTTTACCTTGTCTTGATGGCTCTTGGGTTATATCTTTCCTCCATTTCAAACTCTGTAGCCTTTATTATCTTTAGAAACCAGTGACTAGACTGTAAGTGTAACCTGTGATCATCGGGAAAATGATTTACTGTGAGAAACTTTAGTCATAAAACATAGTTGCATATTTTTAAAGTTGGAGGCTCTTTTACATAAAAATTATTCTATAAAAATGTCTATATATACAAAAAAGTAAAACAGATGTTCAATTTTAAAAAGTATAATAATGAGCACCTGTATCCCCGCTCCCCAGCTGAAAAAATAGAACTTTATCAATATTTTGACACTGCTTGTGTGCCCCTCCTTTATGGCAACATCTCATTATAAATACTTCCATAAATTTGGTGTTTCTCATTTCCTGATCATTTTATATATATATATTATATATATGTATGTGTGTATATATGTAACATATATCACTAAATTATATATTATTTAGTTTTACGTTTTTAAGACCCTAAAATAAATGGAATCTAGCGTATACATTTTTCCACAAAGTATTTTGTTTACTTATAATACCCACACTTGGTATTATAATAGATGTGAAATGATATCTCACTATGGTTTAAATCTGTGTTTTACTGATTACCAATGAGGTGTGAGTATATTTTCATACATTTATTAACCATTACTATTTCCTACTCTGCCTATTTGCCCTTTGCTGATCTTTTGTCAGGTTATTTGTCCTTTGCTACTTTGTGATGTGACTTTGCTCTCTTGATGGTATATTTTAGTAAACAGAAATTTTATATTTAAAAATAGTTAATTTAATATTTTCCTTTATGGTTTGTGCTCTTTGTATTTTAAGAAATCTTCCTCTACCTCAAAGTTATAAAATTTTCTCCTATAATATTTGGTTTTAAAATTTTGCATGTCTCTTTTTTTTCATTTTTTTAAAATTGTGGTAAAATACACATAAAATTTACCATCTTAACCATTTTTAGGTGTGCAGCTCAGTAGTGCTAAGTACATCATGTTGTTGTACAACCACCACTGCCGTCCATCTCCAGAATTCTTTTCATCTTGCAAAGCATCTGTACCCATTAAACACTAACTCCCTATTCTCTCCTCCACCAGCCCCTGGCAGCCATCATTCTGCTTTCTGCCTCTGTGATATTGACTGCTCTAAGTATCTCATATAAGTGGAATCAAGTATTTGTCTTTTTATGACTGGTTTATTTCACTTAGTATAGAATCCTTAAGTTTCATCCATGTTGTAGCATATGTCAGAATTTTCTTCCTTTTTAAAACTGAGTAACATTTCATTGACTGTATATAACACATTTTGCTTATCCATCTGTCAATAAACACTTATGTTGCTTCCACATTTTGGCATCTGTAAATAATGCTCTTATGAACATGGGTGTTCAAATACATCTCTTTGAGACCTGCTTTCAATTCTTTGGGTATATACCTAGAAGTAGAACTGCTGAATCATATAGTAGTTATAGTTTTAATTTTTTGAGGAGCTGTCATACTGTATTCCACAGTGGCTGTACCATTTTACTTGCCCATTAATAGTGCACAAAGGTTGTAATTCCTCTACATCCTCACCAGCACTTGTTCTTTTCTGTTTTCTTGAATAGTAGCCATCCTGATAGGTGTGAGGTGGTATCTCATTGTAGTTTTTATTTGCATTTCATTTCCTAATTTCTCTTGTTTATTTCTTCTTTGATTCATTGGATGTTTATGAGTGTGCTGCTTAATTTCCACAGATTTGTGAATTTTCCAGTTTTACTTCTGTTACTCATCTCTAACTTCATTCCACTGTGGGTTAGAGAAGATATTTTTTATATGATATCTGTCTTTTAAAAATCCACTGAGACTTAATTTGTGGTTAGCATATGATCTTGTGGTCTAGCATATGATCTATCCTAGAGAATGTCGTATATATACTTGAGAAGAATGTGTATTCTGTTGTTGGGTAGAATGTTCTATATAAGTCTGTTAGACCTAGTTGATTTACCGTGTTGTTCAGATTCTCTGTTTCCTTGCCTATCTTCTGTTTGATTGTTCTATCCATTATGAGTGTGGGGTATTGAAGTCTCCAACTTAACACTTCACATATTTTGATGGCCTGTTATTAAATGTATAAATGTTTATAATTGTTATATCTTCTTGATGCATTGAACCTTTATTAATATATAATGTCCCTCTTTGTTTCGACTTTTTGAGTTAAAGTCTATTTTGTCCGCATTTACCATTAGAATTGGAATATCTTTTTCCATCCTTTCACTTTCAACCTATTTGTGTCTTTGGATCCAAAATGAATCTCTTGTAGACAACATGTAGCTGGATCATATTTTTTTTATGCATTATACCAGTCTCTGTCTTTTGATTGGAGAGCTTAATCCATTTACATTAATGTAACTTACTGATAAGGAGGGATTTACTTCTGTCATTTTGCTATTTATTTTCTATATGCCTTATAGCTTTTTTTGTTCTTTATTCTTGGCTTTTGGCTTTCAAGTTCTTTGGAAAGCCCAGTTGGGATTTTTTAAATTAAACTTGCATCCAATTTGTAGATTAGTTTGATAGAATCAAGATTTTTACTATATTAAATATTCCTATCCATGTACATGGCACATTCCTTCATTTATTTAGCTTTTGTTTCTTGATGTCTTGCAGTAGTTTAAAAACTCTCCTTGAATGGCCTGCTTATCATTTGTTAGTTTTGCTCTTATGTTCCTTACATTTTTTGTTGTTATGATATTTTCCTCTATTACGATCATCCCTCAGTGTCTGTGGGGGATTCGTTCCAGGACCTTCTGCAGATGCCAAAACTGACAGATGCTCAAGTCCTATAGTCTGCCCTTCATATTTGTGGGTTCTGCTTAGGCAGAGTCAGCCAACCACGAATTGTAAACATAGTGTATGATTCACAGTTGGTTGAATCCACTGATGCAGAACCTGCCAGCATGGAGGGCCAACTGTGTATTTATTGAAAAAAATCCACGTGTAAGTGGACCTGTGCAATTCAAACCTCTGTTGTTCAAGTATCAACTGTCTATATATATATATTTATATTTATATTTATATATATTTGGCTATTAATAGTATATAAAATGCAGTCAGCTTTTACATATTTATCTTATATCTAGGAACCTAATTAAACTGTCTTATTAATTCAGCTAAATTGCCTGTTGATTTTTTAGGGTTTTCTACATAAAGAAACCTATCATCTGCAGTAGTTATTGCTTTGTTCATTCCTTTTAATCTTTGTCTTTTATGTCTTTTTCCTGTCTTAATCAGATTAAGGATGTTCTCCTTTATTCCTAAGTAATATATTTTTTTAAATCATCACTGCATATTGAATTATAATAACTGCTTTTGCTGTAATTATTGAAATAATCATATGGCTTTTATTCTTTAATTTTTTAATATGTTTAATTATAAGATCTTCTTTGTTGAAGTGATCTTGCATTCCTGGAATAAACCAAGGCTAGACATACTGTATTACCTTTTTAAATACATTGCTGGATTTGCTAATCTTTTAAAGATATTTCCAAGCACGTTTACAACTAATTTTCTTTTTTTATACTTTTCTTTTCTGACTTTGGTATCAAGGTTATATTAACTTTATAAAATGAGTGGGGGGAAATTTTTTTTCTTTTCTTTTTGATTCTCTAGAAGTGTTTATATGAGATTAGAATGATCCAGTGTGGGAAAACTAGTCTATTAAACCATCTGGACCTCCTGTCTTCTTTTAGTAAAATTTTGAACTATTGATTCAACTTCTGTATTGGTTATAGAGCAATTAAAGCTTTCTATTTCTTCTTGAGTCAGATTTAATAATTTATATTTTTCTTGGAATTTGTCCATTTTGTCAACTTGGCATGAGATGGTTCTTAATTTTCTATTATTTTCTCTGCTGAATTTTATCTGTATCTTCCTTATTATATCTTTTATCGTTAATCTCTCCTTTTTCTCTTTTATATTTACCTAATTTCTGTTTATCTCTATCATTTCCTTCTTGTACTTTCTTTGGTTTCATTCTATATTCTCTTTTTAACTTAAAAAAAAAGTTGGACACTGAGCTCATTTATTTTGAGCTTGCCGCCTTTTTCTAATATATGCATTTAGGGCTATAGGTTTTCTCTAAATATCAATTTTGCTATATCCTATATGTGTTGTTATGCAGTAGATTCAATCTCAATCAGTTTGAAGTATTTTAAATGTCCACAATGATTTCTTTCTTTACCTGTGAATATACAGAAAGTATGGATTTCTAAATTATATTTTTGTTGATATTGATTTCATACTTAATTTTATTCTAGTCAGAGAATATGTTGTACAGTAGCACCATTTTCTATGCTGATAGAAATGTTCTGTATCTATACTGTTCAATATGTTAGCCTCTAGCCATGTGTCTTTTGGGCATTTGAAGTATGGCCAGTGAGAATGAGGGCCAAACACTTAATTTTATTTAATTTTAATTAATTTGAACAGCCACATGTGGCTAGTGGCTGCAATATTAGGCAGTTCAGGTTTATAGAATACCTGGTGTGAACTTTGTTGAAACTTGTTTTATGCCCTACTACGTGTTTAATTTTTTACACATATTCCATGTAGGTTTGAAAAGCACTTTTTGTTTACTAATTTTTGATGCAGTGTGCTATATATGTTTGTTAGCTCAAGCTTATTAAATGTATTGTTCATATCTTTCAAACTCTAACTGATTTCTGGACTGCTTGATCTACCAGATACTGATATCTGATAGATACTTTAAAATTCTGTGAGATGTTTTAAAACATGACAGTGGGTTTGCCAATTTTCCCTTAATATTCCCTTAAGCTTTGTTTATGGACGTTGAGCTAAGTTGTTAGGTGCACACAAATGTGGACTTGTTACATCTTCCTGATGAACTGAGCCTTTTATTTTTATGTAGTGAACCTCTTCTCCTGAGTACTGCTTTTTGCCCCAAAGTCTATTTTTTCTGATACTAATATAGATGCTTCATATGTCATTTGCTGTTTTAGTCTGTGGGCCTACTGAGCAGGAGTGGCTGGAGTAGGAGGCTAACTGACGTTCACAAAATGAGTCAGTCACCTTGTCCATCTGATTTTTGAGAGCTTCCTCTACAGTAAATGCCCCTTGGTAAGCATTCACATGGGACCACGTATTCTTACACTCTCTTCCCACTCCAAAGGTCCAGGCACATACTTCTTGAAAGTACCTTCAAAATGTTGGCTACTGTCTGTGAATTGTTGCAGTTCTGTTCCTTTTGGCATGTGCTGCAAGCCTCATAGGTGCTCACATATCTGGTCACATATCTGTCCACTCTGTTAGAAGGCAGTAAAGCTTTCATCTTCACTCTTGCCTCCAAGTGTCATGAGTGCCTTTCATGGGCAAAATCTAAATGAGAACCCTGCTAAGAAGGGATTGTAAGAATTGTAGTACTGTAGTTTCCACACTTCCAGTCTCTGCAATGTGAAGAAGAGCTTAGAGGGACTTCCCTGGTGGCACAGTGGTTACGAATCCACCTGCCAATGCAGGGGACACAGGTTTGACCCCTGGTCTAGGAAGATGCCACATGCCGCGGAGCAACTAAGCCGATGTACCACAGCTACTGAGCCTGCACTCTAGAGCCCTCGAGCCACAACTACTGAGCCCACACGCGGCAACTACTGAAGCCTGCGCGCTCTAGGACCTGTGCTCCGCAACAAGAGAAGCCACTGAAATGAGAAGCCTGCACACCAAAACGAAGAGTAGCCCCGCCCCCAGCAAGCAGAGAAAGCCCGCACACAGCAACAAAGACCCAATGCAGCCAAAATAAATAAATAAAGATAAAATAATAATCAAAAAAAAGAGAGAGAGTGGCTAAATAAAAAAAAAAAAGAAGAGCTGAGAATGGTGGAGATAGACCTGAGCATGACACAGACAATATTCAGCAGAAAGAGTAGCCACCCATTTTCAAAATAGCTGACTCAGAGATGATTAAAGGATGAGACAGTTCCTTAGAAACCAAACACTATAATTGCATGAGGATTTGTTTTCCTTAATGGGGACTACACTTCCCATGTGCTTTTTTTTTCTTAAAATATGTGAACATATTTTCTCATGATTAGGTATTTTTCTATAACATGCTTTCAAATGGCTCCATATTTTGCATAGTATAGCTGTGACATAATTTATTTACAGTACCCTAGAGTTAGGGATTTAGATTGTTTCCAATTTTTTGTTATATAAATAATGCTGTAATGAACCTTTATGTAGATAAATGCATGTGCACAATCCTGATAGTTTCCTTAGGATAAATTCCTAGAAATTGAATTGTTTCATTAAAGGGTATGTATATTTTTTTAGTGTTTTTTAATGTTTCCAACTCTGAGTGTATATATTTTTTAACCTTTGCAAGTTATAAAAGCTAAAAAGTTTATCTCCTTTTAATTAGCATTATTTCTTTAATTACTGAGAAGACCTAACTTTTCCCCGTGTCTATTAACCATTAGTATTTCTTCTTTTTATCAGCTACTTATCTTTCTATTGAAGTCTTTTCATGTATATACATGAACATATGAAATATATGTGTATGTATATTTTATATATATATATACACACAGTGCCCTAATCATGATGACATTGTTCTTCTAGAGGCATCATTTAACCATTTACGGAATGCTTTTGGATTCAGTATAAATAAAGAGCCTGCCAAATGATTTACTTGTTTCTTCCAAGGCTCTGAAGTTGCAGGACCTGCATTATTCCTTTTAACCCTCTTCCTCAAGGGTGTTGTTAACAGCAGAACAATCTGAGAGTCTGCATGGTAGTGTTTTGTGGTCTGCTATGTGTAATCATCTCATTGTAACTTCTATCTCTACTCTTGTTGAAACATTCTTAAAATTCGTTTTATGAGTTAATCTTTTGTTTTTGTTTCCTCAACTCTATTTGTCCCTTTCTGTATACACTCCCTTTTGATGTGTTTTTGGAAGTCATTCTCAGGTGCTCATTCAATGTTTTCTCTGTCATTCTTCAAATTCTGTTAGAAAGAGACATAATAGTTTAAGGAGAAATAATATTTCAGTTGCCAAGAGACGGTTTCCTAGGTGCTATGTCTTTTTCTCTATAAAGGCTTCAGCATACTCAGAGTTAGTCATCTTGTGAGGTTTAATTTTTGCTGGAGACATGAAGTATAGATTTTATTTTTACAGAGTTTACAATTAAAATTAGAAATATACACCCACAGCATTTCCAGTATATTAAAATGATTATTCTCCATCTATAAGTTTTTGAAGATTTCCTTTCAACATTATCTTAATTCGGTAACCGAGTGGCCAGCTTCCAGTGATTTAAAACACCACATAGAATGGAAAAGTCCCTAAAATCCCTTTACTGAATATAAGATTTAGTATTTAAAAAGGCGAAACGATATATAGTTTTTGGTTCTCTCCTTGTAAGCTATACATTTGTATTATCCATAGTAAAATGCTAATTCCCATCTGATTTGCTTCTGACCTGTTTCCTGCTTTTTAAACATTTACATAGTGCTCCAGGAATCGAAACTAAGTTTAGTTTAAGCAAAACATATTTAAGAAGGTAGAAATCTGGCGCTAAAGAGATTTGGCATGCATTCCAATGGACTTTTGGATTCTTTTAGAGCAAGAATAATATTTATTGCTTAGATAAAATATAGTTACGAATAATGAATCAAGCTCAAAATATTTGTTCTTGATTATCCTGTATATTCTAATACTTTTCAGTTATTTTCTATTAAATTCATATAAATATTTATTGAGTGCCTACTGTGTAAGCTTCTGTTACACGTTTTTAAGAAATGGAAACATGAGTAAGACAGTCTCTGCTCTCCAGATATTTTCAGTCTGTGTTTTCAATTTTGACGTTTTTTACAGAAACTGAAGTTTTTCTAAATAGTTTTTTAACAGCTTTATTGAGATATAATTCATATACCATACAATTCACCCACTTAAAGGTGTATAATTCAATGGCTTTTAGTGTATTCAGGGCTGTGCACTCATCACCACAATTGGAACATTTCATTAGCCCCCAAAAGAATATTTGTACCTCTTAGCCATCACCCCCTAATCCCCTTCCACTTCCCAGTCCTAGGCAACCACTAATTCACTTTCTGTCTCTATAGATTTGCCTATTCTGGACATTTCATATAAATGGAATCAGACAGTATGTGGTCCTTTGTGACTGGCTTCTTTCATTTAACATTGCGTTTTCAAGGTTCATCCATGTTTTAACATGTATTGGTTCTGCATTTTTTTTTCTTTTTTTTTTTTTTGCGGTACGCGGGCCTCTCACTGCTGTGGCCTCTACCGTTGTGGAGCACAGGCTCCGGACGCGCAGGCTCAGCGGCCATGGCTCACGGGCCTAGCCACTCCGCAGCATGTGGGATCTTCCTGGACCGGGGCACAAACCCGTGTCCCCTGAATCGGCAGGTGGACTCTCAACCACTGCGCCACCAGGGAAGCCCGGTTCTGCATTTTTTATTGCTGAATAATATTTCGTTGTATGGGTATACCACATTTGTTGTTCCATTTATCAGTTGATAGACGTCTGGGTTTAGCTTATCTAAATAGTTTTATATGTAAATATTGATTACCATAAATATATGTAGAGATTGATGGTAGCAGTAGGTTTTGGATAGGAAAAAACTTTCTTAACTTTAGATGAAATACAAACTAATGATTATATATTTATGAATATTCCATAGATTAATTCGATTCCATTTTTCATTCTATTAATAATAAAATATTTCTGTATTTTTAAAAGTTTCCTTACCAAAAAGGAATATTTAATATGGTAATTGGCTTACATTGTCATGAGACTTTTTCCTGTAAACTTTCTCATTGTTTTAAAGTCACAACTCAGATATTTGTTTTGTTTTACAGTATACTTATATCACACTTAACATATAATCTCCTTCCTCTTCATTTAGCCTGTTGGTAGCTCTTCAAAGACCTTGAACATCTAAACTGAAAGTTCAAAGTTATGTGTCTCATCCACACCTACCATATAAAGGTAGAGTTGGACAGGATAATCATATACAAACATCCACTGATGCCTTTTCTCTTTCCCTCACCCTCAATATCCAAAATCCTTTCAGATTGGGCCTGTCTTGCTTTGCATGATCCGGCCCTTCATAATCTTCCCAACCTGCTCCATCCATACCATACTCCTTGCTGTTCCTCAAATATGCCAAACACACTCTCCTACACACTTTTTCCCCAGTGATACTATACTATACAATACATACTGTTTTATACCTTGTATTATATTTTCATAATATATATCGGCAGTTATTTCAAATGAGCTTCCTTATTCTTTGTAACTACCTTGTATTTCATAGGTGAATGAACCATAGTTTATTAGTCAGTCCCTTGTTGATGGGCATTAACACTGCTTCTGTTGTTTTGCATGTGTATGAGTCTGTCTGCAGGATGAATTCTTTGAAATAGCATTGCTGGGTCAAGGAGTATGTATGTTTGTATTTTTGATAATTATTTGCCAAATTGCTGCCTGAAGGTGCTGAATCCATTTAAATTCTGCAGCGTCTGAGGATACAGATTCACATTCCAACTAATGAAAGGAATTATCTTTGATCTTTGTAAATCTGATATATAAAAAATGTATCAATATATTTTTTCATTTTTTATTTGCATGAGAATGAAGATCTTTTCCTATGTGTGGAACCATTTGATATTGTGGTTTTTGTCAGTTGCTTGTTCGTATCCTCTGTCCGCTTTTCCTGTTCCACATTTGGATCTAAGTTTTATTTGGAATTGATTTTTATTTATGGTGAGAGCTAGGGATGAAGGTTCATTTTTTTTTCCCTATATGAATATCCAAGTTAATTAGCATCCTTTATTGAAGATCATCCTTTCTTCATTTATTGCAATTGCACATTGTTGTAAGTCAGATGCTTGTGTCTATGTGGGTCTGTTTCTGAAATCTCTAGTCTTCTCTATTCGTGTACTTGTCTATCCTTGTGACAGTATCACCCTGCCTTAATTATTTTAGATTTAAAATATCTATTGGTGTCTGTTAGTGTAAATCCCTCAACTTTGTTCTTCTTTAAGGTGGTCTTTGTGTCCTTGGCTCTTAGCCTTTCCATATGAGCTAGTAAATCTTCATAAAAAGGATTTGTACAAGAAAGAAATAAACTTGTTAATCAACTAGAAATATTGCTGAGAATTTGATTGGTATTATAACCAAATTAAGAATCCAGGAGAGCATTGACATTTATAACAGAGAGCCTTCTAATCTGAGAGCATGTATCAATATATACTTCCTTCAATAATGTTTTGTATATTTCTGTACAAGTCTTAAATATCTGTCATTAGATTTCAGTGGTACACTGGAGCCAGCTTATACTAGCTCATGAGAGATGATCAGGTGCATCTTTACCCAGCAGCACACTCCATGAGTCACACCGGTAGATTGAAAGGGGTCATAGTGGTAGTATTTATATCACAGAAATTGGCAAATGCTACAAATCAGGACTTTTCCACACCCACCTACCTCTAAGAGCTGGTTGTTAAATATCTACCAGCACATCATTTAAATTTATTATTAGATGTATCAGGTTTTATAATGACATGTAACTGGTGTTTTTATTGTTTAAAAAATTAAGGTATAATATACATACAGTAAAATTTCCATCCATATATTTTCCTTAATTGTTCAAGTCTTTTTCCCATTTTTAATTGGGTAATTTATTTCATTATTATTGAGTTTTGAGAGTTCTTTATGAATTCCTTATATAAGTTCTTTACTAGATATATGATATGCAAGTATTTTCTCCAAGTCTATGGCTTGTCCTTTCATTTTCTTAACAATATTTTTTGAAGAGCAGACACTTTTTTTGGGGGGGTCGTGAATATTTTTTTAGCTGACATACTTATCAAAAATTTTCATGGGCTTCCCTGGTGGCGCAGTGGTTGAGAGTCCGCCTGCTGATGCAGGGGACATGGGTTTGTGCCCTGGTCCGGGAAGATCCCACATGCCGTGGAGCGGCTGGGCCCGCGAGCCATGGCCGCTGAGCCTGCGCGTCCCGAGCCTGTGCTCCGCAACGGGAGAGGCCACAACAATGAGAGGCCCGCGTACCGCAAAAAAAAAAAAAAAAAAAATTTTCATGACACGGTCCTATGGTATAGAACAGAGAACTATATTCAATATCCTGTGATAAACCATAATAGAAAAGAATATTTTAAAAAAGAATGGGTATATATGTATAACTGAATCACTTTGCTGTACAGCAGAAATCAACACAAAACTATAAATCAAGTATATATATATATATATATTTCTTTTAATAGATCTTTTTGGAGTATAATTGCTTCACAATACCATGTTAGTCTCTGGTGCACAACAAAGCGAATCAGCCATATGCATACACGTGTTCCCATGTACCCTCCCTCTTGAGCCTCCCTCCCACCCTCCCTATCCCACCCCTCTAGGTCATCGCAAAGCACCAAGCTGACCTCCCTATGCTGCTTCCCACCAGCCAACTATTTTATATCCGGTAGTGTATATATGTCGATGCTACTCTCACTTCGCCCCAGCTTCACCCTCCCACCCCATGTCCTCAAGTCCATTCTCTATGCCTATGTCTTTATTCCTGCCCTGCAACTAGGTTCATCAGTACCTTTTTTTTTTTTTTTGGATTCCATATATATGCATTAGCATACAGTATTTGTTTTTCTCTTTCTAACTTCACTGTGTATGACAGACTCTAGGTCCATCCACCTCACTACAAATAACTCAATTTCATTTCTTTTTATGGCTGAGTAATATTCCATTGTATATATGTGCCACATCTTCTTAATCCATTCATCTGTCGATGGACGTTTAGGTAGGTTCCATGTCCTAGCTATTGTAAATAGTGCTGCAGTGAACATTTTGGTGCATGTCTCTTTTTTTTTTTTTTTTTTTGCGGTACACGGGCCTTTCACGGTTGTGGCCTCTCCCTGTTGTGACCTCTCCCATTGCGGAGCACAGGCTCCGGACGTGCAGGCTTAGCAGCCATGGGTCATGGACCCAACCACTCCACGGCATGTGGGAACCTCCCGGACCAGGGCACGAACCCGTGTCCCCTGCATCGTCAGGCGGACTCTCAATCACTGCACCACCAGGGAAGCCCTGGTGCATGTTCTTTTTGAATTATGGTTTTCTCAGGGTATATGCCCAGTAATGGGATTGCTGGGTCATATGGTAGTTCTATTTTTAGTTTTTGGAGGAACCTCCATACTCTTTTCCCTAGTGGCTGTATCAATTTACATTCTCACCAACAGTGTAGGAGGGTTCCCTTTTCACCACACCCTTTCCAGCATTTATTGTTTCTAGCTTTTTTCATAAAGGCCATTCTGACCAGCGTGAGGTGATACCTCGTAATACTTTTGATTTGCATTTCTCTAATAATTAGTGCTGATGAGCATCTTTTCATATGCCTCTTGGCCATCTGTATGTATTCCTTGGTGACATGTCTATTTAGGTCTTCCGCCCATTTTTTAACTGGATTGTGTCTTTTTTTGATATTGAGCTCCATGAGCTGTTTGTATATTTTGGAGATTAATCCTTTGTCTTTTGTTTCACTTGCAAATATTTTCTCCCATTCTGAGGCTTGTCTTTTTGTCTTGTTTATGGTTTCCTTTGCTGTGCAAAAGCTTTTAAGTTTAATTAAGTCCCATTTGTTTATTTTTGTTTTTATTTCTGTTACTCTAGGAGGTGGGTCAAAAAAGATCTTGCTGTGGTTTATGTCAAAGAGTGTTTTTCCTATGTTTTCCTCTAAAAGTTTTATAGTGTCTGGTCTTACATTTAAGTCTTTAATCAATTTGGAGTTTATTTTTGTGTATGGTGTTAGGGAGTGTTCTAATTTCATTCTTTTACATGTAGCTGTCCAGTTTTTCCAGCACCACTTGTTGAAGTGGCTGTCTTTTCTCCATTGTTTGTTCTTGCCTCCTTTGTCGTAAATTAGGTTCCCATATGTGCGTGGGTTTATCTCTGGGCTTTCTATCCTGTTCTATTGATCTATATTTCTATTTTTGTGCCAGTACCATACTGTCTTGATTACTGTAGCTTTGTGGTATAGTTTGAAGTCACAGAGCCTGATTCCACCAACTCCGTTTTTCTTTCTCAAGATTGCTTTGGCTATTCGGGGTCTTTTGTGTTTCCATACGAATTGTAAGATGTTTTGTTCTAATTCTGTGAAGAATGCCATTGGTAGTTTGATAGGGATTGCATTGAATCTGTAGATTGCTTTGGGTAGTATAGTCATTTTCACAATATTGATTCTTCCAATCCAAAAACATGGTGTATATCTCCATCTGTTTATGTCATCTTTGATTTCTTTCATCAGTGTTTTATAGTTTGCTGAGTACAAGTCTTTCACCTCCTTAGGCAAGTTTATTCCTAGGTATATTATTCTTTTTGTTGCAATGGTAAATGGGAGTGTTTCCCTGATTTCTCTTTCAGATTTTTCATCATTAGTGTATAGGAATGCAAGAGATTTCTGTGCATTAATTTTGTATCCTACTACTTTACCAAATTCATTGATTAGCTCTAGTAGTTTTTTTGTAGCATCTTTAGGATTCTCTATTTATTGTATCATGTCATCTGCAAACAGTGACAGCTTTACTCCTTCTTTTCCAATTTGTATTTCTTTTTCTTCTCTGATTGCTGTGGCTAGGACTTCCAAAACTATGTTGAATAAGAGTGGCAAGAGTGGATATCCTTGTGTTGTTCCTGATCCTAGTGGCAATGCTTTTAGTTTTTCAGTATTGAGTATGATGCTTCCTGTTGGTTTGTCATGTATGGCCTTTATTATGTTGAGGTAGGTTCCCTCTATGCCCATTTTCTGGAGAGTTTTTATCGTAAATGGGTGTTGAATTTTGTCAAAACCTTTTTCTGCATCTATTGAGATGATCATATGGTTTTTATTCCTTAATTTGTTAACATGGTGTATCACATTGACTGATTTGCGTATATATATATATAATTTTTAAGATGTTGGGGGTAGGAATTAATTAATTAATTTTTTTTTTTTCTGTGTTGGGTCTTCGTTTCTGTGCGAGGGCTTTCTCTAGTTGTGGCAAGCAGGGGCCACTCTTCATCGCGGTGCGTGGGTCTCTCACTATCACAGCCTCTCTTGTTGCAGAGCACAGGCTCCAGATGCACAGGCTCAGTGGTTGTGGCTCACAGGCCTAGTTGCTCTGCGGCATGTGGGATCCTCCCAGACCAGGGCTCGAACCCGTGTCCCCTGCATTAGCAGGCAGATTCTCAACCACTGCGCCACCAGGGAAGCCACTTGATTTGCATATATTTAAGATTCCTTGCATCCTTGGGATAAATCCTACTTGATCATGTATGATCCTTTTAATGTGCTGTTGGACTCTGTTTGCTAGTATTCCATTCAGGATTTTTGCATCTATGTTTACCAGTGATATTGGTCTATAATTTTCTTTTTTTGTGATATCTTTTTCTGGTTTTGGTATCATGGTGATAGTGCCTTCGTAGAATGAATTTGGGAGTGTTTGTCCATCTGCTATATTTTGGAAGCGTTTGAGAAGGATTGGTGTTAGCTCTCCTCTAAATGTTTGATAGAATGCGCCTGTGAAGCCATCTGGTCCTGGACTTTCGTTTGTTGGAAGATTTTTAATTATGGCAATTTTGTTACTTGTGATAGGTCTGTTTATATTTCCTAATTCTTCCTGGTTAAGTCTTGGAAAATTGTACCTTTCTAAGAATTTGTCCATTTCTTCGTGGTTGTCCATTTTATTGGCATAAAGTTGTGTGTAGTAGTCTCTTATAATTCTTTGTATTTCTGCAGTGTCGGTTGTGATTTCTCCTTTTTCATTTCTGATTTTATTGATTTGTGTCCTGTCTCATTTTTTGTCGATGAGCCTGACTAAAGGTTTATCAATTTTGTTTATCTTCTCAAAGAACCAACTTTTAGTTTTATTGATCTTTGCTATTTTCTTCGTTTCTATTTCATTTATTTCTGCTCTGATTTATGATTTCTTTCCTTCTACTGACTTTGGGTTTTCTTTTTTCTTCTTTTTCTAGTTGTTTTAAGTGTAGGGTTAGATTGTTTATTTGAGATTTTTCTTGTTTCTTGAGGTGAGATTGAATTGCTATAAACTTTCCCTCTTAGAACTCTTTTTGCTGCAATCTATAGGTTTTGGGTCATCGTGTTTTTGTTGTCATTTGTTTCTATGTATTTTTTTTACTTCTTCTTTGATTTCTCTGGTGATCTCTTGGTTATTTAGTAGTGCACTGTTTAGCCTCCATGTATTTGTGTTTTTTACAGTTTTTTTCCTGTAATTGATTTCCAGTCTCACAGTGTTGTGGTCAGGAAAGATGTTTGATACGATTTCAATTTTCTTAAATTTCCCGAGGTTGATTTGTGATCCAAGATGTGATCTACCTTGGAGAATGTTCTGTGTGCACTTGAGAAGAAAGTGTATTCTGCCACTGTTTGGTGGAATGTTCTATAAATATCAATTAAATCTATCTGGTCTATTGTGTCATTTAAAGCTGGTGTTTCCTTATTTATTTTCTGTATGGATGATCTGTCCATTAGTGTAAGTGGGGTGTTAAAGTCCCCTAGTATGATTGTGTTACTGTCGATTTCTCCTTTCATGGTTGTTAGCATTTGCCTTATGTATTGAAGAGCTCCTGTGTTGGGTGCATAAATATTTATAATTGTTATATCTTCTTCTTGGATTGATCCTTTGATTATTATGTAGTGTCCCTCCTTATCTCTTGTAACAGTCCTTATTTTAAAGTCTATTTTATCTGGTATGAGTATTGCTACTCCAGCTTTCTTTTGATTTCCATTTGCATGGAATATCTTTTTCCATCCTTTCACTTTCAGTCTGTATGTGTCCCTAGTCTGAAGTGGGTCTCTTGTAGATGGCATATATATGGGACTTGTTTTTGTATCCATTCAGCCAGTCTGTGTCTTTTGGTTGGGGCATTTAATCCATTTACATTCAAGGTTATTATCGATATGTACGTTCCTATTACCATTTTCTTAATTGTTTTGTGTTTGTTTTTGTGTGTCTTTTTCTTCTCTTGTGTTTCCTGCTTAGAGAAGTTTCTTTAGCATTTGTTGTGAAGCTGGTTTGGTGGTGCTGAATTCTCTTAGCTTTTGTTTGTCTGAAAAGCTTTTGACTTCTCCATCGAATCTGAATGAGATACTTGCTGGGTAGAATAATCTTGGTTATAGGTTTTTCTCTTTCATCACTTTAAGTATGTCCTGCCACTCCCTTCTGGCCTGCAGAGTTTCCACTGAAAAATCAGCTGATAACCTTATGGGGGTTCCTTTGTATGTTATTTTTTGTTTTGCCCCTCTGCTTTTAATATTCTTGCTTTGAATTTAATTTTTGTTAGTTTGATTAATATGTGTCTTGGTATGTTTTTCCTAGGGTTTATCCTGTATGGGACTCTTTGTGCTTCCCGGACTTGGGTGACCATTTCCTTTCCCATGTTAGGGAAGTTTTCCACTATAATCTCTTCAAATATTTTCTTGGACCCTTTCTTTTTCTCTTCTTCTTCTGGGACCCCTATAATTCGAATGTTGGTGCGTTTAGTGTTGTCACAGAGATCTCTGAGATTGTTTTCAATTCTTTTCATACTTTTTTCTTTATTTTGCTCCTTGGCAGTTATTTCCACCGTTTTGTCTTCCATCTCATGTATTCGTTCTTCTGCCTCTATTATTCTGTTATTGATTTCTTCTAGTGTATTTTTCATTTCAGTTATTGTGTTGTTCAACTCTGGTTGTTTGTTCGTTTGTCCTTCTAGATCTTTGTTAAATATTTCTTGTATTTTCTCAATCCGTGCTTCCATTCTATTTCTGAGATTCTGGATCATCTTTACTACCATTATTCTGAATTCTTTTTCAGGTAGATTGCCATTTCCTCTTCATTTATTTGGTCTTGTAGGTTTTTACCTTCATCTGTGATGTATTTTTTTGCCATCTCATTTTAAAAAAAAAAAAAAAAATCAGTAGGATTCTGTTCCTGTTTTACTTGTTGTTTGGCCTGAGGCTTCCCACACTGGAGTTTGTAGGCTATTGGGTAGAGCTGGGTCTCGGTGCTGAGATGAGGAACTCTGTGAGACCTCACTCTGATGAATATTCCCTGAGGTCTGAGGTTTTCTGTTAGTCCAGTCGTTCAGACTCTGAGCTCCCACCACAGGAGCTTCCGCCCGCAAGCCACGTTGGGTGGCAAAAAAGGCCCTGGGGGCTGTGGGAGGTGGAACTTAGGCTCAAGGAACAGAAGGGGCCCAGGCATGCCCCCCACCCCTCTTCTCAGAGGGCAGGGGACCTCACGTGGAGCCCAGCAGGCTTTCTGGGCTCAAGTGGGCAGGGCAAATGCCCTCCTCTCCTCTCCTGCTCCTCCAGTCTTGGGTCTGGGAGGGCCCCTCCCTCCTGCCTCTCCTGATCTCCCGGCCTCCTTCCTATGCCCCCAAGGACCCATGCAGCCTGGAGGGGTCTTGGAGGGCATGGGATCGGCCTGGGAGCTCAGCAGGCTCCTGGGGCCCAAGTGAGCGGGACCATCGCCCTCCGCTCCTCTCCCACTCCCCCCAGAGGGCCTCTCCCGCCTGCCTCTCTTGATCCCCCCGGCCTCCTTCTTATGCCCAAGGACACACCAGACCTGGAGGGGACTTTGGAGGGCAGGGGTTCTGCCTGGGAGCTCAGCAGGCTCCTGGGGCCTGAGTGGGTGGGGCAGTCGCCCTCTGCAAAGAGCAGACGTTCTTAATTGAAGAAGTCCAGTTTATAATTTTTTCTTTTATCGGTGTTATGGTCTGGATATTTGAATCTCCCCAAAATTCATATGTCGAAATCCTCAAGCCCAATGTAATGGTATTAGGAAGTAGGACATTTGGGAGGTGATTAGGAAATGAGGGTGGAGCCTCATGAATAGGATTAATGCTCTTATGAAAGAGACTCCCACAGAGCTCCCTAGTCTCTGCCACCATGTGAGGATACAATGAGAAGTCTGCAACTTGGAATAAGCTCCTTTCCTGACCATGCTGGCACCCTAATCTCAAAACTTCCAGCCTCTAGAACTGTGAAAAATAAAGTTCTGTTGTTTATAAGCTACCCAGTCTGTGGTAGTTTGTTATAGCAGCCTGAAGAGACTAAAACAATGGGTCATGCTTTTGACATCATATGTAAGAAATCATTGCCTAATCCAAGGTCATAAATCTTTTCTTTTATGTTTTCTTCCAAAAATTTAATAGTTTTGGTTTTATCTTTAGATTTATGATCCATTTTGAGTTAATATTTTATATGAGTGTGATATATTGAAATTTACTTTTTTGCATTTAGATATCCAGTTGTTCTAGCACCATTTGTTGTGAAGACTATTCTTTCTCCATTGAGTTGCCTTAGCATCTTTGTCACAAATCAACTGAACATCCTAGAGAAATGAAAACATATGTCCACACAAAAACTTGTTCATTAAGTTTATAACAGCATTATTCATTGTAGCCAAAAAGTGGAAACAGCCTAAATGCCCATCGACTAATGAATGGATAAACAAAGTGTAGTATATCCAAACAATGTAATATTATTTGGCCACAAAAAATGAAGTACTGATACATACTACAACAGGGATAAACCTAGAAAACATTATGCTAAGTAAAAGAAAACAGTCACAAAAAATCACATATTGTATGATTCCATTTATATGAAATGTCCAGAATAGGCAAATCTTTGACAGACTAATGGTTGCCTAGGGCTGGAGGTGGGTAAGGGAGAATGGGGATGACTGCTAAAGGGTGTGGGTATTTTGGGGGGTGACCACAGTGTTATAAAATTAATCAGGGTGATGGTTTGCACAACTCTGAATATATTAAAAACCATCAAATGGATTTTTAAAATTATTTTATTTATTTATTTTTGGCTGCGTTGGGTCTTCGTTGCTGCGCGTGGGCTTTCTCTAGTTGCGGCAAGTGGGGACTACTCTTCGTTGCGGTGTGCGGGCTTCTCATTGCAGTGGCTTCTCGTTGCGGAGCACAGGCTCTAGGCACACAGCTTCAGTAGTTGTGGCACATAGGCTCAGTAGTTGTGGCTCGTGGGCTCTAGAGCGCAAGCTCAGTAGTTGTGGTGCACAGGCTTAGTTGCGCCGTGGCATGTGGAATCTTCCCGGACCAGGGCCATCAAATGGATTTTTGACTTTAAGTGGGTGAATTATATGGTATGTGAATTATATCCCAATTAAACTGTTACAAAAAGTCAATTGACCAAGAACAAGTCAATTGACTATATATTTGTGAGTGTTTTTCTAAATTTCATTTTGTAATTATTTGCTGCAAGTATATAAGAATAGAATATAATAAAAAGTCAATTTTATATCTGGAAACTTTGCTAAATTTATTAATAATTATCTGTATATTCTTTTGGATTTTCTACATACATAATCATGTCATCTGTGTTAATGATATGTGATTTCTTGTTCTCCAATCCTTTTATTTTTGGTTAATTATCTTCCCTATTGCACTGGCTAAGACTTCCAATATAATATTGATTAGAACTAGTGATCCATGTCAGATCTCCAATTTCAGGGAAAACTTTCAGTATTTCAAAAATAAGTGTAACCTGGGACTTCCATAGTGGTCCAGTGGTTAAGACTACACGCTTCCACTGAAGGGGGCACAGGTTCACTCCCTGGTGGTTGGGGAACTAACATCCCGCATACCATGCAGTGTGGCCCCCAAAACAACAATGAGATACCACTTCAAACTCACTAGGATGACTATATAAAAAATAAAATTTTTTTTAAAAAGTGTAATATTAGCTGTACTTGTCAATACCATTGATCAATTTAAGGAATTTTCCTTCTATTCCTAATTTGTTGAGAGTTTTTTTAAAATTAGAAATAAATGTTGCACTTTCATACCTGCTTTTATGAATCTATTGAGATGATATGGTTTTCTCTTTCACTTAATGTAGCCAATTATATTGCTTGCCTTTTGAATGTTAAACTAACCTTGAATTCCTATAATAATAAATACTGTGTAGTTGTGATGTATTATATTTTTTATTGTCTCTGGAGTTGAATTGCTATTTTTTTTTAAATTTTTGTGTTTATCTTCATGAGACAGTGGCTTATAATATTCTTTTTTTTTAATGTTCTTATCACTTTTTGGTATGATAGTTATTCTGAAATCACAAAACAAGTTGAGAATGGTCCCTCATTTTCTGTTCTCTGGTAGAGTTTGTGTAAGATGCCTATTTTTTTCTCTAAATATTTGGAAGAATTCACCATGGAAGCCAGATGAGCCTGGAGTTTTATTTTTTGTTTTGTTTTTGCATGAAGATTTTAAAGTATGAATTTAACTTATTTTCCAGATGTAAGATTATTCATATTTTCTATTTATTCTTGTGTGATTTTTAAAATAAATGTTTTTCTTTGAATTTGTCCATTTCATTAAAGTTAACAAATTTGTTAGCATAAAATTATTCATAATATTCTCATATTATCTTTTAAATATCTGTAGGATCTGTAGTGATATCCCTTTTTCATATCTGATATTGATAATTTATGGGGGTTTTCTCTTTTATTTCTTTGCTTAGTTTTAGATTACTAAATTAATCATGTTAATCTGTATTTCTAGTTTATTGATTTCTGACATTATCTTTATTTCCTACCTTTTCTTTGCATTTAGTCTACCATTCTTTTTCTCACTTCTTGAGATGGATATCAGATTAGGATTTTTCAAACATCTTTTCTACTAAATGCATTCCAAGGTGTTAATTTCCTCTAAGCAAGTTTCCAACATGTCATATTTCTCTATTTCTATATAAGATACTATACTCCAACATATTGATTCTAATATTTATATGGAAAGAATCAAAATAGCTACAACCAATAATAATTTTAAAATATGAGGGGCTTGCCCACTATATATAGTGACTTTTCTTGAAGCTATTTTGATTAAGATAGTGTAGTATTGCTGCTGTAGATAGACAGATTGATGAATGGATCAGAACATTCATTGGATCATTTAGTTTACAACATTTTCTAATTTGTTATGATTCCTTCTTTTATTCATAAGTTATTTAGAAATTTACTGCTAAATTTCCAAACATTCAGGAATTTTCTAAATATCTTCTTGTTATTGATTTCTAGTTTAATTTGTCTATTGTCAGAGAACATATTTTGTATTATTTTAATACTCTGAAGTTTGCTGAGATCTGATTTATGACCTGGTACCTGGTCTATTTGGTAAATGTCCCATATGAACTTAAAAAGAATGCATGGTTCTATAATTATTAGATGTCAGATTGGTCAGATTGACTAATGATACTGTTCAAATCTTTATCTTTACTGGCATACTGTCTGAAATTTTAGAGGATGGAGAAAAGTTCCTAGAAAGATATAATGTACCAAAAGCTTCTCAAGAAGAAATACAAAACTTTATTACTACTAATATAATTATAGCATCATAAGTATTAATAAAATTGAGGTAGCAGTTAAAAATTATCTCACAAAGAAAATATCAGACCCAGATGGTTTTACAGGCAAGTTCTGTCAAAATTTCAAAAAACGGTTTAATGTTTTACTATAAACTCTTTCTGAAGATAGAAAAGGAAGAACTTGCGAATTTATTTTATAAAGCTAATGTAACTTTGATAATAAAACCAGCCAAAGACAAAATGAGAAAGGAAAGTCATAGACTCAACTCATTTATGAATATAGCGTGCAAGGCCTAAACAAATCTTAGCAAACTGCATCCAATAGTGTGTAATTAAGCTACTGCACCTTGAAAATATTAGGTTCATACAAAAGTGAAAAGATATATCACTCACTACATTAACAGGCTAGAGATGAAAAACCATATGATCATCTCAATAGATACAGAAAAGACATTTGATAAAATTTATTTTCTATTTATGATTTTTAAAAATCAATAGTAAACTAGAAGTAGAACTCCCTTAACCTGATAAGATAAAGTGCATCTATCAATGAAACTAACAAATACAACCTCAAATATTGCACTTGCATTAAAATCAGGAAGTTGTGCCCACTACTACCTCTTTTATTCAACATTGTATTGAACGTCCAATAATACAAGAAAAAGAAAAGAAATACATAAGAATTAAAAAGGGGGAATAAAACTCATTATTTGTAAAATTATTTCTATTTCTACATTAAAGAAACCAAAAGTATCTACACAAAATTTATAGGAAATAATAGTTTAGCAGAAGTTGCAACATGAGACTAATGTATTAAAGTCAGTTACATTTCGTTACTCAAGCAACAACTATAAAACGTAATTCAAAAAGCAACAATGGGGGCTCTCCTGGTGGTGCAGTGGTTAAGAATCCACTTGCCAATGCAGGGGACACAGGTTTGTGCCCTGGTCCAGGAAGATCCCACATGCTGGGGAGCAACTAAGCCCATGTGCCACAACTACTGAGCCTGTGCTCTAGAGTCTGCCAGCCACAACTACTGAAGCCCGCACGCCTAGAGCCCATGCTCTACAACAACAGAAGCCACCGCAACAGAGTAGCTCCCGCTCGCTGCAACTAGAGAAAGCTCACGCAGCAATGAAGACCCAATGCAGCCAATAAATAAATAAATAATTCTTTTTTTTAAAAAAAGCAACAATGAAACCAGTTATAGTTAGCAACAAAAACTAATGTTTCTGGCCATCAATGTAACAAATCCCTTCTCCCCCACCACTCCAAATTATAAAAATTTTATTCAAGGGGATAAAAGACCAAATATAAATGGAGAGATATCTCATGTTTGTGGATTTGAAGATAATACCATAGCAGTATTGATTCCTTCCAAATTGATCTATAAATTTAATGTAACTTCAGAAAATTTAACTAACATATTGATTCTAATATTTATATGGAAGGGTCAAAATAGCCAAAACCAATAATAATTAGAAGAATAAGAGGGGCTGGACCTACTATATATAATGAATTTTTATAAAGCTATTGATTAAGATGGTGTACTGTTGGTGCTGGTATAGACAAATTCGTGAATGGATCAGAATTGAGAGGTCAGAGAGACCTTCAAGATGGCAGAGGAGTAAGATGTGGAGATCTTCTTCCTCCCCACAAATACACCACAAATACATCTACACGTGGAACAACTACAGAACACCTACTGAACGCTGGCGGAAGACCTCAGACCTTCTTCCCAAAAGGCAAGAAACTCCCCACATACGTGGGTAGGGCAAAAGGAAAAACAGAGACAAAAGAATAGGGACAGGACCTGCACCTCTGGGAGGGAGCTGTGAAAGAGGAAAAGTTTCCACACACTAGGAAACCCCTTCACTGGCAGAGACGGGGGGGAAGCTTCAGAGCCACAGAGGAGAGCACAGCAACAGGGGTGCAGAGGGCAAAGCAGAGAGACTCCTGCACAGAGGATCAGTGCCAACCAGCACTCACCAGCCTGAGAGCCTTGTCTGCTCACCCGCTGGGGCAGGTGGGGGCTGGGAGCTGAGGCTCGGGCTTCGGAGGTCAGATCCCAGGGAGAGGACTGGGGCTGGCTGCGTGAACACAGCCTGAAGGGGGCTAGTGCGCCACAGCTAGCCACAAGGGAGTCCGGGAAAAAGTCTGGACCTGCCTAAGAGGCAAGAGACCATTGCTGCGGGGTGTGTGAGGAGAGGGGATTCAGAGCACCGCCTAAATGAGCTCCAGAGATGGGAGCGAACTGCAGCTATCAGCACAGACACCAGAGACAGGCATGAAACGCTAAGGCTGCTGCTGCAGCCACGAAGAAGCCTGTGTGCAAGCACAGGTCACTATCCACGCCTCCCCTCCCAGGAGCCTGTGCAGCCTGCCACTGCCAGAGTCCCATGATCCAGGGACAACTTCCCGGGGAGAACGCACAGCGCGCCTTGGGCTGGTGCAACATCACGCTGGCCTCTGCCACAGCAGGCTCGCCCCGCATTCCTTACCCCTCCCTCCACCCGGCCTGAGTGAGCCAGAGCCCCCGAATCAGCTGCTCCTTTAACCCCATCCTGTCTGGGCAGGGAACAGACACCCTCACGTGACCTACACACAGAGGCGGGGCCAAATCCAAAGCTGAACCCCAGGAGCTGTGTGAACAAAGAAGAGAAAGGGAAATCTCTCCCAGCAGCCTCGGGAGCAGCGGATTAAATCTCCACAAACAGCTTGATGTACCCTGCATCTGTGGAATACCTGAATAGACAACAAATCATCCGAAAATTGAGGCGGTGGACTTTGGGAGCAACTGTAGACTTGGGGTTTGCTTTCTGCATCTAATTTGTTTCTGGTTTTATGTTTATCTTAGTTTAGTAATTAGAGTTTATTATCATTGCTAGATTTCTTTATTGATTTGGTTGCTCTCTTTTTTAAAATATATATATATATTTTTTTCCTTTTTCTCTTTTTGTGAGTGTGTATGTGTATGCTTCTTTATGTGATTTTGTCTGTATAGCTTTGCTTTTAACATTTGTCCTAGGGTTCTGTCTGTTTTTTGGGGGGGTTTTTTTAGTATACTTTTTAGCACCTGTTATCATTAGTGGATTTGTTTTTTGGCTTGGTTGCTCTCTTCTTTCCTTTTTTTATGACTTTTTAATTTTTAATAATTTTTTATTTTAATAACTGATATTATTTTATTTTACTTTACTTTCTTTCTTTCTTCTTTTCTCCCTTTTTTCTGAGCCCTGTGGCTGACAGGGTCTTCGTGCTTGGGCCGGGTGTCAGGCCTGTACCTCTGAGGTGGGAGAGCTGAGTTCAGGACATCGGTCCACCAGAGACCTCCTGGCTCCATGGAGTATCAAATGGTGAAAGCTCTCCCAGAGATCTCCATCTCAATGCTAAGACCCAGCTCCAATCAACGACCAGCAAGCTACAGTGCTGGGCACCCTATGCCAAACAATTAGCAAGAGAGAAACACAATTCCACCCATTAGCAGAGAGGCTGCCTAAAATCATAATAAGGTCACATACACCCCAAAACAAACCACTGGATGCAGTCCTGCCCACCAGAAAGACAAGATCCAGCCTCATCCACCAAAACATAGACAGAGGCCTACACAACCCACTGAACCAACCTTAGCCACTGGGGGCAGACACCAAAAACAACGGGAATATGAACCTGCAGCCTGCAAAAAGGAGACCCCAAACAGAGTAAGTTAAGCAAAATGAGAAGACAGAGAAACATGGAGCAGATGAAAGAGCAGGGTAAAAACCCACCAGATCAAACAAATGAAGAGGAAATAGGCAGCCTACCTGAAAAAGAATTCAGAGTAATGATAGTAAAGATGATCCAAAATCTTGGAACTAGAATGGAGAAAACACAAGAAACATTTTACAATGACCTAGAAGAACTAAAGAGCAAACCAACAATGATGAACAACACAATAAATGAAATTAAAAATTCTCTAGAAGGAATCAATAGGAGAATAACTGAGGCAGAAGAACAGATAAGTGACCTGGAAGATAGAATAGTGGCAATAACTACCACAGAGCAGAATAAAGAAAAAAGAATCAAAAGAATTGAGGACAGTCTCAGAGACCACTGGGACAACATTAAATGAACCAACATTCGAATTATAGGGGTCCCAGAAGAAGAAGAGAAAAAGAAAGGGACTGAGAAAATATTTGAAAAAATTATAGTTGAAAACTTTCCTAATATGGGAAAGGAAATAATCAAGTCCAGGAAGAGCGGAGAGTCCCATACAGGGTAAATCCAAGGAGAAACACGCCAAGACACATATTAATCAAACTATCAAAAATTAAATACAAAGAAAAAATATTAAAAGCAGCAAGGGAAAAACAAATAACATACAAGGGAATCTCCATATGGTTAACAGCTGATCTTTCAGCAGAAACTCTGCAAGCCAGAAGGGAGTGGCAGGACATATTTAAAGTGATGAAAGGGGAAAGTCTACAACCAAGATTACCCTACCCAGCAAGGATCTCATTCAGATTCAACAGAGAAATTAAAACCTTTACAGGCAAGCAAAAGCTAAGAGAATTCAGCACCACCAAACCAGCTTTATAACAAATGCTAAAGAAACTTCTCTAGGCAGGAAACACAAGAGAAGGAAAAGACCTACAATAACAAACCCAAAACAATTAAGAAAATGGTAATAGGAACGTACATATTGATAACTACCTTAAATGTAAATGGATTAAATGCTCCAACCAAAAGACATAGACTGGCTGAATGGATAAAAAAACAAGACCCATATATATGCTGTCTACAAGAGACCCACTTCAGACCTAGGGACACATACAGTCTGAAAGTGAAGGGATGGAAAAAGATACTCCATGCAAATGGAAATCAAAAGAAAGCTGGAGTAGCAATTCTCATATTCAGACAAAATAGACTTTAAAATAAAGACTATTACAAGAGACAAAGAAGGACACTACATAATGATCAAGGGATCAATCCAAGAAGAAGATATAACAATTGTAAATATTTATGCACCCAATATAGGAGTACCTCAGTACATAAGGCAAATGCTAACAGCCATAAAAGGGGAAATAGACAGTAACACAATCATAGTAGGGGACTCTAACACCCCACTTTCACTAGTGCACAGATCATCCAAAATGAAAATAAGTAAGGAAACACAAGCTTTAAATTATACATTAAACAAGATGGACTTAACTGATATTTATAGGAAAATCCAAAAACAACAGAATGCACTTTCTTCTCAAGTGCTCATGGAACATTCTCCAGGATAGATCATATCTTGGGTCACAAATTAAGCCTTGGTAAATTTAAGAAAATTGAAATCATGTCAAGAATCTTGTATGACCACAGCACTATGAGACTAGATGTCAGTTACAGGAAATAATCTGTAAAAAATACAAACACATGGAGGCTAAACAATACACTACTGATTAACCAAGAGATCATTGAAGAAATCAAAGAGGAAATCAAAAAATACCAAGAAACAAATAACAGTGAAAACACGATGACCCAAACATATGGGACGCAGCAAAAGAATTTCTAAGAGGGAAGTTTATAACACGACAATCCTACCTCAACAAACAAGAAATACCTGAAATAAACAAACTAACCTTACACCTAAAGCAATTAGAGAAAGAACGAAAAACCCCCAAAGTTAACAAAAGGTAAGAAATCATAAGATCAGAGCAGAAATAAATGAAAAAGAAATGAAGGAAATTATAGCAAAGATCAATTAAACTAAAAGCTGGTTCTTTGAGAAGATAAGCAAAATTGATTAACCATTAGCCAGACTCATCAAGAAAAAAAGGGAGAAGACTCAAATGAATAGAATTAGAAATGAAAAAGAAGTAACATCTGACACTGCAGAAATACAAAGGATCATGAGAGATTACTGCAAGTA
Source organism: Globicephala melas (assembly GCF_963455315.2). Taxonomy (NCBI): domain Eukaryota; kingdom Metazoa; phylum Chordata; class Mammalia; order Artiodactyla; family Delphinidae; genus Globicephala; species Globicephala melas. The sequence goes on from NC_083315.2 coordinate 127,882,619, forward strand.
ACTATATGCCAATAAAATGGACAAAGTGGAAGAAATGGACAAATTCTTAGAAAAGTACAACCTTCTGAGACTGAACCAGGAAGAAATAGAAAATATAAACAGACCAATCACAAGCACTGAAATTGAAACTGTGATTAAAAATCTTCCAACAGGGCTTCCCTGGTGGCGCAGTGGTTGAGAGCCCCCCTGCTGATGCAGGGGACACGGGTTCATGCCCCAGTCCAGGAAGATCCCACATGCTGCAGAGCGGCTGGGCCCGTGAGCCATGGCCACTGAGCCTGCACATCCGGAGCCTGTGCTCCGCAACGGGAGAGGCCACAGCAGTGAGAGGCCCACGTACCACAAAAAAAAAAAAAAAAAATTAATGCACAGAAATCTCTTGCATTCGTATACACTAATGATGAAAAAACTGAAAGAGAAATTAAGGAAACACTCCCATTTACCATTGCAACAAAAAGAATAAAATACCTAGGAATAAACCTACTTAAGGAGACAAAGGACCTATATGCAGAAAACTGTAAGACACTGATGAAAGAAATTAAAGATGATACAAACAGATGGAGGTATATCCCATGTGCTTGGATTGGAAGAATCAACATTGTGAAAATGACTATACTACCCAAAGCAATCTACAGATTCATTGCAATCCCTTTCAAACTACCAATGTCATTTTTCACAGAACTAGAACAAAAAATTTCACAATTTGTATGGAAACACAAAACACCCCGAATAGCCAAAGCAATCTTGAGAAAGAAAAACAGAGCTGGAGTAATCTGGCACCTGGACTTCCGACTATATTACAAAGCTACAGTAATCAAGACAGTATGGTACTGGCACAAAAACAGAAAGATCAATGGAGCAGGATAAAAAGCCCAGAGATAAACCCATGCACATAGGGTCACCTTATATTTGATAAAGGAGGCAAGAATATACAATGGAGAAGACAGCCTCTTCAATAAATGGGGCTGGAAAACTGGACAGCTACATGTAAAAGAATGAAATTAGAACACTCCCTAACACCGTAAACAAAAATAAACTGAAAATGGATTAAAGACCTAAGTGTAAGGCCAGACACTATCAAACTCTTAGAGGAAAACCTAGGCAGAACATTCTATGACATAAATCACAGCAGGATCCTTTTTGACCTACCTCCTAGAGAAATGGAAATAAAAACAAAAATAAACAAATGGGACCTAATGAAACTTCAAAGCTTTTGCACAGCAAAGGAAACCATAAACAAGACCAAAATACAACCCTCTGAGTGGGAGAAAATGTTTGCAAATGAAGCAACTGACAAAGGATTAATCTCCAAAATTTACAAGCAGCTCATGCAGCTCAATATCAAAAAAACAAACAACCCAATCCAAAAATGGGCAGAAGAGCTAAATAGACATTTCTCCAAAGAAGATATACAGATTGCCAACAAACACATGAAAGGATGCTCAATATCACTTATTATTAGAGAAATGCAAATCAAAACTACAATGAGGTATCACCTCACACCAGTCAGAATGGCCACCATCAAAGAATCTACAATCAATAAATGCTGGAGAGGGTGTGGAGAAAAGGGAACCCTCCTACACTGTTGGTGGCAATGTAAATTGATACAGCCACTATGGAGAACAGTGTGGAGGTTCCTTAAAAAAAGTAAAAATAGAAGTACCATTTGACCCTGTAATCCCACTACTGGGCGTATACCCTGAGAAAACCATAATTCAAAAAGAGTCATGTACCACATTGTTCATTGCAGCTCAATTTACAATAGCCAGGACATGGAAGCAACTTAAGTGTCCGTGGACACATGAGTGGATAAAGAAGATATGGCACATATATACAATGGAATATTACTCACCCATAAAAAGAAACGAAATTGAGTTATTTGTAGTGAGGTGGATGGACCTAGAGTCTGTCATACAGAGTGAAGTAATTCAGAAAGAGAAAAACAAATACCATATGGTAACACATAAATATGGAATCTAAAAAACAAATGCTTCTGAAGAACCTATGGGCAGGATAGGAATAAAGACACACATAGAGAATGGACTTGAGTCCACGGGGAGGGGGAAGGGTATGCTGGGACGAAGTGAGAGAGTGGCATGGACATATATACACTACCAAATGTAAAATAGATAGCTAGTGGGAAGCAGCGGCATAGCACAGGGAGATCAGCTTGGTGCTTTGTGACCACTTAGAGGGGTAGAATAGGGAGGGTGGGAGGGAGACGCAAGAGGGAGGAGATATGGGTATATATGTATATGTATAGGTGATTCACTTTGTTATATAGCAGTAACTAACACACCATTGTAAAGCTGTTATACTCCAATAAAGATGTTTAAAAAAATATGTTAAAAAAAAAGAAAAAAAAATTGCGAGGTCAGAAACAAAGTCTCTCTTTCTCTGTCTCCCTGTCTCTTTCTGGGTCCGTGTGTGTGTGTGTGTGTGTGTGTATGTGTGTGTGTGTAACTCTTAACTATGACATGGCAGACCACTAGACTCTTTGTTAAATAGAAATCTGAAAATTTTGTTACTCGTATTGAAAAAATCAAGTTGGAATTCTATCTCACCTCTTATACAGTTAGCAGCTCCTGGTTGATTAAGAACTTAAATATCAAAAGCAAAACTTAAAAACTAGAACAATATATATGAATGTCTTTTATGATTTTGTAAGGAATAATTTCTTAAACATGACATACAAAGTGCTAATGATAAAATAATAAAATCTATTATGTCAAAATTAATAATTGCTGTTCATCAGTAACAGCTTAAGGAAAGTGAAACGACAAGCAGAGGATTTTTGCTATACACATAACTAACAAAGGTCTAGCATTCAAAATATATAAAGAACCACTATAAATCATTAAGAAAAAGACAATCTAATAGAAAAAAATGAACAAAAGGCATGTCCTCACTTCATTAGCATTTAGAGAAACGTACGTCAGGACTACAGTGAGAGACCACTTACTTATTTTTATTATTTTTTTTTGCGGTACGCGGGCCTCTCACTGTTGCGGCCTCTCCCGTTGCGGAGCACAGGCTCCGGACGCGCAGGCTCAGCGGACATGGCTCACGGGCCCAGTTGCTCCACGGCATGTGGGATCTTCCCGGACTGGGGCACGAACCCATGTCCCCTGCATCGGCAGGCGGACTCTCATCCACTGTGCCACCAGGGAAGCCCCACTTACTTATTTTATACCTATCCAATGGACAAAACTTTAAAAGTCAGGCAAAACCGAGTGTTGGAAAGAATGTGAATCAATAGACTGTCTAATAAACTGCTGGGAGTGGGTGCGGAGTGAGAATTTGCTACAGCCACTTAGAAAAAATTTCTGAACACGTTGTGAAGTTGAATATTTGAAAAAAATTACAACCGAGAAATTCCATTCAGAGTACCTCTTGCATATATGTAGTTAGCTACAAGCAATCTTAGAGAATTATTTCAGTCTGTGGAAAGTTGTGATCTAGTTTTCAACTCTGAAGATGTTTTTCTATCCAAAATATTATGTCTAGCCAGCCTTCCTGATTCACATCAGTTGTATATGCAGATTAAAACTACACCATAGGTAAGGAGGTTCATCAAAGAATGTGTGTTGTTGCCCTCAGAAAGGACCTTTTACTGAGGCTGAAATTAGATGGGTAAGTAATGCTGGAATAAAATATGAATAGGTAATAAATAATAGCAATATTAGGTGGTCACCATCATTAGGCACGTAATATTTATCAAGCTCTTTGGTCTTCATTTAATAAATATTACTTCATTTAATCATCACAAAGCCTCGGATGTAGGTACCATTCTTTTATTTATTTATTTATGGCTGCATTGGGTCTTCGTTGCTGTGCGCAGGCTTTCTCTAGTTGCGGTGAGCGGGAGCTACTCTTCGTTGCAGTGCACGGGCTTCTCATTGCAGTGGCTTCTCTTGTTGCGAAGCATGAGCTCTAGGTGCGCGGGCTTCAGTAGGTGTGGCTCACAGGCTTCAGAGCACAGGCTCAGTAGTTTTGGCACAGAGGCTTAGTAGCTCTACAGCATGTGAGATCTTCCTGGACCAGGGGGTCGAACCCGTGTCCCCTGCATTGGCAGGCAGATTCTCAACCACTGCACCACCAGGGAAGTCCCGTAGGTACCATTCTTAATCTCATTTTTCATATGGAAGATGGTGAGTCATTAGGAGGTGAAATAACTTACACAACTTCTTATATGTGTAAGTTGTGAAGCTAGGATTTAAACAAAGACTCTGACTCCAGCATCTGTGATATGGCAATATAGAAGCTATTGTCTGTTAGATGTAAAATCAATTTTTCTTAACTTTGCAGAGAGAACAACTGTGATTCATGGCTAATGCAGTGGTTTTGTTGTCTGCAGATGCTTCATACTGTTGCTCAGAAAGTAATGGTGTATGTCTATCTCCACTAATGAAAAACTAAAATTATGTGTTAGATTTGTAGTATTTCAATGGCATTACCTTATAGATGAACAGCAATATATGTAGTTATCAATGTGATATATGTGTATACATACATCAATATGATCTGAAAACTCATTTAAAATTATGCTGAGAAATATAACTGCCTTGTTTTTCTCTAGTTATGAGACTTCTTATCAGACAGACATAATGAAGAATGTCTATTTAAATATGTTTTCAAAAATTTGGATGAAAGGTTATTTAAGAGCCCAGTTTATTTCAAAATTAATATTATTAAGGGTTGATTTGAGGCTAGGTCATATATCTGATCTGAGGAATTAATTGATGTATGTTTTGACTTTCTGTTCTTTTGATAGAAAGCAAATGAGCCCATTTATGTGTTGTCCAAAAGTTATTTGATTTCCACTAAAGAGGCAGAATATTATAGTGGAAAGTTCTGAGATTAAAGTTTAATTACCTGGGATCTAAACCGAAATTGACAGTTACTATGTGAACTCTAGTGGGTGTGATCTTGGGAAAGTTACTTAATCCAGTTAGTTCTTTCTCATGTGTCAAAAATACAGATAATAATAAATACCTTCCTGCGATATTGAAAGCAATAAATAAATAACACAAGAAGGCATCCATGGTAGGTTGCGTAATATAGAAATTGCATTTATTTCCCTTGGGCAAAGTCAGTTACATATTTGGCTTTAGTTTCGTAAATCTATAATAATGCTAATAGCATATACCAATACATATACCAGCCAGTGTTCTAAGTGTGTTACATGCATATATTAATTCACAGCAACTTTATGAGGTAGACACAAAGCGGTTAAACAACTTATCTAAGGTTACTCAGCTAAGAAATGGGGAAGTCTTGATTGGAATCTCAGCAGTCTGGTTCCAGAGCCTGTGTTTTTAACCCCTACACCATACTGCCTTTCTAGAGGAAGGGGTTGTAGGGTGTATCAGTTATTTATTGCCTGTTATGTTGCATAATAAATAGTCACAAAACCTCAGGGGCATAGAACAGTAGTATTTATTGGTCACATGTTGAAATGGTTGTTAGACAAATCTGTTGATCCTGACTGGGCTCCCTCATGTGGCTGGGGGTTGGCTTGCTGTGGGCCTTGGCTGGACCCGGGCAGTTTGCCTCTGCTCCAAGTGTCTCTCATCCTGCAGCAGACTAGTCTGGGAATATTCTCATGATGAATGGCAGAGACCAAAGAGCAAAATGGAAACACACAAGTGCTTTTTCAAGTCTCTGCTGTGTCATGTCTGCTAAAACAAATTACATGGCTGACCCCGGAGTCAAAGTGGGAGGACATTACAAAGTTACATTAAGAAGGCTATGGATATAAGAATGTGTCACTTGACACATTGAAGTTGTTTTGTAATATACTGCAAATGCCAAGGTCTAGCGTTCTAAAATTCTTGTATATTAGGGATGATTTCTAAAAGAGGACCTCTGTCAAAAACAGTATTTCTGACAATTAAATAGAAAACTCTGAAAACACACACATGTGAACACACACATACATGCACACACAAACACATATAAATTTATAGAAAATAGGCAGAAACTTCTGGGAATACTTAGTTCAGTTTATAATCCCAAGATAGTGGTGGTGATGATGATGATAATAGCTAAGCTTTATGAGCTTGCTGTGTGCCAAGCACTGTTCTCAACACTTTACATATAGTACCTCCCTTAATCTTTTCAACAACCCTATTAAATAGGTACTATTAATAGTTTCTGTTTTACAGTTGGAGGAACTGAGAGATTTAGTAATTTCCCAGAGTCACAAACCTTTTTTATAAGCTCTCCACACAAAGTAACTTTCGAAAAGCTTCTTATTTTTTTTTTATTGAATTATATCCAGACCTCTCTTCCATAGATTTGAAGGTCTTCTGTAATCTGGCCCTACCCAATTTAATTATCTGTAACTTCCATTGCTACAAGGTATAATTTTAGACAATTAAGAGTCTAGGATTTTGTAGGTGGGTTGCATGCATTGGACGGAGCTGAACTGGGTGCTTTAGAGATTTATTCCAGTTTCAAGAATATGTGATTTTGAGTCCCTCTGTGTATTTCCGCATATGCATGTTCAGCTTTAAGAAGTGTTGCAAGGATCTTTCATGTGAATAACTAAACTTATTTCTAAGGGATTAAGTGTAAACTAAGGCTATTTTATTCTTCTCCAAAAGTAGAGCCCTTTGCTTTGATTTTTTTTTCTTACTCAGCAAACAGAGATCTCTGCACTGATTTAGAGCTTTCTTAAAAATAAAATTCTGTTTGATTTGGCCACTTGATCAGAAAGACCAGATGTAAGTCGGAGATATGGTGTAAATGACATCAATATATGTCAATAAAATGAGCATTTCTAATTCCACTGTGCTCCTGTTTCAGAGGTTTGAATGTTGAGAGGTACATATACATTTCCTGTGTTTTGAGATAATTTGCTGAATAAATTCTTATTTTATTCAATAGGTGGCTTTTCAGAAAAGGGGTATGAATGGAGCTCTGAAGAGGAAGAGCCAGTGAAAAAGGCAGGACCAGTCCAAGTCCTCATTGTCAGAGATGACCATTCCTTTGAATTAGATGAAACTGCACTAAATCGGATCCTTCTCTCAGAGGCTATCAGGGACAAGGAGGTCGTTGCTGTATCTGTTGCTGGAGCATTTAGAAAAGGAAAATCATTCCTGATGGACTTCATGTTGAGATACATGTATAAGCAGGTAGGGAAGAGGTGCTTTGAAAAGTTTTCTGATTTCTGTGCTTTTATGACTTTGTGTTTTTATTTAGTAGTAGTGTCCAAGATTTCCATTATTATGTTCCCTAAAGATGAACTAGTTTAAAAATGCTATCGTGTAACCATTCCAACTTTGGTGCTGTCGGCACCAAACTATATAGGCCACTTTTGTCTGAAGCCACTTTGCTACATTTCCCTTAGAACGTAACTTATTTTTTAAGCTCTTTTGAAAAGAGACAAGTACAGTGATACGGTTATAAACTTTACATGTTAAATAGTGTTTAAAATGTCGAATAACTTTTGTCATAATTTTTATTATAATCATTTTCCCCCCAACATTTATTATGACATTTTTCATGCATGCAGCAGAGTTAAAAGAATTTTACCGTAGACACCTGGATAAGCACTACCTAGATTCTACCATTAACATTAATATTCTTGCTTTATCACATGTGTCTCCAGCTATTCTTCCCTGTTTCAATCCATTGCTCCATCTTATTTTTTGGTTCATTTCAAAGTAAATTGTTGACTTCAGTATGCTTCCCTATAAATATTTCAATATACATCATTATTATATATTTCAGTATTTATTTAGTTTTTTTCTTTTGTTGTAAAATTTACATATAGTTACATGCACCAATCTGAAGTGTACCTTTGCTTTTTTTTGAAAATGTAAATACCTGTGTAGCCCCAAAACCTATCAAGTGTATCTTGCTGTTATTCCACAAAGTTCTGTTATCTTTTCCCACTCAGTCTCACCCTTAACCCACCCCCAAAGGCAGCCAACAGTGTCATAACATTTGAGACAATAGTGTGGCATAGAAAGGAGACTTTAAGGGGCCTAGGATCAACCAAAAGCAGAAGAATAAATAGGAGATTACAGTCAGGGAACAGAAGGTTAGGAGTAGAGAGCACACCAGTATTTTTTTTCTACCCTTTTACCCTTAGTAATTCGGGTGCCAATATGAATGTTGAGGCAGAATAGACATACTACCCAAAGAAACTTTGTATTATGCATTTATATCATAATTCTCCATTTCGGATTGATCTTTTATAGGTAGGGTATTTTTGAACAACTTGGTAATGTTAGCTTTAACATCTTCTATCTCTAGCCTCAGTCCAAACAAATTAAGAACAGAACAACCAAAATACTTCCAGGCTTTGAAAGCAAACAAAATTCTTACCACTTTCTATTTCTATCATACCAACATTAGTACACACTTAACGTAGGTGGGAAAATTGAGTGAACAAAATTAGTATACTTTCCATTCTTTGGGATTATATAGCTTTAGGCATATTCATAATTTAAACTGTGCGATAAACATTACAATGAAATAATAACGCTTGTCATGTTGCTTATGTTAAATAGCATTGGCTCAGATTAAAGTGTAACAGATTTGGTTTTTTTTTTTTACTAGGTGCTTCTCCTCCTGCTGTTCGCTCCCTCCTCTCCCAATAGCAAAACATTTGTGTATATTATTATTGTGTATATCCTGACATAATATGCTCTCTCACACCTTTATTTCTTTGTTTCTGGAATGCCCTCCCTGAGTTTGCTCACCTGGAAAGTTCCTAAACATCCTTCAAGTCTTAGCTTTAATATCACTTCTCCTATGAAGTCTTAACTGACCAAGAGTTAGTTGTTTCTTTTCCTATGCTTCCATGTATATCTAATATACACGCCCATTTTGGCATGCATATAGTGCATCATAATGGTTTGTTAGCATGTCTGTCCCCCTGTTAGGCTGTGAACTTCCGCTTATCTGGAATGATATCTTTGTATCCCCAGGATGTAGCATAAAATGTGACAGATGGTTGCTCCTTCATAATTATTTTTTGGATGAGTAAATAAAGTAATTGTATCAATATAATAGATGTGCATACGTTGTTTCCTTTTGTCTAGAGTTGGAGAGGGATACAAACTGGTATGGATGAGTGGAAGAACCTGTACTACATATCTAGTTCAATATCATAGACTTCCTTAATTTATAGGAATCAGTTGATTGGGTTGGAGATTACAATGAACCATTGACTGGCTTTTCGTGGAGAGGTGGGTCTGAACGAGAGACCACGGGAATCCAGATATGGAGTGAAATCTTCCTTATCAATAAACCTGACGGTAAAAAGGTATGGTGTGAACTTCTTAAAAAAAATTGAGTTTTCACTTGCCAACAGTTACCACTTTTCAGGATCCTCCAAAATGCTCTTTTGAAAACTAATTGTGACCGCTTGACATGAAGTTTAAAAGGGAAGTGGGTAGCATCCTATTTCATGTTCCCAGTTTCCCTTTCTACTGATCACAGAAGGCAAAATCATAGGGACAATAGAACAGCAGATCAGCTAGCTAACATCTATACTTTGTTTCAGTGCTATTTCTGTTATGTTGGATTACCAGTGAAAATTAATCATTATACTAGTCAGCAGGTAATTAATATTTTTATTTTCAGTGGCATTCATGGCACATGTGAAAAATTACCTATTAAGTATTCATTGCTAATGGTTTGCTTTAGTTCTTATGGTGTTAACTTTGTAGTAACCCTAATACCCTGCATGTTCTATAAAATATCAATAATGTACTCTACTTGCCTATAGGTTGCAGTGCTATTGATGGATACTCAGGGAACCTTTGATAGTCAGTCAACTTTGAGAGATTCGGCCACAGTATTTGCCCTTAGCACAATGATCAGCTCAATACAGGTATGGAATAAAATAAATCCATTTTGATGGATGTTTCTTTAAATAAAAATTATGAATATATGTATTTCTATATACATGTGGTAGTGAGACAAACAACAGAAATGGTAAATTATATCTATTATTTGACTCAATTAGCATACCAGTTCTTATGATTTCCTTAAGAGTGGAATTGTTTTATTACTATAATCTAATTTCTGATCAGTTTTCAAATTGCCTGCTTTAGTCAGAAAATGTTATATTGTCTTATTGATAATTTTTTCTATTTCAAGCCTACAATAAAGTCAATAATGTTAAATCTTATAATGTATGTAGATACACTGAGACTACCTATTATTAGTTACATTTAATGAAATAAGATTTATAAATGCAAATTTTGTTTTATATAGCCAGTAGAAACATTTATATATGTTCACAACTTTTTATAGTATCTTAATGTGCATTTAGGAAGGTAAATGTCTTTCTTTCCTTTTTTCCTCTCTCTTTTTTTAAGTATTGTTTTTGAAGTTATTGTGTGCTTTATAAATTGTCCTGAAAGTCCTTGAGGGTTTTACTATGATCACAGAACACATAGCCTAAAAATTTTAAGACAATTTTTAGATTTTCTATTCACCGGAAAGAGCAAGAAGAGACAGTAACCAAGAAGCAGACCATCAAAGAAAGGTAAAATAGTTTTAAACGGTAGGAAAGGCAAAGTGGTTAGGATGAGTAAGTCAAAGCTGAAATTATAAGTATGTGGGGAGAATGGAGCTAGTGAACCGGCAACCAGGGCATTATGTGTAGTTAGGACAGTGAAAGGATGGATAGAAGGAAGACTGAATTTTTTTGTAAAGGACTTTAAAATAAGTCATGATTATAACCTATGATTACCTAGCTTTTTAAAAAAATTATTATATAAGTTTCAGGTGTATAGCATTATAGTTCAACATCTGTATACAGTGATCACCACCACAAGTCTAGTTACTACCCATCACTATACAGTTACCCCCTTTATCCATTTTGCCCAGCCCTCACCCCCCTTCTCCCCAGGTAACCACTAATCTGATCTCTATGAGTTCATTTTTATTTTATTTGTTCATTTTGTTTTTAGATTCCACTTATGAGTAAAATCACATGGTATTTGTCTTTATCCATATGATCTATTTCATTTAGCATAATACCATCAAGGTCCATCCATGTTGTCACAAAGTCTGGATTTCCTTCTTTTTTATGGCCAAGTAGTATTCCAGTGTGGTGTGTGTGTGTGTGTGTGTGTTACATCTTCATTATCCATTCATCCATTGTTGTATGCTAAAGGTGTTTCCATATCTTGGCTATTGTAAATAATTTTGCATTGAACATAGGGGTGCATATATCCTTTTGAATATTGTTTTCATGCTTTTCAGGTAAATACCCAGATGTGGAATTGCTGGGTCATATGGTAGTTCTGTTCTGAACTTTTTGAAGAATCTCCATACTGTTTTCCCTAGTGGCTGCACAAATTAACAATCCCACCAACAGTGTATGAGGGTTCCCTTTTCTCCACATCCTCTCCAACATGTATTATTTCTTATCTTTTCAATAATAGCCATTCTAACAGGTGGGAGGTGGTATCTCATTGTGGTTTGTTTTGCATTTCCCTGATAATTAGTGATGTTGAACATCTTTTCTTGTGCCTGTTGGCCATTTGTATGTCTTCTTTTGAAAAATGTCTATTGAGATCCTCTGCCCATTTTTAATTGGGTTGTTTGATGCTGAGTTGTATGAGTTCTTTATATATTTTGGATATTAGCCCCTTATTGGATATATGATTTGCAAATATCTTCTCCCATTCAGTAGGTTGCCTTTACGTTTTAATGATCGTTTCCTTCACTCTGCAAAAGCTTTTCGGTTTGATATAGTCCCATTTGTTTATTTTAACTTTTGTTTCCCTTGCCTTTCAAATCAGATCCACAAAAGCATAACTAAGACAGATGCCAGTGAGGTTACCACCTGTGTTTTCTTCTAGGAATTTTATGGTTTAAGGTCTTATATTCAAGTCTTTAATCCACTTTGAGTTAATTTTTGTGTGTGGTGTAAGATAGTCATCTTGTTTCATTCTTTTGCTTGTGGCTGTCCAGTTTTACCAGCACCATTTATTGAAGAGACTGTCCTTTCTCTTTTTTGTACATTCTTTGCTCCTTTATCATAGATTACTTGTCCATATATGTATAGGTTTATTTCTGGGTTTTCAATTCCATTCCGTTTATTTATGTGTCTTTTTTGTGCCAGTACCATGCTATTTTGATTACTATAGCTTTGTAATAAAGTTTAAAATCAGGGAGTGTGATACCTCCAGATTTGTTCTTCTTTCTCAAGATTGTTTTGACTATTCAGGGGCTTCTTTGATTCCATACAAATGTTAGAATTATTTGTTCTAGTTCTATAAAGTATGCATTTGGCATTTTGATAGGGATTTCGTTGAATCTATAGATTGCTTTGGGTAGTATGGACATTTTAACAACATTAAATACATGAGGACTGAATATCTTTCCATTTTTTGGTGTCTTTAACTTTTTAATCAGTGACATATAGTTTTCAGTGTACAGGTTTTTCATCTCCTTGGTTAAATCTACTCCTAGGTATTTTATTCTTACTGATGCAATTGTAAATGGAATTGTTTTCTTAATTTCTTTTTCAGATAGTTTATTATTAGTATATAGAAATGCCACGGGTTTCTGTATATTGATTTTGTATCCCATGACTTTACTGAATTCATTTATTAGTTCTAACAGGTTTTTCTGTTGTTGTTAGAGTCTTCAGGGTTTTCTATATATAGTATCATGAAGTAGCAAACAGTGACAGTTTTACTCCTTCTTTTCCAGTTTAGATGCCATTTATTTTTCTTGCCTAATTGCTGTAGCTAGGACTTCAAACACAATGTTGAGTAACAGTGGCAAGAGTGGGCATCCTTGTTTTGTTCCTGATCTTAGAGAAAAATCTTTCAGCCTTTTGCCTTGAGTACGATGTTAGCTCTGGGTTTGTCATATATAGCCTTTGTTATGTTGAGGTACATTTCCTCTATATATCCACTTTGTTGAGAGTTTTTATCATAAATGGAAGAATTTTGTCAGATGCTTTTTCTGCATCTATTGAGATGATCATATGATTTTTAACCTTCATTTTCTCAATGTAATGTGTTGTGTTGAATGATTTGTGGATGTTAAATCATCATTGCATCCCTGGAATAAATCCCACGTAGTTATGGTGTATGACCCTTTTAATGTATTGTTGGATTTAGTTTGCTGATATTTTGTTGAGGATTTTTGTACCTATATTCATCAGGAATATTGGCCTGTAGTTTCCTTTTTTGTGGTGTCCTTCTCTGGTTTTGGTGTCAGGGTAATGCTGGCTTTGTAAGATGTGTTTGGAAGATTTTCCTCCTCTTCAATTTTTTGGAATATTTTTAGAAAGCTAGGTATTAAATCTTCTTTGGATGTTTTATAGAATTTGCCAATGAAGCCATCTGGTCCTGGGCTTTTGCATGTTGGGAGATTTTTGACTCCTGTTTCAATCCCTTATTAATAATGAGTTTATTCAGACATTTTTTTCTTCATGATTCAGTCTTGGAAGATTGCATGTTTCTAGAAATTTATCCATTTCTTATAGGTTGTCCAATTTGTTGGCATATAACTGTTCATAGTGGTCTCTTATGATCTTTTGTATTTCTGTGGTATCAGTAGTAATTTCTCCTCTTTCATTTCTGATTTTATTTATTTGAGCCCTCTCTCTTTTTCTCTTGGTTAGTCTAGCTAATGACTTGTTGATTTTATTTTTTCAACTACCTCTTAGTTTCATTGATGTTTTCTATTTTTTGTTTTAGTCTCTATTTTATTTATTTCTGCTCTGATCCTTATCATTTCCTTCCTTCAGCTAACTTTGGGCTTTGTTTGTTCTTTTTTCTAGTCTTTTTAGGTGTAAAGTTAGATTGTTTATTCAGGATTTTTCTTGTTTTTTTGAGGTAGGCCTATATTGCTATGAACTTCCTTCTCAGAAGCATTTTTGCCACATCTCATAGATTTTGGTATGTTGTATTTCTGCTCTCATTTATCTTTATGTTTTTTAAAATTTCTTTGATTTCTTTGATGGTCCACTGGTTATTCAGTAGCACATTGTTTAATCTCAGCATTTTTGTGGGGTTTTCCCCGTTTTTTTTCCCTTGTGATTGATTTCAAGTCTCATACCATTGTGGTTGGAGAAGCTGCTTGATATGATTTCATTCTTCTTTGAATTTATTAATATTTGTTTTGTGACCTAACATATAATCTGTCCTAGGGAATGTTCCATGTTCACTTGTGAAGTATGTGTATTCTGCTGCTTTTTGATGGAATGATCTTTATATATCTATTAAGTCAATCTGATCTAATGTATTGTTGAAGTCCAGTGTTTCCTTATTGATTCTCTGTCTGGTTGATCTATTCATTAATGTAGGTGTAAGACTAACTTTTAAAAATATACTTCTTAATTTAATTAGCCATTAAAATACCAACTTAATATCTAACTTCTTCATAGTCAACAGTATGTGCAATTTACACAAGTCAATTAAAACCAGATTGATTTTGCCTTTTAAATATTTATTATTTACTATTTATATTTTTCCTGGAGACATTAGATATTTTTGCTGAAAACTCTAAGTCCTTTGTAATGACTATTTTTTGTTATTATCTGAGAAGTGGTCTGTTATTTAAATAAGTACACAAAGTATACTGTTTGTATCAGTACATAAATGTATAAACATCATTAACTTTTCTTTGAAGTTACTGATATTAATCCTCCTCCTTAGAAAAAAAGAATTTCACCTTAATGCTGTGATCTGTTCGTGAAGCAATAATGCATATGTTTGAGGATGTAAGCATGATATTCAGAACTTAACTTCCATGTGATGGAGCTTTCTATAGACTTAAATAATTGATTGTAAAGAAGCCAACATAATTTTTCAAGACAAAATTTTATATACGGGTTATTAAGATCTAGATTATTATTATTTTCATATGCCTGTAAGAATGATTATTTTATTACTAATTGTTGAATTAGGTTCATAAAATAATTTTAATGTTCTGTCTCCAAATCAGGTAGCTACTGTATTTCTGGAAAAATTTTATGATCATTGCACATTATTTATTGTCTCTCAGGCTTTCTTTACTCCTCTCTCAAGGTCTTATAAATATATGTGAGAGAGTTTGATTTTGTGAAATTGATATTTCAAAAAATAGAGAATAACAAAATAAGTGCTTAGTATGCTGCTAATTATTTTCTCATTTTGACTTTATTTCTTAATCAAGGTATATAACTTATCTCAAAATGTGCAGGAGGATGATCTTCAGCACCTTCAGGTAACAATATTTACAGTCCCTTTTGTATATCTAGTAATCTTTCGGGCATGTACAGCAGAACTTTAGGATTTTGGGGGGTCTTTTTGTACTTGGAAAACATAACAGTCAGAAAGATTTAAAAACATAACCAAATGGAGGTTGTCCCATTTCCAGGTTTCTAGTTCTAGCCCTGTATGATTCTATTCTTTCTAATTCAGTTTTCAAAGTCCTTTGTTTCAGTAAAGCTATTTGCTGTCAACCCTGTATATGGAAAAATATATGGCAAATTAGAGTGAAGAAAGAACCTTTGGTTTAAAAATGACCCAGAATGTGAAGTTGAAGTCCTATGGTCAGGGATTTAATAATTGTTAGTATGATATCAGTTGTATGCCAAATTTTTCTTCCTGTGGGCCGCTTTATAGCTAAGAACTATGGGGGACTACCTGATGATTACTCATAGAATTCTATTTTAGATCTGAAAAAGATCTCAGTGACACCTAATTTAGCCTTAATATTTTATGGATGAGAAATTTTTTTCTGAAAAAAAAATGACTTGCCTAAACTCATGTGGCTAGTAAGTGGCAGAGTGGGAATAGAAATTTGATCATCTGATTGGACTCGGTGCTTCTTCCACTCTCCAAGCAGCATTTAAATCTCAAATAAGTAGAAGATTAGATGTTTCCTAAAGATAGTTTGCATCTCTGTCTACTCTTTTTCAATTCATGTTATTCTTGGCTACATAGAAAAACCTATTGTTTCTCTGATAGTTTTCCTCTGCATATTTTATAGAAAATTTTGCTTTCAATGTATTATTTTATCTTGCCAATAAGAGCCCTGTGCAGTTTAACAAATAACAAAGGATGATAATGCAGGGTGATCTGTGAGAGTGGAAATATCATTTGGAGTTCACATCTAGCATTACCCCCAAATATGTTTCTAGTACATCACACTGACCATTTATGACAAATAGACAATATGCCAAATTGTTAGATGTTTCCTAGAATGAGTGCAATTGCTTCTTTAGGCATGCGTCATAACCTAGCCAGTTGCTTTCCAAGTTAATGACATGGCACTGTTCAATACCAGTTTAGGATTTCTTAAAAAGGACTGATTTGGGGCTTTGATATTAAGTGATAGTTTTTGAGATCATTTAAAAATTTTCCTGTAAATGACAACACCTCATCCTTCCTCAAAAAAGATTGTGAATTCAAATTATGTTGTAAATGATTCTAATGAGAATGAGTAATGATTCTAATCCCTGGACCTGCTGCCTTTTAGACATATTCTAGACTTTCATTTAATCACTCTAATCAGATGCCTAGTTATTACCATTTGCTTTCTAGATTTCCATAGTTTTCACAGGGGAGGCAGTGTGGTACTTTGGGGGCTATTCTAAAGGGGCAAAGGAGGGGAATCCTCTGTGTCGGCATCCTTCCCCAGCTCTGAGAAGCCTCTGTGGCTTGGTACTCTCGTGTGATGAAGCGGCATTTCCTGTGTACATATGGGGAAATCCACCTGGCCAGTCTGGACGGAACTCTCACCAGAGGCCCAATCACAATCACCCCCTCAAGTCTATGTTCTCCAAAACCTTACATTTCTGGCAACACAAAATGATATGGTACCTCTCAATTGGGAGCAATAAAAAAATAAAAGAAGTTGGTGTATTTGATTCTTCACTTCTTAAACCAAATGCCTGTGTGTCTTTGTAATGATCAAGACCATTGGGACATTAAATTTCCTCTGGCAACAACAGTAAATTATCCTACTTAGTTTATAGCTCTCTGGTCTAATCTATGAAAGTTTTGCTTTGAAAGGTCATTTAACATGTTTCTTTGTCCCCCATCTTCCCCACAAAAAAAATTGTCCTACATTTTAGATATAAAAGGTGTTACCTTTCAAATGGAAACTTCATTTTTAAAATGTACTTTATGTCCTTAATTTTCAAATATATAATTACTGTAGCTCTGCTTTATCTAATAGTTACTTAAAATGATTATTTTAATCTTAATAATACAGTATTACGTTACAGCTAGAGAAAAAAATTAGTGGAAGAAAACCAAGAAGTAAAACTTTGCAGATACTGAAGTTTTCTCTGTGTGTGTGTGTGTGTGTGTGTGTGTGTGTGTGTGTGTGTGTGTGTGATTTTCCTTGTAGCTTTTCACTGAGTATGGCAGGCTGGCAATGGAGGAAACATTCCTGAAGCCATTTCAGGTGAGTGGGTATAAAATGATGATAAATTCTTATTAGAGTTTCCTGAAGATTATAACCAGGTATACTAACTAAGAGGGTCATGTTCCTTTCTCCATTCACAATAGCAAAAAAGAAAAAAAAGCTTTGATAGTTAACTACCAAAATCCAAAATATAAAGACCTTTATGGAGAAAATATTTCCAAAGTTGCGTTAAAGATCATAAAGGAAAATTTATACAAACCAGAGAGATATAATATGATTCCAGACAGGATGATTTAATGTTGTAGAGAATTTATTTTTCCCCAGATTAACCAATAAACTCAGTGCAATTCCAATTAAAACTACAACAGGATTTTTTGAGAAATTCAACACATTTTTCTATAACTTATATGGAAAAATTAAGTTCTCTTTTGATCTGTCAGTTTTTAAAAAGAAAATCCAAATTGGGGGATTGAATACATACTAGAAAACCATAGCAATGAAAATGGTGTGATTCTGCACAGATACGAGAAAAACAGATGAAACTAAACAGAGTTCAGAAATATCCCTCTATATATAGAAACGTAGTATGCAGTAGAGGTCATGTCATAAACCAGTGGGAAATGGATGGATTAATAGCTGGGGTTTGGAAAAACTAATTCACTTTTTGAAGAAAAAGTTGAATTTCTACTGAACACCATATGTGGAAGAGAGCTCCAGTTGTATTAAAGAACTAAATATGAAATTTAAAACTATAAAGTTAATAGAATAAAATATTGGAGAATATCCTTCTGACCTGGGGTGAAGAAACAGTTATTCACTAAGACCCCCCCCCCACTAAAAAAAATGTAGTAAAAAATTGATGGATATTACTATATCAGAATAAAGTATTTCTATTTATCAGGAGACTCTATAAGCAAAGTAACTGGATTGGTAGAAGATAATGACAATGTCAAAAGTCAACAAGGGATTAATATGTAGAATGTGCAAGGAAGTTTTACAAATAAGACTGGGATGCCCATCAAAAATAGGCAAAGGAACCGCTACACACCTATTAGAATGGCCAAATTTCAGAGCACTGACAACACCACATGCTCCACAAATGAGGATGTACAGCAACAGGAACTCTCATAAATTTCTGGTGGAAATGCAAAATGGTACAGCCACTTTCAAAGATAGTTTGGTAATTTCTTAAAAAACTAAACCTACTCTTTCCATACAATCCAGTGATTGTGTTTTTGGTATTTACCCAAAGGAGTTGAAAACTTATGTCCATATAAAATCTGCACACAGATGTTTTTAGCAGCTTTATACATAATTGCCCAAACTTGTAAGCAACCAAGATGTCCTTCAGTAAGTGAATGGATATTTAAACTGTGGTACATCCAGATGATGGAATGTTATTCAACACAAAAGAAAAGAAATGAGCTATCAGCCACAAAAAGCCATGGAGAAATCTTAAATGCGCATTACTAAACAAAAGAAATCAATCTGAGAAGGCTACACACTGTATGATTCCAACTATATGATATTCTGGAAGAGGCAAAACCATAGAGACAATAAAGAGATCAGTGGTTTTGGGGTGGGCCGAAGGTGCAGCATGAGGGGCAGAGAAAAGAACAGGCAGAGCACAGAGGATTTGGGGGGCAGTGAAAATACTCTATAAGATATTATAATGATGGATATATGTCATTATACATTTGTCCTAACCCATAGAATGTACAACACTAAGAGTGAACCCTAAGATAAACTATGGACTTTGAGCGATTATGATGTCAATGTAGGTTCATTCTTGCTTAAAAATATATATATACCATTCTAGCGAGTGATGTTGATAGTGGGAGAGGCTATGCATGTGTTGGGACAGGTGGTATATATATGGCAAACCTTTATACCTTCCTCTCAGTTTTACTAAAAGAAGGTCTTAAAAAAATCCCAAGCCATTCACAAATGATAAACTGAACTTAATAAAAAAAATTAGGCAATGGATGTATAGACAATTAACAGAAAGGAAACCTGAATGGCTAACACATTTTCTAAGGGATGTTAAGTCTTATTGATAATCAGTTAAAGATTAAAACAATGAGATACCACTTTATACTCATTAGATAGGCAAAAAGTAGAACATGGGGATAAATATGAAATGATAGCTAGGATTTGAGTAAATGGGAACACTCAAGCCCTGTTGGTTAAAGTGCGGATTGGAGCAACCATTCTGTGGAGCAGGGCAAATATATAAGGATACTCACTGTGGCACTGATAGAGTTGTAGTAGCAGGAAGTTGTAGGCAACTTAGGTGTCCATCACCAGAAGAACAGATACATAAAATAGGGTGAAAAGCATACTCTGAAATATTTTGCAACATCCAAACGCAATGAACCCAAAGTATAGAGTGGCATGAGTAAAGTGTTAAAATTAATACTGAATTAAGTAGGGAAAAAGTTTGAGTTCTATAGCATGATACTATGTGTGATTTTAAAACTTCTACATACACAAAATAATATATGTTAGAATAAGTGTGGTTGAGAGCAGACAGTTGAGGAATGAGAGTGGGAATCTGGGAAAAAATATGATAAAGTAAAACAAGAAAGGGACCTTTGCATGGAGAGATGTTGGTGTACTGTGACGGAAGGAGTATGAATCTCTCCTCTCACATCTGGCGAAGCAGGTGGGGAGAGGAGTTGATATAGAATGAAATAAGTCCCTGCATACCATCTTCTGTGTGGTTTACAATACCCGTTAGACTCTGTTGTCTTTTTTAGAAATCATTCATCACGTTGATAGTTGAAGTGTTGTATAGTGATTAGGCTATTTGCTTTGACTTTTCTCTTTTCTGAACTTGCTACCTCAGGACTCATTGACATAGATTGGGTAACTCCAGAGTAAATTCTGGAAAGGAGTTTTCAGTCTTACCAGCAGATGTCACTGCTTCTTATACTTTGCTAGATAAACTAAAACCAAAAGAGACAAACCAGTGCTCTGTTGATAGATAGATGGATAGATAGGCAGGCAAACAGGCCTTCGGTAAAACAAAACAAAACTAAACTAACTAACAAAAAACAACAAACTGAAAACAATAGAAAAAACTTTAAGAGATCACTACTTGTTGGTAAACTGTTGGCGTTACAAATGTCAATGAAAAGAAAAAGTTTTGACTGAATGAGTCAACAGTGACTCCTGAACAGGTTTGGACTTATAAATCTAAGTATCTGAAATTGAAATGAGAAACTCGTTAAGTAGCAAAAGTAGCTTCCAAAGCTACTTTAATAATATTTAAGGGACTTCCCTGGTGACGCAGTGGTTAAGAATCCCCCTGCCAATGCAGGGGACACGGGTTCAATCCCTGGTCAGGGAGGATCCCACATGCCGCGGAGCAACTAAGCCCGTGCGCCACAACTACTGAGCCTGCACTCTAGAGCCCATGCGCCACAACAAGAGAAGCCACTGCAACGAGAAGCCCGCACACTGCAACAAAGAGTAGCCCCCGCTTGCCACAACTGAGAAAGCCCAGTGCGCAGCAACAAAGACCCAACACAGCCAAAAATAAATAAATAAATTTATTTAAAAAAATAATATTTAAAATTAAAGCAACCAAATTCAAGACAAAAATACTACACATCATGAAATTAAAAGATAAAATGCAAATATACTTAAATCTTAGAACAACATTTAAGATATCAGCAAAATAATTCACATTTAAATTAGAAAAAATTCCAAAATAAAATAACTTTTAAATAAAAATTTAATTAATTTCAGCAGTTCTTTCAGCAGGTCAGTTTCTACTCTCTTCTATCTGAGAAGATAGTTTTATTTATTTGGATAAAATTGTGGAGAAATTTTAAATGCTGCCTGAGAAAATGAAGTAAGGGGCAATAATATTTTTAAAATAATAATTTTTACTAAAACTAAATTTAACAAATTTAAAATAGAAGAATTCTTAACTCTGAAACAGAGTGAAATTATAAATAATAAACAAGATCTGTCTCAGGCAGCAAAAGTGAGGGCAATTAGCCAATGAAATGAATAGCTGAATTAAGAGATTAATTGGATTCTTAAACCAAAAGCCAATTTATACCAAGCAAACAAAATATCTGTAATTGTATTTTAAAACTATATTTAAAAAAAGAGAACTAAAAGCTAAGTGAATTCAGTTTAAAAGTGATTTTGAAGTGTTAAGTTTAGCCAGTGGTGTGCTGGTTAATGTTTACAACTGACTAGGGAAGCAGGGGAGGTGGGTCTGATTTGTAGCATTTGCTGATTTCTGTGGTGTAAATACTTTTACTGTGGCCAGTTTCAAGCTACCAACATGCTATATAGCTTGTTTACAAACCTGATTTGTAATATTCCTCAAACTGTAATGTCTTCCTTGCAAGCCTATAAAAGCCAGCTGTAAACTACACTCCAGAAGTATAATCCAAATTAAGACATAATATAGCGTTCTCTGAGTGGCATTACTTATTTTCTCACTTGCTTTGCTCACTATGAGCACTTGAATCTTAAGTATAATGATCCACTAGGAGCTACCTCATTTATATAACTCTTCTTTAAAAATAACTAGGTTCTTTAGCTTCTCTACCTTAGGACATCAAGAGGTTTGGTTGAGAATGAATACATTTCCATTAATTTAAACATGTAATACCCATACATATTTGACAAGGACTTTAGGTAATAATTTCCAATTTGCTCTAAGGACCTGGTGAAAATATCTCATCAGGTGTGGTAGGAGATTTGTCTCTATTTGGGTCTATGAATTTTTCTTCCTTGGTCATAAGGCCCTACATAGCTCTACAGTGAGATGATTACATCCTTGTGTCGAAATCCTTATTACTTATTACAAAATCCTTATTAGGAGTTTTTCAGATTGTTAGACCTTATTTGAAGTGCACCTTAAATGAACTGTTTCATTTACAGACTGTCTTTCAACACCAAGCAAGACTGGCTTCCCCTAATGCTCTGTGCTAAATGGTCAGCCATTAGTTACTTCTTACGCTGGGAAAGGCTCCTTTTCCATTGCGTGGCTCTACAGCTTTCTCTCTGTGTGCTTGTCATTCATGTTCTCTCAACTCTGCTGGGCTGAGGTAGTGGGGAGGGTTTCCACTTGTTCTATAATGTGGTGATAACAGTAAGTTTGCTGTTGGGCCTGAGCTGAAAAGGATTCCCCAATATGCTGGAAAGTGGACTCTAAGAAGCCTTTATGTCATTAAATGTGCCTTTTGGTTATAGCAGCCCAAGAGTTTACTCTTTAACCATTTCATGTCCTCTAATTATATAGGCTACATCCCCCAATTTACTGAAGTATATTCTCAAGCTTCACTTGAACCAATTTTTTAGATGTCAGTACATTTCCCAGTGGTATTTCTGTATGGTGGGTATCTTTATAAGCCAGTCTACAAAAGCCTGTTTAATCTCAAGTAAATTTAAATACTAGCCATAATATTCCTCAATCCTGGTCCTATTCCTCAATCCTGGTCCCTTTAAGCCAGAGCCTTGAATATATCCAATAATTCCTGCACCTCTCTGAGGCATGGAGCCCTGAGATAGGTTGGTAAGACTGCTGTCAGTATTTAGCTTGTGTGCTAACACAGAAGAGATGGCTTTTAATGAGATCTGCAGCCTTGGTGATAGACACAGAGCAAGATTTTATGAGCACGTAGATTGGAATTACCTGGTGAACTTATTAGTTAGATTTCTGAGCTGTATCCCAGTTCTTTTGAATCAAATCCTTGTGTTGGGACCAGGGAATCATTACTCGCCAGGTCATTCTTTTTTTTTTTTAATTTATTTTTGTTTTTATTTTTGGCTGTGTTGTGTCTTTGTTGCTACACATGGGCATTCTCTAGTTGCAGCTAGCGGGGGCTACTCTTTGTTGCGGTGCGCAGGCTTCTCATTGCTGTAGCTTCTCTTGTTGCGGAGCATGGGCTCTTGGCACGTGGGCTTCAGTAGTTGTGGCACGTGGGCTCAATAGTTGTGGCTCACAGGCTCTAGAGCGCAGGCTCTGTAGTTGTGGCACACGGGCTTAGTTGCTCCACGGCATGTGGGATCTTCCCGGACCAGGGCTCAAACCCGTGGCCCCTGCATTGACAGGCGGATTCTTAACCACTGCGCCACCAGGGAAGCCCCTCGCCAGGTCATTCTTAAGTACATGATATTTGGGGACTGAATTAGCAACTGGGCACACCCCAGCAGAGGATATCTATGATAGGGGAGGTTCTGGTAGCAGAGAGATAGGGTACCATTTATATGTACAGTTCTATGCACAGGTAGTTAGTAAATTAAGATTTGCCTGTAATAGAAAGAAGAATAAACCCTAAAAAAATTTTCTTGCACACAAACTTGAATTCCCTTCTCTTAGAAGCCTATGCTCAAGAATGAAAGATTCTTGAGCATACGTTTTAGGACTAATTACATTTATTCTCTTCTCTTTCATCTTCTCAGTCTTAAGTACTCCATCTCCTGGATTAATTCATCCCAGTTTTCTCCCATAGCATTTTTTTTTTTTTTTTTTTTTTGCGATATGCGGGCCTCTCACTGTTGTGGCCTCTCCCATTGCGGAGCACAGGCTCCAGACACGCAGGCTCAGCGGCCATGGCTCACGGGCCCAGCCGCTCCACGGCATGTGGGATCTTCCCAGACCGGGATACAAACTCGTGTCCCCTGCATTGGCAGGCGGACTCTCAACCACTGCACCACCAGGGAAGCCCTCCCATAGCATTTTTATTAACCATTTTTATACACTTAAAGGCCCACCAGTACCCTAAACCTTAGAAGCAGATTTGACTCTCCACATACACACACACACAGATGGTAACTATGTGAGGTGATGGAGGTGTTTGCTAACCTGATTGTGTTAATCATTTCACAGTATATAGGTATCTCGAATCATCACGTTGCAGACCTTAAATGTACACAGTGTATTATATGTCAATTATATCTCAAAAAAAGTGGGAAAAAAAGATCTGAATTCTTTTTGTGAGATAAGAATGAAACTCAATTCTTCATGTTCTTGTCAGTGGATTTGTATTATTTGAGAGGAGATCAGTCCATGCCAGTTTTAAGGTTAAACTGAAGATTGCTAGAAAATAATAGTAGAGGAAGCATATAATAATGTACTATTATATTAGGATAAACCTGTTTCTCACAATTTCCCATTCAAATTAGGCCTACATATGGCAATAGGAACTATTTTACACTAGTTTACTTAATTATATTTAAGGACCCTTTATTCCCATGATTTAAGAGTGTTCCTCTACAGAATAAAATTCTTTGATAGTGATTTCAGTGACTTTGAAACAAAACATCCTTGATCAAATATCTATGATGACTGCAACTGCCAAGTCATACCAGAGGAATCCATGATTTCACTGAGAAAATGAGAAGCTGTTGTTTGGCTCCTTGGGCTGTAAATGAAAGGAAAAGACACATTGGTAGGGCTGAGGAAAGGGAAAAGCCTTCTCTCTGTCTGAGAAAGTTGCCTTATCCCACGTTCTGTTCGGAGAGCAATTTAGGTGATCTGAGAATTACATGAAATTAGAATAAAATATTCATCTGGTTACACAGAATTAGGTAAGCAGTGTAGACCAGGATTCTCCCAATGGCCACAGGTAGGTACCTGAAATGTCTGGAAGGCCTACATAGTAATAATTTATTGAGCACTTTTTTTTTTTTTTTTTTGCGATACGCGGGCCTCTCACCGTTGCGGCCTCTCCCGTTGCAGAGCACAGGCTCTGGACGCGCAGGCTCAGCGGCCATGGCTCACGGGCCCAGCCGCTCCGCGGCATGTGGGATCTTCCCGGACCGGGGCACGAACCCGTGTCCCCTGCATTGGCAGGCGGACTCTCAACCACTGCACCACCAGGGAAGCCCTAAATATGTTTCTTACATGATTCAAATGAATGTTCATTATAGTTATATAAAATAAGTAATGTTGTTACTCCTTTTTATTCTTTTCTTTCTGTTTTTTAACTGATGAGGAAACACCAGGGCTTAAAGTATTAAGAAACTTGTCCTTGGTCACATGTATCCTTAAGTTGCAGAGCTGGCCTTCAACCTAGGCCACAGGCTCAAAGCCCTTGCACTTCACCACCACCCCTTAATGTCTCTCTTCCTCCTCCTAATCCTAGGCACTTATTGAGCTATAGCTTGTGGTCTTATATTTGAATGTGCACATCCCATCCCACTAACTAAATTATAAATATTTTAAGAACAGGAGCTTTGTAGTTTACTTTTTTTAGTCTAGAGCACCTACTTTTCATACAGCAGATGTCCAATTAATGTTTGCTAATTATGGTGTTATATGCATATTTAGAATTGTATATAGTTTTTATACAAGTAAACTCATTGGACTCAAAATT
The DNA here is from genome assembly GCF_963455315.2 of Globicephala melas. Taxonomy (NCBI): domain Eukaryota; kingdom Metazoa; phylum Chordata; class Mammalia; order Artiodactyla; family Delphinidae; genus Globicephala; species Globicephala melas. The sequence continues at coordinate 127,908,316 of NC_083315.2, forward strand.
GAAATACGTGGATTCAGGATTTGGTGTGCTATTATGTATCCAGCCTAGTATTACCTCTTTACATTTTTAAGAAAAAGTCATAAATTGGTGTGAGAGTGTCCAAAATATTTATACTAGGTGCCATGGCCCTTCTTGAACTGCAGAAACACCATCATGAAATTATTTTTCAGTGGATAAAGTTAGTAGAGTTTCTGAATTGAAAGTATTAAATCAATGGATGGTAATACCAAAAAAAAAAAAAACCAACACATTTCATTAGTTAAGACGAACAGAAAAAAGTGAGGTGTTTTCAGTTAGCAATAGTGATTGTATGTTGTACCATCAGATTTAAAGGTGGTCCTAGTACAGTTTGTAGATGCTTCAAGTAATTAACAAGGCTGCAACTGCTCTGAGGCAAGGAGGATAAGCCTTGGCTACAGAAACAAGGAATAGACCATAAAAGGCAGTGAGTCTTTGATGTTGACCGTGTTGCTGATTTAATACCTACCATGACCTAATCTTTTTGTGTATATAAAAAAGAAAGATTTACGATAATTTGAAACGGGTTAATCTGGACTCTTATAGAGTCTTCTCTACTTTTTCTGTCTATATCCTTAGAGACTTTTACTCAAAGAGATTCTTCAGTTTCTTTCTGAATCATACACACTGTAGGTATCTTTAGCTAATATGAAACTTTGTTTCTTCCAGTGGATTTTCTGCTTGCAATATCTGTCCTTATGGACAGGCTCCCTGAGTCTTAGAGAACAGAGGATATTTTGGTCGTTTTTATCTGGAGGGCCACAAATTTTTTTATTTCTACCTTGTTAATTATCCAAGCCCCTCTGAAAAGCCACCCATAAATTGGAAATTTCTAAGTTGATAATTTCTCATTCAAGTTTTTTTCTGATTCCTGTAGTTTATGTCTGAGCACATTTTAGAAAGAGAAGACAAGGTTCCCTTTACTTTGACTATTTAGGTACCTGGAGTATTGTTTGAAAATCTCCTGAAGTCTATTTTTAACGTTTCCTATTGATTCATTCTTATATTGTTCACAATTTTGAATCTATGTCCAATTCATCTTGAAGAGAAAGTCTTCTGAAACGGCCTTGTGTGGTGTTTTTTCTATTTTTCTTGCCCTTGAAAGGCTATTAAAAATTTTTAATTTAAAAAATTTTTTTGTAATGACCTGAGTTATTTAAATGTCCTTCTGGTCTTTCTTACCCTACTGCTTTTAACCATTTTTTCCCACCTGAGGGACTAACAATTAAGTGAACTAGTTGGAAAATAACTGATAGTTCGGGACAGTAAGTAACAAAATCCTGAATTCTGCAGCAAATTTCTGTCTTCCTGGGCTAAAAGAAATTCCTTAAAACTGAACTCTAGACCAGGGTTTAAATTCAGCTTCTTTACAACAGGCTTCTGGTCTAGCAATTTTAAGTAGTTTGGGGCAATGTGACTACTTTTTTTCCTGCAAAAATTCCTTTAGGAAATGGTTTAGGAGGTCAGGGGAAGGAGCAGAAGGAATTGAAGGGGTGAAGTGATTGGTGAAGACAAAACTGAGTAGAGAGAGATACGGGAGGGTAATTTCAGAAAGTTAGAGAATCAAACAGATTATTTGGGAGTCAGCAGTTTGTTTTGAGGCCTCAGTTTACTAATCAAAGAAGCTAACTAATGAGTGTTTGATATTTTCTCTTCATTTTTATAGAGCACCTCTAAACTGTATTAATTATTTATTTTGACATGTCCAGAGCTCAACACAATGTTATTCTAAATTTTTTAAAAGATCATTTATTATTGTAAGTGCAAATATTAGGCTTATAATGCAATGCAAATAGGAAGCAGAAATTCTTCCAGGAGGAGATTGCAACTTTGATATATACAAGCCTGTAACAAACAAGTTGGTCAAATTGTGTGTTTATGAAAAGCATCTGGTTCCTCAAGCAATGAGAGGTTAGAACAGTGCTGTATGATCAATAATCTGACAATCATTGATCCTGCATTATGGAGTAAACAAAGAGCCTCGCAAATTGACAAGAGCGAGAGTGTCCTCTTGAAAGCTTTGTTAGAGGACCCAAGGCAAAATTTGACTAATTATTTTTGCATAACTTTGTTGCTAGTTTAACCGACCTCCAGCCATTAGTCTTTGGGGCATCCTGATTAATCTGGGGACTTTTTAGGCCTTTGCCTCTATCTGTCCTTTATAGAGCACTTCCTTGTACATTCAGTGACAAAAGACAATTCAAGATAAAATCCATGAGACAAGACTTTGTACAAATTTTCAAACAAAAGAAGGTAAAGCAAGTAGCAAAACCATAAACAGATTAATGGCAAAAATATTTCCTAAATAGTATACCTCTAAAGCAAAAGTTCTAATAACCTTATACAGAAATTAGGTATCATTATTTATAAAATGAGTATACTTCCAAAACTAAAGGTTAAACAAAGACTTAGAACTAATGACCCATATAAAAAGCCACTGAGTCTTTATAACAAAAATCCTAGGATAACAAATTAGCAACAAGAGCTCAGTGAAACAAATCAGAACTCAGATCAGATCGTTGTTGAGATAAATTCACCTGCAAGTAAATTCGAAGGACAAATGAAATTTGGGAACAAAGGACAGGGAGAATGCACATGTTAGTCTGAGGGTCATAGGGAAAGCTGCCAAGTGAGGGCACTTAAAACTGTCTCAGTGGAACTTCTAGAATTGCCAGAGAATGAGACCGTCACTCAAAATCTGATACAAAAACCAAAGCTGAATTTATTGGCGAGTTAAGTAAAAGAGTTATGCTTGTGAGGCACAGTCTCATTGAGCATAACAAACTAACGATTATATGCAGGATTTAGGGGCTTGTTTGTTTTGGATTTTCATGGTTTAAAGAAACAAGAATGGGTTGACATCAGTTTTTGAATGATTTTTTGTCGTACACAGAAGCATGTTTCGTGTTGGTTATAGAGGTGAGAAACGGGTTGACACCAGCCTCAGTCAGTTTTCTGGAGCGAGTCTTCTGCTACTTGACTGAGTTTTAAAGTATGAAGCTGTCACTGGTTGGCTTTCAGTGGGCTGTTGATTGAAGTGAGTTGTTACTTAATTAGATGGGTTTAAAACAAGTTATAGTATTTACTTATTACCCGAAACTGAAATTAAAACTGAAATTGATTGATTAAACAGGTTACAACCAGTTTAGGTATTTACTGGCTACATGGCTCTACAGAGTTTTTTCCTGGAAGTTTGGGAGTATTTTCATGTATTTATAATGGATGTGTACATAAATTTAGCATTATAATTCAAATAACATTGTTTTATATAGTTGGGGTTTTTTTTGCGGTACGCGGGCCTCTCACTGTTGTGGCCTCTCCCGTTGCGGAGCACAGGCTCGGGACGCGCTGGCTCAGCGGCCATGGCTCGCGGGCCCAGCCGCTCCGCGGCATGTGGGATGTTCCCGGACCGGGGCACGAACCCGTGTCCCCTGCATCGGCAGACAGACTCTCAACCACCGCGCCACCAGGGAAGCCCCCACATGGCTTTTATATACTGATATAATCAACACATGTATTGATATATTCCACATTTTGTAATATTAATAGCTATGTAATATATTAATATGCCATAATTTGTATAGCCATTCCCAATTAATTGTTAAGCATTTGGGGTTTTTTTTCCATTTTCATTACTACTAATAGTAGTGCTATAGCACTCCTTTTGAATAATTTCCTAAAGGCTATGGTCTCCAAAGGGAAATAAACAAAGGTTATGATGTTTTTCATGATTTAAAAAATATGATCATTTGTAGGATACGCATGGTGTAGGTCCATCATTTGCCCCAGTTGCCTAACTGGATTTAATTTATTTTAAAAAGTATGACTTAAGATATTCTTATCTGAGCAAACTAGGGTAATTTGTATCCTTGATTTTTTATCTCTACCTATATGTATGAACAAAGTTCAGCAGTGTGGAAAAATGGATGGCTTTTGAAATAAGAACTGAGCTTTATAGCATTCCATACAGGATAAATGTAAAGCATACAAATTATTTTGGGAGGGGATGGGGCCAGTGGTGGTTCTGTACCTGGCTCATACCACTTTGAGAGCTAACTAGTAAATATTCAGGAATTATATAAGCCAAGTATTAAACTGTTAGTAGCTTGACATCAGCCATGGTAGGCAGGTTTGCACAACAGAAATTGTCAAATGCTACAAATCAAGGCATGTTGCTGCTGCTGGAGAGCCAGTTTACACCAGCACGGCACTGGATGGGACCATTAGGCAGGGAACTTGGAATTTGACACTATAGGGAGATAGAATATAGATTGCTTATTAAGAAAATAAGACTTCATCTTTGATCCTGTTCTACACATGGTCCTCATTATGTTGACTTGGGAAGATGCCCAGTGAAAAAGACCAAGAAATGAAACTAAACGCTCCCAAGAAAAATGTGAAAATTGCCAAATCCACATAGTTGGTTTCATTTATCCTGGTTCATGAGCCTCTATTTCGCAAAAGTTGCTTCTTAGCTAACCTCTGTTTTCAAAATGCATGTTTTAGGTAGAAGTGTTCTAAATACAAATTATCATATTTTGACAAAAGAATGGCCATCTATCTAAAGATAGTGAACTATTTAAAGATAGTGTATATAGGTGTTTTAAAAGCCTCCTCTCCACAAGAACCTCTCCTCTCCCCACAAGAATCCACAGAACACACACACACACACACACACACACACACACACACACACACACACGAGAGAGGGGGAGAGAGAGAGAGTGGTGAGAGGGAGAGAGGGAGAGAGGGGTGGGGGGTCAGGCTTTCACTGTAGTGAAACAAGAAATATCCATAATGCAAACTAAGAAGTGTCCCTGTTTAAGGTAAGAAAATGTGAGCCAAGGATTTTATATCCAGCAAAACTGACTTTCACTTATAAAGGGCACAAACTGTTATCAGCGTGTAAGAACACAAAGAATGTTGTTTCCATTAGCCCTTAATTAGAAATCTACTGAAGAATGAGCTTCAGTTAAGCAAAGATGACATAACTTCACCAAAGGAGAAATAATCATATACTATGTGCCTCCTAATAAAAGAACACTCTGCTTCCTATAGTCTTGCCAAAAAAATAAAACCAGAGTCAGATCAAGCCTCTGCATCCAGCTGCCAATTTGCAGGAAATCCAGAGGACAAAAGAACATGTTGAACTGCCCCGTGAATATGCAGTCAGCAAGGTCCAGACTGTGGGAATCCTTACATGTCAAATTCCCAGGTTCTTCAACAGATAAACTGTAAAGGGAAAAAAGGGATGAAAAAGGAACCTATAGCTTAAAAGAGATAATAAATTTTAATGGGGAAGACTAAAAGCTTCAATTAGAAACCCAAAGATGTAAACTCTTAGAATATTTAAAGATAGCTAATTTCATTAAATATTCTTACTTTTTCTCAACTTCCTATGTTTTTACAGAAACTAAAATTTGAAGTATAACTTAATCTAACTTATAAAAGAGTGCTTTAATGCCTCAGATTGTAAACTATATGTTTTATACTTAACTTTGAGGCAGTGCAGCAGGGATTTTGAATAAGTCCCCAGTTTAAATGCCAACTCTTCCACTCTGGCTGTGTGGCTTTGGGCATATTAATGTCAGGTGAGGGTGGAGGTGATCTTTATATATCTCTTTTAAGGTGAATAATAAATTATAACCTCTCTTGGGGCTGTTGCAGGAGTGCATGAAATACCATGTATATAATTCTGGTATTGTGGTTGGCTTATAATAGGCACTCAATAAATGAAAGCTACTCTTACTTTGGTTTCAGTAGGTATGGGGTGGGACCCAAGAATTCTGTACTTTTAGAAGCCTCTTGAATGATTCTAATGATTACTCTAATTTGGGAAACAGTTCCTGATAAAATCCTTCTGGATGTGAACAAATATTCAGCTTCAAGAATGTTTATCAATGTATTGCTTAGAATAATAGAAAAACTGGAAGACATCTAGGAGAATGGCAAAATAAACTATGGCCTATCCGTGTACGAAAATATTATGTGGCCACTGAAATCAAAATCAAATAGCTAACGTAGCATTAGGTGCCTGGCGCTGTTCAAAATGCCTTATATATATTATCTCATTTAGTATTCCTGTGAGACATGTTCCATTATTATTTCTGTTTGACAGATGAAGAAACTAAAAATGTATATGATATTACAAATAACAAATTGTGAAGCTGAAATATTTCTAAACTATTAATAATAAAAACATTTTTATAATAAAAAGTTTTGCCCTTGTTAGAGGAAAGACTGAATTAGCTTTCCAACAGAAAATATTTCAAAACTATCATATGAAGAAGTGATCAAAGCATTTGCAGCTGAAAACTTGGGGAAAAAAAGTATTACAGAGGTATCTTACTCTAAATAAATATTAACTTTTAAGCCCATTTTTGTACCTTTTTCCTATTGAGCCCTCCCCCGACCCAGATTGTATAACCTTCAGGGCCCCACAAAACCTGGATTCTCACCCCTCTGCCTACCAGATATGCATAATGAGAGCCCCTGCAGAAGAGGGTAGAACAAATGTAATAGAGGAAAAATATTTAGATGAAAGGAGAAAACTTTCCTCAAATAAAACTTGAATCTTCATAAAAAGCTTCCTGAAAACTGACAGACATGCCCCAAACTGGCTGAATGGCACTATGTAACTTTAATAATCAGTTTGGGAGCAGGTTTCTGTTCACATTCAGTGCAAACAGGGAGGATGATCTCAGAGCGGGGAGATTGCTCAGAAACAACTTTCTGAGGTTTTATGTTTGCTTATTAATTCCATTATGTGGAGAAGAACACTATTCAAATGACAATAATATCTAATATATTTCAATAAAAAACAGAGGGAGGAAATTTAGAGTTCCTTTAACAATCTTTTCTTCTTATTGTTTCTTAGAGTCTGATATTTCTTGTTCGAGACTGGAGTTTCCCATACGAATTTTCGTATGGAGCTGACGGTGGCTCCAAATTCTTGGAAAAACGCCTCAAGGTTTGTTAACTATTTAGGTGCATGAAATTTCGCTAATAGTAACCTAAAGTATTTTTGAATGATTTGCTGAATAGATACTCAGTGGCCACAATCTCATTTGACCTTCATAGTATCTCTATGAACAAACTAAGATTGATACTTAAAATAATGTCAGAGTTACAACTGTAAACATTATCAATAATTATGATACAGAAAAAGTTCTTTTGTAAATATCTATAAAACCATGATTTATTCCTAAAGATAAAACTTTTAATTTGAAGAATTAAATCTGTTCAAGACTGACAGTACAAATATATGGATTCGTGTTTTAGTAGAGGTTTAAGGTCAATTTAACAGAAATATTTAATTTTTGAAATCCCCAAAGTCAATCTTAGGACATTTTGCTAGTAGTTCACAGAAGGTGATATTAGGAGGCTTTCCACTTGCTGTGTCATGATAGTTCAATAGTGAGTGAATTATTTACACTGAACGGATATCTCCCCAAATACCTACTGAGTAATCAGAAAAAAAAAAATGGAGATTAAAAAATCTACCTCGATAATCAGAATCTCTAAGCTTACCTTTTTAAGTTATGGTTACTTTTAGGGTAGTTTGTACTGTTAAATGTCAAATACATGTGAAAAAAGGGGGCAGTTTAGCTTTTAAGTAAACATCCAACTATCCAGATGCCTTTCTAGAATTTAAATGTATACCTACCAGGTGACAAGAGGCTGTCTTGAGCACCTCCTGAAAAGAAGGTAGGAATATCTTATGATCTACTCATGTCTCTTGTGAGTACTTTGATTTAAAATTTGAATTTGTAGGAACTAGCTAGAGTAAAACCCCACTGATTTATACTAAAAAATGGGAAGGCCCATCTAAGTTAGCGTAAGAGTAGACATTTGTTAATTGTAATAATAATGCCATATGTATGCTATACTTAGATATGGCCATGTGGCAAATTCACCCCAAACTTTTCCTTATTTAGTATCAGCCCTGTCATGTCATTTTTTTTTTATCATTGTGACCAGACAGACACAGCAAATATAAATGCCACAGAATTCTTTTGGAGTTCAATTTGTGTTGAAAGTAGTTTAAACTTCAGAATATTTACTGCAGGTCTCGGGGAACCAGCATGAAGAACTACAGAATGTTAGAAAACACATCCATTCCTGTTTCACCAAAATTTCCTGTTTTCTGCTACCTCATCCTGGCTTAAAAGTAGCTACCAATCCAAACTTTGATGGAAAACTGAAAGGTTTGTCTGTCTTTTAATGTATTTGTTTATGTCACTTAGTCTGATTACAAAAATGTCATTTTATCCGTTGGGTTTATGGCTGCTAGTTTCGTTTATCCACTGATGTGAGGCTGATGATTGGAAATTTTCAGGAGGATTGGGAATCCCGGGCTCAGGCTAGAGTACCTCCTTGGTGAACTATGGGATTCTATAGGTACTGAATACATACACTGAGAAAATAGGCTAAATCCTGCATTCACCTGGGAGGCAGTAACCCTCGCCCTTTCTCCTAGGTTCCTGCTCACCTCTGTATTGAGAAATGCTCCTTAATATCTTCCTTTTTAATTTTCCTTATTTACATGAAATAGGAAAATAGATGCCTATATTATTGGAATGTTTGTGTTAAGTTATATAATTAGAGATAGAAATATTGCATAGTACTGAAGTGAAGCTCTTTAAAACTGCTGCTAAAGAATTTAATTATACATCATTAAAAACTTCAGTAATAATGAAATCCTCTTCTGGATGAGGACCAGTTTCTTAAAAAACCAAAAGCACCAGAGTGTTTTTCAAACTAACAGCATGTAATTATCTCTTAAACAGAGGCATGACTAATGTTTAAAGATTCCAAAGCAACTCAAATTGTTAAAAAAAAAAACGGGGGCGGGGGTGGGCAGTGGGAGGTGGAGGCAGGGGTCTGCAGAAGCAGAAGCTAATCTTGCCTAATAATCACCAGGTCTTTAGATATTTGCTTTGCAGTTGATACAAGGTGGTACAAAGACATTTCTGACTTTTTTACTTGTAAGCCTAGCATTGAGTACACCACTGAGTTTGGACATTTGCTTAATTTACTGTGGCCTTTCTGCATTGTGCCAGGGGTGATGAGACAGTGACATAACAAGCTTTGAAGCACAGTTGTTCTCAAAGGGCTTTGAAATTACTTTTAAAAAGGACAACATAACATTGTGTCCAGTTTTATGCAACTGGCAAGTTTGAAAAGCAAACCTATTGTTTTCCCCATGTATCCATGGCGTTTATTCTCAGATACCTTATATTTCACTATGGCAGCTAATATCATAAATAGAACCCCCAATTTCTCGATCATCAGCATTGTTTTTATACATGTTTTAAATTGTCTCTTCTTTATACAACACAACAGACAGCTGTAGGCACATATTAATGCATGGATTCCAGGATCCTACAATTTCACTGTCACTTACGAATTCCAACCCGCTAGTGAGCACACAGACCTCTTGATACTGTGCAATTACCTAATGGCTTCAATGTGTTTTGAATAAGTTACATAAAGAGAGGGCTCCCACAAGGCCTTTCTTTCTTCTCTGGGGGTTGGAGAGCCATAAACAGGCAGAGCAGGGGCAGGCCTTCAACAACAGTCCTTTACTGGGACAAAAAAGTACTCTGCCTTGTTTCATTCCTGTAGTACACAGCTACAGTTCTTAAATTAATGGATACAGTTTGCAATGAAAGAACTCAGGGAGAGAGTTTAAGACAAATCATGCAGATATAAATTGTACTTTTTAATAGATTTGTTCTCCATCAAATTTTACTCACATGTCTAAACATATATTGACTCATACAGTTGGTTTACAGTTATCCGTACGTTGCGAGTTTACCAAAGTGGCTAGCCCGAGAGAAAGAGAAATGAAAGGCAGCTTTAGTTGCCCATCAAATTTCCATTTTAATTGAGGCTTTATAGGACTGCTGCTAAATCCTTCTGTGTGCCCAAATGTTCTGCTTTGCCTCAGTGTTTCTTTGGGCAGTTTTGAAAGTCTGCTATCTACATTATTTTTCCATCCTGAATCTTATAATGTGGTGTTATTTCTATCCAGGATGTCTTGTCTGCTGGCCATGCTGTTCTCCAGAGGGCTGGCATCTGAGTGGTTGCCTCTGGGGAAGAAATGTCTTTGAACAAACAATTGTGCAAAAATTCTTTGATGATAGTTTCTCACATACTCTTTCAGCACACTTGTAGAAATAGACTATGGCTAATGCTATCTTCAGAACACATTTTTAATCCAAATGTATGCTGTGACACTGGTTACTTTGATGATAATTAACACAGTTGTTGGTGCATTAGATACACAGGTTGTATCTTATTCCATTAACAATTTTATAAGGAAATTTGTGGGGGGAGTGGAATTTAAGTACATGTTTTGAAGGTGATTTTAAAGTGGTTTTATAAGGAGAAATCTTTTTGTTTTATACAGAAATTCAGGAAGAATTCATATATTCTAGATATATAGTAATATTCTACTAATGTTGAAAAAAAGCATAAAATCATATAGCAAAAAAGAAAACTGTTAGCATCAGTGAATACGAATACATTGTAGGCAACAAAACACAACAAAGGAACATAGTAACATAATACAAATACCAGTATTTCAGTGAAAATTGGTAACTAAAAGCAAACCACAATAATAAATACATTTGAATAAACCTATACTAATACAAAGCACAATTATCAGTAAAAATTGGTACAGTGCAAACAGAAAAATAAATTTGAATAAACTCCTGTCCAAGTCCTCATGAAATATGGACACAAATTTCAAAGCTGTACAAAACATGAAGCAAAAAAGTTGGAAGAATTTCCAGTGGCATGCTCATACATGTCATAAAAGCAGTAAGCAAGAGAAGAGAACCATAAATTCTTATGTAAACTAGTATTTCAGTGTATGTTGGGGTCATAATAACAAGCAGGGAACACGCAAACACAACCATAAGGTTTGAATCTTTATCCTTAAGACCTCAGAAATCACCAATCCCAAAGCCTGAAAACTCAGTGACTCTGCTGAAATTCAGATTTAAAAAATTATAGGCAGTTACTGCATTTTCTTAGATACCAAGTCTCTGGACATATCTTGCTTCTTGTGTAGTTTTCTATATGTTTTGAAATAATGATTTAAAAAATTATTGCTAAAAAAAAATTATTGCTGTGTTCAAAAGACTTCTCTGAAGATCTGTTTTCTGTATTACTGTGCTAAATCTGTAATGTTAAGTTTGAACCTAATGCTATAAAATGGGTTATGGGCAATCAATTGTACCAAATAACTCAGACTACCTCTGATCCACTAGCTATGAGGCCTCCATTGCCTTTTTCAATGTTTGGGTTTTTTTGGGGTTTTTTTTTGGCGGTATGCGGGCCTCTCACTGTTGTGGCCTCTCCCGTGGCAGAGCACAGGCTCCGGACGCGAAGGCTCAGCGGCCATGGCTCACGGGCCCAGCACCTCCGCGGCATGTGGGATCCTCCCGGACCGGGGCACGAACCCATGTCCCCTGCATCGGCAGGCGGACTCTCAACCACTGCGCCACCAGGGAAACCCAGCCTTTTTCAATGTTATTTTGTGTTGCTGTGTTTCACTACTAGAGGCAGCAGCAGCATCACTATCTTTTGGAACTTGAGTCGTAGTAACCACACCTTACCCACTTCTATACACTTGTCCTACGGTGGGCACACTAAATACAGAACAACTTTTGGATACATTTTCTGGAGGGAATACATCTTATAAAGCAGTAAATATCCACCCTTTCCCCCCTTTATGACCCTATATATATAAAACCATGAACCGTGAACAGGACTTAAAGGCATCAGAATACATGAACTGGTTATGTGAATGGGGTGTAAAACATTTGTATAGCATTTAATATCAAGAAAGCTATTTTATAGGTGGAAGACAAGATAAATAAGTAATTGGAGTGAAGATAAGAAAGATCAGCCATAGGAGTTTGGGCGAGGAGTATCGTTCACCCTGAGAAAAGTGGGTTTCGGGAGTAATTTAGATGATGGGAAAGTAAGTAATAGCTTTATCACTGCGGAAGAAACAGAGGAAATCAAAGGATGTTTTATTTTATGGCATGGAGGACTGGATAGGATTTTTAAAATAATGATGAATTTGCTTTTACTTGTAGAAATAGATGAAGAATTCATCAAAAACTTGAAAATACTCATTCCTTGGCTACTTAGTCCTGAGAGCCTAGACATTAAAGAGATCAATGGGAACAAAATCACCTGCCGAGGTCTGGTGGAGTACTTCAAGGTATCACTCTCATTTCTAGAGAAGTTGTGAGTACTTAGATTTGACATGTTTGGGAATGCGGTTCCTGTTTTAAACAACAAAAAATTATAGACTTTGTAATATAGGGGCAAAGGCATGAGGAATATACAGAAATGATTTTTAAAAAGGTTAGACTCCCAAGAGGAGCTTGCTTTCTGAAATTATTTTTTGAGAAAACTCCTTGAGGTAACTTTACTATCGCCTTTCATCTTGAGGGAAATATATTTTGAAACATAAATGTATCCTGGAGTTGGAAAAGTCTATCTCTTTTTGGAGGAGGAGGTGTTTCCCAGGGTTCATACCACTTAGTCTTCAGTCATGACCTATACTGAATTTCACCTTCATTCTGAAGATTTTCCCTAACAGGCTATACTTTGCCTTCCTCCTGGAGAAAATTCTTCCACACTTCCTGCTCTCTGCACCAAGGGCCAATGTGAAGTGGAACTATTTTAATTTGCATTTACCTATTTACCTCAGGGAGCCCCAAATACAACACTTTTTTTTGTAACCAACGCACATATGTAGTAGATTTCGGTTACCAATATAATTTTTAGATTGATGCTCCAAGGACTAAAATATCAATTTTTAAAATCCACGTTTTGTCATTTAAAATGTGGTTGTATGTCTCCTGTGTGATTATTTACCTTCACCACTTTCAGCAATAAATGACATGTTATTTATCTAAAATTTGAATTCTTGCTGTGCATAAAACACTGTGGAGGAGCTTAGAATTTAGTAGGAGACTCAGGGCCCATAAAGCTTGTGGCAGCAGCAGGTACAAATTCCTGTGAGTAACTGAAAAAGAAATGTTACTCCTAGCAGAGGGATCTGAGAAAGTTTTAAAGGAGGTGGTATCGAGTTAAGCCTTTAAGAAGGGTGGGATTGGCAAGTGGAGATGTGTGAAGAGGACCTTTCAGAAAAGGGAACAAGAATTAAGAAAGAGGGAATTAAAGTATGAGAAAGAGATAACAGTTCCTGAAACTATCAAGACCTTATTTTTTTTTTTGAACCGTCAAGACCTTAGACCTTAGAATACAATTTAACAGGCTTAGAGAAATATTGAACGCAATTACTTGAACATGAGTCTTTTTTTTTCTTTTTCTCTTTTTTTTTTTTTAGGCTTATATAAAGATCTATCAAGGTGAAGAATTACCACATCCCAAATCCATGTTACAGGTATTTATTCATCAGGAGGCTTGACATTCTAAAACATACTGTCACTAGAGCTAAGCTAACGATATGCTCCAATCTGGCTGTTGGAAATCACCAAATAAAAATAGTAGATGGAATGACTTATTGGAAGATTATTTTTCTAGTAACTACCCATTTGTGTGTTCATCTAAACATTTTCACATACACATATAGCAGCCTCACTTAGCATGCTGAGATACAAGAGTCTGCATTGTCTTTGTACTAAATTTGTTTAGAGAAGACTCAGACTGTGGTTTAGATTCACACATGTAACAAGAAGTAGAAAAGCAGGTTTTAAACAAGTGGCCTCTATACTTAGAAAAGGAAAAACTCACTTTTTCCATACTTATTTCTTAAATTTCTTAAGTTCTTGATGGTTTCTTTTTGTTATCAGTGATACATTGTTCTATCAGTAATCCTTAAAGTTGACATATTTTTATATATATTAGTATATATAAAATGTACTATATATTATTTCCCATGTATTTGTATTTATAGATCCCCCCCATATTTGGTGAAAGGCTTAATAATATTTATAAAGAGGAATAATCTTCTAAATGAAAATTCATTTTAGAACTATGGTTTATTGAGTAAACTATATTTTATGCATTTTGAAGTTTTAATTTTACTAATTTTAAAAGATGTAGTAGAAATATTTCAACACTTTTCAAATTATGTGATGACCTTGAGTTCTTGCATATTTCTTGCACATAATGCTCATATATGAAAACTGCCTGTGGAAGTTTAATAAAATATGAATTCCATTTTACATCATATTTTGTACTTTGTCCAAAGGCCACAGCAGAAGCTAACAATTTAGCAGCCGTGGCAACTGCCAAGGATACATACAATAAAAAAATGGAAGAGGTAAGAATTAAATAGTATTTTAAATGTTTTAATTAATTAATTGATTGATTTTTGGCTGCATTGGGTCTTCGTTGCTGTGTGTGAGCTTTCTCTAGTTGCGTCAAGTGGGGGCTGCTCTTCGTTCTGGTGTGCAGGTTTCTCACTGCGGTGGCTTCTCCTGTTGCAGAGCAGGGGCTCTAGGCGCGCGGGCTTCAGTAGTTGTGGCTCGCGGGCTCTAGAGCACAAGCTCAGTAGTTGTGGTGCACGGGCTTAGTTGCTCCACAGCATGTGGGATCTTCCCGGACCAGGGCTCGAACCCATGTCCCCTGCATCCCCTGCATTGGCAGGCGGATTCTTAACCACTGCGCCACCAGGGAAGTCCCTTAAATGATGTTTCAAATAAAATCAGTATTTCTTCCATGAGCTCATTCTTTTTTCTTCCAAGTTACCCTGTATACACATGCAGAAGTGGCTTTGACTTATTCTTTCTCAAACTGTGTGTATCACATTTTTATGGTATTCCTAAAATATTTTAAAAACAAATCAAGAAGAGAACATGATGTGTGCACAATTTAAATGTATTTTAAATGAATTATCTCTTTATAACACACACATTTTGCGGGGGTGGAGGGGTACAGATTTTCCCACTATTTATAAGATCTAGTGGCTAAAATAACATATGCTACCCTCTCCACTATACCTCCCTACATTCCACAGTCCAATTTCTATCTTAAATATAAAAACCTGTTAGAAAAAAATAAACTGCAAGGACCAATATTTCTAAGTACTATATTTCCTCTTTTTAACATTCTGAATTAGGAGGCATCTAATGATTATGGTATCTACTAATGTGATGAGTTTTCTTTCCACTGAAAATGTTATAAAATCACAATTGCATCCAAAATTGATAGAGTCTTAGAATCAAGAGAAATATAGTATATGGAATGGTGTTTACAACATAATTAAAGGGGAAGTGGAATGAGAGTCTCCTTTATATAATTAAATCACAAATAACTGAAGTGAATGGTATGGGTAACAGAGATTTCCCATGTAACTTTTGAAAAAAAAAGTTGAAAATTTGGTCCAAGAACATTTAATATGCTTCCATTTAGTCTCTTGAAGAAAATACCGAATGGGCTCCAAACAAAAATCAGTGAAACTGCTGAAGGAAATGTTTTTCACAGTTTTACTTTAGGGCTTTATAGCATTGCTCATTGTTTTAAATTAAACTTCATTTGGTCAAAATTAGTTCAGTGTAGTTAGAATAAATTTCCTACAGGAACTTGACTGTAAGTAGTTTTCTTAAATTTGGATTCATTCTATGAATGAACTGAGTTTGCAGTTCACCTCCACATCTTGAGGAAATTGGATTAAGTCATGGATATTCCTTCCCATGTCGAAAAGAGAATACAAATTAAGAAAGGCTTTATATAAGTCACCTATGAAGTACCAGTCCCACTTATAATCCCGCCTGATAGAAATGGAGTATGGAAAGATGTGGGCTGACAAAACGTAATGCAGGCTCCTTCGGATTAGTAATGTGTTCTAACAAATTCAACTAGCTAAGTGCAAAATTGTGATACAGTTGCTAGTTGTACTGTGCACTGCGTGAATACTTCTCTATCCGATACAGATCTGTGGTGGTGACAAACCATTTCTGGCCCCTAATGACCTGCAGACGAAACATCTGGAACTTAAGGAAGAATCTGTGAAGCTATTCCGAGGGGTGAAGAAGATGGGTGGGGAGGAATTTAGCCGGCGTTACCTGCAACAGTTGGAGAGTGAAATAGATGAACTTTACATCCAGTACATCAAGCACAATGACAGCAAAAATATCTTCCATGCAGCTCGTACCCCAGCCACACTGTTTGTTGTCATCTTTATCACATATGTGATTGCTGGTGTGACTGGATTCATTGGTTTGGACATCATAGCTAGCCTATGCAATATGATAATGGGACTGACGCTTATTACTCTGTGCACCTGGGCATACATCCGGTACTCTGGAGAATACCGAGAGCTGGGTGCTGTAATAGACCAAGTGGCTGCAGCCTTGTGGGACCAGGTAGGAACACTTAATTCTCTTCAACTAAATGCAGCACACATTTGAATGCTATCTATGTTCCAGACACTATGTTAGATGTTGTAAATATACAGGAGAACAGGAGACTTGGGCCCCAGTCTTCAAGAACTTTAGAATCTGTCAAGATGGCCAGATACAAACAGCTAACTATAATATAACATGTAAAGTCCTACACAACTGTTTTCCAGTCAACATTTCAATATTTTTCAAACATACGTGGATTAGGTAGTGTTTTCACTTTTTCTTATCCTAAAAGTTAAAGCTGTTAAGTGAGAAAACACAATCAAGTTTTTATTTAGCTGATTGTGATTCGATTATGTGTTCATTACTTCATACTTACAACCTATCATTTGACTAGCACTGGCTTTGTTAGGAGCACATATAAACCACCATCTGAAGTCATAGCACTGTCTTTTAGTAAAACCCCTAAACACAGCATCTGATCACTTCACATTGTCTCTATTTGAACTTTACATTTGTACCAGGCCCTGGCATGAGTCCAGGTCAACCTCTGGATCAGCTGCTTAGGGATCAGTTGTCCTCTATGGTCCACTTAACCAACCCAGGGTCACCATGGTCCACTGTTCAAATAATTGAATATGGATAGGGGAGACAATTATAAACACACCTAGAATAATCATCAACTCACTATGTCATTCTGGAAGTGTCTTCAGTTAAATTTAGGGGAATTTAGTGAAGCTAAAGTTGAGATTCTTCATAAAAGTTTGGAGTTAAGAATATTTATGGTCTCCAGGTAGCAAGTAATAGCTACAGTTCTCCCAGCATTAAGAGTGTAATTATACATACTCTTTAAAAAGAGAATTGTAACTGATGGATTTGCCGTGTGTCTTTGAAGAATCTAGTTGAGATAAATAAATGGTAACACTACGGGAAAAGAATGAATTAAAATTGGATCCTCTGAGCCACTGCCTCAACTAGCCCTTCAACCTCAAAAGATGAAGAGAGGCTATTTGAGGTAAATCCCAAAGCCCACCTAGAATATGATGCTGAAACCTGTGATGAATATAGAATTGGGTTCTTCAAAAGATTCACATTAAATATGTAATCTAAACTGAAAAACTCTGCAGGGTTATTTGTTCTTAAATGCTCACAAATTACTACTGTAAACAAAGTTGATTATCATAATGCTATTAATGAAGCAGGATATATACTTTTCTTTTCTCCCTTTTAAACTGCCTTTGCCACAGGGAAGTACAAATGAGGTAAGTTAAATTTCTTCTTAAATTAAGAGCATGTATTTATAAACATTATGATATTCTTATTTTATAAACCAAGTAGCCATTAAAGGATATCTCAATGTACATTAAAAAATCTTTGGTGACTACAGCTCCTATGTTCTTCTAGCATTTACAATTTTAATTGTGATTTTTGGCAATGGTTTTAAAATACTTAACTTATTCTGGACATGATATATGATTTTATCTGCATATGAAACATAAGAATTGATTATCATGAATATTTTATGTTTTGTTTCCTGAATGTTTACAAAATTTCAAAATTCTTAAGCTCCAACATTGGGCATTTTGCTCTACTGCAGAGTGAAACAAGTACAGTTATGAATCTTCAGGAAACTTAACTACTGGAGAGTAAACGGAGCTACAATCTTTAGAAGTTGTTTTTAACTTTGGCTTCTGAGTTACCTATACCACTTTAAGGTTTCAGACCAGTATGCAGTGTAACTTTCCTGTAAATTAGTGTTCACTTCTCCCACTGCACATGTACAAAACTCCATATCTGAAGAAAAATCTAAGCTTCTAAGAAGGAATCACTTGTTACATAAGAAAAATTATCTCTGTGGAATCATTTAGGTCATTATCTTCAGGAAGCAAAACTGATCTTCAACAACTACAGAGATAGCACATAATTCCTCAGTTTCTGCTGTTATATATAACTAGATTATGTCCTCCAATCAAATACCAAGGATACATGTAATATTTACAAGTCACAAGGAATTATTTCATGTAAGATTCAGTAAAATAAATTCACTAAAAAGGTAAAAACAAATTTCAACTTTGTAAATCAAGTCTTAAGAAAAATATCTAAGCTTTTAAGAGAACATGGATTAAACTGAATGTGTTAGAATCATAATACAGTAGAACTAAGGTTGCACCAATATGCATTCATAGAATTGATGATAGTACAATTCAGACTTAAGAAAATCAAAAGAAAGTAGCCGTGCAGACTCAAAAACATAAAAATGAATGGAATTTCCTGGGGATTGATTACTATTTAAGGATATCAGGCTTTTATCCAACTTCTAAAAATATTCAGACTTTTTACAGACTTCAGAATTACATCAGATAAACTGGCCTTAACTGAGTGCTCATTATGTGAAAGTTAGAGGAGGTAATGAATCTTAGACACTAGCTGAGGGGAAAGAAAAGAACATAAAAATATTTATGGACACATAAAGCAATAAATTCCTGTGATTCAAACACTCTTAAACAGACAATGACAGAGGTAGTTTTAATGAAGACTCTGACGTAATGTTTCTGAATAACGTTTTGTAAGATATGAACTTACATATGGAATGGAAACAATGGCAAGAGAGCATGTTTGAGAGAGCCCAGTGTGGCAGGGGAGAGGGTAACACACCTGCTTATCTGCATGACCATAGCAGGAAATCATGGAGAATAAAAGTGGTCCCTTTTTGAAAAACCTATCAGGAAGCTCCAATAGCAAGTGGTCTACCTATGTATAATAAAGTAGCTATTGGCAGTCAGAAGTTATGAGCTCCTATAATTCCTCTAAAACTAATAATATTCACAGTATGAGTTTTCAACACACCCCTGGGGCACAGTGGTTAGGAAGCTCTGCTCCAAAAGGTGTGAAAGGTAAAAGAAAATGCAGTCTGAGGATAGAACATTTACCATGAAGATCGACCCACACATTGGACAGCTGAAAATACTTTTGTGTTCTAAGATAATAGCTATTAATGTATATCTCATACAGATTAATGATATAAGGATTCCAAATTTAGCATGCTAAATTTGATATCATACCATAAACTAATTACACTAAGAAGGAAAAAAGTTATATCTGTGTATTTATACAATGTTTTATAATCTTGATTCTTTTATTTCTAGGCTTTATACAAGCTTTATAGTGCAGCAGCAACCCACAGACATCTGTATCATCAAGCTTTTCCTGCACCAAAGTCAGAATCTACTGAACAATCAGAAAAGAAGAAAATTTAATCCAAAATTTCAAAAATACAGGTGTGCATGACCAAATTGTCAGTTAAATATTGTTTTCCATCTCCATGCAAACATTCAAAGTGCTTCCATCAGAACAGGGTAAAATACCAAGCACCTCTGAAGATTGCAAAATGGTTTAGTTCCTTTATTTCAGTGTTTAATAAGCAGATGTATGTATGCATGGTTTTATTTTGTTAACATGTACAGTTTCCTGATTTTGTCTTCAAATATGCTGTTATAATTTAAAGAATTTGTCTATTTATGATAACAGTACATGTGTTCTGCTTGAATTTACTAAATTCTACTACCGGGTTATAGTTAAACCATGTAGTAATATTACTCCACATTTGGATATGCTCATTTAATTTCTACAGAAGAATTTTTAAATTATTTCACATAGCCATTTGTTAAAACATAGCATCATAACTCAATAGGCTTGATTCAATCTATACCATCTTACATATACCATTAGTTCTTATTATAAAAGACATATAAGAGAGCTTTTCAGTTGCTTTATCAAAAACTATATATTGCTTTTCTATCATGATTTAATATAGAATATAAACCTCTTGATCAAAAATGCACAAAAAATCACTTTGTATATGTATTTGAGTTTCACTGCATTGTATATTTTTTCATTTGGTACACAAAGAAATGTATTCATCATAGGTTTATTCTTTTAACATGTGAACTATTATTAAAGTTTACTCTGGTTCCCAATATTAAAAACAACTGAATTTGGAAATGTTTGGGAGGTGATGATATAGAATGATGAAGATTTCTATCTCTTTTTTTAAATTCAAAATGCATTTTCTTTCATGTTGACACCATTACAAATTTAGGTTTCCATTTTAAGGAATGTACACTAAGCCCTTTTAGGTATCTTCCAATTCTTTTAAACCAGTGATTCTATATTGTTTTTATAATTACTAAAATCTGTAGTGGAATTTCATTGAGCTTACTTTCTAGAGGAAAAAAAAGTGTGGTAATGAAAAAAAAAGTAATGCCTCTTATCTGGGAGCTCTAAAACAGAGTAATTTCTAACTTTCTTAGAAATGGCTAAGCCTTAATTAAATAAAATGGTAATATTTAGTAAGGAGTAAAAAATGATTAAAACAGAAGAGTGTGTGAGAGTTCATAAGATATTTAAGCTCACATCTTAGGAAAGTCTGATCACATGCCCTGCAAAATAACTTTTCCCACTGATAACATTCCAACTAGTCTATTTTCATTTTGGAATACCCCTTTCATTATACTGCTTCCTTTGCCTATGGGCCTCTGAATGGAAAAATCGAATACATATAAGTGCTATGCATAAAACATGGACTCAAACGCAACACATTTAGTTTCCACAAAAATATATTTAATAAGCTTGTTATATAAAATCAAACATTTAACATTTTCAACATTTTATCAATAATTCAGATTCACTGATATCTAACTGGGAGTGCTTTATATTTTGGAAGATTACCTAAACTAAAAATTTATTTACATATTTACAACACATGTAAATATAACTGAAGAGCTATTTCAACAAGTTTTGAAATTCACAGAATTCTAGAGATTTATAGGCTAGACGTGCCATAAATTTGCCTGCAATCAAACGTACTGTGCTAATTATGAACAATGTCTTAGTAACTATTAAACCAAAGGAAAAAAAAACTGGGAGAGAAATACTGGGTTTTAAAGTTCTGTGACAAACTCTTAGAAGATAAAAGATATGTAGAATCAATTTAATGACCAAGATTTCTTAATGAATCCCTGATTGTCATTTTTGGCAGTTCAACCCAGTCTGTTGGGATGGCAACGTGCTATGCTGTTGAAAAGCCTCCACTGTCTCATCAGCACCATGTTACTAAATGCCATAAAAGCCCTGGTCCAAAGTAAGGAAGTACTGTAATGTTAGCAACTCTTGAGTGCTGTGCACACTTTTCCCACACAGGCCTTATACCTAAATTTATTCCTGAAACATTATAGACCCTTCACCCTTTCATACCAAAAAATACTTTCTCAACATGTTTTAAAAGGGTTCTTTACATTCGGGGGAGGGGGAGGGAAGGTGACTCCATACGTTACATATAAAAATTTATCACAATAAAGGTCCCAAATCCCATTTTATGTTTTGCACTATACAATGGTAATATTTAAACCATCCAATTCCAGACAATATTCCACACTAAAGCAGTAAACATTTTTTTAAATACTGCATAGGTTATCTCTCTCGTTCTCTGTTTTTTGAAGAAAGGTACTGCTACTGTGAGAGTTTACCAACTGATCATTTCCTATTTAATATCTGGTTAAATGACATTTCTTGTTGCATTTGTCTCCATCGAGAATATTCAAAGCAGTTTCCAAATATACAGCATTTAGAAGTGTCTGCCATGTTGGCTCTTAAAATGATACACTCATTTTTTTTCTCAATAAAAGAATATTTTTAATAACAAAATACATGTAAAATTAGAATTTTATAATTTCAAAAAAAGTAAGCTGCCTTTATTAACCAAAGTACTTGTTTGCAGTTTTTTTTTAATCTGTGAAAATATTTTAAAGCCCTTATAATAAAACTTAAATTTTATTTTTAAAAAATTAACTTAAAAATTCTTGCCATGTTGCTGGGCATACCACTGCTGTCTCTGCTTGCGATTTTCCAACTCCGTGAGAAGAGCCTGTCTGTAGGCTTCATACATTTTAACAATCTGTTCCAGTTCTTTCATGAAAAGCAACTTTAGCATTCCCTGGTATGTATCCAGGTCAGCCAGCTGGAAGAGTTCCCACTTCAGAATGTGGTCATATCTGTTTTAAAACACAATCAGACATATGTTCACAACATATTCATAAATATGTATTTATAACAATAAACTGTTCTATTTTTATAAATTTCAATTTTATTATAACTAAACGATAAATTTCAATTTAAAATAACTGAGTTTTTAACTGCTAGTTAAATACACTATTTTTTAGGGAGAGGAGAAAACTACTAATATTACTTCATTTCAATCTAAGTTTAAAAATACCCATTTCCATTCATCTTATGTATCAGTTATTCTAATATTAATACTAGATAATAATGAAGATTTCAAACCACTGTGGTTCTATAATTTCTGAAGAACATATTCCATGCTACTCATAAGTTCATCCAAAGTTAATTGTCAGGAAGGTAAGAATACTTTAGACCACATTGTTCCTGCAATGAATAATATAGAAAAATAGGCAAGATCATCTGTGTCATTAGTGTTGATAAAGCTTTTTGAGGCATACTGTTTACTACAGTAAACAAGGAACTAAACAGGTAGAGGAAAAGGAACCATCATTTGTGGGCTGAATAATCCTGAGGTTGAGTATACAATATTACAAACAAACAACAAAAAATACAGAAAAACTCAAGCAGAAAGGAAAGAATAAGCTGTTTTCAAAATGACAGAATAAACAGACTGTAGAAGACTGCACCATGTGGGGCCGGACTCACATAAGTTTTTATTTATATACAGTTCAGAAGGTGTTTAGTCCTTCTTCAATGCTAAGTAGATCACATACTGAGATGAAGTATACAACAAACTACTAAAGCAGTAATTTACACTTTGAATTGAAAGAGACCTGAAGACAGCGCTCTACTCCAATCTTCTCATTTTATAGATGAAACCTAAAGAGGCTATATACATATCTCTTGCAAAATTGTTTAGTGATTAAAAGATCAGAAAGGCAGAGAACTATATGGACTAAGGCACATCACAGTAATAGTTTTGAATGATAATACCTACTAAGACTAGAGAAAAAACTTGAACAAGTTTTTATAGAGCAAGGCATATACCTATATTAAAGTTATACTTCTCAAATCATATTGCACAACAGACATAATAGGAAGAACTTTAGTTGTAAATTCTAATAAATTTATTCTTAATAATCATTTATAACATTTCCTACCCATTTCCTACCCATTTCCTTTGTTTGGTAATTCATTTACCATCTTATTCCAAGGGGATCACGTAATATTTTTTAAAAAAGGGAAACAGTAAACAAATACAGAGCAGCCAGTATGAGCTACAGACTGTGCTTGGTATGTTGACATACATTTCTGAACAACCTGGTTATGTGTTCCAGGAATACCAAAAGCACAGCACAGTACACAAAAATCACAAGGTAAACGTATTTTGTTGGATCCCAAATTTACTAATTTACTTACTGAGCACTGCAAATTTACTAAAAGATATACTTGGCAGAAAGCTTTATATTCTCTTTAGTGGGAAACTCCAACTATTTGCCAACATATATTGGAGAAATACTACAAGAAATACTCAATGAGCCTCCATGAAGAAACAACTGCAAGGTATTTCCTAGAACCTCTGCCATTCATGTACCTTAAGATTTTATTTGTTTGAAACAAATTCATAACTCCTAACAAAAAACCTTAATCTTCCCAAGTCTGAATTCCATTGCTAAGGGGCATTTCAGCAATGTCTACTGATTCAAGATACATAAATTTATGCCAGGTGAACTGTAAGGACGTTAAAGCTCATTTATCATCTGGGACATTCTAGCAAGGAAAAGAAGGGAGAAGAATATGGTAATATTGATAAATATCAAACTTGTTTGTAACACATGAATATCATTCTGTATAAGCATTCAAGTTTTTTTAAAAAAGGAAAAAGAAAAAAGCTTCAGACAATTTTGACTTCCCAATCACAGCATTTAGCATCAAGAATAGAATTGTGTATAGAAGCAAGAAAATCAGAATATTTAGTGAAAATACTTTGGGAAGAAGAAAAAGTACTCTAAGGAAAACCACAGATGAGAAAAGTATGCAATGTGTCAATTTCCATTCCAAATCCTTGCCCCTGCTGTTTCTATATAGTGACTTCCCTTCTGCTTATGCCTGCCATTTACTTTTCTTAAGAAAAGTATGTAATTCCCATTCTTTTCTTAAGGAGCCAAATAATCTGCTTCAGTTTAACTTCTTAGCCACTACACTCTAAATATACAGGTAAATCATTCAGAAAATAGGCTGTTTACTCCAGTATCCTTTTCTCATAGCATCTCTCTTGCTATATTTTTCCTACAGCAGTATTCTATTCAAACAGTACTTATAAATAACCCATATAAGCAAACAACAATTGCTGTAATGCTACCAAAAAACCTTGTTCACACTCCAGTGGATGCTGCCTTCAGGAGCCAAAAGTACTGCTATTCCAGCCCTGGGTATTGTAATGTAGCCCAAGTTCCCTGTGCCTGTCTTATGTAACAGTATGCCCATTCTTCCTTTCCTCCTACACCCAGAAGTGAGTCAGCAGTGATACTGCAGGATCACAGACACAGGGATAAAATAGAGTCTGTGCCACAATGCTGTTGGGGACTGGTGTTGGGGAATGGGGCGGGCATGAGGAATAATGGAAAGTAAACATGTTCCTGATGGTCTTTTTCCCGTTAAAGATTAAATCTTTTAATTTTATCCTATAGTTCAGCTTGCTTACAGGTGCATGATACGTTACAGACTTTTGAGAGAAAACTTAGAAACATACCTTTACTAAAATTAACAAATAATTTAGAACATCTATTCTAAGTCAGTTCTGGAAGTATATGCAAAAATTATTTTGGTAAGTTACTGCTAGAGATAGAAATAAAGCATTTTAGAAAGCTAGATAATGTCAATTGTTTGTTAAACAAAAGGAAGAAAGAAGCTAATTTTTTGGATAAGTAATTGATTCTCCATTATCTAATTCATGGATAACAACTCACCTTCTGTTGATAGAACAGTATTAACCATTTCCAATCCTCTTTAGAGACAAAAATTTAGTATCAACTAAAAGGTAGACCTAGACCTCTTGTTTTAAGCAGTAAAGAAGTACTTGCTCTCTTTTCTCACTGGCCCATTCTGGGAAGAGTTCTGATCTATTTGAAAAAAACTTAAGTTGCTAGTTTCCTAAAGTTCTATAGTTAGTCACAGAGCCAGAGTTGAAAGGGACTGTAATCTTTAGGAGTCTGTTTCTTTTCATCAGAAGCAAAGAATTCCATTTAAGTACCATCTTTTTCCCCCAAGAAGGAAAGCTTTTTATGTTATTTCTAACAACAGCTATAGAGTAGAAATAACATAAAGAAGAAAGAATAACCCTACTCAATCTTATCAACTCCCAGAAATAACAAAGGTTAACAGTTAGGCACATATTCTTCCAGACTTAAGGAAATATAAATACATGCACATATTACATATGACTTAGGATCAGCATATGAACAAAGGCCACAGAGAGCAGTAGATCAAGTGGTATCAAGAGTGAAAGAAGAGAGGGAAAAAGGGAAGAAAAGTCCATCTGCTATCATTCCTCATCCTATTCCTACAGTATATGGATATTATCAGATAAAGAGGTTTCTGTAGGTTAGTTAAGACACCAAGCCATGCTTAATTTTATGGATGAATGTCTACGTAATTTCAAATAAACTAAAATCAAACTTCTGACAAGCACTGTTTATACTCTGTATAATAATATCTATAATTAAAACCTTTTTAAAAATTACACTGACAAGGCTTAAATTTGACTTAGGAAAAAAAAAACTGATGATTTTAGACTACAACCCTCATAATATCATCTTGTCTCTCTGCATCAGGCCACACAGATCAACAGCCATGAATTTATAGACTGAAAAGATCAGAGGGAATGTAAGGGAATGTTATGTTGGCCAAGAATTAACAAATAGTTCATAGTAAATGACCAGTGACTTTATAAGATTTAATTATTTTATTCGAAATTCATTGTACAATCATCTTAAACTTTCTAAAAACTCTTCTTTGGGCTATCTTGTGCTGATAGTTTTGGTTTTTGAAATACAAATGGAATATTAAGAGTAAGGCTGCAAAATGTCACCTTATATAATTGTTAACAGTACTGTACATGCAATTATTATGTGTAAAATACGTAGCAAAGTACCAGGAATTTAAATAGATACTCAGTAAGTGATAATTATTATTAAATAAGAAGTAGTAATGACAAAAGTTAAGAGTATGAACTTTGAAGTTAGAAAGGTTTGAAATCTACCACTTAATATTTGTGTGATCTTAGCAGAGTTTTTTTCAGCTGTAAAATAGGTTTTGGGAAGATTATATGAGATAACATATGTAAAAACTTAGCACAGTATGGTACAAGAAGCACTGGATTATCAATAACTATTTACTTTCAGACATCCCCTTTTCTGAAATCATAGCACTTTGTATATACCACTGTCACTGATCCTTACCACACTGGATTATCGATCTGAGTACCTACTTCTGTTTTCCCAGAAGAGAGACGCTCTTTGAGGCAAATATTTCATTTATTCATGACTATATTCCAAGAACAGTGCCTACTATGGCACCCAACAAATATCCTCAATGAGCCTAGCAAACTCATAGCCATCTTTAAAAACTAGTGCATGGAGTTTCCTTTTGGTGCAGCTTTCCTTGCTCACTCATAATAGTAAGAAACCATTGTTAAGGGCTTACTCAAGTCAGCCACTGTGCCATTTGATTTAAAATGCATGATCAGGGACTTCCCTGGTGGTCCAGTGGCTGGGACTCCATGCTCCCAATGCAGGGGGCCCGGGTTCAATCCCTGGTCAGGGAACTAGATCCCGCATGCATGCTGCAACTAGAGTCTGCATGCCACAACTAAGACCCAGTGCAGCTAAAAATAAATAAATATTTAAGAAAAAAAAGCATGATCACTTTTAAGCCTCACCACACCAAGTAAAGTAGACAAGATTATTATCCCCTGTATTTCAGTAGAGGAAAAACACTTAGAACTAAGTTCAATAACTTGCCCAAGGTCATTCGGTAAGTAGGTGATGGAGACAGAAATCACGCTTTCCTTCCAGACAGTTTCCTTCCTGAGTGATCTTAACCACTATTCTATACCTTTACCCACAATAATAACAGTAACCATTTACTAAGCTCTCTCAATGTGCAAGACACTGTGATACATATTTTAGATGCATTATTTTATTGAATACTCAATAACCTTAAGAGAAGGTACTATTACTATCTCCAATTTACAGAAAACAAAACTTAGTTAAGCACCCTTCCCAGGGTAACAAAGCTATCAGTGAACACAGATCACCTCCTCCCAGAACTTGAGCCACCACACATACTATTTCCTCAACACCTTGTGTCCCGCTTTGATTCACCTATGTACCTAGGACTTACCTGGTTCCTTCCTTTTATCACAGGTATTGCATCACTTATTTACAAGTTATTCTACCCCTATGAGAATGTAAGCTTTTTATTGCATCCCTGTAATAGCCTAGGTCTGCACACAATAGAAAGTGAAGATTCAATAAATATTTGTAAAACTTCTATTTCTAATCAATGACTTTTCAACTTTATAAGCTGTGATATCCCTTCTTTAAATAACAATGGGCTTTTAAATAATATTTTTTAAAAAATGGTGCTGTATGCTTTAAGCAGCCCAGAGACTCCATTCAGGCTTCTACTCACCACTCAACAAAAATTTGTGCTGTAAATTCACTTACTTCACAGGGGCTCGAGCATAAACCTGAAGCCAATCAGGAATTTCTGCAGTATGATAAGGATTTGCAGGTACCAGAAGGGACTGATTTCTTTCAGTTTGCTGTGGCTGGTATGTGACAGGAGGAGGTTGATCATACCGAGGTACACTAAGAAGAAACAATCAATGTTCATTAGGATAAAGGCCCTAAATAAAACATGAAATACAAGAATAATATTTAAGTGTTTTTCAATGTGCCTCTTGCCCAAACTTCTACCACCTAAAAAACATAAGGATCTGGCTTTTTTTTAAACCATACTATAGGGGAAGTAAAATGCACCTTCTCTTGGAAACTTGTATGTCACTAGTGATGGATATAAAACTAAGCTAAATCTTTACATATTTTTAAGAGATTTCATCTGGCTGATATTTATTCTTTTCAAGGGCAACTTTAAAGAAGTTTATTAAAAAAGTCAGAGCTAAGTTATAATCTTTATAGAGGCTTAAAACTAGAATCAAATTTTAGTAATAACTAGTAATTAGCTATAAATTTATACTGGAAAAGTTGATAATTTTTCTCAAAATAAGAATGGATATTTTCTTTCTCCTTTAGGCTGAAAAGGGGGTTTGGAACAGGTACTACAGTAGGAGTGAGTACTGTGCTTGAAATATCCACATAACTATACTATTTCCTTTCTACTTTTACCACCTTAAGAGAGCATATGGGAGTTAGGGTTGATTAGAACCTGTTTTTAGAACCTGTTTTAAGTCAGAGACTTAAAAAAAAAAAAAAAAGACCATGCTTTTAATTAGTTCTAACAGCCTATAAGTTGGGGGAGGGGGGAAGGAAAGAACAGCAAGGTGGGGTAAGGGCTCTTAATGGGAAGATGCTAAGGAAAGCACTGACCCACTTGAAGGTTAAAGACTGAATTCCAGGAGACCATAATGGCCTATTCCAGACTTGGAGATAAAACTGGAAGAGCCTGCCTCCAAACATAAAGGTTTATGTGTGTATCAGGAAAGATCATTCCAATACTAAACCAGGACTCAAGTAACTGTTGGATTAGACTGTAGTTAACAATTTAAAGATCAATGTGCAAATGGCACTGAATTTTATCTTCAACTCTTCTTTCATAAGTAGGTGCAAAGTGAAATATTCCTTGATAGCACAACTGGGAGGTGGGAAAGAACTGAGGCTTCGAAGTCAGATACACCCTGGGAGGTGTGCGGGTTAACCTCAGTTTGGCCAATTACAAGTTGCACGAATGTAAGCGAAACTGCTTCACTTCTCTAAACCTTAGCCTTTTATTTGTAAAACCAGAATAAATTCATACCAAAAATGACTCTTCTAAGGATTAAATGACCTAATATATGTCAAGAGTTCTGTATAAGGATTAGCATAATACAGACAACCAAATAGATGCTAATACTACCTATCTGAGCTTAAGGAAGGTGTTTATTCTCTCCTGCTTCAAGTCTACAGAGTTGCTAAGAGAAGCAAATTAACTAATTGTGAAAATGCTTTGTAAACTATAAAATTCTATAATAATATTCAATATAAAATTAATGATGATAAACAGAAAACTAGGCTCAATATACTCTCAAATCTGGTTATATGGACCAGAAAGCCTCTGAGATCCAGTGACAGCAAACTGTAACCACGTTTTGTTGGGGGTTTTTAGGGTTTTGTGAGGTTTTTTGCATTTCTATCATTTATTCATTCAACAAAACATCTACCTGTGTGTGTGTCTCTGTGTTTGGTGCCGGGGACACAGCAGGAATACGTGGAACTCATCCCTGCCCTTGGGTAAGGGTTGTGATCAGGTGGGAGGGAGGCTACAAATTACCCCTATGTCACAGGCCGGCAAATTGAAGCCAGGGAGAGCAGCAGCTTGCCTGAGATGGTAAGGAGAGCAGGCAAAGGGGCCAGAGCCCAACACAGGCAGAGAGGCTGACTTGGTTCTTTTGAAGGGATGACAACCTCACTTGCTCAATAAACACTGAGTGCCACTAAATGGAATCACTGGAAGAAAACTGTTTTTCAAACTTGAATTAAAAATCCAAATATGTAAAATGATTAAAACAGCACAATAATGACAAAGCTTAGTTTTCTGGGTGATAATATTAAAATGTAGGGACTTCACTGGTGTTGCAGTGGTTAAGTCCGCCTGCCAATGCAGGGGACATGGATTCGAGCCCTGGTCCGGGAAGATCCCACATGCCATGGAGCAACTAAGCCTGTGCGCCACAACTACTGAGCCCGCGTGCCTAAAGCCCGTGCTCCACAACAAGAGAAGCCACCACAATGAGAAGCCCGCACAGTGCAATGAAGAGTAGCCCCCGCTCACTGCAAATAGAGGAAGCCCACGCACAGCAACGAAGACCCAATGCAGCCAAAAATAAATAAATAAAATAATCTTCACTTTCTTGTGTGGCAACAGTTAAAAAACATAAAATATCTGTAAATTGAATAAAAT
Organism: Globicephala melas; assembly: GCF_963455315.2. NCBI lineage: Eukaryota > Metazoa > Chordata > Mammalia > Artiodactyla > Delphinidae > Globicephala > Globicephala melas. The sequence goes on from NC_083315.2 coordinate 127,938,873, forward strand.
CAGCAAAACATAATTCAAAATATATTCTGACACATTAGAAGGTAGATGTGTATTTTTTATAGAAATTTAAATGTAAAGAGGCAGATATTCTATTTATTTACTTTAATTTCTGGGTATCTTTAACAAAAGCATTCTGGCATATTAAAGCAGAATCTGATCATAAGAATATTGATCCTGTTTTTCAGGTTTGTTTAAAAGTTGTTTTTTAATTATTAAAGTCATTCATTACTAAATGTAAGTCCAGGGGAAAAAATCTCATAAGCTGTGAAAAATAAAGTTTTCAAATCAAACTTCAGGACATCTTTCTCTTTGATGAAAATATGAGTTCAAAATCTAACATTAGACAATTTCAAAACAAAGAGTTAAGATAAAGTTGATAGTCTACCTCGGAGCACAGGGATGCCTATATTGAGCCTTTTTATTTGTGTGATCTACATAATAGGTTCCAAATTCTGATGACTCAACTCGCTCCCATCCTGGAGGAAGTCCTTCTCGCTCAAGAGGATGGCTCCAATGAGTTGTATTTGTGTTGTGATCTATGTAATATTTCCTCCCTCTCATTGTCCAGTCCACAGACCAGCCAGGAGGAAGGGGTAAATCTTCAGAACCATGGTTAGTTAAATTTCCTAAAGATGTAGCAGCAACTCTCCCAATACCTGAGAAGAAAGAGAAAAAGAGAAGAAATAGGACAATTATTCATAGCCAAAAAATATGCCATATGAAAAACACTTACAAAATTAACTATCCCAATCGTACTCTTCCTGTTAAAAAAATCATGATTTTACTGTTGCAAATAAAATTTTTCATAAAACTAGCCAGTGTTACTATTATTTAATTACAAAAGAAGAGAGAAACTAGGCTCCCTCTTTGAAATCAGGCTTTTTTGGTTGATGCTTCCATCACCAGGCCATACAAATATTTAACTACTAACAAAGCTAATAAGTAAATATTATACGTATACTGCTAAAGAAAAAGTGAGGAACAGAAAAATTCACCTCATTCAAGATTTAAGATTTGACATTTCATCTAAAACAGCAAAAATGAACTTATAAAACTATTCCCAGTTTGTAATTTCTTAAAAATAACCTGGCTGTACCATAAAACTATTAAGTAAGTTTACCAAGATAACACAGTATAAGGTCAACATACAAAAATCAATTTAATATCTCTATACTAACAACAATTAAAAATAAGTTATACCACTTAGCTCCCAAAAATTAAATATTTACACATCAATCTAACAAAAAAATTGTGAGATCTGTATGCTGACAACTACAAAACAATGACGAAAGAAATGAAATGGGTGTGGTCAAGATGGTGGAGTAAGAAGACCCTGAGCTTGCTTCTTCCCTTGGGCGCACCAAAATTACAACTATTTACAGAGGAACTATTGATGAGAAAGACTAGAAACCAGCAGAAAAGATCTTCTACAACTAAAAATACAAAGAAGGAACCACAACAAGACTTACAGGAAAGGTGTATGGTCAAGAACCTTACCCCCACGTGGGCGACCCACAAACAGGAGGATAATTACAACTGTAGAGATTCTCCCCAAGAAGCAAGGGGGCCCAGGTCCCACACTGGGCTCCCCAACCCAGAGGTCCTACACCAGGAAGGACCTTGTCCAGGAAGACAAGCCCCCAGAACCTTTGTCTTTGTAGGCCAGCAGGGCTCACTTTCAGGAGAGCTGGAGGGCTGTGAGAAATAAAAACTCCACTCTTAAAGGGCACACACAAAACCTCACACACTCCGGGACCCAGGGCAGAAGCAATAATTTTAAAGAAGCTTGGGTCAGACCCACCTGCTAATCTTGGAGAGCCTCCCAGAGAGGCAGGAGGAAACTGGAGCTGACCCTGGGGACACAGACACTTGTGGCAGACATTTTGGGAGCTTCTTCTACCACCACAAAGACACTGGGTGCTGCCAAGCACTGTTTTGGAATTCTCCCTCTAACTTATTAGCACCAGAACCTGGCCTTGCCCACCAGCCTATGGGCACCAGTATTGGGACACAACAGGTCAAGCCAAGCAATTAGCCCAGCTGGGACACAGCCCCACTCACCAGCAGGCCATCTGCCTTAAAACCCCCTGTGACCGCAGCCACTCCAGGATATGCCCCTGTTCACCAGAGGGGCTAGGACCAAGACCCACACACCAGGGCACCAGCACTAGTCCTGGAATCCCCAGGACCCTGCAGCCAGATAACTCAGAACCTGGCTCCAACCACGAGTGGGCAGGCACTGGCTTCAGAACCCCCTGGGACCTGAACCCGCCCACCAGCAAGCTGACAAACAACTCTAGGACCCCCAGGGCCCTGTAGTCAGAGACCCCAGGACCTAGCTCCGCTCACCAGTGAGTTGGCACTAGTCCCAGAACCTGGTTTCACCAACTGGTCGGTGGGCACCAGCCCCTGGATCCCCTCAGCCCCGGCCCCATCTGCCAGCAGGCAGACATTAGCCCTAGAACCACCACAGCCCTGCAGCCTGGCGTGTCAGGACCCAACCCACCCACCAGCAGGATGGCACCAGCCCCAGGACCCCCTGGGCCCTGGCACCATCCACCAGCAGGCCAAAACCAGATCTCGGACACCTTAAGCCAATTTAGGCAGCCAACCTGGGATCTGGTCCCACCAACCAGTGGTCCAACACAAGCTCTGGGACTGCCAGGACCATGCCGACAGCTGTATAAGGAACCAGCCCCACCCACCTGCGGGCCAGTACCAGCTCCAGGACCCCACAGGGCCCTATAGCCAGGGACCCTGGGACATGGCTCTGCCCAACAGAAAACCAAGTATAAAGCTATTAGGAAGGTTGAAAGACAAAAGTAATAAAATCATCTATATCCACAATAAGAAGTTAAGGGATACACATACCAAAAAGAAGTAAAACATGACAAAACCGGTAAATGTCGGGGGGAGGGGTAAAAATGCAGGGTTGTTAAAAGGCATTTGAACTTAAGAGATCACCAACTTAACCACATATATATACACACACATATATATGGCTATATATAAACCTCATGGTAACCACAAACCAAAAATCTATAATAAATACACAAAAAAGAAAAAGAACCCAAATATAACACTAAAAATAGTCATCAAATGACATAAGAGAACAAAAGGAACTACAAACAACCCCCCAAACAATTAAGAAATGTCAATAAGTACATATCTATAAATGTAAATGGACTAAACACTCCAACCAAAAGACATAGAGGGGTTTGATCACAGGACTTCCACAGGACTGGGGGAAACAGAAGCTCTACTCTTGGAGAGTACACAAAAAGTCTCGTGCTCACCAGGACCCAGGGGAAAAGAGCAGTGACCCCATATGAGACAGGGCCAGACCTACCTGCCTAGTACTGGAGGATCTCCTGCGGAGGTGGCGGGTGGCTGTGGCTCATGGCAGGGACAAAGACACTGGCAGCAGCAGATCCAGGGAGTATGCATTGGTGTGAGCCCTCCTGGAGGTTGCCATTAGCCCTACCCTACAGCCTGTAGGCTCCAGTGCTGGGGTTACCTCAGGCCAAACATCCAACAGGGCAGGAACACAGCCCCACCCATTAGCAGACAAGTGGCTGAAAAGTCTCCCTGAGCACACACAGCCCTTCCCACCAGAGGGACAAGACCCAGCTCCACCCACCACTGGGCAGGAACCAGCCCCTCCCACCAGGAAGCCTGCACAAGCCTCTTAGACAGCCTCATCCATGAGAGGGCAGACAGCAGAAGCAAGAACTACCATCCTGCAGCCTGTGGAAAGGAAACAGCAATCACAGGAAGTTAGACAAAAGGAGATGGCAGAGGATTAGGTCCCAGATGATGGAACAAGATGAAACCCGCAGAAGAACTAAGTGAAATGGTGATAGCCAACCTACGGGAAAAAGAATTCAGAATGATAGTGAAGATGATCCAAGATCTTGGAAAAAGAATGGAGGCAAGGATTGAGAAGATGCAGGAAATGTTTACTAAAGACCTAGAAAAACTGAAGAACAGACAAACAGACATGAACAATATATAACTGAAAGGAAAAAAAAACACTAGAAGGAACCAATAGAAGAATAACTGAGGCAGAAGAATGGATAAGTGACCTGGAAGACAGAATGGTGGAAATCACTGCCACAGAACAGAATAAAGAAAACAAAAATGAAAAGAAGACAGTCTAAGAGACCTCTGAGACAACATTAAATACACCAACTTTCACATTATAGGGGTCCTAGAAGGAGAAGAGAAGAGAAAGGACCTGAGAAAATATTTGAAGAGATCATAGATGAAAACTTCCCTAACACGGGAAAGGAAACAGTCACCGAAGTCCAGGAAGTACAGAGGGTCCCAGGCAGTAAAAACCCAAGAAGGAACACACGGAGTCACACAGTAATCAAACTGACAAAAATTAAAGAGAAAAAATATTAAAACAAGAGAAAAGTGACAAAAAAACATACAAGGGAACTCCAATAATGTTATCAGCTGATTCCTCAGCAGAAACTTTGCAGGCCAAAATGAAGTGGCATGATACATTAAAAGTGATGAAAGAGAAGAAACTACAACCAAGAATACTCTACCCAGGAAGGCTCTCATTCAAATTTGATGGAGAAATGAAAAGCTTTACAGACAGACAAAAGCTAAGAGAATTCAGCACCACCAGACCAGCTTTGCAACAAATGCTAAAAGAACTTCTCTAAGCAGAAAAGACCACAACTAGAAACAAGAAAATTACGAATGGAAAAGCTCACGGGTAAAGGCAAACATACAGTAAAGCTAGAAAATCATTCACATACAAGTATATCAAAACCAGCAATTGTAAGAAAAGGAGAACACAAATGCAGGGTATTAGAAATGCATTTGACATTAAAAGACCAGCAACTTAAAACAATCTTGTTTATATATAGACTGCTATATCAAACCTCATAGTAACCACAAACCGAAAATCTACAATAGATACACACACAAAAAAGAAAAAGGAATCCAAACACAACACTAAAGTTAGTCATCAAATCACAAGAGAAGAGAACAAAAGAGGAAGGGAAGGAAGTTTATAGCAATACAAGACTACCTCAAGAAACAAGAAAAATCTCACATAAACAATCTAACCTTATGCCTAAAGGAACTAGAAAAAAAGAACAAAACCCAAAGTTACTAACAGGAAAGAAATCATAAAGGACAGAGAAGAAATAAATGAAATAGAGACTAAAAAGGCAATAGGAAATGGGCTTCCCTGGTGGCGCAGTGGTTGAGAGGCCGCCTGCCGATGCAGGGGACACGGGTTCCTACACCGGTCCAGGAGGATCCCACATGCCGCGGAGCAGCTGGGCCCGTGAGCCATGGCTGCTGAGACTGTGTGTCCAGAGCCTGCGCTCCGCAACGGGAGAGGCCACAGCAGTGAGAGGCCCGCGTATCGCAAAAAAAAAGCCATAGGAAAGATCAATGAAACTAAGAGCTGGTTCTTTGAAAAGGTAAGAAAAATTGATAAATCTTTAGCCAGATTCATCAAGAAAAAAAGAGAGAGGGCTAACGTCAATAAAATCAGGAAAAAAAGGGAAAAGTTACATCAAATATCATAGAAATACAAAGGATCGTAAAAGATTAATATGGATAATTACACATCAATAAAATGGACAGCCTAGAAGAAATGTACAAATTCCTAGAAATGCACGATCTCCCAAGATGGAACCAGGAAGAAATATTTAATAGAAGATACAAACAGACCAATTACTAGTAATGAAACTGAATCACTGATAAAAAATACTCCCAAAAAACAAAAGACCAGGACCAGACAGTTGCACAAGAGAACTCTACCAAACATTTACAGAAGAGTTAACACCTATCCTTCTCAAACTATTCCAAAAATTGAACAGGAAGGAAGGATCATGAAATCATTCTACAATACCAGCATCACCCTGATACCAAAACCAAAGACACCACAAAAAAATTACAAGCCAATATCACTAATAAACATAGATGCAAAAATCCTCAACAAAATATGAAAATCAAATTCAACAATACATTAAAAGGCTCATACATCATGACCAGGTGAGATTTATCCCAGGGATGCAAGAATGTTCAATATCTGCAAATTAATCAACGTGACACACCACGTTAACAAGTTGAAGAATATAAACTATATCATCATCTCAACAGATGCAGAAAGAACTATTGACAAAACTCCACAACAATTTATGATAAAAACTCAGCAAAGTGGGTATAGAGAGAACATGTCTCAACACAATAAAAGCCACTTATGACAAACCCATGGCCAACATAATACTCAACAGTGAAGAGCTGAAAGCCTTTCCACTAAATTCAGGAACAAGACAAGGATGCCCACTCTCCCTGCTTCTACTTAATACAATATTGGAAGCCCTAGCCACAGCAATCAGACAAGAAAAAGAAATAAAAGGTATCCAAATTGGAAGGGTAAAGGTAAAACTGTCACTATTCACAGATAGGATATTCTATATGGAGAACCCTAAAATCTCTGCACAGAAACTATTAGAACAAATAAAGGATCTCAGCAAGGCAGCAGGATACAAGATTAATATATAGAAATCTGTTGCGTTTCTATACACTAATAAGGAAATATCAGAAAGAGAAAGTAAAGATAAAAACAATTCCATTTAAAACCTCACCCCAAAAAAACAAACACAAAAACAAAAAAACCTAGGAATAAACTTAACCAAGGAGGTGAAAGACCTATATGCTGAAAACTACAAAACACTGATAAAGGAAACTGAAGAGGATTTGAAGAAATGGAAAGATATTCCATGCTCTTAAACTGGAAGAATATTGTTAAAATGGCCATACTACCAAAGCAGTCTGTAGATTTAATGCAACCCCTATCAAAACACCCATGACATTTTTCACAGAATGAGAACAAATAATTTTAAAATTTATATGGAACCACAAAAGACCCAGAGTTGCCAAAGCAATATTGAGAAAAAGAACAAAGCTGGAGGTATCAGTCTCCCAGCCTTCAGACTATACTTCAAAGCTACAGTAATCAAAACAGCATGGTACAGGTGCAAAAAGACACACATAGATCAACGGAATGGAATAGAAAGCCCAGAAATAAACTTACTCACCTACAGTCAATTATTCTATGACAAAGGAGGTAAGGATATACAATGGAGAAAAGACAGTCTCTTTCAACAAGCAGCACTGGGAAAGCTGGACAACTACATGTAAAACAATGAAATTAAAACATTCCTTCACACCATACAGAAAAATAAACTCAAAATGGTTTAAAGACCTAAATTTAAGACGTAACACCATAAAACTCCTAGAAGATGACATAGGCAAAACATTCTTTGACATAAATCGTAGCAATATTTTCTTAGATCAGTCCCCAAGGCAAAAAAAAAAGCAAAAACAAATAAATGGGACCGAATCAAACTTACAAGCTTTTGCACAGCAAAGGAAACCATAAACAAAATGAAAAGACAACCAATGGAATGGGAGAAAATATTTGCAAACAATGCAACCAACAAGGGGTTAATATCCAAAATATACAAACAGCTTACATAACTCAATGTTAAAAAAACAAATAACCCAATCAAAAAGTGAGCAGAAGACCTAAGTAGACATTTCTCCAAAGAAGACATACAGATGGCACATGAAAAGATGCTCAATGTTGCTAATTATTAGAGAAATGCAAATCAAAACTACAATGAGGCATCACCTCACACTGATAAGAATGGCCATCATTAAAGAGTCCACAAGTAATAAATGCCAGAGAGGGTGTGGAGAAGAGGGAACCCTCCTACACTGTTGGTAAGCATGTAAATTGGTGCAGCCACTATGGAAAACAGTATGAAGATTCCTTAAAAAACTAAAAATAAAGTTGCATATGATCCAGCAATTCCACTCCTGGGCATATATCTGGAAAAGAGGAAAACTCTAACTCGAAAAGATACATGCACTCCAATGTTCATAGCAGCGCTATTTACAATAGTTGACATGGAATCAACTCAAGTGCCCATCAACAGATTGGCTTAAGAAGATATGGTGTATATATGTGTGTATACATATATATATGTATACACACACATATATACACACACACATACACAATGGAATATTACTCAGCTCTAAAAAAGAATGAAATATTACCATTTGCAGCAACATATGGATAGAGAATATTATGCTTAGTGAAATAAGTCAGACAAAGACAAATACTATATGATATCATTTATTTGTAGAATCTAAAAAATAATACAAATGAATCTATACACAAAACAGAAACAGACTCACAGACATAGAAAACAAACTTACGGTTACCAAAAGGGGAAGGGAGGGACAAATCAAGAGTATGGGATTAACGGTTACAAATTATTACATATAAAATAGATAAGCAACAAGGATTTACTGTATAGCACAGGGAATTATACCCAGTATCTTATAATAACCTATAGTGGAATACAATCTGCAAAAAATGAATTACTATGCTGTACACCTGAAACTAACACAATACTGTAAACCAACTAGACTTCAAAAAAAAATTAGAGAGGTATAATCCCTAAATCTAATATACATACAAAAACTGCCAAAAGCAGCTGGGCTAGAAGAAGAACAGTAAAGAAAGAAGTGGAAATAAGAACACAGCACTGCGCAAAACCAAGCAGCCCAAAACACTACCCTGGTAATTTTTCCTTTTCCCTACACAACCCCTTACACCCCTCGCAACCACAGGAGCCAATTTCAAATAACTGGCAGAGAAAAACCCTAATTATTCAATAATGTATAATTAGGACAGCACAACATCAATTCTATAAGAAAAATTAAAGGGGCAAAAAGGTACAAAGTTGATTAAAAAAGAACATTCAAAAAAATGTTGCCCCATGGACTTCCCTGGTGGTGCAATTGTTAAGAATCCGCCTGCTGATGCAGGGGACATGGGTTCGTGCCCCGGTCCGGGAAGATCCCACATGCTGCAGAGCGGCTGGGCCCGTGAGCCATGGCCGCTGAGCCTGCGCGTCCGGAGCCTGTGCTCCGCAACGAGAGAGGCCACAACAGTGAGAGGCCCGCGTACCGCAAAAAAAAAAAATAAATAAAGAAAAAAGACAAGACTAAGAAATTGTAATACACCAAAGAACAATAAGGAAATATGACAACTAAATGTAATGTGGTACTCTGCACTGGATCCTGTAACAGAAAATGAGTATTAAGGAAAAAGCTGGTGAAATCCAAATAAAGCTTGGTATTTAATTTTTTTTAAATCCTCGAGTTCATAAAGACACTAAAAAAATAAACCTCATTGGTTACCTCTGGAGGTGGTTAGGGTATCAACTGACTATTCTGAAAAATAGTAAGTAAAGGAAAAGATCTACCATTTATCCTGTCTTATATGAATAGCAATATTGGATCTAGCCAATAATGATTAATGGCTTCCAAATCAATAGGTGAAAAGCTGATGGACAACATCATGATGATGAATTGGTATGACATCTGATCCCATAACCAAATTTAATATCACAAAAAGAGAAATCAGTCATTATGTGTGTCTGGAACTGATGCAATAGAATGTACACAATGCCACCTATGAAGTACTCTGGCAGAACGGAAAATGCAAGAAAGAAAACAAAATCACTCTTGCTCAGTACCTTTTGGGAAGAAAGGCATACATTTCTAAAACATATGGTGACTATAAAACAAAACAAAGCTATCAAGTCTTTTGGTGAAACTGACTTTGGCTTCTGTCACCTGCAACTGAACGTTTATTTAGTAAGTGTAGCTTAAGCAACTTCAGTACTTAAAGAGAAAATATTTAAAGAGAAAAGAAATAAGCCAATGTACTAAAGACAAACACATAGCAAATAACTAAAACCATGCTGTTCAAGCATGCAGTGGCTTTATACTTTCTCATACTTCCATCACTAAAAATGTTGTAGTACTAGCCACAACCAAGGATAGCAATTTTTTAAAAGAATTATAATCAATTCAATGTATTCATATTGAGTTATTGATAAGACCCATAACATTCGGGCCCAACAGAGGTCCCCCTGGAAACACACAGATTTCTAAAAGTAGCGTTAAAAACAAAAAACTATTATAGTAATTTAAAACTGTACAGGCTTAGAGAGTTTGTGACAATTTCATTCATCTGCTTAGCAAATCCAAATTTCCATATACTGAACTTGCCTAAATCTTGAAACACATGTACTGTTACATGTAAACAATAGTAGGTACCAAACAGCAGATTTTAAACCATGATAAACTTGAAATTCACGTTTAGAGGAAACACAAAGACCTCTCTGGAAAACCTCTGTGTCCAGGAACTAAACCTTCCAAGTTATTGATAAGGGAGCCATGAAGTCCACAAAGTCCCAAATAGGCTCATCAGCTTTACCAATGCCATGTGAAACCATGATTCCTAACCTTTTTAGTTAGTTTCAACAACAGTTTATTTAGTTTCAATGACAAACCACCCCCCCACTTTCTGAAGCTGCCATGTGCACTAAATTTTTTTCAAACTATTATTTGGATAATTCTATAAAACTAGTGAGAGATGAATGTACTGTACAAAAAGACTGGAAACCACCAATCTAAAACATAAAATATTATCAGTAATAAAATAAGTCTAGCAGACTTAAAAAAAAAAAAGCTATATCAAGCTCTAACACACCAGACCTCCACTCTTAAGTTCAGTTAGAAAGCTGAAACTTCAATAACCAAACATGCCAAATCTGGAAAAAGCATACAAGAGCATATGATACCTTACAAAAAACATGAGCACTAACAATTATGAATGTCTACTCTGTCCCTGGCCCTTTCCATATGTACTATTTCATACTCAATCAGCGCTATGAGGTAGTGGTATCATTACCAATTTACAGATGAGGAAACAAAGGTTCAAGTAAGTTATTTTACCAAAGGCCACACAGATGATATAAGGTCAAATGACAAATTTATTACCAACCACGTAATCTTACCCCAAAAGATCAACTGTAATTCTTCAAAGAAAATATGACTGCCACTAATAAAAGAAAATGCAATCTATAATTCTGAACTTGTTTCTGAGCTACAAGGGAAAAAATAGTTTTCCATAATTTCAATTATTAGTCCCAGAAAAGAATGAGTGGCATTCATAATCTTCAAAATAACTTCCATTTGCAGGAATTAATGGCACAAGCACCTTCCACTTACATAAAATAAACTAGAACATTAATAAGCTACATACATGATTTCCCAAAGACACAGATAAAGTATTACTTTGTCTCTCCACCAAGCTTTCACTAGATATGCCTCCAAAGAACTTACTGTCATACAAAAGTGGCAGATACCTACAAGATCTGTCCTTAGAGACAAGCTCAAAAATTCTAGTTTCCTAATGTTGAAGTGGCTACAGAGAATAAAATAGAATATGGAACTCTAATGAAGGTTACAACCTCCAGGGTAATACTAAACATTACAGCCCATGTTATAATCAAGATGCGATAAAAAGATATAAGGATTAAACTAAACCAACTGCTTTTTTTCCTCCTCTCCAAAATAACTACAAATAAAGTTGTGCTCCTAAGGATTATTAACATTTCCTCAAAAGAAGATTCTGGTTAACTAATACTTATGCATTTCCTGGAGCAAACACAACTCCAGTAATTTTTTTTTTTTTTTTTTGGTAAGGCCTGGAACTTTTTAATTTGATCTTTATTACTTGATTTCTTTAGCTGTCTTTAAAAATAAAAGTTAAAAGTTTGTTACTTACAATTGCATAGAACTAAATTATTTAGGAGCAGAACAAAGGAATTCAATCTGCCTTTAGTATTCCAACTAAAGACTTCCTGTTAACAGCAGAATTCCTTCCTCTGGCACATACAGTAACTGCCTGTAGGCCAAAATGTTAAAGGTCAAATTTCACAGCTAAATGTAGAACGTGCTAGGCCGTAAAACCCGTTAAGATATTATACAACTTGTTTTTTGTACTTCTGCTAAATACAGTAAGATGAAATTAACCCCTGAGATAAGGCGTTTCCTAAAAGTCTAAGTAATAACTAATTGGCAGGAATTACTACCGTCAAGTCATTACAAAACTATTTTCTTTCATACCTTTTTTATGATTACATTAGTAACAAATCGAAATTTAAACCTTGTGAAAATAAATCTGTCTACAGCACATCCTTACTCTCCCACAAACTTACTTTCTCCTTTCCATTCATTCAAATTCCCTGAACTCTCTCCAGCATAAATCTGGAAAATATAAGAAGTTTCAAGTCTTTTCAAGATGAATTCAAGAAACTTCCAGCTATTGTCTCATATTCAGATTGTTTTTCTTCTGGAAAAGATAGCTGTTAGGCTTTTCTGTTTGGTTAATAATTGGTTGTTAATCCTTCCCTGCCACTTAGGAGATCCCTGCAAAGAAGTTCCGCTTTTTTCTGAAAGGTAAAACATTAATCTTATTGCCCTGATATAAATTAATGTTAAGTGAAATTTCTCAAGCATGTATCACTGTCGTAATAAGTGCAAATCTTTTTTTAAATGACATTCTTTAATTTGAAAAAGTATCCAATTAACTTGTATTTTATTTATTTCTAAAATATGACTGGGGAAAGCTGTTTTAAAGTCTGTCATTAAAATTACAAAAACTATATCAAATTGCATAAAAAGGGTTCTAAGAGAGGATCCGTAGAAATTTAGTTTTTACAGTATTTCCTCAAAGATATTTTGCGAATCAGAATTTTAAAATAAGATTTTTAACCTGGTATCATTAATTCTTCATACTTCAGGCATAAAAGTGTCATGAGCTATCAGTGATGGCTGCAACATAAATATACATGGGAAACGTAAGTACGAAGAACAGCAATCTGTATTAATGAAAAAGATTGTTATAAGCTATTATTCCCGCTACCCCTTGGCTACCAAAAATGTCTTAAGACTCCAGACTTGAAATCTGTGGATCCATTCACTTATTCAACCATTTATTTTTAGAGCACCTCTTATACAATCAGGTGCTTTGCTAATCCTATCTGACTCTTCTCTTTCCCTCATCCCTCAATACCCATTATTGGCCAAGGCCCATCAATGCAGATGCGTCTCACTTCGCCCCTTTCCAAATGTCCCCAGCCTAGGTCAAATCCTCATTAACATTTAAAATATTAACCATAAGACATGCACCAAATGGAAATCTATGGAGCTTTGAAACTACATATAAATAGTGTTTAACATTCAGAAACTCATTAAAGTAAAAAAGCAAGGATATGAAACTGTACAGAGTATAATCACGACAATGTTAAAAAGAAATGTCATGGAAAAAGATGAAGGAAATAACTAAATACAAAGAATCTCTGGCATAATGAGTGCTTTACCTTTACTTTTCTGCATTTTGCAAATTTCCTATAATAAGCAGGTATTACTCTAAAAAATATATAAAAATGAACTTTATTTTTAAAACATACTATTTTGATTGGATAACAAATCACTTCTGAGGTTTAAAACTACACGATAGGGCTTCCCTGGTGGCGCAGTGGTTGCGAGTCTGCCTGCCGATGCAGGGGACACGGGTTCGTGCCCCAGTCCGGGAAGATCCCACATGCCGCGAAGCGGCTGGGCCCGTGAGCCGTGGCCGCTAAGCCTGCGCGTCCGGAGCCTGTGCTCCGCAATGGGAGAGGCCACAGCAATGAGAGGCCCGTGTACCGCAACAACAACAACAAAAAAAACGACACGATATCAGAACTAGCCAAAAGAAACACTGAAGTATGCAACTGTCTAATCCTTTAACCTAGAATTTAAAAACAAAAAAGGCTCTCACCTATTTTCATTACAGTATTTCTATATGCCTAGAAAACCCCTCCTCTTCAATATCCCAGTGAGACTTGAATGTCAGCTTTCACAAAATAAGCTGCTCTTGCCAACTGTTCCATACTATTTTCAAAACTTCAGTGATTTACTTTCTCCCCAAACCATAATTAAGTCTCATTTTTCCTCCAAAAGCATCATAGATTTGCACTACCACTGGTACCTGAGGTTCTCTTTTCTCTAGCAACCTATCCTGAGTACAGCTAGTAAACTAATCTTGAACACTGCTTTCATAAAATGAAAATCTTGTCCTTTTGAAATCTGCAATGGCTTCTGCTTGACTCGAGTTTAAATCCTACAGCCTGTTGTTGCATCACTAATCTCCACTCCATCTTACAACTTATTTCTTCAAATTAGACAGAATTACACAGTTACTTGGATTTACATGTCTGCTGTTTTCACTGATTATTTCACCTAAAATGTCCTTCCTATATCCCGTGTCAATCTACAGTCCAAGCGCAAATAAAAATAGTTCAGGTCCCACCTCTTCCATGGACCATTCTCTAAGTATTCTAGCCTACCCTGATCTCTCTCTCTTCTGGCTCCCTATCGCACTCAATCAGTACCACATAGTATAACAACTGTCTATCATCATTTTTCATATATTGGTTTTGTTCTCCCAAATAAGGTACCAGAAGTCAGATACCAAAAGGGAAAATGATAGACACATAAATGATTAATACTAAGTGAATGAAATGTTTTCTACACTCAAAACGCTCATACACCAAACTGTTTTTAAGTCACTTTATTTGAAGTTTCATGGGCTAAAAAAGTAAATGTCTCATGTATTTTTTATTTTTATCCTGCCAAAATTTAAAGCCTACAACTTACTAGGAAAAAAAACAATCAGATTAAAAAGTTTAATTTTCAGCTTGCTTCAGTTTACCTAGTGTAATCTAGTACTTTAGGAATAAAGTAAAACTGTGCATTTCTCCTATCTCTTCTGCTCCCTGTCAGGAAAATTATCCCAAAGTCAGGAAATATAGAGAGCAGATTTTTGAAAATTATATGGCAAATATTTGTGCTCATTGCAAAAAGCACAACAACAAAAAGACACACTTAACACACAATTAATCATTTGACAATAAGTCTTTTTAAACTAGGGAAATAATTCTTTAACTACAAAAACAGTTCTGTTAAAAAAGAAACAGTGCAAGTGTTAGCTAAGTAATGATGCAGTTGCCCGAGGTATCATCTACCATGCACAATTCTTATTTGCCTTTCCTTTCCCAGGTTTAAGTCCAGTTTCTCTGAATCCCTAACCGTCCCATTCTACTAAATCTAAACATAGATTCAATCCAACTACAGACATTAAAATCTCTCTAAGTTTTCAAGGTTCATACTGTTAACAGTCTAGATAGAATTCAGATACGTATCAAGTTTTTACAAAATAATTAGGTGAGTTAATGGACACAAAATTCTTTCCCTCCACGTAGGTTAATAATTATTTGCAAGCAGGCTTAGCAAGACTGGCAAAATGGAGTAGTAGTTCTCTAGGAGTATCTGTTAGCTTCCCAAGAAAATCTAGAAACAGAACATCTTTTTAATGAAGTGTTAATAAACCTAAATACAAACTAATTTTAAGTTACCTGAAGCATGCCTCCCCTGATTCTGTGGCATTCTTTGGAAGAGATCATGGTTGTATTCATAATATCTATAGTCTTCGTGTGCTCGATCTCCAAGTGGGCGCCTCCTCTGACCATCAAAATAATTATCTGAATAATAATATCGGGAACCAGAGTCTCCATTTTCAACAGCAAAATTAACTTCTGTTAAAAATGACTGAGAAGAGCCATATTCCCTAGGGACATCTGCTAGACTCCTGGCAAGGTAAGAAGGTGCAGATAATCTGTTGCTTTCTCTTCTCATTATTTCATGAGGTGTTCTTTGAATTGGAGTTCTAAGGAAACTATGGTTTCTTGAAACTATTCCATCTCCAGAAGCTGCAAAGGCATTAGAGCTTGAATCTGGAAGACAGATATCAGTTCGTCTTGGAATTGTTGGACCATGCCGGATAAATGAAGGCATAAGATCTATAACAGAACAAAGAGTAAAATGACCAGTAAGTAATACACTTTTCAAAAGTTGTTCATTTATATCTATCACCCCAAAATGAAAAATTTCAATGGACTTAAGAAAACACAATTTAAAATTTGGACTTAAGAAAACACAATTTAAAATTTTAGGAAAGTATTTGTGTTTGTTTGTTTATTTATTTATGGCTGCGTTGGGTCTTCATTGCTGCGTGCAGGCTTTCCCTAGTTGCGGCAAGCGGGGGCTACTCTTGGTTGCGGTGTGCGGGCTTCTCATTGCAGTGGCTTCTCACTGCAGAACACGGGCTCTAGGCACATGGGCTTCAATAGTTGTGGCACGCGGGCTCTAGAGCGCAGGCTC
This sequence comes from Globicephala melas, assembly GCF_963455315.2. NCBI lineage: Eukaryota > Metazoa > Chordata > Mammalia > Artiodactyla > Delphinidae > Globicephala > Globicephala melas. Next base: position 127,955,046 of record NC_083315.2, read on the forward strand.
AGTAGTTGTGGCGCACAGGCTTAGTTGCTCTGAGGCACGTGGGATCTTCCCGGACCAGGGCTCGAACCCGCGTCCCCTGCATTGGCAGGCGGATTCTTAACCACTGCGCCACCAGGGAAGTCCCTGGGTATTTAAAAATTGAGGCTGGTTGATGTCTTCCCACTCAAATGATTTATGATTTGTATAAACATGTCATATGTAAGCTCTGCCAGAATCGGACGTATTCTGCATACTACCATACGTGATATGATTAAACGTCAATAAGCTTAACTATGAAATACACATTAATGAAACACTCATGAATAAACATGTAAACGATCTAACAAATGGATACAGAGTTAACCAGCATAACTTAACATTTCAGTTTGTTTTGCTGATTTTACTTCATTTTCAAAATTCCCCAAGCCCTTCTTCAAGCAAACACGATTTAAAAAATAAAACAGAACATAATGCTATTCCCAAACACGTAAAGGTGAATTCCTCTAAAAAGATTTTAATATTATTAACCTGGCCTTCCTACTCTTGGAATTATGTAGCAGTACAGTAATCAAAACATGGAAAAACTAAAAATTTAACTATGAAAATTAAAAAATAAAAAAGATCTCATTTCTGGGACTACCCTGGTGGTCCAGTGGTTAAGACTCCGCCTTCCAATGCAGAGGGCGCAGGTTCCATCCCTGGTCCGGGAACTAAGATCCCATATGCCACAGGGTGCGGCCAAAAATCTTAAAAAAAAAAAAAAAAAAAAAAAAAAGAATCTCATTTCGAAGAGACACACAAATGTTGAACCAGTTCAAAAAAACACCAAGTCTAAAACTATGGCTCCTTTAAGAACAATTATAACTCAAAACAGAAGATAAGAGAAGAACAATGGCTTTAAGGATACAGTACTTTTTTTTTTTTTTTTTTAATTTTTGGCTGAGTTGGGTCTTCGTTGCAGTGCACGGGCTTCTCATCTTGGTGGCTTCTCTTGTTGTGGAGCACAAGCTCTAGGCACACAGGCTTCAGTAGCTGGGGCACATGGACTCAGTAGTTGTGGCTCCTGGGCTCTAGAGCACAGGTTCAGTAGTTGTGGCACACGGGCTTAGTTCCTCCGCGGCATGTGGGATCTTCCCGGACCAGGGCTCGAACCCATGTCCCTTGCATTGGTAGGCGGATTCTTAACCACTGTGCCACCAGGGAAGCCCAGGATACAGTACTTTTGAACACAGAACTTAAATAGCTTAGGTATTCCTGGTTAGAAAGCAAATACCTTTATAGCAAGAAGAAAACTGGATTTGGAGACTGTTTTATTAGTTCATTAACAGTATCAAAGAGCACTCATATTAATATGCAACAGAAGCTAACTAAGCTAACTAGACAAAAATAAGTATCAAAATAAACAAGGCTCAACATTTGATGAAACTAAAAAAGTACTATATCAAAAGTTATTTGCTTAAAGGTGTGGCAAATGTATTTCATGATTTCAAGTAATGTTCAATAAACTTTATTTGCGCAGCAAACTGCAAGCTATTTTAGCCAAAATCCTAAGAGAATGTGCAACCGAAAATCAAAATATTAAAAAAGGCTTAAAAATCAAGTTTCAGGTTACTGATGTACCCATCTGATCTCTTCTGTTCTGTAAGAAAGCACTGCAAATACAAGGATAAATCTGTAAAGTTGATGATGTGGTTGTAATGGAAAAAACATGCTCTCCACACCTTTCCGTGTGATCTTGGGCAAATATTACTAGGAACCTCTATGAAAAGCTTTCCCAATTACAATATGAGGTAATGCTTAAGTCACAAAGTCACCAGCTTCCAAGAAGGAAACTTACACAAAGGACCCAGCAGTATGAGCACCAAAAAATTAGCTCCTTAGCTCACAAATGTTCTGAACACACAAGCAAGAATTAAAAATTCAAAAGACTCCGCCGGAAAATCAGAGTCAAATACTTAAATTGAAAATTAGAAAAGTGCCAGTGTTCAGCGGGAAGAAAAAGGCACTCTATTAAATTTTTTTTAAAAAACTTTTTCGTAATATACCCTGAAATATGATAGAATTTGAGTACTTTCTTTTTGGGGTCTCTAGGGTGCTTTATTTGAAGCAATTCTCACGACGAACACAGCCAAACATGTAATTTTGGCTCCTCCACCCTGAGATCTACTATTGATGAGGCTTTGGGTAGTGGCTACAATAGCGACGGTCAGCTTTCACCTCCTTACTTCGGCATCCAACAGCTGACGGGCTAAGGAATTCTACCCAAGCGTTCGCACGGCTTCCAGCACGGGTGAGTGACACCCTCAATGTTTACAAACACAAGGCAAATCTCGACGTAACGAGAAGAGAAAAACATGTGCCCCAGTGTAATCACTTTAATTCCTATAAAATCAGGGGATCAGCAATTTAAGTGTTTCCTAAAGAACCTCTTTCTTCCCGTAATCAAAACCAACGACACTGCCACAAGGGGACCGGAAAGTCTGTGGTTATTTGGGGGGAGGGGGGCGGAGGTGGACTAATCTAAGTTTCTTATTCTTTATCAGCTTTCAAACAACGAACACCACTCCAGGCATAATAAAATTAAAAAACAAAACAAAAACCAATATTCCACAGAGACCAAAAAGGAATGCGAAGCCGCGGGGAGCGGCGTCCGGCACCCCGCCCGGGTCCCCGCAGCCCGTGGCCGCCCCGGCCAGGTGTGGGCGCGGCGCCCGACACTCACTCCGCAGCAGAGGCGACGTCTCCTTCTTTACGTACTTCCCCTGCACCTCGGCCGGCTTGGACACTTCGTTTTTGGTTTTTTTTCGGGACAGCATCCTTGTCCACGAGGCCCCAGGCCACACCAAGCAGCCGCCCTAGGGCTCCGCGCCGGGCGCCGGGCGTCCCCGCCGCCACCTCCGCCGGCGCCGCCGCCTCCTTCCCTCCCGAGCCGCCGCCGCCGCCGCCGCCGCCTCTCCGCAGCCCGGGGTCGCCCACAGGGACTGCCGCATGTTCGGGGCGCTAAGCGCGCCGGCCACCACTCAATCTCTTGTCCGCTCCTTCCCGGAAGTCTGCCCGCTCCGCGATGCTGCCCGAGAACTCAGGGAAGAGAGGCCAGGGACGCCCGCGCAGGGCCATGGTCCGCTGCGGGCCGCCTAATAGCCGCTACGACTGCCGCCGCCGCCGCCGCCGCCTACGTCCCGTAAACTTTCCCGGCGGCCGCTGGGAATTCTGGGAAACTCGACGCAGCGCGAGCGCCGCCGCCCCTCCCCCACACCAGCTCCGGGGCGCGGCTCGGACTGCCGGATGGTTGCCGAGCTCCTAGCTAACGGGCTGGCCCCGCTGTCTGCAGGAGGGGTAGCGGCTGCCCTCACTACCCCTCGGCGAGAAGCAGGTCCCGCGGACACGAAGGACGAAACCCTCCCGCGGGAGGCCGTGGCACGCTCCTGCAAAGGAGCCTCTTCTACCCGCAGATTTTTCTCTCAGGACCTCGAGGGAGCCGGTGACGCCCCCAAGATGCGTTCCCGTCCCCGGCCACGAAAGAGGACGTCCCTCTTGGAGTTTTTTGGGCTGGTAAATTCAAGTCCGTGATAGCACAGAACGCCAGTAGAGTTGAAGGAACACCACCACGCTTAGGCTAGTGCCGCACCAAAAAAAAAATCTAGAGCCCTCTTTTTGTTGAAAACATTAGTCTGGCTAATACTAATTAAACAGTATGAATCTGTAGTCTCCCAAGTGCCGGGGAGTGTGCATCTTTCTGATAAAGGAAAAAACGGAGGAAGAGGCCAAAATGGGGTTTCTACGATCTTTGATGTAAGATAAATTTGATTATTAGCATAATTTATTTAATCACCACTGTCATTATTATACGAACTAACCACATATTTCCTCTTGGAGATGTCAATGGAAAAAAATCAATAAATAATCTACAATAGGCATAGAAAAGAGTTTTATTTGAGCCAAACTGGGAAGTATAAGCCCAGAAGACAGCTTCTCAGATAACTCTAAGGAAGTGCTGGGTGAAGCATAGTTTTCCCCGTAGGTTTGTGTCTAGTGGGAACAAAGAACATTCAACAAGTCAGGGATGCGTTCCTTCAAGGTTTCCAAAAAATGTATCAGTTTGGAATACAGCGAGTCAGTATGGCCTTAGCACCTGGGAAGGGAGTCTTATCATTGAAGCAGCAACAGCATTGGTGGCCCAGCAAGGGAGGCATTTAATTTTTATTTTTAACATGGACATTCTTTAGTTTTGGTAAGTGAGCTCTTTTCTTTAATAATTAAAGCAGATGTACAATGTGTGTTTGATAGGCCACAGGCTGTTTTAGCTAGCATAAAGTTAACTCGTGTAATCCAGAATGACTTCCTTATACCTCAATATGTGAACATTTCTTTCTTAAATATTCCAGTATTAGATTTTTTGAGAATTTTGAGCACTAAAGGTCAAGACCTGGGATTTTTTAATCAAAAATAGACCCTACTTTCTTCTGTATAACTTAGCAGAGGGGCAAAATGTACAGGATAACATTTAGAAAATAAGATGGGATCGACCCCCAAGTGACCAAATTGAGGCTTTGACAATGGAAAGTGCTTTCCCTGAGATAGGAAACATCCTACAAGAGATGTAAACAGTTAACAAAAGGCAAGGAATTTTCTACTTATACAAGGTTAGGAAGCTGTTCAAATTTTGTTTTGCCATGAACAAATAAGACATTTTGTCTAGTGCCTGTCTCCATCTTTGCATATTGTTATGGTCCCTTGGTACAAATCTCTCACAATTCATTCAATAACCAACAAATATTTATTGATCACTCACTCTGCTAGGCACTGTTCTAGGTGCTTGGGATATAGCAACAGGCAAAGAATCCCTACTCTCATGGGGAAGAGAGACAATAAAGAAGAAAAATAAATAAAATGTACTGTGCTACATAGTGATAAGTGCTGAGGTGAAAATTAAACAAGAAAAAGAGGGTTTGTGATTTTAGTGGGACTAGCTCATGAGAAGGAGCCTTTGGAGTTAAGTGACAAAGGAAATTGGCAATGCAGCTATCTGGAGGAAGAATATTCCAGGCAGAAAGAACAGCAAGTGCAAAGTCATTGCAAGTTACCATGTTCCTGGCTGTTTGAAGTGATGTAAGAAGGTCTGTGTAGCTGGAGCAGAGGAGTAGTGGGAAATGAAGTTAGAGAGGTAACAATGGCACCTAGGGCCTTGTAGGTAAGGAATTTCACTTTGAGCAGAGGAGTGACATGATCTAACTTAATGTATTTAAATAGGATGGTTTTGGATGCTGTGTTGAAAATAGACTGAATGGGAGCAAGGGTAAAAAAGTAGGGAGATCAGTCAAAAGCTATTGCTGGCTTGGACCAGGCTAACAGCAGTGGAGATGATGCGAAGTGGTCAGACTTTGGATATATTTTAACGACAGAGCCAACAGGATTTGCTAACAGATTGAATATGGAGTATGAGAGAGAGAGAAATCAAGGATCACTCTTGTGGGTATGTAAATCTTAACAATAGAACAGAAATATTATGTATAAAATAAATAAGCTACAAGGATATATTGTACAACACAAGGAATACAGCCAATATTTGATAATAACTATTAATGGAGTATAACCTTTAAAAATTGTGAATCACTATGTTGTGTACCTATAACATATAATATTGTATATCAACTGTATCTCAATTTTAAAAAAAAAGAATAGAATAGAATCTCAACAGAATAGCAGATTGTACTGTGAGAGGAACATCAGAAAAGCAGTTACTTGTTCCTGTTGTTCAGATAGGACCAGTACAAAAGTGTTGATCGTGTGGATGGAGAGGAGTGTTGAAACATAAATGGCGAGACAATGGGGTTTTGTTACAGATAGGGTATGGTGTCAGGAGATGAAGGGAGGGAAGGGGGAGCCAAAGAAGTGCCAGGTTTCTGCCTAGGGCTTACTTCAGAAGGATAAGAGAACAAAAGCATATTAAGACCTCGTTAATATAGCCAACTCTTCACACTTGTGGTTTTCCTAGAGACTGAAATACAGGATGCCTTTCACATTTATGTAAGAAAAAATATAGGATTTTATAGTTAGAAAAGAATCTTAGATCAGCTAGGCTAACCTCACTTTATTAATGTGGAAACCAAGCTAGAAAAATTAAGTGATTTGCTTCAGATTTTATTCCTGGTCATTAGCAAACACATCTCAGGATTGGAGTTTTCTATTCCCATCTTGGACCTTTTCCTGTTACAGCACATGAAGAGTCCCACTAATGCGAGTCCAGTTTCTAACAGTTATTTTGAAAGCCATTCATGTTCCAAACAAAGAACTCCCCTTTTCAATGTTATTTCAGTTCTTTGAATTGAGAGAAAGCCTCAACTAGGTGCTCTTTTTAAGAGCTGTAATTTGCCTTTTTATCAAGGAGGGTGCATTCCAAGATCAACAGTCTGCAGACAGCATCAGCAGTAGCATTATGTGAACTTTGAATTCAAATCCTTAAATCCAGACACTTTGAATTCACATCTGTTTTCTAGAAATTCCTGGATTTCTGGTAGTTTTTATTAAGGAATCTAGATTTTGCAGCTCTAATTCTCCAGGCATAGCTTTTGAGAAGGCTAATATTATATTACATAATAGCGATATTTTTTTTCCCCTTGCAGTTGCATTCTCTATGGAGAAAATCTTAGTTTTCTCACATGAAAATTAAGAATTTGAACTAATTGGTTTCCAAAGTGTCTTTCAGGCCTAGAGTTTTGTGCCACATAGGCAGAAGGAAATATACAAAAATAAAAACAATTATCCTAGTAGTATAATAGGGATATAGGTGATTTCTTTAAAAATATTTATCATTGGGCTTCCCTGGTGGCACAGTGGTTGAGAGTCTGCGTGACGATGCAGGGGACGCAGGTTCGTGCCCTGGTCCGGGAAGATCCCACATGCCGTGCAGTGGCTGGGCCCGTGAGCCATGGCCGCTGAGCCTGCGCGTCCGGAGCCTGTGCTCTGCAACGGGAGAGGCTGCAACAGTGAGAGGCCCGCGTGCCGCAAAAAAGGGGGAAAAAAAAATATATATATATATTTATCATTATTGTTATGGTTTTATCTAAAAACTGTTATTTAAAAGATTAAATAACAGTTTTTAGATAAAACCATAGCAATAAAGAAAATATTTTAATTAATTAATTTTTAATTAAAAGTAAATTAAATTTAAAAAACTGTTAAAGCAAGTGTTAAAATATCAGCATCATATAAAGTCATCATTAGCATAAAAATAAAATTTTATGCCAAGTTGCTACTTTCAAAGAGAGCCAAACGGGGCGGAGGGAGTGGTGGTGTGATGAATTGGGAGATTGGGATTGACATGTATACACTGATGTGTATAAAATGGATGACTAATAAGAAAATAAATAAATAAATAAACATTAAAAAAAGAGAGAGAGAGCCAAAGTTGTTATCCTATTTTTACTTTCTCTTGCTAGAAGCATGTGAAATTTAAAAGGGTGAACTATCTAATGGAGGATTGTCCAAGAAAGAACCAAGTGGAAGTGGAAATAAGCCCTATATATGGAGCCTCTTCAGGAAAAAAAAAAAAAGAGAAGAGGATCTTCTACTCTCCAACCCACTCTTCCTGGTCATATAACAAGATAAACTTAATCTGTCTCAGGAAGAAGTAATGATTATGCTAGAATATAGGGCTCTTCAAGCCTCCAAAGTTTTACTCTTAAAATCTGGGAAGGTAAATTCCTGAGTAGCCTTTTAAGCAGAAGCTTTAATTGTTCCCTATGAAGGAGAAGGATTTGTGATGTCTATACAGCTCTGAAAATATATACTTAGTATTAACAACTAAGTTGGGTTCCCAAACTCTTCTAGTGTCTGATGAATCATCCCCCACCCCCAAATAATGTAGAAAATTAGTATCACAAGTCTGATCAAAAGGAATCAAGCTAGGAGATTCAGTATTACTGACCTTAGGTCTGGTTCCTATATACTATTATTGCCTGGATTTAGAGGTCCTCTAAAACTGTGATAGGTAGCCAAAATGAATCTTTTATGCTTGGCAATGCTAGCCTTTGACTTCAGTTGTCTGTCTTTATAGACCTTTCTGTCTCTCTGCCTCTCTAACCCTAGAAACCTTTATCTTTCTTCCAGCATTGGCCATGTCTTCAGTCACTTTCAACTTTGTTTTTTTAACTACTCTTTGCAATGATGAATATTTACTTGGCTTTTAGTAAGTTTTTTTTTTTTTTTTTTGAGAACTCAGTAAAACTTCACCCAGGGTTCTCATTCTGAGGGGTCTACTGATGTATGTCTACTGTGGAAACACCTGCATCCCTTCTACACCACATGGGAGCCAAGGGATAATCAGAAATACCATCTAACAGGCCACACCACTATTTCTTTTTTGCTGTGGCCATTCCAGGCTGATGCAGAGGCCCCCTGCAAAGATGATTTTCAAGAGTCTCAAATGGAAATCAAGGTAAAGCATTCCTCTGTCTTCAATAGCTGTGCGGATTTCACTAGACTCTTAATGCTACCATCTCTTACTCAAGCCTGGGACCTACTTTCTGTGCTCAGAATCTTTCTTCTCCCTGCCAAAATCGCTTTACTTCCATTTCATGTCTTGTGGGAACTTCTTCTATATCACCTCTTCCCTATCTTGTGGCCTGCTTTCTTGAAGGACCCAGTGATCTTTTTCTTTGGGGCAATAAGCTTAGGCTTAGGGTGCAAGGTAAACATATTTATGGGGAAGGGGGGAAAGAAAAATACACTTGTTTGAAATATTTTCAAGAAAGCAGTTTAAGTAGAATTCTTGCAGTTAGAGCCAGAATGCAAAGCTCTAAGGGAAACAAAATGGAACTGTCCTGTTCCATATGGAGACTGGCCACATAAATATATCTTCTCTCCCTCCTGGAACCCCACTTAAATGACAATGAAAAAATAAAAGGGGAATGAACTCATTATGAGAACACAGGATGGGCCACTGGTAGACATGACGTCAATGAATTTCAACTACAGAGTGATGGGATTGAGGCAAGGTGGAAAAGAGGTTGAAGAGAGCAAAGGAAGGAGGACAGAGGAAGCCACAGCCTAAAATACATGTGAAAGCACCTAACAGCCAAAGATCTAGAAGACACTTAGGACGCACAAGTAACTGTTTCAGTTAAGAAAGTTAGGAAAGAGGGACTTCCTGGTGGTCCAGTGGTTAAGACTCCATGCTCCCAATGCAGGGGACCTGGGTCCGATCCCTGGTCAGGGAATTAGTTCCCACATGCTGCAACTAAAATAAAGATCCTGCATGCTGCAACTAAGACCCAGCACAGCCAAATAAATTTTTTTTTTTTAAAAAAAGGAAAGAAATGTGGAGCTGGAAAAAGGCATTAATTGAAAGTCAAACTTCCCAGAAAGGGGATCTTAGGGTTCTTTTCTGGAGAAATCAAATGACCTTGTCAACACAAAGTTCTTGACATTCTAACATTTGTAGGTCCTGCAACAAAACAACCAACTCATCTCATGGGGAAGTTTGCCAGGCGATGGACCCTGATCCCTCATAGAGACTCCCAAGTGGTTTTTTTTAATGTGTTGTTCTTAAATATAAATACACAACTGAGGATTGCTAAAAATTTTAGGAAATTTTTCAACATAAGTGATAGCAAGATAAACAGAAAAATAGGCCCCAAAGAAAATACATAATTCAGGGAATAGATGAGTATGGTAAGATGACTACTTTAATACTTACTACCATCAACAGAGAGATTTGATAAAAGATATTGCATCCCTAAGTCAACAACAGGATGCTGTAAAAAAGAAACAATCATGGCTTTCCTGGTGGCTCAGTGGTTAAGAATCCGCCTGCCAATGCAGGGGACACAGGTTTGAGCCCTGGTCCGGGAAGATCCCACATGTCGTGGAGCAAGTAAGCCCATGCGCCACCACTACTGAACCTGTGCTCTAGAGCCTGCGAGCCACAACTATTGAAGCCCACGTGCCTTGACCGTGCTCCGCAACAAGAGAAGCCACAACAATGAGAAGCCCGTGCACCGCAACCAAGAGTAGCCCCTGTTCACCGCAACTAGAGAAAGCCTGCATGCAGCAACAAAGACCCAAAGCAGCCAAAAATAAATTAAATAAATAAATTTTTAAAATTAAAAAGGAACAATCAGCAATACAGAGCTCTTAGAAATTAAAGATGGGGGTTGCCAAGTAAAATATTCAGAAGAAAGTTAGGAGAATAGGTTGAGCAAATCTCCCAGAACACAATAAAAAGACAGAGGTGTGAAATGTGAGTGAAAAGATAACAGAAATAGGTTCTATATAAGAGGCCCAGTATCCTGAAAATGTGAGTTCCAGAAAGAGATAATAGAGAAATTGGAGAGGCATCATCAAAAACAAATACAAGATATTTTTTCAAAGATGAAGGAAAGAAAAAAAAAGATGAAGGAAAGGAATTTCCCAATTGAAAGGGTTTCCCAAGTGCCCTACAAAATAATGGAAAAAGATCCATGTCTTAATGTGACATTGTAAAATTTCAGACCAAGGATAAAGAGAAGATCCTAACAGCTTCCAGTGAAAGTAAAGGTCAATTATAAAGAATGAGAATCAGACTAGCATCATATTTTTAATCATCAGGGACTGCTAAAAGACAATGGAACAATGCCTTCTAATAAATGTGGGAAAATCAGTTTTAGTTTATAATTCCATATCCACCCAAAAGGGCAATCAAAAGCTAGGGGAGAATAAAGACATTTTGGGGCATGAAGGGACTCGGAAAATATCCTATCCTAGTAAGTTACCAGAAGATAAGTTCTAACAAAATGAGCTTATAATTCTCACACCACAAAGAACAAACAAAACAAAGTTAGGAAAATGGAGATTAAAGAAATAGTGACTCTAACTCAGGAGAGAAATGAACTTGTCTCAGTATCACAGCTGCACAGCTGGAACTCAATTAATCCAGATTGGAATTTACGAGGATTCTAGGAGGAAGTACCTAGAAAAAGATGGAACTTAAGAAATCTGTACAATTTGGAACAAATTAAGAAGATGATAAAGGCTGACCATTCAAGGAAATAAGGCAATGAAACATGAAAAACTTGAGGGAATACAGCATTGTGACCCTTCTGAAAAGACTTGCATGAGGATGAAATCCAACAAACCAAGATTAGTCAAAATTTAAAATTTGGGATTGGAGGAGTAGTTGAAAATGGACTGGTGATAAATATTAAAAGCGCTTTAATATAGAAAAGCCTAAACAATTGTGGGAATCAAGACTTTTAAAGAAAGCAGACTTTGCCTTGGGTTTTCCCATGTCAACATGTCTTTAAAATTCTTTCCTTAAGAGCTTAATGTCTTTAAAAACTTAACCCAAATCATGCATTTAGTCAAGACAGGTCTGAACAGGACACTAAATATCGATCCTCTGCCTTTGGCTAGTGATCTGTTTACCTCATGCTGATCAGGACTGAGGAACTAACAACATTGCAGACAAAGGGTAGATTCGGTGGAGTGAGCAAATTGGAGGGCATGAACAGGAGGTTGCGGTCAGAGGGGAATTTCAGGAGTTTTAAATGATAGCAAGTATGACCATGTTAGCCAGTATATGTAGTAGAGGTGGAAGTGATGGAAATGAGGAAGTTAAGGAATGTGAAGGCAGCATGTCAGAGACATGGAATATGGTAAAAAACAAACTATGAACCATTGAAAAAGGATGAAGGGAATGTCCCAGGATAATATAAATAAAAGGCATAAAAATAACAGATTGCTTCCTTATGATTCATGTATTACTTAGAGGCCTCTAAATTCTGGAACTTCTAATGAGAAGTTTTTTGGGAACTTCTATTCCAAATCACTTAATAATATCATTAAAACATTGTATTTCACTGATGTGCTTCATTGTTAAATTCACAGTGCTATTAGGCCTCTAAACAAATTAATGTTCGGGATTTCCACAATAGTGTCCTCCAAATTTAGAGCATGTATGGACTTGCATGCAAGGGCCTGATTGTCTCATACATGATTAGTTAGAAGACCTGAATGATCATATCTGGCAGCCCAGACAACTTTCTTTTCTTTTTCTTGAGCTTTTAATTTTTTTTAATTTATTTTATTGAATTATAGTCGATTTACAATGTTGTGTTAGTTTCAGGTGTATAGCAAAATGAATCAGCTATACATAAACATATATCTACTCTTTTTTATTATTTTGTTTTTATTTTTATTTTTGGCCACACTGTGCAGCATGTGGGACCTTAGTTGCCCAACCAGGGATCAAACCCACACCCCCTGCATTGGAAGCTCAGAGTCTTAACCACTGGACCACCAGGGAAACCCTCGCCACTCTTTTTTAGATTCTTTTCCCATATAGGCCAATACAGAGTATCATGCAGAGTTCCCTGTGCTATACGGTAGGTCCTTATTAGTTATCTATTTTATATATAGTAGTGTATATATGTCAATCCCAATCTCCCAATTTATCCCTCCCCCCACCCCTGTATTTGCAGACTTTTTAATGCTGGCCATTCTGACTGGTGTGAGGTGGTACCTCACTGTAGTTTTGATTTGCATTTCTCTAATAATTAGCAATGTTGAACATCTTTTCATGTGCCTGTTGGCCATCTGTATGTCTTCTTTGGAGAATGTCTATTTAGGTTTTCTGCCCATTTTTCAGTTGGGTTGTTTGTTTGTTTTTGAGATGTATGAGCTCTGTATTTTTTGGAAGTTAAGCCCTTGCAAGACAGTTTTCTTAATTATAGTATCATCAGTCTTTCCAATGACAACTTTGATGGTATTTTTGATTGGGGATTACAATGACTGAGAATATAGGGGAAAAAAAGAAATTTCAGCCTTTCTTTACTGTCTCCATTTCTTTCACCCCATAAACACACACATCATTTCTTACAAAACTGCTCCCATCTAAATACTAAACTTTATTGTAATACTGATATTAATAACTAATATTATTAATAGTAACGTTAGTAACTAATATTTGTAGTACTGACACTACTGAGTGTAATATGAGGATCCATGGCCAGAACAGTTCAGATAAATACAAGCACTGTAGCTTTTGTTATATGGAGAAAATTCCTTCTTCTAGGATCAAATCAGTGATTGGTCCCTCATGTGAATACTCCTATAATTGAATTCCTGTGCAAATTTCCTTTGGATTAAACTGTTAGAGGCAGAATATCTAGGTCAGAGAGTGTAGTAGGCTATATAATGGCAGCCCAAAGATGTCCACACTCTAATCCTTGGACCCTGTGAATACATTAACATAATAAAAGGGACTTCACAGATGTGAATAAGTTAAGAATCTCAAGATGGGGAGAACAGCTATATTTTCCAGGTGGGCCCAATTTAATCATAAGCGTTCTATGTTACCTAATTAAGTCATACGGACTCTGCTGGGGCCCTAGCTCACCTGAGGCTCTCCGCCTCAGCGGGGAGGGTTCTTTTGCTTTTTGTGTTCAAGCAGCCAATAACGAAACCAAAGCTGAGATCGAGGCAGCACAAGCTTTATTTCGTGGCCAAAGAATGGAGAAGCGGGAACTAAGTTCACAGATCAACTTCTCGCCCACCTGGCAAGAGAGTTTTAATTTTAAAGAGTAGAGACGGAGGAGGATCGTGAGGCCAATGATGAGGAGGCATATACATTAGTCTACCAGGGAAGGGGGGGAGTGTGGTGCCACCCGCTTTAATCCTTTTTTTGGTCCTTAATGTCTGGTCATGGCTACCGGTAGGTGTATCATTTAATATGTTAATGTAGTAAAATGAATGTATAATGCGAGATTCAGGGTCTGTTGGAGGACACATTCGTCGCCATCTTGGTCTCAGCCGGTTCCATCTGGGTTTTTTTGTTTGTTTGTAGCTTTCTTATTTCTGGATCGTTTGACTTAAAGATTTATGTTAACCCCTGCTAAGGTGGGGGTTGGCGGGTTTTGAGCAAAGGCCTGGAGCGGCTCTGGCAACACGTATAAGATTAGAAGTAGGTGATTCGATGATGGAAACAAGAGTTTGGAGTGATTCGAAGAAGGAGCCATGAGCTAAGGAGTACAAGTAACCTCCAGAAGCTGAAAAAGCCAAGGAAATTAATTCTCCCCTCCGGGCCTCCAGAAGGAACTAGCTGTACCGACACCTGGATTTTAGCCCAGTGAGACTGGTTTTGAACTTCTAACCTCCAAAACTGTAAGTAATAAATTTGTGTTGTTTAATGGCACTAAATTTGTAGTAATTTGTTACAGCTGCAATAAGAAACTAATGCAAAGAGTTTGCAAATAGTTTCAAGGTTTTAATTGCCAAATTTCCCATCAGCAGTGTATGAGAGTGTCTCTCTTTGATCTCTACTTTTTTCTATTCATGTCCCTTTTCATATCAGTAGTTTGTAAACTTTGCTAGGGTGTAGGTTATATCCTCTACCTCTCTTTTCATCTCACACAAGTATCCTGAACCCGGTAGATCCACAAAAGTATATATTAACAATGTTAATGCATTTCAGTAGAGTAAGAAGGCATGGAAGAAAAATTTGACCTGAATTGGTTTTTTTTTTGAAGAAATAAGTTCCACTTTGAGTCTTCTGAATTAGGTTGGGTATCATATCACGTGTTTTAGAGTTAAAAAAAAAGAAAAGCATCAAGTAGTAGGTATAAAAATATCAGAAATCCCTTATCTCGTGGTAAAAGGGCAAGCTTAGCAGACCCACTATGCTATTTTGTTACCAAAATGAGACAAGCAATTGGAAAAATAATTATAGGAAATAAATATAAATATACTACACAGGTCTATATACACCTGAGCATAGATTGTGATTAACACATTCTTCCATATTTTTTTCTCATCTGCGTTCTAACACAAGTTTCTATCAGGTTTACCCTTCATATTTTTCTTCTCAATGGCTTTATTGAGGTATAATTTACATAAAATAAAATGCATGTGTTTAAAATATACAATTTTATAAGTTTTAACATGTGTTATAAAACCTGAGAGACCATCACCGTGATGAAGATAATGAACATAGCCATCACTCCCAAAAGTTTCCCTGTCCTCTTTTGTATTCTCCCTTTCCACTCCTTCCCACAACCTTCCATCTTGTCTGCTTTATGTCACTACAGATTAGTTTGCAGGTAATTGAAGTTTATATAAATGAAATTATACATATGTACTCTTATTTTCTGGTTTCTTTTACTCAAAATAATTATTTTGACATTCATCCATGTTGTTTGTATGATAACTCATTGCTTTTTATTGGAATAGTAGTTCATTCTATGAACATACCACAGTTTGTTTGTACATTCATCTGTTGATGGACATTTGGGCTGTCCTTAGTTTTTTGTTTTTTTTTTTTTTGCGGTACGCGGGCCTCTTACTGTTGTGGCCTCTCCCGTTGCGGAGCACAGGCTCCGTAAGCGCAGGCTCAGCGGCCATGGCTCACGGGCCCAGCTGCTCTGCGGCATGTGGGATCTTCCCGGACCGGGGCACGAACCCATGTCCCCTGCCTCAGCAGGCGGACTGTCAACCACTGCGCCACCAGGGAAGCCCTGTCCTTAGTTTTTGGCCATCATAAAGCTACTATGAATACTCATGTACGTGCCTTAACATGAACATGTGCTTTCATTTCTCATGGTTAAATATCAGGAAAGCAATGACAAGGTATACATATATTTACCTTTTTAAGAAACTGCCAAACTGTTTTCCAAAGTACCATTTTACAGTTTCACCATCAGTGAGTGTGTGTGAGAATTTCAGTTACTCTACATCCTTACCCACACTTGTTTTGTTTACTCATTTATCGTTAGCCATTTTAGTAGGTATGTAGTGATATCTTATTGTGGTTTTAGTTAGCCTTTCTGTAATGACTAATGATATTAAGATTTTTCTCATGTGCTTATTTGCCATTCTTATATCTTATTTGGTGCCTCTTCAAATCTTTGTCAGTTTTTTTTGGGGGGGCAGGGCTGCCTTGGGTCTTCATTGCTGCACATGGACTTTCTCTAGTTGTGGTGAGCGGGGGCTACTCTTGGTTGTGGTGCGCAGGCTTCTCATTACAGTGGCTTCTCGTTGCAGAGCACAGGCTCTAGGTGCATGGGCTTCAGTAGTTGCAGCATGCGGGCTCAGTAGTTGTGGCATGCTCTAGAGTGCAGGCTCAATAGTTGCAGCACACAGGCTTAGTTGCTCTGTGGCATATGGAATCGTCCCGGAGCAGGAATCAAACCCATGTCCCTTGCATTGGCAGGTGGATTCCTAACCACTGCGCCACCAGGGAAGTCCCTTTGTCAGTTTTTATTGGGTTTATTTATTGTTGAGTTTTGAGAGTTCATCATACTTGGTAAAAATCTTTTAAAAGAAAATTTACTTTGTATAACTTGAATCCTCTTAAATGTATTGAGATTTGTTTTATGGCTCAGAACATGGTCTATTTTGGTAAATGTTCCATATGCACTTGAAAAGAATGTGTATTCTGCTGCTGTTGGGTGAGATGTTCCATAAATGTCAGTTTAAATTGGTTGATAGTGTTCAAGTCTTCTACATCTGTGGTAGGCACACTTATAATCCCCAAAGATATCCATGTCTTAATCCCCAAAATTGTGAATATGTTTCTTTACATGGCAAAGGGGACTCTGCAGACATGATCATGTTAAGGGTATTGAGATGGGAAGACGATCCTGGATTGTTCAGGTGGGTCCAATTTAATCACAGGTCCTTAACAGCAAAGAACTTTCCCCAGCTGTAATCATGTTACCAAGACGAAGCTCATACTGCTCCTGCACAACAGGCCAGTAAATCGAGAGGCAAGCTGTTAAGGCAAGGAATAGCACTTTTTCAGAAAGCCAGCAGACTGAGAAGATGGTGGATTAGTGTCCCAAAGGACCATCTTGCCTGGGTTTGGATGCTAGTTTCTTGTATAGAGCAAAGAGGAGGAGGTGAGAAGGTACCGTGAAAAAGGCCATAATCTGCTGCAAATATTTCTTGTTCTGGAGAGTCGCTGGAGAGAATGTGTTAATTTCTTCTTTCCTGCAGCTATTCACAGGTGGACCTGGTCAGGATGTTTCCTATGAGCTAAATAAGGGTATTTTAGCTTAAGCTCAGGCACAGGAGGCAGGGTCCCCGGGGGTGAGCCATTATGCAATATATTTTAAGCTATAGGCAACATTCCTTTAGTGATTAACTTGTAGCAAAAACAATAGAATACAAAAGTTAATGTAAAAGAAACAGATCCAATATGGAGTCAGATTTGTCCTTCCCTGTTACAATCAGAGGGAAACTTACTATGGAAAAAGGGTCAGAGAAATTCAACATTGCTAGCTTTAAAGAGGGAAAACACCAGAAAATGTAGGTGACCTCTAGAAACTGGAAAAGATCAAGAAATGGATTCTTTCCTAGAGGCTCCAGAAAGGAATGCAGCCCTGCTGACATCTTGATTTTTGGCCCAGTGAGACCTGTGTTGGACTCCTGATTTACAGAACTGTAAGATAAATATGTATTGTGTAAGCCACTGAAGTTGTGCTAATTTGTTACAGCAGCAAGAGAAAAATAATATGTTTGCCCATGTAGTTGGAATTTCCAGTGCTCTTCATTTTGTTTTTCTTTGTTTAGATCCAGATTTCCAATTGGTATAATTTTCTATCGATGTAAAACTTTCCTTTAACACTTTTTATAGTGCAGGTCTACTGGTGATGTAATATTTCAGCTTGTTTATGTCTGAAAAAGTCCTTGTTTCACTTTTTGTTATTTTAACAATTTTTTGTTTGTTTTTTCATTGGGTAAAGAATTCTAGGCTAGTAGTTTTATTTTCCTTCAATATTTTATAGATGTTATTCCAGTATATTCTTACTTACATTCTTGAAAATTCCACTGTCATTTTAGATTTTGTTACTCTCCATGTAATATGTCTTTTTCTCTTGCTGCAGAAAAATGAGTGGAATATAGATTGATAAATCATGGTTTATGGTACCATAAAAATGTATTGTTTGATGAAAAGTGGATAAAATAACATCAGGTTGACAAAATTAGATTTGTCTGTAGGCTAACAGTATATAACATGTAATAATGGTTCTCAAACTTTTTGGTCTCAGGACCACTTTGCCGTCTTAAGAATTATTGAGAACCTCAAAGAAATTTTGCTTACATGGCTTATATCTATCAACATTACCTATGTTAGAATTTCAAACTGAGAAAAGTTTTAAAGTATTATTTAAGACAATAATAATAAGCCCATTACATGTTAGTACAAATAACATATTTTTGTGAAATGACCATATTTTCCAAAACAAAATTATCTGTTGAGAAGAGCTATAAATAAATCTCTTTAGCTTAATAGAGAATAGCTGAATTATTCCATCTGCTTCTGCATTCAATCTGTTGTATGTCTGTATTGTTTTGTTCGAAGAATATTAGGAAAACCTGGCCTCACATAGGTAAGTAGTTAGAAAAGGGAGGAATATTTTTATACCTTTTTCAGTTAATTACAGATATTATTTATTGATACTAAACCGAATACAACAAATTATAGTTTCTCAAAGGTAGGTTGTAGTGTGGAATCTGAAACGATACCAGTGAACTTTTTGTACTCTGTTACATTAATACCCATTGGACTATCTTGGAATTTGTATCTTTTATCTACCCATGATTTTATAACACCATGCATTGGTCATTTGGAAACTACCGATACTGAGTTATGCAGGTCTTCTACCTGCTGATGCGTATCATTACAATATCTTAAAATCACATTCATAGATATCACCACTGATTTAGCCTAAAATATCTTTAAATATTCGGAAGCTATCAAAGTCAGACAGCAGATACA
The DNA here is from genome assembly GCF_963455315.2 of Globicephala melas. Classification (NCBI taxonomy): domain Eukaryota; kingdom Metazoa; phylum Chordata; class Mammalia; order Artiodactyla; family Delphinidae; genus Globicephala; species Globicephala melas. Next base: position 127,973,779 of record NC_083315.2, read on the forward strand.
AGTTTTTCAAAATTCTAACTTTCTCTTGAAAGCTTAAATTTGGTCACTGACAATAAATATAGTCAGTTGTTCTTGAAATTATAGGTTCACTTCATTCATTTTCAAGAAAACGTCCAGATATCAGATCTGAATAACTATAGTTTTCCTATCATTCTTTTTTTCAGCTTTATTGAGATATAAACAAGATATACAATATAACATTGTAAGTTAAGGTGTACAATGTGATGATAGGTTACATGTATATATTGCAAAATGATTACCACAGTAAGGTTACCACATCCATTACCTCACATAGGTACAATTTTTGTATGTGTGTGGTGAGAACTTTTAAGACCTACTCTCTTAGCAACTTTCAAATATAAATACAGTATCATTAACTATAGTTGCTGTGCTGTACATTACATACCCAGAAGGTATTTATCTTATAACTGGAAGTTTATACCCTTTGACCACTTTCACTAATTTCCTCCACACATCCCATCCCTACCCAACCTTTGTCAAGCTCCAATCTATTCTCTGTTTTCATGAGTTCAGTTTTTTCTACATATAAGTAAGATCATACAGTATTTGTCTTTCTCTGTCTGAAATTATTTCACAAGGTATAAGGCCCACAAGGCCCATTCATGTTGTCAAAAATGGCAGGGTTTCCTTCTTTTTATGGCTGAATAATATTCCATTGTATATATGTACCACATTTCCTTTTAAAAAAATTTTTATTGAAGTATGCTTGATTTACAATGTTAGTTTCAGTTTTACAACATAGTGACTCAATGTTTTTTTTTTTTTTTTTTTTTTTTTTTAACATCTTTATTGGAGTATAATTGCTTTACAATGGTGTGTTAGTTTCTGCTTTATAACAAAGTGAATCAGTTATACATATACATATGTTCCCATATCTCTTCCCTCTTGCGTCTCCCTCCCTCCAACCCTCCCTATCCCACCCCTCTAGTTAGTCAAACCAACGAGCTGATCTCCCTGTGCTATGCGGCTGCTTCCCACTAGCTATCTATTTTACGTTTGGTAGTGTATATATGTCCATGCCACTCTCTCATTTCGTCCCAGCTTACCCTTCCCCCTCCCCATATCCTCAAGTCCATTCTTTAGTAGGTCTGTGTCTTTATTACTGTCTTGCTCCTAGGTTCTTCATGACCTTTTTTTTTTTTTTTCCCCCTTAGAGTCCACATATATGTGTTAGCATACAGTATTTCTTTTTCTCTTTCTGATTTACTTCACTCTGTATGACACACTCTAGGTCCATCGACCTCACTACAAATAACTCAATTTTGTTTCTTTTATGGCTGAGTAATATTCCATTGTATATATGTGCCACATCTTCTTTACCCATTCATCTGATGATGGACACTTAGGTTTTTTCCATCTCCGGCCTATTGTAAATAGAGCTGCAATGAACATTTTGGTACATGACTCTTTCTGAATTATGGTTTTCTTAGGGTATATGCCCAGTAGTGGGATTGTTGGGTCCTATGGTAGTTCTATATTTAGTTTTTTAAGAAACCTCCATACTGTTCTCCATAGTGGCTGTATCAATTTACATTCCCACCAACAGTGCAAGAGGGTTCCCTTTTCTCCACACCCTCTCCAGCATTTTTTGTTTCTAGATATTTTGATGATGCCCATTCTGACCAGTGTGAGATGATATCTAATTGTAGTGGTGATTTGCATTTCTCTAATGATTAATGATGTTGCAGATTCTTTCATATATTTGTTGGCAATCTGTATATCTTCTTTGGAGAAATGTCTATTTAGGTCTATTTAGGTCTATTTATTGGATTGGGTTGTTTGTTTTTCTGACATTGAACTGCATGAGCTGCTTGTGAATTTTGTATCCATTCAGCCAATCTGTGTCTTTTGGTGGGAGCATTTAGTCCATTTACATTTAAGGTAATTATCGATATGTGTGTTCCCATTCCCATTTTCTTAATTGTTTTGGGTTTGTTATTGTAGGTCTTTTCCTTCTTTTGTGTTTCTTGCCTAGAGAAGTTCCTTTAGCAGTTGTTGTAGAGCTGGTTTGGTGGTGCTGAACTCTCTCAGCTTTTGCTTGTCTCTAAAGGTTTTAATTTCTCCATCAAATCTGAATGAGATCCTTGCTGGGTAGAGTAATCTTGGTTGCAGGTTTTTCTCCTTCAACACTTTCAATATGTCCTGCCACTCCCTTCTGGCTTGCAGAGTTTCTGCTGAAAGATCAGCTGTTAACCTTATGGGGATTCCCTTGTGTGTTATTTGTTGTTTTTCCCTTGCTGCTTTTAATATGTTTTCTTTGTATTTAATTTTTGACAGTTTGATTAATATGTGTCTTGGCGTATTTCTCCTTGGATTTATCCTGTATGGGACTCTCTGTGCTTCCTGGACTTGATTAACTATTTCCTTTCCCATATTAGGGAAGTTTTCAACTATAATCTCTTCAAATATTTTCTCAGTCCCTTTCTTTTTCTCTTCTTCTTCTGGAACCCCTATAATTCGAATGTTGGTACGTTTAATGTTGTCCCAGAGGTCTCTGAGACTGTCCTCAGTTCTTTTCATTCTTTTTTCTTTATTCTGCTCTGCAGTAGTTATTTCCACTATTTTATCTTCCAGGTCACTTATCCGTTCTTCTGCCTCAGTTATTCTGCTATTGATCCCATCTAGAGTACTTTTAATTTCATTTATTGTGTTGTTCATCGTTGCTTGTTTCATCTTTAGTTCTTCTAGGTCCTTGTTAACTGATTCTTGCATTTTGTCCATTCTATTGTCCATTCTATCTCCAAGATTTCGGATCAACCTTACTATCATTATTCTGAATTCTTTTTCAGGTAGACTACCTATTTCCTCTTCATTTGTTAGGTCTGATGGGTTTTTATCTTGCTCCTTCATCTGCGGTGTGTTTTTCTGTCTTTTCATTTTGCTTATCTTACTGTGTTTGGGGTCTCCTTTTTTGCAGGCTGAAGGTTCGTAGTTCCTGTTGTTTTTTGTGTCTGTCCCCAGTGGCTAAGGTTGGTTCAGTGGGTTGTGTAGGCTTCCTGGTGGAGGGTACTAGTGCCTGTGTTCTGGTGGATGAGGCTAGATCTTGTTTTTCTGGTGTGCAGGTCCACGTCTGGTGGTGTGTTTTGGGGTGTCTGTAGACTTATTATGATTTTGGGCCGCCTCTCTGCTAATGGGTGGGGTTGTGTTCCTGTCTTGCTAGTTGTTTGGCATAGGATGTCCAGCACTGTAGCTTGCTGGTCGTTGAGTGAAGCTGGGTGCTGGCGTTGAGATGGAGATCTCTCGGAAATTTTTGCTGTTTGATATTATGTGCAGCTGGGAGGTCTCTTGTGGATCAGTGTCCTGAAGTTGGCTCTCCCACCTCAGAGGCACAGCACTGACTCCTGGCTGCAGCCCCAAGAGCCTTTCATCCACAGGGCTCCTTAATTTGGGGTGATTCGTTGTCTATTCATGTATTCCACAGATGCAGGGTACATCAAGTTGATTGTGGAGATTTAATCCGCTGCTTCTGAGGCTGCTGGGAGAGATTTCCCTTTCTCTTCTTTGTTCTCACAGCTCCCAGGGCTCAGCTTTGGATTTAGCCCCGCCTGTGCGTGTAGGTCGCCGGAGGGCGTCTGTTCTTTGCTCAGACAGGACGGGGTTAAAGGAGCCGCTGATTCGGAGGCTCTGGCTCACTCAGGCCCGGGGGTAGGGAGGGGCACGGAGTGTGGGGTGGGCCTGCGGCTGCAGAGGCCGGCGAGACGTTGCAGCCTGAGGCGCGCCTGTGCGTTCTCCCGGGGGAGTTGTCCCTGGATCCCGGGACCCCAGCAGTGGCGGGCTGCACAGGCTCCCCGGAAGGGCGCGTGGCCAGTGACCTGTGTTCGCACACAGGCCTCCCGGTGGCGGCAGCAGCGGCCCTAGCCGCTCTGGGCGGCCCTAGCCACGTCCGTCTCTGGGCTCCGCACCCCTAGCCGCGGCTCGCGCCCGTCCCTGGAGCTCTCTCAAGCAGCGTTCTTAATCCCCTCTCCTCGTGCACCAGGAAACAAAGAGGGACGTAAAAGTCTCTTGCCTCTTCGGCAGTTCCAGACTTCTCCCCGGACTCTCTCCCGGCCAGCCGCGGTGCACCAACGCCCCGCAGGCTGTGTTCACACCGCCAACCTCAGTCCTCTCCCGGCGCTCCGACAAAAGCCGGAGCCTCAGCTCCCAGTCCCGCCCGCCCCGGCGGGCGAGCAGACAAGCCTCTCGGCTGGCAAGTTCCGGTCGGCCCGATCCTCTGCGCTGGAATCTGTCCGCTTTGCCCTCCGCACCCCTGTTGCTGTGCTCTCCTCCGCGGCTCCCAAGCTCCCCCACTCCGCCTCCCGAAGTCTCCACCCGCGAAGGGGCTTCCTAGTGTGTGGACACTTTTCCTCCTTCACAGCTCTCTCCCGCTGGTGCAGGACCCGTCCCTATCCTTTTGTCTCTGTTTAGTTTTTTCTTTTGCCCTACCCAGGTACGTGGGGGGGTTCTTGCCTTTTGGGAGGTCTGAGGTCTTCTGCCAGCGTTCAGTAGATGCTCTGTAGGAGTTGTTCCACGCGTAGATGTATTTCTGGTGTATCTGTGGGGAGGAACGTGATCTCCGCGTCTTACTCTTCCGCCATCTTCCTGACTCAATGTTTTTTATAGAGTATAATCCATTTAGAGTTAATATATCATTTAAAGTTAATATAAAATATTGGATATACTCTGTGTGCTATACAACATATCCCTGTACTTATTTATTTTTATACATAGGAGTTCATACATCTTTTTTTTTTTTTTTTTTTTTGTGGTACACAGCCCTCTCACTGTTGTGGCCTCTCCCATTGTGGAGCACAGGCTCCGGACACGCAGGCTCAGCGGCCATGGCTCATGGGCCCAGCCGCTCTGCGGCATGTGGGATCTTCCCGGACCGGGGCACAAACCCGTGTCCCCTGCATCGGCAGGCGGACTCTCAACCGCTGCACCACCAGGGAAGCCCTGGAGTTCATACATCTTAATGCCCTATCTTGCCCCCTCCTCCCTTCTCTCGCCCCACTGGTAACTACTAGTTCACTGTATGTTTCTCATTTGTTAAACTCATTCCTTTGTTTTATATTTTAGATTCCACATATAGGTGATAACATTACAGTATTTGGCTTTCTCTATCTGACTTATTTCACTGAGAATAATACCCTGAAGTTCCATCCATGTGGTTACAAATGACAAAATTTCATTCATTCTTTTTTATGGCTGATTAGTGTTCCATTGTAGGGGTGTGTGTGTGTGTGTGTGTGTGTGTGTGTGTTGTGTGTGTGTATCTCCCACATCCTTATCCATTTATGGACATTTTATCCCATTGATGGACACTTATGTTTCTTCTGTAGCTTGGCTATTATAAATAATGCTGTTGTGAACATTGGGGTGCATGTGTCTTTTCCAGTTAGTGTTTCTGTTTTCTTTGGATATATACCCAGAAATAGAATTGCTGGATCATATGGTAGTTTTAGTTTTTTGAGAAACCTCTATACTGTTTTCCATAGTCACTGCATCAATTTACTTTCCCACCAACTGTGTACAAGAGTACACTTTCCTCATGCAGCTCAATATTAAAGAAACAAACAACCCAATCCAAAAATGGGCAGAAGACCTAAGTAGACATTTCCCCAAAGAAGACATACAGGTGGACAAGAAGCACATGAAAAGCTGCTCAACATCACTAATTATTAGAGAAATGCAAATCAAAACTTCAATGAGGTGCCACCTCACACTGTTCAGAATGGCCATCATCCAAAAATCTACAAACAACAAATGCTGGAGAGGGTGTGGAGAAAAGGGAACCCTCTTGCACTGTAGGTGGGAATGTAAATTGATACAGCCACTATGGAGAACAGTATGGAGGTTCCTTAAAAAACTAAAAATAGAATTACCATATATCCAGCAATCCCACTACTGAGCATATACCCAGAGAAAACCATAATTCAAAAAGACACATGCGGGCTTCCCGGGTGGTGCAGTGGTTGAGAGTCTGCCTGCCGATGCAGGGGACACGGGTTCGTGCCCCAGTCCGGGAGGATCCCGTGTGCTGCGGAGCGGCTGGGCCCGTGAGCCATGGCCACTGGGCCTGCACATCTGGAGCCTGTGCTCCGCAGCGGGAGAGGCCGCAGCAGTGAAAGCCCCGTGTACCGCAAAAAAAAAAAAAGACACATGCATCCCAATGTTCATTGCAGCACTATTTACAATAGCCAGGTAATGGAAGCGACCTAAATGCCCATCAACAGACGAATGGATAAAGAAGATGTGGTACATATAGACAATGGAATATTACTCAGCCATAAAAAGGAACGAAATTGAGGCTTTTGTTGAGACGTGGATGGATCTAGAGACTGTCATACAGAGAGAAGTAAGTCAGAAAGAGAAAAACAAATATCGTATATTAACGCATGTATGTGGAACCTAGAAAAATGGTACAGATAAACCAGTTTGCAGGGCAGAAGTTGAGACACAGATGTAGAGAACAAATGTATGGACACCAAGGGGGGAAAACCACGGTGGGGGGTGTATGGTGGTGTGCTGAATTGGGTGATTGGAATTGACATGTATACATTGATGTATATAAAATTGATGACTAATAAGAACCTGCAGTATAAAAATACAAACAAACAAACCAAAGAAACAAAAAATGAAAACAGTACACTTTTCTCCACATCCTCATCCTTATTTGTGGTCTTTTTCACCATAGCCATACTGATAGGTTTAAGGTGATACCTCATTGTGTGTGTGTGTGTGTGTGTGTGTGTGTGTGTGTGTTTAAAGTATAGCTGATTTACAGTGTTATATTAGTTTCAGGTATGCAGCATAATGATTCAGTATTTTCATAGATTATACTCCATTATAAGTTATTACAAAATAATGGCTATAATTCACTGTGCTGTACAATATACCCTTGTTGCTTATCTATTTTATACATATTAGTTTGTATCTCTTAATCCCCCACATACACATACACACCAAGTCTTTATCCATTCATCTGTTGATGGATACTTGGGTTACTTCCATATCTTGGCTATTGTAAATACTGTTGCTGTGAACACTGGGGTGCATTTATCTTTTCAAATAAGTGTTTTCCTTTTTTCTGGAAATATACCTAGGAGTTTTTTATGGTCTTTTTGACCATATCCATTCTGACAGCTATGACGTGATACCTCATTGTAGTTTTGCATTTCTCTGGTAATTAGCCATGTTTAGTATGTTTTCATGTGCCTGTTAGCTATCTGTGTGTCTCCTTTGGAGAAATGTTTATTTGGTTCTTCTGCCCATTTTTTCTTATAATTTCTTTAAAAAATTTATTTATTTTATTTATCTTTGGCTGCATTGGGTCTTTGTTGTTGCATGCGGGCTTTCTCTAGGTGCAGCGAGTGGGGGCTACTCTTCGTTGAGGTGCATGGGCTTCTCATTGCAGTGGCTTCTCGTTGCAGAGCATGCTCTCTAGGCACACGGGCTCAGTGGTTGTGGCTCGCGGGCTCTAGAACGCAGGCTTAGTAGTTGTGACGCACGGGTTTAGTTGCTCTGTGGCATGTGGGATCTTCCTGGACCAGGGCTCAAACCTGTCTCCCCTGCATTGGCAGGCAGATTCTTAACCACTGTGCCACCAGGGAAGCCCTTCTGCGCATTTTTTGATTGGGTTGTTTGTTGTTTTGATATTGAGCTGTATGAGCTGTTTATATATTTTGGATACTAAGCCCTTGTTGGTCACATTGTTTGCAAATTTTTTCTACCATTCTGTGGGTTGTCTTTTTGTTTTGTTGGTTTCCTTTTCTGTGCAAAAGCTTTTAAGTTTAATTAGGTCCCATTTGTTGTTTTGTTTTTTTAAAAATTTTTTTATTTATTTACTTATTTTTTAACATCTTTATTGGAGTATAATTGCTTTACAATGGGGTGTTAGTTTCTGCTGTATAACAAAGTGAATCATCTATACATACACATATATCCCCATATCCCCTCCCTCCTGCATCTCCCTCCCACACTCCCTATCCCACCCCTCTAGGTGGTCACAAAGCACCGAGCTGATTTCCCTGTGTTATGCAGCTGCTTCCCACTAGCTATCTATTTTACATTTGATAGTGTATATATGTCCATGCCACTCTCTCGCTTCATTGTAGCTTACACTTCCCCCTCCACATGGCCTCAAGTCCATTCTCTGTGTCTGTGTCTTTATTCCTGTCCTGCCCCTAGGTTCTTCAGAACCTTTTTCTTTTTTAGAATCCATATATATGTGTTAGCATACAGTATTAGTTTTTCTCTTTCTGACTTACTTCATTCTGTATGACAAACTCTAGGTCCATCCACCTCACTACAAATAATTCAATTTCATTTCTTTTTATGGGTGAGTAATATTCCATTGTGTATATGTGCCACATCTTCTTTATCCATTCATCTGTCAATGGACACTGAGATTGCTTCCATGTCCTGGCTATTCTAAATAGAGCTACAATGAACATTGTGGTACATGACTCTTTTTGAATTATGGTTTTCTCAGGGTATATGCCCAGTAGTGGGATTGCTAGATCGTATGGCAGTTCTACTTTTAGTTTTTTAAGGAACTTCCACACTGTTCTCCATAGTGGCTGTATCAATTTACATTCCCACCAACAGTGCCAGAGGGTTCGCTTTTCTCCACACCCTCTCCAGCATTTATTGTTTGTAGATTTTTTGATGATGGCCATTATGAACGGTGTGAGGTGATACCTCATTGTAGTTTTGATTTGCATTTCTCTAATGATTAGTGATATTGAGCATCCTTTCATGCGTTTGTTGGCAACCTGTATATCTTCTTTGGAGAAATGTCTGTTTAGGTCTTCTGCCCATTTTCAGATTAGGTTGTTTATTTTTTTGATATTGAGCTGCATGAACTGCTTGTATATTTTGGAGATTAATCCTTTGTCAGTTGCTTCATTTGCAAATATTTTCTCCCATTCTGAGGGTTGTCTTTTGGTCTTGTTTATGGTTTCCTTTGCTGTGCAAAAGCTTTGAAGTTTCATTAGGTCCTATTTGTTTTTTTCTGTTTTTATTTCCATTTCTCTAGGAGGTGGGTCAAAAAGGATCTTGCTGTGATTTATGTCATAGAGTGTTCTGCCTATGTTTTCCTCTAAGAGTTTGATAGTGTCTGGCCTTACATTTAGGTCTTTAATCCATTTTGAGTTTATATTTTGTGTATGTGTTAAGGAGTGTTCTAATTTCATTCCTTTACATGTAGCTGTCCAGTTTTCCCAGCACCACTTATTGAAGAGGCTTTCTTTTCTCCATTGTATATTCTTGCCTCCTTTATCAAAAATAAGGTGACCCTATGTGCGTGGGTTTATCTCTGGGCTTTCTATCCTGTTTCATTGATCTATCTTTCTGTTTTTGTGCCAGTACCATACTGTCATGATTACTGTAGATTTGTAGTATAATCTGAAGTCAGGGAGCCTGATTTCTCCAGCTCCGTTTTTCGTTCTCAAGATTGCTTTGGCTATTCGGGGTCTTTTGTGTTTCCATACAAATTGTGCAATTTTTTGTTCTAGTTCTGTGAAAAATGCCAGTGGTAGTTTGATAGGGATTGCATTGAATCTGTAGATTGCTTTGGGTAGTATAGTCATTTTTACAATGTAGATTCCTTCACCCCAAGAACATGGTATATCTCTCCATCTGTTTGTATCATGTTTAATTTCTTTCATCAGTGTCTTATAGTTTTGTGCATACAGATTTTTTGTCTCCTTAGGTAAGTTTATTCCTAGGTATTTTATTCTTTTTGTTGCAATGGTAAATGGGAGTGTTTCCTTAATTTCTCTTTCAGTTTTCTCATCATTACTGTATAGGAATGCAAGAGATTTCTGTGCATTAATTTTGTATTCTAAAACTTTACCAAATTTATTGATTAGCCTTAGTAGTTTTCCGGTGGCATCTTTAGCATTCTCTACGTATAGTATCATATCATCTACAAACAGTGACAGCTTTACTTCTTCTCTGATTTGGATTCCTTTTATTTCTTTGTCTTCTCAGATTGCTGTGGCTAAAACTTCCACTACTATGTTAAATAATAGTGGTGAGAGTGGGAAACCTTGTTTTGTTTCTGATCTTAGAGGAAATGGTTTCAGTTTTCACCATTTATAACGATGTTGGCTGTGGGTTTGTCATATATGGCTTTTATTATGTTGAGATAAGTTCCTTCTTTGCCTACTTTCTGGAGGGTTTTTATTATAAATGCGTGTTGAATTTTTTCGAAAGCTTTTTCTGCATGTATTGAGGTGATCATATGGTTTTTATCCTTCAATTTGTTAATATGGTGTATCACATTGATTGATTTGCATATATTGAAGAATTCTTGCATTCCTGAGATAAACCGCATTTGATCATGGTGTATGATCCTTTTAATGTGCTTTTGGATTCTGTTTTCTAGTATTTTGTTGAGGATTTTTGCATCTATGTTCATCAGTGATATTGGCCTGTAGTTTTCTTTCTCTGTGACATCTATGTCTGGTTTTGGGTAAGGGTGATGGTGGCCTCATAGAATGAGTTTGGGAGTGTTCCTCCCTCAGATACATTTTGGAAGAGTTTGAGAAGGATAGGTATTAGCTGTTCTCTAAATGTTTGATAGAATTCGCCTGTGAAGCCATGTGGTCCTCGACTTTTGTTTGTTGGAAGATTTTTTTTTTTTTTTTTTTGTGGTACTCAGGCCTGTCACTGCTATGGCCTCTCCCGTTGCAGAGTACAGTGTTCAGACACGCAGGCTCAGTAGCCATGGCTCATGGGCCCAGCGCTCTGCGGCACGTGGGATCTTCCCAGACCGGGGCATGAACCCTTGTCCCCTGCATCGGCAGGCGGACTCTCAACCACTGTGCCACCACGGAAGCCCTGTTGGAAGATTTTTAATCACAGTTTCAATTTCAGTGCTTGTGATTGGTGTGTTTATATTTTCTATTTCTTCCTGGTTCAGTCTCGGAAGGTTGTGCTTTTCTAAGAATTTGTCCATTTCTTCCACATTGTCCATTTTATTGGCATACAGTTGCTTGTAGTAATCTCTCAGAATCCTTTGTATTTCTGCAGTATCAGTTGTTACTTCTCCTTTTTCATATCTCATCTATTGATTTGAGTCTCTCCCTTTCTTTTTTTATGAGTGTGGCTAATGGTTTATCAGTTTTGTTTATCTTCTCAAAGAAGCAGCTTTTAGTTTTATTGATCTTTGCTATCATTTCCTTCATTTCTTTTTCATTTATTTGTCATCTGATCTTTATGATTTCTTTCCTTCTGTTAACTTTCGGGTTTTTTGGTCTTCTTTCTCTAATTTCTTTAGGTGTAAGTTTAGGTTGTTTATTCGAGATGTTTCTTGTTTCTTGAGGTAGAATTCTTTGCTTTAAACTTCCCTCTTAGAACTGCTTTTGCTGCATCCCATAGGTTTTGGGTCGTCGTGTCTCCATTGTCATTTGTTTCTTGGTATTTTTTGATTTCTTCTTTGATTTCTTCAGTGATCTCTCGGTTATTTAGTAGTGTATTGTTTAGTCTCCATGTCTTTGTATTTTTTACATATTTTCCCCTGTAATTGATATCTAGTCTCATAGCGTTGTGGTCGGAAAAGATACTTGATACAATTTCAATTTTCTTTAATTTACCAAGGTTTGGTTTGTGACCTAGGATGTGATCTATCCTGGAGAATGTTCCATGAGCACTTGAGAATAAAGTGTATTCTATTGTTTTTTGATGGAATGTCGTATAAATATCAATTATGTTCATCTTGTTTAATGTGTCATTTAAAGCTTGTGTTTCCTTATTTCCATGCTCTTTTGATTACTGTAGCTTTGCAGTATAGTCTGAGGTCTGGGAGAGTGATATCTCCAGCTATGTTCTTTTTTCTCAAGATTGTTTTAGCAATTCTGGGTCTCTTGTTGTACCATATAAATCTAGGATTATTTGTTCAAAATAACTGTTCTAGTTCTGTGAAAATGTTATATTTTGATAAGGATTGCATTATATCTATAGATGACTTGGGGTAGTATGGCAATTTTAACAACATTAATTCTTCCAATCTAAGAGCACAGGGTATCTTTCCATTTCTTTGTATCATCTTCAATTTCCTTGTGAGTGTTTTATAATTTTCTGAGTATAGGTCTTTTACCTCTCTGGTTAAGTTTATTCTTAGGTATTTTATTCTTTTGATGCAATTTTAAATGGGATATTTTTAAACTTTCTCTTTCTGATAGTTCATTATTTGTGTATAGAAAAATAACAGGTATCTGTAGATTAATCTTGTATCCTGCAACTTTGCTGAATTCAGTTATTAGTTGGAATAGTTTTTTGATGGAGATTTTAAGGTTTTCTGTGGGAAGTATATCATCTGCAAATAGTGACAGTTTTACGTCTTCTCTTCCAATTTAGATGCCTTTATCTATTTTCTCTTATCTGATTGCTGTGGCTAGGACTTCCAATACTCTGTTAAGTAGAAATGGTGAGAGTTGGCATCCTTACCCTGTTTCTGAATTTAGAGGAAATGCTTTCAGCTTTTCACTGTTGAGTATGATGTTAGCTGTGGATTTATCTTAAATGACCTTTATTATGTTGAGATATGTTTCCTCTTTACCCACTTTGGTGAGTTTTATAATGAATCGATGTTGAATGTTGTTAAGTACTTTTTCCGCATCTATTGAGATAATCATGTGATTGTATTTTAGTCCTTACTTTTGTTAATGTAGTGTATCACTTGGATTGATTTGCAAATATTGAACCATCCTGTAGCTCCTGGAATAAATCTAATTTTATCATGGTGTATGATCCTTTTCATATATTGTTGGATTCAGTTTGCTAATTTTTTGTTGAGGCTTTTTGCATCTATATTCATCAAAGATACTGGCCTGTCATTTTCTTTTCTTCTCTTTTCCTTCTTTCTTTTTTTTCTTTGTGTGTGTGTGTGTGTGTGTGGTGTCTTTGTCTGGTTTTGGTATCAGGGTACTGGTGGCCTCATAGAATGAATTTGGGAGTGTTTTGTTCTCTTCAATTTTTTTGGAATAGTTTGAGAAGGCTAAGTATTTGTTCTACTTTATGTTTGGTAGAATTTCCCTGTGAAGCTCTCCAGTCTTGGACTTTTGTTTTCTGGGAGGTTTTTATTTTTTTAATTACAAACTCAGTTTTACTACTAGTGATCGGTCTGTTCAAATTGTCTATTTCTTCTTGATTCACTGTTGGAAAGTTGTATGTTTCCAGAAACTGTTCACTTCTTTTAGGTTGTTAGAATTTGTTGGCACGTAACTGTTCATGGTATTCTCTTATGATTTTTTTTTTATCTCTGTGGTATTTTTTGTTGTTTCTCCTCTTTCATTTCTTATTTTGTTTATTTGGGTTCTTTATCTTTTCTTCTTGGTGAACCTAAAGGTTGATCAATTATTTTTATCTTTTCAAAAATCAGTCCTTGGTTTCATTGATCTTTTAAATTGTTTTTTTTTTCTTTATTTTATTTCATCTCTGATCTTCATTATTTATTCCTTCTGGTGACTTTGGTCTTTGTTATTTTTCTAATTCCTTTAGGTGGGAGGTGAGGTGGTTTATTTGAGATTTTTCTGGTTTCTTGAGGAAGGCCTGTATTATTACAAACATCCTTCTTAGAACTGCTTTTGCCACATTCCATAGATTTTGGAATGTGTTTCCCTTTTCATTTGTCTAAAGGTATTTTCTGTTTTCTCCTTTGATTTCTTCATTGACCCTTTTTTTTTTCTTTTTTAGTAGCATGTTGTTTGGCATTCACAGGTTTCTTTTCCCATTTTTCTTTCTGCAATTGATTTCTAGTTTTATAACTGTTGTGGTTAGCAAAACGTGCTTGATATAATTTCTATCGTTTTAAATTTGTTGAGACTTGTTTTGTAGCCTAGCATGTGATTTGACCTGGAGAACATTCCTTTTCATCTGAAAAGAATATGTATTCTGTTGTTTTGGGGTGGAATGTCCTGTGTATATCTGTTAAGTACATTTGATCCAATGTGTCATTTAATGCCAGTATTTACTGATTTTTCCATCTAGAAGATCTGTCCATTGATGTAAGTGGGGTGTTAAGGTCTCCTACTATCGTTGTATTATTATTGTCAACTTCTCTCTTCATGTGTGTTAATATTTGCTTTATATATTAATGTGCTCCTGTATTAGGTGCATATATGTTAATGAATGTTATACCCTCTTCTTATATTGATCCCTTTCTCAGGACATAATGTCCTTCTTTGTCTTTTGTTATAGACTTTGTTTTAAAGTCTACTTTGATACAAGTATTGCTACCCAGCTTTCTTGTCGTTTCCATTTGCATGAAATTTCTTTTTCTATTCTTTCACTTTCAATCTGTGTGTGTCATTAAGCTCTAATGTGAGTCTCTTCTAAGCAACATATAGGTGGGACTTAATTTTTTATCCAATCAGCCACCCTATATCTTTTGATTGGAGCATTTAGTCCATTGACATTTAAAGTCATTATTGAGAGGTATGTACTTACTGCCATTTTGTTACTTGTTTTCTGTTGTTTTTATACTTCTTCTGTTCTGTTATTTTTTTAAATTGAAGTATAATTAATTTACAATATTGTGTTAATTTCTGTTGTACAAAGTGATTTAGTTATACACACATATATAGATTCTTTTTTAAAATATTCTGTTCCATTATGGTTTATTATATGATATTGAATATAGTTGTCTGTGCTGTATAGTAGGACCTTGTTTATCCATTCTATGTATAATAGCTTACATCTACTAACCCCAACCTCCCACTCCATCCCTCTCCCAGCCCCCTCCCCCTGGGCAACCACAAGTCTGTTCTCTATGTCCATGTGTCTGCTTCTGTTTTATAGACACGTTCATTTGTATCATATTTTAGATGACCCATATAAATGATATCATATGGTATTTGTCTTTCTCTTAATGACTTCACTTAGTATGTTGATCTCTAGTTGCATCCAGTAATGCTGCAAATGGCATTATTTTGTTCTTTTTTATGGCTAAGTAGTATTCCATTTTATATATTTTACATATATAAATTTATATATATAAATTATATATATTTCATATATATTCTACCTTTACATATAATTTTTATGTATATATATATATATATATATATATATATACACACACACACACATACCATATCTTCTTTATCCATTCACCTATCGATGGGCATTTAGGTTGCTTCCATGTCTTGGGTATTGTGAATAGTGCTGCCGTGAACACTGGGGTGCATGTATCTTTTTAAATTATAGTTTTGTCTTGATATATGTTCAGGAGTGGGATTGTTGGATCATATGTTAATTCTATTTTTAGTTTTCTGAGGAACCTCCATACTGGCCTCACCAAGTTACATTCCCACCAACATTGTAGGAGTGTTGCCTTTTCTCCACACGTTCTCTAGCATTTGTTATCTGTAGACTATTTAATGCTGGCCATTCTGACTGGAGTAAGGTAGTACCTTATTGTAGTTTTGATTTGTATTTCTCTAATAATTAGTGATGTTGAGCATGTTTTCATGTGCCTACTGGCCATTTGTATGTCTTTGGAGAAATGTCTATTTAGGTCTTTGCCCAGTTTTCTACTGGGTTTGTTTGCTATTTTTTTGCTGTTGAGTTGTATGCATTGTTTGTATATTTTGGAAATTAATCCCTTGTCGGTCTCATCATTTGCAAATATTTTCTCTCATTCTGTCGACTGTCTTTTCCTTTTGTTTATGGTTTCCTTTGCTGTGCAAAAGCTTGTAACTTTGATTAGGTCCCATTTGTTTATTTTTGTTTTTATTTCTATTGCCTTGGGAGATCTGACCTAAGAAAACGTTGGTACAGTTTATGTCAGAGAATATTTTGCCTTTGATCTCTTCTAGGAGTATTATGGTGTCATGTCTTATGTTTAAGCCTTTAAATCATTTTGAGTTTATTTTTCTGTATGGTGAGAGGGTGTGTTCTAACTGCATTGATTTACATGTTGCTGTCCAACTTTCCAAACACCACTTGTTGAAGAGACTGTGTCTTTCCCATAGTATATTCTTGTCTCCTTTGTTGAAGATTAATTGACTGTATGTGTGGGTTTACTTCTGGGTTATCTATTCTGTTCCATTGATCCATATGTCTGTTTTTGTGCCAATACAGTGCTGTTTTGTTTTCTTGTTTTTTGTTTGTTTGTTTTGGCCACGCCAAGTGGCCACATGTCTTGCAGGATCTTACTTCCCCAACCAGGGATTGAACCTGTGCCCCCTGCAGTGGAAGCACAGAGTCCTAACCACTGGATCACCAGGGAATTCCCAATACCATGCTCTTTTGATTACTGTAGCTTTATAGTATTGTCTGAAGTCCGGG
Organism: Globicephala melas; assembly: GCF_963455315.2. Taxonomy (NCBI): domain Eukaryota; kingdom Metazoa; phylum Chordata; class Mammalia; order Artiodactyla; family Delphinidae; genus Globicephala; species Globicephala melas. Next base: position 127,990,075 of record NC_083315.2, read on the forward strand.
AGGGTTATGCCTCCTGCTTTTTTTTTTTTTTTTTTTTAATTTTTAACATTTTTATTTATTTATTTTCGGCTTGCTGGGTCTTCGTTGCTGCGCGCAGACTTTCTCTAGTTGCGGCAAGCAGGGGCTACTCTTCGTTGTGGTGCGTGGGCTTCTCATTGCGATGGCTTCTCGTTGTGGAGCACAGGCTCTAGGTGTGCAGGCTTCAATAGTTGTGGCTCGCAGGCTCTAGAGCACAGGCTCAGTAGTTGTGGCACATGGGCTTAGTTGCTCCACAGCATGTGGGATCTTCCTGGACCAGGGAACGAACTGTGTCCGCTGCATTGGCAGGCAGATTCTTGTCCTCTGCACCACCAGGGAAGCCCTCCTCCTTTGTTCTTTCTCTTCAGGATGGTTTGTCAATTGTGGGTCTTTTATGGTTCCCTATAAATTTTAGGATTATTTGTTCTAGTTCTGTGAAAAATGTAATGGATAATTTAATAGGGATTGCATTAGATCTGTAGATTGCTTTTGGTAGTATGGCCATTTTAACAGTATTAATACTTCCAATCCAAGAGCATGGGCTATCTTTCCATTTCTTTGAATTGTGTTCAATTTCCTTTATTAATTTTTTATGGTTCTCAGAGTGTATAAGTGTTTCACCTCCTTCATCAGGTTTTTTCCAAATATTTTATTCTTTGGGGTGTGATTTTTTTTTAACATCTTTATTGGGGTATAATTGCTTTACAATGGTGTGTTAGTTTCTGCTTTATAACAAAGTGAATCAGTTATACATATACATATGTTCCCACATCTCTTCCCTCTTGCACCTTCCTCCCTCCCTCCCTCCCTCCCTATCCCACCCCTCCAGGCAGTCACAAAGCACCGAGCTGATATCCCTGTGCTATGTGGCTGCTTCCCACTAGCTATCTACCTTACGTTTGGTAGTGTATATATGTCCATGTCTCTCTCTCTCGCTTTGTCACAGCTCACCCTTCCCCCTCCCCATATCCTCAAGTCCATTCTCCAGTAGGTCTGTGTCTTTATTCCTGTCTTACCCATAGGTTCTTCATGACATTTTTTTTTCTTAAATTCCATATATATGTGTTAGCATACGGTATTTGCCTTTCTCTTTCAGACTTACTTCACTCTGTGTGACAGACTCTAGGTATATCCACCTCATTACAAATAGCTCAATTTCATTTCTTTTTATGGCTGAGTAATATTCCATGGTATATATGTGCCACATCTTCTTTATCCATTCATCCGATGATGGGCACTTAGGTTGTTTCCATCTCTGGGCTATTGTAAATAGAGCTGCAATGAACATTTTGGTACATGACTCTTTTTGAATTTTGGTTTTCTCAGGGTATATGCCCAGTAGTGGGATTGCTGGGTCATATGGTAGTTCTATTTGTAGTTTTTTAAGGAACCTCCATATTGTTCTCCATAGTGGCTGTACCAATTCACATTCCCACCAGCAGTGCAAGAGTGTTCCCTTTTCTCCACACCCTCTCCAGCATTTATTGTTTCTAGATTTTTTGATTATGGCCATTCGGACTGGTGTGAGATGATATCTCATTGTAGTTTTGATTTCCATTTCCCTAATGATTAACGATGTTGAGCATTCTTTCATGTGTTTGTTGGCAGTCTGCATATCTTCTTTGGAGAAATGTCTATTTAGGTCTTCTGCCCATTTGTGGATTGGGTTGTTTGTTTTTTTGTTATTGAGCTGCATGAGCTGCTTGTAAATTTTGGAAATTAATCCTTTGTCAGTTGCTTCATTTGCAAATATTTTCTCCCATTCTGAGGGTTGTCTTTTCGTCTTGTTTATGGTTTCCTTTGCTGTGCAAAAGCTTTGAAGTTTCATTAGGTCCCATTTGTTTATTTTTGTTTTTATTTCCATTTCTCTAGGAGGTGGGTCAAAAAGGATCTTGCTGTGATTTATGTCATAGAGTGTTCTGCCTATGCTTTCCTGTAAGAGTTTGATAGTTTCTGGCTTTACATTTAGGTCTTTAATCCATTTTGAGCTTATTTTTGTGTATGGTGTTAGGGAGTGATCTAATCTCATACTTTTACATGTACCTGCCCAGTTTTCCCAGCACCACTTATTAAAGAGGCTGTCCTTTCTCCACTGTACATTCCTGCCTCCTTTATCAAAGATAAGGTGACCCTATGTGCGTGGGTTTATCTCTGGGCTTTCTATCCTGTTTCATTGATCTATCTTTCTGTTTTTGTGCCAGTACCATACTGTCATGATTACTGTAGCTTTGTAGTATAATCTGAAGTCAGGGAGCCTGATTTCTCCAGCTCCGTTTTTCGTTCTCAAGATTGCTTTGGCTATTCGGGGTCTTTTGTGTTTCCATACAAATTGTGCAATTTTTTGTTCTAGTTCTGTGAAAAATGCCAGTGGTAGTTTGATAGGGATTGCATTGAATCTGTAGATTGCTTTGAGTAGTATAGTCATTTTCACAATGTTGATTCTTCCAATCCAAGAACATGGTATATCTCTCCATCTATTTGTATCATCTTTAATTTCTTTCATCAGTGTCTTATAATTTTCTGCATACAGGTCTTTTGTCTCCTTAGGTAGGTTTATTCCTAGATATTTTATTCTTTTTGTTGCAGTGGTAAATGGGAGTGTTTTCTTGATTTCACTTTCAGATTTTTCATCATTAGTGTATAGGAATGCAAGTGATTTCTGTGCATTAATTTTTTATCCTGCAACTTTACCAAATTCATTGATCAGCTCTAGTAGTTTTCTGGTGGCATCTTTAGGATTCTCTATGTATAGTATCATGTCATCTGCAAACAGTGACAGCTTTACTTCTTCTTTTCCGATTTGGATTCCTTTTATTTCCTTTTCTTCTCTGATTGCTGTGGCTAAAACTTCCAAAACTATATTGAATAAGAGTGGTGAGAGTGGGCAACCTTGTCTTGTTCCTGATCTTAGTGGAAATGCTTTCAGTTTTTCACCATTGAGGATGATGTTGGCTGTGGGTTTGTCATATATGGCCTTTATTATGTTGAGGAAAGTTCCCTCTATGCCTACATTCTGCAGGGTTTTTATCATAAATGGGTGTTGAATTTTGTCAAAAGCTTTCTCTGCATCTAATGAGATGATCATATGGTTTTTCTCCTTCAATTTGTTAATATGGTTTATCACATTGGTTGATTTGCATATATTGAAGAATCCTTGCATTCCTGGAATAAACCCCACTTGATCATGGTGTATGATCCTTTTAATGTGCTGTTGGATTCTGTTTGCTAGTATTTTGTTGAGGATTTTTGCATCTATGTTCATCAGTGATATTGGTCTGTAGTTTTCTTTCTTTGTGACATCCTTGTCTGGTTTTGGTATCAAGGTGATGGTGGCCTCGTAGAAGGAATTTGGGAGTGTTCCTCCCTCTGCTATATTTTGGAAGAGTTTGAGAAGGATAGGTGTTAGCTCTTCTCTAAATGTTTGACAGAATTCACCTGTGAAGCCATCTGGTCCTGGGCTTTTGTTTGTTGGAAGATTTTTAATCACAGTTTCAATTTCAGTGCTTGTGATTGGTCTCATATTTTCTATTTCTTCCTGATTCAGTCTGGGCAGGTTGTGCATTTCTAAGAAGTTCTCCATTTCTTCCAGGTTGTCCATTTTATTGGCATAGAGTTGCTTATAGTAATCTCTCATCATCTTTTTTTTTTTTTCTCATGATCTTTTGTATTTCTGTAGTGTCAGTTGTTACTTCTCCTTTTTCATTTCTAATTCTATTGATTTGAGTCTTCTCCCTTTTTTCCTTGATGAGTCTGGCTAATGGTTTATCTATTTTGTTTATCTTCTCAAAGAAGCAGCTTTTAGTTTTATTGATCTTTGCTATTGTTTCCTTCATTTCTTTTTCATTTATTTCTGATCTGATTTTTATGATTTCTTTCCTTCTGCTAACTTCGGGGTTTTCTTGTTTTTCTTTCTCTAATTGCTTTAGGTGCAAGGTTAGGTTCTTTATTCGAGATGTTTCCTGTTTCTTAAGGTGGGCTTGTATTGCTATAAACTTCCCTCTTAGAACTGCTTTTGCTGCATCCCATAGGTTTTGCGTCATCGTGTCTCCATTGTCATTTGTTTCTTGGTATTTTTTGATTTCCTCTTTGATTTCTTCAGTGATCTCTTGGTTATTTAGTAGTGTATTGTTTAGTCTCCATGTCTTTGTATTTTTTACATATTTTTCCCCGTAATTGATATCTAGTCTCATAGCATTGTGGTCGGAAAAGATACTTGATACAATTTCAATTTTCTTAAATTTTCCAAGGCTTGATTTGTGACCCAGGATATGATCTATCCTGGAGAATGTTCCATGAGCACTTGAGAATAAAGTGTATTCTATTGTTTTTTGATGGAATGTCGTATAAATATCAATTATGTTCATCTTGTTTAATGTGTCATTTAAAGCTTGTGTTTCCTTATTTCCATGCTCTTTTGATTACTGTAGCTTTGCAGTATAGTCTGAGGTCTGGGAGAGTGATATCTCCAGCTATGTTCTTTTTTCTCAAGATTGTTTTAGCAATTCTGGGTCTCTTGTACCATATAAATCTAGGATTATTTGTTCAAAATAACTGTTCTAGTTCTGTGAAAATGTTATATTTTGATAAGGATTGCATTATATCTATAGATGACTTGGGGTAGTATGGCAATTTTAACAACATTAATTCTTCCAATCTAAGAGCACAGGGTATCTTTCCATTTCTTTGTAACTTGATCGTGGTGTATGAGCATTTATTGTTTTGTTGGATTTCGTTTGGTAGTATTTTGTTGTGGATTTTTGTGTCTGTGTTCATCAGTGTTATTGGCTTGTGATTTTCTTTTTTTTGTGGTATCTGTCTGGTTTTGGTATCCAGGTGATGATGGCCTCACAGAATGAGTTTGGGAGTATTCCCTCCTTTGCAATTTTTTGAAATAGTTTCAGAAGGATAGGTGTTAAGTCTTCTTTAAATGTTTCCTAGAATTCACCTGTGAAGCCATCTCATCCTGGACTTTTGTTTGTTGAGGGTGTTTTTGTTTTTTTTTGCGGTATGCAGGCCTCTCACTGTTGTGGCCTCTCCCATTGCGGAGCACAGGCTCCAGATGCACAGGCTCAGCGACCATGGCTCACGGGCCCAGCTGCTCCGCAGCATGTGGGATATTCCTGGACCGGGGCATGAACCCGTGTCCCCTGCATTGGCAGATGGACTCTCAACCACTGCGCCACCAGGGGAGCCCTGTTGAGGTTTTTTTAATCACAGTTTCATTTTTAGTACTTGAGATTGGTCTGTTTATATTTTCTATTTCTTCCTGGTTCAGTCCTGGGAGATTGTACCTTTCTAAGAATTTGTCCATTTCTTCCTGGTTGTCCAAGTTTTGGGCATATAGTTGCTTGTAATAGTCTCTTATGATCCTCTGTATTTCTTTGGTGTCCACTGTAACTTCTCCTTTTTCATTTCTAATTTTATTGATTTGAGCCCTCTCCCTTTTTTTTCTTGATTAGTTTGGCTAAAGGTTTATCAATTTTGTTTATCTTTTCAAAGAACCAGCTTTTAGTTTCATTGATCTTTTGTATTGTTTACTTTATCTCTATTTCATTTATTTCTGATTTGATCTTTATTATTTCTTTCCTTCTTCTAACTTTCGGTTTTGTTTGTTCTTCTTTCTCTAGTTGCTTTAGGTGTAAGCTTAGGTTGTTTGAGATTTTTCTTGTTTCCTAAGGTAAGCTTGTATTGCTATAAACTTCCCTCTTAGAACTGCTTTTGCTGCATCCCATAGATTTTGGATTGTTGTGCTTTCATTTTCATATGTCTCTAGGTATTTTTTTAACGTATTCTTTGAGTTCTTCAGTGATCCATTGGTTGCTTAGTAGTATATTGCTTAGCCTCCGTGTGTGTGTGTGTTTTTACAGCTTTTTCTTTGTACTTGATTTCTAATCTCATAGCATTGTGATCAGAAAGGATGCTTGATATGATTTCAATTTTCTTAAATTTACTGAGGCTCATTTTTGGGCCCAGTGTGTGATCAGTCCTGGAGAATGTTCCATATGCACTTGAAAATATAGTATTCTGATGCTTTTGGATGGAATGCTCTATAAATATCAATTAAGTCCATCTGGTCTAATGTGTCATTTAAGGCCTGTGTTTTCTTATTGATTTTCTGTCTGGATGATCTGCCCTAAGTCATATTAAAGAACAGAGATTGAACTTGAGGACATGGGGAGCCACTGAAAGATTTTAAACATTAGTGTGACATGCAATTTTATTTTAGGACTACTTTTTGAGGCTGTGTGGAGTACAGGTTGGAGTGGGGTAACTTTAAGATTCATGGTGACATTGGCAAGCAGATTTGGTGAAATAATGGGGACAGGCATCTGAGAAGAAAGCAGTCCCAAATCTTGGCCTTTCAGGTCCTTGATCTCATTTCTCCTGATCTTTTCCTCTACCCACTTTACCACCATTATGTAGACCACCTCAGAAGTCTTATATACATCACTTTTTACCTTCCAAACTCATCTACTTTAGCACCCTCACTTCAAAATGTCTTTACTCCAAAACACTGGCTCCATCACTTCTCAGCATACAGTCATCTCTCGGTTTCCACGGGATATTTGTTCTATGACACTCCCTCACCCCTCCTCAGATACCAAAATCTATAGATGCTCACCTCCTTTACAGTTGGCCCTCTGTATATCAACCACTTACCCATATCCAACTCCTGTCCTCACTGCCCTCTTTACCTAGCTTAGATTCCATGCTCCTCACTAAACCTCTGCCCTGGACACATCCCTAATTTTCTTGTCCTTTTCTCTTTATCATGACCATTATTTCTGTTATTCCCCCCTTTTCCACTGGCATCTTCTCACAGCATTTAAACTCAACCATCTCCTATCTGAAAAACAAGTCTTTTCTCTAGGCCATATCTCCCTCTACCACCTACTCTCCCTCCTCCCTTTCACAGCCCAACTTATTTGCTGCCTAAACTCTTTACTTCCTCTGCTCTTGTCATTTATGTGCAAATAGAAGTCACCAAGGATAATGATAGGAATATTTGTTGAGAATACAGTGACCCAGGTGCTAAACTCTTCAATAATGGGGGTAAAGGAATGCGATAGCCTAAAGGTCAGGAGATGGGACTGCTGTACAGTCTTAAAGAGGAGAAGGACCATTCAATTATGACTGATCACTGATATCAGAATGAGCAGCTTGAAGCCAGATTTATACTAGTTAAGGGAAATAATGTGGCATTCTTTACATAGAGGGAGGGGGAGGAAAACCATTGTGGAAGAAACTATATGTACATGTCTGTAAATATGTATATACATGTATGTGTATGCTATCATTTATATAAAATTGTGTAAGTGTGAATGTGTGTATGTGTGTCTGTAAGCATAAAATTATGTCTGGAAGAGAGTTCACCAAACTATTGATAGTGGCTACCACTGGGTGGTAGGATTTTGGGTAATCTTTACCTTTTTTATAGTGCTCTTTTTAAATGCTTGAATATTCTTTCAAAATATGTGTCATCTTTGAATTTAGGAAGATGCAAAGTTACTTATCATTTTGGGAGAAAATTTTAATGGATTGTTCTGAAGTGGCTCTGGTCCTTGCCTTATCTTCAATTTAACTACATGTATAATGAGCAGGAGAACAGAAATAAGGAGCAGATGGGAAGTGACTTAGTCTTCTTGTACCATGGGATTATTAGATTTAAGCAGGTGGGTGAAAATTTGTTGTAGGAAGACATCTGAATCACATCTAGGCACAAGCCTAGAGGCAGAGGCTCATCCCACTTCCTGACATCGGAAAATAAATCAACTTTCAAGTTTTTGCTTCCACCAGAAAAAAGGATAATGTTGGAATTTATTGAATAGCAAAAACTAAACATCACATTATATGAGATAACATAAGCCAAGCACCGCTACCAAAAAAAAGCCACAAGAATTTTGTTCTCTTTCTTTAGAAAATGTCATATTTAATTTGTTGCAGTTGTTACAAACCACTAATCTGAGTAAATATCATGAGCTTGTAGTACTTATTGTCAGAGTTATTAGATTGTGATTTATGGGCCCAAAAGGTATATATACTCTTTCAACTGCTAGAATATAGCACTTAATTTTTATCACACTGAAAGATGATGTTTCCTTAAATTACTTGGAAAAATTTCTTCAATTGCTTGCTAATACATTTAAAATTTTTTGATCTTTTAAAAAATAATAAAGACTGAAAACATTAAATTATATGCATAAAACAATTAGCATACATACTCTCCTGTGAGTGCCACTACAGGATGACAAACTCAAAATAGAAATGTACATACTCTTCCATCTGTATAATGAATATTGACCACCAGTTTTGTTTTCGGCATTGAGTTGGTAACTGGGAATAGCATGGTGATAAGACAGCAATCATTGTCTTAAAAGATGAGTCTAATGGAGATCAGACAAGTTAGTAGGCAGTTACACGGAGTGGCATCTGCTTTACCTGGGAATGTGCAGGGTGCTCATGTGAGCACATAGTAGGGGCTCCTACCCCATTCTTCAAGAGTAAGGGAAGGTATCTTGAAAAAGTTCAATATAATTTTTTTATTCATGGTCTTAATACAAAATTTAAATCTCTTTTAATTATATTTTTCAAAAGACCTCTAACTTTTACCTTCTCTGGCAATATCTGAAATAAGTTACTTCAGGATTATGCCACTTAAGTAGGATATGATGGGTGGCATTTATTATACCCACTGTGACTTGGATGGACACCTTGATGAAACTCTATATGTGATATCTAGAGAATATGTAGGAATCAGGACAAAGGAGTATGGGCAAGGGACAAGGACAAAAGATAGGGTAACAGGAGTACTAGTGACATTTGTCACCAGGCAGCATTTTAAAATGGTGCTTCTCTTTGAATAGATAGTACACTTCCATAAAAATGTGAGTAAACATGAAAATCTTTATTTGAGATTCTACCTTTTAAAGCCATTTTTATCTACTGTCTACACATCTTGAGTCTAAATTTCCCTCACTAACTGCTCCAGCCCCTTATTTGTGAGAGTATTCTCTGTGATGTGGTGGCCTCTGCAGCTTGTATCCCAAGATCATGACCCTTGCTGGCCATAGTTGATTGGATTATGGGAAGACTATGCATGGTCAATCAGATTCCTTGAGAATTTGGAATTGTGACTTGGAAGTAATTGTTGGACTCCATTTGGCACTTAAACAAGAAAGTGAGATAAGACAGGAAAAACAAACAACAACTCCACCCCGCAACACTGCCAGCCTCAACAAACAGGTGCAGAGGAGGAAAAACAAGAGACCAAGTGATGAGAAGTAGGGATAGAGAAGGAGGGGGAGAGTAGGGAAGAGCACCAAAGGTCTTTGTTTTAATGCCTCGTGAAGTCTGTATTTCCTGCCCTTTGGTTCCATGAACCAAATATAATTCCTTATTTTATTATATAATTCCCCTTTCACATAGACTAGTCAGAACAGGTTTCTGTTTCTTTGTCAAATTCTTCCTAAGGTAGCAACAGAATAAAAGACATGGATAAAGTGTCTCTTTTACCTCAAGAAAAATACTTGTGTGCTATCAGGTGTGGAGATAAAGGAGGGGGCAGTGTATACTAGAGATATCCTGAGCCCCCACTGGACCTTTAGGTGTTGCTTCATGACTGTCATTTGCATGTGTGTGTGGGATTCATTTGCTTAACAGCCCCTCCTGTTCCTTATGCGCCCCCTTAATGCTTCATTTTGGCATTTACCTCTTCTGCCAACTGCCTCAGTTTCCCGTTTCCCCATTTTCTACACGCCCAGGGAAATAGGAAAAATGTCTGATTATGCTGAACTTTTCATAATAGACCACAGGCATGCGGATAGGCTGCCATAAATGGTTTCTAGTCAGTTTCCTCTTCTGTACCATTGAAATACCGTCTACTCTTCAGAATTGCTATGAGGGTAAGGAAGTTAAAGTTAAGTGCCTAGTACCACACTTAGTAAATTTCTATCTATAACATTTTAAATGTGTTATTTAGAAATAGTTTCAAACTTAAGATTGCAAGAATAATGCAAATAATGCTTGCATACCCATTACCTATTTTTTAAAACATTTTGCTTCATTGATTTGTTTATATCTTTCTGTAATTTTGTTATGAATCATTTGAGAATAATTTGCGTACATTACGGTTACATATCCCTAAATACTTCACTGTGTATTTCCTTAGAATATAATCTTACATAAACACAGTACTTATAGACTTAAGTAAATCAACATTGATACAATACTGTTTTCTAATCTACCATCCATATTCTAATGCTTATTTATTGCTTAAGATCTTAAAGACAGATACTCAAACAGGAAAGAAAAATGACTGGTAAATGCTCATCTGGGCTGTAAGGACTGTTCAGAGTTGTTTACTTTGCCTTAGCTAGTAAAGCACATCTCATGTAATCATTTCTCAGAATTAAATATTATTTTAACCTAAGGGTTTCCAGCTCTGTTTTTACATTGTTGCCTACTCTTTAATTTATAGCATTTCACTGATTCAGTTTATAGTTCCTTTTTTGAAGTTTTAATTTTTTTTAACATGTCCATTTGTCAAAATTAGCCATTTTTCCTGAATGCAAAAGAGGCAAAACCAAACAAAGAATAAACAATTTTGTGACTTATAACATATTAACTATATTAAATTTAACTTTACAGATTATAGATATTTTGCATTAGGTCAAAATTCTGATCTTTTGGACAAAATTTGACCATTATTACGGGAAAATGTATATCAGGTATATATTAGAAAAATAAGACTTTTTCAATGCAAAATGAATAAAAGAGACTACAAAACAAACAGGTTACACTAATCTCAAATAAGTGCAGAATTATACTTAATGCTAGGTTAAGAACTTTTCCCATTTCCTGTATTAAAATACCTGAGGGCACTAATATTCCATATCTTAGTGCCTATAGCACTGAGTCCATCAATAAAACTTGATTGTCTTCTGTATCGATGTAATTTTTTCTAATTTTTTCTTGTGCATAAATCTCACTGCTCTACCCAAGTCTGTAAACAGAAAACCAAGAATTTTAAATATTTTTCTTTAGAGTGCAGTGCACAAGATAAGTATTCAGTAGCACCAATTAAATGTTGTTTGCCGGAAAGAGAAATGGATACCTGTTGCAACATATTAATACAGACAAACCTGCTCAGAGAGTCCTGAGTCCCCTACTTAGCTGGCTCTGTGGCCTTGATTAAGTCATAACTTAGCTAAGTTTCAGTTTTCTCATCTGTAAAATGGGGTTAATAATAGTTATTGCCTCATAAAGGCAGTGTGAGATTGGTATAAAAGGTTTGCAAATAAAACAAGCCTTGTGAGATAAGTCTAGTTTGGCCAGTATTTCCATTCTAAATTTCAGTACTCAGCATATTAACTTAATGTGCTTTTAGGTTAACTTTTATACCAATAGTTGCATATATCTCATCATTTACAAGTAGCTCAACTGAAATAGTCTGAGTCACCCACAAATACGGCAAAGTGAAATAAAGCCACCTCTGAAGCTCCCAAACTCCCAAGCAGGGCCTCACCTGAGTTTGTCAGGATTTTAGAAGTAAATTATGAACCACCACAGGGTACAGGGATCTCAAACTGGCTGGTGTGAAAGTCATCAATTCTGTTACAGAAATGGAGTCCCAGTGCTCTAAATCACATAATTTGGGGATTTTTTTTTTTAATGCAGACTCTAATTCAGTAGGTCTGGAGTGAATGCTCCAGAGATTTTGCATTTATAAAATATGTTTAGTGCAATGTTTTGATGCTTTCACTCTAAAAACCAATGATAAACATACTGAAACTGTTTATAAAAGTTCAAGGTGTATAGAAAAAAAGAGCCATATTTGCAAAATTATTTATTTACATCTTAAGCTCATGGTAAAATCTTTATAGGATAGAATGGCTAAGATGAAATATACAAAGTCGATATAAACACATAAGCATTAATCTTTACATGAAAAGAATCTTAGTGATGGCTATCGGTGAACTCGGGTTTTCCTTTATAAAACCAATGTTCCCTTCAATCATGCTGTGATAATGTCTTCCAATAAGAACAGATTTAATGAATATCATTCAAAAAAAGCTGGGAAACAAAAAGCTAACTTGGATTTATTATTAAACCACTATCCATATGTCATAAAACCAAAACTGTTTTACAGGGCTGAGATGTTTGAATAGGTCCAAACATGATATAGTGAATAAGTTTTAAATAACGAATGCTTTGGTTATTAGGTTTTGACTTAGTTTTGGCATAACTTGTATAATTTATATCATTCTAGTGAGTCATTAGGTAATCCGTTCAAAACAAGACTTGCTTAATACTATCACGAAGCACTTAGCCTTGCCTTGAGTGAGACTACCTTTAAGATGCTGACAATAGCAACACATTTCTCTTTTCCTTTACTCAGAAAAAAGAAATCACAAGAATAAAAAAATCATTTTCACACGTTAAAGTCCACCAAAAACTCTTATTCATTCTTAAAAAAACAAAAGTTCCTCATCATAATACCTGCCCTGGGTATTGGTACATTATTGAAATATTAGACCTGTAAGAACTCCTCATAAACCTTGAAAGCCTATGACTGTGATCTACTTATGTTTAAGGTTAAAAATATAAACGATGCATTTGAAGCTTCTGGGAAGAATTCATATTTAAAATAGTTTTAAAAAAATCTGGGTTTATTAAGTTTTAGAAAAATAAATACTGTGATTGGTTCTACCCCTCCTCTTCTACTTCTCTTCCTTCACAAATTTGAACTTAATAGCTCAGGCTTCTAAAAAGCAGAAGAAAGCAAAATAGAACAATGTAGGTTTTATTATCCACACTTTCCTTTTCTAAGGGTAACATTATCACAAAGGCAAACTTGATTTTCTTTCCTTGAAATGAAGATCCTATCTCCTAAGACTTATTTAAATAACTGTTCTTAAGAAATCAAGAGAATTTAACAACCAGTACTTTTAATAAATGAGGAGTTAAATGCCTATAAGATATATAAGGTGACTGTAAAGAGTTCTATTATAAAGTCTGAAAGCAAAATCTAAACATTTAATAGTTTACATTTAATCTCTTTAAAAGGCCTTTTAAAAGCTGTAAGCTATATTATAAATTGCCAGTTAAATTCCCACTCTAGTCTACAAAAATAATCTGCTGCACAAATATATAATTTAAGGTAACTATATATTTCTTGTATTGATCTTTTTTCCAATTTTATGAGTGCAGTGAAGCAAGAAGTAAGCACCGAGGTGTTAGTTAAATTAACTTTCATTTGAGCAGCATTTTGATTTTAGATAAAGGGATTCTAAATGTAGTCTAAAATTTTCCAGAAGTCATATTTACATTCATTGTACAACACTTTATATACACATACAGATTTATAAGAAACAAATTAATCTATACTTTTCATAATGTAAAAAATAAAGATAAAAAACACAACATGTGTGATCATATGGTAAGCCATCTATTTGAGAAATGTGCTTGGTGTTCAGTTCTGATGGCAAAAACCTTGAATAACTTAAAGCATATCACATAAATATACCACAGGTGCTTAGTTTATTTATGACCTTAACCTAGGCCTATCCACAGTTTTAAGTGTTAAAGTCAATGCCATACAAGTAGTTGAGTTTACTAGTAATGTTTGCACTGGAGAAAAATGATTAGGGGAGGCATGACAGCAGATATCAAATGTTTTGAAGTATAATTGTAGGGAGGGATTAAAATTAATTCTTTTCCAGGGGAAAATCGGGACTTTCTGATAATAGAGCTGTTCAAAAGTGAGAAAGTCTGCTTCTGAAGCATGAACTCCCAGTCCCACAAATGACCTTGCCTTGTCAGGGCTCTTGTAGCAAGGACTCCTGTGTTGGCAGGTAGGACTAATAGTATATGGTTAGGCCCAAGGAACTCTAAAGTTCCTTAATGCAAATTATTTTGTTGATATTGAGTTTCTGACGTGGCTTCTTAAGCAGTTTGCTTCATCTTTTTTTCCTGCCCATAAGGCAGTGTTTGATTTTCCTGTGACACCTCTTATAAATTGATGGGCTTGGCTTTCCTGGAATTTATCAAAGTGAATTTTTCTGATCTAATTACTCTTCCACAAAAACAAATAGGTGGCTGTGATGAGCTCTGTAGGTGGCTGTGATGAGCTCTGTTTGTGTCCCACATAGTAAGTTCTTTACCAACCAACTCCTGGCTGAAGTAGGCTAGAAGCAGAGATTTTACCTGGGGAAAAAAGTTATTCAAAATGTTTACTGTTCTATAATGTTCTAGTCTTGAGACTGAATGGAAAAATCCTATTTGGCACTCCTTTACCTCAGATGGCATGCGAATGCTTATCACAGTAAGAAATTCTTATCAGATTTGAGGTGCAGAGGAATAGGAAGCATGGAAATTTTGACCTATATTAAACAAACAAGCAAACAATAACTCTTCCATATGTTAGAAGAGGTTTTTAACTCTAAAATCAAGGCCTTTTTCCAGAAAATTAAATTCACTAAAAATGTAGAAATAAAAATCCCACTATGGCTCTAAATATATGACAAATAAATAAGGTCACATGGTTTATACATTTCAAATTCTTAACGAGGCCCTACAGTATTTCAGGAAGACGTCTTAAAGTATTGTTCCCTGAGTTCTTGAGGCAACCCCAAATATAAGTTCATGAAATCCAAGACTTTAGAGAGAGAAAAACCCACATGGTTTACTTCTCTCTCTTCTAGGAGTAGCTGTTTACTCCAAAGCAGTTTGTTCAGTGCTTACCCTATAGTTCAAATGCTTTAAGAATGTGGCTTTATCCATTTCTTAGAAGACAAGCTCCCAAATGAAACTTCTAAGAAGGAAAAAAAAAAGAAAAAGACTGTTTAAAGAAGGTAAAGTTTTAACATTAGTTAACAGTGCAGTTGAGTAAATGAGTTTTAGATCTGTAATACATAAAGAGTGGTAATACTGTCATAGGTGTTAGAAGGTAGAGTTCTATGGACTCTGGCATTTCTGACCTCAGTGGTATTAATACCAGCTTCTCTTACCAAACAGAAAGTCTAACAATTAATTCAAAAAACCAGAACTATTAGAAACGGAATGACTTTTTCATATGTAAATGTATGAGAAGATGTACATTTGGTTATAAAATAAAGATCAAAACAGCCAGCTAATAATTTCTCAACTTTTAAATACCTGCAATTTACATATAAACTTATACATAATAGTAATTTTTAAAAATTCATTCAAAACTGGGGTTTTAAGATTCTTGAGTTGTTTTTGTATCACCTTCTTGATGGCTATTAGAATATTTTTAAAAATTCAAAGCTTGGGAATAATTCAAACAGTGAAATATGTATTTGTTTGCAACTTCCATTATAGTCTATTTAGAAAAACTAATTACAATGAATGGAGATTTTAATTCTGTTGCTGGAAGTTTTACGTTAGGCTTAACTTTAAGCCATTAAAGTTTAAAAAAAAACCCAAGAAAACCCCACAAAAAACAACGGTTGAGAGAACATACTGAAATGCTCCATCCATTTCAGTAAAGTGCACAACTATGAGTGTTTATCCTTTGGCTTGGCTATGACCTTAAGGGAGGTGTAGAAGTCAATGGTGCTGGTGTCAGATTCCTGACTATATTACTGAGGCTGGCAATCTTCTCCTCTAGGAGGTAATTTTTCTTCTCTGCTGTTTTTTGTCGCTGTTCAGTTATTTCCAGAGCTTTCAACAACTGGGCATTTTCCACATACAAATCCTTCACCATCTCATCTGCTTTAGTATTCTTGCAGAGCTAGAAACAGAACCAGAAACATCTTGACTCCATTTCTGTAATTCTCTTAAATTTAAGGTCTGACATAGGACAGTTGTTTATAAAGGCAAATGGCTTCTATCAATTATATTCTTTCATTTTACAATACAGCTTTAACATCAGACCTGGCACCAGGGATACAAGTAGAGCAAATCCACTTATTCCAAGCTGTTTCTCTGCATAATATGTTTGTAGAAGTCACTAATAAAAAGAACAAATTGATATTTGAGGGCTCGAAAATGAAGGTATTTTTCAACCTAATAAATTAGGTATTATTTCTTTATTCATTCTCTAAAAATACCAAAATACTTTTATAACTTAAATTTCTGAGGGTGTGAACTGTGTTTAACTGTTATTAACAATAGGTGCTTGAGTTTCCCATTCATAACCACATACAACCTACTGATTGTTATAATACATGAGCCAAATTTTAAAATAAAGAGAGAAGATTTGGCGGTTACTTTTCCTTAACTCTCCCTCTTTGTATAAAACCTTGTCTAGAAGAGATATTCTAATCTTTATTGTTAGAATATACAGTCTTGGTTAGGGCAGGAAAACTTGTCAGCAGCATTAGGATAATTTTATTATTGCTCCTGTTAGTTAATATCTTATAATCTCCTTTCCCTCATTATACCTTTAACTCCTCATTTTACACCCAGTTTCAGGCAGGGCATCTACAAGTATAAAGGTTTAAGGGAGTAAAGAAAACTAAGGAGTGGTTAATTAATTTACATAATAGCATTTCAAAGGGCAATGATAAAGACTATCACACTGAAGCCCAGAACCTAAGTGACTGGCAAGTTTAACATAATACTAACATACTTTCTATCGAACAGTTTTTATACAAACTTTCCTCCTTTCCTGCCATTAAAAAACACTCTGATGACTCTTATCTACTACCGAATGAAATTCAAACTCTGTGGCTTAGCACTAAGACCCTCTACTGTCTCCTCTTCCCTATCTCTCATTTCTTTTTCTTCTCCCAGGACAGGATGAACAGTTAATGCTAGTGTTTGTAGATGACCACACCCCGTGTTACCCATTTTCTTTATTTTTGAAACTGCTATCTGGCCAAATGCTTGGTACTGTGAACTACACTAGTAGCTGTAGTAAGTGAACTACACTCCATATAGGCAGGATTTTGTTTTGTTCATTGCTGTATTTCTAGTGCTTAGAACAGAACCTGGCATGTAGTAACTATGTGTTGAATAAAGGATTAAAGGATTGAATCAATAAATGTAAATACAGGTCTTTCTCTCCATTTTGTGTATTAAGATATAGGGCTGAGGAAAGTTCCTGTCTACCTCTGCATTTAGACTTTCCCTTGGAATTCTTCTTCTTGGATTTTATATATCTGAAAAACCAGGTTGGGCAATTTCCACCTTCCCACTCCCGCCACAGTTTGTCTCAATCTCAGATTCCAGAGAAGTTATAAAACTTTCCTAGAAAGTAGTCCTTCTTGTATGTCTCTTCAGTGGATGCACAAATAATTTCTAAGCACTGAGGCCACACCTGCCACCAGCAGGAAAAAAGGATCAGGCTAACTAGTGGTCCTGAATTCAAGAGTCCAGATTCTAATTCAAAACACAACCTTTTGGGGTCTGGCTATAGCCATAAGGTTGTTTTTGAGGCTGTCATAGCTGTTGCAAACAGGAAAGCTAAAGTTATACTTATTATCCCCCAATTTTTTACCAATATAAAATTTCTTTTTATTTAAATAGGAATATTTCCTCTCTGGGGAAAAAAAAATCTATAAAATTTCAATTTAAATTGAACCTCATTAGAAATGCTTTAGGTCCATGAGAGTCACTGCTAGCAAATATACATTTTTTAAATTGTAGACAAACATATGACTCAAAAGAACTTTGGAAAAAAACAATGTAGAATACAGAATTCATATTTTTGAAATGATATGGGAAAGAGTGACTCCTAAATTCTTCTAAACATTTATAATAGAATTTGCTTTTATTAGACAACAAAAGTTAACAAGTTAATAGCAATAGAGGAATGTAAAATTGGAGTTAAAGTTGAATATGAGGTGGGTGGGTAGAGATGACCTGGGAGGCTCACTTGTTCTTTGAGCTGATTCACTTTCTCCTGAAGAAGCCTTTTCACCAGTTTCAATTTTTGTTCAACTTCCATCATTCGTTCCTCCATGACAGTTACCAGGTGTTCCTGGTTTCCCTGAAGGAAAGAAAAAAATTTGTATTATCATTTGAAAATCATGCCACACAAAAGCACTAATAGTTAATTTTCCCCATAAAATGCCTAGAGAAAGGACAGCAAATGTTTGCCTTTGAACAGGAAGGGTGGATTTCTGATGAAATGGGAGCTCTGAACACTGCATGGGTTGCACATGTTAGAAAAGTAACCCTATTAGAGAAAGAATCAAAGACAAAAGAAGAATCTTACCTGTGTTACCATCTTCCCCTGAGATAAAGCAAAATTCTTAAAACCCATAATTTAAGATCTGTGTGTACTTATTATAGTAAAATAGGTATCCAAAGTAAATTAAAAGATGGTTCTCAACCTTTCATCTGTGATTTGGGTCTTTGCAATACTGTGGGCATCTCAACAACAAAATAATCAAAAACTGAGTTTATTTAGGATCACCTAACATTTCCAATTAGCTTGCAATATGTGTCTGTTTTTCCTTTGAAATGGCTGATTACTGTGAGGGTGTTAGTGTTTCTAATAGCCTCTTTCTGCTAGTTATTCTGGTTATTGGTTTCCTAATTTGACCTGTCAATGTGAAGCACATATCTGAATTGGAGGATGGGTTTATCATTAGAACAGATTTAAAACTGAAAATCTCCCCATAAAAAAACTCCTAGACAAAACAATAGGGCAGAAAAAGGACCCTGGCTTCTCCTTCTCTCCTCATACAACAGTGATGGATTAAGGAGTGTGTGGGTTTTGGAGCGCAGAGTGACCTGGAACAAGATTTAGAGTGCAACTGATGGCCCTTTCTCCCAGTCCACCAAAATGTTCACGTAAAGAATTTCAGGGCTTCCCTGGTAGCGCACTGGTTGCGAGTCCGCCTGCTGATGCAGGGGACACGGGTTCGTGCCCCAGTCCGGGAAGATCCCACATGCCGCAGAGCGGCTGGGCCCGTGAGCCATGGCCGCTGAGCCTGCGCGTCTGGAGCCTGTGCTCCGCAACGGGAGAGGCCGCAGCAGTGAGAGGCCCGCGTACCAAAAAAAAAAAAAAAAAAGAATTTCAGATTTTAAAAGGTTCTTCAAATGTTTAAGCAAGACTCAGGTATTAATGGCTGATGGCATAACCTGTCCTTAAAAATATTCCCGGGGCTTCCCTGGTGGCGCAGTGGTTGAGAGTCCGCCTGCCGATGCAGGGGACACGGGTTCGCGCCCCAGTCCGGGAAGATCCCACATGCCATGGAGCGGCTGGGCCCGTGAGCCATGGCCACTGAGCCTGTGCGTCCAGAGCCAGTGCTCCGCAATGGGAGAGGCCACAACAGTGAGAGGCCCGCGTACCGCAAAAAAAAAAAAAAAAATAAAATAAAATAAAAAAATATTCCCAAAAAAGGTGGTGTCCTTTAAAAAGCACAAAAAGAATGACCAAATGTGAGTGGAAAGCCAACATGTGTTTGGATATTAAATAATAACATTTATTCAAGCATAAAAGAAACAACTAAGCCATAAGACTAATTTGAAGAGAAAAATTGTAGTAGGCAAAAGAGTAATGCAAAATTTCAAGAAACCAGGTCTTAAGAACATCTAAAATCCTATATTTTAAAAGTTATAATGGCTTTTTAAAGTTCAAACATAAATGGAAAATGCCAGATTTCCACTTGCCTTAAAAGAAAAAAAAAAAGCTAAGCAAACCAAAAAAAACCCCAGATAATTAATTCAAAGAACACGGGGCATGGCAAAAGAGTGGGGAAAGAGGAAAAACAAAAGCAGTCATATATTTAAAATTTATTTTATTTCATCAAAAATTTCCTTTTTCCTGTCAAAAAAGTATTATACATCTTATATAAAACAGTATAAATAACCCTGATTTTCTTCAAATTTCACATATAAAAGTAGTACCTTTTGTTAAAAATAGTTACAACATATGGAATGAGAAAATATATAGAATACATCCTTTCAAGAATCTCAAGTCCACACTCTTTAAATCGTATAAATAATTACGTGTAACAAGCTGAAATTTGTGAATTTGATTCACAAAATCTGTCATTTCTACATAAATAGGAAACATAATACTGCAAAGGCTTAACAACAACAATAATAATAATAAACTTAAAAGAGCACTTGATTCCAAAACATTTCTCAGCTTATGTCTCTGTTTGTGTGGTGTGTGTGGGTGTGTGCATTTGAGTATCTGCCATGGTAAGAAATGCCAGCAATAACAGCCCAGTGTTCACAGGTGCCCAATCCTTCTGTAGGAATCTGCATGCACTGCTCGCTGCTCCGGTAGCAAGGCCTAGAGAAAGAAGGCAAGTGGTACACTTCACCCTGATGTCAAGATTATGTTTTTTGGGGGAGTCTAAATTCACACATTTATAATGCAAACAATTTTTAAAAGCAAACATCAATACTACATATGCAAGCAAAGCAACACAAGGCAGAAGAAATCACATCACTCCACACACACAGACAACGTGCAGATTCTAATAGCTTTCTATATTCTTAAAATTAGTGTCAGCTTAGTTACCAGAAACAGGAGAGCCTGCCATGGCATTCTAGTGAGAGCAATAAGCAGTCCACCCTGCCATCTGGAGAAATTCTTTCTTTCTTTCTTTTTTTTTAAGTACAAAAGTCTTAAATTTTGTCTATCTAATCCTCAAATAATTGAAGTAAAAGGATTAAACACTGGTGGGTGGGTTGGGAAGAGCATGTTTTGAAAATAGTGTATATGAAAGAGCAATGAGTAGGATCTTAGTCTAATCATTTGGTTTTAAATGTCCATTAAAAACTGAGGTCACTCAGTTTTTAATGAAGAGTTGAAGCATCTGTCCAACACCCACCATCACAATTTTAATTCTGGAATTAAATTTTAGTATTTGGAAATTGAGTGTAGGAAGCTTCCAAAAACATGGATTTTAAGCCTCTGTTAGAAAGAATAGATGACAGAAGTACATCATGCAAAAGCACAGATATATACTAGTAGGAGAAGAAAACCAGGTTGTTACAATGTATAATTATGGTGCTAATGTGACTTTGCAAAGCCAGGGTGAGGGGATTACAGAAAGAGAGGTGGGAAATTCCTTGTCAAACGTCAACTGAAAAGTAAGGTATTTGAAAACAGAAGAAGAGCATCCAAACTAGAAAAAACTAATTTAGAATTCTACAAACTAAGGAGTAGTTTTAATTTTATTCCTAATTCTGAATAAATGGGCAAGACCAAAGAGTCAAGAGACTTCTGAAAGAGGAGAATCATGAATGAAGCACTAAAGAGAAATAACTATTTGAAAACCTAGGTAATATAAGATTGTGTCTGGTAGTGAGCTGGGATAATGCTAATTCAAAGGGAAGAGGAAGAAGATCTTTATTTTCTTAAAAATGGAGTTTTTCAAACTAGATCATTAAAAAAATAAGTTAAATGAACTATGTCAACTAAAAAAGTCACTGATGACACATTTTACTTTATTAGTTGAGAAAAGTGCCCATTTGTGAATTCCATGGAACTCAGCAGGCTATACTCCTCTGGTACAAGAAAACCCAGAATGCTTTGTTAGTAATACATATCCTAGAGTTGCACTTGAATTCTGTAATATCTTTGGCATTAGACAAGAATGTTAGGTCAATTGTGCAATATGCTCAAGTGATCCTGAGACTTCATCATCGATTACAAATGTGCAAAGGAGACCCAGAACACTTAATTACCTAGCTTAGAAGCTGAGAGCTCAAAAGCAGCACTGCAAAAAACCAAAACCAAAACAGCACTGCAGTTCTGTGGATTTGTAATTCAGGTAAGGTGTAACTGCCTGACAAAAGATTTAGGTTCTTCATCCCCACATGTGAACTGGTATAACTTTCAAATAAGCAGGTAAAATTAAATTAGGTGATCTGAGTTTACTATTAGAAAAAGATCCTCATACCTGTGGTGTGTTGATTCCAGAAGTCCTGTTTTCAAGTTCCTTCTGCAGGCACTGGTTTATCCTTTCTGGCTGTAGCAGCTGATATTGAAGCTGCAGAAATTGCTCCCTGGGAACCATTGGACAGGCTTGCTGCTGGAGCAGCTGCAGATCCCAAGCATGAGGGGATGGGCTAAGCATCACAGTGGACCTCAGGTGCTGCATCTAGAGGATAAGGGCAAAGCCCTGGTCAGCTGCAGTGCCTTCAATCAGAGAGTTGCCCTTGAAAGTGGCAAGCAGAGAGTAATGAAGTCTATGAATTCATTAATGGCCTCTCAGACTCACTGGTAACTTGAAAGCAGGCAGCACATGATCCTGAGTAAGAATAAAGAATCAATCATTTTGCTTAGGAGATAATACATTTAATGCATAAGCAGGCCTTAAAAGTTTTAGACTTAAACTGTACTTCCTCATTCTTAAGTGACTATAAGACATGAGGTACATGATGTACATATGTCTGAATTCTCCTTTTTTCTTCTTACACTAGAACATTTAATTATCCCTCTTTTTTTTTTTTAAAAAAAAATGGTTGGAATAGGCAAAGGGGAGAATGAGATTATGCTTTAGAGTTTTGCCACTTACCACTCATAAAGATTCTTAAGAGTGAATGTTCAATGACTACATTTTTTCCAAGTTAGCAATTTGTTTTCAAGATTCTCATCTTGCATCTCAAATTATTTTAACCTATCTTAGTTTATCAGACAGGCAATTCCGGGGCATAAGGTGATACCCCAGAACATCTGGGAATTGAAGTACATGGAATGAAAGTATTTATTCAAGACAATGAGGAAATGGTATGTGTATCGCAAGCCAGTCAAAGTTGGGGCGAGGGAAAGGAGAAGGCACTGCATTTGGCTATTGAAGCATGCCACTTCACATCTGTCAACACATTCAGCAGACACAGAGCTCAATGGAAGACATGCAACAAATATGACCAAGTACTAAGCTCAAGAAGAAGCACCCCCAGGCATGTGAGAAGGGAAAAAGGCCCTCTAAGACACATCTATAATTAAATGTTATCATGAAACTTCAGAGCCACTATCCATTTCCTTAAATCTAAATTTCTGAGGTGGGGTGTTACCCATTTTGAAATATTTCTAGTTATAGATTTAGAAAACCCACCACTTTATTTTTAAGAATAAAGAATATGGAGAATTATGATCCCCTGATTTTATATCAGTGGGATGATTTTCTTCACACACGTCTTCAAATACTAAGGAAAATCCTGATGTAAATGTAAACAGATATATTCCAAAATTAAAGCAAAATGAAAATGAATATTGGCTCTTACCTTAAGTATTTATTAACTGTCATAGTGGCAGAAATGATTACATGAACAAGGAGTTTAATGAGATGTCTCCATGCCATGAAATTCATTGAAAGAATGTTCTACCTTCACACACTATCTCAGGCAGAGAACTGCACCCTTCTCTGCTAGTTCCAACCACAGAGTTCTAGGTACAGGTTAGCCACAGATAAAACAAAAACAAAAGAGAATTAAGGAGTTATACAAAGAGGAAGAAAATATGAGTTATAAAGAGAAAGAACAGTATAAATTGTGTATATTATATACCTGACCACATGTGCTCTAGTCAGTAGGAACTTAGAACCAACATTTACATTTCTCCGTATATAAATTTTACAGATATTAAAATGTCTCACAGCTCTAATTCTGCAGCCGCTTCCTCATCTATTGCAATTTGGTTGGTTTACGAGCTTGCTACCTTTACCTCCACCCATCCCAATATAATAATTCAGAAGATTTCAAGTCCACTATGGAATGGACCTGATGTTAAACACCTTGCCATGTGGAGATGCAGAATATAAACTATAAAACATTTTTGTTGTTCCAGTGTCTGAACTGTTGGCTAAGAGGTACACAACAGACTTTAAGAATTGCTAATAGTCTATAACCCTGTTTTTGAGTGATCAAAATGAATTGCTTATAGAACCCTGCTTCATACAGTTGGAAAAAACCCTGGAGTGGGAGGCAGATTCTTCCATATTCTTGTCTAGTGATTTGGGATCTTTAATTACCCTGGGGTAGGGCTATGTATTATGTTACATCAGTGACTTTCAAACTGGCATATAGGGATGAGGAGAAACCCCTTCCCCCAAGGGGGTGCATACATCAGATTGAATCACCTAGAAAGCTTTCCCTAAATTTCTTGATCCCAAAGATTCTGATGTAGGAACATCTCCCTGCCTACTTACTGCCTCTCCCCCAAACCCGATGAGAATCAATGCCAGAGTGAGAGGCATGTACCTATCCCTCAGGTCAGGTGGGCACAAAAAATGGTGTGAAAACCACTGTTCATCCTCAAATTTGGCCTAATCTATAGATATCATAACATAAATAAAAATCCAATTTACAGGTCTGGTGGGAAGGTGGAATGGAGTGTTACAGGCGAATGGTTAGTGTTCCTGTCTGGGGTGATGAAAAAGTTTTGGAAGCAGTGGTGATGGTTGTAGAACATTGTGAAAGTAATTAATGCCACCGAATGCCACTTAACAAAATTTGTCATTTTAACCATTTATATCTATCTATCTATATGCTTAGCACAATTTTTAAAATAATGTAATATACCCAAACCACTGAATTAGACACTTTAAATGGATGAATTGTGTAGTGTGTGAGTTACATTTAATAAAGCTGCTGAAGAATCGAATTTATATGTCTGGACAGAATTCATAGCTCGGTCTTATTTCTAATGAAACTTTAATTAGAACAGTGTATGAGATGTTCTTTTCAGTGTTCCAATTAAAAATTCATGCTTTTTCTTTTTCCAGCTCCAGGGCCAGGAACACTCAATTTCCCTCATCCATTAGCAAATATTTACTACTAGATCAGGGAGAAGAGTAATGAGGGGAAATTGCTTATGATGATTAATCATGTAAAGTAGGATTGGGAGAGAAGGGGGCTTCTGAGGCCAGAGAGAATGGTGGGAGAAGAACTGGCCTGTTGACAGAGCATTTGGAGAGAATCTGACAGTGATTAAGTATACCCTTGTTACTTTTCAATCAGGTACCAGACATGTCACGCTTAGCTTCAGATATCTTATTCATTAGAGTATATAATTATTTCATCAGAAAAGCATATCTACATCTAAACACAGCCTGCAGCCCACGGTTTTAAACACATTTATTATACGCTGTCAGAGAAATAAAAAATGGTTTGGATTTCACTCTTTATAGTTTCACTAATCTCCCTATTAGTGGATAAATCAGAGAACATAAAATTGACAGAAACCTTAGCGGTCATTTAAATGTCAATGTGATATGTTTGCCCATATTTCGTATATAAAAACCGAGCATCAAACTTACCTTTGCATGTATCCAGCTTCATGAAAGAAAATATTTACATATCTCTCTTCCTTCCTATAATTCTGGCTTAAAAATATTTGTATACATAGTACTTTTTAAGAGCACAGAAAGACATTTTCTACCCAGGCCTCTATACCTTATATAAATTTTACAGGTCATTAAATGTTGGATTAATTAATATTTTCATTACCCAAAGCAAAGTATCTCAATGAAATTTTTACTTATTAAGGAGGATTTTACATAAGTTGTTTTACATCCTATAATTGTGCTTGGTATTCAGAAAGCAATCTATTAGACTGGAAACTCAATGTCCAAGCTGACAGGTTTTACAAATCCACTTTTATATTTATCAGATGTACCTCTCCCAAGGCAGTGCTGAGTTACAAATATAGTAATGAACAACAGCAGCCCTTGAAAATTAAACCTCTAAATGCTAATGCTCTTAAATTCCCTGCATACATTTCCCAACTGAACAGGTTGTTACAGAGCAATCACATCTATAAAACACTACACTGTGGGATGTATCAGGAAACTGTTAAAACCACAGCAATGGCGAGAGAGCTCTGAGCCTCTTGGTCAGTACTGAACAGAGTCCCTGCCACTTGAATTTGTTGAGGTACAGGTCCTTGCATTTTAAGATAGTCAACATTATTCCTCCCTCTGTGAAGCAGTATATATTCCTATGGCTGTATAATTAGCAAAAATATCTATCAAACTTGGTAAGACAGACCAAAGAATCCAGCTTGGCAATGTACTTAGATTTTCACTGTTTTCATAATAGGAATTTAATGCTATGCTAGTCTCTCTCAACAAATGGCTCATTCATGGATTAAAATATTCTTCATAGCTAAGGCCATTTGCTTAAAAACTTACCTCCATTAGCTGCTCATCCAGTTTTACTTGTTTCTTTTTCAGGCCTTCATTTTCCAAATGAATTGTTTCTAATTCTCGTTCAAGGGAATTCATCTGACTAACCTGTTAAAAAACAAAAAACTCCCTTAAAACCAAAAACAAAACACTTGAGTTGCTCTACTTTATTTTGACGAATTTACGCTAGTCACAAATCTCAACTCTTGGAAGAAAACTGAGTTCATTCATCAAGGGAAAACAACAAACAATATAATTCAGTGTACTGATTATATTTAGGTAGTCTAGTTTTAATCACCACTCCTCACATAGAACAGATTCCAAAGGCAGGTAGCTTTCAAACTTCAATGCCACTCACTGTAAGAAGCACATTTTCTCTTGCAACCCGGTACAAACACCCACACCCACGTGTGTGTGTGTGTGTGTGTGTGTATGAATATATATACGTAATCAGTTATAAGTATATATCACTAAGAGAAAAATTTCATGAAATTATCCTTACCATGGGCCATGCACTCTGATATTTTCTAGTATAATTTAATAACTTAAAATGCTGCTATTTAACTAGATTGATTTCATGATCCTCTACTATGGATCTGCAGTAGGGAAAAACATGTCTTAAGGCAAAGTTTAAAGGTTTAGAACTGAGAATACATAAAACCTGATTTAACTCCTTTCTCAATTTTAAAGAAGAAATTTGAAGATTTTATGAGTATCCTTTTTTGGAATTCTCTTTATTACAGAATCTTACGAGAATCTAATGAGCTAGAGCACACTGGGACTCAGAATATTGCTAAGTAGAAAACATATGACACTATTCTAGAGTGCTGATTTTTGTTTCTATCAAAAAGAACTGAGGAGGGGGCTTCCCTGGTGGCGCAGTGGTTGAGAGTCCGCCTGCCGATGCAGGGGACACGGGTTCGTGCCCCGGTCCGGGAAGATCCCACATGCCGTGGAGCGGCTGGGCCCGTGAGCCATGGCCGCTGAGCCTGCGTGTCCTGGAGCCTGTGCTCCGCAACGGGAGAGGCCACAACAGTGAGAGGCCCTCGTACCGCAAAAAAAAACAACAACTGAGGAGGGTAGCAAGAATTGTTAAATGGAATTAAGTGTAATCTTTCTAAGTACATTTAAATTCACTGTTATTTTAAAACCTATCATTAGACTTTTCCTTTGGTAAGCAGCTAGATGAAACCCAATGTCTTTCTGAAAAGTTTACTTGAATGTACCTAAACTTAAATGACATTTCAGCTTTAGAGCACAACCAGTCTCCTTACTACCAATGGTCGTAACTTTCACAAACTTAAAAAAATTTTTTTGAAATATTTATAACAAAAGGAAATGACTGTTCATCATTCTTTCCAGATTTTTAAACAAACCATAATTTTCAGAAGAGGAAGGTAATACAGGCATACCTTGTTTTATTGCACTTCGCTTTTATTGTGCTTCACAGATACGGAGTTTTTTACAAATTGAAGGTCTGTGGTAACCCTGTGTCGAGCAAGTCTATTGGTGCCATTTTTCCAATAGCATTTGCTCACTTTGTGTCTCTGTCACATTTTCATAATTCTCACAATATTTCAAACTTTTTTATTATTATATTTGTTATGGTCATCTGTGATTAGTGATCTTCAATGTTACTACTACAACTTGCTGAAGACGATGGTTATTAGCATTTTTAGCAATAAATATTCTTAAATTAAAATATGTACATTGTTTTTTTAGACATAATGCTATTGCACACTTAACAGACTACAGTATAGTGGAAACAATTTTATAGGCACTGGGAAACCAAAAAATTTGTGTGACTCACTTTATTGTGGTGGTCTGGAACTGAACCCAGAATATCTCCAAGGTGTGCCTGTAGTGAAAACTCTGAGTTTAGTTTAGAAAAAGAAAGGAAAACAAGTAACAACAAGAACTCCCACGCTAACACTGGCCTAGAACTCTAACTTCATGGAACCAAGAATAGAAAACAAACTGAGTCATGCTACAGAGGTTTAACCACGTAGTAGCCAGCCTCCAAGAGGGTACCCCGTGATCCCTGTCTTCTGGTATTCAAACCCTTGCCTTGTCCCCTCCCCACTACACCAGGATTAGTCTGTGTGACCAATAGAATACAGCAGAAATGATTGTGTGTGACTTCTGGGATTAGCAAATAAAACATACTACAGCCTCCATCTTGGTCTTTTGGGGCCTCTCTCTCTTGGATCATTCATTGCCACAGCCTGAGAAAAGGCCAGGTGGTGAGGAGCTGAGCCTCTGGCGATCAGCTAGCAAAGAACAGAAGCCTCCTCCTAACGGTTATATGAATACATCTGGAACGGATTCTCTAGTACCAGTGAAGCCTTCAGATAAATGCAGTCTCAGCTGATATCTGGACTGCAGTCTCAGGAAAGACCCTAAGCCAAAACCACTCAGCTAAGTTGCTTCCAAATCCCTGACCCACAGAAACTGAGACAATAAATGTTTGTTGTTTTAATTTATTACACAGCAATAGTTAACTAATACAGACCATATTAAGATGTTCCTAATATTCAGGCTTATAGAAGCTTATGATACTAATGAAGATAATTAACCATCTTCTTTATAAAAACTTAAATTGCTCCTTTCTAGCGGTCACTCAATCAAAAAGAACTATGATACTGTTTTGACAAGATTACAAAAGCATAGATATAAGGAAGAACCAAAATATGCCATTGTAATCATTTCCTGGAAGCATGCAGGGGAAGAAACATACACTTAGGGATGCATCATAGTCAGAACACAGCCACTTGGTATTAACTCTCAAAAACTCACCTTCCTATTAGCAGGAGATCGTTCCTTTTGAAACTGTTCACACTCTCTCTTTAAGCTCAACTTTTCCTGCTCTGTGGGCTTCACAGTACCTGATGAGTTTAGATGTTTTGGGAGCTTAGGAGGAAGAAGGTTGGATTCCAGTTGACGGACCTAACAAGAACCAGTATAAGAGGAAGAAATGCTAATATAACCACCCAGCCAGGAAAAACAAAAAGCGAACATAAGGAAAGTTTGTATTCAGTGCTTGGGTTTTGTTGTATTAAGAAAACTTTTTCCAGTCAAGTCTGCCAATTCTTGAAGCTTATTACATTTTTGGATTTCAAAAGATCCTTTCTAGGTAAATCTATTTTTAGTCTGATGCAACACTGAGGATCAGAGAAGGACAAAGGGACTCCTGGCTCAGCCAAACAACTGGGAGTCAATAGTGTGACGTGGCTGCCAAAAAAACATAGTCTGTAGGCACCTCTGCTCTGACATGAGCATAACTTTTAGGAGTGAAGGGGGTGACAGTCCCATTGACTTTGTATTGGACTGTTCACACCTGAAACAATGCATTTACATCAACTAAGTTCCACGAGGACAGCAACCATGTTTAGTCTGTTCAACACTGCAACTTCAGTGATAGCAGAGTTTCTGGCACATGGTAGGTGTTCTAAATGAATATCTGTGACTCCTAAGAGAGTTCCTCCTCAAAAGAGGTATTTAAGCATAGGTTAAACATAGTTGGTCAACTGCTTAGCAGAGGTAAAGGATTTAAACATCAGCTTAGTGATGAAAAAGATGATCTTTAAAGACCATTCTAGCCTTGAAATGCTGTCTTTTAAAAGGGGCACCTTTTCTCTTACAAGAAGTTAGACCCACAAGAACTGAGTTTAGTTTTGCCATTTTTATACTACCAGTCTTGGCGGCTAGCCTATTTGAATGAGGAATATATGGTTAACATAATTTCCATTCATAAGATCACAGATTTTAATATAGAACTGCTTATACAAAATGAAAAATATTATATAAACACAGCATGATAAAATTATATTGCAAGTAAATGATAAATTATACATTCTTAAAATAAGTCTGCCACACCAGAATACTCAAATCCATACCCTAGAATCACTGTATCAAAGAATCATTTACAAACATATGCCACCATGTACAACTTTTCAAGTTACCTTCTCCCGGGAGTGTATGAGTTCCGCTTTGGTGTTCTGTACCACAGTTTGGAGTCTCTCATTCTCTTGCCAAAGCAGCTGTTGTTCCTCATTCATCAGGTGATCCAACTTGTCCCAGGACAGGCTTTGCTGTTGGTTATGGAATCCTGATGGATGGGTGCCTATTTCTGGGGCCCAGTTCTTAAGAGAGAATTGTAGAGTTAAGCCTTAAAAACAAGCTGATTTCTTTTTTGAGCATCTAATGAGAGTGAGCACATGTATATCTAGATATAAGTAAAACAATATTCTTGAATGCTGATTTTTAAAAAAAAAGGTTTGGAAACTCTCTGTTTAAAATGATCTTTGGCAAAATAGTCCCGTCAAATCTAATAGCAAAGATGATTGTAGGGCAAGTCCCAGTTCCATATAGGACCCAAGCGCATAGAGACTGGGGACCTTAAAAATTACCTCATTCTTATGCTTTGAACCCAAATAACTATTCTTTTGGTTAACAGAGAACACAGAGAACTCTGAAACGCACTGCTAACTTGAAAGATTTCCCTTGCTAAACTCTACTTTCATTTTCACATATGCAATCATATCCTTTTTTAGAATCCAAAGCACGTATCATCCACATAATTGAGGCCTGAACTCAGGAATATGCTTTAAGCTACCACGGTGATTTTTTTGGATCCTGAAAAATGCTTTAAAAAAATTTTTTTAAAGGTAAAAAAAGGGTTAGGGTTAGGGTTTTTTCTTTTTCACGTTTTGCCTTTTAAGCCAAAACATGAAAAGGAAAAAAAAAAAAAGGTACAATCTCATTTTGAAAAAATGTTCAGCCCAGAAGTAATTTTGTAAAAATGGAAGCAACTGTTATGTTTTTTTAAAAAAACACTATTTAAAAAAAAGTATCACCAAGAGATAAAGTAGCTGAATTTAGTGCCTACTTTTATGGTAGGACAAAGTCTTAACATCTACCCAAGACTGACATACATACATTGTTCTTAATTTATTTGCACATAGGTGAAACAGCATTGTGATATATTAAAACGAGACTTACTTTCTACAACATCAAAATGTTTTTATTACTACAAAACAACTCAGCCATGGTCTTCTGACTTGCACAATTACCTTGTCACTATAGTTCCATTTATGTGAGGTTCAGAAACAAGCATCCCTAACCTATGGTGGTTCCCTTGAGGTTATCAACTGAAGGGGACACAAGAGAGCCTCCTGGGTGCTGGAAATGTTCTTTATTTTGAGCTAGGTGGTGGTTACACAAAGACAAACATACATATATATTTTACCTATAACTGTGTATATTTACATATACATACATATATGTGTATAAAAACAATCAAGTTATAGAGTTAAAATTTATGCACTTTACTGTATAAAGTTAGATCTCAATAAAGAAGAAAAGAAATTACCTCGTCACCAGCATTCTGAAGTTGCTTGTGTAGAGACATCACTTCTTGTTTTAAAGCCTCCTTTTCCTGCTGAGTCACTCGTAGATCAGATTTAATTCGGGACATTTGCAGGTTTACATTCTGCAGGGTGTCTTCTAAATTCTGAACCTGCATCATGAGAACAGTCATACACTGCGACAAATCCTCATGGTCTCACCTATAGCATGTCCATGTATGAATGAGCTAAGACAAGAGAACTCCAAGGTCCCTTCTGCTTCTACTTACTATATCCAGGTCTTTTCAGTTGCTCAGTGCAAATCTAGGATATTATGTATCTTTACAGGATGTTAAGTTATATTTAGGACAATAATGAACTACACCTAGAGCAAGGTATTGCTGGTATAGTCATCTGGTATATTACCAAGTGATATCTTACAGAACCAAGGAATACCAACAGGCATCACGACAGATGATTTTACTGAACTTTGTAGAAATTACATTTTAGACTGTGATGTTGGTTTGTAAAGGACCTCTTAGATGAAAATAAAAACATACTTTGTAGAACCCTACTCCATGCTAACAGCTCATATATATTTCAATTTTAAAAAATTTAAATTGGTAAACAGAATGTTAATAGAGAGCTTTAACTATAATAGGGCATGAACCTGCCTTAGAAATCCTAATTCTAAATTAGAAATAAGCAGTCATTTTTACACACTATTCTCAAGCTTTCATAAATAAATAATCTCATAATGATGAGATAATCTTATGATTATTTCATAATAATGAACTTTGGGAGAAACACTGTTCAAATTATTTTACTATACTGTAAGGTGTCAAATATTAGTTAAATTGAATCATTCTGAGCCCTCTTAGACCACATCCACCTGGAACATTCTTTCCACTTGGAGTTCTGTTGGGAGATATAGGAAAATATTAACTGTGCAGATGAAATAAGAATTGTCCACATACCTTTTCCTGTGAAGCCACTAGCTGTGATTTTAAGCTTTCGCTCTGGTGTTCCCAAGACTTCTGTTCTTGCTTCATAGTAGCAATTCTGTGCTCTAAAAGACTTGATTTTGCCAACTGATTCAGGAAAAGAAAAGAGGTAACAGCATTTCTACAAACATGTCTAGCTTCATTTCACATGCCTTCACTTATACTGAAAAGATCAAGTACCATTTCTCTACAAAGGGGATCAAGACAAGGTAAAAGAGAGACATTTCCTTGACTCCCTTTGTACCTTTAATTTTGAGGAGTCTCTTCTCTTTGGGGATTTCAATTTTTCCTTCTCATTGCCTCATGTTTTTGGGTGAGACGTGGTGGGCTGGAAGGCAATTAGAAATCCCAAGAGTGTGCCATAATAGGAAAATATGGAATGCCTATTAAGGCAGGTGGCACAAAGGCAGTGTTTTTGGATTTGCTAGGGAAAATACAGTAGAAAAAAAAAGTGTCTATGTAATGGATTTCAGATTATTAAATACATAATATTTATATTATTTATATTATATATAAGTAGAATAGTGATGTATTTAAATAATATATATTAAGTAGCATAGTTACTTATTAAAATAAGACAAACTTTATATTACCGTACTTAGTATTTATTAAACAACTAATCTAGACTCCTGTTAAAATCATGGCTTCAGCAATCTACAGATTTAATGTGATCCCTATCAAATGACATTTTTCACAGAACGGGAACAAATAATCCTAAAATTTATATAGAACCACAAAAGACCCAAAATTGCCAAAGCAACCTTGAGAAAAATGAACAAAGCTAGAGGCATAACCCTTCCAGACTTCAGACAATACTACAAAGCTACAGTAATGAAAACAGTATGGTAATGGCACAAAAACAGACATATGGATCAATGTAACAGAATAGAGAGTCCAGAAATAAACCCACACACCTACAGTCATTTAATCTTGGACAAAGGAGGCAAGAATATATAATGGAGAAAAAAGAGTGTTTCAATAAGCAGCATTGGGAAAGCTGGACAGCTACATGTAAAACAATGAAGTTAGAATACTCCCTCACACCATACACAAAAATAAACTCAGAATGGCTTAAAGACGTATATATAAGACATGACACCATAAAACTCCTAGAAGAGAAAATAGGCAAAACATTCTCTGAAATAAATTGTAGCAATATTTTCTTAGGTCAGTCTCCCAAGGCAAAAGAAATAAAAGCAAAAATAAACAAATGGGACCTAATTAAACTTAAAAGCTTTTGCACAGCAAGGGAAACCATCAACAAAACAAAAGGACAACTTTAAGACTGGGAGAAAACATGCAGAAACGATGTGACCAACAGGGGATTAATTTTCAAAATATACAAACAACTCATACAACTAAATATCAAAACAAAACAAAAAAACAAAAACACTAAACAACCAAATCAAAAAATGGGCAGAAAACCTCAACAAACATTTCTTCAAAGAAGACATACAGATGGCCAACAGGCACATGAAAAGATGCTCAATATTGTTAGTAATTAGAGAAATGCAAGTCAAAACTACAGTGAGGGATTACCTCATACCAGTCAGAATGGCCATCATCAAAAAGTCTACAAATAATAAATGCTGGAGAGGGTGTGGAGAAAAGGGAACCCTCCTTCACTGTGGTGAGAATGTAAATTGGTGCAGACACTATGGAGAACAGTATGGAGCTTCCTTAAAAAACTAAAAATAGAGTTACCATATGATCCTGCAATCCCACTTCTGGGCATATATCCAGAAAAGACAAAAACTCTAATTAAAAAAGATATATGCACCCCAATGTTAATAGCAGCACTATTTACAACAGCCAAGACATGGAAGGAACGTAAGTGTTCCTTCCTACAATGGAATATTACTCAGCCATAAAAAAGAATGAAATAATGTGGACCTAGAGGTTATCATACTAAGAGAAGTCAGTTAGAGAAAGACAAATATTACATGATATCACTTATATCTGGAATGTAACAAATGGTACAAATGAACTATTTACAAAACAGAAACAGACTCACAGACATAGAAAACACACTTATGGTTACCAAAAGAGGAGGAGGAGGGAGGGATAAATTAGGAGTATGCGATTAACAGATGTACACTACCATATCTAAAATAAACAACAAGGATTGACTGTATAGCACAGGAAATTATATTCCATATCTTGTAATAATCTATAATGGAAAAGAATGGGAAAAAAGCAGTACATACACACGCATACACGTATAACCGAATCACTGCTATGCACCTGAAACTAACACAATATTGTAAATCAACTATACTTCAATAAAAGAAAAAAAATCATGGCTTCAGGAGCTCTAAGGTCACAAAATGCTGTTCTAGGCGACTTTTAGGCTAACATGTAGCCCCCCACGTGCCACTGGTGTTAGAGAAATGCTCATTATGGTACACACTGTCCAATGATGGTAAAAAAGTCTTATTTTTACTACCTTATCAACACAGCTATTTAATTCTTCACTTAGAGCTTCCTTTTCTTTCAGCAGTTTTTCATTGTGGCTTAGAATACTAGAAATTTTTTGCTGGAAGTCAGAGAGATTGGGACATCTGTGCAGCTGTAAGAGATAAACAAGCCCACCCATCACGTCTCATGGTTGTATTTAAAAAGATGTATTTATAAACAGGACATTTTCATGGCTGCTGCTGTTTCCCTATCTGTAGATATTTCCCAGGACATATAAACTCTAGGGGACTATAATTAACTTTAACAAAATGTTCCCTGCTGGCTTCTCTCTATTCTTCAACTGACTGCTGAAATGTCTGCTTGGACAAAATCAACCAGACATTAAGTAATGGTCCTAGCTTTCTGTTTTACCTTCAGGATAAAATAAATAACATACTTCCATTCTGTCATGAATTTAACTTGTATACATATAGCACAAAACATTTTCCCCATGTTTTTTAACTAGAAAAAAATCTTTTTCAATCAAGACTATGGAATTGGCATCAACCAAGTACAATGTATCAACCAACAAAAGGGGAAGTTTTTTTTTTTTTAATATTTATTTATTTATTTGGCTGTGCCGGGTCTTAGCTGCGGCATGTAGGATCTAGTTCCCTGACCAGGGATCGAACCCGGGCCCCCTGCATTGGGAGCACGAAGTCTTTCATCGCTGGACCACCAGGGAAGTCCCAAGGGCAAGTTTAAAGATAAATCAAGCAGTGTTTTTCAGCACGTTCTGCATACCCTTCCCTTTGGAAGATGCCTAAATTGACTTGCTAAGAAAAAGGTTGCTGGTATGTACACACTGGCTTCGTCCTCTGCACTTTATGGCATCAAGACAAACGGAAAACTTTTTGTTCCTTTTCATCATCAGCCTTAGCACTACTGACATTTTGGGGCAGGTAATTCCTTGCTGTGGGAGACTGTCCTATGCACTGTAGGGTGGTTAGCAGCATCTCTGGTGTTACCTATTAGATTCCAGTAGCACAGCCTGCCTCCCCATACACTGGGTGTGAAACCCCAAAATGTCCCCAGACATTGCTAAACGTCTTGGGGTGGGGGAGCAATTTCCACCTCCCCACAACCACTGCTTTAAGGAGACTGATTGTTTCTTACACTTCTTAACCCTTCCCATAGTTCATATGTTTTCAATTTCCCTCTACTTCACTTGGCTTTCAATTTTCAGTTATTTATTGTCATTATGATTTTACGGCCATCTTTCAACTTTTTACCTAAAGTTCTTTTACATTTAGCTTTAGGAATAGTATGACAAAATGGACTTTAAGGATTGAATCTTGTCTTCAACTGGCAACAAATCCAGCATAATTTACAAATCTAAACAAGTCAGAAGGATGAAGGAAAGTGTAAAGAACCTGGGCATTGGTTAACAAAGGCCTTTTTTCCTTTGCTCACTACCCCATCCCCAGACCCTCACAAAGCCTGGTACCATTTTGGGTGTCTACAGACTGGTATGTGACTACTGCTGATGCTATTCGTGTTTCTTTTCAATGCAACAGATAATACAAATAAAAATGTTTTGTGAACAAGAAATTATTATGTCATACAGAGCAGCACAGGCTTTCTAGGTCCAAGCTGTGTGGAAGCAACAATGGGCTGACACCACCTTAACCCTTGTGATCCAAGAGTCCAGGTGCCTTGAACAACTGCCCACCAAAAGCAAAAGGGCTCACTGTTTTTCCATCTCACTATTTACATCAATGCTTCAAAAAAAAATGCAATAAAAATGTGCCAAATGATGTCCTCATCGTACTATTTTACTCCCAACTCGGCTCCTTTTCTTCTGATCCCTAGCTTGGCAAAATCACAAAGCATACATTTCCCATGCTATGGATTTGGAATCCACCATTATCATCTGAAAGGTTGAACAACAGACAGAAAATGATAAAGGAGAAAAGTATGCCCAAGTTAATTAGGATGAATTTAGTAATAACAGCTCTGGAATACTTATATACCACAGAAGAGCCTTTTAACTTCTGGAATGTTTATATGGACAGACAGCTTCTGCTATGGCAGAACAGATAAACTTTGCATAGCAGCATCTGGCTTGAAAAGGTTCTTA
The DNA here is from genome assembly GCF_963455315.2 of Globicephala melas. Classification (NCBI taxonomy): domain Eukaryota; kingdom Metazoa; phylum Chordata; class Mammalia; order Artiodactyla; family Delphinidae; genus Globicephala; species Globicephala melas. The sequence continues at coordinate 128,027,042 of NC_083315.2, forward strand.
TAAAGCACCTATCGGGTACCAGTACTGTATTAAGCACTGTAAGAGATACAAATTCCCTGAGAGTCTTATAATCCTATTAGGAAATCAAGAATTACAGGTGTCAATTAGGAATCAACATGAACATAACACACTCAGTGGTACAGACTCAGCATTCAGAGAAGGACACCTTTATGCTCATAGGCTGAATAGGTATAAGAATTTTATAATCTAAGGATATCATAATATTAAAGTAATCCTTTGGTGAAGCAAATAAATAAAATGGAAAAACTAAATTCTCCTAGTGTAAATCAGGATTGCTCAAACTGAGGGATTCATGTGCTCATTGAAAAATTCAGAATAAAGAATAAAATTGGACAACGTTCAGAATATATTAAGGTGAACCCTCTTTTATACTTAAAATTAGGTCTTTGTTTGAAACTTTGAAATGTGCTTCTTAAAGCCAAATTCATAGGTGAGACTGCATCCCTGATAATGTTCTAGAATCTACTCTCCTGCCCAAGATAGATGCCTCAAACTCACTATGAGAAAAAGGGATGATGAGGGACCAGCTTCACCTGTGTCTCACAAATCTGGGTGAATAGTTATTAAAGTTATGAGTAAGAAAGTCACCATCTTTTTAGACAAATTTATATTATTTAACACCTGGCCGGGAGAAGGTAGAGCAACAAATTTCCTTTTTTTTTTTTTCTGCTGTACGCGGGCCTCTCACTGCTGTGGCCTCTCCCGTTGCGGAGTACACGCCGTGCAGGCTCAGCGGCCATGGCTCACGGGCCCAGCCGCTCTGCGGCATGTGGGATCTTCCCGGACCGGGGCATGAACCCGTGTCCCCTGCATCAGCAGGCGGACTCTCAACCACTGCGCCACCAGGGAAGCCCAAATTTCTTAAACTGAAGTGGTTATGGTTCATTTATAGTAACAGAATGTCAGTCTACAACATGTAAGTTACATAACTAGAACAACATTTAGAGAATTAGCAATAGGAGCCCTTATAAATAGACTTGTACTGCAAGCCCTCAACTTTACTAAGTAATAAGCTAGTTAACAGGACTCAGTAAAAAGGACATTTGGTGGCTAGAAAAGTCAGACCATCAGGTGCATATTATTCTATGAGCCCCCCCATACCTCCTGTCCCCACCTAAGCAACACACGATCTTACTTGTTTCATTTTCTCCAGTTCATCTTTGAGAAGGAGGTTTTCCTGTTCCACAATATGAATTTGTAGTTTAACTTCAGAAAGTTCTGCCTCCAGAGAAGACACTAAAGTAGAAGACTAAGAAAAAATTTTAAAAGTCATATAATACACATATTCATTTAGCCTGGGGAAACTTAGTAAGTTCACAAAAGGCAGCATTAAGGAAACACTAGTACAAATTCAGTGACACACTGTTTAATATCATTTGTCCTTATACTCAATGGAACTAACCAAAACTATCTTTTAATAGACTTTCCACTAAAATGGCATGAACATGATTTCTAAGTTTTTGAAGATTTCTTCACTGTAAAGTTACTATCTTTCTCTGGGGGGAGATGCTTTGAGACCATGCAAATAGTGTGTTTCCTTAAGCTTTTGCTTATTGATTTTAGTGTCTATCAGTGGATTTTATCTACAACAATTATTACTCTGGTGTTTGCCTAATGAAGACTTTCTATTTCCTTCTTCATACATTTATTAATTGGAATTCTCTTGTAAGGAAGAGCTGTTATTTCTCCCCCCATTATTTATGTATTCAATTTTTTTATAACAGTATGGACCTATAGATATTTATTTTATTTTGCATTTTATAATTCTTTTATGCTATGTTTTATTTTATTGATCAAATTATTCCAGCTTTGGCCATTAAGAGCTTCTTCAGGTTGTGCCCTGTCCTTTTGACATACCCCATCTTTTGGGGGGCACCTTTTTCTTTCTGACACCATGAGATGTTCCAGGCTCATCTTGAATTGACCCTGCCCCAGCCTTGGGAGCAACCATTTTTCCAAGTAGCCCGGGCTCCTCTTATACGAGAATAGTGTTTAGAAACCAAGATCTGGGTACTCGATCCATGTACACACATCTACATCTCTATATCTGTCTATCTGTCTATATATTAAGAAATACGAGTTTATACTAATACCTCAAATTCCAATCCAATATCAGAGGGTTCATTTTAACCTTCTCAGTTTCCCCACTTGCAACTTCCTTTTCCAAAAATGAGAAACACAGTTCTTATTATCTACACTACGTTTACTTATCTGTTCAATTCTAGTATACACAGAGTAGTTCCAGAATTACTAACATACACCCCCATGAGAAACACATTTACTCACTAGATTATTATTGCCTTTATGTACACTTCTTTTTGTCTTAACCCTACTGTATACAGTCAAGATACTAATTTCTAAATTACTTATTTTCTTCCACACTGTAGCTATGTTATCCATTTACAATACAGTTAGGTTCATTTGTTAGTGTTTGTGTTCCATTTTGGTACCCCCCCATCTTTGTTTTCTGGATTGGTTTTAATTGTGTGTTTATTTGAGGGGGTATGCGAAGAGTATGTAAAACATTACTATGGTTCTAAGCATCAGAGCTATGTGCAAATGTTCTCAGCAGTGTCACTCCCTTCCTCATTCCTTCTATCACATTCCCATTCCTCTCTTCCATCCCTTTCCCACTCGCCCTCTATAGGTAACCATCTCTTTAGTTATCTGGTTTATCATTCCCATATTTCTTTTACATAAATTTCTGTATTTCTTTTACACAAATACATGTGTATTGCCTAATATCCCCTTCTTTCTTACATGGACGGAGACATACTATCTTAGATACTCTATTGAGCTCTTCTTTTCTCACCTAACGGTATGTCCTGGAAATCATTTCACACGAAGAGATCTTTCTCATTTGTCCATTCTTTCTTTTTCTTTTTATATAGCTGTATAATACTACTCCCATGTGTGGCTATACCCATCACATTTATCCAACAACTCTCTGATGTACGGGCATCTAGGTTGTTTCCAGTATTTTGCAGTTACAAACAATGCTGCAATGAATAACCAACGCTTTGCGGTGAATTTTCATATTTTTAGAGGAATATCTTTAGGGTAAATTCCTAGAAGTCAGACTGCTAGGACAAAAGGTAAGTACATATGTAATTTTGTTAGATTTGCCAAATTTCCTTCCATAAATACAATATCAGTTTATATTCCAGCAGCAATGTATGAAAGTGCCTGTTTTCCCAAACCCTTGACAACAGAATATGTTGTTATATTTTTAAATTATTGCCAATCACATAGGTGAGAAATGAGATATCAGCGTTATTTGCATTTCTAATTCTGAGTAATTTTGAACATTTTTTCAAGGTTTGAGGGCCATTTTTATCTCTTTTTTTGGTGTGTGAATTTTTGTTCATGCATTTTTTCCTATTTGGCTATCAGATTTTGCTCCTAAGCCCTTTGACTTTTAAGAGTTCTTTACATAGTAGGGATATTAGCTCCACTCTTGGTGGTATATGATGCAAATATTTTCTCCCAGTTTGTGAGCTGTCTTTTGACTTTGTTTATGGTATTTTCTTGGTCATGCAAAAATTTAATCAGGTCATTTTTTTGCCTCTAGTTTATGAGTCATAGTTACATAGCCTTTCTCTACACCAAGCCTAAAGATGAATTTGCCCAGTTTCTACTAGTACTTGAATGTTTTACCTTTTATATTTAGACTCCTAATCCAATTGGAGCTTACCCTTATGTATGGTATAAGATATGGATCTAATTTTATTTTCAGTTGTCTACCCAGTTATCTAGGCACCACTTATTAAAAACTCCATCTTTACCCCAGTGATTTGAGAAGCTACCTTTGTTATATACTAAGTTTCCATATGTATTTGGGTCTAATTCTAGACTTCTCTTCCACTTATCTGTCTATTCATGTGCGAACACCACACTGTTTTAATAATTGGGACTGTATAAGAAATTAAATACAAGCATTTCTTTTATTTACTGGGATTTCCTCCAGAAAGGCTGTAGAGTGGCTGTAGACCATACCTGCACTTTACAGTGTTCCAGTTCTTCTTTTAGATTAGACTTCTCTTGTTCCCATTCCTCACATGTACTGTGTCCTGGCTCTTTATCCTTCTGACTTAGCATTTCTGCCAGACGTTGATTAACTTCTTGCAGTTCTTGCTGATTTTGAGAATTCTTTTGGCTAAGCTCCATATTTTCCAAATCCAACTGTTGGTTTTTGGTTTTTAATTCTGAAATCTAATTAAAATTGAAATAAGTCTTAAAAACTAGTTATCCTACTTCTGCTAAAAATATATTTAGAGACTAATTGTTTTACTTTCTCTATGTAAAGTTATACACACACACATTTAATAACAGAAAAAATACATACTCATTATTACAAAGTCAATCAGTTCAGAAGTGTATGAAGAAGTGACAGACACTCTGTCCAATCCCATTCCACAGGGGTAGCCACTGTTCACAGCTGGGTACGTATCCCTACAGATTGTTTTCTATGCATACACAGACCTATATACGTGTAGTTTTTTCCTTCTTTAGAACATGCTTTTTCCACTTATAATATCTTACAGGCTCTTATCTTTCCAAATCGGTGCATTCAGAAACCACCACATGCTATATTTTTAGTGGCTATAGGGCAGCGGTCGCCAACCTTTTTGGCACCAGGGACCAGTTTCATGGAAGACAATTTTTTCACGGACCTGGGCTGGGGAGGGGTGGGGGGTGGGTGGGGTCAGGGGAGGGGGATGGTTCAGGCGGTAACGCAAGTGAGGGGGGGCGGCAGATGAAGCTTCACTCTCGACCAACCGCCGCTCACCTCCTGCTGTGTGCCCGGTTCCTAACAGGCTGCGGACCGGTAGTGGTCTACGGCCCAGGGGTTGGGGACCCCTGCTATAGGGTATTCCATGTATCAAGACATTCCATACTGTATTTATCCATTCCCACACTGATAGACATATAGGTTTATTATCATTTTTTCTTTTAATTATGAAGAAACAAAACAATCTTTTGGAAAATTCATTTACACATGGTAGCATTTTGTATTTAGGATCTTATTTTTGGAAGTAGGGCTGCTGGGTTAGAAGGCGTGCATATACATTACTGTTTTGATCGATATCCCCACAATGTCTTCCTCACAGACTACCAATTTATAGTCCTATCAACAATGTATGAGTATATTTGTTTCCTCAGTCCCTTTTTAATACTAGACCAGATCAATCTTTAATTTTTGCTAATCTGACAGGTGAAAAAAAGAGACTCATTTAATTTGCCCTTCCCTAATTACTAATGAGGCTAACCATCCTTTTATATGTTCTCTTCTTTTTTTCTGACTTGACCAATCATATAAATTATTCACTTTTCTACTCCATTTTGCAATTTGTTTGTAACAGTACAGAATATATTTTGTATGTTAACACCTTGTCTATTTCAAGTGCTGAAAATAGTCTTTTCCCAGGATGTCCTTGTCTTTTGACTGTTTCAGATAGATTCTCAAATGGCTTTTCCCCACACAATTGCATATTGTTGAGATTATATAAATTGGGCACTGAACGGCACAAGCTATCTAAATAAATCATAATTCTGTGAAAATATACACAGATTAACTAGTATTCTATATCTGTAAAATGCTGTTCTTAACTTTCTGCTTTTAATTGTGGTGAGGAAAGAGGAAGGAGCTAACATAAATCAAAACCACATGTGGGGACCTCCCTGGTGGTCCAGCGGAGAAGACTGCACTCCCAATGCAGGGGGCCCTGGTTCGATCCCTGGTCGGGGAACTAGATGCATGCATGCTGCAACTAAGGAGTCTACATGCTGGCAACAAAGATCCCGTGTGCTGTAACTAAGACCTGGTGCAGCCAAAATAAATAAATATTTTTTTAAAAAAAGCCATCTGCTACAAAGAGCACAACTGAATCTAATTAAAAACAAAACAAAACAAAACCAACATAGAGCTAGTATTTCACAGGTTCGGTTTTAGAGGTTATCACCTCCCCACTCCCACTGATTATAAAGCTAGTATTCAGCACCAGAGTCTAGAAATAATATATATATTATTATATTCACAAAAAACAGAAACCTAGTTTAGAATTAGCATGAGGTGAGTTTCCATTTTGAAACTCAGGATTTACAACCTTACCATTATTAGCTATGTTTCCAGTAGCATGTGCTGTAAATTTCAAATTTAAAAAAAGAAAATTTTAGAATCAGGAAACATTGGGAAATATTCTCTCCTTACCTGTTTCTTTAAATTTTCAACCATCTTCTGAACTGCAGCTTTTTCCTGTTTTACGGTTTCTATTTTTTGCCTAAAGGGACAATGAAAATATAACTTAAGAGTTAGGCTTTAACAGTTGAAGTAAAATAGCTTTAGTCCTCACAAAAATGCCTTAAGAACATTTAAATATATGTCTTACCACATTTCTTCCTGAGATCCATTTAATTTCCCTAATTTCAGGTTAGAAATGCTGTCTTCTTCATTTAAAGTAGTAATTTCATTTCTCAAAATAGAATTCTCCTCTTGAAGCTTCTCAGATTCATATCTGAAGTACAGAGATTTTTAAAAAATAGTTATAACAAGGCAGTCATCTGGCATCTTTGGAAAATACTTTATAGTAACTTCCAATTAAACACGTACTCCATGCCAGTTAAAAAGAAAAGCCTAAATTAGTAGTCTCTTGGTGCTTGGAAATCAAGCTACGACATATTGACTCATTTCTTTTGGGATGTAAGAATTTCACTAAAAGACATTAGGGAAGTGTGACTGAAACACCTGAGCATGGAGACAGAAAGGAGACTCAATGCCCATCCTGGTTGCTGACTTTCTCAGTGGCAAGCATATGCTTTGAGCAAATTATTTATTTCAGTCTGAAGTCCTGCCTGCTCCTAAAAGACAAAAGCCATATTACTAAGCTGTATGAGCTTCAGTTTTAAACCCCAGGGTACCTAGAGAAAGAAGATTCACTACATAAATGAAAGGGCCATGTCAAAATATGTACACTAATGTTTACTTTGTGATTTCTTTCATCTCATTATGGTTTTCAGAACTAAATATGGTCTGAAGTAAAACGAGGAAAAACTACGCCGAGAATTATTTTGTTTTTTCATATCTTTAAGATATTTCAGACATGATGTAGTATTTTACAAGTTTTTTTTGGAACCAAATTTGTTAGAAGGCTATTGCAATCATATTTTATAAAGTTGAGTGAGCAGTGGTTCAAATTAGTATGATTTTTGTCTTTGTTCTTCAAGCACGTTTATTAGAATCTGATAGCTCCTCAAAAAATTATATGTTCTAAGATAAATTTCCAATGTTTACAGAATATCAGCCTGCACTTCAAGTGATATAAGTGAAAAACTATAAGCCATGAGACACAACACTTTTTTTCTATATTAGTGTAAGAAGAGACTCCTTATCTACCAAGTGAGTTAATGATACACGAAAGGCATTCATTCTCATATAACTTGTTTCATCAAAATGAAGAAAATAACCAACATTGAGCCAAAAAAACCCCACCAAAACTATCCATCCAAATGAAGTGCTACAGAAGAGTTAAAGACTTGACATACATTGATGATGCACATGGTTAAACAACTAACACTCTCCGTCATGAACTTTCACACCCTAAATGAACGACATTTATGTCCTATAGAGGAAGCAGTGCCTCCTAGGCAGGGTTATTCTACTTGTTAATACGACACAGAAGCAGAAGGAAGTCTAAAGTACTGCTCTCTTCTTGAAGACTAACAGGTTAGTTTCTCTAGGCACAGCAAGCAGCCAAGTTAGATGTGGTGAGGTGCTCTGTGGGATTCCGTGAAGTGTAGAAGGTACATACATTACCTCAGAAGCTCAACTTTTTGCTGCATCTCACTGCACGTGATTTGCAAGTCATGCATCATTGCCTTCAGCTCTTCCTCCTTTTCTCCTTGAGAAGGTACATCTTTTTGCTTAACTAAAGCAGTGACTCTTTCCCTCAACTTTCTAGTCAGCTCCTGCAGCTTCTTTTTCTCCCGTTCTAACTCTGTGATTGTGGCCTGGCGCTGAAAATGTTTGTCCTGAAGGCTGAGGAGAGCGGTGTTTTCCTCCAGTATTACTTGGTTCTGTACTCCAGGCTTTTCTTGATGTGTCTGGAGTGTTCCATGTAGCCAGGCAATTTCATGTGCCTTTACTTTTTCTAAGAGCTCTGTATTCTCCTGCTCTAGGTACTGGTTTTCTTGACAGTGTTCTTCTATAATATGGTGTACATTCATAATCTTTGGTACACACTCTTCCGGCGTCTGATTTAGTTCCAGGATCTTTTCATCAGGTCCGACTTCCAGGTTATCTAAATGGGCTTCCCATAAGGAGAAGCAGTCATACTGCAGCACTGCTCTTTCTTGCAGCTTCTCCATCTTGTCTTGAAGTCTCAAAACCAGAACATGCAGTTCCTCATTTTCTCTTTTGACCTCGTCATAACTCTTTTCCAGGCTAAGGAATGTTTCAGTCACTTCTTCAACTTTCTTTAGCTCATCCTGTAATCGGAACATTTCTGAAGTGAGTTCTTTGTTATTTTCTAGTGCTTCATCGTACCGCGTCTCCATCACTCTCAGCTCCTCCTGAAGACACTCATTTTCTCTACTAGCATCTTCATATAACAATTTATACTTGGCGGAAGCCTCAGGGATTCTTTCAAGCGTCTTTAATTTCTTTTTTAGCACAGAAACATCAAAAAGTAAGTCCTGTTTCTTTTCAGAAGCTCGATCACAGTCTGCACGTAAGATCATTAGTTGTTCCTGAAGCTGGCCAATCTGATTCTTTAGGTCCCAGGTTTCAGTCCTGGTCTCCTCACTATTTTCAAGCTCAGAAAAGCTCTCTATTGATGCTTCAGACTCCTCTCTTCTGACCTCCTGTCTCTGACCAGAGCTTGTCCCCGTACTTTCCAGATCCCGGACCTCATCGCCTTGCAGGTCACTTAGGACGTGCTGCATGGTTCCACCTTCTACTTGTTTCATTCGGTTTGGCAGTAAAAATGGCTCTGTTTGTTCCACGGAATTTCCAAAAAACCCAGTAGTTGGCTCATCTAAACAAGAAGACATTACCGACTCTGGCTCTAATTTTTGCAGCCTCTGTTGCAACCTAGAAATTTCAGTTGCCATTTTCACATTTTCCTTCACTGCTCGTTCATGAGCTCTTTGCAGGCTTAAGAGGACATCTCCGTTCTCTTCCAACAGCTGCTCTCCTTGCTGGAGCAGGGACATGGCTCCACTTCCTTCCACTTCCTCCCTTCCCATTGCCTGGCAGCCATTCTGAAGCCTGGAGGGAGGAGATCCCACCTGCTCCATTTCCTTAATTTTGTTCTGAAGCCTGGAGATTTCTGTGCTCATCTCAGCCCTCTCTCGATCTGCTTTCTCACAGGTCGCTTTGTAGACACTCTCCATGGCCAGAAGCTTGGACATCATTTCCTGCCTCTCCTGGTCACGTTCCCTTTCGAGCCTTTCGAGCCTCTGGCTGGCCAGCTGCTCCGAGGCGCCTGCTTGGCACAGGACCTGCTCACGGTCCTTCAGTTCTCTTTCGTGACTGCTCTTCAGCTCAAGTATCTGGCTGGACAGCAGACTTTGCTGACTTTCCGACACAGTTCTTAGATCTTCCAGGTCTTTGAGTAGCTGCTGTCTCTCAACAACCATGCTATTCAAATGTTCTGTGTATGTTTTCTCCAGCATCTCTCTCTCCTGGGTCAGGACCAGAGAAGTCGCTTTCTCTCTCTGGAGAGTCTCTTTAAGCTGCTCCTGGACTTCTGCACACTCCTGGGTGAGCTCATCCTTCTCAAACTCCCACTGGGATCTCTCCTCGCGCTGTTGTTCCAGGACCTCCTTCAGCTCTCGGTGGTAGTGCCCCTCCAGGCTTCGCAGAGCATTTTCATATCTCTCAGCGACTTTCTGACAGTCAGCCTGAAACTGGGCTTCTATCTGAGAGGTTCTTCTATTACACTCAGTTTCCATTTTTTCCCTAAATGTGGTCAACATACAGCATTACTGAAACTGCCATCAACTCCAGAAGCAAACAAAAAACATTTTCCCATGCATAGAAGAAGCAGCCAAGCAAACAATTCAAATATTTTCTAAACATGGTCTCCACTTATTCCTATGTGATTCAGTTATACTGAGAAGGGATCTCATTTCTGAGAGCCAGTGCTGGCAGCCATAATTAATTTAAAAGACTGACTTACCTCTCTCTGCATTTGGAAGGAAAATTTAGAAACCCAGTTCTTTGGTTTACTCCCAGACGTATTTGTTTATGGATTTTTAGCAAAAACGTAGGCTGATGTTTCACATTAAATGTTCAAATGCATATTAGCCTAAACCCTAATTTGGGAAATACATAAAATTCTTCCATTTTACTTAAGTAGACATTGGTGGATAAACAGTCATATAAACCACACATATTAACAAATTCATTATGTTTTGCTTTTTATTTAATAAAGTAGCACCGGGTTAAAGTATGAAGCACCGAAGCCCTGAAAAGTACCTGAGATTCCACGTGAGGAAAGTAAGCACAAAATGGTGTTTCATAACCCTGGAAGGAAATGTCACTTTGCCCAGAATCTAGCTTATAAATGGCCTTTCCCAGAAAACAGCAAGACTGAACTAGGAAGAAATCACATTTGTGATAATCTTATCCTCATCTGGAACCTTAAAAAGTACATGCCTGATACAAAAAATACTTTCCTCTTTCTAAAAAAAAGTTTCAATACCCCAAGGTAGGCTTATATCTAAACCACGGCAAAACAATCTGAAAAACTAAAAAAGAATCTAGTCAGTCAGTGGGCTATTATGTCTTCTGATTTTTCAAAGTCTCCTTAATTGACTGGGATTTCTGGTGCCCCCAAGGAATGGTGCCCCAGGTTCCTCCATTTCCCCCATTTTCTTACCTTCCCTCATGTAGTTCCCTTTGGTGTTTTTCCAAGAGCTCTTTTTGCAATTCCTCTTTCTCAAGAGTATGCTTCTCCACCAGGCTTTTCAGCTGCTCCTGGTGAACTTGTTCTAGTTCCTGAGTCAAGCTTCTCACCTTCTCTTCTGTCCAGGCACCATTTTGAATGAGTTTTTCCCTCTCTTCATTAAAGTTTTCCTCTGCCTGCTGCAGCCTAGCCCTCAGCTCCATCTCATGCTCCAGCCTCAACTCCTCCTGCAGGTGAGCCTTTTCCTCATCCCACTTCATTTCCAGTTGTTTTTTCTCCTCCTCATGTCGGCAGATAGCCGTGTGTTGTACCTCCTTGAGTACCACTGTCTGGCCCTGAAGTTCTGCAATTTCATTTTTAAGGTCACTTATTTGTTCTTCCAAGATGTGCACTTCATCCTCATACTTTTGCTTCACGTTCTCCTGCTCCTTTTTACAGGCAACCTTGGTTTCATCTAGCTGCTTTTCATAATGATGCACCTAAAGCCGGAAAGTAAAACCACCCCAATGTTATTCAACTCAAGGCCATGGAAAGGTGATGGGGCAGTAATTACTTTTCTCCTACAAGACATTCCTCAGTTTTCCCATTTTTTGTTCTAAAGTAACAATTCAAAAACACATTAAATAAGATATTTTTAAGTCAGGCATGGTTTGATTACCTTTTTAACTTGGTTGAATTTTATTAGTTTCTGAACAACCCTATTAAAACTGACTAGACCTTCACAGAGATACCATTTGTCTCCACGGGCAAACTCAGGGCCTTAACATAGTTAATTAAATTTAAGTATTTGTTTAACACCTGTCAGGTACCCTGCAGGCCTCGTGAGGACACAAAGTTGGGTAAGACATAGCCCCTGTCATTAAGGAAAAACCACTCTAGACATGCTCATGACAACTACAAAAAAGTATACTACAAGTCAGAATAAAACATATCAAAGGTATAGGAAAAATAGTTACAATGTAACCTGGGATTCAAAGGAGGGAAAAATCACATTTGGTTGGGAGAATTCAGGAATGTAAGAGGTAGCATTTGATATAAACTCTCAAGGTTAAGTAGACTTTCAAGAGGTAGAAAGAAATAATAACACAGCACGTAATAGCATGAGCAAAAGAGGACAGTTTGATGAAGAGCAGCAAACTACCTAGTTTGGCTGGAAGATAAGGTAACTCAAATGAATGGTAAAACAGAAGACTGGAAATATAACCTAAAGCAACACGGTAAAGGGTTTTGAAGGCCAAGATTCACCTAATTTAGGAAGTAATGCTATATCAAAGGGCTTTTTAGTTTTATTAAGATGTCTTTCAATGAGTTGGAAATAATGTAATTGTCTTCAAGTTCCATGCTTGCTAGGACTGAAGGTACTACATTTTAAAGAAGCTCTCTCCTGTGAGGAAAAGGCCTCACCCTTGGCCTGTGAAGCCATGCTGAGGTAGTGCGTTCCTGGTAGCCAACAGGACACAAGAGGAAATGTATAGAAAGTGCTGCTCTTTGAGGAAAAAGAATTGAGAATGTCCTACATGCAAACGCTTGTCAGAGCTCAAAGAAATCAGAGAACAGGACTGATAAAAAGGTCTTACTTTATCTTCAAGCTCCAGTCTCAGGCAACACAAGTCCCTGTGATGTTGTTCTTTCATCTGTTCGATGACCAGCTCCGCCTCGATGCTCATATTCAATGGATTGCATTCTTCAGAACCAAGCCCTGAAAACACATCGGATCTGTTGACCCTGCAGCAGGTTCTTTCAATAACACAACTGGCATCTAAGGAAGGATATCCGGTTTAATTGAGGAATAATTTTTAGCTTAAATTACTACAGATGAGATCTACTAGGAAACAACAGAAGCCAAGTATTAGGGGAAACAAGAAAAAGTGAAGGTGAACAGATTCTTTCATGTACAGGCAATGTACCAAACCTTAATAGAATCCAACAAAATAGGAGGTGGGAGTAGATGTGGAAATTGTTGCTTAAAGGTGACCTCCTCCTAATGAAAATCCTGCAGAGTGAGGTAGTTAGGTCAAACCAACCAGCCTTCTTTCCATCCAATGAATACTGAGTGACAAATTAGCAGAGGGGCAATGTGGCAGGAGAATGAATGGCCAGCATACTTGCTATGCTTTGAGGTGTTAACTTCATGGGTCAAGATATCCAACCCACCCCTCAACATTACAAAAGATTCAGTATTGTAATATTAATTTCCTGTAGTGCAGATAGGGCCTTACCTTAAATTATCAGCTAAAATTTTTTAAAGACTAGGGCATAGGTTAGGAACCTGGATGTAGGCAGATTCGACAGAAAATTCTCGACTCATTCATATGAGTTCACCTCTGCAACTGCCCATGATGATGACTGAGAAGGACACTGAAATGTGAAGCATAAGCTGAGGGCTGAGCTAGTACAAAGACAAAATGATTACATCTACTACTACGTAGAAATCTCTTAAGGCAGGCGACACAAAAAAGCTTTTCATGTGGAGATACACAGGCAGATGCAAGAAAGAGCATAAGTCTAGCATCTGGAATTGACAGTCCTGCTTTGGGCTTTCTCTTCATCTATCATGGCACATCCCCAACTGAGAAGTGATACCTGGGGTGTAAACCACCCCAAGATGACACAGCCTCATGTACCCATGAGGAGAACTCCCAGCCCTTGGTCATCTATGGAAAAGCCCAGAAAAGCTTCTGAGATACATCATATCAGTTGGGCTCCATTCTTATACCACAGTAAGGCTACAGAGTACAGACTTAGAATCAGAGGAAAGGTGTTCAAGCCTGTCCCTGTCCCCCCCCCCAAATCCCTTATCTATTCCAGAATAAATAGGTAAGGAGAAGAATAAACAACCCTTGTAAGAACCTGTACTCCTGTTCCAAGGAGCAGTGGGGAAAACTACTTATGATGAAGAATTTATTATAAACCCTTCTGAAACTGAAATTCAACACACTGGAGGAAAGGGGCAGGATGCCAGGAGGGAGGAAAAGAGCTGATAATGAATGTAGGAGGGTTCCCAAATGACTCTGCCTTCCAACCTTGCGACTCAAAATCCTCCTCAAAGGTACAGGCAACCAAGGTTTATTTATCTTATTTGTTGTTTTGCAGACATTTAGCACAGCCAGCATAAGGAAATCAAATTTTGTGGTTTCTGGCTGGCTCGCTCTCCAAAACACTGTCATACCAGTTAGGCACTCTTTTAGAAAGGGAGGATTCAGCAATAACTCAGTGACTGAATTCTAACACTCCCAAGGCCTGGATTCTCAGACTTGTGGCCAGTTTTTTTTTTTTTTTAAACGAAGCAAATATACTTGTGGTTTGATTTTTCCATTTCTTTGTTGATGCATATAAAAATCAGATGGAAATACTCTCATAAAGACTTCAAGGACAAATGAAAAAACAGACCACAAGTGAAACAGCTCAAGAAAACAGCACTGCCAAAGTCTTTTTTTTTGACGAGGGGAGGGCTGGGGTGGGGTGGGATTGCCAACATTTTGCAATTCTACATTCAACCACGGTTTTAAAAACAAAAGTCAAAGGCAGAGACTCTGAAAAGATGGCGTCTGAATGGCTTACCCTGGTCAGGCTCGACGCAACCACTGTTAATATCAAGTTCTTCTGATGGTGAGTTTTTCGAGGGAAGTCTGAGCACTTTGCCTTGTGCACGATATTCTTCCAGCTCAGACTGGAGTTCATCTACTTGGTCTTGTAATAGCTGGAGTTTAAAAACCAATACAAGTCTTAGATGTGATGTCAAAAACACAAGCAACAAAAGAAAAAATAAATAAACTGTACATCATCAAAATTAAAAACTTTTGTGCTTCAAAGGATACCAACAAGAAAGTAAAAACACAACCCACAGAATGGGAGAAAAGTTTTTGTAAATTATATATCTGATAAGGGACTTGCTTGTAGAATATATAAAGAACTATTACAACTTAATAATAAAAAGACAAATAACACATTTCAATATTCAACAAAGGATCCAAAGACACATTTCTCCAAAGAAGATAAGCAAATGAAAAGATACTCAGTGTTATTAGCCATCAGGGAAATGCAAATCAAACTCACAATGAGATACCACTTAATACCCACTAGGATGGCTAAAATAAAAAAGACATACATGTATCCCCATATCCCCTCCTTCTTGAGCCTCCCTCCGTATCCCACCCCTCTAGGTGGTCACAAAGCACTGAGCTGATCTCCCTGTGCTATGCAGCAGCTTCCCACTGGCCATCATTTTACATTTGGTAGTGTATATATGTGCATACCACTCTCTCACTTCGGCCCAGCTTCCCCTCCCCCACGTGTCCTCAAGTCCATTTTCTACATCTGTATCTTTTTTCCTGCCCTGCCACTAGGTTCATCAGTACCATTTTTTTAGATTCCATGTATGTGCATTAGCATACAATATTTGTTTTTCTCTGTCTGACTTACTTCACTCTGTATGACAGACTCTAGGTCCATCCACCTCACTACAAATAACTCAGTTTCGTTTCTTTTTATGGCTGAATAATATTCCATTGTATATATGTGCCACATCTGCTTTATCCATTCATCTGTCAATGGACACTTAGGTTGCTTCCATGTCCTGGCTATTGTAAATAGTGCTGCAGTGAACATTGTGGTTCATTGCCACAATGAACATGACTGAATGAAACATGACTCTTTTTCAATTATGGTTTTCTCAGGGTATATGCCCAGTGGTGGGAATGCATATGTATACATATAGCTGATTCACTTTGTTTGTGGTACGGCAGAAACTAATACAACACTGTAAAGCAATTATACTCCAATAAAGATATTTTTTTAAAAAGACATATAATAACAACTGTTGGCAAGGATGTGGAGAAATTGCAACTCTCATATTGGTGGGAATGTAAAATGGTGCAAACATCTTGGAAAAAATTTGCCACTTCCTCAAAAGGTTAAACATACAGTGATCATATGACCCACGAATTCCACTCCTAGGTACATACCCAAGAGAAATGAAAGCGTATGTCCACACAAAAATTTGCACACAGGACTTCCCTGGTGTCACAGTGGTTAAGAATTCACCTGCCAATGCAGGGGACATGGGTTCGACCCCTGGTCTGGGAAGATCCCACATGCCATGGAGCAACTAAGCCCATGCACAACTACTGAGCCTGCGCTCTAGAGCCCATGAGCCACAACTACTGAGCCCATGAGCCACAACTACTGAAGCCCGCGCACCCTAGCGCCCTCACGCTGCAACTACTGAGCCCACGCACCGCAAATACTGAGCCCACGCACTGCAACTACTGAAGCCCACATGCTCTAGGGCCCGTGTGCCGCAACTGCTGAGCCCGTGTGCTGCAGCCAGTGAAGCCCGTGTGCCTGGAGCCCGTGTGCCACAACAAGAGAAGCCACCGCAATGAGAAGCCCGCACACCGCAATGAAGAGTAGCCCCCACTCACCACAACTAGAGAAAGCCCACACAGCAACAAAGCAGCCAAAATAAATAAATAAATAAATAAACAAACCAGTGTGTACGTGTCCATCCCAAACTCCCAATCTATCCCTCCCTCCCACCCTTCCCTGCTGGTAACCATACGTTTGTTCTCTAAGTCTGTGAGTCTGTTTCTGTTTAAAAAAAACAAAACCAAACCAAACTTGCACACAAGTGTTCACAGCAGCATTGTTCACAATATTCAAGATAACCCAATGTCCATCAACTAATGAATGGTTAAATAAAATGTGGTAGAGCTATATAATGGAATATTATTCAGCAATGGAAAGAAATGAACTACTGATACATGCTACAGTATGGATGAACCTTGAAAACGTATGCCAAATGAAGGAAGCCAGTCACAAAGGATGACATATTGTATGATTCCATTTATAGGAAATGTAAAGAATAGGCAAAATCAAAGAGACAGCAAGTAGATTATTAGTCGTCTAGGGCTGGGGGTCATGGGAGAGATTACAGCTAGGTGGAGAGGTAGTTTCCTTTTGGGTGATGAAAATGTTCTAAAATGAATTATGGTAATGGTTGCACAATTCTGTGAATATACTAAAAGAGACTGAATTATACACCTTAAATGGGTGAATTGTATGGTTATGAAAAACTGTTTAAAAAAATAAATAAGTGGACAAATTTGGGGAATTTTTGGAGGTAGAGCTGACAGATTTTACTGATGAAATAACTAAAAGCATAGGAGAAAACACCTCTACTTGATTAGAGTCAAGAGCCATAACTTATTTATAAGAGTGGCATAAATGTTTCGTTTCTTTTCTCAAAGCGTGCACGTGTATTTCCTGAGAAGGCAGGCTATGAACAACCTCATAAGGAGGTGATTGTTTTCTTCATTTTTGCCCAAGTACAATGTTCACCTAAAGCAGTTAGAACTCAGTTATGCCTACCTTGTTAAAATAAACAAGTGTCTGTGGCTTAAGGAAAAAAAAATACCCCACATTCCTGAGCTTCGGAGAGTTACTTTTTTAAAAAATCAAAGATTCCTATTATTTATAAGGATGTTTTTGTGTCCTCTGGTAGGAATTTGTAATGCCTTACTACTTAAAGACTTGAGTGGTTTCTGCTCCATTTGCATTTTGTAAATAAAATAAGGACTGTATTCAGGAAAAAAAACCACAGAACAAAAGCAAATTATATCAGCCTGCGTTGATCGCTCAGGAAAGACTAGTTTTGGAATAAGCACATCAACATGACCACGTTTTCCTTCTCTTAGAATAAAACTTTATTTTCCTCCAATTACTGGCAATTTCCGACCCAGATAAAGCAGACAAATGCAGTTTGCATGATTCTCTCGTATTTCAGGATACTAAACAATAACATTAACAACCAGCACGTAGGTTAAGTGTTTTCTGTGTCTCAGGCTCTGTTCTAAGCACTTTACATATATTTACTCATTGACTCTCCACAACAACCTTATCTGGTGGGTACTCTTATTTTTGCTATCTCATAGGTGAGGAATTGAAACACCCGCAGATTAAGTGATGTGCTCATGGCCACACAGCTAGTAAATGGTGAAGCAGTATTTGAACCCAGGCACTCCTCCGCTAAGTTCTCTTCAGTCACTCACCCTGCACTGCTGCCCATATTCATTTCTCATCTGTGTCAGCCTTTCTTCTTGCAAAAAGAATTCAGCACTGCTGGGATCAAGGTCACCAAACTAGAAAATGAAAAGGGCAAAGTTGTCATTTTTTCCAAGTGTCCTTCTTTGACCTATAATGTACCAAAGACCCAAGTTTCTGGTGTTCACCCAGTGTCTGGAGTATGAAAGGAATGTGACATTTAAGCAGAAACACCATCAATTAGATGATGGGGAGAAGATTCTAGAGTGATGTGTTCAGTCAAAGCAGAGATTGTTTCTCAGTGCCACGCCATGTTTCCCTCGTATAAATTAAATCCCTGCAAAAATGACAGCTTCCTTTAGTCACATAAATAATTCCATAGAAGAAATTTTCTTGGTGGCATAGCTTCTGCTCTTTTGAGTGAACTACACTTTGGGGCTACATATCAGGAAATCAAATTTAAAGACTTACCTTTTCTGCCAAAACATTTTCCAAATTTCGCTTAAGTTTGTTTGTCAGATTCTCATACTCTGCCAACTT
Organism: Globicephala melas; assembly: GCF_963455315.2. Lineage (NCBI taxonomy): Eukaryota > Metazoa > Chordata > Mammalia > Artiodactyla > Delphinidae > Globicephala > Globicephala melas. The sequence goes on from NC_083315.2 coordinate 128,045,551, forward strand.
CTCTGCATTTTCCAGAAGCTCATTTTCTAGACGACTGTTTTCCTGAAGAAATTTGGGGAAATTAAGTGGGCACAGATTAAGAAATAAACTGTTGTACCATTTTATAGCACACATACATCAATGCTCTAGATCGAGAAAATGTGTTCATCTTGAAAGTTTCAGTACATTAGAGCAGAAAAAGTAAATATTAAAAAACTGATATCTATCTTATGACCTCAAAGCATGCCTCCTGGAGGCATGCTTTTCTTGATCCTACAGAACCATGCTGCCCAACAGTGGTCACAAGCAGTCACAGGTAACTATGGAGCACCTGAAATGTATACAGCACAAACTGAGATGTGCTGTGAATATAAAATATTCACCAGATACTGAAGAGTTAGAACAAAAACACAGTAATAATTTCTGTAGATGAATTACAAGTCAAAAAGATACTGTTTTGGAGATATTAGATTAAATAAAAATGATTTAGAATGAAATTCACCTGTTTCTTTTTACCTTTTAATGTGCCTGTTTGAAAATTTGAAATTACATATATGGCTTGCATTGTATTTCCAATTCGACAGCATTGTAGTAGAAAATTTAATGACGTGAAAAACATTCTCAATAAACTGTCAGATGAAAGACTGGTTGCAGAATACCTTGTTCATCTGACAGCAAAAGAGAACTCAAAAAAACTCTAAAAAGTAGGATAGCTCTAACAATTTTCATTTAATGATGATATAGATATGTTATATTTAATTTACAATTTTATTTTGGTTTAAAGATGTAAAAGCTATACATACAGGTTTTTCATAATAAAAAAGATGGGGTTTTTCTGTATATAAAACACTTGTAAGATTTCCACCCACATTTGTTAAAAAAATAAATGTGCCATTTGACATATTTTCTATTCCAATGCTATAGGATAATTGGAAGAACATTATTTTCAAAGTATATTTTGCCAAAAGAATATAGAGCCAATATATCTTAAATACATTCTTGTTCACACCCTCACACAGTAACATGGAGTGAAAAAGAATGTGCCTGAAGTGTTTTTGAAAAGTACTACCTTCCCCCAAAATGCAAGTTCTACAACTCTAATCTTCCAAAGTGTGTCTAAATTTAGATGTTAAAACCATCAGAAGCAGGGCTTCCCTGGTGGCGCAGTGGTTGAGAGTCCGCCTGCCGATGCAGGGGACACGGGTTCGTGCCCCGGTCCGGGAAGATCCCACATGCCGCGGAGCGGCTGGGCCCATGAGCCATGGCCGCTGAGCCTGCGCGTCCGGAGCCTGTGCTCCGCAACGGGAGAGGCCACAACAGTGAGAGACCCACGTACCGCAAAAAAAAAAAAAACAACCGATCAAGAGCAACTATCGGGCCTGTGTTGATGCTCTGGAAACTGACAAATCAGCTTCTGTTGCTGACCGCAGGGAACACACAATCGGGACCACGGCCGGGGAGGCAGATATGGATACAATTATCTATGATGTGATAGAAAATATGCTATCTTCTGGCAAGAAAAAAAAAAAGTGTAATGGGAATGAAAAAGTAGTTTGGCCTGCAGTGTTGGAGAAAGCAGTGAAGGAGCCTAAAAGCTTACTGAGGAACTGAGACAGCTGATGGCAGGTGCAGCAGGGTTGAGGGCATGGCCCTGGGGGTTGCTGGCAGGATCTGAGGTTAGAAAGGCATGAGGACAAGCTCCCTTTCAGGGCCCTTCAGTGCTGCCATGCTGCACTTTTATAGAGGGAACAGCATGATTTTAAGTGTTCTTAAGTAAGGTAACTCTGGTGACAATATGGAGGTTGGATAGATGGAAAAAAGGATGCACGTAGGTCAGCTGAGAAATCGTGATGAATTGTGCACCTCTTCAGAGGCTGTGGAAATGGAGAGATGGGATAAATCTGAGAAGCATTTCAGAGCATCAACGGGACTCAGAAACTGATAATCAAGGATGACTGAGGACTTTAGCTTCTATGACTTTCAGCACAGGTGGTGATGTAGATTAGGGAGAAAATTCCAGAGAGGAAGCAGTTTGATGGTTAGGAAGTGAGAATTAGCTCAGTTTTTGATGTGTGGAGTTTCAGGAACCTTTTATAACTTCAACAGTAGTGAATATTCCATAGGTACTTATTACCTTCTAGATACTGTAATATGTAGCAACTCATTTAATCTCCATATCAATGCTATGGGGGTAGGTATTACGATGGTGCCTCTTTTGTGCATTAAGAAACAGGTTTGAGTAACTTGATCAAGGTTTTCTGTAAGTAGTGGTATCCAGATTGGAACCAGGCAGTCTTGAGGCCAGACCCCCTCCTACCCCGCCCGCCCTTTATCTCTAGATAACACTGTACCATATTATCTGGTGTCAGAGTCCAATAAAGAAAAGGATCACTTCCTCTACAGAGGCACAGGGAAGGACAGGAGGATGTATAAGGGAAAAGGTACATTTGGAAGCAAAGAAACAAAGCTGATGGCCTCTGTGTGGCAGGAAATAAAGTCATCTGCTAAGAATGAGGAAGGGGGAGTGCAAGGAAGGAACAGAGCATCAACCAGGAGCCAAACAGCCCTGAGGACCCAGTGCAACTTCCGGGGGTAAGAACAAGATACGCTGTTGGCAAACCAGAAGCCTAGACACCCCTGAAATCTAGCTCCCAGTGGGGGCTCTACCATGTCCGGTCATGACCCAGCTGGGCAGACTTATGAGCCCCGTGCAGACCTGTCCTCTTACAGAGCTGTGGTTTTCCATGTGTATTCCCAGCAGGGACACAGACTGTACAACCAATAGGATAATTACCTTTAAAGAGAGGGCAAGGCGGTCCCGGGTGTAATTCTCTTCTGTTTTTGCCTTTTCAATTTCCTGTTCAAGTTCCAAACGCTGCTTGCCCACCTGTTGTAGGATCTGTTCTCTCTCCTTTCGAAGCTCATTCTTTAAGGCTGCTATTCGTTCCTTGTACTCTTCATCCAGTTTCCTGTGAGGAGGAAAGACTGACAAGCTGCCATCAGATCCCTCAGAGGTCCCTACGTGGATCCACCAAAAATGGAAACACAGAGTCACAGACATGGGAAGCTCCTTGAGAAAGTGTCTAGTGAATCCTGCTTTCCTTGAGGCTTGGCCACACCTAAGTCACTCCGGCCAGGTGTGGCCAAGCGGGCAGGCAGGCTGAGCCCCACTGCCCTGGGCCAGGGCGGTGGGAAAGGAGGGTCCTGGCCCAGCCAGTCGTACCTGAGGTTGTACTCATTCCGCCGCTCTATGGCTGCGTGGTGATCGTCCACCTCTGAGGCCATTAGAGACTTGAGCTTCTCAGCTTTTTCCAGATCTGACCGTAGCTTCTCTTTTTCTCTGACCACTTGATCAACTTGCTCCCTAGAAACAGAAAGAAACCAAGTATGAGGGAAACTGTTTCTAAGCAACAAGTAGACCCCAAAAAGCTCTCATCTGGCTTGCTTCAATACAAACACAAAACCAAGACAACCAAAACCCTTCAAAAACACACAGACATTCCACACAGACACTGAAGAGACATTCCTCTTCAACAGACTACATGCAAATCTAAGCTCTACCTCATTTTCACAGAAATGAGATGATAGGCGATTAGCCACAACTGCGTACAGGATGGAAGAATGTATGCCACAGGCATCTGAATGACTTGCTCGACAAGTAGGAAAGGGAATAGAGCAGGTGAACCTTCTGCTTAACTCACAGCAAATGCCGGATCTCAGCCTTAAAGCTGGCCAGAGCTGCCTGGTGAATGCTGTTCTTGGTAACCAAAAGTTCATTTTCAAGAGCCAGCGTCAGTTCTGTCAAATTAACATTTCCATCAAGGCTGAAATCCAAGGCCTAGAAATCAGAACAAGTTCAAGACAATCACAAGTTCTATCCTGTGAAAGCAGAAAATGTGAAGCTGAATTTACAGTCTCCAGGCTGGATGCTTACATTTCTTTAGTGATTGCTTAGAAACAATATTCAATCCACAGCATAACTAAGCTCTCTCTAAGAAAAACATAACGTGACTATTTGCATGTTTAAAAAAACTGCTATCTGGCACTGTAAATAAACACAACGGTAAAACTCTAATCTTTACCAACCAGAGATCAGCTAAGAAATTTCTTATTAATAATTTAGGAGTTAAAAACATGGAAAGAGGTTATCAATAATCCTGGTTGAAGTGGGTAGGAAAAGTTACCTCTTACGTCTGAGATCTTGTGAATAGAAGAATCATTAAGGAGAAATCGAATCAAATCACAGTTTCAAAAAAATGGAATTTTTCAACCCTGCCCCAATTCGTCATTTTTCTCTCATTTTAGCTGCCACACCTTCAGGATCTCCTGGCTGTTCTCAATGCCCTCTTCATGCCAGGTGTCAAGTATTCTCTCCACTGATGCATAGCCCATCCCATCATCCAGGCAGGAGAAGACCCGAAAGCCAATGGTACTTGTCATCGCAGACGGGGTTGTGGTCCGTCGTCCACTCTCATCGAAAGACTGGAAGAAGAAAGAGACTTAAGCAAGCTCAGGCATTGCAACATGGTGTTGGTCAAGACCAAAACTGGTCAGTCCTGACCACAAGGAGCAGAAGGCGTGTCTCTCTAATTTATACTGCTAGGATAAGAAGTCACGCAGCCCCTTTGATCTCCCTTTCCTAAGTCAGCCTAGAATGCAAAGCTTATCAACAGTTGACCTGGCCGAGAGTTCCTTCATATAGATGAAATGTGCCTCTACTTAACACCAGGTTTCTTCTGACCTACAGCCAACAAGAAGGGGCATAATTAGTGGTCTTCCTACTGTAATTTATGGTCATTTCTCAAACCCAGCTTTTCCTTCCCCAATGGTTCAGTCTTTCTTTACTACTCTTCTTTTGCCTCTCTTTCTCCTCAGTATTTTTCTTTAGACAGCAGATTAATTCATTAGAAATTATTCAAATGGATTTTAACTTCTACTCACAAAGAAACCACTTCCTATTTCTTACCTGCATGGAGAGGTGCCTTTTCAGTTGTCTATATGGGGTAGATGCTGATGGGGTAAGGGATTTTCCATTTTTGAACAAGCCGTAGAAAAAATCTTCTACACTCATCGTACCATCAGGATCAAGATTATGGAAGACTTCTTCAAGCATCTAGAAAAGGGCAACCATATATTTTAACTATTTCACTCAAAAAACCCCAAAGGCCCAGAGTACACTTCCAGCCAACAGAACTTGGCACCACGCTTGATCCCAGGACTCCAGAAATATAACATGTCCCTTTATTCTCACTTGACTGAATTTTTTTCCTTTCTAGTAATATGTCCTTCCCCCTCACATAAACTAAATAAAATTCATTTTCAACACCTTCATAGTTCTATGCAATTTAGCATTTAACTGTTTTCTCTTTTGCTCACACTGTTAGAACGGGTAATCTTTAATGTTACTACACGTTATTCTTGCGAATTAAAGAATTACTTAAAAATATAAAGATATAGCGTCCCAGTGTTGTAACAACAGAAAATAGTTAGACGTTCGTTAAGCCGTTATATTACGGTGACTCCACATGATATTTTGCTGATATTGAATTTTGGAAATTGGTACGTCAGCACGGCAGAATTGGGTCTGGGACAGATGGCAATGATCTAATAGTTGGGGTCTGAAACCCGTGACTTGGGATTTAGAACATTACTTGGAACAGCACTGCGTGTTTGGGGTCTTTATTTCTTTTAATGCTTTAGCACAGGAGAAGTGAGGACTGGATAGGAAGGATGTCATGTGTATGCAATAGAAGGGTCCCTCCAAGAGATGTAAAGAGAAGGGACTTTTGCCTGACTGCTTTGCACCCTGTGACAGTAATCAAGTAGTCCTCACCACATACAGTCCCTTCTAGAGGCTTGCCTAGGAGATGGTTTGTTCCCCAGCTTAACAGAGGAATGGAAAAGGGAATAAGCAGCACGAATCGTGGATACCGCAAAACAGGGAGGGAAGGCGAAGACCTCCACCCTCACAGTCGGCTTCCTCTTTATTTGGGGGGCTAACATTTTTCTATAGGACATGCCCCCGGTGTACAAAATAGAAATCACCTGAGAATCCTGTTAAAATGCAGACTCTGATGTAGTTAAATCTGGGGGTAGGGCCTAAGATTCTGCATTTCTAACAAGGTGATGCCCAGTTTGCTGAGTAGCGAGGAATAGAACAAGCAACAAACTTACTCTTGTTGCATTTGAGCCTACACCTGGTTCCATTCTCACAAAGGCCTCTTTGTAACAAATCCTCAAATTTTCAATATTCACTTCTTAAGTCCGGACTATGGCTAGGACTCCTGTCATCTCATAATTGTTGATTTTATCCTTCATCTAAGTGCCTGAGGCATTTCTTTTATCCAATGCTTTTTTTTCCAATTCATACCCAATAGGAAACATCTGTCTCTATTCTTGTTTTTATACCACTTCCTCTGGAGAGGACTCTGAAACAAGAAAATCATTCTAAAGAGTGGAAATCTTGGGAAGAAGCAACAGTTCCTAATAGAGAAGCATATGATGAAACAGATGGAAAGGTAGTTGGGGCAAAATTCTGAAGTTGCCAAGCTCCCTTAGCTTCTCCGTCTGGTTCTTATCAACCAAAAGAACACTTTCTTAGAGGACTAGGCTTTCAGGACTGTCAAACCGGAAGTCACAGTAAAATCCAAGTGTGCTGACTGAAGTGAATCAGCATATTTGGCTCTAACCTTAGCTCCACGTGGGTTGGCCCTGTGACCTTGGCCAAATCAATGCACAGCTTCCTGACTGCCTAAACACCCATCACCTGATCCACCTGAAGTGGTGGAGTAAGTAAATCCCGCCAGTTACTGTACGTGGGGGAGTGGACAAGCAGTGAATAAAGGGATGTGGATTCAGAAGAGGGTGGATGGGCAGGGCTGGGCTGACAAGAATGCAAGTCAGTGGGCAACTAGGGCACCGCCTGCAGTCTGTGCAGGAGCTGAATCTAGAACCCTGAGGACATTCTTACTCCCCATCACCAGCCAGGCCTTTGGATGGTTGATTTCCCAATGTGTAAGTTGGGAAATAATGCACTAGAATAGGGATCACAAATACCTCGAGGGGCCAGGAAGGTGATGTAAATAAATGAGGCAGGTTGGTCTTGAGACATTAGGAAGTGGTGCCTTTTAAACCAGCGAACGGAACACGAGTGCATGCCCTGTCCAAAGGGGCTAGCTGCTTCTCACTGCCAGCAAAATGGAGCCAAATCTTCTGATTTTTAGAAAAATCTCCTGATTTTAAAAAGTATAGCAAAAAATTCAATTTTTAAACATTGGGTAGGCGACGTAGCCCTTAGGTCACATTTGGCAGCTAGGGTGACAGTTTGCCATCCCTGCCCTACAGTCGTCCTTGCTTCTGGAAAGCAGGGCACTAGTTTTAGCCTTAAGACAGTGAATCTAGTTTCCCTTCGTGATGATGGCAACAGGCAGCAGTGATCTCTTTCTTTATCTATAAAATGAGGGGTGACTAGATCTAAAATTGCTTTCAGTCGTAAAATTCTAGGATTCCAAGTTGTATGCTGATGAGATCATCTTGAACTTTCAGCTCCGCTGTGGTCTAGAGCTAGTAATACAAAGTACTATAGTGTTTCATGATTTTGGTGGGGAGGAAAAACACTAAGTAAAAGCTACGTTCAATTAGCAATCCTTTACTCATCCTCACATCAGAAGAAAATAAATGTGCTGCTTCTTTTCCTGGGTTCTGGAGTCTCCACCACAGAAGAAAATGCAACTTCCCACAAATAGCTAAGTTTATTCCAAGATTCGTTCTTAGATAAATAATCCAAGTTTGTGCAATATTTCTTGGCAGAACAACCCAAGGTTCTGCATACTGCGCTGGTTTATAATTTAGGAGGATGAATTTAATTTTATGACTCAACAGCCATCCCTGAAAAATAAATGACGACTGAGCCATTGAAATGTAGTCAGAGGGTGTGCAATGGTCACATACACAAGGGAGAAGGGGGGGAAAGAACTTTTCTGCAAGCTACACTACTTGGAAGCTTTTGATAATAAACCTCTTTCTGGTTTAGGAAAATAATACCACTTATCCTCTGAGCAAGCAGATAACATGGTTTCAAATATCATTATAATCAAAGTTTCCCAAAGCTACAACTGTAGCCCTAACCTCTAAGTCCCTCCAATCCTTATTTTCAGCTCTTTGAAAGACATATCTTGGAATTAATTACATTCTTATGTTTCATGGCTGTTCACGCACCCAGTCCTGCCACCCCTCTTAATTTTTTAGAAAACGTGAAGTTCAGAATTTTACCGAGCAAGAGTCTTCCGGGGGCTCCTTCAGGACTCTTCTGTTGTACATTTTCAAAACCACCAACCTACCCTTTTCCCTTTCCTCATGACCAGATTATTGTGATGGCTCCTGGCTGGTCTCCTAATCTAAGGCTCTCTTTACACCACTATACCCCATAAAAGAAGTTCAGACCACCCTCATTAAGTAAGTTTTTCCTACGTACTATTACTTAATCTGCTTAAGAACCCAGGGGTGATACTGAGATCTTCTCTCCAACAAACTAAACTTATCAGCCTGGCCTTCAAAATATTCCAACTCAAATCTCCTGAACTCCCCTCTTCGTCCTTCCTCGACACCTTTCCCACATTTTGCTCCGTGAATGCCACATCTACACATAGATTGACATCATGCTACACTGAACTGGTGTCTGATAGTAATGTGGGGTAATGTGCTTAGCACAGTGAGGGGCACACAGTACGGGTTCAGTAAGTGTCAGCTATTGTCAGTTTTTCTTTTCCACAATACAACATGAGGTCCTCAGAGACAGGATCTTCATGGCTGACTTCCCAGGAAAAAAAGAGAATGGAGTCTCTGTAACATGCTGCAGGAAACCGAAATATGGCTATTCCTAGCCTGTGGCCAGTTTAGCTTTTATCATGATTACTATTCCTGAATAAAAATATGATGCAAGGCTTACCTCTCCATCGACATTCTGCAAACCATACTGCTCACAGATGGAGATCAGCTTCTTCCGGTTTAGGTGACCATCACGGGTGATCCCCAAATCTTCACAAACCTCCTGCAGTTTCTCTTCTATCCAGTCTTGGGGAGGGGAAGGCCCACTTTGTGAGGCATTCAAATCATCTGGGTTCCAAAATCTTAACTGGCCTAAAATAAAAGCATACAGTGTGTTGTCCCTAAAGGAACTGAGAGCCTATTCTCAAAGAAAAATGTGCTTTTTGAAAATAAATGCTATAATAAAGAGACTACAGATGTTGATTTGATTTGATCCTGAAGTTCAAATGAAGTGGAACCACTGGTTCTTAGGCTGCAACTAGGGCCAACAGACACTTTTTTGTTCATTGGCAGCCATACCTGTGTAAGAAATACCATCTCCTGTGCAGTAATGCCAAGGTTCTAGGCTCATTTTATTCCAAAGGAAAATATGCACAGGCTTAGGCTTTGGTGTGATCGGAAGGAAGGCTGGTTGAGAGCCATTCTAAGGAGCTTTATATGCCCTACCTCAGCTATAGCTACCAGACTTTATTATCTCCACTTTCTTTCTAGTCTAAGCTCTGCTTCTACTGCGAAGGAAATAATTTCATGATAAATATCATAACATGATTATAAAAGGCGAGATTAGCCTGTTTCCAAATCTTTACACATACGAATATTCTGACCTATAAGGATTCCAACTTGAAAGAATAAATGTTTGCCAGGGCAAGCTATTAATTACTGGTATATTATGGATAAGTTCTATTTGAAGATTTAAGGATCAAACTACTTATTTAAAAATAAAAATTTATTTATCCTCTATTAAAAGTTCTCACTTCTAGTTAAAATTTACTTCCATATTAGAGATTCTGTAAAGTCATTACTTAAACATGAGCTAATTACTGACAAGATTGTGTGTGCCTGGAAGAACCTCAGAGAGTTGAGAAGAGCATTTAGTGCTACCCCTACTATTAATCAAAGCCATTAAGCCCATCACCGCTGTGTCTTTACAGGTTGGAAACCTAGAGAACGTGTAATTACACTTAAGTACAGTTAATCCAGGGTAGGCTGTGAAGTGGGCTGAGGTTCCGTCAGCTGAACCACAGTGCCATCTGCTGGCCAGAAGATCAACGTGTTTTGATCTATCTTAAATACATCTGAAACTTGTCAAGGGATACATTTTTTTAAACATAAACTTATTTATTTATTTTGGCTGCGTTGGGTCTTCGTTGCTGCGCGCGGGCTTTCTCTAGTTGTGGCGAGCGGGGTCCCCACTGCAGTGGCTTCTCTTGTTGCGGAGCACAGGCTCTAGAGCGCAGGCTCAGTAGCCGTGGCGCACGGGCTTAGTTGCTCCGCGGCATGTGGGATCTTCCCGGACCAGGGCTCGAACCCGTGTCCCCTGCACTGGCAGGCGGATTCTTAACCACTGCGCCACCAGGGAAGCCCTGTCAAGGGATACATTTTAATAGGTAACTATTTAGTTTTGGACTGTTCATAGATTAATGTGAAAGTCTATGTAAGAGAGTAATTAACCCATAAGTGAAATTCTACATCTTAGTTGCCACATCTTGCATGATGCTAAATGCAAGGATTTAAAACTATGAGCTCTCAACTGGGAATGAATTTTTTGTTGCTGTTGTTCTTCAGGTTATTTCTCAGTTGGCCTCCAGCAGGCAAGGTGGTTAGTAAGAAGGCAAGGGATGCAGGAAGGGGATGTGGAGAGTGCCCTGTGAATGGCAGCCCCTCCTTCCCAGGCAGGTCCCACGCACACTCAATTCCTACCTTCTGCTTCATACTCCTCGCTGCGCTGCGTCTTCCAGTTCTAGAGGAGGCAAGAGAAGATGAGTGCGTTTTAGAACTAATTCTGTTCTCCAAGACCCGATCACTCTCTTGCTCTGAAATCATCATCTGAGGGAGTCACATGATTCGGGACCCTTCAGTGCCTTCACAGTTCTGTATTTCACAGTTCTGTATTTCACTCAGAAAGATACTGAAGACAGCACCAGTTCAAAGCGTTCACCAAACTTTGCCACACTAAGCTGAAACCCCAGACTGACAGCACTGAGATAAATTATTCTTGCCACAGAGAGACATTAAAAAGGCTATAATTCAAAATATATTAGCTCACTACAACTCATTCAGATTACAACTGAAAGTCACTAATATACATGGTATATCTATGGAAGGTGAATTGGTGCACAGTGTGATTTTTTACTTGTTTGTGATTACAATTATATCAGGCTACATTTCCCCATAAAGACGTATCTCAACCCTGATGGATGGATATGAGGTGTGAGGGTGGGGAGGGAGCAATGGAGGAAATAGCACTCTAGATTTTCTTACTATTGATTCTGGGCAGAATTCAATTGTTTTTACTTTTTTTATTTTTTAACATCTTTATTGGAGTATAATTGCTTTACAATGGTGTGTTAGTTTCTGCTGTATAACAAAGTGAATCAGCTATACGTATACATATATCCCCATATCTCCTCCCTCTTGTGTCTCCCTCCCACCCTCCCTATCCCACCCCTCTAGGTGGTCACAAAGCACCGAGCTGATCTCCCCGTGCTATGTGGCTGCTTCCCACTAGCTATCTGTTTTACATTTGGAAGTGTATATATGTCAATGCTACTCTCTCACTTCGTGCCAGCTCACCCTTCCCCCTCCCCGTGCCCTCAACTCCATTCTCTACATCTGCATCTTTATTCCTGTCCTGCCCCTAGGTTCTTCAGAACCATTTATTTTTTAGGTTCCATATATACGTGTTAGCATACAGTATTTGTTTTTCTCTTTCTGACTCACTTCATTCTGTATGACAAACTCTAGGTCCTTCCACCACACTACAAATAACTCAATTTCATTTCTTTTTATGGGTGAGTAATATTCCATTGTGTATATGTGCCACATGTTCTTTATCCATTCATCTATCGATGGACACTTAGGTTGCTTCCATATCCTGGCTATTGTAAATAGAGCTGCAAAGAACATTGTGGTACATGACTTTTTTGGATTATGGTTTTCTCACAGTATATGCCCAGTAGTGGGATTGCTGGGTCATATAGTAGTTTTATTTTTAGTTTCTTAAGGAACCTCCATACTGTTCTCCATAGTGGCTGTATCAATTTACATTCCCACCAACAGTGCAAGAGGGTTCCCTTTTCTCCACACCCTCTCCAGCATTTACTGTTTGTAGATTTTTTGATGATGGCCATTCTGACTGGTGTGAGGTGATATCTCATTGTAATTTTGATTTGCATTTCTCTAATGATAAGTGATATTGAGCATCCTTTCATGTGTTTGTTGGCATTCTGTATATCTTCTTTGGAGAAATGTCTGTTTAGGTCTTCTGCCCATTTTCGGATTAGGTTGTTTGTTTTTTTGATATTGAGCTGCATGAGCTGCTTGTATATTTTGGAGATTAATGCTTTGTCAGTTGCTTCATTTGCAAATATTTTCTCCCATTCTGAGGACTGTCTTTTCGTCTTGTTTATGGTTTCCTTGCTGTGCAAAAGCTTTTAAGTTTCATTACGTCCCGTTTGTTTATCTTTGTTTTTATTTCCATTTCTCTAGGAGGATCTTGCTGTGATTTATATCAAAGAATGTTCTGCCTATGTTTTCCTTTAAGAGTTTAATAGTGTCTGGCCTTACACTTAGGTCTTTAATCCATTTTGAGTTTACTGTTTGTGTATGGTGTTAGGGAGTGTTCTAATATCATTCTTTTACATGTAGCTGTCCAGTTTTCCCAGCACCACTTATTGAAGAGGCTGTCTTTCCTCCATTGTATATTCTTGCCTCCTTTATCAAAGATAAGGTGACCATACGTGTGTAGGTTTATCTCTGGGCTTTCTAACCTGTTCCACTGATCTGTATTTCTTTTTTTTTTTTTGCCAGTACCATACTGTCTTGATTATGGTAGCTTTGTAGTATAGTCTGAAGTCAGGGAGTCTGACTTCTCCAGCTCTGTTTTTCTTTCTCAAGATTGCTTTGGCTATTTGGGGTCTTCTGTGTTTCCATACAAATTGTGCAGTTTTTTGTTCTACTTCTGTGAAAAATGCCATTGGTAGTTTGATAGGAATTGCACTGAAACTGTAGATTGCTTTGGGTAGTATAGTCATTTTCACAATGTTGATTCTTCCAATCCAAGAACATGGTATATCTCTCCATCTGTTTGTATCATCTTTAATTTCTTTCTTCAGTGTCTTATAGTTTTGCGCATACAGGTCTTTTGTCTCCTTAGGTAGGTTTATTCCTAGGTATTTTATTCTGTTTGTTGCAATGGTAAATAATTTCTCTTTCAGATTTTTTCATCATTACTGTATAGAAATGCAAGAGATTTCTGTGCATTAATTTTGTATCCTGCAACTCTACCACACTCATTGATTAGCTCTAGTAGTTTTCTGGTAGCATCTTTAGGATTCTCTATGTACAGTATCATGTCATCTGCAAAGAGTGACAGTTTTACTTCTTCTTTTCCAATCTGGATTCCTTTTATTTCTTTTTCTTCTCTGATTGTTGGGGCTAAAATTTCCAAAACTATGCTGAATAATAGTGGTGAGAGTGGGCAACCTTGTCTTGTTCCTGATCTTAGAGGAAATGGTTTCAGTTTTTCACCACTGAGAACAATGTTGGCTGTGGGTTTGTCATATATGGCCTTTATTATGCTGAGGTAAGTTCCCTTTATGCCTACTTTCTGGAGGGTTTTTATCATAAATGGGTGTTGAATTTTGTCAAAAGCTTTTCTGCATCTATTGAGATGATTATATTGTTTTTCACCTTCAATTTGTTAATATGGTGTATCACATTGATTGATTTGCATATACTGAAGAATCCTGCATTCCTGGGATAAACCTCACTTGATCATGGTGTATGATCCTTTTAATGTGCTGTTGGATTCTGTTTGCTAGTATTTTGCTGAGGATTTTTGCATCTATGTTCATCAGTGATACTGGCCTGTAGTTTTCTTTCTTTGTGACATCTTTGTCTGGTTTTGGTATCAGGGTGATGGTGGCTTCGTAGAATGAGTTTGGGAGTATTCCTCCCTCTGCTATATTTTGGACGAGTTTTAGAAGGATAGGTTTTAGCTCTTCTCTAAATGTTTGATAGAATGCGCCTGTGAACCCATCTGACCCTGGATTTTTGTTTGTTGGAAGATTTTTTATCACAGTTTCAATTTCAGTGCTTCTGATTGGTCTGTTTATATTTTCTATTTCTTCCTGGTTCTGTCTCGGAAGGTTGTGCTTTTCTAAGAATTTGTCCATTTCTTCCAGGTTGTCCATTTTATTGGCATACAGCTGCTTGTAGTAATCTCTCATGATCCTTTGTATTTCTGCAGTGTCAGGTGTTACTTCTCCTTTTTCATTTCTAATTCTATTGGTTTGAGTCTTCACCCTTTTTTTTCTTAATGAGTCTGGCTAATGGTTTATCAATTTTGTTTATCTTCTTAAAGAACTAGCTTTTAGTTTTACTGATCTTTGCTATTGTTTTTTCGTTTCTTTTTCATTTATTTCTAATCTGATCTTTATGATTTCTTTCCTTCTGGTAACTCTGGGTTTTCTTTTGTTCTTCTTTCTCTAATTGCTTTAGGTTTAAAGTCAGGCCATTTATTTGAGACGTTTCTTGTCTCTTGAGATAGGACTGTATTGCTATAAACTTCCCTCTTAGAACTGTTTTTGCTGCATCCCATAGGTTTTGGGTTGTCGTGTCTCCATTGTCATTTGTTTCTAGGTATTTTTTGATTTCCTCTTTGATTTCTTCAGTGATCACTTGGTTATTAAGTAGTGTATTGTTTAGCCTCCATGTGTTTGTATTTTTTACAGTTTTTTTCCTGTAATTGATATCTAGTCTCACAGTGTTGTGGTTGGAAAAGATACTTCATACGATTTCAATTTTCTTAAATTTACCAAGGCTTGATTTGTGACCCAAGATATGATCTATCCTGGAGAATGTTCCATGAGCACTTGAGAAGAAAGTGTATTCTGTTGTTTTTCGATGGAATGTCCTATAAATATCAATTAAGTCCATCTCGTTTAATGTGTCATTTAAAGCTTGTGTTTCCTTATTTATTTTCATTTGGATGAAATGGTGAAAGTGGGGTGTTAAAGTCCCCTACTATGATTGTGTTCCTGTCAATTTCCCCTTTTATGGCTGTTAGCATTTGCCTTATAAATTGCGGTGCTCCTATGTTGGGTGCATAAATATTTACAATTGTTATATCTTCTTCTTGGATTGATTGATCCCTTGGTCATTATGTAGTGTCCTTTGTCTCCTGTAATAGTCTTTATTTTAAAGTCTATTATGTCTGATATGAGAATTGCTACTCCAGCTTTCTCTTGATTCCCATTTACATGGGATATCTTTTTCCATCCCCTCACTTTCAGTCTGTATGTGTCCCTAGGTCTGAAGTGGGTTTCTTGTAGACAGCATATACATGGGTCTTGTTTTTGTATCCATTCAGCCAGTCTATGTCTTTCGGTTGGAGCATTTATCCATTTACATTCAAGGTAGTTATTCATATGTATGTTCCTATTACCATTTTCTTAATTGTTTTGGGTTTGTTATTGTAGGTCTTTTCCTTCTCTTGTGTTTCCTGCCTAGAGAAGTTCCTTTAGCATTTGTTCTAAAGCTGGTTTCATGGTGCTGAGTTCTCTTAGCTTTTGCTTGTCTGTAAAGGTTTTAATTTCTCCGTTGAATCTGAATGAGATCCTTGCTGGGTAGAGTAATCTTGGTTGTAGATTCTTCCCTTTCATCACTTTAAGTATGTCCTGCCACTCCTTTCTGGCTTGCAGTTTCTGCTGAAAGATCAGTTGTTAACCTTATGAGGATTCCTTTGTATGTTATTTGTTGCTTTTCCCTTGCTGCTTTTAATATTTTTCCTTTGTATTTAATTTTTGATAGTTTGATTAATATGTGTCTTGGCGTGTTTCTCCTTCGATTTATCCTGTATGGGACTCTCTGTGCTTCCTGGACTTGATTAACTATTTCCTTTCCCATATTAGGGAAGTTTTCAACTATAATCTCTTCAAATATTTTCTCAGTCCCTTTTCTTTTCTCTTCTTCTTCTGGGACTCCTATAATTTGAATGTTGATGCGTTTAATGTTGTCCCAGAGGTCTCTGAGACTGTCCTCAATTGTTTTCATTCTTTTTTCTTTATTCTGCTCTGTGGTAGTTATTTCCACTATTTTATCTTCTAGGTCACTTATCCATTCTTTTGCCTCAGTTATTCTGCTATTGATTCCTCCCAGAGAATTTTAAATTTCATTTATTGTGTTGTTCATCATTGTTTGTTTGCTCTTTAGTTTTTCTAGGTCCTTGTTAAACGTTTCTTGTATTTTTTCCATTCCATTTCCAAGATTTTGGATCATCTTTACTATCATTATTCTGAATTCTTTTTCAGGTAGGCTACCTATTTCCTCTTCATTTGTTTGGTCTGGTGGGTTCTTACCCTGCTCCTTCATCTGGTGTGTATTTCTCTGTCTTCTCATTTTGCTTAACTTCCTGTGTTTGGGGTGTCCTTTTCACAGGCTGCAGGTTCGTAGTTCCTGTTGTTTTTGGTGTCTGCCCCCAGTGGGTAAGGCTGGTTCAGTGTGTTGTGTAGGCTTTCTGGTGGAGGGAACTGATGCCTGTGTTCTGGTAGATGAGGCTGGATCTTGTATTTCTGGTGGGCAGGACCCCCTCCGGTGGTGTGTTTTGGGGGGATCTGTGAATTTATTATGATTTTAGGCAGCCTCTCTGCTAATGGGCTGGGTTGTGTTCCTGTCTTGCTATTGTTTGGCATAGGGTGTCCAGCACTGGAGCTTGCTGGTTGTTGTGTGGAGCTGGGTCTTAGCGTTGAGATGGAGATCTCTGGGAGAGCTTTTGCTGTTTGGTATTACATGGGGCTGGGAGGCCTCTGGTGGACCAATGTCCTGAACTCGGCTCTCCCACCTCAGAGGCTCAGGCCTGACACCCAGCCGGAGCACCAAGACTCTGTCAGCCACTTGGCCAGGTATGTGGGGAGTTTCCTGCCTTTGGGGAAGTCTGAGGTCTTCTGCCAGCATTCAGTAGGTGTTCTGTAGGAGTTGTTCCATGTGTAGATGTATTTATGATGTATTTGTGGGAAGGAAGGTGATCTCCACGTCTTACTCCTCCACCATCTTGAAGGTTCCCTCCTGTTTTTATTTTTAAAGTTTAAGTCAATAAAACCCCACTAATAAAAGCATCCTGTCTGTCCCTCCACATTTATTTCCTCACCCAACAGAGCAAATGACTGAAATGCTCGTACTACTTTGGCACCCAAAATGGTGAAAATTCAGTATTCAATATATAAGTTGGAAACACCCTAAAATGAAATCCATTCGGTCAGTCCACCTAACACAAATAAAATAGTGGTGTTGGGAAAGTTGGACAGCTACATGTAAATCAATGAAATTAGAACACACCCTCAAACCATCCACAAAAATAAACTGAAAATGGCTTAAAGAGTTAAACATAAAACATGACACCATAAAACTCCTAGAAGAGAGCATAGGCAAAATATTCTCTGACATAAATTGTACCAATGTTTTCTTAGGTCAGTCTCCCAGGGCAATAGAAATGAAAACAAAAATAAACAAATGGGACCTAATCAAACGTACAGGCTTTTGCACAGCAAAGGAAACCATAAAAACAACAACGAAAACAAAAACAAAAATGAAAAGACAACCTATGGAATGAGAGAAAATATTTGCAAATGATGCAACAGACAAGGGCTTAATCTCCAAGATATACAAACAGCTCATACAACTCAACAACAGAAAAACAACCCAATTGAAAAATGGGCTGAAGACCTTAATAGACATTTCTCCAAAGAAGACATGCAGATGGCCAGTAGACACATGAAAAGATGCACACCATCACTAATTATTAGAGAAATGGAAATCAAAACTACAATGACCACCTCACACCAGTCAGAATGGCCATCATTAAAAAGTCTACACATAACAAATGCTAGAGAGAGTGTGGAGAAAAGAGAACACTCCTACACTATTGGTGGGAATGTAAGCTGGTGCAGCCACTATGGAAAACAGTGTGGAGGTTCCTCAGAAAACTAAAAATAGAATTACTATATGATCCAGCAATCCCACTCCTGGGCATATACCCAGACAAAACTATAATTCAAAAAGGTACATGCACCCTTATGTTCATAGCAGCACTATTCACAATAGCCAAAACATGAAAACAACCAAAATGTCCATTGACAGATGGATGGATAAAGAAGATGTGGTACATATATACAATGGAATACTACTCGGCCATAAGAAAGGGGGAGGGAAGGATTGGGAGTTTGGGATTAGCAGATGTAAACTATTATATATAGGATGGATAAACAACAAGGTCCTACTTATAACACAGGGAACTATATTTAATATCCTGTGATAAACCATAATGGAAAAGAATGTTAAAAAAAGAATGTATGTGTATAACTGAGTCACTTTGCTGTACAGCAGAGATCAGCACAGCATTGTAGGTCAACTATGCTTCAATTAAAAAAAAATAATAAAGTTTTAAAGAAAACAAAAAAAATAGGTTTCTATCATCTAAGAACCATCAAGATAAAACCTACCAAATTACTAGTAGGGGATGATTTTTAACAGCACAAGCTGACATGAGAAATGGCAGGAGAATATGCATCACTGGACAAGCCCCTGCTGGGATACACAGCTGGAAAAATGCAAACACATACCTTCAAAAAATCCTTGGTAAGAAAGCAACAAGGTTATATTGCTACAGAAAAGTTTATTTCTTATATTTGCTCACCTACTTCTTGATTCATTTGAAACTAGTGAGCAATTAATTAGTTCAAAGGAGCAAGAGGCTCCAATATACTGTTTACAACATCTCATGAGTTTATGCAACTGGGTGCCTCATCTGATCCACTCTTCCCGGATGCCCTCTTGCCCTGATTCTCACCTCTAACTAGTAAGAAATCGAGGGTGGAAGCCAGACTGCCTGGCTCTGAATCCTGGCTTACTTACTGGGTTAAGCTTGGATAAGTTTCTTAACCTCTTTTGCCTCAGCTTCTCCATCTATAAAATGGGAATAAAGCAGTACATACTTCACAGAGCTGGGTAAAATGTTTAGAATTGTGCCTGGCACCTAATAAGCACTATAAATTTTGATATTATTTTTCTTGGACACATGTTTATGTAGTACATATTAAGTTTATATTTGCAGGTTTTTTTCATTACCATGTTCAAACTTAAAGCATTAATTTGAGTGACGCTGGGGAGTACCAGTTATTTATATAAATTTGTAAGAAAAGTGCCAAGCATCCAGCAGATATGCAAAGAATACAGACAGACAATTCACATAAGAGGCAACACAATTAAACAGATATGGGGAAAGGTTCATTTCAATAGCAATCAAAGAAGTATAAATTAAAACCAAGGAATCTTTTTGTTCCCATTAAATTAGCAAAGTATTTAAGAATATAACTCCTATTACCAACAAGGTTATGATTTAAAATAGGCCTGTTTATGTTACTGGTAACAATGTAAATGGATATTACCCTTTTAGTAAAGAAAATGGCTTTATGTATCAAAAGTCATGAAAATGTTCATGCTCTTTGATCCAGTTTCATATGATTTCTGATGGCAATAAAATCAAAGAAAGAAAAAAAGTGTATATATAAATATGTACATTTAGCACTTTTTGTAAAAGTACAGTACTGAAAACAATTTAATATTCAACAATGGGGCATAAAGTATAATGATACGTCATAATGTAGTCGATAAAAGTATAATTATAAAACAATGTAGGAGCATGAAAAACATGAAATGTTAAATGAAAGACCACAACAAAAATGTCATCAACACTATGATGGAAAAAAATATACAATTAGACAAAGACTGGAAGGAAACAGAGACAATAAATATATATATATATATACTTGGTTGAGGGAATATGGGAAACCATTTTATTTCCTTTACTGTTATAAATGTTGTTTATACCATATAAATAGGTACAACTTCACTATTTCTTTTGCCCACCTGCCCCTGAATTCTCACTAAATGAATTCCCTGTGACCTGGGGGTGGGGACAAAGGGAAACTTCTGTCCCCTTGGTATGTACCACTCTGCTAGTCAGCCACGTCCTCCTGTTCTGTGACCTGTGATGGAGAGACCATGCTTGGTGGGAGGTCCAGGCACTTTCAGGAGGGTGAAAGCTGCTCTGTGCCAATGCCTCCTAAACTTAGCAGAGTGTGGGAAGATCAAGGACACTCGTCTGAGATCTGCCTCAGGGACTGTGACCACAGCCATCCAAAGAGGCATTCTTCAGACAGCCTAACCCAATGGCGTCAGGTACAGCAGTTTAAGTGATTTCACACGAACTCTTAGGGCAAGTAGTGGCAAGGTAAGCGATAACTTATTTTAACATCTCCAAGGGTAACGATTTCCCAAGCATTTCTCCATGGCCCTGTGTAAGAAGCCTAGATCCAGCTAAGACCAGCCCTGCTAGAAGGAGAAGCAAGCTTATGCTAAGGGCTACATTTTCATTCCAAGACCACTTCAACCGGAGATTGAGTTTGCCACCCAGATGTTTTGCTATGCTTCTTCCCCATCTCCCCCAAGGGCCTATTCCTTTAAGAAGGGGTAAGCACATGGTGGCTGAATGTTTGTTATTAAATTGCATTTTCGGTGGGATAGGGGGTGGGTGGGAGCAGATTCAATTCACTCACAGCTCTTTTATTTTCATTCTCACTGCCTGGGGCCAGTAGTTCCAATTAAAAAGCAGGGGGAGAGGGAAGGGAAGGCAGGTTAGAAGGTTGGGGGGGGGCGGGGGGGGATTTGATCATTCGGCTACTGGAACACCACCAATAAAAGGAGGCATCACTCTGGAACAAGGTCTTTTAATTGCTGAGGGTTTACCCAGCACAGTGAAAGCCTGGCAGGTGGCCTCTAGACACAGATCAGCCATGAGTACTGGAAGGGGGGTGATCACGAACATCTCTGGAAAAGTGGGAGAGGAAGGGGGTGGCAATTGCTGGGATGTGTTCTCCATACTATTCATAAAAGGAGAGTAAAAGGAGTTTCAACTTCTTCCTTTGAAATCTTATGTAGCCTCTCACTGGAGAAAGAATGGATATGAATAAGTTTTTAAAAATCATTCAGCAATTCCTGACTCTGGAGGCAAAATGGTAGCCGGGGGAGATTGCTGGGGTTAAGTCTGGCCCTGCCACTTTATGTGACCCCTCGACACCTTACTTCATCTGCAAAGTGGGAGTGACCCGTCTGATAGGGACACGGAGGCATATGCCTGGCTCTTAGGAAATGTTAGCTCTTGTTATTATTTCAGCCAGAACAATGACGTGGTTAAGGGTTTAGACTCCAGAGCCGGACTCTTCACTTACTGGCTGTGCAAGCTTGGGCAAGTTACTTAATCCCTGTGTGCCTCAGTTTCCTCGGGGGTAAGTGAATAATACCTACCTACGAGGGTGTGCTAGTATTTGGAAAGCACTTGAAACAGTGCCTGCTGCGAATTAAGTGCTGTCTGTTAAGTAAATAAATTTTATAATTACTATTCCTACTACCTGGGTGTTCAACACTAGGACAAGGGCAGAGGAAAGAAACAGCAGACAGACCAGTGCCAGCTTTAAGAACAAACCCAGAAGAAACTCTGTAGAAACTCCAGCTTTGAGTGTGTTAGTTCTGATGAAGCAATCAACTTTTGATTCAACGTAGGAGCAGGGCCTCCCCTGGGGCCCTCCGCACTGTGGACAGTGTCCCCTGGGTGGCCACATCTGTCAGGGCCCACCATGCTATGTGTGCTGGCCAACAGGCCCCGTGAGAGCGGACAGAGGGGAGACGGTCAGAGGTTGCCCGGTCCTAAAAAGGCTGCTGCAGAAAGAAGTGCCCAGCACCGCCAGGTAGGCTGACAAAGGGAATGCCACACACCGCCGCCGTGGGCTGCGCGTCTCAGTAACGCTGGCCACTGTGGTCAACTCTCGGGCTGTCCTACAGCTGGACAAGGGTGCCCTGCACCTGTGGGCTGCACTGCTTTCAGGAATGCTTTCTTTGGAGGGACACCTGCTTCACTGGACGGTGGAACAGATGGCCCGAGCCTCTTGGATCCCGGGGCTTCCAGCCCCGAGGCCGGGCCAGCATCTGCAGACTGCGGGTCTGGTGCAGCCCCTTCCCACAAGAGCCCAGCCGCAGACCCACCAGCCATCTGCTCCGGCGCAGACCTTTGTGCCCCTCAGAATGTTCGGCTAATTAAAGCGATTACGGGGGGCGCACACGGGGCTATTCTTTCCCAGCAGAGGTTGCTGAACTGATCTCAGCAGCCTTAAGCAGATTTTTTTTTTTTTTGTAAAAGGGAAAGTCTTGCAAGCCCAGAGAGAAGAGAAATTTATTAAAGCGACAAAGCTCCCCCAGCACACTGAGCCCTGGTGTCCATTTTACAAGAGCAGCGCACTTAAGTAAGCACAGGAAGTCTCTGCAGAAAAACAGGATCCGTTTAGGAGATACTTACGATGGAAACCTTAGGACTTTTAAAAACACAGCATCTATCGCATATTTAACTAACAATCCTAAATACCGATAAAGCCCGTGCTCTGGGCAGGGAAGCTAAGTGCACCCAGCAAGGCTGGCTACTGTTTCTGCAGCGACACGCTTCTTAGGACTTCATCTCCACCTCTCCCGCATGTGAAGGAAGGCAAAGGGGCGATGAAAGGGGGCCTGACAGCCCCGCTCCCAATCTCTCTATTCTGAACCCAGGGACAAGCTGCTCAGTTGCAGGGCTGTCATGACTAGAATGCAAATCAGTTCCTTTATCTTTAAAAGCAGTTAAGAGCTACAAGTAAGTGTTGGGGATAACAAGAATCGATGTATGACTTTTAAGTGCACACACTTTTAGATGAGTCCCGCTACGGTGCCAAACAGCCTTCAGTACCGCCAGTGTGAAGAAATGCTGAATTTCAAGAAATCTGAGCCTTAAGCCTCTTCTACCAAGGTTGGGGACTGGTTTTGTTTCACTGGATTTTAAAGTCCTTAAAGGAAAGGGATTCTTTGATACATCTGCTTGTGGTATCCTGCTTATCAGAGTTGCTCTCAACAGATAGTGAATACTGCTCTCCTATTTGAAAAATACTTAATGGTATAGTTGGAAAATGTTACTATTATCATTAAAATTAACTTGTTAACTTTTGATGTGTTGTCGATTTTATTTTCTAGTTGGAAAATAAATACTAGAAATTGTTGACCTGCAAGGAGGTGAGAATGAGGGCTAGACTCCAAGGGAACTTCCTCTGGGGCCAAGACAGGAGGACTTAGCAGAACAGCCACGGCTGAAAGTCTGAAAGCTGAATCTGTGTTAGAATGAAAACATCTTATTAGCTTTGAAGGGGCTTCTTTATATCACTTTCAAGTGATTTATAGTTGCTTCTTGAATGAGTGTTTCATCTCTGAGAATAGCCAGAGATGATCTAATAATACTCAAGAAATATAAAGGGAAACACTGGAATTCCATTAATTAAAAACCTATCCTGATGATGTCATATTATTTGATGGAAACGAATGGCATCAGTAATGAAATTGCTTACTTTGTCAAGGACTAGAACAAAAAATGTAACGGGCGAGTAATTGGAAAATAGGTGCATTTCAACTACAAAAGCTCTTAGAAAAACTTCTCTCAGTCATTAAGAAGTTTGCGCCAGAATGAAATCTTTACTCTATACAATGTAAATGAATAATTTATGAAGTTCAACCGCAAAGTTATGCATATATGAAAATGGAAATAAGGGGGACACAAGTCAGTTTCGCACTTCTGGAAGAAGATTGATTTTATGGAGGGCAGTAAAATCAGTTTGGGGGTTCTTTGTGTTTCTGTTTTTGTTTTTAAATAACGACCACTCATCCTCCTACCCTCACAGTCCGACACAAGGGCTTGGTTTGCTTGTCCATTCTCCGCTGAATGAAGCAATTGGCTTTAACTTTTCTCTCAGGTCCTCACTTAAACTGCATGGTTTTGGCTTACACTACTATTGTCTACAGTTGAAGAAATCATTGTTTAAAGCCTCTGGCTCTTGATAAGAATCTTACTAGACCCAATTTATTCCCTGTGGAGGAAAACAGTTAACAAGGTGTCCCCTGTTTTGAACAAGGGCAGAAAGCAAAGTGGCCCTGCCCCAACTGTATTCATTGTCAACCTTTCCTACCACGTCTGAGTAACACAGAATAAAACCAAGAATTAGTTTTGTTTTTGTCCCCAACTTCCAGCTACCTTAGAAGAAACCCTTATAAAATTCAAGGTCAGTTCAGTAGCCACTGCATATATGGGGGGTGGGAATATATACTCTTCAGAGTCTAAAAACTCCAGAATGTGCCCTTTGTTAGTCTGGATTAATCCAGAATAGAATGTCTAACTGAATTGCCTTGAGTGAAAATGATCCCACAAACAAAGAAAAATCACCACTTTCCTTTCAATACCACCCCAGATGAGAGGTCAGACTCCCAAGGGATCCATTTGCCAGGTAAACACAGTAAATTGGAAGGTGAATGCACATTTCAGCCAGACAGTGGAACCCACCTGTCACTTGCGAACTAGCACATTTTGCTTCGGGGTTTCTAAATGAAATTCTGAAATACACATATTAGTGCTGAAAATTTAGCAAGATTACAGTGGTCTTTCCCTGTACAAAGGCTTTATGGCCTTGTAAAGTAAACTTGGTAGGGGAGACACACTTAATAGTTATGTTAGATATTTTCTGGTTCATCAGGAAAGAAACTGACTGAATAAAGACGGGGGGAGGGGAGGGTGGAGATGATTAAAATGTTTACAATTTATGTTAGGGCTTTAACATGCAGACTGAAACAAAAGTCGAACACAACCACCTAACAAGGTTAAGACTTATATATTCTATTCAGCGGATGAGGCCAAAGCGTGAAGCACTTGCGATGCCACAGTCACAACATGGGTTCTCACCCAAGCCATCACAATGGTGCACCATGAATGGTCATGGGGGGAGTTCCAAACTGCTGTAACTAAAGAAGACTGGATACTCACATGGAACTTACGTTAAAAATTTAGGTGCTTGAAAGCAATCTCTACAATAGCATCACTCTTACTTGCCTGCATTTCTGTTTTCTTGGATGAGACAGAAATGGTGGAGTTACAAGTAGACTACAGAGAATCATGACTACTGAGAATTACCTATAAATTTATTGTACATGGGCTTCCCTGGTGGCACAGTGGTTAAGAATCTGCCTGACAATGCAGGGACATGGGTTCGAGCCCTGGTCCGGGAAGATCCCACATGCCGCGGAGCAACTAAGCCCGTGTGCCACAACTACTGAGCCTGCGCTCTAGAGCTCGCGAGCCACAACTACTGAGCCCACGTGCCACAACTACTGAAGCCCGGGAGCCTAGAGCCCATGCTCTGCAACAAGAGAAGCCACCGCAATAAGAAGCCCATGCACCGCAACGAAGAGTAGCCCCTGCTCGCCACAACTAGAGGAAGCCCGTGCACAGCAACGAAGGCCCAACACAGCCCAAAATAAAATAAATAAATAAAAATTTGTTGTACATGTGGGAGAAGGCCTTCCAAACAAGGATGCATAAAGAACATCGTGAACCACTAGTCCAGGAGCCTAGGAATGAAATGTCCACTCTTAGCAATTCCCCAACTCTTGAACAACCCCAGAGGGCAGCAGGGAAGGGATTACTCTTTTATCCCTTCAGATGACTGTCTGCTCACATATCCCTACAGGATGAGTTCCTAGAAGGAAGCGAGCCACCCTGAGGACAGCTTGTATAGGTGGCTTGTGACACCATTCCATTGCACTGCACCCCTCCCAAGTCCTCAGATACATGAGATAATTACTTGATTCATCTTAGGGCTGAAATTAGTCTCCTGTTGGGTAGCAACAGCCAGACTTCTCCACAGACCTTCTGACAACAGATTCAGGTTCTTTGGTCTTCAGGAAAAATGAGGCCTGTCTGAGGACAGGAGAAACTGCAGTCTCAGGGCAAGCTAGGAACCCCTAAGCCAGGACCCAGGAGTCAAAAGAAACCCACAATCAAACCAAGAAGGCTTGTCTCCAGCTCCCCATCTCACTACTCCTCATGAAATATTCATGTCATGGGAGACCCAGCCCCCTCCCACCTTCAATACTGCCCAGCAGCACTGAGATGAGGTATGAGTCCCTGATCACAAACACACCCAAGGAAGAAATTCTTTTTTTTCTTTTTTTTGCGGTACGCGGGCCTCTCACTGTTGCGGCCTCTCCCGTTGCGGAGCGCAGGCTCAGCGGCCACGGCTCACGGGCCCAGCCGCTCCGCGGTACGTGGGATCTTCCCGGACCGGGGCACGAACCCGTGTCCCCTGCATCGGCAGGCAGACTCTCAACCACTGCGCCACCAGGGAAGCCCAAGGAAGAAATTCTTAACACCCATGGGCAGGAGACAAATGGGCCTGAAGCAACCAAAAGGGAGAAAAAAAGCCAGAAGTTCAATAAAGAACTCCTGACAGGTTCTGAACTCCTTGTAAGTTAAGAACAAATAAATCCCACAGTTCATTGAGAATCTTGCTCTCCTCATCTTCCCCACCTGAGGGCCACTCTAGAATAGGGAAGAGGACCTGGCACTCCGCTGAGCCCTAGGCAGCTTCTGTAGAAGGGAGGAGGGTTTCTACGGCAAGGCCATGCTGCCCAGAGCGTGAACTGTGTTGGCCAACTGAGTGGCCCTCAACCGCTGAGGCTACTGCAGAAACTGGCCAGGAAACAGGAGCGCTATCTTGACACAACAGGATGCAACAAGACCGACGCTGAAGAAACTATGCCACAGCCCGTGAGGGCAGCGCATGTGACCCATGGCCATGGTTACTGCATGAAGCTGGGGCTGGCCCTTCTTACTGCCCAGAGGAACATCAAAAACATCACACATGGGTCTATTAACTTTGTAAAATGATGAATCAACTTGAAAACTGACAGGCTCCATTCAGCTAGCAAAACACTTCATTTTTAGGCAAGAAAGCAGCTGGATGAACTTTGGTTTGAGTCCACTTTCAGCAATTAAAAAAAGGGGGGGAGGTAAAAATGTGTTATGTGATTCTACTAGAGGCTTTCTGGTTGGGATATAACAGACTCTCAAAGTCAAGTCAGTAGAGTCCTTGGGGAGAGCAGACACAGAGATAAATGACTCTCTACAGCACTCTATTTGCTCTCTATTGATGGTGGTCGTTACATTAAAGCTTCTGTGGCTAGTGTCAAAAGGTCACACTTGGGCTTCCCTGGTGGCGCAGTGGTTGAGAGTCCGCCTGCCGATGCAGGGGACATGGGTTCGTGCCCTGGTCCGCGGGGATCCCACGTGCCGCGGAGCGCCTGGGCCCGTGAGCCATGGCCGCTGAGCCTGCGCATCCGGAGCCTGTGCTCCGCAACGGGAGAGGCCACAACAGTGAGAGGCCCGCGTACCGCAAAAAAAAAAAAAAAAAAGGTCACGCCTAAGAGGTTTCTGGAGGAGTTAGGGAAGCTGAAGTTCATTGGGGGTGAAATGATTCTCCCAACATACCCTCTCACTAAGACAAAAGCAGCAAGATTTTGCCCAGACTCAGGCCTCAACCCTTCATTTTATTTACACATAAAACCAAAGCCTCACTTTTTAAACAGTACATCTCCCTGGAAATCAGTAAATAAGATTAAATAAGGATAAAAGAAATATCCTGCCAGCAACAAAATCAGCTCTGCCCAAGAAGATTTCTGAGTATCCCCAGGTGGTAACTAGAAACTCTCTTCTCAAAAAAACAAGCAACCATTTAATTTGTGAGCACCAAGTAACAGTGCCTCAGGTATTGAAAATAGTTGGAGAAAGGAGATACTAGACTTAAAGGTGTTTTCTGTATAAGAAAAGCTTCCCCCGTAAAGTGTTGAGACCTATTTTAACCATTTTTTTCACAGAGAAATGTCTCAGATACATTCCACACTCTTTAGGGTTATGAAACAGATTTAATGTTATAAAATGATACCCTTCCTGATAGCAAGATATTATGAACACTGCAATAACTGAAGTATGCAAATTACTTGCCTCCCTGAAATAGTACATATAACACTTTTGTGCATGTGAGTCTATGTGTTTTCTGGGGAAAGGGCCCTACCTAAATTCTCAAAGGGACCCAAGAAAGGGTCTCAAACCGACTGAACCAAGATGGGAAGTAGCCTCTGCCCCAGACCCATTGGTCCCCAGTGCTGTGATGTTCTAGGCAATGTTTTCCTTTTTGCTTCTCATGGTCTTTCTGTTTTCAGCTGTCACTTCTCACCCGCACCACTCACACCATTTTTGTGGTATCTGTCTCCCTTCTCCCCTCTAGCTGCTTTTCTTCCTCTCTTCTCACTCACATTTCTGCCAGTGCTCCTCTACTTCTATTGTGAGGATAGGTATCACTGGATTTTAAAAAAAAAGGTGATCTGATCAGCAGACCAGTCACGTGTCTTCTAACTCGCAGTACTTGTGGTTGTTTTCATTTTTGCTCAATACTTGAGCCCTTTCCAGTTACCTTTGAGTTTGTGGGGTTTGTAGGTATCTTTGGGTTTGTGAAGATGCCAGATGTCTGACTGCTGGGGACATTACTGGAGCAAGCTTCTTGTAGATTTCAGCAAGCTGAACATGGACTTGAGACAGCAACAAACACTCATTCCCCCCATCAACCTACGATCTAAAGACTACTTTAAGAAACTTGAGGCACTTTGTCTCCTTCCCAGCTTATTATGAGCATCTGAAGTATCTGCATCCCCAGTCTAAGCTGGGATTTACAAGAAATATTTAGAGCTTGCTCAGCATGGCACCTTCAATCATGTTCTATAAATGGTATGCTGGTAAATGAGCCGTAAAGAAACAAGAAAATGTCACTGCTTCTCCTTAATTGGTAGATTATAGCACCATGTCAAATGGAAAGAAGGGAGATGAGGGAGGCAGGGTAATCTCTGACTGCTAGGGAGCCAGACATGCCAGGTGGGACAGAACCACTAAGAACCCTGGTAACTGCCGGGCACTGGGACAAGGATGAAGTTGCAGAGCTGCTTCGTCCCACCACAGAAGACAAGATGCTGGCTCTTGAAATGCCTAACCACACTGCCTTCATTGCTTACCTGTCACGGCGGCTGTCTTATAGTCTGCGGGGAAGGAGCTGGTTAGCTTTTTACATAACTAAAAATAACAGTGCTGTGGAGGAGAGAGATATTCCCAAGAAGAGCTAGAAGTGGCAGACCTCAGATAGTATAAGAATAACTGAATTCAAAAATGTATAAACATAAAGCACGCACAGAAAGGTCAGCTCTCCAAAAGTTGAAACAGATGAAACGTATAAACAACAGAAAAAGTAGTCACATATATCCAAAAGGCAAGTAATAAGATCAGCAAGTAGTTGAAAAAAATGGCTGAGAAAAGCCACAAACCCCTCAGTTCTCCTGTCTCTGCACCACTCTGATATGGCTATCCATGGCTATCCACACCTGTGATCCAGAAGGATGTGCCTGTCCAATTTCTTACCTCACCGCGGTCGCTGGCTGGGATGTGTGAAGGCCTTGCTTCTTCATCGAGTGGCTCAATCACTGTCACCTCTGCAAATTCCTCCACGGATCCTTGAAACTCGGGTAAGGACCTTCGTCCGTAACGCTTCCCACCTCTAACATATTTGGGCTGAGCTTCGAGAGTGCAGTCTGGGCAAGGAGACAAGAGTTGAGGCCACATTACATGACAATCTCAGCCCCTATCTGACACACAGCCTTCGGACACAGCCTCTTATACCAGCCCCAAAATAAACCACCACCGTTTGCCAGTTGTGGTGGACGTGGGCGTATATGAGCCAGTAAGTCAGATGCAGAGCACAGCTTCTAATTCCGAATGATTTATAGCACCCCGAGTATATCTCAGCATGTGATGGGAGAGATGAGGAGCCAGCAGTGAGGGATTTGTTTAAAACTAGGGAATTAAGATCAGGACAAAGCAAGCAGTCATATGTGTTCTTCTGTTTATTAAGCTCTGTTTTGCAGACAGAGGGAACAGGAGAGGGAAGGATCATACTACCAGAGACACGTTGGAAAATGATGATTAAAAAGAACACCTTATCAGCACTGTAAAGTTAGCATTCACACCAATTAGTCTGGAACACACCCCTCTAGTACCTTAGTGAGTCCTTTGTTAACCATCCCACTTTCTGATCCATCAGACAAGCAGGAAGACAGAACAAAGAAACTGACACAGTGGATCCTAATCAATTAATGACAGCTCACTGTTCATATGAAACTTGTCATCAAGATCTCATTATAAAATTAAAAGCTGTGGAATAAAATAGCAAACGCAAAACTGCATTAAGAAAATAATATATTATGTTCTTTTCTCTTCATGAGCTTTGTGTTGTACAAAATAAAAGGAATGTGTGTAAGGGGAAAGTCATCTCTTGACCCTGAAGGACTTCAGCATTCAGCAGAACATGTCTCAGGTTCAGCCTTCATCACCACCCCACCATCATCACCACCAACACCACCAACACCACCATCACCACCACCACCACCGCCATCACCGCCACCACCACCGCCACCACCGCCACCATCACCACCACCATCAACATCACCACCACCATCACCACCACCATCACCATCACCATCACCACCATCACCACCACCACCACCATCACCACCACTGCCATCACCACCAAAATCACCAGCACCACCACCACCATCACCACCACCACAATCACCATCACTACCACCACCATCACCACCACCATCACCATCACTACCACCACAATCATCACCACCATCACCACCACCACCACCACCACCACCGCCATCATCACCACCACCATCACCACCACCAAAATCACCATCACCACCACCACCATCACCACCATTACCACCATCACCACCACCACCACCACCACCAACATCACCACCACCACCACCATCACCACCACCATCATCACCACCACCACCATCACCACCATCACCACCACCATCACCACCGCCATCATCACCACCACCATCACCACCACCAAAATCACCAGCACCACCACCAACATCACCACCACCACCACCATCACCACCACCATCACCACCACCACCACCACATACTAACCTTTCTCTACAATGGTAGCTTTAGAGCAATAAAATAAATACTTCACTCATTAGAAATGTCAGCTTAGAGACACACTTTTTTTAGCACCTTGAACAGAATCAGGAGAACAAAATATTCCATTAAAATATAAAACTGGCAATGCTTTGATTTCAGTTCTTATCACCCACATGGACATACTGTCTCTCTGGAGAACATAATATGTGTTCTGTTTGAACATGACAGTCTTAACAAGGTATGTCTGAACTCAGACATGTAGATTTTTAGATGAGGGCTGTACACAGATCATCAAAACAAGGGTAACTGATTAGATAAGAACTAAAAGAACAAAACCTTTCCTTTATCACCACTGAAACCATGTTGGGGGTAGCTATTACTTTGTAGTCTCCCTGGGAGGACTGGTGATCCTGCGTGACTAACTCTGTCCTCCCCGCTCCCATGCCCTTCCTCTGGGATAAGCTTAGGTTTCACCATTGTGGTCAGAAACATCCTGAAAATGCTCGGCAGAGCTCAGAGTGAAGTATTTATGCTTGCTCTATAATTTCTAGCAATATTTATATCCAAAGTCCCAGCCAAGTCATTTTATTAGGTCGAGCGATTCTCTTACAGGAAGTGTTCAAGCATACAAAAGTTATATTGAAAGTCGCATGCATATTTGAAGGTACCTTTTATCAGAAGACAGTGTGTCAGCTTGTGAGCGTTCAGGAGCGGCCCAGACACCCGAGCTACTTGTTGGCAGCTGACACCCACAGATGCTAGTCAGATAAAAGGCAATGTAGAACCATCCTTAATTTATTACATATTCTTAAATTTTAGTGGCAGACAACAAGATACACCATTAGTGATGATGGGGGTTTGGAAAAGATTAAAGGGAAAATGTATAACGTCAGAAAATGGAACGTGGGATTTTCCCGGTATGAGAACATAAGTCATGGTCTGGGGAAGGAAGTGGCAGAGGAACTCTGAATGCATGCCGCACTTTTTCAGAGGAAAAAAAGCAGTGGGGAAAAGCCACAGTCTTAAAACAAACAAACAAACAAAACCACAACCCACTGTGATTTAATCCAAAATCCACCTGTGGATGAAATATTTACTACTAAATGTTTCATGCTGTGTAGGGAGCAGTGGTAGATTTGAAATAGCTCTTTTTCTAAGCAATGAAAGATAACAGACTGTGCAACATTAGGGATCCTGTGGAGTTCTGGTTTATTTATACACTTACTTATTTTTGCATTGCCAGGAACTTTAAATTAATTCTTAAAACTCGAAGTTAATATCTTTCACAGAATGTGCATACATCACAAAGTCAATTTCTAGAGAAATCTATTAAAATGTAGAATCTTCTTGAATAAAGATATTAGCACAAAGGAAAAATGGGGCATTAAAGTTTCCTCGTAAGAAATTTCACAACACTTCCATACAATAAAGAATTAGACTAATCACACCAATTACAAATAGTTATATTTTAGACGTGAACACACTCCTACAGCCTTCTTTTATTTAGAGCATCAGCCTCATTGTATTTACAAGATAAGAAGGGGAAGAAAGGCATTAAAAGTAAGGAGATCCAGAGAGAACATTCATGGTCAACAGCCATTGTTGTGCTAAGCCTTTGAAAACTCCAGCGTTCTCCTGATGAATTTCAAGCAGGGCTTTACAAGTGCTCAGCAGCAGTCCACCAAACAGGAGGCCTTGGTGGGGATTTCAAGACACCCCTGCCCACCCAAGTTAAAGAATGCCTTACCCCTCCCTTACCATGCCCAACAAAGACTTGCCAAACCACAGCCCTGGGGCAAAGTGTCTTTACTTTATGGGCACATCCAGATGTGATGTATGTATTTCAGGGGTTTAGCCTGGAACAATTTTATCTATGCCAGATAATATAGGGTTATTTAATTTATTAAGAAATGAAATTATTTACACACAGCTTCCTTTAACATAAGTGTAAGTAACTGCACCGATCATAAGCTCCAAGGAGGGACATGAAATGCCAGCGGAAAAAAAAAAAACCGAGATATAAAGGACTGCTTGTACTTCCGGTATTTTATTTCCTTGAATGTATATTTATGATTCTACCTAGATTGTCAAGCTTCTGAGCCATTTCCCCTTCTTTCCTATTTTCCATTTTCCCTGTTTGGCATCACTACATAAAAATACAAATGAGCTTTGAAGGAAAGCAGACAGGCCCGGCCTGCCCAGAGGAGTCTTAGACTCCTGGAGCCCCTGGCGAGCTCACAATGAGGTGCACCAAGAAGAGAAACTCCAGAGGTGTGATCATGTTCACTTTCCAGAACCAGGATGAACCACAGTGCACATGTATGACTTGTGACCAGAAGGTCTTGCACTTACAATAAAAGAAAAATTGAAATTCAATGTTAATGAGAATGACCACTTGGCACGGGCCAGCTGCAGCCAGGGAAAACAACCAGCCCCCCACCTGTCCCTTCGCCTCTCCCTCCCTTCCCCCCTCTAACTGAGCAGGGCAGTTCACACTCTGTACTCTCTCCCAGAACTGCCCCAGCCACCTGTGTGATGTGGATGGCCACTTGGAACACGCAGTTCTTCCAATGACCAAAGGCGAAGCAATGAGGACCCAAGAGGAAGGTGAAATCGTTACCCAAAAACCTCAACACTATTTATTCCATCAACGTTTTTCTTGAAAAACACAAGGCTTAGGACATGGGATGAGGTACCATCCTCAGCACATACATGGGAAGTTAGAGGAGAGTTTCAAAGATGCACTCCAGTATTAGGTGGATTCATTTAACTTACATCTATCAGACACCTGCCGTGGGCAAAGCATTCTATCATACTTGTGGAGGGATAAGATGGATATTGTTAACACTTTTTGATTCAAACTTCCCTGTTTGACCTGAGGATGCTTCCAGGGTGAAGAAAGCCCTGCCTTTATGGTGCCTGATCTTCCTGTTTTGGAATTGCTCATGTAGACCCCCTTGCTTTCTACTTCCCTTCCTGCCCCATTTCGTTAACCTGGGAAATCATTCCCAGAGACCCCACCCCCTTCCAAAGGACCTGGGCACGGGGGATCATCTGAGGCCCTGTCTATACTACATTTCTGCTGAACTCACGGGATTCCTGAAACCCCTCTGAAAATAAGGAGTCAAAAATGAAGCACGTGTAAACCGCAGGACAAGCCCCCCACGAGAGGCAGTCACGCAGCAAATGAGCACCACCAGCCCCACTGCACCTGCCACCTCCTCGCCTACTCTGAACGCACCGTTGCACAGGGCTTACACAGTCAGAGTGCAAACCCACACCTGATACTAAATAAGAGAAAAGGGAAGAAAAGAATCAAATCAAAGAGAAAAGGGAAGAAAAGAATCAAATCAATTGTTGATCATCAAATTATCAACGCAGAAGGAGACAGAGAGATTGAGACCAATAGCAAGGGAAGCGGGTGAGGGACAGAAGACAGGCAGAGAGCTGGAGGCCTATGTGGGGATGGGGGAGGGGAAGCAGGAGGAACTGATGGATTGGGGACCAAGAGGTAGGAGAAGAATGGAGTGATGGGCCAAGAAGGAGAGGAGAGGAGGGTGGAGGTGAGTTGGAGAAGTAGAAAGAAGGGATGGGGAGGGAGATGTCCCAAGGAAGCGAGGAGAGAAGAGAAGCCAAGAGAGAATGAATGACATAAAAAGAGACACCCGGAAAACCTTTGGACACTATCGGCCATTCCTTCTGCCTCCCAGTGTGCCCCGCCTCTGCAGGGACCGTCAGCAGGCAGGCTCCCCACCCCAACACTTCGTGTGCACACAGCCCTTGCCAAGGCAGCTGCTTCCCAGCCACTAGCACCCCACTCCCCAATCACGCCTCTCTTCCAGAATCTTCACACGAGATGCAGAGGTCAACTGGAGCTTTCAGGTCCTCCCCGGATGCAATGACAGAATTTTAGGAGCAGTCTTCACATCATTTCTTACCAATCTGAGTGATGTTTCCTGCACGAACACAGGGGCTTCTGGGCACAAAGGTAATAAGGTGGCTCTGATTAGCCCTGCCTGGAAGGAAGCATCGAGGGGAAGGTTAGCACCCCGCAAGGGTGCTGAGGATGGTGGATGCGTGTGGTCTGGCAACCCCCAGGGCTGACTGGTCTGATCAGATGGTCTATCTAAGCCCTAGAGCAGGTGAAGGTCCGTCAGTAAGAAAAACTCTTCGAGTTGATAATGATGATGTGATTGTTCCCCAACCTTCTTCCCAGGAGGATCGGCCTGCCTGCATCTTGAGCCATTTGGGGGATAAAGGCAGAGATTCACTTATCACCTAACTGAGTCCTCCCCATCGTTCAAGGCTCAACTCAAAACTCATTTCTTTCAAGTAACTGCTTGGCGCAAGTTTCACGGAACGTTTTTTTCTGTGAATTTAGTGCGACCCATACTGTTGACAGCTCCCGATTTAATAACGATCACGGTCATATTTTTCTAAAAGCATCTTACATGTTAGAATTACCTACCCAGCTGGACTGAATGCTTTCCAGGGCAGCAGTGCTTCATGGAAAGAGCCTGTGGGCTCTGCATTCAAACAGACCTGGACCCTCTGTCCTTATCAAGGTGAGGAGGACCTAACGTCCTGAGGCTTGGTCTCCTCATCCGGAGGAAGGGAATACAACAGGAGTTCCGTGGGGCAAGGTCACTATTCTGTCAGGTAGTGTCCTCCCACCCAGACTCCTGGGGGTCAGCGGTGGCTCAAAGCCAGCAGAGCAGAGTCAGGGAGAGCCTCACAGCCCCCAGTCCCGCAGTAGATTCCCTGACCTCATCTGTCGCCATGGGTGAGATTACTGGCGAACACACAGTGACGACATCCAGTCTGTCATCTCAGAAACTGAGGCTGCCTCCGACTCATTCATGCCCTAATTTTCTCTTCCTTGTCATCTCCTTTCCCTTCGTCAATGGGCTGACATGAGAGGACACACCAATTCTCTAAGACTCCCTGAAGAAAACTACCATTTTCATGTCCCCAGTTTGGAAACCTTCTCATACACTGGAATTGAAATAAACTTACATCAGCACAACTCCCAAGCAAACTGTTTCATTATCAACATTCGCACCAGCCCTATTTATTTAATTTTAAATAACAGGAGTATCTTTTTTGCACATACACATATTTTTAAAAGAGTGCCTTCTTACTCCTTGTAAAATCATAACAATAAGTATTCTTCTATAGGACAGCTGAATAGTTGCTTAGTCTTTGATTCCACAGATACATCATAATTTGCCTAACCAAAATACACTGTCAAATATTTATTCTTGAGATATATATATATAGTTTTGGGTTTGTTTTTTTTTTACTATTTTAAATGACTATCCTTACACACACATCTTCATGCACATCCATAATTATTTCCATAGCATAAAATCTGAGAGTGGCATTGATTGGCCAAAGGCATTTTTATGGTATTGTTTTACATGATTCTAGGAAGGTTTTATCAGTTTACATGACCACCAGTGGGCGTGAATGTTTCCAATTCCCTCTGACCTTAGGAAATGGGTCCTCACACCCTCTTTTGATAGTGGTGGTGGTTAGTGGTAGTGATTTTACCTTACTTTTAATTTTTGGAGAAATTTTCTGGTGCTCACTGTTAGCATCTCATACATACCAAAGGAACCGAGGACTAAGCCCTTACTCAACCAGAGAGAGGACAAGAGAACATGCCTGTTGGGCCATCTGTGTATATCTCCTAAAAACAGGGTCCTCAGCCAGAGTTCAGTTCAACTCTGAATACAGCTGCAAACACAAATCTTCAATCACTGCAAACCAGGATCTAGCCCACTGTCTGGCCATGAGACCTGCCTTGCTGAGTGAATGAAGAGATATTTGTTTATTATATTTATAGCTTCCCAAAATATAAGGAAAATAACTAGAAATAGGGCAGTTTCTGGAATCAGTAATGTTTATGACCAAAAAAAAGAAAAAGAAAAAAACAATCATCTGCCGTGCCTTTTTTTCTAATGATTTGGTTTTTCCAAACCTGAGTTTTCCCTCACCAAATAAACAAAGGAGAGATATTTTACATTAACCGCATGGGGGAAAGAAAGAGCTTCCTGCATTATGCTAACATCTACTACAGAACACAAATCTAATGTAAGATGCATCAAACAAGGACAAAATCTCTGGAGAACAGATCCAGACAGCGTGTTGGTACCACGTCACTTAGAGCCTGTGCCAGCATCTCCATTATAAAAATTAAATTGTACACATAGACATGAGGGAGCGACGCCATCGGTGACGTTAATCAGTTTGGAATTTACAAAGGACTCTCTACATCCCCAACCCATTTTTCTGACCTTATCTGAATTTCAGTACTTTTCATTGTGTACTATTGTTGTTTTAGGGAAAAAACTCTCTCCTAGGAGTCTTAGAATCATACACATCAGCATTAAAAAGATGCTGGAAATCATCTAGTTCGTACCCGCTAATTTTAAAAATAAAGACACTGTACCGCAGAGACGTTACAAATGGCACAACCCAAGACTACATAAATAATGACTTAATTCCATCTCCTCTGACATCCTATTATAGCTCTGTGTTTGTATTATTTATATACAACTGCCTTTTATTAGAAGAATATGAAAGCATGAACTATACTGGGCATTTGTCCTTAGGACGCAGACCCTTATAGTGTCAACTTATGTTGGGTGAAATTTTATAGAAACACAAAGCTAGCTTTCTGCTAAATGTAGATGTCATTTAGATATTAGGAGACAACACAACTGAATCTTGGAGCTGAATGGATTTTAAGTATTTTCCAGCACAACTACTTTCACATACGAGGCAACTGAAGACCACAGAGGTTGTGACGTATAAGGCCACCAGATTAGAGGAGCAGGGCCGGTATTTTGTAACTCCTGGTTCAAGGGTCTTTCTACCTCATCAAGCTGGATTTTCTGTATTACAGTCAGGTGCAACACCTGATATTTTTAACTTATAAAAATCTTGGATGTTATAAAATATCAATTCATGACCCACTCAATGTCTAAGGCTGTGCACCATGGCCCTCCTATTTTTGCAGTCACCTTCCATAGTTGAAGAGTAACCTTTTC
Organism: Globicephala melas; assembly: GCF_963455315.2. Classification (NCBI taxonomy): domain Eukaryota; kingdom Metazoa; phylum Chordata; class Mammalia; order Artiodactyla; family Delphinidae; genus Globicephala; species Globicephala melas. Next base: position 128,083,627 of record NC_083315.2, read on the forward strand.
CCTCAAAGTCTAGGAGGTCCACTGATTTGAAAAGGCAAGACAAAAATACAACAGCCCTGGCCCCTTACGGCAGAAGATGAATTAAGTCCTGAACAGCCAAATAATGTCACTAATGATCAGGTGAAACCTGCTCTTATTTGCTCCTTCCTTCTGCCTCTGGCCGCCTGTCAGAATCTTTCCGGCCAGGCTGCACTGACTGAGGACTGCTGCCCCCAGCTCATCCATCTGAGGGTTAACATCCTCAAGCCAAAGCCTCCTGGAGTCCCATCCCTTGGTGATACAGTGTCAGCATCCTCCCCTGCTACTATCTGTGAGACTTCAATTAAGCCACATCCCTCTTTGAGCCTCAATTTGCTCATGAATAAAATGGCAGCATTTGCTCCAGCCCTACAATCATATGGTCTATGAGTTAAGGGAGAGTTATTTTCATAAAGGGGAAGGAGGGGGCGAACTCAAGTGGCCTCTCGATATACAGCATTTGAGTCCTGATTCTTCTTTCTCTGTCTTTCGCCAGCCAAGCCAGACAGCCTATGGGGGTGGAGTCACATTTTCAAGTGGGTGGGAGAACATCTGAGTGGAAAGCGATGCACGATCCCCAAAAACAACTGGAAGGGCCAGGGAGCGATGGGCAAAAGATAGAAGAAGCAGAGATTCTCAGGAACAAAGAAGGAATGACTCCCAGCCTCATATGAGATAAAACACTCTTAAGGCACAGGCTCAATCCTGGATTTTACGCTGCCAGGCCAAACCTTAGGAAGTCGCATACACGCTGGATGAAATGCTATAATTACTTTGCTGCTTCATTACACTGATTTGGGGCAGCTCAGTAACAAAGGTTTGCTGCAGCCCACCCAAAGGATGGAGCACGCGGTGACCTATAAAAATCCCTCTGAGTGTCCCCCTGGAAGATTTGTCCAAATGATGGCCTCAGCCTGCACAGCACTGAGGCATATACATAACTCTGAAACTACCGCCTGGAGCTGAATTCATAAACCTTACTTCCGAGCTGTTACCAAGCTCAGCCAGCCATTGTCTACCTCCCCATCATGCAGAGCCCTCTATGGGGCACCCTTCACATTTGTGGTCACATCAATCTGTACATTTATGATGACACTTTTCTGGCAGGTGATAGGAGAGGTTTTGAAGAAAGAGCAGCAAAAGGACCACGTGAACTAGTGGTAGCACTGCCTGTTCCAAACCCATATTATGGTAATACAGAAGAACACTGAACTTAAGCTTATGTTACCTATGCTTACATGAAATAAAACAGATGTGGTAATGTCACCATAGCTCTAGTCAGGGTCCCTAGATCTTGCACTATTGTCATCAAGATGACAACCTTGGGGCTTCCCTGGTGGCGCAGTGGTTAAGAATCCACCTGCCAATGCAGGGGACATGGGTTCGAGCCCTGGTCCGGGAAGATCCCACATGCCACGGAGCAACTAAGCCCACACGCCACAACTACTGAGCCTGCGCTCTAGAGCCTGCGAGCCACAACTACTGAACCCATGTGCCACAACTACTGAAGCCCGTGTGCCTAGAGCCCGTGTTCCACAACAAGAGAAGCCACCGCAATGAGAAGCCCCTGCACCGCAGCGAAGAGTAGCCCCTGCTTGCTGCAACTAGAGAAAGCCCGCGCACAGCAACGAAGACCCAACACAGCCAAAAATAAATAAGTTAAATAAATAAATTTTTTTAAAAAAAGATGACAACCTTGATTTCAAATTTTTATTTATTTATTTTTGGCCGCGGGATCTTAGTTCCCTGACCAGGGATTGAATCTGGGCCCCAGCAGTGAAAGCGCCAAGTCCTAATCACCGGACTGCCAGGGAATTCCCAAGATGACAACTTTAAAAAAGTGAAACTGCCAATAAAATGTGAGACCCCATAAGAACAAAAGTCCATGTTCCAGCAGTGGTCACCTACAGAAATTCTACTTTTTGTCTGGAAAATCTCTAGAATGCAGTAACCTCCCTCCTAGGCCCACTGGGGGCTTGCAGAGAGCTCTGGAAAGCCTCAGAGTTGGCAATAACCTTAGCAAAAAGGGGGAGACTCCATCTGGAATCCAAAACACTGCTAAATGCAGAGTTCATACATATGACACAAATCTGGGGCATTTCAGAAGATACGATGAAGAACTAGATCACCAGTGAGGATGAGACATGAGTTCCCATTGGTGCTTCTTCTAAATAGGTCACACTGAGTGACTCCTTACAGTGACAAACTGTCAATGATTTCTCCTCAGTCTCAGCACTGGACTATATTTTTAGTGTTCTCTTTTTTAGTGAGCAACTCTATGGGTTACACACACTGGTAAGATCTGTAGCCACCACCACAATCAAGATATAAAACAGTTTCATCACCCCCCAAATTCCCTTGTGCCCCTTTATAGTCAACCTCTAATAACCTCTAACAACCCCTAATAACCTCTAACAACCTCTAACAACCCCTAATAACCACTGATTATTTTTTTATAAAACCAGACTGTATTATAATATAAATTCCAACACTGTTTTAGACTTCCCCTTAAATATTTACCATATTTCATTGATTTTAAGACATAACCTCCCCCCACACACCCCTAGATTAGAATATTTTGAAATTATTATGTGTCTTACAAACAATGGCATTTTACCATTATAATTGAGAATAATTTTTCTTTTTAGAGGTATATAAAATAATTGTGTCATAATTTATGGTGCCTTTAAAAAAATCAGTGAAGTATAATATTAAGTTTTTCATTTCATAACGTTCACTGGATACTTACTATGTGCTAAACATCCTATTAGGCACTAAAAGTACAAAAACGAATAAACGTGGACCATAAGGAACTATCACTCGAGAGGAGATAGAGAAACAATTATAATATAATCTGATAAGGTCTGTAACAGAGGGCTATCCGCTCAGTAGGACTGAATAAAATTATCTCTTCATTGGCCAACCTTCTTCTTTCAGACAAAACTCCCCCCCAGTTCATACCGTTCCTCGTTCACAGGAAATGAGGGGGGAGGAAGTACCATCCAGCCCCACTCTGCTCATTCCTAGAATGAGTTTTGGCCACACCATCTGACACATCTCCTAGGAACAATCCAGTGATTTCTTCCACAATTCGCTGCTGTGGTAGAGAAGGCTCATCGTAGTGGGCAACAGCTGCAAGGCTTTTATGACCATGTCAAAAGACCAAAAATAACCACTCAATATGTGGGAGGCGGATGCCCCAAAGCTTTCACAGACATGCTTCAAGGTCCCCAAATTCTTCCCTGGACAAATTTTAAAGCAGAAGGAAGAGAGGAAAAGTTAGTGTCCTTACCTGGTTCTTGAAAGTGTTCTTCATTTGATAGAGTTCTAGACAAGATAAGTATTAATGCTTCTTTAAATTGGTCAAAATGCACCTAAAAATAAACAATTCAAAAGAAATTCAAAATAGTTTCCACAGCCTTAAGGAAGCAAATCCATCTACAAGGTTCCAGAACCATTTGTTAGCATCTGACAGCCTTGAAGTGAGTCGTATAACCTGTTTTTGTTCCTTTTTTTCTTCATTTCTCTAAAGCACTAAAGGGAAAATAGGCTGATCATTTTACACGCCAGTGTCACCAACACTAATATCAATATTTATTCAACCCTGAGGGGGAAAACTACACATCAAAACCCTCTTTATAAACTCAGAAAAAGATAGGTTTTGAATTCTTAGCTCCTTTAATTTTTCTAAACAAGACCGGAAGAGAAAGATGTTAGGTTAGGTACTAGGAAAAACTTTCCAAGTAAATGATCCTCTGTAACAATGTCCCAAAGATGCTTTCATCTCTTAAGATATTCTAGAAGAGGGGAAACTACCTTTCGAAGATGACTTGAAATACAGTCTTGCTTGAGGCAGGAATATGTTATATATTTATCTCCCAAGGCCCCTGTAATTCTATAAACAAATAGAAATCAATAGCAAACACAAAGAATAAAAGAACCTTGGGAAGCATTCTCCTGAATTCTTAAAAATACAATTACCTTGACTGAAGTAGGAAAGAACCTGAGTTTCACTTAAGTGAATACTCAGAATTGGGATATTACTTTGGTTAACGGGATAAAATAGTTTTCTTTATGGTCAAGTACATTCTTCTATAACTTAAATTTACATGATCTCACCATGCGGCAGAAGGGAGAGATGGTATTTCTTCTCATCATAATTGTAGTTTAATAACGTGGTGCCTATTTATACAGAACCCTGTATGTAAATACAAAGTTGGTAAATTTATAACTTGTGCTGCTATGGGTCTCTTTAGACATCATTACAAAACGTTGCCTAGGAGATTAAATATAGTGACAGATAAAAACCACTTCTGAATTAAATGTGGAAAAGCAGCAAACCTTGTTAGTTATCTAAACAACGAAGGAAACCAATCATATGTCTTATTCACGCAAATCAGTGCAAAGGAGAGGAATCCACTGAGATTCACATGTCATAAAATAGCATATGCTTGCAGTTTACCACTCTCTCCCAAAGAATATGTGATTTCTCTACCACATTCATTTTGATTACTTGAAATTGCTTTCTAAAATCATATTCCTTTAGATCACACAGACTAAAAGTCAGCATATTTGTGCAGCCAGAGCAGAAGTCTGTTCAGGAAGGGAGGGCATCTGCTAAAGAGCCAGGGTGGTACAATCAGTGAAGGACTAAAAGATTACAGAATTATAAACTGTGCTAATTAGGTTTCATAGCTGATGAATCACAGAGAAGCCTGGGGGAGGAAGGAGAACTAGGTTCCGCCAGAGTCAGGGATGGGCTTCAGGCACCGTGGCATCCAGCTTCAGTTACCGGGGGCGAGGCCATCTTCCCAACCAGCCGGCCCACAAACAGCACCTACCCAAGCCTCTCCCACTCAGGGGCATCTCCCACCCTGGCATCTACTATTTCCTACCAGAATCAGGCTTTCCTCTTAGGGTGGGCAGGAGAAGGGTGAGGAGTGAAAGCTCTAAGCTGGGGCAGCTGGGTCTAGGTCCTGACTCTGGCTCAGCCTCTGTGAATTGGCTCAATTACCAAACCTCTCCAAGTTTTAGTTTGTTCCACTTGAAAAATGGGTTATCTAACAACTGATCTTTATGATTCACTCAACAGATATTTATTGGGCCACTGCTATGGGCCAGGCCCTATCCTAGGCCCCGGTGATAGAGCCGCCATGGAGCACGTAGTCTCAAGAACTGTCACAGGGAATCAGGTAGGTACTGCTAAGGGCACTGCATGTATTTTATGTTATTTATACTACCGCCTCCCTCATAGTGGCTTTAGGGAGATAAAATGAGAGTTATGGAAAGTGTCTAGAACTTTCTGGGACTTGCTAGGTAGTCAGCAAGTGGTAGTTAACACTACTAACAGAACTAGTAATGGGGGTGACTGTTCTCACCACTTTCACAGAGAAACAGGGCCATATTTCAAGCAAAGCAACTGGCCATGAGAGTGACCCAACCAGCCACGTGGTAGGGCGGGGGTGACAGCAGGAGGCCCAGGAGCCTGCCTCCCCCCAGGACCTGTGCAGCTGGCCAGCATCAGAGAAATGGATCCGGTCTGCTGTGTTCAGGGACCCCAACTCCGAGATTCTCCTCTCCCTTAGGGTATCAGTGGACACAACCCAAATGAAACCAGAGTCCCTCACTGCCACAGTAATGAGTTGAACAGAAAGAGGCTCCTGTTTCAAAAGGGACGTGGTTGCCTTGAGACTTCCACATCCTTTATATCTGACTCTGTGGATCTCTGCTGGGTCTCCTCAACGTGTCAGTTTTGACAGAGGTCATTGGAAAGAGCCCTTCGGAATTTAGTCCTAACATAGTTCAACTCGGCGAGGATTAGCCATGCAGGTAACTCAAGGGTTTCTGTATCTCAAGTTTACTTCCCCCAACCTCCAAACATGACAAAGACGTCAATAACCTGGAAGTTAATTCTAACCAACTTCTAAGACTTTATTATACCAGATTCAAGGGACACTTAGGCCTCATACAAACACACCCACTTCTGAGACAGTATGTACCTCACTGACATAGAGGTTGCTCCTCTCTCAGCCTCAGTCCTCTAGAGCATGGCAGACAATCGGGAAGTGGACACGTGGTGTCCAAAGCTGAGGAAGGTGTCGTAAAGCCCACTCGCTCTTCTTGTAGAATATGCCCTGGAACCGACTCAGAAGCTATTTCCTCTCACTCTACATGATTTATTATCAGCTTCATTTTCCTGCTTCCCAACCCCCTACAGATTAGAAACAGCAACTAAAAGACAGAGACACTTCCAGGTAAGTACAAGAAGTAGCTACTGACATACTGGGATTGAGAGAAGACATTAACTATACCCCCTCGAACAAAAGTAAAGTATAATTTTTTATACTTAAAAAAAGTTTAAAAGACATACGCACTCAAAACCTAATAGGCTGGGGTTATTTAGTATTGAGGCTACGTGCTGGAGGAGGATCTACGTGCTGCTAAATAAATCCTGAGGGTATTGTTCTTATAATACAGAAGAATAACTGACAGACCAAGAAGATTTTAAATAATCAAGAATAACCTCATGATGTTTATTATTCTATTTGGTAGGGTAAAACTTTAATAAAATTTTCTCAATCCCCAATGGTTAACCTCTTTTTAATTTTTTTAAAGTTTGCCACTAAATGGGGTAAGAGATCCAGTTATTAGAAAATTATATTAATGCGAGTTCTGGGAGCATTATTGTAGGCTCATTCTGTCCTGGATATTTGGCCAGTTGAATCTCACGACATCCATGAGAGACGGTCAAGGTCCCTCCTTTGAACTGAGGGGAGAGAGGCTCAGAGGAAGCATGTGCCTTGCCCAAGGCCACCTGTCTTGAAGTGATAGAGTTACCGGGAGAACTGAGGCCTTCTGAATGGACTCATCAAAGTCCAGCCACCCTGCCTGCCCCAGGCCCTCTTCACTCCTGGTCTGACCTCTCAGGGAAATCCCTCTGCTGCTCCAGGTCAAATCCTCAACTTTACACAATGTCACCAGGTACAAAGTAGGACACTGGGGACTCAGAGGACACAAGAGCAAGAGAATATATAAGATTCTAGAGTGTGGGAGGGTGGAATGGGGAAGAAGAGAAGAAAATTGATTAGTAACTATAATACAAGGCAGAATCTAGCAAATACTTTGAGAGAGACAGAAAAAGCTGGTAGGGGCCTCTGATAAATGAGTATGTCCTAGTAGGCCAGCAGGGAGGAAAAGAGGGACAGTTTTGTGACATCTGACTTCTCCAAGATGTTCACAGGCAGAGCTTAAAGGTTTCCAAATGGACTTAGGATGTATTAAATCAGCCACATTTTAGAAGGAAAAAAATCTATAAAAAACTAAACACGGGGGCTTCCCTGGTGGCGCAGTGGTTGAGAGTCTGCCTGCCGATGCAGGGGACACGGGTTCGTGCCCCGGTCCGGGAGGATCCCACATGCCGCGGAGCGGCTAGGCCCGTGAGCCATGGCCGCTGAGCCTGCGCGTCTGGAGCCTGTGCTCTGCAACGGGAGAGGCCACAACAGTGAGAGGCCCGCTACCGTAAAAACAAACAAACAAACAAACAAAAAACTAAACATGATTATTAACTCAGGGGTTCTTCACAATCCAGCAATGCCTATCTGGGTGACACCCTTCTTCCCCCACAAAAAGAATCTAAAAATCCAAAACAGAAAACCTGGCAAGCTGATCAAAAAACAATTGGAGCAGCTTGAAGTCTTAAACTGCCCTTTATTTTCCTTCTTGTGAGGGCAGAGACACCGGACCCTCTGCTTTAAATAGCAGTAAATTCCACATCTTTCAAGAGAGTTCTCTAATAGAGGCCGGTGACTACTATTTTCCATCAATGCTCATGAATACAGATGGGGCAGAAAAGCCCCTCAGGGCACAACCGAGAACCAAAACGTGAATAAACGCCCTCTATTGTGAAGAAATGCACGTCAGTGGGCTCAACTCAGTTCAGTCCCTGTAATTTTGAAGTACCATTTTTTCTCCTCCAGGGGAGCTTTACTACTGTATTCTGTTAAAATTTAGAAATCTTCAGAAATATACAATGCGATTAAATCTCACATGGTAACCAGCGAGAGCCATGTGTACCTCGGCTGGTACCCCCTCATTTGAATAATAATTGCCACCATTCATTTTACAAGCATTCTTATACCTTGTATGCCTCAAAGGGCAGTTTGCAGCAATGGGAAAATTACATGACTGACTAAAAACACATGACATTTACACTAAATTAACAGGAAGACTAGTTAAATCTGATATTTTTTGTCATGTGTCACCACCGCTTAATAGAAATTTACCTCATCACTTTTCCTCCCCAAATTTCATAGGAATGCTTTTTGAGAAACATAATTTGCCTTTCTGAAAAAAATAATTTAAGCACAGCATAAGAAACAAATTCTATTTCAAACCACACACAAAAAACCCTGTAACAGGAAGTAGAATGAGGAACTTAACGTTGCATAAAATCATCTCGAGCAATCATGGAGATCAGATGCATACGGTTTCCCCATGTGTGCAGGCAGCACTTCAAACAGACCTGAGATGACAGGGCTCAAGCCAGCGTTCAACAAAGTGGGCTTATTAGACCAGACAAAGGCCCACGTAACTCTCATCACACTTAGGAGGTTTGCAGCTATTAATACACAGGGAAATCAAAGAAAGGACATTCAAAACATTAAGTGGTAGCTAAAATGGGTACAGAAATATGGACTCACCAGAAGGTCAATGTAGAGGAAAATAACTGACAGCATTATGCAAAGAGAAATGACACAGAAGAACAAAGAGACATGGTTTCATAATGAAAGATACAGTTACAAATGTTTTCTCCTAAATACAGCATTTAGGTTTTTGCAGCTTAGTAGTCATTTACTGCAGACAACGTGGAGAGAGGCAAAGGCCATTTTAAGAGGCGGGTTTGTAAAACCTAAAGCGACTGTGTGAAGTTGTACTCCAAGATGGACCCAAGGAGCCCTGCCTACAGATAGAAACAGATGCAAACCACCGCCACACAAGAGACTTGCTAGCAAATCCATTCCCTACTCTAATGAGCTTTCTCAGAAAATCATTCCTGGGAAGTCACCATTTATCGAAAACCCACTCTCAGTGTGTAAGAGATGGAGGGGGGCAGTGTACAGGGAGACACAGGACACAGTAGTTAACTGTGTTCCTGGCTCCTAGATGGCCTTTGATACACATGCTCTAAGTCAACCTCATCCCAATCTTATAGGGAGGGTATTATTTTTCCCATTATAGAGATGAAGAAACTGAGGCTCAGAGTATTTAAGATAATGTACATACATGGCTAAAAAGTGGCAGGAGTCAGTACTTGAATCCAGGTCTGATTCAAAGACTGCTCCAATAGCATACGGCATCCATGTGGTGGGGGAGGGAGTTTGAGGATCGGGGTGGGTTGCGGGGGATGGAGAATGAGATCCATATTTGCATATGTGGAGTCTGAGGAGGCTGTGGAGACATGCATTCAAACTCAGGGACTGGGAAATCTGGGTTCCCATCCTGATGCTGCTTCAAATGAGTTGCCTGACCCCAGACAAGTCACCATCTTTTTCCAAGTTCTGGGTTCTAGGTTTCTCTGTCATACAGATGAACACTGAAGTCTAAAATCTGTGCTGGACACTGAAGAACTTTAAGTCCCCTCCATCCAAACAAGAAGCTACTCATAAAAGTATAAATGGAATACTGCAGAAATCTAATGAGCATTCCTGATCATACTTTCTCTGGTGGGAGTGACAGTCATTACTGAAATAAAGTAGGTAGAGAAGAACAGCCATTTAGCACCTGCTCATACCTCTTGTCGAGAGTAGAAGGCCTTCCCAACAGGCTGCTGGAAGGCCAGCCCTCCCCTTTGCCCTTGCTTTATGTCAAACTAAATACCTTGCGAGGTTCACAGTATACAACACCAAAGTCAATTTTGCAGTGAGGTTGACAAAGTGTTAATAAAGAAAAGATGCAAGTCTTGCAGCCTCTTAATCAGAAGGTCTTTTTGTTTATAAATGTGAACTATAGACCCTTAGGAGTTCAAATCAACCCCACAGAGTCACAAGACCAAAATGGAATTAGAAAATATCCCTCACTGTTTCAGGTTAAACAGTAAGATAGATGGCAAATGTTCAGACATTTAAGAGATGTAATGAGAAATGTTCCCACCTTTCCCTCCAACTCATTCAAAAAGCCCAGATCAATAATATGAAACAGGAGTATGAACATGGGGTGGTTATAAACAGGCACTGTTTGATGATCAAGGGTAGTTTTGCACATAGAGAACAAGTACAAATAATCACCACCAGAAAGTACTGCTGTACTTCTGATTCACTTTTCAAACAGTTAAAATGTATATAAGTGAAAGAAATCTTAAAAAGCTGAATGAAGTGGAAACAAACCAGCAAATGGCCATATACAATTAATCGTGATGTTTATAAAAGAACACAAGCACTTGAAAATGAAAACTGCAAAAGCTGAGTGGAATTATATACTTGTACAGTTATCAAATTTTAATACAAAAAATTCCAAAGTGCCTTTGATGACCAAAGTCCACACACCTATGGGACTCTTTGGAAGCCAATGGTAAGTTCTGCTACCACGCGGCTTGTTCTGATTCTAAAGAGTGTCAAGAACATGAAATATGTCAGCATCTAGATTCATATTAAAGAGTAGAGCAGGGAAGCTCAGGGGATGGGGGAGGCAGCTTTGTCTCAAAGTTAGTGTACTCAATAAGGAAAGGAAAATGTATTTCTAAAGCTGGACCTAACTAAATAAAGGCTTCAACAAAACCAAGGTAAATTATCACCTTTAAGTTCTGATTTCTTTTTTTTTTTTTTAGGTTCTGATTTCTAATAAAGGAAATAGAGAGGCATGTGGAAACACTTCCTTTAAAAGGCACAATAAACAGGAAGCAACTACAACTGGAATTAATTGCTTGGGTGGAAACTTCGTTCAATAAGTGAGCTAACATGGTTCCCTTTGTTTTTTTGTTTTTTTTTTTTGCGGTACACGGGCCTCTCACTGTTGTGGCCTCTCCCGTTGCGGAGCACAGGCTCCGGACACGCAGGCTCAGTGGCCATGGCTCACGGGCCCAGCAGCTCCGCGGCACGTGGGATCCTCCTGGACCGGGGCACAAACCCGTGTCCCCTGCATCGGCAGGCGGACCCTCAACTATTGCACCACCAGGGAAGCCCGGTTCCCTTTCTTAAATGTTTGTAGTATTTACTCCCAGTACAATTCACCTGCCAGGAATGTTACCTGACCAGACTATAAGTTCCTCAGTGTTTCAAGGAATCCCTTGTCTTGGGGGTCTGACCCACCTGACAGGTGCTCAACTGATGACAAAGATATGAATGGAGCTCTTTTGATAACCTAGTAGGAAACACCTACCAGCAATGTCCTCTTTCCTTTATATCAGTGATCCGCAATCTTTGGGCATTTCAAACATTTACAGGGTAACCACCATGCTCAGGGGAATATGGTTTCAAGTTATAAAGCAAGATCAGACAGATTAATTTGAGGGTAAATGGCCCATTAGTAAAATGCATGAAAATGGCAAGTCGATTTAAGTTACTTTCCTTGACAACTGTCATAAGAAACATTAGGCTTTAAAAAAAAAAAGGACAAGAAGTTATGAAAGATGGATCTTAAGATAAAAAATAAACAGATAATATTCTTAGTTGAGGGAGAAAATGCTTTTTACCTTATTTCTTTTTCAACAAAAAAGATTAATTCAGCTTAATACCAAAGGAGGTAAAACTCAGATGTTTTCTTTTATTTAAAAATTATACTTGTTATGATATAAAAGACAAAATTAAAACCACAAGCATCCAGGAGGCTGATGGGTACTAATGTGCTCCAAAAGCCAATTTAATGGAAAACTTTAGTTTACAATAAACATAAGTTGCACTCATACCATAAGACCATTAGAATGCTGACATACCGGACATACACAATACATATTTTTTGAATTAACGAATAGATGAATATATTTAGGTTTGTCATGCTGTTATTTCTTTCTCCTTTTTTATGAAACCAAACTGCTAACTCTTACATATTTTTCTATAAATACCATCTAAAGAGAAGAAAGACGGCTGGTATTAGAAACAGCTTACAATTTTATAATGTTACAACTTATGATTCCTCTTCAATATATCAAGATGGTAGAACTTGGAATTCTCCAGTGAAGTCTAAGGAAATTTTTTTCTTTATAATTTAAAATTGTAGACCATACAGAGTATCTTAACAGCATATGGCCCAGTTTATGTGATCATCTGAGAATAATTCAGTTTCATAGAAAATGCAAATCTAACAGTAGTGCATTACTTCATGCCAACCCTGCTCTCAAGACAACCACCAGGGACCTCCCCCATGAAATCTATATGCATACATCTATTTAACTTTTATCACTGGCTCACTAAGTAAATATCAGGCTATAGACCACTTAGGTATTCATTATTCGCAGGCGAAGAGCAAACGTAAAGGCGGGCTGGCAGTGTCAAGTCATTAACGAATCAATCGATAACTGGGCCCCTGTTTTAGTCTGCCAAAGGAGGGCAAGGATGTGTGGCATCTGGAGAGCAAGCTGTCGATCTGCTGCCAGGGAGCAATCTGTTTACAGCAGCGGGTTCCACATTTACACTGGCTCTCAAGGAAACCTGAAGTTGTATCATGTCTTCTCCGGCTTTAATAGGTGTGAAAACAGATCCCCACTTTGATACTCTTCCTCAGATACCCAAAGGACTGAGATCCCCAAGGACGACAGGGAGAAACGCTACTCTGTTGGCTCCCCGAAGTCTCTGAGATTGAGGCAGAACTAGAAAACATTGGAGTGCCTTACACGATGAGAAGCAAATCATTTAATTCTCAAAGCTCCCATCTCTATTGCTTTCAAAGCAAGATTTTTAGCATTTTTTTTAGGGATCACGGGTATTCACAAGCAGCTAATGCCCCCAAAGTTACCAAAAATGGTTCTAATTTTACAAAAACTCACACTTTCTTTAAGTGTGAGCCCTGTTAAATGCCACCTCCACAGTGCCAGGCCCCCAAGAACATCATTCAGCTTCAGGATGATCGCCACTCCCGTCCATCTCACATCACAGAGAGCCAATACACTGCACTGTATCTGAGGCCACCTGCCCAAAGCTTCAGCTAAGAGACAGTGAAAATGAAATGAAGAAAAGGAAGTTTGGTCACTGGAATAAAGTTGAGTTTCACAGCTGCTTCCTCAATTTATACCACGTGATAAAAACGTACGTCTACAAAGTATCAGCGATGGCAGCAACAGAGCTCAAAAAGTACGGCCCATTTTTCCTTCTCATCATGCAAAACACCAGCAGCAAGATTCAACTCAAAGCCATACAAATGATGCTCTCAATTTTAATTATGAGAACTGAAGACACTGTCAGGTCAAGACATCCTTCCCACTAACAGCAAGAGGGAAAAAAGGACCCCTTCTCACCTCTTACTCATCTGTGACTTGATCTACGGGGAGAACGTGACTATTTGTTTTCGTATGTAAAAGCTAGTATCAGTACACACGCACACCCCTGTTGGAAGCAAGTCGTGCTGGGTTTTAAGTAAAACTGCACTTACCCTTCTGTCTTATTTTCTGGGTGAAAGGTTTAATTAATACTTTACCCTAGGAACAATCCTCACGAGAAATAGCTTTACGGGGAGTGAAAGTCGTAACAGCAAGCTGCTCTTCCTGGCAATGGCAGTTTTCTTACTGTACTTTCCTTCACTTCCATGGAAATCTCAGCCCCCTCTCTTGATGAGTGTGGAGTCCATAAAATGATACACAAAGAATAAGGAAAGCACCGGAAAACATCCTCTTGTTACCTTTTTCTCTTTTCAGCTGAGAGGCTCAGAGGACACCTTCATTCCAGAGCACAAATTAAAGCGGGCCCTCATCACCCGAGCAAACTTCGCTGCTAAGTCACACCCATTACTTTTTAATTTTTCCTTTTTCTTTTTTCTGTTTATCAGGTTAACAGCTAAGAGCACACACCTCCAGGATGTTAGAAACAAGTTGCAACACTTGTGGTTCGCCCCACCCCCAGCGCCCGGGCAGAAACCACACCCACTTCCCAACCCCCCACCCCCACCCCGCCTCTTCCCAGGCCTTACCCTGCCCAGGAGGTTGTCCTGAAGCAGCGTCTCTTGCAGCACCGGGGCCACCTCTTCCAAGCTCAACATGTGGCAAAGGTCGGTGAGTTCCTCCTGTCCCAGGGACCCGGTGCCCGTCGTGTCAAAACTGTCAAACAGCTCCTTGAGTCGGGCCTCATGCTGGTCCTGCTCTGCCTCATCCATCCCATCGCCCACAGCGCTCACCTGTGCGGGACAGAGAGGGGGATGGGTGGTGGCAGCGCTGGAGTCCTGCCACCGCCCCTCCACTAGCCACTCCTACCCCTGCCAGCCCCTTGGGAAGAACACTCTGTGTGTCCCGGTCCCCTCATGCTGGTCCATCGGGACCTTGTGAGGGTCAGCAGGGGAGGTAACACTACACCTCCCGCTCCAGAGGACCTGCCAGATGTTGCAACTTGCCAAGGCATTTCCCTTCTCTTTCTTCAGCCTACTGCCCCCCACCGTAGTCAGACTGGAGGGCTGCAGCAAAGAGGCACTGCATGAATACTTCTGATACAAAACCACTCCCTGTTTACATAAGATCAAACACTTCTTACATGAGTTCCTCAAAAAACAACTCAATTAACTTCACTGGTGCAATTACATGAGGTGTGACAGGAAGAGTATTCCCTGAGGCTCGCTTCAGCCCCAGGGAGTTTTAGGTAATGCTTAGTTGCCTAGAGAAAGGGGAAAACACAACTGCAGCCTTTCAATGAGGTTCGAAGGAGCCACAGACCACATGTGAATCACACAGCATCTCAGGACCCTCCACTACCTAGACAGTCTCCCCTCTGTACTCCTGGTTAATAGGTCTTCCATCTCTCTGATCCACCCTAACCCCAGACTTTCCATGTTTCCACATTTCATGGGATTTGTGAAAACACAGAGTCATCAATATCTCTCAGAATCTTGTTTGCTAAAAATATATATCATAAAATTCTAGGTTCCTCAATACTTGAAGAATGAAATCTGGTTTTTTGCTTGCACAATAATTCACTTTTAATGTGTTGGGTTTTCCAGTGGAAGCCTGAAACCTTCTCATGTGAAGGTACCTTCACAATGATGCAATGGAAGCCAAACAGAACGTATGCCCTTGAGAGGGTGACCTCAGCCAGCTCAAACAAGGCTCGCAGAACCAGCCCCTTGACTATAAAAAGCAGCACCTTTTTAAAAAAGTATTTATCTTGCCAATATAATTTTTTATTGTGATAAAAATCACATAACATGGAACCCACCCTATTAACAACAGTTTAAGTATGCAGTACCATATTTGTTCGCTACACACGCACTGCTGTACAACAGATCCCTAGAACTTTCCCATCTTGCATGACTGAAACTCTATACCCGCTGCCCAGCAACTCCCATTTCCCCTCCCCTAGTCCCTGGCAACCAACACTCTACTTTTAAAAGCACACCTTTAACTAAACCGAGTCCTGGGTCAGAAAACTCTTAACTTAGAGGTGATGTTACAGGGAAGATCATTACAGCACGGGAACCACACACGTTAAGATGCTGAACGCGGCCAGACCTGAAAATAAGCGAGCCTTCTGTAACACATCCGTGCTGCTCTAAGCTGGGTTGCTTTCTTTTCAGAGACAACTGTTCAAAACATGACGAGCTAAAACAGAGCCAACGACTATCCCAAGGGTTTCAGCAGAATGAAGTGAAGTCAGAATATGGATCCAAACAGCTGGGCCACTCATTAAAGCAAAGAGGTAATGTTCTGGTCCAGGCTCCTGGCCTCCCAGGTCTCTTCTCCTAATTATCAGTTTTTCTATTACAGTGCTGCTAGCTCTGGCTGCCTTCCCAGGGTTGGTCTGTTGGGTTAACTAATCACCACGTAAATGTTTACAAAATAACCTGAGAGTGCTAAATAAACAACAAAGCATCCGAAATGAAAAGCCAAGGTGTTAAGCAAAGCCTCAAAAGTTAGGAATTTAGACAGGGCCAAGGCTTAGCTAATGAGATTCACTTAGCATCCACCCAGTTCATCATCACCTAAGATCTGCTGAGAATCCCCAAGATGCACTGGGATTTTCAGGGCTGCCACAGCTCTCAGACTCACTCTCTGAGTTCTACAGTGCCCTGGGCTGCAATCTGACCAACGTCAGAAAAGCAAGACTATTCTGCTTCTGCTTGACTTTACATTTAAAAAAAAAACAAGAAAAAGAAAAACTCAAAAGTGAAAGAATTCTAACACTCCCCCTTTTAATAATTATTTTAAGGGGTGGGGATTTGTCCATCTAAACCAATGAAAGAGGACCATAAAGGTCACAATGGTAATGTGTATCTGTTAATCCCATCTTCCTAATTTATCTGCCCATTGGTAACTGTAACCATAAGTTTGTTTTCTATGTCTGTGAGTCTATTTCTGTTCTGTAAATAAGTTCATTTGTACTTCAATATAAAAAAAAAAAGTCTCACAACGTACTGAGAAGTCCCAATCTTATCCACGGCTTTGAATCTGATACGCTATCATGCCCTGCTCTCTGGGAGGTCATTGGATTTCCACTAAATCAAACCTCTTTCATTTCACAGCAACTTTCCTTTGTTATCTCTTTATCTCCCTGCTTCTCAAGAACTGTGCTTAGTAAAACATTCTTTTGACTTAACAGGGAAAACGGCCCCACCGCTGGAGAACAAATGATCATATGGAAACATCCAAAAGACGTTACATGTGGTGACAAGTTGTCAGTACTCTTCTAGCACAGAAGGCATTTTTACTGGCTGATTTTATTCCCCAAACGTTCATCAGTAATTTCATGTGCAAGAATTATTTTTCTCCCCACTTGGCAGAAATTTCTTGAAGGGCAAGGTTCACAATTTCAATTTCTTTTATAGCTTCCCCCAAATGCATAGTACAGTCTGTTCTTCACACCAGGGACTCAGTAAAACATCATGGACTGACTTAGGATATGGAGGTTCCTTACAAGGAAACTTACCCTGAATGAACGCTACAGAAATGAGCATAGGAAGACTTTGAGACACCTACTTCTTCCACAAGCATACCTCTACTTTCCCCATCCAACCCCTTTTCAAAGGCATTTTCAGTCTTAGACATATCCAGGCATAAGTAGAAAGCGAGCACCCACTGCCAGACTGTACCACGTAGAGCCATCTGAAGTTTCATTCTATGATTTAGTCATTAAGCCAGTGGATTCAATTTTCAGCTGCATTTTTGTTGTTGTTATGGGATATGACTTTGGAGGAGAATCTGTATTAAAATACTTTCCCAAGTCCCCTTGTTTATAGAATGAGAATAATAATACCCATCTGGAAGGTTGTTCTCAGGGTTAAATATGGCAAGCAAGAGCGGCTAATCCCAGAGAAAGCTGATACAAGAGGGGAATTGAGAAAACAACTAAGAAAATACCTGCGATTTGCAAAGGAGGGGTAAACTGACGAGGGGTAACTTACATACATCAACAGGTCATAGATCTGCCTTCCTAGAAGCAAAACAGGAGCTGTGGAACACCATAACCCAGAAAGCAAGAATGGGCGAGGGACATATTATAAACATAAGCCATATCGTATTACTAAATGGTAACAGTAGTAGGTAACGTTCAGTGCTTCCTCAGTCTTCAAAGGCAGATTATTGATAAATTTAATGTCAAACTAAAGCAGAAAGCCTGAAATATAGTTGGAAGTTCAGAAGACACTTTTTTTTTTTTAAACTTCTGAGCATTTACTCTAAGTCTGGCCTATGCTGAGTACTTAGCATAAATGCTTTCATTTAATCCTCCTAATTCTTTAAAGTAGATCTCACATTCCCATTTAATACGTAGAAACTGGGGCTTGGCAAGGTTAAGCTACTTGTCCCATGATACAACGCTAATAATGGTCATGGACGCGCGATTTGAACTCTGGTCTGACTCTATACTATCTCTTAGTCCTACACATGCACACAGAACACGTGAATGGGACCACTGGAACGGTATCATTGACAAATCACTTAGCTCCACTTTTATGTGTTAACCAGCTGTACGGTAACAAGAACTAGAAATGACCATGGAACACTTGGTGGCCATAAACTAAACTCCTCCAAAATGGAAGGAGGAGGGGTGGGGTTCCTTCCTCCCTATGTGCCTTGATTCATTTATTGACTAATTATAGCCTATGAGACACTAAGGATACACAGAATAAGCATTCTCTTTTTTCTAAAGTAGCTTTGGGATTTAAAGGCAAAGAAGACAAGCACTTTTACATAAATATGATTATGAAGAGTCCTGTGTCTTCGATAATGGGCACAGTCCAGAAACTGATCATTGTTAAAGTACTTCCCCCACAAATATTTAAGCATGTCTAATCTGTGCAATTCAATGCTTTCCAGAGTCAGAGCCTAGCTGACACTCACCAGTGACAGGAATCTTCCTTAGAGATGAAGCAAGTTGGGTTTTGAATGATAAATCGTCCTTCAAATTGCCAAGGACAATTCCAGTTTTATAAAGCCTGCCACAAACCTGGGCCTCTCATCACCACCTACCTTCCCAGTCAAGTTGCCAGAAGCCTTCATGACTCCTTTGGAATAAAAGGGCCAGTGTGGGCAATATTTTGGAGTTCTAACAAGGGATGGTTAAGTAAGAGGCAGACGCAAAGGGCCATTAATCATAACAATTACCACCCAACAACCGCCCATAATAAGAACTATTCAGAGTATTTTCCTTCCAGATAACTCAAAACAAGGCTGCCAGAATGAGCAGACCCTGACAGGGAAGTCCATCAGAGACTGGTGTCACTGTGCTCCCTTTGGCAGCCCTCGCTGATGAAATCACAGTGCCAACTGGGATCGGAAAAGAGCAAGGTGGAGGTGCTGCTGGGATAATGAAGTCCCCAACATAAGGTCCACATGAAGTGGATCCATGAACTTGTGAACTTTCCAGCATCCAAGGTATAGAAAGGAGCTTCTAAGAATGGCAGACCAGCCAAAGGGGACGTCTGCTCTGGGCCAAAGGGAGTGAAAAGGAGACAAAGTCTGGCAAGGAAAAACCAAATAATAAAATGAACACAATGCCAGAGCCCTAGCCCAGGCCTTTTATTTCCCCTCCAGATGGTCTAGCAGCTGAACAGCTACAAGGAATGTCTGGATGCCCCTCCTGGCTCAGCAGCTTTCCCTGGGTATCATAATAGATGCTTTCGGATCTGTGTTCAGACATAGCTGTTGAGGGTCCACAGTCCAGGCAGTGACCACCAAGTGACTAATTTACTTTATAACTAAAGAGATGAACGTGGACAAACTCTGCTTTGGCAAAGCTTTTCATTCACGCCTTTAGCTTTCACCGTTTGGCAAGTCAGAGCCTCATAAGGCCAATAGTCAAAATAAAATGTTTCTTTTTTCTTCTCTTTTTTGCAGACACTTGAATTTGCTGCAAAGATTTCCAGGCTTACCGTTTTGGACTAACTTCAGCACAACGTGAAATAGTGACGAGAATAAATTCAAGTTTAGCAAAAGCTTAATAGAAAAAGCAATTGTCCCCATTTATGTGTTGATAATAGAATATTTCTGCCCAAAACTGCTGCCCATCAAACTGATTACTGTCAGATAGCCTCCTCTCTGCTCAGATAGCACCTCACTTCTAGCTGGATACTAAAAGCACAAGAGTATCAGCAAGAATAAAATCAGAGTGTAAGAATATAACACAAAAGCTTAAATGCCACCACACCGGAAAAGAATCATATTAAATTGGAAAGAAAATAACAACCTTTGCTAGCTACAGAAAAAATTAATTTAACTAAGGGTATCCCACTAGCATTTATTCTAAAACATAAACAAGCTTTAGTATTTTACCACCCTGAATGATGTAGCAAACCCAAGCTTTTGTTAAACCTAATAGCTAGGTGGATTACCCAATCAAGTCATTAACTCAGGATGGCTGGAGGAATAAAATCATTAGGTTAGCACATGGTAGATTCAATAACCTGTAATCAGCTACTACGTAAAATTACGGAAGCAGAAAACAGCTGCACTTTTGCTACTTTCTTAAAAGAGACAGCTTGTAACAACTTTCACTTCTTGAGCCATATTTACTCTAATTAATTTAGAATGCCTGCAGCTCTGACTACCGTTCCCTGGGGTATAAAAATGAAGCACTTCTCTATATCTATAAACAGTATTTTCCCAACTTTGCTTTTTAAGGGAGGATTAGATCATAAATAGTTCATCATTTTTGTATCTAGAAGCTTGAATAAATGGTTAATTGCTGATATAAATTGCAATAAAGTGTCCTGATTTCAAATAAAGTTGCTCACTTGCATATTCCCATAATCTTTTAAAAATTCTATTTTATTTGTGAATAGGATAAAAATATCTTTTTGCAAGCTTCAGTAAATCTCTCCAGAAGACCCTGCCCAACAGATGTAAGTTCAATAGCCAGAATTCAAACCACATAATTTATTGGCTTACAAATGAATTGGCACCTATAAAAATAAACCTCCTGAAAAAGCTTTAGGCTGTTTGAATCCCTCTAAAATGATCTGGCTAAATGTGCCAACCCTTTATCAATGTAAGACTGATAAAATGTATTTTCATTATCAACATAAAATGGAAGCACCAAGATTGGTGAAATGATAGTATACAAAGTCATTTGCAGTGACACTTAAAACAATTTATTGGAACAACATTTGACTTATGATAAGAACGTTGTCTATTAAGATTGACTGTTCAAAATTCACTGGAGCCCTATTCTCCCCCTCTGACAGTTAACATCTTTTGATATTAAGGGTCACCACATATCTAAAATGAAAAAAAAAGCAAGAAAAAAGACACCCATGCCATTCTGAGTAAGTGTCTATTAAGATGACTGATCCTTGACATTTTACTGCAAAGACCGTGCCTGCGATGGCTGCCTTTCCGTTGCCCCCTGTAAAGCCTTTTCCTGCCTTGGCAATATCTTTGCTGATGTCCAACCCATTTGGAACATCCGTAAGTCCTACACTTTATCTATACTGCAGTTCAGAATGCTTTCCTCTAAGGAATCACCAGAGACCAGGTGAAAATAAACACATCTGCAAAGAAACTCTCCAGCAGTTTACTTCACCTCTCTAAGGACACTGACAACAGCTGAGGAGACCACAGCAAACTGTTTTATCAGCCAGCCTGTCATGTCACTGTTACACACAGTCTGGGAATTTCCACATCCCTCTTCAACTCCACAGCAAGACCTGCCAATATTTCAGGTCAGCTACCAATACGTTAGCCACTAGGGAAGACTCAGAATTAAGCTGACACAGAAAAAAATACATATCCTTGCAGATTGTCAATCCTCAGGAAACAAGTAAACATATATACATTTATGTTAATGTATTTAAGGGAGCGGGATCGAGAACCTTCCATGGTCTCAGAAGCTTAGCTCATGTGCCTCGGTTGACTTTATTAGGATTCTAATCCTAAAACATGCTTCCACCTCAGTCACAAAAGACAACCATGCGATCCATTTTGATTTCACAAATTCAGGAGTTAAGTTCTATGGCAAGCTCATCTCAGGAATTCCTCAACACCAGGAGGGGATCTGCCCCAGTCAAGTAAAGAAAGCAGAAGATCTCATAAGAGCTAAGTTGTCTAGAAACAAGGTGCATGGTAGGACAATCTTTCCAGCTCCATTTTACTTGCACCGACTTAGCCCCGGTTTGTCAGGGCTGAGGCTGGGAAATCGCCTCTTCCTATCTCTATCTCTTTCAGCTTCACAGAAAGAGCTTTCAGCAGTAAACTGTTTCCATCAGCTTTGTCCTTTTGTCAGAGACCGGTTTGGTAGCTGCAGAAGCCCAGCCCCTGGAACCCTGGAAGCTTCTGCCGCGACACTCCACACTTCCATTCCGTGGGTCTGGCGGTCAAGGGTTTCAGGCAATAGCCGAGCGTCATTTTGTTCCTTTCTTAGTAGTCGCACTGGGTAAAGTCTTTCTCTGTGCCTTGATCCCTGACACCTTCTACAATGGGTCCAAACAGCTCTCCGCTACTCAGACAGCCCAGACTAACACCTCGGGTTTCCCCAGGCAGGTTTCTCTCCAGTTTCCCAGTCACAGGGGTGCCTGGGTGGCACAAGGCAACAGAACAACCACCCTTTCTGCTCCCCCCCCCCCAACCCCGGGACTCAAGTCCTCTCCTGGACCAGCACACAGTAGCCGCCTTCAGCTGGCAGCGCGGGCGGGGACAACGCGGGTGGCGGAGGTGCCCAGACCCGGCTGCGCTGCAAAGCCGGGAGGCGACGTGCGGCTGGAGCGCGGGCGCGCCGCCCAGGTCCCCGGCAACGCGTGATGCAGATGCGCCCCCGACCCGCCCGCCCATCGCCACCCCCGGAAACCCCAGACACCCCATTGTGTCCCCGGGCAGCAGCTCTCTCGGCCCCCACCGTCCTCGCTTACCTTCTGTCGGCCTCTCCGTTGCGCCCGAACAGCCGGCCGCCTGCCTCCAGTGCTCTGCAAAGCGGGGGAGGACGCTTTGTTAGGGCTCCAGAAGCGGGACAATACTTCGCAGTCGGCGCCGGGGTTCAGGGCGGGCGTCCTTCAAAAGGACGCGAATGGGGACCCGCGCGAGCGTCATTTCCATTTGTAAGGGGCCAGCGCTCACAAAAGCGCGTCTCCTGGGGGCTGCGGTGCGCATCCTCCCCGCCCGCCGGCCCGCTCTCCCGGACCGACCCCTCCTCCGCCTCCCACACCGCCCCCTCCCCGCGGGGTCAGCCTGGAGCGCCCCGGCCCGAGCTGGCCGCCGGGCCACCCGCTTCCTCGCTGCCGCCCCCTGCTCCCGGCCCGCGGGGACAACCACCGCCCGGCCCCAGCCCGGCAGGGGAAGCCCCAGCCTGTTCCGGTGCCTGGGCCGCCAGGGCGCGCAGGGCCTCGCCCACAGCGCGGGGGCAGCAAGAGGCCTCCGCGCACCCCCAGGCCGCGGGGCGGGGGTCCGCGGGAGCGGGCTCCGCGCTTACCGCGTCCCGGGGCTCAGGCGCCTGGCGCTGCCGCGGGGGCCATGGCCGCGGGCGCACTCGGGGCTCGGAGGCGGCGGCGGCAGTTGCAGCAGGACGGCCGCGCCCAGCGCGCTCGGCTCCCGGCTCGGCCGCGGCCACCCGAAGCTTTGGACGCAGGGGAGGAAGGGCCAGGCCCGCGCGGGGAGGAGGAGCCAGGGCGACGCCGGCCCGGGCGCGGCTCCTCCTCCGCGGCCCGCGCAGCTGGGGCCGCTGAGGGAGGAGCGCTGGGCGCCGCCCGGGCCCTCGCGGGGTCCGTCCCCCCCACTCCACCCCTTCCACGGGGACTGCGCCTCTGGTGGCCGGAGCACGGAGGAGTCCGGTCCCGGCTTGGCTGTGACCCTGGGGCGCTCGCCTCGGAGATTTGAACTTGGAAGCTCCGGCGCTTGCCGGGGCGCATATGGAGGAGGTCAGCAGAGGTCGACCCCCTTCCGGATAGCTTCTCCTTCCTTCCAAAGGCACCTGCACAAACCCCTCTGTGCCTAGGACACCCGGCCTGCAACGTCTCCGGGTCGGGGAAGAGTCCCCGCCTCCAGCCCGTGGGACTGAAGGTGGGGATCCAGGTGCCTCTTTTTCCCCCAGGCGACCTTGGATTTCTCAGCCCTCGAGCGCCCATTGGCGGTCATTAGAAGAGGGGTCCAGGAGGCTGAAGAGCTCCAGACTTGACTCTGAACCCTATGGAGCGAGTGCGTCCCTCCTACCAGGTCTAGACTGACTTCCGCACCTGCCCACCATGCCTTCTTAGGCTCCCACCCCCATCCAGGCTTCTGTGGGTGCATCCAACCCTCCGTCACTAGCCACGCGGGACGGATACTCCTTGGAGTCGGTACCGCTCAGGCCAATGATTGCTCGGTGTTTACCGCCTCCTCCCCCCCACCCCTACTCCATGGGCTCCCCCAGAGTCTCCGCTTCTCACTCCCCCATCTCTACATTTCTACACAAGTCTGGTTATTTCAGCAGGAAACTGGAGAACGCTCCCTTGCTACTGAAAGAACAAGGGATAGACGGGAAGGAAACTAGCATTTATTGAGAATCCAGTGTACTGGAAACTTGACAGGAATAATCTTACCTAATCCTCACACCACCTTTGGGAGGCAGACTTTATTATATCCATTTTGCAAATTAGGGCCTTAGAGAAGTTAAGGAGCTTCCTCAGGACCACACAGCTAGTTGGCAGAGCTGGGATTCAAAACCAGATGACGTATGTGACAAAACTGCATAGAACAAAATATACAAAAATGAGTGAGCATAAAACTGGTGTCATTTGAATAAAGCCCTAGGATTGTATTGACATCAATTTCCTGGTTGTGATAGTGTACTACAATTATGCAAAATGTTATCATCGGGAAAAATTGGGTAAAAGGTGTATTATTTCTTATAACAGTGTGAATCTACAGTTAACTCAAAGTTTGGGGGGGTTGTTTGCTATTTTTTTTAAGCAAATCAGTCTTATTTTATTTATTTTTTAAATAAATTTATTTATTTTTGGCTGTGTCAGGTCTTGATTGTTGCTGCGCACGGGCTTTCTCTAATTGTGGCGAGCGGGGGCTACTCTTCTTTGTGATGCGCAGGCTTCTCATTGTGGTGGCTTCTCGTTGTGGAGCACGGGCTCTAGGCATGCGGGCTTCAGTAGTTGCAGCACGCAGGCTCAGTAGTTGTGGCTCACGGGCTCTAGAGCACAGGCTCAGTAGTTGTGGCGCACAGGCTTAGTTGCTCCGCGGCATGTGGGATCTTCCCAGACCAGGCCTGGAACCCGTGTCCCCTGCATTAGCAGGTGGATTCTCAACCACTGCGCCACCAGGGAAGCCCCAAGAAGGTCAGTCTTCTTTTAGAACCCAAATTCTATTCCTTCAACACAATGCACCTGGAGAATAAGAAAAAGGAGAGATTCATGCTCCTCTCTCCCGCTTTTTAACAATCTTGTGCAAGCATGCACACACACACACTCATGTACTTTATGCGTGGTTGTTCAGTCTAGTAATAATTACACAACACACACACACACTCTTTGTTATGGGAATAGCTAACCTGTTACCAGAATCCTTACATAGGTGTCATCTTATAAATAAGAGAATATGTTCATTGGGGACTAAAACAGCCAACAGTCTTAGAAGGTAAGAATGAAGAGTTTGTTTTTTTTTTTTCAGAATGAAATAATGCCATTTGCAGCAGCATGGATGGACCTAGAGATTATCATACTAAGTGAAGTAAGTCAGAAAGAGAAAGACAAATACCATATGGTATCACTTATATGTAGAATCTAAAATACAACACAAACGAACATATATGTGAAATGGAAACAGGCTCACAGACATAGAGAACAGACGTGTGGTTGCCAAGGGGGAGGGGGGTAGGGAAGGGAAGGATTGGGAGTTTGGGATTAGCGGATGCAAACTAGTGTATATAGGATGGATAAATAACAAGATCCTACTGTATAGCACAGGGAACTATATTCAGTATCCTGCAATAAACCATAATGGAAAAGAATATGAAAAAGAATATATATATTTAGATTTATATATGTTATAGATTTTTTTCTTGTTTCAGCTAGTCTCTGCCATGGGAACCTCATCCTACAAGTTCTCTCTCCAAGCATCCCTTTTTAACCTGCAAGAATCCTTAAGGATGAGACTGTCATTAGTTTCAAGCAGTGATTCTTGGGGGCCAGGAGATGTTCCCTATAGAGAAAGATCAGAATTGGTGGGGATTGTGTAATTTCAAAAACACAAGATACTCTTTCATGAGGGGAGTTAATGGGGTGGAGTTAATGCTGGAAATTACATATAACTTCCAGCTTCCCTACAAAGGAGGGGAAAGTGTGCAGCATGGCTACTTCACAGTGTAGCTTTGCACAAACAGTCCTGCTAACTCAGATAATTTGACACAATGTGCCTGCAATTTAGGTTACACAGCGTGAAAGTTTTGTCTTAGTCCAGACTGAGCTACTGGAAGAAAGCAGGAATTTACCTTAGAAGCTATCAATTGAGCTTTTCTCTGTTAAACAAAAAATAAAGATAACAGCAGAAATAGTAGCCAAGCTCCAATACTACATTATATGCAATATAAGAAAAAAATTAAAAGAAATGTAAATACCCAGAGTTCATACCCTTTACAAGCCACATTTCTTATCTGTTACAGTTTATCTGCCTCTGATATCAGCTCTCACCTAAAAAAAAGCCTTGTTCAGGGACCCAGTATCCTTGAGGTGTTTATAGCCGAAATTTTTAAATGGCTTTTCTGCTACATTTTTCAGTACTGGACTGGCTTTCTTCGAGTGGTAAAAAGCTGTAAAAAGTTAACAAATAATCATCATCCAGGGAAAAGAAAGTTATTCTTTGTTTCCCTGGTAGCACAGTGGTTAAGAATCCGCCTGCCAATGCAGGGGACACGGGTTCGGTCCCTGGTCCGGGAAGATCCCACATGCTGCAGAGCAACTAAGCCTGTGTTCCACAACTACTGAGCCCGCGAACCACGACTACTGAAGCCCGTGCGCCTAGAGCCTGTGCTCCTCAACAAGAGAAGCCACCACAATGAGATGCCCGCACACCACAATGAAGAGTAGCCCCTGCTCACCGCACCTAGAGAAAGTCCACACACAGCAACGAAGACGCAACGCAGCCAAAAATAAATAAATAGACTTACATTTTTTTAAGGGTTGGGGGTGAGGAGAGAGAGGGAAATTCAGGCTTCGTGAATTTCCTGGGATCTGCAGAGTTATTTTTTTCTGGTTAAAGAAAGGCTAGACCTCTAACCAAACTCAGTGTACTCTCCCTCAAAGTCATAGTTGGGTATACATTATTTCTTAATCACAGAATAGTCAAAAAAAATTCTTCTATCACTATGTAGTAGCTCCCAGCTCCTTCTACACTTCTTTAATAAGTGTCTTTCTTATTTCTCTGGTGATTTGAACTAATCAGAACGGTGTTCATGTGAGCTGTAGAGCTATATCAGGGAGGACCAAGTAGATAAAGCAGATTAGCGGGAATAATCCAACGCAGGGACTGTCTGGGTGAAAAGGACATTATACTCTCCCCAAGGCCCTAAGGAAATGGTGAAAGGAGGAAGGGGGAAATCTGGGTTCCAGACATGCAAATCAAAGACTAGGAGTTTCAGTGACAAAATATTTATGGTAAGAACCCAAGAAGATGCCAGCAGGAAATGAGAAAAACACAGAAGAGGGATGGGAAAGAGACAGAAAGCAAACAGGTTTACACTTCTGCCCTGAAGGACCTCTATTAGGAATTAGGATTCTCCATCTTCCCTCGTGAAATATATGAATGAAGAAGAAACAGGGATTCAGCACTTTTTTTTTTTTTTTAACATAAGCATTAAACACCTACTCTGTGCCCATTACTATCCTGGGAGTCATGTTCAAAAGAAACATCAACCTGGGTCCTTGCCCTTGAGGAATGTGTTACTCTCCTTTGGGGAAGCAAAACTATGCACACATGAGAGAGTGAGGGAACACTGTGAGGTGGCATTGGATTCCAGTCAGGTCCTCCAGTTGGGAGACATACACATATATAGCATGACAGAGAAGAGAGGTGTGATTTCCTGAAAACATGGCTTTTATCAAGTCATTCAGCCCATTGCCTTTCATATCAGGTCCTAGATCTCCTTCCTGACATTCAAGACCCTACTTGATCCATGCAGATATATGTATCCTCACTGTCTGCAGACAACCTACCCTCCTTCCACTGTGCTCATAACTGCCTCTGCAGCTTCCCTCTGCTGCTCTTTCTGCCCAGATCATCAGTCTGAAGGTATATCCGATGCCCTGTCTCTGTCCACTGTTCTTTATTTGACCCAGCAGTTATTGCACAGCAGAAACATGAGCCTTTTGGAGCTCACGGATTGAGCTATGAGGTGCTTTCCAAATACTTGGCCCTTACATGGAGAAGAGATGTCACATGTGTGTGCATGGCAGCACAGGGAGGCTGGTCTTCGCTTTTGGAAATACCTTTTTTCATGTGTCTGGAATCTGGAAATGTTCTACTGTTCTAAAGACTTAAGTGCCTAAAGACTGACACTTATAGCTTACTTCAAAGCAGAAGAAAATAAAATTCTAGTTTAAGAAGCATTGGTATTCCTTCACCTCGCACTTTCTTAAACATTTAGCCAACATGACATGAAATCTTTACCTTTAAAAAAAAAAGGGGGGGGGCTTCCCTGGTGGCGCAGTGGTTGAGAGTCTGCCTGCCGATGCAGGGGACACGGGTTCGTGCCCCGGTCCGGGAAGATCCCACATGACACGGAGCGGCTGGGCCCGTGAGCCATGGCCGCTGAGCCTGCACGTCCGGAGCCTGTGCTCCGCAACGGGAGAGGCCACAACAGTGAGAGGCCCGCATACCACACACAAAAAAAAAGAAAGACTTTTGAGTGGAAAATGACGTAACATTTTTTCCCCAAGCAAGACTACTTTAAGTTTTCTAGAATTTGATGCACACGTAAAATAGGAACCCAGAAACATATTTTAAAATAGTCCTATAAATAAATAAACAGTTCTGTCTGAAAGAAATATAAAGTGAGCTACATGTGCAATTCAAAAATTTCTAGTAGTCACATTTTTAAAAGTAAAAGCAAACAAGTAAAATGTTTATATTTTATTTAACTCAATATACCCCAAATATTATCATTTCAACATGTAATCAATATAAAAATTATTAATGATATGATTTACATGAGTGGTTGTACTAAGTCTGAAATCGTGTGTGTATTTTGTAGCTCATCTCCCCTCAGACTAGCTGCCTATGGCTGCTGGCTCATGTTTCAGGGAGTGTAATGTTAGAACAAGAAGAGGGTTGTTACTTCATCCCACCCAATTCCTTGTTGTGACAACGAGCCTGGGTTCAGGAGGGTTTGGTGCTTTGTTCAAGATCACATATCAGTCCCCTGGGCTGGGCTCATCTACACTCGCACTCGCCTCCCATGCAGGTTCATGGGTGATGCAAACAGCCTTCTTGGAATGAAACACAGAGTTTTTAAGTATTCTTAAAAGCCACCACCCTCTAAAACCTTTGGACCCCCAAAAAGTATTTAAAAAAATAAAATTTCAGGAGATAATAGCCCAGTGTACCCTATTTTAATACTTAAACATGACAACCCTGCAGGCCATTTGTTAATACCTGTCTCACAGCCTACCTGTTTTCTGCTCAGCTGTATCTGCACCTGCAGGGGACCCAGAGAGAGAGGGGTGGAGGCTCAGAGGGCAGTCACTGCTGTGTGTGCCTGTCCTCTAAGGATGAGTGGGAGGGGCGTTGCTCCATCCTCTATCCTCTGTCCCGCCCACATCAGCTACTGCTGGCATCCTAAGGAGCCGTGTTGTTTTCCATGATTAATCTCAAAGGCCTTGAAATAACTGGGTGACCTTTTGTCTTCCACTCTGCACATTTTGCAGTGCTTTATATTCGGAACCAAGCCAAAGGTGAATGCAGGGGAAATGACCATTTCAGAAACAGAAAATGAAACCAATAAGAAGACAGCATCATTTCCAATAATGAGGACATTTGGGTCTAAACTGAATAATGAGGGCATCTTCGCATCTGGATTGATGAGAAAGCAATTAGATCCTTCATTACCAAAAGTGACATAAATCTTTGATTTGCATTTTGTTTTCAATTTGGACAGAATGGGCATGGTTCTCTAAGGATATAATCTAGACCTCTTTGCGCCAAAATACTGAGGTCAAAGTGATGATAAATCTTATGGCAGTGAGCTCTGTGAGTCATATTTCAATCTGCCAAAAAAAAAAAAAAAAAAGCCATCTTGGAGATGAGGTTTGGGGGCTATGCTGAGATGCCCAGATGCCATGCTCAGACTTTAACAGAAAAAGCATTTTGTCTGATTTTTTATTATTGAGGTCTCTTCCCCAACATCATGCAGCCTATTTCTGGACCCCCTGGAGTACAAATAAGATAAAAGGGGAAGGAGGGAAATCAGCAGAGAGAAAAATGAGTGCCTATTTCTGTGAATCTGGTCACAAAGCAAAGTCAAGAATGGGCCAAACGTGTGTGTGTGTGTGTGTGTGTGTGTGTGAAAATAGGTAGGTGTGCTTGTTTGTCCTTCCAGATGCCCCCTCTACCCTTCTCTACTGCTCAATTCCCTAAGAGGCCATCAAAATGTATTGCGTTAAGGGACTCCTTTGCACCTGGCATCCCGTTAGGTTCGGCTGACAGGGTCACTGGCAAAAGATTGGAAGGTGGAAAGAGCATGAGGTTGGGGAATTTATTCAGCCAGCTGCCCCCTATAGGGTCTCTGTAGGCCGGCTGCTTTCCTTAAGATCACAGCTTCTGTGGCACAGTCTTTGCTACACAACTCTCAGTCATCCGTTCTGCCACTCAGGCCTGGGCTTGGTAATGGCACCCCTGTTATCAGCTCCCAGGCAGGCACTATCCTTGTTTCTTTGCACCCGACCTACCCTTCTGTAAGTAGTCCCTTTATTAACTATCCTCCAAATACCTAATTTGAGCTTATCCACTATTTCCTTCTGAGACCTTGATTGATAAAGGAGGTATGCATACATTCCTTGCTCCAGAAAAAACTGTCTTCCCTCTGTTAGCACAAAATGCCTTTAGTTTTTCTATTGTCCATAATTTTAGGTTGGTTCCCCAGAACTAGACCCTGAGATGAGGATTTGTGTGCATGAGTTTTATTAAAGAAATGCTCCAGCAGAAACCCATAGGGGAGAGTGGTGGAGGAGGGGGAGGGAGAGGGGGAAGACACGGAGAGCAGAAGAGAAGAAGCCGGCCAAGGGCAAAATTTCAGGCAAAGTCCCAACCTCAGCCTAATCTTGAGTGGAGCTCTGGAGCATAAACTGCACCTCAGAGTTTGCCCCGACTTGAGTTAGAGGAGCTGGGCTTTCTATTTCCTGCACCAGTAAGTCAGGGACCCAAGGGCATCCAGGCGGAGCACCATCGATGTATACTTCACGTACATCCCTTGTAACATGAAAGTATTTAGAGAGGGGAGACACACTGTTTATAAATTGGCTTAATAATGGAGTTGTTGGTGGAGAGGAAAGCATTGCCTCCAGATACCAAAAAAGCTCACAGCAGATGCTAAAGGGACACATACTTTGAAAAAACACTGCACAAAAAACAAATAGTATTTTATTTTCATGGATTTGGATAATATACTTTAATATTAGTAAAAATCATATCAGGGCTGAAAGTCTTCTTAAAAAGCAAAGGCATCTTTGTAGGAATCTTAGCTACCAGATGCAGGTAGTAGTTCTATGGTGTGTGTGCATGTGGTTGGGAAGGGAGTATATCAACACTTGCCATTTCCTTCTGAAGCTTCTAACACTTGGAAATTTGTCATAGAAGCTTTTCTCATCTGCAGCTCAAACACTTTTTTTCAGCAGGAATTTAGCTGAAGTTGAAATCACCATCTGGCATCTCATATTGAAACAGGTCCTTTTTGTGCCAAGAACTTCTTCTCTTGGCAGTGATGCTGACTGTGATCTTTCAAAAATGTTTCTTGAGTTGGCAGTCTTGACTGAGCAGAGCAAGCAGCCTGTCTTGGAATTTAGGAAGAGATGTGCTCAGCAAGTTGTTGCCCCAGGAAGAAAAGCGCAATGTGAAAAGTTGAACCATAGGTTTTGAAACCCCAGAAGCCATATCTTCTATTATTGAGCTAAAACCAGCTAGGGGGAAAAAAACCCATCTCATCAGTATGATTAGTAGCAGCAAAATGTTGCACAAGACCTAGGAAAGGAGTATTCAATTTGAACCAACAAATGTTATTTAAGCACTTTCGAGGTGCAAAGTGATACCCTCCACGCTGTGGGGACGTAAGGATGACTAAGAAGGGTTCTCTGCCCCCAAGTGGTTGGGGATCCAGGGATTGGGGAGGCTTAGACGGAACCAAGTCAGCCTATACTAAGGAGCAGAGCTGACATTGTCTGCCTCCTCCCGGATGTTCGGGGATCCCTGTCACCATTTCTGTGCCCCTCCATCAGCTGATGTGCTTTTGCTTCCACTGGGCTGACCTAGTGTCTCTTCTTCAGTTGCTACCCCAGGGTACTATGTACAAATTTAGAGAGCAGCAAGTGCTGGGGAGCTTAATTCCTAGCAGTGACTGCTCAGTGTGGGAATAAAAAAAGCCCAGCTCCCTTTGCCTTAGAGCAGGACTTAAGTTAATGTCCAGGCTTTCCCTACCAGATCAGGCCGAGCTACTCCTAGGACTTTGCCTTGTCTTACATTCGCTCTGTCTCTTTTCCTTCCCTGTCCTACTTCCCTCATACACTTGCCAGTCTCTTCTGGGAACATCGCCTTAGTAACACCTTTGCCTACAAATGCTCCTCTCAGGTTCTTCTTCTGGGAACCTGACCTCAGACAAAGGGCATAATGATATAAACAAAATGCTGTGAGAGCAGGAAGGAGGGATTAATTCTGCCTGGCGATCAAGGACCTTTCCATAAAAGGAGGGGTATTTGAACTAGACCTTGAAGGGTTATTTGGATTTTGCCAGGCAGATGGAATTGAGGAATGTCATGGTAAATCTGGGGAAAATACATACACATGCAGGGATAATGAAGGTGATGGTGGGGAGTGAAAGGTGTCATTAAAGAGTTTGGGCTTTTTAAAAATTGGTCAGGGTGAGGCATTTTCGATTTCCAAGCAGGGGAGAAATGATACACTTCTCTTTTAGGAGAGAATTGAATGGAAATATAAAGGATGGGTTGGAGGGATAAGAGATAAACAATGGAAACCACTTTGGGGGTCAATATTCCACGTGACAAGGATGAGGGACTGACTTAGGGCAGTGGGTGTGAGAATGAAAAGGAAAGGATGGATCTAGAGATTAGACGAATGGACTTGTCAACTAACTGGCTCTAGGTGGGAAAATCAGAGTGATCAAGAGTGGCTAAAGTATTGGGTTAGATCAGAAGGTGAAGGACGGTACCATCAGTCAAGAGACAGAACACAGAGGAAAAAGCCAGATGGGGAAGAAATCAATGCGCTCATTTTTGGATGTGTTGAAATTGAAGGAGACACCAGAAAAAATCCCTAATAACTCAAAGACATTTAAATGAAATCGGAAAGTAACCTGAGAATAAAGAACAAACAAATTTTGGGATATTCAAAGACCCATGAAATTCCAGTTCAAGGTTAGACCAAAGAGACACTTTTAAAAATTAGCTCTCTGGATAAGAATCAAACAAGAAAATCAACAACAGAAACTTGGACACCCTTTACGAATAAGAACACTTAAAATGCACTTGCGACAACAGTGCAATGCTTCAGTTTCAGTATGATTTTACTTTGATGATTAAAACTAGAGTGGGGAGTATATATGATTCAAAGATTAGATCTGATATGTTGCATTTGTACGGTTGTTTCTATGGACTGTGAAATTCTATGGACCATGAAAACAGAGTCCTAAGACAATGGTGCTGAAAGAAGAAAAACAGTGCCTTTAGCATTCGCAGCCTATTACCTAATGTGACACATTGCTGGTGGAGGGACTGCTGGAGTACTAGTTCCATCAACGGAGAGTGGCCATTTCCTGGCCCTTAATTATTGCTGTTCATTTGCTTATGGACTTGCATTGACTTTTTACAAATAAATCAATGTGTCCACGTGGAAACTGGCAACCCTGCCTGGCATTATTTCAAGCAGCACACAATTAGAAAACAAGCACAAGTCCAAATTCTTTAAAAATGTTTCAGTTTGAGGAAAAGTCTACTCTATACAAGATACATTGTTTCAAAACCCAAATGAATTTTAGGGCAGCAGAGAGGCCTCAGTACTCTGTAACAATGTTACACTTAAACTCTTCTCTTTGAGAACACAATACTTAGAAACAATACTTCCTCCTCTCCTAGGTAGGATGTTAGGGTAACAGAAGCCAAGTTACCCATGGAAGTAAGAGGAAGAGAAGGTAGAAAATATAGAGGAAGGAGGACATTAGTTGTGTTTATTCATTTAATCTCTCTTCCTCCCTCCCTCTCTTCCCTGCTCAGTCCCTCCCTTCCTCCCTCCCCCACTTCCAGGAATACTTGAGGACCTACTGTGTGCCGGGACTACTAGAAGTCAGAGATACCATACTGAACAGGGGAAACATACATGATCTCTACCGTTAGGGAATTTAGGTCTCTCATACTTGATTTCAGATTCCACATGTCAATAAAAGATAACTTCACTTGTTCTTCACTCCTGTTCTCTCTCACCTTCACATTGCATATTCAAGCACATTAGGTTGACCCATTTGTGGAGCACATCTGTGAGGCATGACTCAGCTAGGCTGCCTCCATCTGAAATTCAACTCTCTCACTTAATAGTTGCGTACATTTGGTCAAGTGACTTAACCTTTTTAACCTTCGTCTCTTCTTCATCTATAAAATATAGATAATAACAGCACAGACATCACAAGACAGTTGTGAACATTACAAGAATTCATTCATTTAGAACTTAGAACGGGCACTGGTACACAGGGAGCAATCCACTGATGTTACCCATTGTTATTTTTAGCACACACAGGAAAAAAATAGATGAAACAGACCATATCTTTCAAAGAGCTTACAGTCTTGCAGGTGGAGACAGACAGGTACACAGATAAAGGCAATAACGTGTGGTGAGTGGAATGATGAAGAAGGTATGTTTAGGTTATGGTGGGAGATCACAAAGAAGGGAGTGGGGAATTCTTTCGGTCAACTCTTTTGAGACAGATGTAATATCAACCCAAAGTAGTTTCTTATTTCCCTGACCCTTAGGTAAATGATCCCTCCCTATTAAATGCCTGTTTTGCTTGCTTTATTTGCCCATAGTTATTCCACTGTGGATAATTACGTTAGCACAAATGAAGGCTTTTCATGAGGGGTCATCGTGGTCCTTCTTTATTTACACTCTGAATAAAGGAGCTTATTGGTGAAACTAGGTTACGTT
This sequence comes from Globicephala melas, assembly GCF_963455315.2. Lineage (NCBI taxonomy): Eukaryota > Metazoa > Chordata > Mammalia > Artiodactyla > Delphinidae > Globicephala > Globicephala melas. The sequence continues at coordinate 128,118,590 of NC_083315.2, forward strand.
TTCCTGATTTCTTATGTTCGGTGGCATATTTCTTACAGAAGTCAGAGTTGTTTGGGCAAAGGGAAAACAGGCCTTTTCTCATACCAGGAAGTGGTCTAATTCTTTTTGCCAGTGACTGGCTAAGACACGGCCATATGATTTAATTCTGGCCAATGGGACCCAAGGAAGCTGGAGGTTCTGGGAAACATTTTCTCAATAATATGAGGCTAATGGGAGGAAACATCACTATTCTTCTCCAGACGTTGTTGGTATGCATGTGATGGCTGGTATTGCTGCAGCCATTTTGTGACCTTGACGGGAGATATTGCTGACACCCTAAGGATGGAAATAAAGTGGACCCCTGAAGCCCTCCTTGTATTGCTAGATATACAGACTTGGGCCTTGATCCACCTCCAGACTTCTTATTGGGTGAGAAAATACCCTCCCCCCCCCCTTTTATTGTTCCAGCTACTTTTAGTTGGGTTTTCTGTTCACTTTCAGTTAACTCCTTGTGGAGTTAATATGAGCAGCATGATGGGGCATTTCTGGGCAGAAGCTTCAAGAGCCATGTGTGTGGCTTGCCATGCTCCCTCTCCCCTGCCCCCATGGTCAGGGAAGCATGTTGAGATAGAGCCTCTGCCAGCCTAGTTCCCCAATGACTACAAGAAGTAGGCCTTCTGTGACAGACTTGTGGCAGGAACAAGAAACAAACCTTATCACTGAGCTGATGAAATGTGTTGTTATTGTCGTTCCCACAGATAAACCCAGTCTACTTAGACTGGTAAACATCCTAAACATTGTAGTGACTAAAAACAATGAAGTGGAAGCAAGAGCTTGAGATGCAGGCCCTGAACCCCAGGTAATGCAAGACTGGAGAGAACAGGCTCCCCGCTGCCCGCTCCACACACTTCCTGGTTCGTGAGATGAGCCTCAGAATGGTAAGTCATTTAATCTAAATAATGCTCTAAAAATGCCTTCACTTCAATGCATTATTCAGAGTAAATTAATCACAACGTATTAAGTGTCTCTTTAGCCTCCCTGACACTTGCCTCATCACTTTGCCCATCAAGTTTTTTTTATGATGACCTCACTCTGCACTCCCCTAACAACCCCCTTACCTAGACACCTACCTAGGAGTCTTTTGGGAATAGCTTGATAATCACGTAGCTGAAGTTTTGTGGCACAAATATGAAGTGAAGGTGACGTGTCAGTGGGGGACAGGAGAATGATGACAATGATAATTCATATTTATGTAGCACTTGTTCTAAACCAGATGTCATTCTAAGCACTTTATATATAGTAACTCACTTAATCCTCACCTTATGAGGTAGGTATTATCGTTATCGCTCCTTTACAGAGGAGGAAACAGGCACAGAGAAGTTAAGTGTCTTATCCAAGGTCATGCAACTAAAAAGTAATGACACTCGGGTTTTAGTCCAGGCAATCTGGCTCCTAACACTCCTAAAAGTGTTCTAACCATGATGCTTCACCAAGAGTGGGTGGGGAGGGGTGTTGTTTTGGGGGAAGCAGTTCTTAGAGAAGCACGAGGTAAAGAGCCTAGCTGAGCCTCACCTGACTTAAATCCTAGCTGGGTGTTGTTTTGCAACTTGCAAAACACATCTACATCCTGGTTTCCTCAATTGTAAGAAGGCGCTACTGGTAGCTCTGTCCCCTGCAAGGTAACTGAGGCAGGCAAAGACCCTAGTATAGAGCTTGCCTGCAAAACCACCCTCTGAATGTGACTGGGGCTGCTGTAACATTCTAGGACAGATCCCCAGAGGGTGCAGAAGTCTTGTGTATGCGGGGAGTCACGTAAAAATGTGAAATGACTGTTTGAGGATTTCTCTAGGGGGTCCTTTGGAAGGTATGGATTGTAAGGTGATAGGACCTGGGAAAGGCTGTCTGGAGAGCCATTTCTGGAATGGGTGGCTGGATAAGCCATTGGGACCAACTGTGATTTAAGAGGTTTGAGGGGGCATTTTTCTGAGGTCTGAAAGGGGCGCACAGATGTGCAGAGGAGTAGGGAGGTGAGCGCAAGGGGCTGGGATCTAAAATTGTATCAGAAAAGCTTTGGAAAGGTAGTTCAAGAGAGAGAACTTAGTTTGAGGAGTTGCAATTCACTACCAGAAAGTCCCTTAGGCTGTATCTCTAAAATATATTGCAAATTTGAGCACTTCTCACCTTCCCCGCTGTGGCCACTGCCAGCACCCTGCTAAGGGCCTCTAGTTGTGCCTCCCCCAGACTCCTGGCAGGTCTAACCTGGTCTCCCTGCCTCTATTCTGGTCCTTGCCCTTCCATTTGCCTCACAGGAGACAGTGATTTTTTTAAAAATGCAATCAATTACTGTGGCTTCTTTTCACTCTCAGAATAACCCCCAAATCTTGACTCCATGATCTGGCCCTGCCTAACACCTGGACCTCATCTCTCACCACCACCCCCGGCGCCCCAGTCCACCCCCACTGGCCGCATTTCTGATATACAAACACACCAAGCTCCTCCCTGCATTAGCTGTTCGCTTTGCCTGCAATGCTTTCCCCCCTGTTCTTTGCACAGCTACCTCCTTCGGCTGCTCTGGTCTTGATCGAAACATCGCCTTCTCTGATTTCCCAACTGACCTGTTCCCTGGCCCTCATGCTCTCTCAGCCACCCTCCATGCCACTGGCGGATTCCCTCTGCTTCACAAAACTCATCACTATCCAAAATGGTCTTGTTTGTGCCTTTGCTTGTTTATAGGGCTGTTGCCAGTCTCCCCTATTGGCCTGAATTGGCCTTGTTTGCCTCATTCATGGCTGTATCCCTAGCACCTAGATCAGTTCCCAGTGCACTGAGGCTCCATAAATTAAGAAGTAATTTACATTTAATTTCCACCAGTAATACATTTCAAACAATTTACTTATATGTCCCAGTGGAAAAAAGAAGAAAGATTAATTTTATTTACATTTAATTGAATATTGATGCATTCTTTGGACGATGGCAATGGGAGAGTAACATTTGAACACAATTTTGTGCGGATAATCTCTTGCTAGAAAATCTGAAGTTATATATGGCTCAGAATAAATTAGTTTTACATAGAAAATTAAAAATCCAGGAGTCAGGATTGATAGGCTCCTATTTTTAAATATTATGAAAATATAAAATTTAAATATTACAAAAATGTAAAATATAAGCTACAATGTTTCTATAATAAAGGGCTTAGAGTTAGTAAGGGTAAGAATACAATGTCAAAATCTACCTAACCATATTTTCTTTACTGATTTCTTTGAATAATGCAATGGTGCTGAATGTTTATTTGGAGTCTGTTAAAATATGATACTGGGACTTCCCTGGTGGCTCAGTGGTTAAGAATTCGCCTGCCAACGCAGGGGACACGGGTTCGATCCCTAGTCCAGGAAGACCCCAGATCCCGCAGAGCAACTAAGCCCATGTGCCACAACTACTGAGCCTGTACTCTAGAGCCTGTGAGCCATAACTACTGAGCCCATGAGCCACAACTACTGAGCCTGCGTGCCACAACTACTAAAGCCCACATACCTAGAGCCTGTGCTCCACAACAAGAGAAGCCACTGCAATGAGAAGCCCACACACCACAACGAAGAGTAGCCCCTGCTCGCAGCAAATAGAGAAAGCCCACGCATAGCAACGAAGACCCAACACAGCCAAAAATAAATAAAGTAAAATATAATATTAACATTATCTTGTGTATTAATTGCATTTGACTATTTGTCTTATTTCTGGATTTGATTCAACATTTTTATATTTAAAGGATTGTCAATGGAGAGCCCTCTGGGATATAATCATTTTCAATTCACATATGACTAAATTTGGTCATATCTGCTGATTGTGTAAAGAGCTCTTTCTGAGAAGTAAATATTAATGTTGACTGGTTTTGAAAAAAGAACCCTTTGGAGCACCTCTTCTTTTTTCCATTTTTAGACACCTCTGTTAGCTGCTTTAACACTTGGTTGGAAGTGTTTTTAAAGGAGCTTGTGAAGATTTGGAAAAGATTTTATTTTTAATATCCCAGATTGCATCCTCTGCATCGGGTTGGTTTTGTTACATGTGCTCCATCTGTCTTGAAGATATGGAAAACTTGGTAGGGGAAAAATGGAAAGGGCAAAACTGTTTCCCTAGCTCTACAAAATGTCTAAAAATGACTTCACATGTAAAATCTAGAGCATGGATTCCTTCAGTTAGAACTTTCCCACACTATCCAGGTACCTGGCACTCAACCTTCCCAAGCGGGGAAAGGAGAAATTGTTTAGTTACTCCCTGGTTAGAAAGTTTGCAAGGTTGAATGCCTTTTACACAATCTCTACTTTGTACAACTTCAGTAAGATTTCTTACCATTTTAGGTGAATTCAATTAAACATGTGGATTGATTCTTTTATTATGAATATCCTTAAAAAAGAATATAATCAATTTACTTGCTGGCTACGGTTGATCTGGGATTTCTGATATCTTTCTTTAATGTTTCACGCTTAGTACTGGATAAAAAACTTCGAAAAACAAAACAAAACAGAACGTTTCTTTGCCTATCCCCAGCTGCACCTGACAGTGAAAGAAGCTGAAATCTTACACTTCACTGGACATTACATCTAATTTCAAGCTTCTATTATCTTTTTTAAAAGCTATTAGAGAATGCTTAGTAAAGATTTTGTTTCTCTGAAGGTCAGCCTGTTATATTTGTAATTGGAGCACTTCGTGCATTGGGTGTCTGGGAGATCTAAGTGCTTTTATCCATCCTACCATTGTTTAACATGGTATTTATGTGTTTACTGAGTGTCTTGTAGCTTTAGAATGTGGATTTCTGGAGACTCAAGATCTTTTATGATGTGTGTGGCACCAAATAGAATATGGATTCTTCAGTATCATCTCAAAACGGACTTTAATCTGGAGCTATAGAGTGGCACTCCTTTGGTGTGTGTTTATCTGCAAATTATTCTTTGAACAGAATCAAACCTTCAGGGACTTCCCAGATGGCGCAGTGGTTAAGACTCCGCCCTCCCAATGCAGGGGGCCCGGGTTCCATCCCAGGTCAAGGAACTAGATCCCGCACGCTGCAGCTAAAGAGCCCTCATGCCGCAAAGGAGATTCTGCGACCGCAACTAAGACCCAGCGCAGCCAAATAAATAAATAGATAGATAAATAAATAGATAGATAAATAAATAAATATTAAGGAAAAAAAGAATCAAACCTTCAGCAAGCAAAACTCACAGCCCCCAACATTATGAACCTGCTGAATTGAAATGATACTAAAATCCTGGTTTGTTAATTTGGGGAGGATTATTATTTTAGAGTTATTATAAGTCAAGTATTTTCAAGCAAAAGGAGACTATTGGAGAAGGTGATACTTAAACATCATGTGATATTTAAAGCTGGCTTTGCAGTTTCCAAATCATCACCCAAGATGATAAATGTATGCATCAGTGCCTAACCCACACAATATCAAATTTTCTCATGTCCTATGACTCATCTGAGAGCTCTACTCAGTTGCCATCAATACCTCCTATCTTGTTACAAGACCTTGTCATCACCTAGAACTGCTTCACCTCTGAAATCTTGAACTCTGAAATTCCACTCTGACCTCAACTCTATACCCTTCCTTCCCCTCCACCTTCATCCCACCCATCTTCAGTCTTACCAAGGCATCGGCCTTCAATCTGCCTGTATAACAGCCCCCAGCCCTCTTGGATTTAAGGACACTTTAAGGGTACTCTCCTCATCAGACACAACCCCCCCACTCCTCTGACGTGCTGGCACAGCCAATCAACAAATCCTCAGTCTTGCATCCACCCATCTGTATGTTTTCTTTGGCCCTTGAGTATTACAAGAGAAGATCACATAATGCATAAATATGCAGTCAGGTGCTAACACAAATTTTGATTTCAAACCTCAGCTGAGTGCACAAGACCATCTGGAGTTCTTTGGTCATTCCTAGGTGGTTCCCTGTATAATCTACCTGATCTGAGACATGTAGGACTGGATAACATGAATTACAGACACTTAGCACGGCGTCAACTTCTTATTCAAAATATATAAAGTTCGTTTTCTCCCCATGGATTTCATGTGAGCCAAAATTTCCCCATTTGTTTGTGTTTCCTCTTATTTTTGTTTTCTTTTGCATTTTACAAATCTCCTCTTGGAGTGATTAAAGAGTTTAGAGGAGTATTAAAGAGTTTCAGATGATCACAAAATATTTACTACAGAGCTACTGTGTTTTAGGCGCTGGGGATGCAGCAGTGAACAAAATAAACAACTCTGTCCTCATAGAGTCTATATTTTAGTAGCAAGGGACAGAAAACAAGCAAATCAGTAAAATTATACTATGTCAGAAAGTGACAGGTGGGACTGCAGAGTCCTGGAGTGGTTGTGCAGGATGGGAGGTATGCTACGGAAAGGCTGCTCTGTGCACGAGGGGCAAGCATGAGCTGGACTGCCTGGATTCAAATCCGAGGTCTGGCACTCACTACATGTGTGACCCTGGGCAAGTTACCTAACCTCTCTGTGACTCAGTTACCCAGCCCATAAAATGAAGAATTTCATAGTGCAAACATCATAGGTTTGTTATGAGGATTAAAGAACTTAATACACACGTAGCATTTCCCCTGGTAAGCACTACATAATTGTCAATGATTTTATTTTATATAGTTGTCTCACCACTGCCCCTACCCTCACATTCACAGCCCATGCACTAGAGGCAGAAATAGGTTCACCATGAAGCGAAAGCCCGTCACTTCCTGAGCCCTGAGAGAGGCCCTAGCAATGTGTTCATGTGGTGCTTTTGTCAAGTTTGCAAAAGTAAGGTATTTTAATAGCAATTGGTTAAGATGCTGTCTGTTTCCATATGTTCCCCTTGTGTCAGGTAGCCTGGAAGCAGCTGTCGGCATTTGGGGCTCCAGTGGAGAGGAAGTTGAAGGCATTAGTTTGGATTTAGTGGGGAACATCTATGTGGTTTGGTCGCTCCCATATTGATCTCAGTTATTGCTGTTCATCCTGGTGTAGAAGAAGCTCCCAGGATTCCTACCACCCGCTGTGCCATCTGTGCAAGCAGGACATGGTGACAGGAATGTGTCCCATTAGAGGCTGGCAGCAGGGGTGTGGGGATAGAGGGGGAAACAGGGTTTGAAATGTACAAAGCCAGAAGTTAGTCTGTGGAAAGTTCTTGTAATCCTCTTATATATAAAATAAGTAGAGGATTTGGTTCTCAGGACATAGTCAAAACAGAAGTTTTTCCCTGTCAGGAACATACTAGATAATGTGGCATTAATTAATTAGTAATGCACTGTTATGAACTGCATACTTGTCCCCCCTCAATTCATATGCTGAAGTCCTAACCCACAATGTGATCGTATTTGGAGATGGGGCCTCTGGGAGGTCATTAGATCTAGACGAGGTCATGAGGATGGGGTCCTCATGATGGAATTAGTGACCTTATAAGAAGATACCAGGGAGCTTGCTTTCTTTCTCTCAGCCATGTGAGGACACAGCAAGTAGGCAGTCATCTGCAAACCAGGGAGAGGCCTCTCACCAGAACTCAACTAATGCTAGTACCTGATCTCAGAATTCCCAGCCTCCAGAACTGTGAGAAATAAACGTCCATTCTTTAAGCCACTAGGTCTATGGTATTTTGTTATAGTAGCCTGAGTCAGCTAAAACATACATTACACAGGTGTTTTTTTTTTTCTTTTTTAATGGGAATTCGGTTAGATAAAATTATAATTCCTGAATTTGCAGAGCAGAATCCTATAGCAGTACTACAAACAGCAGGTAAGTCTGTGTGTAAAGATGCAAGCTTTACGTATCCCACCAGTCAATATTAAAAAAACAAATTCAACCAACCACATTAGAAGAAATATTGAATTATCCTTCTACTCTCTCTTTAGGAAATATTATACAAGTATTGTCATAGAGATGATCAGAGTTTATAGCCAAATATATAGGGGAAAAAAGTATTGCAGAAGTGTGCCAGTTGATAACTATAAACCATATTGTTTTCTGACTTTTATAGGGTTTGTGGTATTTGTCTGTTTTTTAAAAATGTATAATTTGTGTGATTTCGTTTCTCGTTCTAAATAAATGTTTACTTTGTCCCTACTTTTGATTTGGTGAATTTTGTGTTCTTCTTCGTAAACAGGCCCTCCCCACAAACTGCACACAATTCAGGTCCACAAGCCGTGGATCCACTTCTGTCTGGAGGAAAGAGGAATGAGGGAATGCCTTTGTTTCTTCTCATCTCATCCAGACTCAGCTGTACGTTCTGTTATAGTCAATATCTCCTCTCATGGAAGAGGAACAGATGGCCCTTCTCCTTCCATCCACCTGTGCCCTCGTGGCCCCTGGTCTCCTCCCCCCTCCCCACCTCGGGATTCTGTCTCTCCACGGACCTCCCCACCCTTGGATGGCCAAGCTCTTCCTCTCCACTGGGTCTTCCCTGTCAGACCAGAGACATGCTCAAAAATGTCATCCCTTGATTCTGGCCACACCACTCCCTGCCTACCTCTTTCTCAGAGGCTTCCCAACTCCTCCCCCTATTCCCCCCCCTCCAACTAAATGTCTTGAAAGAGAAGCCCATATATATGGCTCCTACATCCTCATTCCTCACTTCTCTGAGATCTAGCTCCTCGCAGCTTTGGGGTACTGTCCCATAGAGTCACCACTGCCTGACTCTGTGGCCTCTGAATAGTCTGAGTCCGATTGGCCTCTTGCTGCGTCTGACAATGTTGACACAACTCTCTCCTGCATCCTTTCTGCCCTGGCTCCTCAAGTCAGTTCTCCTCCCTCCATTCTGACCACTTGACCTTGCTCTCTTTCGCCACCCCCTCTCCCTCCTCAGTTCCCTTAGATACCGCCTTACACATAATCTGCCTGGATATGCTTGTTTATTCTTTTTTTTTTTTTCATGTTGAGTTCTTTCTCTTCTTTTGGCTATTCAATCATAGTAGTTGAGAGGGATATACTTGCTTATTTTGTAATGAGTCTATGCCATTGATTCTGAAATGAGTCTGTTCCCATGGTTACTCCTGAACTCTGTAGCCATATTTCCCACTCTCCACCTGACAGTTCCAACTGCTTGTACTATGGGCTTCTCATACCCAGCATCTTCACAAATGAAAACTTTCATCATCATCCTCTCCAAACGTCTCCTCCCTCCTTGTTCTTTGTGGTGGGAGGTGTCACCGTCAATCACCCAGTCACTCAGCCAGGTATTCTTTTTTTGCCGTACGCAGGCCTCTCACTGTTGTGGCCTCTCCTGTTGCAGAGCACAGGCTCCGGACGCACAGGCTCAGCGGCCACAGCTCACGGGCCCAGCTGCTCCGCAGCATGTGGGACCTTCCCGGACCGGGGCACGAACTCGTGTCCCCTGCATCGGCAGGTGGACTCTCAACCACTGCGCCACCAGGGAAGCCCAAGCCAGGTATTCTTGGAGTCTCCTTGTTTCCCTCCTTCCCCCTCACTCCTCCTCTTTGATCATTAACAAGCATTATTTATTTTAGCTTTAAGTCAGGTGTTCTTAAAACTTTTTCATCATTAAACCTCTTGGCAATATGGTAAAGACTTTGGATTGCTCCTCAGAGTAATGCTTTTTAATGCATAACCAAAAGGCAAAGTGAGGAAAAAAACAAAGCTGGAGGCATAACCCTTCCAGACTTCAGACTATAGTAAAAAGTTACAGTAATCAAAACAGTGTGGTATTGGCACAAAAACAGACATATAGATTAGTGGGACAGAATAGAGAACCCAGGGCTTCCCTGGTGGCACAGTGGTTGAGAGTCCACCTGCCGATGCAGGGAACACCGGTTCGTGCCCCGGTCTGGGAGGATCCCACATGCCGTGGAGCAGCTGGGCCTGTGAGCCAGGGCCACTGAGCCTGCATGTCCGGAGCCTGTGCTCCACAACGGGAGAGGCCACAACAGTGAGAGGCCCATGTACCACAAAAAAAAAAAAAAAAGAAAAAAAAAAAGAATAGAGAACCCAGAAATAAATCCACGTACCTACCATCAATTAATCTATGGCAAAGGAGGCAAGAATATACAATGGAGAAAAGATAGTTTCTTCAGTAAGTGGTTTTGGGGAAGCGAGACAACTACATATAACTCAATGGAATTAGAACACTCCCTCACACCATATACAAAAATAAACTCAAAATGGTTTAAAGACCTAAATATAAGACATGACACCATAAAACTCCTAGAAGAGAACATGGGCAAAACATTCCCTGACATAATCACAGCAATATTTTCTTAGATCAGTCTCTCTTACTTCTCTTTGATCAGAAGAAATAAAAGCAAAAATAGACAAATGGGACCTATTCACACTTAATTGCTTTTGCACAGCAGAGGAAACCAGAAACAAAATGAAAAGACAACCTATGAGAAATGCTTACAAATGATGTGACTGACAAGGGGTTAATATCCAAAATATACAAACAGCTCATACAACTCAATATTGAAAACACAAACAACCCAATCAAAAAATGGGCAGACCTAAATAGACATTTTTCCAAAGAAGACATACAGATGGCTAAGAGGCAAATGAAAAGATACTCAACATCACTAATTATTAGAGAAATGCAAATCAAAACTACAATGAGGCATCACCTCACACAGGTCAGAATGGCTATCATCAAAAAAATCTACAAACAATAAATGTTGGAGAGGGTGTGGACAAAAGAGAACCCTCCTGCACTGTTGGTGGAATGTAAACTGGTGCAACCACTATGGAAAATAGTATGGAGAGGAGATCGTAGGGAAGATGGTGGAAGAGTAAGACACGGAGATCACCTTCCTCCCCACAGATACACCAGAAATACATCTACACGTGGAACAACTCCTACAGAACACCTACTGAATGCTGGCAGAAGACCTCAGACCTCCCAAAAGGCAAGAAAGTCCACACGTACCTGGGTAGGGCAAAAGAAACAAGAATAAAGAGAGACAAAAGGATAGGGACGGGACCTGCACCAGTGGGAGGGAGTTGTGAAGGAGGAAAGGTTTCCACACACTAGGAAGCCCCTTCGCGGGTGGAGACTGCGGGTGGCAGAGGGGGAAGCTTCGGAGCCGCGGAGGAGAGTACAGCAACAGGGTGCGGAGGGCAAAGCGGAGAGATTCCCGCACAGAGGATCGGTGCCGACCAGCACTCACCAGCCCGAGAGGCTTGTCTGCTTGCCCGCCGGGGCAGGCGTGGCTGGGAGCTGAGGCTCGGGCTTCGGTCAGAGCGCAGGGAGAGGACTGGGGTTGGCAGCGTGAACACAGCCTGCAGGGGGTTAGTGCACCACGGCTAGCGAGGAGGGAGTCCGGGGAAAAGTCTGGACCCGCCAAAGAGGCAAGAGACTTTTTCTTCCCTCTTTGTTTCTTGGTGCGTGAGGAGAGGGGATTAAGAGCACTGCTTAAAGGAGCTCCAGAGACGGGCGCCGCAGCTAACAGCGCAGACCCCAGAGACGGGCATGAGATGCTAAGGCTGCTGCTGCCGCCACCAAGAAGTCTGTGTGCGAGCACAGATCACTATCCACACCTCCCCTCCCGGGAGCCTGTGCAGCCCGCCACTGCCAGGGTCCTGGGATCCAGGGACAACTTCCCCGGGAGAACGCACGGCACACCTCAGGCTGGTGCAACGTCATGCTGGCCTCTGCCGCCGCAGGCTCGCCCCGCACTCCGTGCCCCTCCCTCCCCCTGGCTTGAGTGAGCCAGAGTCCCCGAAGGAGCTGCTCCTTTAACCCCGTCCTGTCTGAGCGAAGAACAGACGCCCTCCAGCGACCTACACGCAGAGGCGGGGCCAAATCCAAAGTTGAGCCCTGGGAGCTGTGAGAACAAAGAAGAGAAAGGGAAATCTCTCCCAGCAGCCTCAGAAGCAGCGGATTAAAGCTCCACAATCAACTTGATGTACCCTGCATCTGTGGAATACATGAATAGACAACAAATCATCCCAAATTGAGGAGGTGGACTTTGAGAGCAAGATTTATGAATTTTTCCCCTTTTCTTCTTTTTGTGAGTGTGTATGTGTATGCTTCTGTGTGAGATTTTGTCTGTATAGGTTTGCCTCCACCATTTGTCCTAGGGTTCTATCCGTCCTTTTTATTTTTTTTCCTTCAAATTTTTTTTTTGGTTTTTCTTAATAATTATTTTTTATTTTAATAACTTTATTTTATCTTACTTTATTTTATTTTACTTTATCTTCTTTCTTTCTTTCTTTCTTTCCTTCCTTCCCTCCTCCCTCCCTCCCTCCCTCCCTCCTTTCTTTTTCTTTCTTTCTTTCTTTCTTTCTTTCTTTCTTTCTTTCTTTCTTTCTTTCTTTCTTTCTTTCTTTCTTTCTTTCTTTCTTTCTTTCATTTTTTCTCCCTTTTACTCTGAGCCGTGTGGATGAAAGGTGCTGCAGCCAGGAGTGACTGCTGTGCCTCTGAAGTGGGAGAGACAATTTCAGGACACTGGTCCACAAGAGACCTCCCAGCTCCACATAATATCAAACAGCGAAAATCTCCCAGAGATCTCCATCTCAACACCAGCACCCAGCTTCACTCAACGACCAGCAAGCTACAGTGCTGGACACCATATGCCAAACAACTAGCAAGACAGGAACACAACCCCACCCATTAGCAGAGAGGCTGCCTAAAATCATAATAAGTCCACAAAACACACCACCAGACATGGACCTGCCCACCAGAAAGACAAGATCCAGCCTCATCTACCAGAACACAAGCATTAGTCCCCTCCACCAGGAAGCCTACACAACCCACTGAACCAACTTTAGCCACTGGGGACAGACACCAAAAACAATGGGAACTATGAACCTGCAGCCTGCAAAAAGAAGACCCCCAAACACAGTAAGATAAGCAAAATGAGAAGACAGAAAAACACACAGCAGATGAAGGAGCAAGATAAAAACCCACCAGACCTAACAAATGAAGAGGAAATAGGCAGTCTACCTGAAAAAGAATTTAGAATAATGATAGTAAAGATGATCCAAAATCTTGGAAATAGAATAGACAAAATGCAAGAAACATTTAAGAAGGACCTAGAAGAACTAAAGATGAAACAAGCAACGATGAACAACACAGTAAATGAAATTAAAAATACTCTAGATGGGATCAATAGCAGCATAATTGAGGCAGAAGAATGGATAAGTGACCTGGAAGATAAAATAGTGGAAATAACTACCGCAGAGCAGAATAAAGAATGAAAAGAACTGAGGACAGTCTCAGAGACCTCTGGGACAACATTAAATGCACCAACATTCGATAGAGGTTCCAGAAGAAGAAGAGAAAAAGAAAGGGACTGAGAAAATATTTGAAGAGATTATAGTTGAAAACTTCCCTAATATGGGAAAGGAAATAGTTAATCAAGTCCAGGAAGTACAGAGAGTCGCATACAGGATAAATCCAAGGAGAAATATGCCAAGACACATCTTAATCAAACTGTCAAAAATTAAATACAAAGAAAACATATTAAAAGCAGCAAGGGAAAAACAACCAATAACACACAAGGGAATCCCCATAAGGTTAACAGCTGATCTTTCAGCAGAAACTCTGCAAGCCAGAAGGGACTGGCACGACATATTTAAAGTGATAAAGGAGAAAAACCTACAACCAAGATTACTCTACCCAGCAAGGAACTCATTCAGATTTGATGGAGAAATTAAAACCTTTACAGACAAGGAAAAGTTGAGAGAGCTCAGCACCACCAAACCAGCTTTACAACAAATGCTAAAGGATCTTCTCTAGGCAAGAAACAGAAGAGAAGGAAAAGACCTACAATAACGAACCCAAAACAATTAAGAAAATGGGAATAGGAACATACATATCGATAATCACCTTAAATGTAAATGGACTAAATGCTCCCACCAAAAGACACAGATTGGCTGAATGGATACAAAAACAAGACCCATATATTTGCTGTCTACAAGAGACCCACTTCAGACCTAGAGACACATACAGACAGAAAGTAAGGGGATGGAAAAAGATATGTCATGCAAATGGAAACCAAAAGAAAGCTGGAGTAGCAATTCTCATATCAGACAAAATAGGCTTTAAAATAAAGACTATTAGAAGAAACAAAAAAGACACTACATAATGATCAAGGGATTGATCCAAGAAGAAGATATAACAATTGTAAATATTTATGCACCCAACATAGGAGCACCTCAATACATAAGGCAAATACCAACAGCCATAAAAGGGGAAATTGACAGTAACACATTCATAGTAGGGGACTTCAACACCCCACTTTCACCAATGGACAGATCATCCAAAATGAAAATAAATAAGGAAACACAAGCTTTTTTTTTTTTTTTTTTTTTGCGGTACATGGGCCTCTCACTGCTGTGGCCTCTCCCGTTGCGGAGCGCAGGCTCAGCGGCCATGGCTCACGGGCCCAGCCACTCCGTGGCATGTGGGATCTTTTCAGACCGGGGCATGAACCCATGTCCCCCGCATCGGCAGGCGGACTCTCAACCACTGCGCCACGAGGGAAGCCCTGAAACACAAGCTTTAAATGATACATTAAACAAGATGGACTTAATTGATATTTAAAGGACATTCCATCCAAAAACAACAGAATACACATTTTTCTCAAGTGCTCATGGAACATTCTCCAGGATAGATTATATCTTGGGTCACAAATCAAGTCTTGGTAAATTTAAGAAAATTGAAATTGTATCAAGTATCTTTTCCAACCACAACGCTATGAGACTAGATATCAATTACAGGAAAAGATCTGTAAAAAATACAAACACATGGAGGATAAAAAATACACTACTTAATAACAAAGTGATCACTGAGGAAATCAAAGAGGAAATAAAAAAATACCTAGAAACAAATGACAATGGAGAAACGATGACCCAAAACCTATGAGATGCAGCAAAAGCAGTTCTAAGAGGGAAGTTTATAGCAATACAATCCTACCTTAAGAAACAGGAAACATCTCAAATAAACAACCTAACCTTGCACCTAAAGCAATTAGAGAAAGAAGAACAAAAAACCCCCAAAGTTAGCAGAAGGAAAGAAATCATAAAAATCAGATCAGAAATAAATGAAAAAGAAATGAAGGAAACGAGAGCAAAGATCAATAAAACTAAAAGCTGGTTCTTTGAGAAGATAAACAAAATTGATAAACCATTAGCCAGACTCATCAAGAAAAAAAGGGAGAAGACTCAAATCAATAGAATTACAAATGAAAAAGGAGAAGTAACAACTGACACTGCAGAAATACAAAAGATCATGAGAGAGTACTACAAGCAACTGTATGCCAATAAAATGGACAACCTGGAAGAAATGGACAAATTCTTAGAAATGCACAGCCTGCCAAGACTGAATCAGGAAGAAATAGAAAATATGAACAGACCAATCACAAGCACTGAAATTGAAACTGTGATTAAAAATCTTCCAACAAACAAAAGCCCAGGACCAGATGGCTTCACAGGTGAATTCTACCAAACATTTAGAGAAGAGCTAACACCTATCCTTCTCAAACTCTTCCAAAATATAGCAGAGGGAGGAACACTCCCAAACTCATTCTACCAGGCCACCATCACCTTGATACAAAAACCAGACAAGGATGTCACAAAGAAAGAAAACTACAGGTCAATATCACTGATGAACATAGATGCAAAAATCCTCAACAAAATACTAGCAAACAGAATCCAACAGCACATTAAAAGGATCATACACCATGATCAAGTGGGGTTTATTCCAGGAATGCAAGGATTCTTCAATATATGCAAATCAGTCAACGTGATACACCATATTAACAAATTGAAGGAGAAAAAACATATGATCATCTCAATAGATGCAGAGAAAGCTTTTGACAAAATTCAACACCAATTTATGATAAAAACATTGCAGAAAGTAGGCACAGAGGGAACTTTCCTCAACATAATAAAGGCCATATGTGACAAACCCACAGCCAACATCGTCCTCAATAGTGAAAAACTGAAAGCATTTCCACTAAGATCAGGAAGAAGACAAGGTTGCCCACTCTCACCACTCTTATTCAACATAGTTTTGGAAGTTTTAGCCACAGCAATCAGAGAAGAAAAGGAAATAAAAGGAATCCAAATCAGAAAAGAAGAAGAAAAGCTGTCACTGTTTGCAGATGACATGATACTATACATAGAGAATCCTAAATATGCTACCAGAAAACTACTAGAGCTAATCAATGAATTTGGTAAAGTAGCAGGATACAAAATTAATGCACAGAAATCTCTTGCATTCCTATACACTAATGATGAAAAATCTGAAAGTGAAATGAAGAAAACACTCCCATTTACCACTGCAACAAAAAGAATAAAATATCTAGGAATAAACCTACCTAAGGAGACAAAAGACCTATATGCAGAAAATTATAAGACGCTGATGAAAGAAATTAAAGATGATACAAATAGACGGAGAGATATACCATGTTCTTGGATTGGAAGAATCAACATTGTGAAAGTGACTCTACTACCAAAGCAATCTACAGATTCCAGGCAATCCCTATCAAACTACCACTGGCATTTTTCACAGAACTAGAACAAAAAATTTCACAATTTGTATGGAAACACGAAAGACCCCGAATGGCCAAAGCTATCGTGAGAACAAAAAACGGAACTGGAGGAATCAGGCTCCCTGACTTCAGACTATACTACAAAGCTACAGTAATCAAGACAGTATGGTACTGGCACAAAAACAGAAAGATAGATCAATGGAACAGGATAGAAAGCCCAGAGATAAACCCACACACATATGGTCACCTTATCTTTGATAAAGGAGGCAGAAATGTACAGTGGAGAAAGGACAGCCTTTTCAATAAGTGGTGCTGGGAAAACTGGACAGGTACATGTACAAGTATGAGATTAGATCACTCCCTAACACCATACACAAAAATAAGCTCAAAATGGATTAAAGACCTAAATGTCAGGCCAGAAACTATGAAACTCTTAGAGGAAAACATAGGCAGAACACTCTATGACATAAATCACAGCAAGATCCTTTTTGACCCACCTCCTAGAGAAATGGAAATAAAAACAAAAATAAACAAATGGGACCTAATGAAACTTCAAAGCTTTTGCACAGCAAAGGAAACAATAAACAAGACCAAAAGAAAACCCTCAGAATGGGAGAAAATATTTGCAAATGAAGCAACTGACAAAGGATTAATCTCCAAAATTTATAAGCAGCTCATGCAGCTCAATAATAGAAAAACAAACAACCCAATCCAGAAGAGCTAAATAGAGATTTCTCCAAAGAAGATACACAGACTGCCAACAAACACATGAAAGAATGCTCAACATCATTAATCATTAGAGAAATGCAAATCAAAACTACAATGAGATATCATCTCACACCAGTCAGAATGGCCATCATCAAAAAATCTAGAAACAATAAATGCTGGAGAGGGTGTGGAGAAAAGGGAACACTCTTGCACAGCTGGTGGGAATGTGAATTGGTACAGCCACTATGGAGAACAATATGGAGGTTCTTTAAAAAACTACAAATAGAACTACCATATGACCCAGCAATCCCACTACTGGGCATATACCCTGAGAAAACCATAATTCAAAAAGAGTCATGTAGCAAAATGGTCATTGCAGCTCTATTTACAATAGCCCAGAGATGGAAACAACCTAAGTGTCCATCATTGGATGAATGGATAAAGAAGATGTGGCACATATATACAATGGAATATTACTCAGCCATAAAAATAAACGAAATTGAGCTATTTGTAATGAGGTGGATATACCTAGAGTCTGTCATACAGAGTGAAGTAAGTCAGAAAGAGAAAGACAAATACCGTATGCTAACACATATATATGGAATTTAAGAAAAAAAATGTCATGAAGAACCTAGGGGTAAGACAGGAATAAAGACACAGACCTACTAGAGAATGGACTTGAAGATATGGGGAGGGGGAAGGGTAAGCTGTGACAGAGCGAGAGAGAGGCATCGACATACATACACTACCAAACGTAAAATAGATAGCTAGTGGGAAGCAGCCGCATAGCACAGGGAGATCAGCTAGATGTTTTGTGACCACCTAGAGGGGTGGGATAGGGAGGGTGGGAGGGAGGGAGACGCAAGAGGGAAGAGATATGGGAACATATGTATATGTATAACTGATTCACTTTGTTATAAAGCAGAAACTAACACACCATTGTAAAGCAATTATACCCCAATAAAGATGTTAAAAAAAATTAAAAAAATAAAACATAAAAAGGAAAAAAGAAAAGAAAAAAAAAGCGTTGGCTATGGGGGCGGGGGCGGAGTTTAGGCTGTGGTGGGGAGTTGTGGAACTTAGGCAGGGGCGGGATGTCCGCCTCACTTCTTGAGTTACCCAAGGTTACCAAGGTTTAGAGGCGAGGGCTCTGGAGCCTCAGTTCAAATCCTGGCTCCAACGCCCTTCACTGCATGGCTTTTGAAAAATCCCTCCACCCTTCTGTGTCTCAGGGACCTCAGCTTTAAAATGGAGCCACAGGAGTACTTGCCCCGCAGGTTGTGAGACGTAAGTGATATACATGTGAAAGGTTCAGAGCAGGGCCACGGTGTACCTAAAAGCTCAATAGCAGAGGGACCTTGTTATTATTTCACTTTTCCTTCACGGGGAATATCCTTCCTCCTGTTCTCTGCTTCTCCAGCTGGTCCTTTAACACTCAGCTCGGGCATTTCCAGGTCCTGGAAAGTTTCACGACCAGGGCTGGCCGGTGCTGGGCTCTGGGCTCTATGGCGCCCCCCGCCTGCTTGTCTCACCGAAACTCACCACTTGGCTTTGTTCTGGTCGAGAATGTGTGGTCCTCCCTGCAGGGACTGTGGCTCCTTCCCTTCTAACCCAGGAACTGTCTAGAGCCAGGCACAGGGCAGCTGTTCAGCAAGCGTTTGGAGGCTGAATGGATTAAAGAGCAAATGCAAATCAAAGGACAAAGAGTTAAAGAAGAGCTGGCTCTCTTCCTCTCTCCTGACAATTTGCTTTTCAAAGTATTGTACAACACACAGACTTATCTTACTGTTTCTCTGAGTGATCCTGTCTGTGTTGAGACCTTTCCTGGCCAATTCTTGGGCCTGATAGCATCGAGTTTCTGAAAAAGAAAGAGAAAAAGTAGTGTATGGGTGGGAGGGGTGTGCGGAATGCTGGGTGGAGGAAGGAAGCCCTCAGCCTGCTCTCAGGAAATGGGTGTCTAGGGACACCAGAGCCGTTTAACACTCTTAACAAAGGGGACTTCAACAGGAGGAGCAAGAATTTAAGCATATTTTTAAGAACAGAAGAAAAAACCCTACTGGGTGGAGTCCTGCCTGAGGGCATGGCCAACAAGGCAACGGCCTTGACTGTAATGAGAGCTGTCCTCATTCTTTTCTTTTTGAGCATTACAAAATAATTCACTTCTTGGGAAAAGATTAGACAATACAGAAGGGTAGAAAATAAGAACTCAAAACAGCCTCATCCCCCAGTCCTACTCCCCACAGGTAACCTCTGCTTCCGTACAGATTTTAAAATACACACAGGGACACAGGCAGTCACACGTCTCTAGGGCTGCAACCATGCTCTAAAAAGCAGAATCGTAAAATAGGTCTAGATTTGCCCAGAGAGATACTGGATGGAAATACTGCAATAAACATGCTTTTTTCCCCCCGCTTCTAATAGTGGAAGAAAGAAACTATTGAAAATAGAACACATACAAGGAACCCTTTTTATCTGAGAAGGCTTGTGGTGTGGGAGCAGAGGGGAAGCAGGCTTTGGAGTTTGAGTCCAGGTTCTGCTCTTCCTGTTGGCTTCTCAGCAGGTGAGAACCAGGTGAAATGCCCCTACTCAGAGTAGTGACAAGGCCCTGGCATCTCAGGATGCTCAAGAAAATGAGGCCGCCTTGCCTGGGCCTGAGATCATTTGGTTTATTTCTTTTTAAGGTTTATTTATTATTTATTTTATTATTATCATTTTATTTATTTTTGGCTGCGTTGGGTCTTAGTTGTGGTGTGTGGGAATCTTTCATTGTGACACGGGCTTCTCTCTAGTTGTGGCTTGTGGGTTTTCTCTTCTCCAGTTGTGGCGAGCAGGCTCCAGTGCATGTGGGCTCAGTAATTGTGGCCCGCGATCTTAGTTGCCCTGCAGGCATGTGGGATCTTAGTTCCCTGGATCGTACTGGCATCCCCTGCATTGCAAGGCGGATTCTTTACCACGGGACCACCAGGGAAGTCCCCATGGTTTGGTTTAGAAATGCCTGGATTGGAGATCCTCAGGGGAGGATGGAGGGCTGACTGCTGCAAGGCCGGGCTGGGGAGCAGGAATCTCAGCCCTCTGCAACCTCTTCCCCCCCTCCCCTTTAAAGCTACCATCACTCTTCCAACTTGTGACGGCCAAAGGTAAGGGGAAGCACAACACCTGTAGTCTTGGGCTTTGGAAAGCAGAAGCAACAGCTGTGCGAGGGGGAAGCCCCGGTGCAGGAGGGCAGCCCCGGCTGAGCCTAAAAATAAAACCCGGCCTGACAGCCTGCCAAAGGCCTCCTGTCGGGCACAGCGAGAGGGGCTGTCCTGGCGGCTCCTGGCCAGGCTGTGCTGGGGCCACGTGGGGAAGAGCCCAGGCTCTCCTCTCCCCTCCCCCCCCCATTCCCCAACGCCGCCTTCGGGAGGACCAGCCTGCCCTCAGTAAACACTCCTGCAATCTCCGGCTTTGCTTATAGGCCTGTCTCACTGCTACCCCGTTTTGGGGTGTGATGGTGGATTGTCTGGGGTACCTTTGTTTACAAAATCTCCTTCCAGGTGTGAAAGCGAACCCGGTACTGATCCTTGTTCTTCTGGTTTCAGATAGACGGGGATGAAATGAACCTGTCCTTGGAGAAGAAGAGGAAGTGCCGCCGCGTCCCCCTACTTTAAAAGGAGCCCTTGGGCTTCCCTGGTGGCGCAGTGGTTGAGAGTCCGCCTGCCGATGCAGGGGACACGGGTTCGTGCCTCGGTCCGGGAAGATCCCACATGCCGCAGAGCGGCTGGGCCCGTGAGCCATGGCCGCTGAGCCTGCGCGTCCGGAGCATGTGCTCCGCAACGGGAGAGGCCACAACAATGAGAGGCCCGCGTACCGCAAAAAAAAAAAAAAAAAAGCCCTTGTCACCGGCTTGCTCTGCGACGTCAGCGCCAGGCCACAGTGGGCTCTCCACGCAGGCGGGCCTTGTGAACTTCCGCACCACCCAGGGCTTGCTTTCTGTGCCCCCGACGTTGGGATATCTTGCTCCGCCACCGCCCCCCCCCCCACCCGGCTTCAACTTGGACTGGTCAGGAGGAAGTTTCTCAGCTTTAAAATTATCAAACTCCCAAATGGATTGAAAAAGATCATTGTCAACTGAAAAAGCAAAAACATTTGGGAAGGACAAATATTAAGCACTCGTGGGGAGCAGAAAACGTATGCCAGGAGAGTAAATTCTTCTATTTTTTTATTTTTTCGGTACGCAGGCCTCTCACTGCTGCGGCCTCTCCCGTTGCGGAGCACAGGCTCCGGACGCTCAGGCTCAGCGGCCATGGCCCACAGGCCCAGCCGTTCCGCGGCATGTGGGATCCTCCCGGACCGGGGCACGAACCCGTGTCCCCTGCATCGGCAGGCGGACTCTCAACCACTGCGCCACCAGGGAAGTCCTTATATTTAATTTTAAGGTTAAAAAAAAAAAGTGTTTCTGTTTGGTTTAAATGATTTTAAATAGAGCTTGGCAGCATCTCAATGTCTAGAGTCAAATTTTGTGGTTCAAAAGTGTCACCATTGCTATGTCTCCTCATCAGCTCACTGCTGCCCCCGCGTGTCTTATCTAAACATCACAACCCAATTTTCTGTTCTGCAAGTAGATGGTGGAAACCCTCCACCAGTCGGTTGGATCCCATGACAATAAACGGTACAGAATTAAAGCAATGTTCTAGCTTGTTAGTGAGAGCTGTATAACCCAGGTGAGTTTCCAACAAGTCTTTCATTTTGGAAGACATCATTATATAGTCTCTCTCTCTCTTTGTTTTTTAATTCATTGTGCCTTTGCTGAAGGGATAAATTTAATCCTTAGAGGGAGTGGTTATGATTATATTAGCAATATAAGCCCTACTAAGGAAACCCCCTTCCAGAGAAACCAAATGATTTATTTATTGATGTGCATTAGATTTATTTTATAGCGTTCAATAGAAATCCTATATTCAGGATGATGGAAAGTTTGCATAAAGAGTCTCCGATGTGAGATAATTTCTGATACAGGGCTTAAACAAACATATATCAAAGTGCAACCTCCTTGTGCTCACCTGGTACCTTTGTCTTCAGTGGAGAGATTGGATCCCCATTTTGATGTGGACTAGGCTGCCTCTGTGGGTTTATATTAAGCACCAGTTCTTCCTGCTTCTGGTTCATTTATGTAGTTTATCTAAGTTGCTTCTTGCTTCATAGAAACTAGGGCCATAAAGAATATCATGTTGCCGTGGGTAGAATTTGGAAAATGCCTTCCATCCTGAATAGATTAAGAGGCTGCTACCTTTTGCAGAAAGGTTGCAACAGTCTCCTCCTCAACCTGCATGGAGGAGATGGCCACTTGCTTCCAATACTCATCCCGGAATCTTCCTATACTGCAATGGCAGCCTTGGTGTCACTTCCCAAAGTCACCTACTAAAGCAGCCTTCTGTGGTTCCTGAGTGCATATCCATGAATCTTATTGATCGCTCACTGTTTAATCCAGGAATAGCTCTGAGGGAGTGGGCTCAGCTTTTACCTCCTTCAAAACAATCAAACAAGTCTGGTCAAATTCAGGGCCCACCTAGGACACACTGGGGCAGATTCTCTTAGACCCAAGCCCATGTCTACCCCCAAAGGAAAGTTGTGAAAGGCATGGTCTGAATGGGCAGCCAGGGTTACTGAAAAAAGAGCTGTTGGTGGAATGTTCATCGTTTCGTAATTCCTTCACTCACCGATCCTGTGAACTAAGGTCTAGATCAGCTTTAGCTCCCTGGAGGGGAAGGCAGAAACTATGGGATACAAACTGAGATACAAGTCCAATGTTTCTGGGCCATTTAAGTTGCTCTGGCCAAAATCTATCCTGTATCTCCTGTGATATCCAGTTTTGGTGCATCTGTAGACATTAAACTGTAAGAGACAAGGCGCCAGGCAATGTCTTGCAAAGGCAGCAGGGAACCCCGGCAGCAGAGGCTCCAGGATTTCTATATAGAAGGAGCTCTCGGGTAACTATCTTTGACTGAATGTGAGTGCCGGAGGGCATGTCTTGAGATCGCATTTGCCTTTAAGCACAGTTTTAATTGTGCCTTTAACAGAGGTGGCTCTGGGGGCTGTTGATGGAGCTGCCTACTGAACTGCCATTGAAGAGAAGCAGTTGGTCAGTCCTCCAAGTTTTCAAATATTAGGCTCTTTCTATGTATAGAGACCTGGTGTGAAGTGCCTTATCAGTCTAGGTTGAAGTCGCTTCAACGGAGCAAGAGATCTGTTGACTGTTTAACAATTTTAGACGTTTCAGAGTAGGCAGGCCAATGCCACCAAGACTTGAGGCTTAGCAGCTCAGCCTGGAGGGGTCCACTTCCCTCAGTGTCCTCAGGAGGGAAGCAGCAGAGGACCTGGAGCTCAAGCTGACCTTTGGCCTTGTGCCCTTGCCTTTGCCACTGCCCTCTGCTGTGTCCACCCTCCCTGCCACCGTCCAGCTGGGGCTGTGCTGCTTTGATTGCTGTATGTGTGACCGTAGAGGAGCAGGGGTGGGTCAGGGCTTAGTGGGAGTTTCTTGAAGCTACAGGATAAATGTAGTATATCTTCTTGGATTCTTGATTTTACTTAAGGGTTGGGGGAAATGTACAGTTCTACAAGAGAAATAATGATAAAGAGTGTGAATTAGTTAGGATTGAGTTCAGCTGGAAGTAACAGAAAACTCCAAAAAACCAGTGGCTTAAGGAAAATGGAAGTTTCTTTCTTATATTCAGGAGTTTGACAGGTAGTCAGTTCAGGGCTGGTAAGGCCTTTTCAGGGCAGGGACATGGGCTCTCTGCTTGCTGTTTGGCCTTGGGTAGCTTCCATCCTCAAAGACATTTCATGGTCTAAGATAGCTGCTGGAGAAGTAGCCTTTAAATTTGTATCCAGAGAGCAGGAAAGAAGAAAACATGCCCTTTAGGGACATTCCAGAAGCCACATCTATCACTCCCTTTAGGTCACATAGCTACAACTATCTGCAAGGGAGGTTTGGAGAAGTGGTCTTTATTGCAGGCAGATATATGCCATCTAAAAGTTGATAGTCCTTTGGCTGTAAAAGAAAGGAAATTGAGATTGGGGGTCATTTTAAACAAACTCCCAGGTAATGCTGATGCTGCTGGTCCATGGACCACACTTTGAGTAGTAAAGGACACAACCTCCATGTGCTGGCCCCTGCCTGCCCGACTTTGTCTCCTATTTCTTCCCACTGTCGCTGGGCTTCCGGCTGGGTCTTGAACACTCAAGCTTGTGTTCTCACCTGGGTGACTTTGAACTTACTATTTCCTCTGGTTGGAAGTCTGCTCTCAAGTCTTGTCACTAAGATCTCAGATAAAATAGTTTCTCTATGACCTGATTTCATTTTGGTAGCACTTGTCTGAATTTTCGTCATGTATTTATTTGTTTATGTGATTTTTTTTTTTGTCTTCCCCCTCTAGAATGTCAGTATCATGGGAGCAAGGAAGATATCTGTCTTGTCAACACTGAATCCCAGGCACTTAGAATGGTACTAAGCACATATGCTCAAAACGTCTGTAGAATAAATGAATAATGATGAAGAGTCTCCCTAACCATAATGTTAGTTCTTGAGATCAGGGGCCTGATCTTATATTTCTGCTCTCTCCCACAGTGCCTAGCAGTACCTAGCAGTACTCCCACAGTACCTAGCAGTACCTAGCAGTACTCCCACAGTACCTAGCAGTACTCCCACAGTACCTAGCAGTACCTAGCAGTACTCCCACAGTACCTAGCAGTACCTAGCAGTACTCCCACAGTACCTAGCAGGGTGTAATACATGCAGTTGGCATTTGATGAATGCTCGTGGAGTGGGATCGCACAAGAGAAGGAATACCTGTCGAATCCTCAGAGGGATCAAAGGTAGTGCAGGGCATGATGGCTACACTGAGCTGGGAAGTTGGCTCCGGGTGGGGAAGGTGAGAACAAGGCAGTGGACCCTGCGACGGCTTCCCCAGTAGACCTTCCAGTCCTGGATTCTTCCTTCCTATCATCATGCAGTTCAGACTTTTATAGATTTGAATCAGAGGATGCCAGAGGGGCCTATTGAGAATACATGCGATGGAAAGATTGGAATTGTGTGGCACTGGACTGGCTGCTGTACAGATTCAAGTTTTGCAATTATTCAATTACTCCTTCATTTACTTAGGAGCCCCTGCTTTGTGCCAGGTGTTATGCTAGGTGCTGGGGATACATGTAGCCTGCGTGCATGATATTTTGTTCCAAACTGGACAAGTAACGTCAAACGCAAGGATTCCTAATTCCTATAGTGCAAGACTATAGGGTTGCCTGTTAAACACTATAGCCTTTCTGCTTCAAAATTGTTTCTCAGGCCACCTCACAATACTACTCACAGTCACATCTGGATTAATGAGCTGGTGTTTGCTAAGTCATTTGTGACTGCTGGGTGGGGTGGGCTCCTTTGGGAGTTCCTATCCTCTTTGAGGAGTACCCCCCACCCACAACCTCTTACATTCCTTTGTCTCACACACTATAAGGAAGGGAGGGAATCTCCTGCTGACATCAATTTTTAATTCCTTTCGGTTGGCGGTGAAGTAGAAGAGAGTGGCTGCGTGGCCTCCTCAGGGAGTACATTTGTGTATATATTAGTATTTATTAGTAATTAAATTTCTATGTTAGTCTGTAAGCCATAAGGCTGATGACTGTCTTTTTAAATGAATGCATTTGAATATGGCTAGGAACCGGACAAAGAGAGTATCAAATACATTCATTAATAAACAATATCAATACTGTGCATTTGTGGGCTGAAAATTTTTTTAACTTCAAAGAAGAGCTTTCATATCTATGATCTCATTTCACACTACATAATATGATTTTAAAACTCCTTTCTAGGGGCGGGTTGTTCCACGCATGCCCAGCTCGGTTGAGGATAATGCAGACCCGCCTCAGGCTACCCGACACGGCTTTGCAGTCCAAGGTGCACGCAAGTCCAGGTCCCCTTGGGTCTCTCCCTGCTTGTTAAAAAACTAAAGGCAAAGATGGAAAAATATGCTAATTTCAAGCTGTGCTGAAAGCACACATACACTCAGGGCATGAACAGGGGAACTAAGGAAGTGAGGCTTTTTTGTGTCTTTGGAGATTCTACAAACTGAGGCATAGATGATGTCAAACTAATGTCTGGCATCCAGAAAGCCCAGAATTGGAAACATTTAGTCTTCTGGGACTGGAAAGTCAGTTCCTGTTTATTTCTCGACAGCTGTGACTTTTTTCCTGTCAACACTTTCTCCATGCATGTGCCTTCATTTTCAAGAAGATATTTTTACATATTCTTCCCCGAGCTTTTAGCTTTTCCTGTATGAATTCCTCTGGAGTAAAAGCCCCATGTCACTGTTTTCCCTAAGGCTGGAACGTGGACCATGAATTGCCCTTACTCTGAATTCGTTAGAGGATCATTTAAAAAATAATGCAAGTAGAAGAAAAAAAAGATCCTTGATGATGAGACTCTCCGCACCTCCCAGTCTGTATCATCCTGAAATCAACCACAGTGTTTCCACTTCACAAGAACTCCGCTGTCACCTTCCCTCCAGTGGACAGAGTAAAGATTGCTTCAGAATCTCCTAGCTGGATATCTAATGAGACAGCAGGACACTGTAGGTGGTGGTAAATTCCTTCACCCTGATTGCTCACAAAGCAGAAATAACTAACCCGTGATTAACTATTTTAATTCTTTTATCTTGAAGGGTTAGTGGAAGGACCAATAACCCAGTTTACAACTATCAATTGGTCCCACCACTTTGCCATCACAGCCCTGCCCCTTGGGACACTCTGACACAGGTTTAGTTTCCTACAAGATCCAGGTGCCCTTGGAGAATTAGCCTCACCTCGCCTGCTGTTTTGAGTAAGTGTAGTACATTCTGTGCCTTTGCATGCAGTGGGTGCTCAATAAATACTGAATGAATGCAGCCCAACATCTATCATTTGGTGTCACTGAGTCTCATTTCCTCTACGTAAAATGAGCGTATTGGCAAATGGCTGCTTTATATCTTCCAGTTTGAACATTCTATGGGTCCTTTTGGATAGCCATTTAAAATGATCTCCTGGGACTTCACTGGTGGTGCAGTGGTTAAGACTCCATGCTTGCAATGCAGGAGGCCCGGGGCTCTATCCCTGGTCAGGGAACTAGATCCCATATGCATGCCGCCACTAAGAGTTCACATGCTACAACCAAGGAGCTGGCGAGCTACCACTATGGAGCCCGCCTGCTGCAACTAAGACCTGGCGCAACCAAATAAATAAATAAAATAAGTAAATAAAATAAATAAAATATATACTTTAAAAAATAAAATAAATGAATAGTATTTTAAAAAAATAATAAAATAATCTCCCATCGCCAAAGCTGTTTCTAAACAGCAGAACAGTACTTCCCTGAACTCGTTGTTTGACCTCTTCAGCCTGAAAAGATGTTTCTCCCTGAGCCTGCAGCATTACATTATCTGTAATACACATTTATTTATTATCTGGTGACACATCTCATGTTGGTATTTAGCTTTTCATCTGCGTAGATCCTGTCCTGTCCTTACAATTAGAGTGTAAGCTTCCCAAGCCAGATACTTTATAAAATGTGCTCTGTAAATATTTGTTAAATAAACAGATATCACAGCAAGAAATCATCCATAGGGAATTCTGGGCCTAAGGGAAGCAGAAGAATCAATGGTGAGTCCCAAGTTTGTGGTTTGGGAAACTTGGTGTGTGATGATGCTGTTCTTCAAGAGAGAGAATCCTGCAAGAGGAACAGGTTTGGAGGAGGGTGGGGACGAGGTGAATTTAGTGACAAGCTGCATTCTATACCTCCTTCTTCGAGATCCTCAAAGAACATTAGCCAAGTAACGATTTTGAGACGTGAGATCCTGGACAAAGGAACTTATTTTACTGTGTGTAGCCTAGAGCTCCCCAAATAATTGAACATGATTATGGACACACTGATATAACACAATTAATCCTGGCTCACTCCTTCCACAGATACATGGGAAAACCAACTTCCATCTCTTGCCAAGGAACAAGAGAGACTCTGGGCTATGTCTTGGAAAGTGCAGGGTTCTTTGGAAGAAAGGAGGCACTCAGGCACTTCTAGTCCAACTCTCATCACTGTCTCTTCTCAAAGAAATCACCTCCTTTGCTAAAAGGAAGCCCGTATCAACATGCTCAAATCCAAGACCATGAGAACAACACAACATCCATGCTTATAACTATAATCTAACTATATAACTATATATAGTTATATATGTAACTATAAATTAGATCTGATATAGGCTAAGACAATACAAAACCTAAACAACATAGAAAAATAAATGATCTGAATAAGTTATCTGACTCACTCCCTGTCTTCTGGAACTATCCTCAAACTTCCCTTTAATGTTGAGTTTCGATCTCAACAGCATTTGTTTTTTTGTGTTTTTGTTTTGTTTTGTTTTCAATATCCCACATCTGTGTATGCAAAGTTGAAAAAAGGGTGAAAAGGACAAGAATGGGAAAACGCAAGGCAGTAGTTTATGTAGGGCTCATGCTAGTGGGACTGTACAATGTAGCCACTTTGGAAAACAGTTTAGTAGTTCCGTAAAAAATTAAACATAAAATTAATGTATGACCCAGCAAAGGGTATGGGGTTTCCTTTTGGGGTGAATTAGAGTGTTCTAAAATTAAATAGTGGTGATAAATGCACAACTCTGTGAATATAGTAAAACCACTGAACTGTACTTTCAAAGGGTGAATTTTATGATATGTGAATTATATTTCAATAAAGCTATGGACAGAGGATCTGAACAGACATTTTTCCAAAGAAGACACACACAGATGGCCAGCAGTGCATGAAAAGGTGCTCAACATCACTAATCATCAGGAAAATGCAAATCAAAGCCACAATGAGATATCACCTCACAGCTGTTAGAATGGCTGTTATCAAAAAGGCAACAAATAAAGTGTTAGCAAAAATGTGGAAAAAAGGGAACCCTTGTGCACTGATGTTAGGAATGTAAATTGGTGCAGCCACTATGAGCAACAGTATGGAGGTTCCTCAAAAATTAAAAATGGAACTACCATATGATCCAGCAATTCCACTTCTGGGTATTTATCTGAAGGAAACAAAAATACTAACTCAAAAAGATATATGCACCCCAATGTTCATTGTAGCTTTACAGTAAGCCAAGACATGGAAAGAAGCTGTGACCATCAGTGGATGAATGGATAAAGAAAATGTGATATACATATATGTATATATACACAGTGGAATATTACTCAGCCATAAAACGAAGAAAATCTTGCCTTTTGTGACAACATGGATGGACATTGAGAGCATTATGCTAAGTGAAATGTCAGAGAAAGACAAAAGATAAAGATCTCACTTGTACGTGGAATCTAAAAACAAACAAACAAAACCTAAACTCATAGATACAGAGAACAGATTGGTTGTTTCTGCCAGAGGTGGGGATGGGGATGGATGAATACGTGAAGGGGTCAAAAGATACAAAACAAACTTCCAGTTATAAAATAAATAAATCCTGGGGATGTAATGTACAGCTTGACTATAGTTAATTACACTGTATTTTATATTTTAAAATTGCTAAGAGAGTAGATCTTAAGAGTTATCACAGGAAAAAAAATTGTAACTATGTGTGGTGATGGATATTAATGAGATTTAATATGGTGATCATTTCAAAATATATAAAAATATTGAATCATGTTGTACATCTGAAACTAATATATTATATTATATATCAATTATATCTCAATAAAAAAGAAGAAAATTCAAGGTGGATAAATACTCTCTTTTCAAGAAAAAACATTCTCCAAATAATGGAAAATCAGTTACCTGTTGTTTGCTAGTTCTTCGTTCCTCAAATGCTCTATCACCACTGGTTTACCTCCACAGCTGTACGGCAGCTGAGAGACAGCTGTTCTTGTCCCCAGTTCGTTTTCTCTAGAATAATTTGAGGTGGTAAAATTAATCTGTCTCTAATGAGATCTCTTTTTCTGCTAGAAGCGCAAATAACATTCAACTACTGGTTTCTGACGGATTTGTACCCACAGCTTTGTCTTTCCATTTCTATGACATCAGAAAGGTCATGTTTGTTTATGCAGTTTATCTGTACATTTTTTAGGTCACTTTTCTATTTTTTTCTTCACATCTTTATTGGAGTATAAATGCTTTACAATGATGTGTTAGCTTCTGCTGTATAACGAAGTGAATCAGCTATTCGTATACGTATATCCCCATATCCCCTCCCTCTTGCATCTCCCTCCCACCCTCCCTACCCCACCCCTCTAGGTCATCACAAAGCACTGAGCTGATCTCCCTGTGCTATGCAGCAGCTTCCCACTAGCTATCTGTTTTACATTTGTTAGTATATATAAGTCCATGCCACTCTCTCACTTCATCCCAGCTTCCCCTTGCCCCGCCCCCCGCCCCCGTGCCCTCAAGTCTGTTCACTACGTCTGCGTCTTTATTCCTGCCCTGCCAGTAGGTTCATCAGTACCAGTTTTTAAAATTCCATACATACGTGTTAGCATACGGTAACACGAGGACGAGGGCCTCCCCTGTCCTGCTGGACCCCTAACCGTGGGTGGGTCCTCCTGGGTGTAGGAACTCCTCCTCTACCCCAGCTGCCCCTCAGGGGTGCTGGTCCCCTTGGTCTGGCCTTTACTTTTTTTTTTTTTTTTTTTTTGCGGTAGGTGGGCCTCTCACTGTTGTGGCCTCTCCCGTTGCGGAGCACAGGCTCCGGACGCGCAGGCTCAGCGGCCATGGCTCACGGGCCCAGCCGCTCCGCGGCATGTGGGATCTTCCCGGACCGGGGCACGAATCCGTGTCCCCTGCATTGGCAGGCGGACTCTCAACCACTGCACCACCAGGGAAGCCCTGGCCTTTACTTTTGCTCTTCCTTTCCCTCCCTCCCTCCCACTCCCTCAGGACCCGAGTGGCTGGAAGGGTCCTCGGTGGGCAGGGGATCAGGCCCGGGATCTCAGCAGGCTCCCAGGGGCCCAAGTGGGCAGGGGAAACCTGGCCACTCTCCCTTTTGATCCTCTGCCCTCTCAATGGTCCCCCACTTTCCCTCTTCGGGCGTGGGATCCCTTCCCCTCCCCCAGCCGCCCCTCAGGGGCACCAGTCCCATCCCGCCTCCACGTCTCTTCCCCCTTCACTCCCCCCATGCCCCAGGTCCTACCCGGTCGCTGAGGGTTCCTCCCGTCCCCTTCGGTGTCCGTGGTCCCCCACCGGTGCCTGGTAGGTGCCCTAGTTGTGAGGAGACGCGAATTCTGCGTCCTCCTAGTCCGCCATCTTGACCCCACCCCCTCCCCCCCAGGTCCCTTTTCTAAAACTCAGCTTTGTTAAGGTATAATTTATGTTTCGTCAAATTCACCTTTGGAAAGTTTCCAGTTCAGTGAATTTTGGTAAACGCGTACAGTCATGTAATCACCGACAAGCGAGATATAGACTATTTCCATCACCCTAAAATGTCCCTTTGTAGTCACCCCGTTTCTCCACATCTAGGCCCTGGCATTCTCGCCCCCCGCACCATCTTACTTGATTTCTGTCCCAAGGGCACTCTTCCATCCCTGTTTTGTGTTATCATTTCTCTTTAGGTAAGTCTCTCTACCACGCAGGATCCTGCTTTGTATCCCTGTAGAGCCAAATGTGGTACCTGGCACCCAAAATGTACTCAGGAAATAGGTGCTTAAAAAATAAATGAATCACTTGTTTTTCAGGTTTTGCGAAATCATTTCAGAGACTCTGCTCTCTGATTTCCAGGATGTGCCGTTTGAAAAGGGGCTATTAATGCTGGGGAAAGATTCCTCCTAGAGTTTTAATTTATACAGTCTTTAAAAAAAAAAAAAATGGGCCATAGTTATTTCTAACTTCAGAGATTTTGCTGAGCATTTCAACCATTTCCTTAGACTTGGGACTTACAACTTTGTTTGCTCAACCAGCACGTGGGCCTCTGACCTCTCAACCTGAATAAACAGATGGAAATAGAAGCTGGGACCAAACGCAGCTGCTGCTCTCTCCTCCCCCTGTTCTTGCTGTCTCGGATCCCTCCACCTCCACGGGGCATGGCCCAGGGTATCCTCCGGAGCTCCCCTGAATAAGTTCTGTGAGATTCCAGACCCATTTCACGGATGACTCCGGGGGTGGAATCTGACGGTGGCTTAACGTTTCTCATCATGCAGGGTGTGACCCAGCTGCAGCTGGCTCATCAGGCGGGCTCAGATTCCTCTGGTCCTTCCTCACCTGATTCCTCTTCTATCTTGATGTGCATCCAAAAGTTGACATTCCTAGAGAAATGACAAGAAGAGGTGAACAAAATTCCCCCTTGTCTGACCAGTTATCTGAAATGGCCTAGTTCTCGAAGGGAACTGCCCTTTCTTGAAAGGTGTTGGTGCTTTCCTCTAGACTGGCCAGTTGCCCCCAGCTGATGCGTCCCTATGCACTTTCTGTGGGTTGGCAGTCCTTGCTAGGCCCTCTGCTCAGCTGGCAAAGGCCCAACAGCTCAGGCACATGAGAGACCCCTTTTTCCCTCTGGGGAGGTTGTACCTTGCCTCCCAGATGCAGTCTTGGTGCTGGCATCAAATTGGTTCCAAATGGAACCTCATTCCCTTTGTCCCCCTTTGCCCTCACACTTTGCCCCGTGGCTTCCCTGGAACAGCTCCGGTGAAGGACGGTTTCTGCTCCAGAAGACAGTGCACGATGTAAGCGCATCGCTGCCAAACCTTTCGAAGCCTGAACTCCTGATACAAGGGGGGGTGGAGGTGGAGGTTTCTGCTACCTGCTGCTAGGTAAACAAAACACCAAAAAGGTGGTGCATTTGGACACATGGAGTAATTGTGTAGTTCATAACCCTGTGGACTGATAAAGTAGTAATCAATGAAAGGGAGCTAAAGAAATTCTTACTACAGTAATGATGACAGGTTTGTGTGTGTGTGAGAGAGACAGAGAGAGAGAAAGAGAGAGGGAGGGAAAGAGAGAGAGGAGAGAGGGAGAGAGAGGAAGAAGATGGGGGTTGGGAAGGGAAGGTTCAGGGAAAAAGGGAAAAACAAAAGGGAGAAAGAAAAAAGAAGGGTTAAAGTGGAGGAAAGCATATGTCCTTCAGGAGGATCTTCTAAAGCTGCGACTCAGACTTTTGTTTTATTACTATCATAGTAAGAAATGTATTTTACTCCACGCAGGGCGCGCACGCGCGCGCGCGCGCACACGCACACACACACACACACACACAGAGATGTATAGACTAAAACAGAAAATAAGTTTGCGCGTAGCCAGCTAGAAGAGTAGGGCACTTATTTCCATCACACATCATCAGTGCGTGTGGCGTCGGGGGCGCTAGGGCAGCCCGCCCCCGGGCCGCGCCCAGCCGCGCGCTGGGTCAGACGCCCCGCTCCACCCGCCGCAGGGCCCCCGGGTCGCCACACCCGCGGGGGAGGAGAGCGACCGGGGCGCGGCTCTGGGCTACCGGCGGCAGCTCCCGCGGCGGTGGCGGCGGCGGCGGCGGATCCAGACGCGACGCGGGATGGAGACAGACAAGCAGGGCTGCGTGCCCGCGTGGTGGCACATGGTCACGTGGAACCTGAGGTGAGTGCACGCCGCGCCCTGTGCGCCCGGCAGCGCCCCGCCGGCTCCGACCGCCCGGAATGCGGCAGGGTGGGTACCGCCGGGCGGTGACGCAGGGCTGGTGGCCGAGCGCTGACTCCCGGGGCTTCGGAGGCCCCCAGAGCTCTTGGACGGCTGTATCCTCAGCCCCAACCCCTACCCGCGCCGGCGAGACTCGCACGTTTGATTTTTCAGGAACCTATATCCCTTTGGGGCTTCTGAACTAGAGATTCCAGAAAGCTGGTTCAGGTTCCTGTGCCAATCTCTTATCTGCCTTGACATTTTACTAACAGCAGGACGGATTTTAAAAAATAATAATAGTGGCAATAATAATCGGTGTTGTGGTCTTGGAAGGCATTCTGTTAGGTCAAGGGCCTATCTGTGTAGATGGAGAAGGATCGGAAGGCCACCTCCCTGAGTGTGAAGCGTCTGGCGTGTGAAGAACGCCTCTCCACAATGCTAGAGATGCATGGTACATTGAAACCATAACTTGGCATCACTGCCGGTGCCTAGTTCTTATACCCTTCAAACGTGAAATGTGTAGGTCAGCACAGGTTTTTCATTGTCTTCCTTCCATGAATCCTTGGCTTGAGCAGTCACCTTAGACTACCTCAGTCGACCAGCAATGCACTGACAGTCTTGTTTGCGTTGAAGCCAGGTATTGGTTGGAGACCTTGGACCCAAAAGACTGCGTGTCTTGTTTTGTCTTGTTGGTGTGGGAAGGTATTGGCAGTTTTGTTTACCTTTCTTCTTTCTATTCCTTTGTTTTGCTCTGTTACATTTTTGCTGATTACAAGATATCCAAAAATCATATCCAGGCACAGGAGACTTCACTTTGGAATATCTGAGTGGTGAAGACAAACACCAATCTCCTTTCCTCTCTTCCTGCTGTGGCCAAAGGCAGGAGGCAGAGAGCGGCCCTCTCCTGGCCCAGCGGTGCAGGCCGGAGCCCCCTTTCTGTGTTGGATCTGAACACCAGTCAGAATGTCCTGACTGGCTGCACTTTTCACCATCATGGGCCTTACCTCCCAGATACGGTTGTTCTGGGAAAGCTAGCATTTACCACCTTTTAGTGGGTGGCTGATTATTTAACATTTATTTGGTAGAGAATCAAAGCTGCAGTTCACGCTTTCAGAGAACAGCCCACTTTGTTGATAGTGGAGTGGAGATGGGGATTTGGGGCCCCTTAGTTACTTGCCTTCGTAGTTACTAAAAATAATTCTCGAGATGCTTCATGAAAGAATAAAATACTTGGGCATTTCTTCATCTGAGCAGAAAATTACTGATCTAATTTAGGCCGTGCTGAGGCACAGACTGATATCCAGCATCCCGAGTCCTTTTTGTTCCTTGGAGCTGGTTAGTTTAGCAAACATTCATGGAGGGCTTGCTGTGCACCTGGAACAGCCTGTAGCTGTGGATCTATTGTGATATGTTGTGAAACTCAGGGAGAACATTTAACCATGTTGTTTTCAGTGATTATTTTTTAATGCCTTGGGGATCTATTTATTTATTTTACAAAAGTCTCATCAGATGTAGTTGCTTCTGAAGATGGATGGGCCCAGGAAAGTAAATCTCCACTTGCAACTGATTTTCTTCAAATCAGAAAAATGGAAACCATGTTCAGGAAAGAAGTTGGGGGAAGCCGAAGGGCTGTTTTCCTCTTCATTTCTCCCTATTTCATCCCAAGTTTTTACTTTTCTAGATAGTGCTTAGAAAATCCCCAGGAGAAGGCTGATAAACGTATCCATCGTCACCAGAGTATTGGACATCCCATTCCCTATCAGGCACTCATCTAGGCCCTGGGCACACAGCCATAAATAAAACAGGCAAAACCCCTGCTCTTGGGGTATTAATTTTCACTTGTATCAATAATTCAAAACAGAGAAGGAATCCCTTCCCCTGTCCCCCAAAGCTACCAATAAGCCTTGCTTCCTTCTCCTTTATGAAAGAAATACACTCTTCTTTCTGTTCTCAACCTTTCATTCAATGAATATTTATGGAGCTCGGCCCTGTGCTAGGCTGAGTGGAATGTAAAAGCAGTATTATCTGTCACGTGGTTCTTGTCACTAGGGAGACAGGACTCATAGTGGGAAAACAATCAGAAAACAATTAAGGGTCAAACTGAGGCCCCGATTATAATTAGTGGGAGGGGTGAAAAGAGGAAAAGTCACCATGAGAAGATCTGTCTAGAGAAGCTTTGAAAAAAAAAACAGGGACACTTGAGTGGATGTGAAGGAAAGGGAGGATTTGGTTGGGAGGAAAGAAGGGAGGAGAACACAGATGTAACTTGGTGCTTGGTGAGTTGGTGATCAATACATGTTGGCGGGATGAATGGGCACAGGGTGGATGTGTGGCATGTCTTAATATTTGGAATCGTTGTCTTGCCAAATGTGGTCAGAGTTGGGCTTCCCAAAGCTGGTACCTCTGAGCATGAAGGAGAAATGATTCGCCCTGTAGCAGCTGGTTCCACCAGGTTTTGCCAGTAAGAATCATCCAGTTAGGTTCTATAGCCCCTGTGGGATGCGGTGCAGTTACAGCCACAGCTAATCAAAGGGCAGGCGAAGAACACCAAAGCATCAAGGTGGCTGTTTGATGTGCTGGCCGCGAGCGAGGATCGGGCTGAAACTGCATCCTCTGCTCAAATAAGGTCTATTAGCCACTGGTGACTTTTGATCCCCTATTGATCTAGGGGAAGTCAAACTGACAGCCCCCTAGTTAAAAGGAGCCGTTGTGCATTATTGATGCTGTGAGGGATGTGGTCACTCTGTTCTCTTCCCGCAGCAATTCTCACAGAAGTGCCTTGAGCTATTTGAGAGAAGTGTCCTGTATGAATTATTCTTTAAAAACAGAAACATATTTCCCTCTCTTGCCCCAGCTTCCCAAGCACCCTGCTACCTGCAAAAGGTAACTTAGCGGGAGTCTAACAGGCAGGGTAGTGGGAGTTCAGAGAGTCAGGAGAAAGAAAGCCAGAGCCAGCCAACTGGAAGGGAGCATAAGAATTCAGTTCCGCTCATCTGTCTGGGCATGATCTGTGGCTCAAAGTGGCTCCTCTGGGTTTTGATTTCTTATCTCTAAAATCAGAACAGCCATATCCTCTGCTTCCGACCACCTTCATGGAGGCTATTTTAAAGTATGAAACAATCATTTTCGTTTCTTTCTTGCTGATTCTATGTGTAGGCAGTTGCCCATGGCTGATGTATTTGAAGAGCTGTCCATCACCCTTAGCCTGCTTATCTTTTCCACTCCCAGCAGAATTGCTGGAAATTCATCAGAGATTCATTATCTTCTGCCTCCACGCCTTTTCCAAACATGTGTAAGTGCCCTGATTTTTAAGTTATTAACACTTGAGGGAGAATTTTTTTAGAGGTCTTTCTTTGATGCCTTTGGCTATCTTCTGAGGATACGGGAGCAGGAAGGAAGAAAGTGGGAGGAAGGAGGGACCCTGAGAGGAGCAAGGGTGCAGAAGGGGAGAAAAGGATCCTGAAACAACTCTCTCTAAGAGCTGAATTTCACCAGAGCCCAGCCTTGTTCCTGGGGCTCATTTTTGCTTCAAGGATGACAAGTAGAACTCACCAGGACTGTGACAGCTCACTGGAGATCACCATGGAACTCTGGGTTTGTACAGACCTGGGTTCACGTGGCTCTGCCATTCATTGGCTGTGTGACCTTGGGAAGGGTCCTTAACTTTTCATCCTCCTCATCTGCAAAGCAGAGGTAATAACAGTTGTCTTCTAAGATGCCTCTGGTCTAGCAGAGGAATCAGGGCAGGGGAGACAGTGCATCAGAAATGCTTTCCATCCCCTACAGCCTCACGATTTGATCACACTGACCGTTCACAGTAGGGAAAGGGACTCTTGGCATGGACGATGTGGACAAAAACTGGGAGCAGCAGGTGGTGACACTGACCTCCTGTGTCCCTCGTTTCTCAAAGGTAGGAGACACTCAGTCCTCACGGGAGATGTGGCTAGAGACAGAGGTAGCCTGAGTGAGCCCTCATGGACAAACCATAACTTGTCTGCTGGTGGTACCCAGTTTGGATGGTTCGTGTCACAGGGGGCAGTAGAATGAACAAGATGTGCGTGGCCCCCCGTGTCCCATTCCCTGACCAGGCCCTGCTGCGTCCAGCCTCCAGGTCCCCCCTGCACCCCACGCTGCTCCTCACGGCCCCGCCCACCAGGGATGTCACCTCAGATGTGAGGGTTTCGTCTCATTGCTTCCCAAGACCCAGCCAGAAGGGGCGGTGGGAATCTGACGATTATTCATTCACTGCTTTAGACTAATACTAATAGTAGCTAGCACATACAGCACTGAACTGTGATGTGACTGAAAACTGTGGCAACTGTTAAAACAGTCTGAATCCTGTTTCCTGGTGACTTCGGGGTCCAGCCTTGGCCTTCTGTGGGGTACACTGAGGAAACAAGTCTGACGCGAGTACCTCCGTGTCCCCTCCCCTCCTGTCACACCTGGGCTTTCTGAGCAGCTGGTAGGGGCCCTGACTTATTGCTTTCCTCTCCTGGTTCTCCCTTCGTGCCGGATCTGGATCTGCCCTAATTACATACAGTTCTGTAAAGGATTTTTGCTTAAATGCCAACCTGCCTGTAATTCCCAGTGTCGGTCTGTGAAATTCGATTTGGAGGTTAAAAGGAGAAACAAACCGAGACAACACTTGGACTGATTTTGAATACCTTGTTTGTTTCACAATATCTTACAGATCTTTCCCATACTCCTGTTCAACCCTCAGAAGAAAAATTGCCACTCTGTGTGACAGCTTTACAACTAAATCATTAAACGAACATATTTTCCCTCCTCTGATGCACATGGTGATTTTTTTCAACTTTTGTGAGTATGTACCTTTTGTGAATTTGCCTTTATATTTTTTTTCCCAAATAGAGAACTTACTGCCCTTACAGTTATGGCATAATGAAAAAGATATGTCAGTTATAAAATTGTGGCTAGACTTAAATGGTCTGAAACCTATTTAATATTGGCTTTGGGGTCTAGGATGAATCCTTGCAAACTGCTGGGATAGATAGAAAAATATGGCCTTGTGGGTAGGGTTTCAATTCAGGAGCTCAGTCTTCAAATTGGCTATTAATCTGTATACCTTACTGCTTCCTGTATTCTGTGCCTTTTCTCTTCCTCTTCTTGCCTGTATCCCTTGAGAGAGAGAGAGGTTGATGTGAGAAATCTATTTTCCCGTGTTTTTTCTACCAAGTGCTGCGTTAGTCAGTGCGACACACAGTTCTTCTAGAGCACAGGTGATGCTCTCACCTGCATGTCTCCAGGTGTATGTTTATCTTGGACATTTAGTGGCTTATGGCTAATGACTAGGTTTTACTTAGTGCAAAAAGTAACTCATGACTTAAGTAGCAAAATACTCATTACCTTCTTCTAGACCCTCTTACTTTTTAGGTGAATGGTCTCCTTTGCTTTTCGCTTGAAACGGGGATGAAGATTGAATAAACTCCATTAGAGGCTATATATAACACTGGTGGTATTTTTAAGTCTAGCTTTAGTTTTTTTTGGGGGGGGCAAACTCTTTTGCGGGGTAGTCCTAGTTTATAAAGTAAAAATACTTTGCTTGGAATTGAGTGTAGTAGCTTGCAGCTTAGAAACATGTCAATCATGAGGCTAATTACTTTTTTTGATTGTGATTAAGAGACATGGAATTCGATTCTGGGAGTTGATAATGAATTCTCCTTTCCAGTCAAAGCACCATTTCTTGTGGATTTAAAGAAACCGGAGTTAAAGATTCCTCACACAGTGAGCTTCTACATCAAAGGTGAACCTAGGGTGATTCTGGGAACATGGTGAGTGCACTGATTGGACCCTGGGGTGCTTGGTGGGTGTGGCTTTCATGTCACAAGGGCAGAGGTGAGCAGTGCTGTGTTACTTGCCTGGGGAGAGGTCGGTGTTCCTCGGAGGAAGCTGTTCCACACAGCTTCCCTTTATATTGAAGCTTGACTTGCTTGCATTTGCTTTTCAGGAATCTTACGTTGGAGTGTGGAGTCTTTCAGGTGCCTTGGGTCTGTCTTCTTCCCTGCCTTATGCCTCACCCGCTTCCCACCCTGCTCCAGACCCACTGGCCTCCATGTATAGAAGCCATGCTCTGTCTGCAACATGTCTTTCTCTCTCTCTGCTCCCTCTGTTCCCTCCTTTTGCCTAACTGCTTACCCATCTCTTGGGTCTCATTTTAAACGGTAATTTTCAGGAAAGCCTTTCCTCACCACCCCCATGTTCGGCATATGTTAGTGCAACATGAGCTTGTCCTTTACTGCGTTTATCCCCACTGTAATTGAATAAGTGCTTGTGTGATTATCTGATGAATGTTTGTCTTCCTTATGAGACAATAACTTCATAGGTGGGGGACTTTGTTGGTGGGTTTCCATTGCTCAGCACAGTGCTTGGCAGAGGGCACTCCATAAATACTTGTCCATCAAGGCCGTGAGCATCCTACTGTCTGTTTTGCTCTGCTGATCTCAATATTTCCTTCTGTTTGGTTCACCTACTTGTTCGTGGTTGCCAGTTTTCCCGTGCCCTGTTTTATATTTCATCTCCCTGAGTTTAAACATGTGATCACAGAATGTTTAGGGGCCAATATGGATGGGTTCACATAACTTCTTCCTAATTTGCAGGGTACAGTCCCACTAATAGTGTTGGAATTGAAAACATCTTTCTTCTTTACTCTTGCCCCATCAGTCCTTGTTTGGTGAGTCAGCTGTCCTCATGACTAGCTTATCTAGCTGGCAGCAATGCCCGTCTTCGCAGTACAGAGGCCTTGGGGTTTGATGTCAGACTTTTTGCCTCTAAATGATTGAGAGACTGGGACTTCCCTCGTGGTCTGGTGGTTAGGACTCTGCACTTCCACTGCAGGGGGCATGGGTTTGATCCCTGGTTGGGGAACTAAGATCCCACATGCTGCACGCGGTGTGACAAAAAAAAAAAAAAGATTGAGGGACTGAAGATTTATCATCACATGGCCAGTTCTCCAGGTCTCCTGGTGACATGTCAATGGCAGTGTTCGTGTTAGCAGGGTTCATTCATTGGTTTAACAAGGTGGAGGAACTGGAGCTCACTCAGGTGTTTAAAATCACAAGGTCACTGGGTTTCTTGAGTAGAATAGCTTAATTTCATGTTCAAGTTCTTTTCTCCTACCTAAACTGGTTTCCCTTTGTTTCCAATTTGTTTCTTCAGCCAAACCAATAGCAGGTGGCAGACATCTATTATCTTTTACTTGTTTCCACCCAGTGGATTGCATTTCAACAAACCACACCTAAGAACTGCAGTCTTGGAAGCATGATTGGTATAGGAGTCAGAAGAACTAAAACAGTAAATGGTTAAAAGGGGTTATCTCGGCATGGGGGGGGGGGTAAGGCAGTTGTGGTTTTCATTATAAGACGTTTGTGGCATTATATTTTAATTTTTACCATGTGCATATGTATTAAGCAGATACATATCTGTATGTAAATATATTGACTATTTACGTATAATAATCCATTATATATTCTAATAGTATATAAACATATAAATATGTATCTGATTGACATAAGGAGGTTTCAGACTTTGGCAAGGATAGAGAAGTCTTCTCTCTGTCCATGTTGGCTGAAACCTTTCCTTGCTTTTCAGGCACACAGTTTCTAGCTGCCGGTGGGGGGAGGATGCTAAGGGGAAGGGCCGTAGCTGCTACGAAGCAGCCCTCCATGACGGCAACCCAATTATTGTTTATCTTCATGGCAGTGCAGAACACAAGTCAGTTGCCTTTGCTTGGATGTTTTTTTTTTTTACAGAGTGAAAGAGTATTTCAGCCCTGTGGGGGAATGTAAGGCAGACCTCAGTTTTTAGGTCTGTAAGCATCCCTTCACATATTTTTTTCCCTTTGTTGAAATTTGAGGGTGTTCTGGCAATAGGCTTCTCTTTTAAAAAAATCTATATATTCTATATGTAGAATAATGTGGATCCTTAACTGAAAGGGAAACTAACTTCCAAAATTTGGATACTGATTTCAAAGAAGGCAATGGTTCCTTTACTCCCCAAGAGTGTCAGAAATGATGGATCAAATCCATGGACGACTGGGTAGGGAGTAGGCATGAGGTATGGAGAAGAGGAAGAGCAGTTTCCACATCAGTGGTCTTCTCACAGAACCACATGGAGATTCATTTATTTGGCATGAATCCTATTAATCAAAAGTATGGATTCCCTAGGAGAGACCACCTGGAATTCTGATCACGGCTACTGGGGGCCACCTGACTAATTCTAGTCTGGAATACTGAT
The DNA here is from genome assembly GCF_963455315.2 of Globicephala melas. Taxonomy (NCBI): domain Eukaryota; kingdom Metazoa; phylum Chordata; class Mammalia; order Artiodactyla; family Delphinidae; genus Globicephala; species Globicephala melas. Next base: position 128,160,602 of record NC_083315.2, read on the forward strand.
GCCTCGGCCTGCTCTCTGTGGTCCCAACCTTGCTTGGTAACCAAGAGCACCTCCCAGGAGGCTGGCTGTCCTTTGGTGCACTGGCAGTCCCTCTGTGGGCCTGTGTCATTATGGTGGGTGATGAGTATTGGCTGTGACTGCGGGTCTCAGCATGGGGGAGGGGCGGTGTGCCTCAGAGACCCGCAGACCTCGCTCTGTCTCTGGGAGGACACTTCAAACTCAGTGACAAGGTCTGGAATCTGCCCCTCGGCTCCCCTGCCCCTGTCTCTTTTACTCACTGTCTTTTTGTGTCAGAAGATGGCCTTCTCAAGACTTGCCTTTGCTCAAGGGGCTTTCTTGAGGTGTATGTTTCAGAGTCACATTTACAGAGATTTCCTGTGAAATCAACATTTTTCAACATTGCTTAACATTGTTCTGATTGTGTAAACTTGGGCACGGTGTTACAATGCATTTTTATTTAAAGGGTCATGTGAATCACACAGTCACGTCTGCCCTCTGAGTGAATCCGCTCTTGCCCTCAGTTATCCCAGATTTCCTGACTTGGGGTCAGCTGCACCTTCCTCTGTCTCCTGCCCAGAAGTCTCAGCTTGCTCTCAGCAGTACTGAGCTGGAAGGAGGCCAAATGACAGATCACAGGGAACCTTGATGAAAGCAGTGGTTCTATACTTGGGATCCATAGACGCCCCAGAGGGTCCATGAACTCCCAACCCAAAATTGTACACAAAATTTGAAGAGTGGATACATTTTTCGGGGCAGCGGGTCCATAGCTTTAATTACATGTTCAAAGGGCTCCATGACCCACTAAGGTTTAAGAAACTTGGCTCTAAAACAAATTCAAATGGTTTTTTAAAGAATCCTCTGCCTTTTGAATCATCTTTATCTCCCTTTTATGTGGTTAATACAGAGTAGGCTGTGGTTCTTTTGGAAAAAAGTATTTCTTGTACCTCCAGGGCTGTGAGTCTCTCTCCTTCACTTCATCTTGCACCTCATGGCAGAGTGGACAGGATGCAGGCAGATCTTCCTTTAGTGAACTTGATTATATCATCCCTTTTTCTGAAAAGCCACTTTCTGGAACTTATTTTCCTTTAGCTTCTAGAAGTATTCTTAGCAATAGGTTTTGCTGTGCAGCAGTGAAAGGAGATGGGATTGTCAGCAGTTCAATCAAATGCTTACGTTGAGAAGCGCTAGCGGTCCGGGGAGCCGGTGCTCACTTGGGGGAAGGCGGCAGCAGAGGGGAGCTGTGGGTCATTCACCCTGACACAGGCGCGTGGGCTATGACACCAAGCAGCATTGCCCTCTCTCCTGGTTATTTGTCTAACCTGAAAAAGAAAGGCGTGAGATCAGATGCCAGCAGCACGGTAGTGATTTTTGTTGAATTTGTCATTGTAATTCCTAATTCTTGCTCTTTTTTTTTAAACCTCCTCTACAGGGCAGCTCCTCATAGACTTGAGCTAGTAAAGGTATGTCTGAAGGGGCCTCAAGGCACCGATTTTATGTCTCCATTTATTCTCTTCTGGGCTACAGCCCTAAGATCTTCCTGCGCCCTCAGCATGGTTATCTCCTGAGAGCTCCTGGAGGTGAGGGTGGGTTTGTGGTGTCTGGGCCTAAAGTCCCATGAGTAGACTTCTCTTCCACCTTTGACCTTGGGGGATCAAAACAGACGTGAACATCTCTGAGTCCCAAACACTTTAATGAATTTGTTCCTTTCATCACCAGATGGAGTTGAATTTATTTGCTTTTTCTAAGGGCTAGGGGATGGGTTGAGAAAATATATTAAGTGCAAAAACCACTCCTTCTACCAGAAACAACCTTTTTGGTGGTACGGGATAAAGATGTAGAGTGTCTTCTCTTAAGTCATTCAGGCCCTTCTTCAGCCCCATAAGAGGCTGGGCCGAGGGAAGGTGGCCACACCTTGGTGTCCTCACCAGCCTGCTACAGACTCCAGTTTTGGGGGGCAGCCCCTGCATCTCCCAGCATGAGGAAGATGGCAGGCTCTCCACCTTGCCTTATCTGACTGACGGCTGGCTGGAGGGCTCCTGTTTATGCCCTCCCACACTCCCCTCAGGTAGTCAGTAATCTCTCCCTTAGGTGATTCAGCTGCTTGTCTAGTTATCGATCCCAAGACCTGGTCTCTCCTCCCACAAGCCAGCTCCCACTCCAGAGCCCTCTCCTGATTTCACAGCATTAGTGGGGCCCGGAATCCTGCCAGGCCCAGCACCCCAGCACCTTCTTCATCCTCCCTCCCCTGTTCAGACATGGCCATCCTCTCCTGTCTACTCCCCTCTCTCATCACTCCAAGGAGTGGTGGGCTGGATGCAGTTTTGCCTGGGGTGATGATGTCTATTAATTTTTAGGTTTACTTTCCACCTGGAACTCCACTCTTTGTACTTCCCTAAGTGGGATGGTGTGGTGCTGAGGTCTGTGGGAACGTGTACTTTTTTCCCCTCCTACTGTTGGCCAAGGTGAATTGTATGTCTCTGATGTGCACAGGAAGAAGAGTTGTAGGTGTGAAAAGTAGCCAGATCAGCCTTGTGGTGTGTGGGATGTGTGGGGATGGTATGATAAGACTACCTCCTCCAGGCGGGTTCTGGATTCCACACACCACAGTCATCATTTCCCAGCCTGACCAAACTTCCCTAGCTCTTCATTTCCTCCTTTGGATAGGCGATTTCTTTTAAAAATTAAAACTTTGTTATTAAATTGTCCTTCCTCCCTCCCTCTCTCCCCCTTTCTCATTCATTCATCACTTCAATCACCCAGCAAAACTATTTTCATTTATTTGCATTCCCACCTAGTTTTTATCTCTATAAAGTTTTTCATGTTACTGATTGTATCTCTGTATAACTTTACGTTGTGCTCTTTTACTTAATACCATTTAAAAAATATTCTTCAGTGTTTTTCCATAGTCATCATAGTTACCAATTTAAAGGGTGATCATTCTCCATTATATTTATAGACAATTGTTTATTTACTTAAATATTTCACTGCTATTTAATACAAGTTTTTTTTTTTTCCTCCTAAATTCTTTTAAAATAGTATTGCTATGGAAAACTTTAAGCAGTTAGTTTATTCTTCTTTTGGATTTTTTTTTCCTGGAGATTAATTCTTAGGAGTAGGATCTGTTGCTTGAGTTGCCTTGTCTTAGGAGTAGGATCTGTTGCTTGAGTAGCATTGTCTTAGGAGTTGCATTGTCTTAGGAGTAGGATCTGTTGCTTGAGTAGCATTGTCTTAGGAGTTGCATTGTCTTAGGAGTAGGAGCTGTTGCTTGAGTCGCATTGTCAAGTGGCTCTTCAATTTATGGCACCACAAAAAACACATGGATGTTCCCGTTTCCCTGGATGCTGAACTGCCCTGTGCCTTGGATAACTTGTTTGGAGGGAATGTAGTTTAAATACATGTTTAAAAGTGGAACCTGAGAGAAACCATCTCCTAGCTCAAGGGTCCTCCTGCTGCCCACTGCTGCCTATAATATGACATGTTTAAAAGTTTCATTTACTTCCTCATTATTAGTTCAGCTTGTATTTAAAGTTCAGTCTCTCACATCTATGCAGTAGTAGGGGAAGCACAATGTTTGGACACAGGCAGGCCCAGGTGTGAATCTTGGCTCTGCTGCTGGCCATTTGGGTGTCTGTGAACAAGTTACTTAAGCTCTCCAAGGCTCGGTTTCTTTCTCTGTAAAATGTGGAGAACACATACCTTGTAGGACTGTTGTGAGAATTAAGTAAAGATTTAAAAGTGCCTGCACAGTAAACTTTTGTCCCCTTTTATCTCCGTTCTCTTCGTCTATCACTGTATTTTTTTTCATTTAAAATTATGTCTTTATATTCTTTTCTCATTCATCTATTTGGGGCTGGCAGTGGTTTCATGTAACCAAGTGATCTCTTTATTTTTGATCAATATTAACTCTTTATCTGTTCATACTTAATATAAATATCTTCCCGTTATTTGCTTGCTTCTACTACAACTCTGTGTGGAGTTCTGGCATTTACTATGTACCAAGGTACTACATCATCTCATGCAATCTTCCAACGATCCTGAAGGTTTTATTTTTCACTTCTCAGACTATATTTACACAGTTAGATGTTAAGTGGCTTTCCCAAGGTCAGACAGCTGCTAAGTGACAGAGCCAGGGTGTGAGCCAGGCTGTGTGGTCCTATTCTGCCATGCTGCTTTCCTTCTTTCCCATTGAGCCTGATCTTCTCAAGTTTGAAGTCAAACACCAGATTTCAGAAATGCGTTTTTCCCTACCTATTAAGCCATCGTAACCAGGATTATGGAAGTGTTGAGGAGGTGAGACCACTTTTGTTTACATCTCCCAATTAAAGTGATAACAGCTCCTTTGTCATCTAGGTGCTGAGTGACAGTGGTTTTCATGTCTTGTCTGTTGACTACGGAGGTATGTGTTAGGAAAAGTGTACAAAGATTTTTCAGTAAGAAGGGGCCTTTTGATAGCCCTCATTTTGGAGGCAGTGATATTGTGTTTGCCTTTCCTTGCTGCCAGGGTTCGGGGACTCGACGGGTAAACCCACGGAGGATGGGCTGACTGCGGATGCTGTCTGTGTCTATGAATGGACCGAGGCGAGAAATGGTACCACCCCTGTGTGTCTCTGGGGCCACTCTCTGGGAACAGGGTGAGTGGGGTCTGAAGATGGATGCTGAGGTGGGTCCTTGGGGCGTTAGTGTCATATTATAGGCAGCAGTGGGCAGCAGGAGGACCCTTGAGCTAGGAGATGGTTTCTCTCAGGTTCCACATGGGGCTAGTGACCTTACACCTCAGCATGCCTGTCTGTAATACAAGGGAGGGTCTAGCTCTCCGGCTGTCTATGACACTGAAGCCCATTCCAGAACTCTCCTTGAGCGTTTTAAATGAAAGCATTCTTGTTTAGGGCCAGTGGAACCTCTTGAAATCCTGTGAAAAATTTTGTGTCTGTGCACATTCGAGGGTCAAGAGCTTTCATCAGATGCTCATACTGGATGTTGCATTTTGTACTGTTTACTTGACTGTTAAGTCACTGCTTCGCATATGTACTAATTTTCATTGCTTTACAGAGTTGCAACAAATGCTGCAAAAGTTCTAGAAGAGAAAGGTAAGATAAAATGCTTATTTTACGTCGTATAATTTCTTGGCTTGATGTGGGAAAACAAAAACAGTGAAGAGACTATTGTGTACAATCTGAACACAGAGATACCTGGAGCACCCCAACTTTAGACAGTTCCTGACAGTCTAATAAACTCTCTTTTTTCTATTTAATATACACAATACCTGCTTTTCAGAGTTATGAAATTAAAAGTAAATACTAAGGAAAGAGTTAAAATTACCTTAAAAGAGCCCTCACTGTGAAGTGATAATAAGTGTTGTTATGGAGTAATCTGGATTACAGGGGAGGAAAATAATACGTTATGAAGTAATAGGCAGGACTTGCTTTCTGCTGCCCTCCTTACATAATATTTGTATCAGTGTTTCTCAAAGTGTTCTGAGAACTGCCTTTGTCAGAATCTGCAGGGGGTGTTTGTTAGAAACACAGGTGACAGCTAGGTGGATCCTAGCTGTCTTCATAAACTGGAATCTCTGTGACTAAGAACAGGTGATCTTGATACGTGTTAAAAGCTTGTAATCACTTGCAGTATATCTTAAACTTTACTTGGCAATACAGGTGAGGGTGAGTTACAGTAAACATTTTAAAGTGTGTCACCTGCTATACACAATCTTAATTACTTATGGAAATAAAACAAATGTCATTTCATTGGTCCTCTAAACTCTCATGGCTCCTTCAGTGTTGACAATGAATTACCTGAATTAAATTCCCACATAAATGAATACTTCACTTCCTGGATAATGCAATTACCTTAGAAAATTTAATTACATTAAGTCTCCAACTTATGAACTCTTGCTACCATGTATTTTAATTTTCTCTATATTACATACTCCATAAAAATGATTATTCTCATACTATAAAGTCAGTATTTAGATTTACCCTTTTCTTTGCTGTTTATTATTTCCAGCATCGCTGTGCTTCCATCTGGGATTTTTCTTCCACCTGTCTGTTGGTCTGAAAATGTTTTGGTCTGAAAATGTCTTTATGTCATCTTCATTTTTGAACGCCATTTTTCCTGGGCATAGAGTTCTAGAGTGGCAGTCATTTATTTCAACCTTTCTAAGATGTCATCCACTTTGTTCTTGCTTTTACAGTTTCATTAGAAAGTCAGCTGCCAGTCTTACTGTTGCTCCTTTAAAGATAATGTTTTCTTTTGGTTATTTTTGAGATTTCTTTTTTTCTTTGTTTTTCAGCATTTTTACTCTGATTCTCCTAGGTGTTCTTGGTACTTATCCTGCTTAACTGTGGCCTGATATTCATCCATTTTGGAAAATTGTTGGTCATTGTATCTTCAAGTATTATGCCTGCTCCATTCTTTGTCTTCTCTTTATCTGGGACTATAATTATATATATATATATATATATATATATCTGTTCCCATGTCTTATATGTTTCCAGTGTTCTTTTCTGAGTTTTCCAGACATTTTTCTCTTTGTGCTCTAATTTAAATATATTTACATATATTTTACACATTATACCCTGTTCAATATATCATACGAAATTTTCTTTAACAATAAGTTTTAATAAATATTTCACTATTTTACCATTTGTTATTTTCAGGAAGTTATTTTAAAGTACATATACAGTAACTCCAATGTTTAGCTCTTTTGTTTTCAGAGGGAGTGTTGGCCAAAACAACCTCGTCAGCCTCTGCTGAACACTCTCCCTTCCTGTAGTACTTTGCTTTCTTAAATTATCCAAGTCATGAAAATCTGCTTGTGTTTTAGAAGAAGGTAGTGGTTTTCAATTATCATGTACCTAGGAATGAAATCTCTTTAGCAAGGGTGCTAGTTAAAAATGCACATTCTCACACTCCCCACCCCCTAGATACTGACTTCTGACTGGACTCTGGTGTGGGTTCATGAATTTGCATTATTAATAAGATTCACAACTGATTTTGATGCAGGTAGTTCATGTACAAGACCTTGAAGATCCCTTATTTAGGAAAGACAGTATTGAAATATAATAGGGGAGTTATTTCTTTTTTCTTCTTTTCAAGGATTTCCAGTTGATGCTATTATCTTGGAGGCTCCATTTACCAACATATGGGTTGCAAGTATCAATTATCCCTTGTTAAAGGTGAGTGATAGATCTTTACAAGATGTCAAAGTGTAGGTTGTTTCCACACACGTTTATTAACAATTTTCCTTTTCGTAACTAGTTTTATATATTTCTAAGTTATTCTAACTTGTGATAGGTTATTAGCCAGTTGCTATTAAAGGGGGGCACAATGGCTTTTGGATTTTGTAGTCCTTTTATTTCCTTCTAATAGATTGAGCCAAAGCTTTTTTTCCCCATTAACTAACTATACCTCGTATCTTTTATAATTTTTTTCATAGATAGACTTGACTTAGGTTTGTTCGTTTATTATTCCTTTTAAAGTGAAAACAAACCTCTCATACATCATTTTCAGCCCTATGAATGTCAACCACATCTTGCATTATTTTATGAGAAGGAAGTCTCTAGAGAATTCAAGGAAGTTGCTGAATGGTTTTACACAGCATCCCAGGTAGAGAGGATGATCTTTCCAAGAAGATAAAGAATTGACTGACAAGATGTGTTTTTTTTTAATCTGTTGTATATATGATCCTAATTTTATAATTTCATTCCATGTCTGATGCTCAATTGCTTATAGTCATACCTCCATAGAAATGTTAGCAAATGAGAGGGGGCTGGGTAAGATTCTTAGAGGGGACATATGGCCCAAGTTTATAAACTGTCGATTAATCTTGGAAGGCATCTTAAGGGTACTTTTTTAAAAAATTAATTAATTAATTAAAATTTTTTTGGCTGTGTTAGGTCTCCATTGCTGCGTGCAGGCTTTCTCTGGTTGCGCCAGGCAGGGGCTACTCTTCGTTGCGGTGCACGGGCTTCTCATTGCGGTGGCTTCTCTTGTTGTGAAGCATGGGCTCTAGGTGCATGGGCTTCAGTAGTTGTGGCATGTGGGCTCAGTAGTTGTGGCTCACGGGCTCTAGAGCACAGGCTCAGTAGTTGTGGCGCATGGGCTTAGTTGCTCCACGGCATGTGGGATCTTCCTGGACCAGGGATCAAACCCATGTCCCCTGTATTGGCAGGCAGATTCTTAACCACTGCGCACCAGGGAAGTCCCAATGCTTCTTAACATAAAGTCAACTTTGTCCAATATTAATATACCTTTGTTTTGAGTAGTGTTTGCATGATATATCATTTTCTCTTTCTTGACTTCCAACTTTTCTGAAATCTTATATTTAATATATACCTTTTGTAAGCAACATATAGTACAGTTTTGATTTCTTTTTCAGTATGACAAACGTTGTCTGTTAATCGTAGTATTTAGTCTGTGTACATTTAATGTAATTATGATATTATTTAGGCTTAAATCTACTCTCTCTGTTCTCTATTTGTGTCATCTGTTCTGTGTTCTTTTGCCTCTACTTTCTGGCTTTCTTCTGACTTGTCAGTTGTCTCAAGGAGGAAAGTGTGTTGAGTGTCAGGCTCACCTCACTAGGCTTCCCTTCTCTCTGGGATCCAGGCCACTCAAGACCTCATTACTTTGGTAGGTCTCTGATACCTTCACAGAAACGTTTTAAAAATATTTTCTTTAAGAACAGGTGTCACTTAACAGCTGTGTAATCTTGGACTAACTGTTTTTAATGCTTCATCTATAAATGGGTGTAATCAGAGTCTATCAAGATTGTTGTCATAGATTCACATATGAAAAGCATGTACGATAGTGCCTGATACAGAGTAAGCACTCAATGGCCGTTAGCTATTTTTATTATCAGTGGAGTGCCATAACTCTGAACAGTACTGTTGAATAAAAAAGTGTAGGTGGGATGAGACACGGATGTAGTGAAAGGCATAGGTCCTTACCCTCAAGACGTTTCTTGTCTAGTTGGGGAGATAGGAAATTAACGGGGGGTATAAAGTAATGATGTGGATTTCCGAGTATCACCTGGGAGTCGATTTCATTACTCAGCATAGTGGAAAAAGACCATGGGCTATGAAGCTAGACAGATTTGGATTTGGGTTCAAATCTGGCCTCTGCCACTAACCAATTATGACTTTGGTAAATTATCTCCCTTTGTTGTATTTTTCCTATTTCTATAATGAGGTTGGTACTGCATAGGGTTGTTGTGAAGGTTGAATTAAGTAAAATAATCATGCAAAAATATGGGCATTCAACAAAGGCTTGTTCCTTTTTTCCACTCTTTCTATAATACAGTAGACTAAGTTAGGTGTTAGGGGAGGACCCAGAACAATAATATCAGGGTAGGGAGAATTCAGGGAAGAGAAGGGTCTTGTGTGCAGGTGTGACCAATGATGACTTACAGGGAGACAGGATCTAAGCTCATGTCTTGAAGGCGAGGGAGCGCAGTTAGAAAACACAGACAGAAGGGGAGAATGTGAGCCAAGGCACGGGGCCAGAATGGGGTGCTTATGTTATGAAATACCTGAGAGTCACGGAGGACCTCTATATAAGATCTTTCACACTCGTCATTCTTTTAAATCCTCACAGCACCGCTGAGTTTGGCACCATTGCCTCCACTGAGCGAAATGGAGGCTTAAAGGCTCGCCCAATTGCCCCATACCCTATAGAGAGGAAACGGGACTCGATCCTGCATTTCCTAACTCCAGGCAGTCAGATGGAGGTGCGCAGCTTTTGGGATGAAAGACTGTGGCCGGATGCGGATGGGCTTACAGCCAAGATAGGAGATTTTTGTCTGTTTAAATAGATAGTGTTCCACTCCCAAAGCTTTGTAACAGCAGATTTCAGGTAACTGGTATTTTAAGAATATTTATCTGGCGGAATTTGAAGCCAGGGAAACCAATTAGGAGCCCCTCGCTGTGGTCTGGGCTGGAGGGGTGGTCTGACCTGTGAGTCTCGAGGGGCACCTCTGGCTGGAGAGGAGTGAGGGATAAGGGGAGTAGACTGACTGGGGCCCGCTTTCTCCTTATGCCTTCGGAATTTGAGATGAATTGCTGAAGGGCTTCTCTTACTGAATTCTCCTCAGAGGAGTCCTGATTCCAGGGGTAGCAGAACCAGAAGACAAAGGAAAGAGAAAACCAAGAAATCTTGCCCTTAGCACGGTAAGAGGAGGGCAAAGGAAGGAAGGGAAAGAGAAGCAGTATTGGGATTTCCAGACTGTCCCCGAACGCGAGTCATTTGCTGTGAGACCACGCAAAAAATGCAGGCCAGACAGACCCTGGGAAACTACGCAGGTTTCTGCAAGCAGCAGGCCCATGTCAAAACTGTGAAGCAGAAGAAGTTTGCCGTTACTGACCTCGACATGCATATTCTGTACCCATTTCCCTACCAAATTCCCTACCAGGCATGAATTTCCTTTTTATAATCAGGAAAAAAAAATTTTTTTAAAGGTCCTTATATTTAGAAAGTTACTATTCTCTCTATTACTACAGTTTATAGTGGGAGACTACAGCAAATGACATATTATAGCGCTGGGGCAATGACCACTAACTCTTATTTCTCCATACTCATAAAGGAGCAGTGACAAGCAGAAATCTAAAACTTGCTTCTACACTGAACCTGAACATAATTCTTTTCTTTTTAAACGTCTGCGAAGCAGACGTTTGCGTTAGCCTACCTATTCTGTACCCACTCCCTTCCCTTGGCAACGTCCCACTTACTACATTGCACCCCCCTCCCTGCTCAGCACCGCAGAGGAATACACATAATATACTTTGTTGGTCTTTTCTCTTTGCAGGTCTGTTCCAAGGAATAAACTCTGAATGAAATTCAGTCACACTGAGATGAAAATGACAGATAATAGCTTAAAGTGTACATCAGGGATATTTGCACAGTCGATACATTCCTTCTTTAGCAAATATTTATCAGGTGTCTATTAGGTACCAGGAACCTTTCTAGGTTCTGGGGATACCACAGGGAATAAGAAAGTTGTGGTCTAAGCTCCTATGAAGTCTGTATAGTTGCTGGAGAGGCACACAGAAGACAAGTATGCAATAAGAGGATTTTGAATAGTGAGAAGTGCTGTAGAAGTAATAAAATGATGTGAAAGGAATGACTGGGAGGTGATGGGGGGACAAGGTTCGATGGCTAGTTAGGGGAGGACCTCTTTGAAGAAATATCATCTAAACTGAGACTTGCATGACAAGGAGCCAGTTGTCATGGCAGAATCTGGAGGTCTCGGCTGAGGGAAGAGAAAGGCAAGGGCCCTGCAGTGGGATCAAGGCTGACGTGTTCCAGGAGCAGAAGACAGCAGGGCCTGGGGGTGGAGAGGAGTGGGCTTAGTGATAGGCGACAGAGGCTGTGGCCAGATTCTGTAAGGCCTCCAAGGCCAAGGTGATGCTTGGGTTTAATCCACATGCCTTTGAAGGATGTGAAGCAAAAGAGGGATGTGATGAGAGTTGCACGTTAAAATGATCACTCTGGTTTCCCTGTGGGAACTGGGTTACAGCAGGGCGAGGGTGGAACAGGAAGCCACCTGGGACTGTTGGTGTAATCCAAGCAAGAGATGAGGGCTGGGTTAGGCTGGGTGATTAGTGCAAATGGAGAGAACTGAATGGACTTGGGAGTAGTTTAGAGGCAGGGTTAAAAGTTTGAGGAAGGTGCAGTATTGGCTCAGGGTTTATGTCCTTTACTCATTTTCAGTTGAAATGGATGTTTTTAGGGCATATAAGCTAATTTACCTTTCGACTTAATCAAAATATGGCAAGAGCTGATTTAGCTAGCATTCTTTTTACTGGAATTTTCCATTAATGAGGAAATTCAGTATGTTTAGAATGATAATTGTTATATTTGGAGTCCTATGGTCATTATTAAAACCTAAAATGCCTTTTTTTTTGCGGTACGCGGGCCTCTCACTGCTGTGGCCTCTCCCGTTGCGGACGCACAGGCTCGGTGGCCATGGCTCACGGGCCCAGCCACTCCGCGGCATGTGGGATCCTCCCGGACCGGGGCACGAACCCGCGTCCCCTGCATTGGCAGGTGGACTCCCAACCACTGCGCCACCAGGGAAGCCCTAAAATGCCTTTTTAAAACATTGCAATATTCAATCATATTCAACAGAGTTTATAATGTTCAAATCCTTTAAAACCAATTATCTCTGTATTGTATACTTTATCAGAATTTCTAACTAATCAGAATATTCTTTTCCCCAACTAAACCACTTAATTATTCTGCAGTTCATTGTAGAAGCAATTTTTAGATTATGCGTATCACTGCTCCTTTATGAGTATGAAGAAATAAGTTAGTGGGGCTATTTGTACTTTAAAAAAAGATAAGTGAAAACCACAAAATGTCTAATGTGATTATCTATGGATGGTGGGATTATGTGTGATTTGTTTCTTCTTTCTTCTATTTTCCAAATTTCCTACAATAACATGAATTACTTTTAAAACATAAAAGTTATATTTCCAAAAAAAAGTTTATTATATTTAGAAACTCACTACTCTCTATATTACTACAGTTCATAGTGGGAAACTATAACAAATGACATAGCTATAGGCCATGTTTCAAGTTTTTTTTCCTTTTTAAAAAATAGATTTACTGGAAACTTCCAGGATTTTTAAGCACGGTTATGGATGCCCTGAGGAAAGACGAACTAGTCTTCCCCAGTGATGAAAAGTAACTTAATGACGTAAAGATGTCCCTTATTACTATATCTATAGGATTCTGGTGGGTAATTATCATGTGACTTATTGAATGGGGAGATGACCAGTCTGAATGAGTAGATGAGAATTCTTAGATGGGCAGTAGGATTTGGGGTAAGGTATCTACAGTATCTACAAATTTTTAGTATTTGGTATTATCCTTATGTCTAATTTAATGACTTTACCGATTCAGTACTTTCTCTGAAGTTATAAAGGGAGTTGTACGTTTAGGGTGTTTCAGGACCCTTTAAAGGTCCTGTATGGTCTAACCTAGCATTCCTTGGAGGAATCTCTGAGTTCTAGGTCTTATTCCCCACGTAACCAAAATCCATACACCATCCAGCCGAATAACCCAACAGCAAGTCCAGTGACTAGAATCTGGCAAGTCAGCCTCTCACAGTTGGAGAGTCTCGAGTGCCTACAAACAGGCAGTCGTTATCAGTATTTTTTCTATTTCAGCACACCTGAGGGATCTAACATCCTCAGGAGTAACAGCGAGTCACTGTGGCAGGGGTGGATGGTATCAGAATTTGGAAGGGGACAGGGAAGTACTATTAGTCATCCTTCATGTCATAGCCTTTTCGAATTACTAGATGGGAAGTTGACCAGGAGGCTAATCAAACCTATTGATCTCATGTCCATCCTGTACATTTATGGGGAAATGTAAACAAATTGCTACAAAGAGTTCTCCTTGGTCCTGTGGTAGTTCTTGTTATTTTTTGGTTTGACTTACTTTGTTTTCGTTTAATTAAAACATTCCAGATATTATGAAATAAGGCAGAATAAGGAAAAGGTGAGGTTCTGCTAATTCTGTACAAATTCAATGTTTTTGTTCCTTATTTTCAAAAATCACATAGGAATAAATTAAATCAAATAAGCTAAGTAAATTGTATGAGTAAACAGAAGAATCTTGCCTGGAGAAAAAAAAGTCACTATATGAAGCTTATTATATATGAAGTTGTATTTCCTGGGAGGGATGGAAAGAGCATTCCTTTATTTTGGGCAAACCTCATGTTTTGCTAAAGCCTTAACTTAGAAGAGGAGAAATCTCAATGTATATTTCTTGAACTGAAAGCTTTTCTTCCACTTGTTCCTAGTGTTAAATTCCTGTCGTCTCCCCTTCTTATCATACATGGTGAGGATGACAAAACGGTGCCTTTGGAATTTGGAAAAAAAGGTCAACTAAGTTCAGCGGCTGACAGAAACATACTATACTAATTTCATCATTTTCTCAGCCAGCCAAACTTTGATTAGGGCCTAAAGAAGGGTCTCTGACATTATAAGGGGTTCTCTGCACCCCTGAATTGCTGTGCCACCTGGTGTATACAATACACTGTTGCCACTGTTCCATGAGCTATGCAGCTTTCAGTTCCTTGGTTGTAGAGGCAACCACTCAGGGATATGCAGGGTGCCCGTATCTCTGACTTAATGGGACTAACTCCTTAAGTTGGCTGTTTCCATACCCTTTTAGGAAAATTAGACTAGGAAAACAACTGCTTCAATGATCAGCCTTTGAGTCCTTGTCTTTCTGCCCCTTGCAGCTCTATGAAATTGCACACAATGCATATAGGAACAAAGAGAGGGTGAAGGTGGTGATCTTTCCTCCTGGCCTCCAACACACCTTCCTGTGTAAAGGCACCACACTGTTAAAAACCGTGAGGTAAGACTTGCTTTGCTAAATGCAATGAGGGCTGCTCTGGTTTACTTAGACCATGAGGTGGGGAACACATGTGAGCTCATCTAAATCCTTTTCCTGCAGAGGTTTCCTGAGCCAGCAGTGGGCGTGAGGTCTGAGTACAGCGGAGAGTGAAGACTTGGTCCAAACACCACTTGTGGTGTATATTTCTTATGTAAAACTGTACTGGGCTGCTTGGGTGAGCTGAAGTTACTGACATTTCTAGAAGTCACTTGCCATTTTAGTAAGGGAAAGCACGGACGCTGGGCATTATGGAATGTTCTTGTTTAGCTTGTCATAGTCTACTTTGTGGAACATGCCAAAACTTCACTGTGGAGAATCAGAATTTGGTAAAAATTTGATCCCATCTAAAAATGTACAGTTACCAAACGTTCTGGGGATATCTGTGGATAAGGTGGTTTTTGATCTGCACCTAGACAGCAAGCAGTAGCAAGAAAGATGCTCCAATGTAGTTAAATAATTTGTATTTCAGTTTAGTTAATTTAAATGGCATTAAAAAGTTCCAAGCTGTTTTCTAGCTTTCTGAATAGCATTGGGGAAAGTCCTAGCATGCTATTCAATCTGCTATAAAATAGTAAGATTCGGCACTCATGTAGCCTTTGGAAATTAACACTGTATTTTTAGCCCTAATATAGTCATACACTTTCCCTCCCAATTCCCAGAGATACTTAACTAGATTATTATTTAATAAAACAAAACAAAATCAAAGAATGTTGTGAAAATGTTGAAGTCCAGTAAGAAGCTATTTTTTCTCAGGACATTTTACAACTTACTTTCCATTGGCTTTGTCCACCCCACTGCTGGGTTCACTGGACAGGGAAATCTTTAGGTCAGAAGGCTCCATGTTCCAGATGTCCCGGGCATACTCCTTAATTGTTCGGTCACTGGAGAATTTCCCTGAGGCGGCTATGTTTCTGAGTACCATGATGTTCCAGGCCTTTGGATTCTGTAAACAAGAATTATACTTGTTTAATTGAATTAAATTAAATTGACGTGCATCTAAGGCTCAGGGCCTGAGTGCCCAACAAGCTGTATGACAAACATCAGGCCAAGCACATCCAAGTACAATTTATGGGGAAAGTGACAGGAGTAAATTGTAATGAATCATAAATACATTTGTTCCACAGTTGGGAGCTGGACAGGGCAGACTGTGCTTTTCTCCTGTTTTAGATTATATTTCTCTAAAATGAAAAACAAAGTATTTTTCACTCTTACAGAAACCCTAATTGGTAATTTCTGCCATAGTTACAATGTTTTGGCATGTAAGCCTTATTTCCCATGCTTCATTTTGAACGAAGATACCTCACCTCCCTTTAAACTACGGGGGAAAGGAAGAGACTAACGTTCATTGTCTGCTAGATGCCACGTAAGAAATTTATCCCGTGGCTCACAGCCAGAGCTCGAAAAACACTACTGTAGAACATTAGCTACCATGCGGGCAAACAGTCCCATGGGAGACTTTATTCACCGACTTCTCTTTTCCTGTTTTTTCCAGAAGGTAGATACTCCAATAGGTTTACACTGAATCCCAAATCCTCCACTGGGGTTTGAAAACAGGACCAATTAAGGTTTTATCCTAAATAAAAAATATACATCTATATATCTAAATAAAATATATATCGCTCATAATTTTATGTAAAAAGTATAAGAAGCTATTTATTTTTTATTAACATCTTTATTGGAGTATAATTGCTTTACAGTGCTGTGTTAGTTTCTGCTATATAACAAAGTGAATCAGCTGTATGCATATGTATATCCCTATATCCCCTCCCTTTTGGTGGGTCTCCCTCCCACCCTCCTTATCCCACCCCTCTAGGTGGGTCGCAAAGCACCGAGCTGATCTCCCTGTGCTATGCAGCTGAGCATCTACTTAGAGCCTCGTGATTTCGTAAAGAACTCTAAGAAGGAGTTCTATGGAAATGACCAGAATATTATTTGAAAACAACAGCAATGAATTATAAACATTTAAAAGAAAAACTAAAACACAGTCTGAAATTAGTTTATTCAGACTTTGGAAACTTACTAAAATAAGAAGAGAATAAAAGCTTCCTCTCTTCACGTTCTTTATTTAAAGGGATAATGACTAGACTTTCCAACCATGTGGGCCATGTTTTCTACGCTTCAACAATACAATTATTGTTAAGAGTAAAAGCTGCAGTTTGCACTAATGAACAAGGAAGATGGAACAGAATGCTGGCCTTCTAGGTGGGCACCCTTTGGATCAGGGCCACCATTTTAACAGAAGGGACCATTGTGCAAAACCAACATTCACATTTGTGCATGCCCTCACTCATATTTTCCTCTCCTGCTCTGTTTCACTTCTGTTTCTTTTCCTATACAGCTTTTCTACATAACAAGCAAGGGTTGAGATCAAGAGGAAGGAGCTAGAGGGGGCCATTTTCTTTCCTCTGTCTTTGAGTTCTTGGAGGCTGTATGTGGCTGCTCTCTCCAGTGTTCAGGGAGCAGGAAGTGAGCCACTCTGCTTAAACCTAGCACTGCCTCTCCTTGGGAAGTATATAAAACTCTGGTTTATATACACTTTTGGGGGGCTGGATATGCTGTAAAGCAGCACAGGCCTTGAGTGATCCTGTTTTAAAACCCCAAAGGGATATCTGGGATGACTATGGGAACTACCTTGTCACCTGGCTTTGGGAAAGGAATAGAAAGACATGTTAGCGCAGTATGTTTCTGTCGGAAATAGCAACTGATGTGTCCAGAGGGCAGGAGGTGGAGAGTTTATGCGTTCCCACTGGTCTGGTCTATAATGGCTTTCTAGTTGGAGAGCCAAAATGGAGACTGTGTGGGCAAGGACGGCTACCTCAAGAAGCCCAAGCTGGAGTCTTAGCACAGGGCCAGCCTCCTCCTGTATCTGTTCTTCTGTGGTTTCTGCAGTTCCCTACAAGTCTTTCCTATCAGAGATGATCGCCTTTCCATATATTTACTAAATGTACCTAGAGGGCTGGGCTTTTTGGTAAAGATGTATGACTTTGCACATGAAGGGTTACTCACGTGGCTCTAGCCCCTTTCTTTCCTTTTTCTCTCTCTCTCCCTTTCCTTCCTTTCCTTTTCTTTTCTTTCTTTCTTTCCTTCTTTCCTCCCTCCCTCTCTCTCTCTCTCTTTCTTTGTTTCATTCCTTTTTCTTTTTCTTTTTTTTAAATTCCAATGTGAAACCTCCCCTCTTTCTATACATTTATATTCTATTCATATAGCACCACTCCATGGGTAATCCAGGAGAGGAACTTACTTTACAATTTTCAAATACTAGGGGGGTCAGTCCTTTCCCGATAAACGAAGGTTCAGCCTTAGAATCAATTTAGCAGATTTTTCTTTTTCTTTTTTTTTTTTTTTTACATCTTTATTGGAGTATAATTGCTTTACAATGGTGTGTTAGTTTCTGCTTTATAACAAAGTGAATCAGTTATACATATACATATGTTCCCATATCTCTTCCCTCTTGCATCTCCCTCCCTATCCCACCCCTCCAGGCGGTCACAAAGCACCGAGCTGATCTCCCTGTGCTATGCGGCTGCTTCCCACTAACTATCTACCTTACGTTTGGTAGTGTATATATGTCCATGCCTCTCTCTCGCTTTGTCACAGCTTACCCTTCCCCCTCCCCATATCCTCAAGTCCATTCTCTGGTAGGTCTGTGTCTTTATTACTGTCTTACCCCTAGGTTCTTCATGACATTTTTTTTTTCTTAAATTCCATATATATGTGTTAGCATACGGTATTTGTCTTTCTCTTTCTGACTTACTTCACTCTGTATGACAGACTCTAGGTCTATCCACCTCATTACGAATAGCTCAATTTCGTTTCTTTTTATGGCTGAGTAATATTCCATTGTATATGTGCCACATCTTCTTTATCCATTCATCCGATGATGGACACCTAGGTTGTTTCCATCTCCGGGCAATTTAGCAGATTTTTCAAATGCTGATGGTGGTCCAACCCGCTACTGGGTCAGAATCTCTTAGAGGGCGGTGGGCATCTGTACTTTGAAAAAACGGCTTGGTGATTCTGATGCACTTCTGGTTAAGGGCCCCAGCCCTACATAGGCTCCTGGAGGGGCCTTGGCTTTGTCCATGCTGGGGCCTCAGTGCCCAGCATGGCCTGCCATGGAGGCACCCAATGCCCCAGTGCCTCTCTGTTGAATAAATGAGTGGGTAAAGTGAGTATTTAATTTCGCTTTATACTCTTAGTCTCTAGGATATGCCTGCTGCATGGTGGGTGCTCAATAAATATTGAATTATTTGTGACTTTTTACTTGGATATTAAAAAACCTACAACTGCAACTGAAATGTCAAATGCCAACCTTTGCCTGAATTCGGGGACAGTTAAGTTTTGATCTGAAAAACCTAAAGAGCTGCCTCACTTCCCATTTTTGATTGGTTGGTGGGGCCCTGTTATTTAGATTTAATAAAAAGAAACCAAAATTTTAATGAACCGTAAACTGGTTTCCTTTGTAAGTCTCGGCCATGTACTCACCATGTACAGCTGACTGACTTTTTCTTGACACTTGACGTAGGCTTCATAGTCTGCAAAAACTTTAAACCTTTTTTTGTGATTAGAAGGAAAAGACAAAAAGCTTCATTAATAGATGTGTGCTAAGATTCCATTCAAAATTCTCTTTTGCTTAATGTCGGGCACGGCTGGCTTACCAGTCTGACACTTCTATTCACAAGGGTTTCAACCAGCCCTCAACCTTTCTTCTCACACGTGAGAATGTTATCACACGGATGCATCTGAAAGTTGGGTACACCCGTGGAAGGAGAAAAAGAATACCAAATTTGTGGGTCTTATTCTTAAGTCTTCTCCTTGCATTGTTAGTGGAGAATATCTAATTTTCCTTTCCAAGTCTACGTTAGCTTATCAGATCACAGATCTATGCTAATCTACATGTGTTGCAGTTGGTTTAAGATATTCTCATCCCCGTTCCACGGCCCAAACAGCACCATCTTCTTGTGGGAACTCACCTGTCATGATAAAATAGCATGTTGACTAAGTCTTTGAAGAGGTCAGGCTGCTTGGGAGAAAAGAAGCCCTTGTCAATTTGGTCAATGGCCAGCTTTAGCTCTGGAAGTGCCTCGTAATATTCTTTTGCCTTATACCTGTAGGGTCGGGGCGGGGGATAAGAAAAGGTTCTGTTAATGTTTGTTAATGACACACTGGACGCTACGTTAGCTGTGAAAAATGCATTCAGAAATATGGCATTTATAAAGTCATTATAGAGTTCAACAGGGTATAAATAATACTTAACTAGATCCTGACATCTTTTTTCCCAACTAAATTTGATTAGTTCCTTGTAACCAAAGACACTAAGGACAGTAGATAATAAAAATCCTAGTCACAGAGCAATAGTCTAATCCGGTAAAATACAGTAAGATTCATTTCAAAGCAGGCTTTATGGCTCTAAACAAGCGTCGTACAGTTGCTTTTTTTAAAAAAGATTTATTATTTCTTTCTTTCTTTAATTTATTTTTGGCTGCGTCGGCTCTTAGTTGCGGCACGCGGGATCTTTCATTGTGGCCTGTGGGCTTCTCTCTAGTGTGGAGGCGGGTTTTCTCTTCTCCAGCTGTGGTGTGCAGGCTCCAGGGCGCTTGGGCTCTATAGTTGTGGTGCACGGGTTCCAGAGCTCGTGGTCTCTGCGGTTTGCAGCACACGGGCTCAGCAGTTGTGGCGCGTGGGCTTAGTTGCCCCACAGCATGTGGGATCTTAGTCCCCTGACCAGGGATCGAACCCGCATCCCCTGCATTGTAAGGTGGATTCTTTACCACTGGACCACCAGGGAGGTCCCCGACAGTTGCTCTTTGGTCCCACAGATTCCCAAATTTGTTGCTACTGAACAAAAATTTACTTCCAAGGGTTGGGAAGTATATTCGACACCCTCCAGATTTTGTGATCGCTCTGGCTCCTTTGAGCAGCATCTTTCTTTACTTCTTATTTGAATCCAGGTTAATAAACCTATCCAGATAGTAAGTGGAACAAGTATTCTGGGTGCTTCTATACAACCAGGCCTATCATCTACCACATTTTAGTCCATCTCTTTGAGGTCTTAAAGGAACACTCGATGGTTTAAATAACAGGCAAAAAGTTCAACTACACACTGGTTCAGTGTTTTGATCAAAGTAAAGATCACAGATGTGGAGAACAGCTCATGAGGCCAGCTCTGGCTGATAACAAATAGCAACGAGCCCATGTACCTGTGCCCAAGCTCCGTTCACTTTCACTTGCTGCGTGTAACAAGACTAATCTGTGGTCAGGAGGGTCCCCGGACTCATGGGAGATGTTCTGCTGTCACTCTCATGGGACCTGCCTCAATGGGACACCTGGGTGGGCAGGTACCCTCCTGGGGGGATACCTGCTCAACAAGCAGGAGTGCTCTCTCACCCTTTCTTGTCCAAAGCAGCCACGTCCTCTATTCTCATGCCAAAGATGAACAGGTTCTCTTCCCCGGCTTCCTCGGCCATTTCCACGTTGGCCCCATCCATGGTCCCGATAGTCAGGGCCCCGTTCAGCATGAACTTCATGTTGCCTGTCCCCGAGGCTTCAGTGCCTGCAGTAGAAATCTGCTCCGACAGATCTGTGGCTGGAATGACTGCAAGCAAGGCATTAGTGACAGAATTAGTGATCCTGTCTCTCTGGATCTGCTTGCACGGTACCCAAGCATTCACCTAGCTGGCCTGTTCTAATCATTAACGTAGTATGTGTACATCAAGATAAACATTCAAATGGTGCAGGATGGATCTCACGCTTCCCCTTGACTCTGGCAACCACTTTTGCCCCTTTCTGATGTGCTTCTTGGTGGTTATGGCCACAGTGCTAAGTAACTCTATGCTTACGCTACTCTTCCTTGGTCTATAAACGTTAAAGAGCATCTATTGACTCTCTGCTATAAAAGTCGACACTACTGTGAAATAAAATTCCTATTTTATGGCAAGACAAGAAAAAGTTAAAACATGAAAATTTTTCTCTGCCCTTTGGCCTCCTCTCTCCCTTCTCCTGTGCATTGTGTATCTGCATTAGGCATGGACCAAACCTCCCCATCAGCAGAAATATCTACTCAGCCATAACGAGCAACGTTCTCCTGGCACCAACAAGACAACTCCTTAAAAGACAACATTCCTTCTTGATCTTGTAAGGGGTCACAATGACCCACCACTTTGTACCTGAAGATCTGGATTCTGTAAACTGTCAACAATACAGCATTTAATGGAGAGCCCCCTGTCTCGAAAAACTTACATAACTGCTTTGACTTCTAATGGGTGGAACAGTTCTTGGAACTTTCTGATCTGCTCTTCCTGGGTTATAATCCTCAGTTTGGCTCAAATAAAATTTTCCATTTCTTTCTTGGATGGGCTGATTAATTTTTTATCAACCTTACACTTCTCTTCTCCCCCTTCTTCCTTCCAGTTTTTGTTATGGTTTTATTTTTATTTCTTCTATATTATAACTTTATAAAATATATCTAAACTTCTCTTTCTCGATCCTTAAAATTCAGAAGCTTCCCTGACCCCTCTTTTGCAATCTGAGGAAACTGGATTGTGCCATTCCTGCCACTCCTTACCACCTTCCTTCCACTTTCACTGCAGGGAAATAAGCCACAGGCAACTGAGGTGTGCCCAGGGCAGACCTTTCAGTCTGATTCACACAGAAGTTCCTGCTGCCTGCAGCATCCCTCCGGTGCCTCCGCTACAAAGCACAGGACCTGCTTTACTTTGAGAGCTTTACTTTGAGAGCTTATTTGTGGATTAGACATTTCTTCATTTGCGCCCATAAAAATCTGGCTCTTTTTTTCTTTATGCAGACAGTTCTTAAATTGTAACATCAGAGGACCCAAAAAAACCTCAGAAAGAGAAAGGTCCCTTTTCAATTTGGGAAAAGGGCGAACACACAGTTGGCATTTGCATGTGGGTGGTGCTTTGTGATGCAAATAAGAAAAAGAAAGGGATGTTGGCTTCTTGCCAGTCTGCCTGTCCCCACATGGGAACTCCACGCCTGTTCTGAGCGCCTGTCTGAGGCACGTCTAAGCCTAGGGCTTTGGCAGCCTGACATCTGCCCTCATTCCCTGCTGCCACATGAACAAATGACAGCCCTTCTTTCCATGGAGTGACCAGAGGAATATCCGGGGATTGGGGCACTGGTGTTCTATTGCAGAACTGGGGCTGGGAACTGAAGATCTTTTTTTCTTTTGTAGAGCACGCTCTGTACTTTACCAAAACCTCAGGGCCACCTCCTCCAACACCCAGCCCTGAGCAGCTGAGAAGAGGAAAATGTGCTTGCAGATGTAACCTCTGATGTGGAGTCTGGGGACAGTCATCTCGGTGTCAGCTGGGTCACCTTAAACATTCTTAGCTTAGGGTCGTATTCTGCCTAAGAGTGACACCTTCTATCCTAAGTCACTGGCTCCCGAGGTCAGCTGCTCCATTTTTCTATAATGTGTAATCCATCCCTAACATGTGCCCTGGCCCCGCATGGTTTGTGAGGACAGCACTACCTTTTTCAGCAAGAGACACTTTGTAGTTCTCCAGGAAGATGAGTTTCAACTTGCTTCCAACCATGGGGTCATTGTTCACCACCTCTGCCACTGAAGTGATCAGCTTTATGATCAGTTTGGCCATGTGATATCCTGGGGCAGCCTTGGGGAAGGGTGTGGACACATGACACAATGCAGGCATGATGAAGTGGAGAAACGGCAAAAGAGACAAGAGCCCCCAAGTACCCAGGGAAGAGAAGCAACTTACTTTGCCACCGATTATAACTGTTCTGGGCACGAATAGCTTTTTCGGGTCTTTCTTAATGCCTGCAAAAGATGGAGAAGGGGATGGAACGGAGGACGGAGGATGGCCAGGGTGGTGAGCGCTCCACCTCTGGGGGCTGGTCGGGGGCTGCAGGGCTGACTCACGGTTGTACATGGTGACCACATGCAGGCAGTTCAGGAGCTGCCGCTTGTACTCATGGATCCTCTTCACCTGCACGTCAAACATGGAGGATGGGTTGATCTTCACTTTGTACTCCTTCTCCAGGAACCGAGAAAACTTCAGCTTGTTCTCCTGTTGAGACAGTGCATGGGGCCAGGGCCCTTTGGACTCAGGAGCATTGGGTGGGTGGTCTGTTTTTAAAGAGTGGGGCATGAACCCTCCAAGCAAGTGCCGCCGGGCAAAGCGTCCACACCGGGAAGCCTCACCTGCTTCACGTTGGAAATCTCCCGGAGGAAGACGTCGTCGCCCAGGAAGCTGTTCAGCTTCGTCAGCTGGTTCAAGTCCTTCACATAGTCCTCCCCGATTTTCTTTCAGTTTAAAGGAAAAGGTGACTCGAATCAGGGAAGGCAGTCAAGCCCACATGAGCAGTTTCTGTCAGTCTGTGGCAAGGGCTCACACGCCCCTAACACTCGCACCCCACAGCACACAGAATGGCTTCATTCACAGGAGATGCTGAAAACGCCGTGTGGGAAGAACACTTGCTATACCTTCAGTGGTATTAAGTGTTAAAAACAGGAAATCTACCTAAAAAGGGTGACAAATAACCCAGGTTCTACTAGTTACTATTAGAGGACAAACAAAGGTCCTGTTAGAGGACCTCTGTTATCCTTTTATTAAACAGGGGTACCATCTGTGTGTCATATGAGCACTGTTCACCAGGGCCAGCTGCGTAATGCGTGGGGTCTCTTTTTTCTGAAATCAAGAATTTCAAGCTGGCTACGGCGGAGAACGAAACCAGTGCGGAGCCCTGTGGGGTTGCACAGGCCACTGGCTTGGGGATGAAGCAGGCCCTGCTGCAGACTGGATTTGCAAGTTATAAGCGCACTCTCTGCCTCTTGAATTCTAGTCAGAAACCCCCTTTCCCTCGGCACTTCCCGGTTACCTCTGCTATTAACTCTGCCAGTCCTGGGTTGCAGAGTAACAGCCAGCGCCTTGGAGTGATCCCATTGGTTTTATTCTGAAACTTGTCCGGCTCTAGCTCACTGAAGTCCTTGAATCTGGAGATGGAAGAGACACATCACTAAACGTGGCTGGAACGGCAGGTTCCCGCATGCTGGATGAAGTTCAGGGTTAGAGCTAAGGAGCAGAGTATAGGCTTAGAAAGGTTAAATAAAAGTGGAGAGAGGGGCTGATAGCAGCTATGGGTGTCATTCTAAACAGAAATCCATTTGCAATTTAAAATAATTACAAGAAAAAATCCAATCTAATCACCTTCATATGACTTCCCGGCACTGACATATATATCAGACTTTTGAGCAGAAGAGTTTTGTTTTTTTTTCTTGTAAGTCTAGAATTAGGACTGTTCAGAGAGGAAGGGCTTTTCCTTTTAGAGAAGGGTTCTTTGTATAGAAGACATTACTTTTAAATATTTCACGGGGCCTCTCCTCATCTCCAACCGCAACCCTGCATTCGCTAGCACCGTTCTATTCCTGAGCAATGTGAGACCCGCTGCGACAGGGGTGGAGGCTCACACTTGGTTCTTCACGATGTCTGAGTGAATTTTAGCCACGCCGTTCACAGCATGGGAGCCCACAATGCAGAGATGGGCCATGTTGATCCTTTTGCCTCCTTCCTCTTCTATCAGAGACATCCTTCTCAGGCGGTCGACATCTTTAGGAAACAAGGCGGCAATTTTCTAGGCAAAGGAAGAGAAAGGCCTTACTGGTCACTCAGGTTTCCAGCAACCCTGGGATAACGTCAGTTACTTCCCAACCAAAACCTTTGATGGAGCAAAGGTAAGACTTCACTCCCACAGAGAGGAGTGAAGATGCCTAGGGAGATGCCATCCCTCCAGGTTAGTATTTTCAAAAGGATGTCATTAACAGAGCCCCACCCAGACTTGAGTGCTTTTGATGTATCAATGACTGAAAGATGTTTGGGCCTCAGGTTTGGTAAGAGGGAAGACTGCAGCCACCCTTAACATCTCTAGACCTCCTTCTCAAAAGGGTTATGAATCTGTCAAAGTGACTTACATCTAAATGCTTTTGATTCATCTCGTAAATGATTTGCAAATGTCGAGGAAGCAGCTTTTCCACCAGCTCTACAGGCCAGCGCTCCAGGGCTTCCGGGAGCACTGTATGGTTGGTGTAGGCAAAGGTCTTCTGGGTGATCTCCCATGCCTGCGGGGAGAGGGGGGCTCAGTGCTTGCCTCTGCAGGAAAGGCGGCCTGCAGGTGTGCCCCATCCTGCAGGCCAAACACGTCCTCAACTCCTGCCCGTCAGCAACAGGACAATTCTATCTGCATGTATACAGTTAGACACAATTCCGCTAGGTTCCTGGATGGTCCAGGTAATGGGAACATGTTTTTTTTTGGGGGGGGGGGGAGGAAAAGCAGTAAATTGTCTGATAAAATTTAGGACAGCATATGCTGATAAATCTTCTCTAGTATCCTAACTTGTCTTTCATTTATTAAACAAACAAAACTTGAGGAATAAAACTTCAGTAATGTTCTGAGAAAGTACCAAGTATGCTTAAAATCGGTGGAGACACCTTCAGTTAGCTGTATTCTGAGGCTAGAGAGTTTAATTTCGAATCCTTTTAGACACAAAAATGGCAAACACAATATAAGCCTTAATAATATAGCCACTGAGCTGTGTCCCATTAGCAATGTGTTTATTTATTTCTTAGTCTTACTCCCTGTAAAGCAGTAAGAGCTGAGACATGTCAGCGCCAGGGCAAAGTTTACCTTTAATTGTTGGAAGTTAGCAACAGTGACTTATTTTGAAAAACTGTGAAAGGCGCTTTGGGCAGAATCTCTTAAGCACAGATATTCTGGCCAGTCAAAGGAAAAAGAAGCCAAAGCATCCGGACCTTGGACCAGGGCAATTTTTCAATGTCCACAAAAATCCTCATCAGCTCAGGGATGGCGAGCGCAGGGTGAGTGTCGTTCAGCTGGATGGCAACCTGCAAGGGGAAAACCGACGTGAAGGTCACCAACGGCCCAGGCCCTTGTTCTCATCCGTGCCTCACACGTGCACCAAACAAAACGTCTGCCCTCTACGGAAGGCTTTAAGTATCCTGTAGCTACTCAGTTTTCTTTTTTAATTGAAGTATAGTTGATTTAAAATATTGTGTTAGTTTCAGGTGTACAGCATAGTGATTCAGTTAATATATAAATATTCTCAGATTGTTTTCCATTATAGGTAAGTAAATTTCCTGTGCTACACAGGAAATCCTTGTTGCTTATCTATTTTACGTATAGCAGTGTGTATCTGTTAATCCCATACTCCTAGTTTGCCTCCCTCCACCCCCTTTGGTAACCACAAGCTTATTTTCTATGTCTGTGAGTCTGTTTCTGATTGGTATATAGACACTCAGATTTTTTTTAGCATGGAGACAGAGGAGTAAATCTGATGGAAGTCCTGATGCCCTCAGTTGTTCCCGCCCGCGTTCGGGCTGAATACTCGCCTGATCTGGGAAGGCATCGAACGCAGTTCCGGCACTCCTGCTGGACCCAAGCTTAGAGGCTTTGAAACGTCGGATGACATCTTGCAAGGTAGCAGCCACCACAAAGTACTCCTGCTTCAGTCTCAGCTCCTTCCCTTCAAAAAACTTCAAGCCAGAGAGACTGAGTGAGAGGGCTCACATTGCTAGGAGTGGCCAGAACATGGGTGGCGTCCCCTACCAGGGGACTTTAAGGCTAAAGCCCATGGGATGTCTGGTGGAAGCTGGCAGGTTGAATGCCAAGCATCAGCCTCCTGAAACTCCACTAAAATGACAGTAAAGGGATTGAAAAAAGGCATGATAAAGGATGAAGGGAATGGAGAGAAGACAACAGCAACAACTTTTCAGAAGCTGAAAAACAGATGGATAAATGGTAAACTGAACCAGAAGACCCAGGAAAGCTGCATCCTGACCTGGTAGTGGAGAAAAGCCAAAGGAACAACCCAGTGTATACACTGAAGCTCCCAAAAGGCCCAAGAAGTGTCAGCATTGGGTGCCTTCAGAAGTAGGGGTGAAGAGGGGGTAAAAGGTTAGTGGGGAGCCTAAGAAGCAGTTGGCCTCAGACCTCCTCTCCAATTCCCTCAACTGGACAATCTCCTTTGCCAACTCATGCAGAAGCTGGAGGTCTGTTCTCTGGAGATGGTATAACAGGGGTCTCTGGACTGGAGGGCAGCAGGTAAAGTCGGAGGCAGGGGTACCATCCCATACTAAAAATGGGGGAAGAGGCTCAGTGAAAGTTTATGTACTGAATACTGATGCTTTCAGTCTTCATCTCCCAACTGAATTTGAGAACACAGGCAGCCAGTGTTAATTCCACCAGGAGAGAAGCTGCAAGCGTCTTCTCTAGGGAATTCGACCAGCACAGGAGGGAGGACCTAAAGACATGGACATGAGGAACTCCACCAGGAAGCGGCCCCAGCAGGTCACAGGTGAGGGAAACCAAATAGATAAATCCCAAACAAGTGTACAGAGCTCCCCAAAACTTGTTGGTACCTTTCTCTTAAGTTTCAGTGGGCAGCTAAGGACCATTAGACAGCTAAGAAAAACTTCTAAAACATGTTAAAATAATAAAAGCCAACTTAGAGGTAACAGAGATTAGAGAAAAGAATGATTATAAGAATACTACCGGTATCCTCAGATAGATTAGATATTGTATTCAAGGAATACGAATAAGATGCTTCAAGAAAATATCTAGAGCAAAAAAAGATTACGTGGAAATTAAAACATGACAGCCAAAGTGAAAAACCCAATAGGAAGACTGGAAGAGAGAGTTGTGATTGCCCAAAACGTGAGCAGGAAGACAAAGAGATGATAAATAAAAGAAAAAAGGTAAGAAGACTAAAGAACCAGTTGAGGATGTTTAACAATTCCAGACTGTTTCTCAGAGAGCTGTAGTCCTGTGTCCCCAGACTGAAAGGGTACCCAGGCGTGATAAGTGAAAGCAGACTTACACGAAAGCACACCCCCCAAAACTTTTAGTACACTCGGAGAGAGGGGTTTTGGAGAGGGACAGAGGGAGGGGAAGAGGGAGAGGGAGACTAGAAGCTTTCAAAGGGGGAAAAAAGCAGAATTCAAACAAAAGATCAAGAATCCAATTGCACTGTACTTTTCGGCAACACCAACAACTAGGAGATTAAAAAAAAAAAACTTTGAGTCTTCAGTATCCAGGCAAACTCCCAATGAGAGGGAAAAATAAAGACATTTTCCAACATGCAAGGTCTCAAAAACACCGACCTCACTTGCACCCTTTCCTAGGAAGCCCCAGGCATGTGTATTACCAAAACAAGGGAGCAAACCAAGACGTGGGATCCTGGAAACAAATGATCCCCGAGAGTATATGAGCACAGACGTCCTCAGAACAATGGGAAACGTAGATCCCAGGATGACAGCGGAGCAGCCAACCAGAAGAGATCCAGAAGAGACTTCAAGAAGACTGAGTCAACAGAACACCTAAGGTGTTTGAATATATTGAGAGGAAATTTCTACGACTGGGGTAGAGTGCAGGCTAAATTAGGGAAAAGTACTCAGAAAACCAAGCAAACAAACAAAACAATGATTAACTCCAGGAAAGGAGAACATTTTAAGGAAAGGAAAAATAATCAAAGAGACGATGACATGTATTGTGCACAGATCAGCTGTCTGTAGCACTGACAGCGTCATAATAATGTAAACACTAGCTGAAGAGCTAGTGCAAATCACCATGTAATTATGTTGAGAGAGTGGGCATAGAAAACGTGTTTTTGTGGTGGGGGTGGAAGTCTATGGGAGGAAGGGAGCTAAACTCTCATCTTCAGTAGCGGGGAGTCAATATTGTAAAAAGAGGAAATCACGAAGCAGCAGTAACAGCATGTTGTTAGAAATATGGAGGTAAGTATCCAGGAAAGCAATTCAAAGCAAGGGGATGTAGTTGCTTTGGGGAAGTGGGAAATAGGAGACTGATTTTATAGTAAGCCTCAGAGAGCTGCTTTTCTCTTTAAACTATGTGCAGGTACAACTTTGATAAAAGTTTAAAAACCAAAAGAAAAATTTAAAGTCATTAATAGGAAACTGTCTGGATTGATATTACCAATGGGAATTTATAGGTGGTAGAATTTGGAATTTTTTTTTTTACTTGGTAGTTTTTTATATTGCTTATATTTCTTTTTCTAATAGCATGTTTCATAGTAAAAAATATAATGAAATCATTATTCTAAAAAAAGCACATGAATCCATCCACAATGAATTTAAATGTTTATTGAGTTAGGGAATTTTTAATGTGCTAGAAATAAATGATTAATTAAACAATCACTGACCTCAGTTAAGTTCAAACTACTGGGGAGAGACAGATGTATAATCAAGGCTTGAAATCAAACAAGACAGTTTTTAAAAACATTTATGTTGTATTTAAGTGTATACACAGTACTTTGGGGACCTGAATACTCAGGTGATATCTTTATCTGAGCCCTGAAAGCTAAGTAGGAATTTGAGGTGAGCGCAGAGGGCCAGAGTATTCCCTGCACGCAGAGGAAACCTGGGCAAAGCATGGAGGTTAGAAAGAACAGGGCAAATAATCCTCTACAGCTGGGACCTATTGCTAGGGCAAGATCACAGAGGATGTGTCAGAACTGATGACCACATAGATGAAGATACACCTACGATTCTGTACTTCTCTTAGGGGTAAAGCAAAAGCCTTAAAGAATTTTAAGCAAGGAAAAAAAAAAAATCTCATTAGTTGCAGAGTGAGGACAGGGGGCGAGACTCTTGGAAGACAGACAAATAGGGCTATGGCCAAGTTGGGGAGAGGGAATGAGTCTGTTCTTGTGGTTACAGTACGAAAAAGATTTATCAACTTCTACTTAAAAACAAGCATAACTCTGAGAGCTACCTTTTCTGCCCAATGCATTTAGTCAACTTTGCACCCCATGCTAACCTAGTATGTGTTATCAATTGTTGTGGATGATTATTTCCAAGTAAAGTTAGGTTTGGGCCCTACTGAAGATAGGAGGATGAATTTCAAGCCCCTTCTAGTTAAACAATCCTGCAGGCTTGGGTTTGGCTAGGCAGTGTGGCCCCAGTCTTGGAAGGATTCTTACTTTAATTGACCTTGAAACAGAACAGTCTTTTGCTTTTGCGTTACAGATTTCTTTTAAGGTACTGAAGCCACATCGTTTCTCCCAAAGGAAAAATAACACATACCATTAAGTTCCTAAAAATGCTGCAGCAAATCCACTTAATCCTCCTTGGAGATGGGTTTAACACTAAGTGGACATCTGGTCTTAGGATCATTTATGTCCTAGTCCCCAAGATCCTTGTTTTGTGGACATCTTTGTGGAGCAGGGTACTAGTTTGGTTACTTCTGAGATTATTATTTAAAAAAAAAATCATTATAGCGTCCAGAAAATTATTTTACTCATGGAGAAGTTAGAGCTAAGTATGTTTTAACCCACTAAGAATCCATAACGTGGGCTTCCCTGGTGGCGCAGTGGTTGAGAGTCC
The DNA here is from genome assembly GCF_963455315.2 of Globicephala melas. NCBI lineage: Eukaryota > Metazoa > Chordata > Mammalia > Artiodactyla > Delphinidae > Globicephala > Globicephala melas. The sequence continues at coordinate 128,191,405 of NC_083315.2, forward strand.
GCCTGCCGATGCAGGGGACACGGGTTCGTGCCCCGGTCCGGGAAGATCCCACATGCTGCGGAGCGGCTGGGCCCGTGAGCCATGGCCGCTGAGCCTGCGCGTCCAGAGCCTGTGCTCCGCAACGGGAGAGGCCACAACAGTGAGAGGCCCGCATACGGCAAAAAAAAAAAGATCCGTAACAGGCATCTGAGATCCAGTTCCAAGTGTTTTTTTTTTTTTTTCTTAAACTAAGTTATTTTTCGTGTAAACTTTGGAATGATCACCTATAAGAAAAAGTTTAATGAGATAAATAAGTGGCATAAGAAACAAGTGTCTGCTCCTGGGTCTATTCTGAGGTCCATGACCCCACCTTGCCTTGGGTCAGAGGAGACCCATGAGTGAGGGGAAGAGGACAGGCAAGACACCTCCAGGGACTTCTGATGCTGTGGATGAAATTTCTGTTTGGAAAGGAAGGAGTGCTTCACCTGTACTGCACCTCATCTTTTATAGCCAGGTTTTGTTTTGAAATACATGTACAGAGCCTCCCAATTAGTGATGGGGTCACTAATCAAGGGCGAAACACCAATTCTGACTTCATGAATTGTACAAATTCGTTTTCCTTACATGGGTGGGAGGGGAAATCTACACAAGTCAGGAAGAGATATGGTGATTATTCCTCACTGAAGGAAAAAACCCAGTATTAAGTATGTGCTTTATGGCTACTGAATAGGTGCTTCTGAAATAAGCTGCTTCTGTTTCCACTGAGAAAGCAAGCTTGATCACTCACATTATCATTGGGATAGAGGACCCGGGAGATGTTCTCGGCCAGATTCCGGTCCAGCACAGCCTGAATGTAGTCTCCAACGTTAACTGAGGGAAACGTTAGAAAAATGAATAAACAGACGAGCCAACCACTGTTTTCAGAAGCCCCCTGATCTCACCTGATGCTTGTTGGGTACCATGTGGGATTCCTAAAAATCCAAAGAGATTTCAGCAAACCTTCATGCTGTGATTCACATGACAGTCTAGACTGAAGGACTGATTTAACCATGTGCCCCATACCTGCTCCATATAATGCTTTAGTCACTAAAGAATTTGGATCAGAAACTCAGTGCAACTTGGCTCTAATTATTGGACAGAAAGATTAAAGGTACACATGAGGAAAGGGAGCCCACGCTGTACTCACAGTCTCTGAGGTTAAAGTCATTGGGTGCGCGAGCGGACCAGAGGCGCATGGTGTTGACCGTGTTGTTCAGATATCCAGGCACCGGGGTGTCATATGGAAGAGCAAGGACCACCTGCGGGGTGAAACCAAAGCAGCTACTTACTGTTACCCATGTGGATGGAGGAGGTTGAACAGAGGTGGGAGACAGCAGCTGGAATTTGGTTCCTGGCTCCATCACCAACTCAAACTGTATGATCCCTAAACCAAGCTAAGGGTCCCAAGGCTGGAGGTGGTATTAGGGGCCATGTCGGTCCTCCTCCCACTTGGAACAATATGGATGGCTGGAATGACCCAGACAGATGGTCCCAGATGGTCCTCCACATCATTTCCACGCTGACTTCCCTTTGTGTCCCTTGCCCTGATCTGGACACAGATCTTTCATGTTTCAAGATCAAGCCATTGCTCTAAAGATAGCAAAATATGATATGCAAAGTGGTAAATGTGAATCTGTACCCATTAAAAAACAGTAATCAAGACAAGTTTCATGTAGGCTATTCAATGATCTGATTTCAAATATGGTGAAAATTAGCAGAATAGGAAATTTATGAAGATAAATATTACATATGATGTTTAAAATGCTATGCTGGATTTTTCAAAGTTGCACGAAGAAGAGTTATTTTAGTGATCTAACAAATAAGCTGATAATTAGCTGAGATGTGTCTAAGAGGTGAGCTTTGGAAAATTTAGCTCAATATTTGTGACAGTCATGGAAATAGAGAAGAACGGGAAGATGAACCATGTTTCACATGAATTTAAAATTTATGTGGGAGAAGACAATTTTCTATTCCCTGCCTCATCAGAATCAAGCTCTAAGGAAGGGGAATGACAGATGGATTGAATTGGAGGATGCTAGAGATCATCTAGTGCAACTTAAGGTGTTTTGGATATGAGGGGAATGAAGCTGCGAGAGAAGTGACTTACCCAAGGTCATAGTCAGTGGTAGTGTTGAAACCTAACCACAGATCTCTTTAATTTGGTCTGCTGAATTATGAAGGAATGAAACACTCTAGCCTATATCAATCAGTCACATACATTCAGTCATGCTTTCATGAACATCACAACCGCAGAGTAATAAATCACATTTATGTGAATATCTTTTACTAGGAAATAAAGATCTCTGGAGTTCTAAGAGCAAGTTGTGGTCAATCAGGAGAAGTCACTTACAGAGTGGGACTCTGAGTCTGGGTCCAAACATGACTTGTCCTTCTGACCCTCAAAGCATAATTGAGGCAGCTGGGGAAGCACATGGCTTGGAGGTCCCTTTAGAGAACTTCAGGGAGAAGTTGCCACCTCAGAGCTCACACGAGGCTGTGCTTTCTTTGGGATGCTCCCATCGTGGTGGGAGCATGAGAGCCAGGACTCCCCTCATGAGCAATGTCCCATCAGCCTGGGCACTTGTTCAGAGATGCACTGCAGTGTGAGGCTCCTTCCTGAGAATCCTTCTTTCCCTCTCTCTCTTCACAGGTGTCACACCTGCGTTGCAGTCTGAACGACTTCCCCCCTCCTCCCGTCCCCTTTCCCTTTATCTTTCACAGGCATTTCTGCAATAGATCACTTGTACTTCTAATTCTCCCTTCTGTCTGCTTCCCAGAGGACCTGAACTGACACAAGAAATGAAACAAGTAACTCAGTTTACTGGAAGCCTTCACAGCAGGCATACATGAGGTCTGACCTCACTAGCTACAAATCTGGGGCTGATCAGGCAGTGGCATCAATCCATAAAATTCTGCACAGGTTGGGTCAGCTCACCCTTTATTACATCTGCCCCATAAACTTGCCTTTGTGGGCACAGAAAAACACACTCTCCCTAATTGAATTTCTGGATGTATTATGAAAATGTCTAGAGGTGCTTTGTAAATATATCATCAGGTCATCATAAGGTCATCAGTGGGACTTACGAAGTAAACAGAATGCTTCCAGGATTGGGAGTATAACCTGCGTATGTTTAAACAGATCAGAAGCCACTGGAAGTTTTAGACACCAAATACTTGCTAGATTAATACCCAAAACATGTGAGAATTCTTTAGGCATATTAACAATTGATTTGTTGCAGTTCTTATGGTCATATTTGTAATCAACTGCAACTCAGTTGTGGTCTATTGTTTAACCAAAATAAAAGGGGAGTGGTGGATAGAGGGAAACATCTTGAAATTACAGTATTAGTTTCTTCCTTATTATATATAATGACCGATTTTAGCTTCTAATCCATTATTTCATATGCTGAAAAAATCACGTTCAGATAGGAAAAACTTCAAAAGCAGTCTTTCTTTTGTGAACTGTGAATAGCCTTGCATGGATTAGCAGAATAAAGCATCAGCTTAGAAGTCCACTATAACATGGGTCTAGAGTCCGCAAACCAACTGCATTTAGCATTATGATACTGAATTTTGTTCCTGATTTTGCCATATAAGAACAGCATTTCCTTGGTCTTTACCGTTTTCTTTAAGCTTTTAAAGTGGCCAGTGAGACATCTTTTCTGGCCTAAGACTGTATTTACTAAACAGATATCTCAAGTGGAGCCTCCAGTGGTTGGACAGTGCGATCCAGTAGTTCTTAGGGGTTATTTATCAGGACGTATGAAGACAGCAAAGCACAAACCACCCCTAGAGGAGCTGAAAAGTAAATTGTTCAGTAGCAGGGTAACACTCGAATGTGGTGGCAGGATAAATACACGGCCGTGAATTAAGCACACTTGGACCGACACCAGCATTATTTCTCTAGAAGTGATTTGGCACACAGTAACAGAGTGCATTTTGCAATATTTTGCATTGTTTTTCTTGACTTTGTAATGAAGAAGAACTCTGGTAATCCTTTGAATAAATACTTCACTTTAAAAATATTTACCCCTTAGAATTTACAAGTCAATGTACATATGGCAGTGGGGTGAGGAATGACATTTAACTTTATTCAATCTTGGTTTCAACAGCTTTATATAAAACTGGAGAGCTAAGCATTATAGAATGCTTAGAATTGATTAATTTCTTATAAACCAGATGACAAAATGACCCTGGTAAGTCACTTGACCTTGGGGAAGTCACTTCTCTCTTGGCCTCAGCTCCCTGGTCTCCAAAATGAGTGGGTTCACCAAGAGACGTAACAGATTTATTTATAAAAATATACTTTATTATTCAATATACAACACACTATACTCAACACCACATACACGTCACACGCTGTGCCATCCTCTATACAATGCTCAGCGCGAGGACTCTCAGAATACCTGCGTGTTGATCCACTTGGTTCCGGCCTCTGTGTGCTCTACGTTCCCGTAGAAGTGAACAGGCAGCATGAACTCGGGGCGGGCCTTCTCCCAGGGGTTTCCGTGCCTGAGCCAGTCATCTGCCTCTTCTATCTGCAAAAAGGACATGGCTTAGAATTTGTTTTTCAGGAGCAGTGGACCTAGCCCTTCAATTATATCAAATTAAAAATATTTGGGGGGACTTCCCTGGTGGTGCAGTGGTTAAGAATCCGCCTGCCGATTCAGGGGACACAGGTTCGGTCCCTGGTCCACGAAGATCCCACGTGCCTCGGAGCAACTAAGCCCGTGAGCCACAACTACTGAGCCCATGTGCCACAACTACTGAGCCTGCGCTCTAGAGCCCGTGAGCGGCAACCACGGAAGCCCATGCGCCTAGAGCCCGTGCTCTGCAACCAGAGAAGCCACCGCAATAAGAAGCCCGCGCACCGCAACGAAGAGTAGCCCCTACTCGCCACAACTAGAGGAAGCCCGTGTGCAGCAACAAAGATCCAACGCAGCCAAATAAATAAATTTATAAAAATATATATATATATTTTTGACTGAATCAACTCAAGAATACTGTTTTGGCAAGAAAGATGTTGGTTCTGTCAATTTCAGTTCATCTTTGTTATTGTCGTACAGCCTAAATCAACAACAATACTGGCTAGTATTGCTCTAAATGTTTTATACATATTATTGCATTTAATCCTCATAGCAAATATAGGAGGGAGCTATGGCTTCTCCCTTTGTTAAGGAAATTGTAACTTGCTCAAAGTTGCACGGATAGTAAATGATACAGGTAAGATTTGATGGTAGGTCTATGAGTTCTAAAGCCTGTGTCTTAACATCTGTGAATCCAATTGTCTAGCTTGAGGGAAAGAGAGAGGCTTCCCAGGGATGTTTATTGTTGGATACCTGGACCTGATGGGTCCTACATTATGGTTTCTGTCAAGAGCTTTGTGCCTTGAAAGCACAGAATCGGTTGAGAAAAACTACTCATAGAAAGCTCCCTTAATAAGGCTTATTTCAGTATAGGCACAGAACACTATTACTTTTTTTTTCATTTTTTAATTTGGAGTATAGTTGATTTACAATATTGTGTTAGTTTCAGGTGTACAGCATAGTGTTTCAGTATTTTTGCAGATTATATTCCATTATAGGTTATTATAAGATAATAGGTATACTTTCCTGTGTTATACAGTATATCCTTGTTGCTTATCTATTTTATACATAGTAGTTTGTTAATACCATATCCCTAATTTGTCCCTTCCCCCATTCCTTCTCCCCTTTGGTAACCACAAATTTGTTTTCTATATCTGTGAGTCTGTTTCTGTGCTGCATATGCATTCATTTGTATTATTTTTTAGATTCTACATATAAGTGATAACGTATAGTATTTGTCTTTCTCTGTGTGACTTATTTCACTAAGCATAATATTATCTAGGTCCATCCCTGTTGCTGCAAGTGGCAGTATTTAATTCATTTTTTATTGCTGAGTAATATTCCATTGCATATATATACACCACATCTTCTTTATCCATTCATCTGTTGATGGGCACTTGGGTTGCTTCCATGCCTTGACAATTGTAAACAGTGCTTCTGTGAACACTGGGGTGCATGTATCTTTTTGAATTAGCGTTTTCCTTTTTTCCAGATATATACCCAGGAATGGAATTGCTGGACCATACAGTAGTTCTATTTTTAGTTTTTTAAGGAACGTCCATACTTATTTCCATAGTGGCTGCACCAATTTACATTCCCATCAACAGAACACATTTTGTAGTCTTTGTTTAATTGAATCCTTATGGAATTTTGATCTGATAATGAACTATTATTTATTTATTTGGTCATGCCAGGTCTTAGTTGCAGCATGTGTGCTCCTTTGTTGCAGCTGGGGTGGGTGGGGGGGCTCCTTAGTTGCAGCTCACCAGCTCCTTAGTTGTGGCATGCGAACTCTTAGTTGCAGCACGCATGTGGGATCTAGTTCCCTGACCAGGGCTGGAACCCGAGCCCCCTGCATTGGGAGCGTGGAGTCTTAACCACTGCACCACCAGGGAAGTCCCATGAACTATTATTTCTAATTCGTTTTGAAAATGACATATACTAAAATGTAAGGAATTTCTTTTATTGACAATTACAACATTTTCCCATGTATTTATGTCAATTTATAACAAAATATTTCTCATAAAAATTTAAAAATCTAATTTGTATTTAGGGTATCCTGGACATCAAATGCATTTTGTTTTCTATAAAGAAACAAATAAAAATGCCAAAACAAGAACAAAAGACACACGGTGGGGCTGGGGTTGCATTTTTAAAGTAAAGGTATTATGAGTGAAACCTTTAAAATATTCCATATACATTAAAAAATGCAATCGTGTTCTGGCAAGAAGGGAGGGGTAAGGTTTTTAGTACAAAGCTCCCTTGTCAATGAGATTATCCCCAATATGGTTATTTTACCTACCTGATTCCTCATCCTTCCCTCTTAGAAAACTCAGCTTTAGTTTAAAAAGATATTAATGATGAATTATGACACAATGCTGGATCCTTCATGATCACCTATGTATGAGTTCAGTGTCTGCCCCAGGCACAGTGTGGAGAGAGGCAAACAAACACAGCTATCTTTTGAGATATTAGACAAAACATTAATGTCAACAACCAGACAAGCAAACACACATCCATTTATTCAAACATTGATCATATTGGGAATGCTAGTAAGCTGCCCATTAACAAGAGCTACCAGCATCATGATGAATGAAAAGGGGACACACAGAAACAACATCTTCGGATAGAAGGTCTGGAATTAGAGAGCTGCAGGAGGGTGTAGCAGATGCAGGATGAAGCCTAGGGAAGGCTGGACCTAGATGTGAGCTAATCAGTACAATGCACCTTGTTAAAATGCAGAGTCTCAGGCAGTCTGGGGAGGGGTCTTAAATTTTCCATTTAAAAATTTGCGTCTTGGGGCTTCCCTGATGGCGCAGTGGTTGAGAGTCCGCCTGCCAATGCGTGGGACGCAGGTTTGTGCCCCAGTCTGGGAGGATCCCACATGCCGCGGAGCGGCTGGGCCCGTGAGCCATGGCCGCTGAGCCTGCGCGTCCGGAGCCTGTGTTCCGCAACGGGAGAGGCCACAACAGTGAGAGGCTTGCGTACCGCAAAAAAAAAAAAAAAAAAAAAAATGCATCTTAACATGTAGCCGGCGGGTACACGGTGCAGCAGGGAGCTACACAGCGATACAAAGTCAGGAACTGTAATTCAGAATTGAGACTTCGGCTATCCCATTCATAAAGAGAACAAAAATACAATTAAAATTTAACAAGGAAAGGATTGAATTTTATCAGTTGATAAGAAATTGGTTAAGTTAAGAGTCCTCTAGCTCGTGTTAATAACTAGAAACTCTATGAAAAATAAATGAGGATATGCACAAAGATCAAACATCCTGACTTACAAAACACTTCACGCTGCACTTAGGCAAGAGCAGTGTTCTGGGTTTCAAATTACTGGTCAATGTGAACACACAATGCTTCCTGTAACAGGAAAGAACCTTAGGGCCTATCTGCCTCACTTCAGCATTCAGGACTGTTGTAAAATACGCCTTAAGTTTTTACATGAACCAGGAGGACGTGGAGGCAGAAACAGCATTCCTCTCGAAAATCATGTCCACAGGTGAGCTGACAAGATATTTTCTGCTGCAAAATGCAGCAGAAGCAGACTCTTCTCCCCTCAAGCACTGTGAAATGCCCGTACAAGAGAGGCTGAACACTGGGCTTCCCACCACTGGCCGGCCCCTCCTGGCCTCCTTTGCAAACCAGAAGCTGCATTTGCTCTTTTGAGGACACGCTGTTAAGCAACAAGGGACTAGTCAGCCAGTCACTCTCAATGTTGGTCTGATTTTTTCCTGCCAAATAATGGCTGGTTTTCGTTTCACTGGGTTAACAAGTTCTGGAGGAGAACAGGACTCCTAGCTTGCTGCTCTTTATTGAGTCTCTTCCTGATTTTGGCAAGAAATCAGCCAACACTTCCCTCAGTTATGCAAAGCCTGTTTTTAACGTAAATTGAAAAATAGATATTTCATAAAAGCAAGCTGGTCTGAGCAGATCAGAGGAGAAAGAGAGAACTGCCTCCAGCCACCCCAGCTCAATCCACAGAGGCTGCGGGATGGTGATAAACCTCCTTTCTATCTTGCTTTCTTCCAACAAATCAACAAACTGGTCTGTAAATTTAGATTTCCACGTAACCAGTGATCCCTGAGTGCACTAACTTGCTGAGCCATATGAAGGGCAGGGGCCAGACGGGAGGAGAGCTTCCATTTATATACAAGTGGGCTGTGTGGATCTGAACATCCCAGATGAAAAGGAGCTGAGACAAAGCAAGCAGGAGACTGTGGCGTGGGGAGCAGCATGCCCGCCTGGGTGGTGGTGGCAGTGGTGGTGTGTGTGTATGTGTGGGGATGCATGGCAGCTGGATCTGGGGTCTTCCTAGAGAGATAACTCGGTGGGATCTATTCCAGCCAGCATGGAAGCAGAGGTCAGCTCAGGGCCTCTGTGAGTGACTGAATTCGAAGAAACGCTTTTCCCCTCAACTGTGGGATACACGGGACATGAAGAACCAGTGAGCAACCAACAGGAGTTGTCAACAAACTTTGCTTTCTGATGGTACCAGTCATTGGTAAATGTTTCTGGGGAACACCAGGAATTCAACAATGGCCAGGAGAGGGATGCTTGCTGGGTAATGTGAACTGTGCATGGCTAGGTATAGCAGGGTTCTAAGAGAAAGAATGTTCCAGTAGACTGCTTGATTCAACCCTGAGATTTCTACTACCAGCGTCTTTCCACTCAGAACTTTAGCGTGTGACTATTTAACTTGAGGCTGTCGCAACTGCCTTTCCCCCTCTTCCTCCCAGTGGCCAGTCATTTTCAGAGGACTATGCTGAGAAGGTTTCAATGATCCCCATTAGAGTTCGAGGTAAGTCAAGCATTTGAGCAATAAAATTGTTTTCCTTGGGGGGTGGGGTGGAGTTCACAACACACACTTTATTACTGCAAATCTTCCTTGAAGAGAGCCTTCAAAAACTGAAAGTCTATCAACCTTTAAAAATCTTCCTAGTTTGTGCAATTTTCATCAGCCTTCTCCATTGTAAGAGCAACCATGTAGCTGATATGAGTAGAGCAGTGACCATGCCCCCAAAAGGCATTCTGCTTTCCTGGAAGATATTTTTTGTTTTTCACGGAAACAGTTTCTTTTTTATGTTTGCTTTTTAAAATCCCATCCCAGTGAACAACGGCTATGGTAGATAAAATTAGGTGTCCTTCTGACTCAATTTCAGTTGTAATGAAAGAAGTGATGATGTAGTAAAGCTAGCTTTGGAGACTAGCAAAAGCCACTTGGTCTCTCTTTTTCCTTTAAAGACACTAGAATATATACTTCTTGGGTCTCACAGGAGAGAAGGGATGGTTTCCTGAAATAAGGCCATTTAAAAGTAGCAAAGGTCATAGGTGGGATTAATAAAGAGTGACCTTTCATAAGACTTTGGGGGAAAATGCACTTGAAAGACAATTTTTTGAGACTGATCTGCTGAGTTAAAAAAAATCTTTCACAGAAAAGTAAGAAATAAAATCCTTAAACATCCTGGGGTATAATGAGTACCATACAGGATACAAAGACTGAGAAAGGATACCACGTATCGCTTGGTCAGGTTGCGTTAAAATCTTGGTCCAACTGGAAATGCCTGCCAAGCTAGGCTTCTCACCATGTAGCCCTAGATTACTTCACTGTGGAAGGGAACCAATTATTTTGTTTTTATATCTTTTTTTTTTTCTATTTTTTTGCGGTACGCGGCCCTCTCACTGTTGTGGCCTCTCCCGTTGCGGAGCACAGGCTCCGGACGCGCAGGCTCAGCGGCCATGGCTCACGGGCCCAGCCGCTCCGCGGCACGTGGGATCCTCCCGGACCAGGGCACAAACCCGCGTCCCCTGCATCTGCAGGCGGACTCCCAACCACTGCGCCACCAGGGAAGTCCCGTTTTTATATCTTTTTATGATTATAAAATACACATTTCTTATGAAATATGCGTCATGTAGGAGAACAAACAGAAGATAGTCAAAGTCACCCATAATCTTATCTCCCAGAGATAATTACTGTTGAAGCTTTGACATTATTTTTTTTTTCTAGCACTTTATCTTTTTGGTTTCTTTTGGATAGGTCATACTATCCAAATGATCCTATACCTCCTTTTTTCAGCTGTCATAAACAATTTCCCATTTCATTATAATTAATTAAAAACATGATATTAATGGTTACCTTAATATTTTATTATATAATACCACAATTAAAAAAATTATCCTCCTTTTATTAGGCCAAATTAACATTTCATTGAGTGCCTATTTGTGCAACAGACATTTTACATATTTTCATAGTTCTGTGAAGCTGGCATCTCCATTTTGCAGACAAGAAAAGTGAGGCTCAGGGAAGCTAGGTAACCTAATCAAGACAACAAACTTCATAAGGGTAATGAGTTGCACTTAGGCCTCAAATTAGAAATTAGATCTCATATTAGGGCCCAATTTTTTTTCTACCCAATGCTGCCTCCTAATTGATTTAGAAGTAGCTAAAGATACACTGGTTCTTAACAAAATTTGGAAGTTTGTCTTTCAATACGTTCCCAGTATTCTCCTCCTGGGACTTCCCTTGGTGCATTCTCTTATATCCAATCTTTTAGTGCCCTCCTTCTTTGGCCCAGAGTGTCCAAACACTGAGGGAGGGGAAAGTGGATGGCGATGACACTCAGCTTCTCATCCTTCCTCTCCCCTGGGATTAGCTCCAGCCTAGGTCCCTCAACCCAAGGCCTGATCACGCTGACCTTGGACTGACTCTTGGGAGGGCTCAGAGAGCTCAGGCTTCTTGAATATCCAGTATCCTTTTGCCAATGATGTGTGTGTATGAGACAAAGATACGGAGAGAAAAAACCTAAATCACACTTAGCATCGGGGAAAACTGTCCATGCCAGGGCTGACTGTAGTTCAAAGAGTTACCAAAGATAAACAGATACTTAAGAATCTAGTTTGGTTATATAAAAATAAAATGAGAGTCATTTGTATGGATTCATTACTATTTGTGCAGTTTTCTACAGAGCACTATAATTATACGTATTACATATGGGCCAGAGTTTTTTAATATAATAGTTAACAGGACTGCCTGCTTTTGTCTTATAAAAAAAATTAGAACACTGAGCTTACATATCTTGTAAGATAGGCATGTTAAGGAGGGCAAGACTCTGAGTGTAGAAAAGAATACTGAATGTGGACCTGGAAATCTGGGGATATACAGCCTTATTTGCCAGCTGTGTGATCTGAGGTGACTTCCCCTCTTAAGACCTTCAGTTTTCTCACCTACAAAAATGGTGACATGCTTCCTACTATCAAGAGTTATTGGGGGACTTCCCTGGTGGTGCAGTGGTTAAGAAGACGTCTGCCAATGCAGGGGATACGGGTTTGAGCCTTTGTCGGGGAAGATCCCACATACCACAGAGCAACTAAGCCTGTGTGCCACAACTACTAAGCCTGCGCTCTAGAGCCCACGAGCCACAACTACTGAAGCCTCTGCGCGCCTAGAGCCCGTGCTCTGCAACAAGAAAAGCCACTGCAATGAGAAGCCCACGCACCCCAACGAAGAGCGGCCCCCGGCTTGCTGCAACTAGAGAAAGCCCGCGCGCAGCAAAGAAAACCCAGTGCAGCCAAAAATAAATAAATTAATAATAATAATAATAAAGACCCAACGCAGCCATAAATAAATAAATAAATTTAAAAAAAAAGAAAAAAGTTATTGGGGAAGATCATGAGCTAAAAGATGTGCTCCTCCATTTTATATGCTGCAGAGATAGGACACTGCACGTTATAGGTAGTCCACATGCAGGCCAATCAGTGATAACTATCTTCAGAGAACCCCTGTGAGTCTGGCACCGTACAAGATGCTACGGATCTGGTGGCGAATGATATTGGCGATACCAGCAGGCTCTCTGCTCTTAGGGAGCTTACACCTCAAAGTGGGAAGACTGACAGTATTCACTGATGTCAACCAAATGCCACAGAAAGTAGTTAAGCTCTACGTAAAATGTCCATAAGTTATAAACCATCCAGAACACCATGAAGACAAAGGACTTTAATGACAAAATTAAAAAATATGTCTCACGTACCTGCCATCCATCTCGAATCTTCTGATTGAAGATTCCATATTCATATCGGATGCCATAGCCGTAGGCTGCAAGCCCCAGAGTTGCCATGGAATCCAAGAAGCAGGCTAAATTAAACAGAGCACAGGCCACAGGCAGCGTCACCAAGGTTACTCAAAATTCTGTCTTTCTCTAAAAAACATGGCAGCCACAAAACATTTCTCTATGAGAAACCATATTTGTATCCTAAAGCGGAGACTGCAGCACAGCGGGTATTAAGTTTTTAAAATAACATTCTAATTATAGAATAAACTATGGAAAAGGTAGAAAATACAAACATGTATAAAGAAGAAAACAAACATTTATTACCTCACCATCCAGAAATAACCACTGTGTTGGCATTTCATCTGAGAAATGCCAGATGTCTACATTAGAAATGTCCTTTATTATGTCTATGTTAGAAATTCCTTTATTATGTCTGTTCCTCACACTGCCCTTTCTAGGGGAAGCGGTCTCCATGCCCCCCTGCTTGAAAAGACGTGTATAATTTACATGTAAATTGACTGACTAGCTGGACATCTGGGGCAGGCTCTCTTTCTGGCTAATGGAATTCCAGTGTGGTTCACATTATCAGGTGGCCTTATGCTTCAGGGAGGCTGGACCAACTGAATCTTGACTAAACTTCTAAGCTAATCATAGTAATTTTATGTGCTTCACCAGTTTGGGTTTTGGCATGAGCATTCAATGACATTCAATCCAATGAGAGGTGCTAGAAAGCCTGCTGGGTACAGTGAAAGATTTTCCTTACTGCTGCCGTCTTTCTTCCATGAAGGTAAAGTCAAAAGAACCATAGAGACCCAGAGTCCTGACAGAATTGTCTGCTGAATAAATTAATCTTAAAATGGCCAACCTCTGAAGTTCTCGTTCTGTGATAATACACGTCCTTGTTGGCGGAACTAGCTTTTGCTAGGTTTTCTGTTTCTTGTAGCCAACGGCTTTAATGACAGAGCACCTGATCTAGAGCAGCCGATCAACAGGCTGGGTAGGATCTATCTTGTGGTCAGGAGGAATTTTAGGGGTTACGTTAAGCATGGTGCCCCTCTCAGGAATCTGAACTGAGAAATATACAGAGAATGAGAAAATATAGTAGGATCTAAAACTGAAAAGAACATTGAAAATTGCAGATCAAACAGGAAGAGACTGAGCTAGGTTCACGGTGGAGTCCTAAAACAGATCCACAAAGGCCAATGGCCAAGACCTTCAAGTTACTGTAACATCACAATGGTCTTCCAGTCCCTGTGCTCATGTGGCCTGGCTCTGTCCCAGGTCCTGCTCTCTCGGAGCTGTGGCGATTTGTCTCTTCCTGGGTCCTGATCAAATTATCCTTAGAGCCTCACCAGAATGGGGGTCCCAGTTTTTTCAGTCTGGTAAGAGATGAGGTCATCTAATGAGAATTACTCAGCCTCATTCACCCCTTCCCTGTCAGGCCCAGAGTGGGGTTAACGCTGCCAAAAAATAGGCCTGGGACTTTACATAAAAGCCTACCTTGTCAGTCTTAGATGAGCATGCCGTTGGCTCTGCTGGTCTTCCTATAGCTCCATGGAAAGCCTACTAATTACCCAATGATTAACTTCTCAAGGTGGCTAAGTATGCCAAAGGCAGCGTTTTCTATGACTAACTGCAACATTAAAACACATGGCCACTCATGTAGTAAGGAATAAACAATATGAAACACATGCAAGTGGAGTTCTAGTCATTTGAAACTGTGTGTAAAATTAAGAGATTGTGGAATCATTTCTAAAAGAGAAGATGTAGATATTTATTTTTCATAGAGTACGATCTGATACATACATGTGTGGTCGTACATTCTATTATTAAATTTAAATTTCACAAGTAAATAATATAGTAACATCCTCTTTGTAAAAACAATTAAAATGTTACTGACAGGGCTTCCCTGGTGGTGCAGTGGTTGAGAATCTGCCTGCTAATGCAGGGGACACGGGTTCGAGCCCTGGTCTGGGAAGATCCCACATGCCGCGGAGCAACTGGGCCCGTGAGCCACAATTACTGAGCCTGCGCGTCTGGAGCCCGTGCTCCGCAACAAGAGAGGCCGCGATAGTGAGAGGCCAGCGCACCGCGATGAAGAGTGGCCCCCACTTGCCACAACTAGAGAAAGCCCTCGCACAGAAACGAAGACCCAACACAGCCATAAATAAATAAATAAAGCAAACTGTCAACAAGTAAAAATAAATAAACATTATAAAATGTTACCCACAGGGCTAGCATCCCTTTTGACTGCCACCCCCAATTCTGCGCTCCTTTCTACAGAAAGTCACAAGGAGCAGTTCAGTATTTCAAATTTCAGACTTTTTCTTTGGATTTACATATATACATTCTCACATAAAATATTGATTTTTAAAAAACATAAATGGTATCACACTGTGTGGCTTTTAATGCAACTTGTTTCCTCTGCCCCCAGCCCCCCACCTCTTGGAGGTCTATGCAGGGAAGTACAAATAGTTCGCTTTTAGGTTGACACATATTATTCTGTAACATGGTGTTCCTCTACTTATTTACCTATTCTATCAATGGACATTAGGTTATTTCTAAAATTTTGCTTTTACAGACAATACTGTAGCAATTTTTTTCACATGCCTCCTTGTGTACATGTTGGAGTATTTCTTTAGGGGAGATATCAGGAAGTAGAATTGCTTGGTGGTAAGGATGCATATTTTTAATTTAATGGCATTGGTACTATATTTTTAATGTTTTCCTCTATATTTGTGGAAAAATCATTTCCTGGATAAGGCAAAGAACTCAAAATTCATCCATACAAAACAAAAATACTCATTAATTAAATCATACCAATAGTATAACAAGTGTGTCACTGCCTACTAGTTGATCAAAAAGCAAACTGTTAAGTGCACAGGACGATAATACAATGGGTAAACAACTTAGGTGCTACCACACGAGTATGTGAATTGAGCAGCTGTGAACAAATAACAGTGAAGTGAAGGGGCCACCTTGGAAACCCTTAAGTGAACAGGAAGGATCTGGTCAGCTTTGGGGTTTGAAGCAATGTCTCCAAACTTTTTAAGCAATGTCTCTTTTGTTAAAGATCGTTTCTCTACTGTCTGTCTAGAACTGGTCAAACCACCGTGCAGACTCAGAAACAAACACAGCTACAACCGGCTCACACTGTGCACTTCTAGACAGTCTTCTGGTTCTTTAAGCTTGGCTGTGCATGGCATCTGAGACGGCGTCAAGGGCCAGACAATAGCACACTTACCAGCAAGCCTCCCAAGACCACCATTGCCAAGCCCAGCATCTTCTTCAATTTCTTCTAACTCCTCCATATCCAATCCAAGCTGGTGATGAAAGAAAAACAACATAGGACGTGGATACAAACTTTAGATATACAAACAGGCCACTTCAGAGAGAACAGTCATTTCCTAAAGCTCTGGGTTGGGTCTTCAGGTTCATCTGTGAACTCAATCCTGCCAGGTCCCTCACTGCTTGAACCGGCATCAGATACCCGCTGCGGATGCTGGTGACTGAAGATGCAAACTGTCCGAGATGGCACGGCAGCAGCTTGGAGAAGAGTATGGGCTCTAAATGTCCATTACCGACCCTGTTACTTCTTAGCTATATGAACCTGAGCAAGGTAGTAAATCTCACTATGCCTTTCACTTCTCGTTTAAAAATGAGGATAATAGTATCTACTTCATTTAGGGCTGTGAATTAAATGAGATTATACAAACAAAGCATTCAGAATGATTCCTGGGTAGGTATTTCTCGATAAATGTTGGCTATTACTATTTCTTAAAATTATTTTTTGTTGCCAGGGTAAAACCTCAGAAATAGTCCAGTACCAAGTTGATACTAACTGGACTAAATTTTGAAAATGACCAAAAGGTATGAGGTCAGATTTTCCGGGATGGACTACAGTTCATCTTTTCATGGCCACAACATATTTACTCAGTAAGGTCAAAGGTTGTTAACCCAAAACCAGTTAGTGAGTCACTGCCCATGACACCAGGGGCCAGACAGCAGTCAGGGAAACCTCAGCCCCGTGGTCCTGCTGGATGGGCCTAAAATCCTCTACTTCTCTCTGGGGTAGATAACAGACTGTGGGGGGATAGTGGGAGGGGGAGATAAATTAGGAGGTGGGATTAACATACACCCACTACTGTATATAAAATAGGTAAACAACAAGGACCTACTGGGCTTCCCTGGTGGTGCAGTGGTTAAGAATCTGCCTGCCAATGCAGGGGACATGGGTTTGATCCCTGGTCTGGGAAGATCCCACATGCCACACAGCAACTAAGCCCACGAGCCACAACTACTGAGCCCGCTGAGCCCGCGTGCCACAACTACTGAAGCCTGCGCGCCTAGAGCCCGTGCTCTGCAACAAGAGAAGCCACCGCAATGAGAAGCCTGCGCACCGCAACAAAAAGTAGCCCCCGCTTGCCGCAGCTAGAGAAAGCCCATGCGCAGCAATGAAGACCCAATGCAGCCAAAAATAAATAAATAAAATAAATAAATTTATTAAAAAAAACAAAAACAAGGACCTACTGCATAGCGTAGGGAACTATACTCAACATCTTGTAATAACGTATAATGGAGAAGAAGCTAAAAAAGAATATATAGCTGAGTCACTTTGCTGTACACTTGAAACTAACACAACATTGTAAATTAACTATAGTCAATTAAAAAAAAAGAGAGACTGTGGGAGGCCAAGGAGCATCTGTGACCTTGGGGATGGATGGAATTGGTTGCCAGTCAGCTCCCTGCCACAAAGTGTTGGGACCCGCACAGCCAGAGGTCACTAGCAGCAGTGTGGACTCATATCAAAATTCTGCAGCTGTAGAGGTCACTTTGGACGGTTCATCTTACAATGAGGAAATTGATGGCCAGATAAACTAAACGACCTGTCCTCTGCTGACTAGATAATAATCTAGCCCATGCCTGGCTAATAATGGTCCATTGGGAAGTGACTGCATTCTTAATCTGAAAGTGATGCAATCCATGAAATTTTACATGGAAACATAATTTACACATTTGAAAACATACGCACAAGACGTAACTATGCTTGAAGTGGATGCCCCAGTTGCCATAGGGTTACCTGCTTGGATCCCTACCCTTATTCAAAAGTTGCTTTCTGACACAAGTCCTGATAACTAAATCTTCTAAGAGTTCAAAAATGGATTTGCTTCTGTTCATTGTTCAAAGGGCTTTCAAACTTGCTCCCTGGTGACTAGAGTACTGGGGTCCTCGTAACATCAACTGCTAATGCTAGTGCTCAGGATTTTTAACACTCTAAACATGTGAGTCTAGAGTAGGCTATAAACCTTGAGCAAGGAGACATGGGTTACTTCATCCCACCTGGTTAGATTATGGTGCAAAGGAGGTATATTTTTTTCAGCTGATATCAGGGGAAGCAAAGAAAAGGGAAGCAGAGAGGAGGTGCAATGGTTCTTTCGCACGAAATGCTCTACTAAACCCACACAAAGGAAACCAGTCCTAGTGACAAGCAGCTGGCCACAGGGGAGGACAACAACCCTATGCCAGGCCAAAAGCAACTTGAACAGTCTCTTACTTAGAGTGCATCTTTGCACATACTCGTTCCTCCTATTAACCACATCAGAAAGGTTAAGGACTATTTTTGGTATGAAGATGCTTGAAGGTCAAAGGAGAAACAGTTAAATACGTTCATTCAAACAAATTAGCACATTAGGTTCAAGACCTCAGGCTCCTCATTTAAAGAGGAAGTGTATTTTACATCTCATTAAGCAACAGAGAAAGTATGACAACGGAATTTTAAAAGTTTATTACTTTCACGTATTGCCTTGATATACAAATAACAGTCAAACTTTGATCCCTTTAAAAAAGTATATAGGAGCCCAAAGTATAGCTTGTGATTCCGATGGCAGGGACTCAAGTACTTCTTAAAGGCTTGTTCAGATGCTAATTGCTAAAATGTAATTTGTTGCATAATGCCGTCAAAAACTGATTACAGAACAAAATTCTCATGAAGTAAAACTAGTTCTCTAGCTTTGTTCCTCTTAACCCAGAGATCAGGAGTACTATAGTTTAGATTTCTAATAGTTTGTAATAGCCATGTCTATAGAAGCAATTTTTCACCATTTTTGGGGGGGTGGGGGTGGGGCGGCTATATCCCCAAGGTTCCTGAGTTGAACTTGAAATTTAAAGGGAGAGAATGAGAGAAATATGGAGACAATGTACCTGGTAAATGGCCTCGTCACAGGCATTCTGCAGGCCAAGGTTGATCATGGTGTTCTGTAATGTTCGGCCCATGTAAAATTCCAAAGAGAGGTAATAAACCCTCTGAAACAAAGAGAGAGGTCATGTTAACGGCTATGAGGCCAACCTTACTTGTCAACATAAAAACACAAGGTCACCCGTAAGAAACAAACAGGCAGGACTACTTTAACTCAGGTTCAAATGAGACTCCTATAGATGCATGAAGGGCTAAAGAAAAGCACTTCTGATAACTTACTGGCTTTGGAAAAACCATTTCATATCCTGGTTTTGGTGGTAATACTTAAAAAATATATATCTTTTACCCCCAGGGAGGGGAAAAAAAGCAAACTCATCCAACTCATTAGATTCAATATTTTGTGGGTTTTTTCTTCCTGTTCATGAGCCTCATGAAAAAACATATGTTTGGGGTAAACGGAAGTCAGACTGACATAGCTCATCATTCATCTGTAAAATGTTTATAGGATGAGGGTCAGGTGGGGTCGGCTGTGAGCATCTCAAGTCATTCAAGAAACACAGAGATTAACTCCTTCAAGATACACCCAATGGCTACAAAGTATTCCTCCTTAACTGTTACTGCAAGTAATATTATAATTAAATATTTTAGAATTAAAATTATCCTAGAAAGTCTATGAACTGGCAATAGTTCCTTCTGTATAACAAAAGACTGCCTCAGGTTTATTGGTGTCTGTTCTTGGTGAAACAGGACATTTCTCTATCAGGTTAGAAACTGTTTGCCTTTGACAAAGTAAAAGCCAAGCAAATATCAATAGTAATCAGAGTTGAAAGCAAAAGGTGCAAAGCTCAGACTTACCTAACACCCTTTAAAATACAAGCACAGTTTACTAGTCAAAAAAAACAAAAAGGGTCAGTAACTTCATCATCCTCTTATAAAATATCTTACTCTCTGTATCAGTTCCTCTTTTCTTTTTCACCAAACACAAAACAAAACAATAAAAATCTGTAAATGCATCAGTATCAATATAAAGTCACCTCAAATTTTAGGGACTTCCCCATTTCTCAATAGGAAGAACCCCAAAGAAAAGGATTTGGCCAACCAGGAAGTACTAAAAAAAAAAAAGAATATAGTTCAATATAAGAAATGCCTATAATAAAAATACAAAAAGGGGCTTCCCTGGTGGCACAGTGGTTGAGAGTCCGCCTGCCGATGCAGGGGACGCAGGTTCGTGCCCCGGTCTGGGAAGATCCCACGTGCCGCGGAGCGGCTGGGCCCGTGAGCCATGGCCGCTGAGCCTGCGCATCCGGAGCCTGTGCTCCGCAACGGGAGAGGTCACAACAGTGAGAGGCCTGCGTACCGCAAAAAAAAAATAAAAAAATAAAGAAAGAAGAAATGCCTATTATGATATTTAAATCATTAGTTACACATATATACTTAAAATATTATATGAAAATGTCAATTCAGAAATCTTACTTTTCCCTACTTTCATTTTATGAAACAATTGAATTCTAAGTCTTCCCATGGATAGTCAACATGTTATCAAACACTATTTTCCAGAGCACATCATCATTATTTTTATCCAAGTTGTTTGAATATCTATAATGCTGTCATTAGGGCCCTCATTAGTTTATTAGATACCTTTCTGTGAGCTGGGAAAAGGTATCTTTCCTGGGGCAGACTCAGGCCAAAGAGGTGCAAGGCGTCACTCACCCACCCCACCCCCCACCCCCACCCCCCACCCCCCCCCACCCCCCCCCACCCCCGCACGGCGCCCTTGTACCAATGCATCACAAAAAAGAGCATCTCAAGCCACAAATATACATTTACATAACATCAGGGCAGTTTTTTTCATTCTTCCCTGTGTGCATTTTCATGATCTCTATAATATAACCACTACCTATTGCTTTTTACTTTTTAGTGATCTATAAAAATCTTGGTTATAAATACAGTATATATATCCAACACTTGCAATTGTGAGGTCATAGCCTCAGGAATAATGACGACATCTGTGTTAAGTTTCTTTGTCTCCCTTTTAAGGATTCTAAATTAGCATGGACTTAAGAGTTTTTAAGACATTTCAAGGTCTTCCTAAAAAAATGTTGCTGCTTAAAATAAAGTAGTTGATAGAGAGCATCTTGTTACATGACAGATTTTCCAAGGACATGAATTTAAGGTGATTTCCTATTTGCCCACAAATAAATTTTTTTGGGGAGGATAGCACCTTATATTTGGGGGTATAAAAGACCTTAAAAAATTGATCTCCCTCATCGTCTTAGTTAGTGGTCCCTAAACATTTAAACATACTTCTGGTAGTAAAATATCTGAGCATCTCCAGTATAGCTTATAGATTACATGCATGCACTGCTATTACTAATATCTTATGTATATTTTACAAAAATTAGAAATTTTCAAAAGGCTTGTATAGATAAAATAAAGAAGACATAACAATAAGCAATATTTTTAAAATACATTAAATTTGTTCCTAGGTGTATGGAATAGGCGGCAACACAACTGAGACTTGCAGGGCAGGCCAAGAGTTGAGCAGAGTCCCACGTGGTGGGAAGGGCATTCCGGGTGAAGGGTGCAGTGTGGGCAGAGGCCCGGAAGTGGGGAGAACAGGGCATGGATGGGGACGGCAAATTGGCCTGGTGGGAGAGCAAGGTAATGGGAGGGACAGGCTCACCTGGGCTGAGGAGGGCCTTCAGTGCTTAAGGACTGTGGAAGGCAACACTGCCAGCGATATAGATCTGAGCAGAGGGCAAGATGGATGTCTTTAAGCAGTTTAATCAGACTATAACGCATAGAATGAGATGGGATTGCAAACTCAAATGCCTTCAGGAGCCAGACAGAAAATAAGTGTATAAAGGCAGTCACAAAAAACAATGAGGAGTACTGGGTCAAGAACTGGAGTGTCCTGCCCGAAGGTACGGAAAATAAAACTGCTTAAAGATGTCTAATCAACCAAATAAAATAAGTCTGCTAGCCATATTCAGTTGCATGCAGCCAGTTTAACCATTTCTGGGAAGCAAGGTAAACACTTCGAAATCTACTTCATCGAAGACCAGAGGCCAGGGCCTCAGTTAGGCAGAAAAGTGAGAATGGAGGAGAGTGGGTATTTTCAAGGCAAACTGCAGAAATCAACAGAATTTGGCAACTTGTTGAACGGGGAATACAGGAGGAAATCAAAGGCGAAACTAAAGTTTTGTGTCTGGGTGACTGTCAGGATGACAATGCTATTAACATTAGAAACACAGAAGAGAGGGCAGGATTGGGAGCGATGATGATTTGAGTTTTTAACATTCTGAGTTTAAGGGAATAAGGGGAGATCTAGGTATGTTTACCGAGCACTTACAAATGTAGGAATGGAGCCAGAAAAGGTATTGAGACTAGAGATCCAGATTTGGGATTCATCTGCAGTTACTAGAAAGTAGGGGAGGTGGGAGAGAAGATTGGACACACCTACTGGCTCCACTCTATGCTGAGGGCAGGGACCTTCTGTTATATGAATGACTGTCACAGAGTAGACACTTTATGAACATGTGTGGACTGGATCTTGTTCACTTGTATCACTATCAGAATACCTGGCTTATACCTGCGTAAGTAAGAAATGCTTGCCCAGTGCAGAAACTAACAAGAGAACAAGAAAACCATAAAGTACCAGATAAGTCACTGGAGGAGAAACGTACAAGGCAGCTGTGTTCTTTGGCACTAAATGCTTTGGAAGTGTGTGGGGAGGGGAGGGGGGCAGGTTCTAAAATATGGCTCATCACCTCACTCTCCAGCTTAAAAACTTAAATAATAATTTTTAATGTAAGGTGCAGTCCCCGCTATGCAAATAAAAATTACGGTAAATACATGTATACATAAAGTGTTTTCTAAGAATATAGTTTAGCAGTTGCTACCTCTGGGTAGAGGCCTAAGCCTCAGGGGCAGGGAAGTTACTTTCCATTTGAAAGCTCTGTTACAGCTGCAATTTCTCACTCTGAGGACTGTTTTGCTTAGGGGTTCTTTGAGCACTTGGAATATGGGCTATTCTTTTTCATGCTTTACATATTTTAAAAAATCCTAATAAATGTTTATGTGTATTTCCCACTACCTCTAGGATATTCCCATCATTCACCCTTTCCAATATGCCTCCAGCCAGCGTTTCCAGTTTCCTCTCTCAACACTCACAACCATCCTCACGGCTGCTGCCAGAGCTGCTCTCTCACCCGCACTCTACACAACACAATCCCTCTGGCCGCCAAGTCCTACTCAGTCCTCCCCACCCCGCCCTCCCAGGTTGGCCAGGTGGAAATAGTGTTCCTCCGTGCGCCCAGCAGCGTCCACTCCAGCCCCCGCGCACTGGGTAGGGGTGGTCTGTGAACAGCACTCCTCAGCAGTTCCCGGGTGGCCTGGCCCTCGGTCTCCAGTCCGCAGGAATCAAGGAAGTCCAGAAGCTCCACAACCCACTCCTAGGAACTGCGTGTTGGGCGAGGGGCCGGGGGTCGCTCAGAGCTCTGACCATGGGGTGGGACCTCTACCCCTCCCTCTTCACCACACTCGGGCAGTACCTACGACAAGCCCGGATCTCCCGCGAAACCCCCATCTAGTCCTCCAAAAGTTCTATGGGCTCTGAAGCACCTTCTTCCCACTCTTCCCCACCTACCCCCCCTTAATTCTTATTACCGTTTGACGACCTTTGCATTTGTCTCCCTCCCTAAACATTCAGCTTCCCCGAGGCAGGGTTCTCATCCGTTTTGTTCTGGGTCGACTGCCTGGGGCCGAGAACTGTGTCTGGCATACAGAGAGGAGCCGCCCGACATCTCAGAGTAAACGCTGAGAGGAATGCTCCAAAAAAGTTTGTGAAGCAAGTGGACAGGCGAGGGAGGCCTGGGCGTCGGCTCCAGTTGGTGCCCAGGGGCAGGAAGCGCAGTGAGGCCCACGAGATGTGAACGGGGTGTTGGCGGAGGGCCGCATCTGCCCCTTGGGCTGCCCACCCGCCGCCCAGACGCTCTACGCCGGACTTCGCGTGGGGCAAGAACGGGGTGAGGAGAGGTCACTCCGGGGTCTCCACCCATCCCCGCCGCGGACACCGCCCCGGCGCCCGGATGCTGGACTCGCGCCGTCCCGGAAGGGCACGACCCGGCGAGGGGCGGCGAGGAGCCCCCCTCCCCCTCTCCCCGCCCCCCCGCGCACGGGCGCGTACCTTGGGGCACGTCTCGTAGTAGTGCTGCTGCGTGCGGATCCAGCGCCCCACCAGGTGGTCGCGCACCGTGTGCGCCAGCGCGAAGAAGTAGTCGCGGGGGGTGGCCACATTGCGGTCCTTGACCAGCGTGAAGTGCAGATGCCGGTTGAAGCCCTTCTTCAGCTCGGCCACGTTCTCCACGCCCACGATGCCGCGGATGCTGATCTGCCGCCGCTTCTCCTGGTCGGTCAGGGGCTTGGCCATGGCGGCGGCGAGCAGGACGTGCGGCTCCGGACGCCCGGCGGCAGGACAGGGGCGGAGTCGCCCCGCGCCTCTCGCCGCTTTTGAGTCGGCGAAAAGTCTGACGCCCGCCCCTCGGTGCGGCGCCGCCCGGGGTTGCAGCCCGCCCTCCTGAGAGGCGGAGGGAAACCCTGGCCCCTCCCTTTGACTCTGGGTTGGGTAGGGCGCGTAGGGCGGTGGGAGAGCACCTGTCGCGACCTCTGCGCACCCGATATGCCAGGGGGTGGAGGTGGGGGGCTGGCGGCCAGGGACCTGGGCTGAATCCTCTTGGCAGTTGAAGGTGGGACCTTTGGTGACTCACGTGGACACTCTGACGCCTCCTTTCGGATCTGGGGAATGGGGCTGGGGGGTGAGTAGAGGAGGGAATTTGTCCTGCCTCCCCACTCTAGAGTCTTGGGTAGAAGGAGGATGTCTGGTGTGAAAGCGTTGTAAGCAGATGGGGGGCAGGGGGGGAAGGTCCCTGGAGATGGGAGAACCACCTGCATGGCTTTCTTGACATAAGAGAAGGCATTTTTGGCCTAAGCCATGTTGTGATCTAAGCCTGGCCACGGTGCCTGTCCTTGAAGAGGTCTCAGTGATTAATGATCTTAAGGGAAGTAAGGGAATGCAGGAACAAAGGAAAAGCAGTCAAGAAATAATGGTTCAGTGATAAAACAGAGTCCTAGTTCCTCCTCAAGGGATATACATAGCAATCTGATACCCATCTTTGAGGTCTGCAGGAACTAAGGCCCCCCAGCCAGGCGGAGGGTGCAATGATGATGTTGACCCTAATGACTTAAGTCAAGGAAAGCTTGGCTTCTGTCTACCTTTGCCCCAATTCTTTGCTGAGTTCTCCTCTCCTCCAGCCCTTTCATGAATATGCATGTACCCTTAGCTTAAAACATCCCCAGTTTTGCTGTTCAGGGAGACTCTGCTTTGGGAAGGATTCCGCGTGTTCTCCTTACTTGCTGCAAGTAATAAATTCTTCCTTCTCCCGATCTTTGGCTTGGTTGTGTCTTTGGGCTCGACACCCACCAAGAGGCGAACCCAGTTTTCAGGTAACAGCAGGTTGCTGGCAAACTTTTGTTTTACGGAGGTTTATTTGCTATTATTATTGCTATTATTTCTCACCTGGAATGGGTTCTACCACAAGCTTCGGAAGGGATCCTGGAGGGTCAGCACTCTTTTACTTCGGTTGTCCCATGTCCCTGTCAGTCCTTGACATCCCCCCATCTAGGATCAGAAAAGAAAGCCAGGGCACCCCCTTTGCTTTCATTTAGTTTTTGAGGAGTCAGGAATTCGGGCTTCTTGACTCTTAGACTCATGCTTGCCCTGTCAAAGCATCCTACTGCTCATCTGTACAGACAAGTTAGTGAGAATCAGAAGTTCTGAGTTGGACCTTCAGGCTGATTAGGTGGCAGGGGCTTTCACCTTTGGCCTCTTATTTAACCGAAGGCAGGGTGGAGGGAGGAGAAAAAAGAAAGGTGTGTCCTGTAAAATGAAGGGATAACTCACTGGGCTGGTTGCCTCGTTTACAGGAAACAAAGCAGTCTGTGTTACTCTGCAGTACAGGCTGATCTTTGCACCATTCACCTCCAGCGTAGGTGGTATTTATTGGTGTGTGCGCGCGCGCGCGTGTGTGTGTGTGTGTGTGTGTGTGTGTTTAAACATTGGCAAAGGATGTCAGAGGCTTTTTCTTTTTCAGTAAGATGTGGTATTAATCTATTATTTTAGAAACAGTCCATTGCCAGAATTGAATTTCCCCCCAAAAAATCTTAGTGCAACTTATTAATGGACTTTACTGTTAATAATAAACCAAAGCTGATTATTTTGAGTTGATGTGGTGTGTGGGGGAGGATTATTTGACTCAGGCTAAATGCAGCTCTCACCATCAAAATAAAACTTCAGATCTCATAGGTCTAGCAAAATATCCAGACCCCTTGTCCTCCCAATGTCAGGGCTTTAGACTCTAGGCCTTTGGGGCAGAGCCAGGACTGAGTTACAATATGCAGCGCCTGTAGTACTGATGACCTGCATAGGAAAGCATTTAGGAGACACAAGGATAGGGTCTGGCCATCTGGATGAGGCCAGAAATACCCTGAATTAAAAGTGAGAGTGGAGCAGCGTCAAAATGGTTGATCTTACAGATAGAACAAACTAGTGGTTACCAGTAGAGAGAAGGGGGGGGAGGGGATTAAGATATACAAACTGCTAGGTATAAAATAAATAAGCAATGAGGGACTTCCCTGGTGGCACAGTGGTTAATAATCCGCCTGCCAATGCAGGGACATGGGTTCGAGCCCTGGTCCAGGAAGATCCCACATGCCACAGAGCAACTAAACCCATGCACCACAACTATTGAGCCTGCGCTCTAGAGCCTGCAAGCCACAACTACTGAAGCCCAAGTGCCTAGAGCCCGTGCTCTGCACCAAGAGAAGCCACTGCAATGAGAAGCCCGCGCACGGCAACGAAGAGTGGCCCCTGCTCGCCGCAACTAGAGAAAGCCCGCGCACAGCAACAAAGACCCAACGCAGCCAAAAAAAAAAGCAACAAGGATATATTGTACAGCAGAGGGACTATAGCCATTCTTTTGTAATAACTTTAAATGGAGTATAATCTATAAAAATGTTGAACCACTGTGTTGTACACCTGAAACTAATATTGTAAATCAACCATACTTAAATAAAAAATAAATTAAATAAATGAAAAAAAAAGTTGATCTTAAAATAACCAGGTCTCTATGGTAAAATTTGAGGGGAGGCTGAAAGGGCAGGTCTCTTGACAAATTAGATGATAACAAATATGTTTCTAAAAGCAGTTTTGAATACCTCTAGGATGGTCACAGCATTAAGCCAGTTGTGGGTCAGTCACAGGTTGGTGTGAAATAGTTCAACAGTTAGATGGAAAATAGGGTAGAGCAGTGAGATGAGGGGAAGCTAGGTCTGAGTAGATCTTACTCCCAGGGAGGCCTGAACAGCAAAAGGCAAAAGAATTGTCTGGGTACTTGGATGGGGAGTGAGGAATTAGGTGGTGCAAAAGAAGAGATGGAAGCCACCAAAGGCAAACTCGCTGCTTCTTAGTTTCGTTTAAGAAAATTTCAAATAGGTGGATCCTAGCCCCCCTATCTACTTAGATGGACTAAGTTCTTGTCGGAAACCCAGGATAATGATGAACTAATAAACACACTATTTGCTTGATTCTGTAGCCAGTTAGTAAACCTACACCCCTGAGTTGCACATCTCTCAAAGTGGAAAAACTGTGAATGGTAGAATGTCCAAACTACAGCGTGAGGGGAGGGATGTCCAAGCCCATGTGAAAGGGGTGACTTAGGAGTGTGGCATAGATCTAGTCTTGAATGCCAATGAATCACATTGTCAGATAGTCTTTTCACTTCTCTTCCATTCTTTCTAGAAAGTATTTGGTGTTAGCAGGTCTCTAACACTTGTTAATCTATATTTTTAACAGAAAGCAGGTCCAGACTCTACACCTTCTTCAGGGTTTAGCATCTAACAAGAATTTAATAACGTTGTCTTCCACTTATGGTAAATGATACTTCTCCAGTTAACACTCTGACATAAACTTCGCTTTTTAAATTTTAAGTTAAAGTGAATTTACTTGAAGAAAAGTTAGCATTTGGGTGGCACATGGGTTGGCCTAAAAGTGTACAAATGTAACTAAAGTTTGGGAAACACAGAGCTTATGGTCTCCCAGGTCCCTTTGAAAGCTAACATCCGCTCATTCTGTACTGGTCTAGGACACTGAGGCCCAGAGAGGTTAAGTTACTTGACCAAGAAGATTACGATCTTTAAAAACCGTTCCTTCAGCCTCTCCCTGACTAGAAACACCCAAAACTGTGGTTCCCTGAAAAAGTGTCAGCCTTATGTGGCTCACCTCTGTTTACACCAGCCTGTGCAACGATGACCCCTGTTAATTCCTGTTTCTCAGCTGTGGCTTCCTCATGGCTGCTCTGATGAAATGGCCCTTGCGAATAGCTGAACAAACTGTGCAGACCTCACAAGACAAGTGTAAGTTGGCCACTTCAGAAAAGAACGTGGGAAAGCGTGTCAGTCCGGGTCTTCAGAGAAGCAGATGGCGAGACAGGATTCAGCATGCAAGGATTTTGTTAGGGCCAATGCCTGCGGGCAAGAAAATGGGGAAGGAGCCAAGTTAGCCTGGTAGAGTTTCAGGCTGTGATGCAAGTCTGACCCCCAGTGAAGAAGAGAGGGGGGGAACAATGGGAGGGACGATCCCAGACTGCCCTCAGTCCCAGGAAGATCCAGCAAAGCCACTGGCAATTCTGGCACCAAAGCCAACCGTCAGAGAAGTCACCATGCTCTCTTAGCCATTGCTGGGAGCAACCTGGGGAGGCGTGGCCTTTTCACAAGCCCAGCAAGGACATCCGTGGCCCTTGGTCAGTTATGCTCCCTGCAGTTGGAGGTCTATGAGGCCCATTCTGGTAACCACCAGAAAGATATCAGATAACAAACATAGGTTAACAGCCACTATGTTCCAAAGTAGGGCTTACTGTGTTGGCACACCACTTTCAGATTCATCGAATCTGCAGCTAGCATTTTCCAAGGGCTCTGGCTAGGCTCTTAATGTGTGTTCCCTCATTTAATCCTCTTATCAGCTCTGTAGGGCAAGTTCTATTTTTCTTCTCATTTTGTAGATGAAGAAACCGAGGCTTGGAGAAGTTAAGTAGTTTGCTCAAGATCACTTAACGGGTAAGAGGCTGAAGAGGTTTTCAAATATTTGCATATTGTTTTCAGGTTTGGGATCTGTTAAGTAAGCATGAATTCTCACTGCACTTTAGCTGACCTACTTACCCTGTCCCCTTAGTTTGTTTTATACTGTTCTCTGGCCTTTTTTTTTTTTTTTGCGGTACGCGGGCCTCTCACTGTTGGGGCCTCTCCCGTTGTGGAGCACAGGCTCCGGACGCGCAGGCTCAGAGACCATGGCTCACGGGCCCAGCCGCTCCGCGGCACGTGGGATCTTCCCGGACCGGGGCACGAACCCGTGTCCCCTGCATCGGCAGGCGGACTCTCAACCACTGCGCCACCAGGGAAGCCCAGGATGGGATTATGTTTTGAAATATTAGTCAGCATTTCCCTTATTCTCCTGGTGGTTTACTTTTCCACTCTACCTTGTGCTCCTACTCGCTGAGGAAGGACGTAGCCTTCCTGGTTTGTAGCTGGTCTAGGTTAACATTTGGGAGATGCTGAATGAGAGCCAGGGGTCTGAGAAGACTCACAGGAGTGAGAAGCTATCACAGTGGGTGTGAGGGGAGTAGAGATGTCACTGATCTTGGAGCAAGGAGCCTGGAGGGAGCCTGCCTCCCTGGGGAGGCAGCAGAAACCCCAGGGAGCAGCCTGGGGTGTGGCCCTGCTTGTCTGGAAGATCCAGGGGAAGTAGCAGGACCTCAGGGAGGAGGCTGGGCTTAGACACGATCACAGAGACTCCCCATCCCCAGGGAGGCGTGGGGCAGCCCTTGGGTGAAGACCGGATGCCGAAGGCTGACTCAGAAAATACCCAGGGGGAGACTTGTCAAGGCCTGGGCTTCCCACCCCCAATCCCCTGCCACTGGTGCTTGGAGTGAATGGGCCAATTAAGTGAGATCACA
Organism: Globicephala melas; assembly: GCF_963455315.2. Taxonomy (NCBI): domain Eukaryota; kingdom Metazoa; phylum Chordata; class Mammalia; order Artiodactyla; family Delphinidae; genus Globicephala; species Globicephala melas. The sequence goes on from NC_083315.2 coordinate 128,221,318, forward strand.
TTTTCCCTTTCCTGGAGGAATGAGTGTTCCAATTAGAAATTCAAATTATATATAACAAATAAAGCTGCATTTTGTACGCACCTGAGTTTTCATACTGTTTGTATCTGCTTTACCCTCTGGTATTATTACTAATGCAACAAGACTCATGTTTCCGAAAAAGTTTTCACCTTGTTATGGGAATGAATAACATTTATAGGAGATAAATTCTGGGAAAGTTTTGCAAGGAGATATGAACAGATCCTGACAGAGGAAGGGAAGTGAGAAGTGTGCTAAGCCTAGGGTTTCAGCAGATAATCAGGATGCAACGTGCACTAGAGACAGCCTCCCCGCCACCTTGTCTCAGGGACTTTGTCGTGCTGACCATAGTTGGTCCACATTTTCACATGTTCTTTGTGCGTAATAGATTTATTGCGGGGACTACCTATAAAACATATAGCTGCCATACAAATATTACTGTTCTTTAGAATTTTGTTCTCTTAAGGAGTAAACTGAAGGAATCCCAAACACCAGGTTCTCAAATGCAAACACTTTTAACTTCTCTGAGCTGTTAATCATCCATCTTTAAAGCTCTAACCAATAGGATGCTTGGATTTGAGGTAACATTTATCAGCTTAAAACATATTACAGAGAAGAAAATAGCTTCCTTTTCCTTTAATGTTTTCAAGGATGGAGCCTGGGAGTCTGGATGATGTATTAAAAGCTGATCTCATGCACAAATGTCGGGCTTTTCTTTTTGCATTTCTTGTTTGTACTAGAGTTCATTCAGCATAGGTTCGCATAGCATAGCCTATCTCTGTTTTTCAAATTCAATGTTTTAATTTATTGATTTATTTTAAAAATATTTGTTAAGAAACTACTATGTGTCCAGCCTTTTGCTGGGCACTTGGGATACATCAGTGAACCAAACTGATGACAGAGTAGCCAGGCACATTTTTTCCCCAGTCCCTGGTTTCCTGGGAACTCACTCCCTCTCTTTATCTGCTTCCCCTCTCCCCTTTATACTTAAGTATATCGTGGGAGTGGTCATTTTACAACAATGACTATAGAGGACTCCCTTTTGGTCATGTTCCTGGTTAAAGAAGGAACTGGAAGAATGGACCAACTTGGAAAGTCAACAAATCAATCATTGAATGAGCACCCATTGTATGCAAGGAACTGTGCTCACTGTTAATGGTACAAAAAATACAGGCCACGGTCTCTGCCTTACCAAGAACTTTTAAACTAGGTTAAGGCACCACACTCACATGAAAATACAAGGCAGAGTATATGCTGAAGGAAAAAACAGTTAGCCCAGAACTTAAGTGCTCAGTTCACAGGAAGGAAAGAGCATCTTGTATTCGTCTTGAAGCCAAATGACAACAGCTGTTTCTCTTTCTTCTTAGAAGTGCTATTTCTTCCTCCACACCCTTGAATCATAGTATATTAGTCATGGGATCACAATACATTTCCAGTTGAAGATGAAAACATGAAGTTTCACTCCATCCATAATTTTCATGACAAATCATCATTTTATATTTTTGAGATTTAAGTGTGAGAACTGCAGAGTCAAGTTTATACCAGCAGGTGGAGGAATTTGCTATTTGAACTCAACATCTCAGGCCATCCAGTGGTTCAGCAAAGGATGTGATTGCAATTTTAATTATTGCTTTATTTCTCTTTCTTTGTTCCAGATAGTTATGCACTCTGAAAAAATTACCTATATTCTGATGAAAAAGAATATATATATATATGTGTGTGTGTGTCACAATATTGTAAATCAACTATACTTGAATAAAATAAAAGAAAAACAAGCAAACAAAAATTACCTGTATTCTGAAGAAGATGAATCAAAATTGATTAGTTTCATCCCTCTAGCCAGAGCATAAAATAGGTGGTACTTTCTCCCTTTCAAAATCTTAGATGTAGATGTATTGACATCTAAAGTAATAATTTATTCTCACACAGAACATTGAAGAAGTCTTTTAAAAAAGAAGATTTTAACATTCTGTTAAGAATCTTAACATTCTTTTTCTTTTTTTACATTTTTTAAAACATCTTTATGGAAGGATAATTGCTTTACATTGTTGTGTAAGTTTCTGCTGTATAACAAAGTGAATCGGCTATACGTATACATATATCCCCATATCCCCTCCCTCTTGCATCTCCCTCCCACCCTCCCTATCCCACCCCTCTAGGTGGTCACAAAGCACCAAGCTGATCTCCTTGTGCTATGCATCTGCTTCCCACTAGCTATCTATTTTACATTTGGTAGTGTATATATGTCCGTGCCACTCTCTCACTTCGTCCCAGCTTACCCTTCCCCCTCCCCGTGTCCTCAGGTCCATTCTCTACGTCTGTGTCTTTAAGAATCTTAACATTCTTATGCTAGATTTAGAACACACTCAGAGTTGGGTATACTGGTGGCTTGGGCTCCCATATGAGTCAAGCATCTGAGTTTGCGAATATTAAAGTAGCAGAGTAGAGGGATTGCTACACTGGTTTATCTGGGGTCTATCACAGGTTTTCAGACCTGTCTGAGCACATCAGTGAACTGGTGAGACAGGCCTGAGTGACATCAATACACCCAGGGAAGGTTGGAATCATGGGGAAAGAAGTCATGCCCTTCCCGCTGCTGGGGTGAGGGCATGTCCAGCTGTGGGAGGCTGCTGGAGGCTGAGGAGTTTCCTGGGCAAGAAATCACCCTAAGGGTAGAAGGAATCTGCTGATGAGCTTGAGCAAGAAACCTTAGCTGTCAGAGGGGAGCAGTAAGTCTGATTGGGGCACTGTAGCAGTTTCTTGATACCCTGGTCTAAGTATCTAGACGCATGATTTCCACGAGCACGTAGAAGGCTGTCAGTAAAAACTGAAAGAGTTTTCTCACTGAGCTTTATAAAAAATCCTCAGATCCAAGAAACACTGTTTTAACATCCCACCTGAGCAGGTGACTCAATCTCTTGTGCTTCACTTCTGCACAGCTTAGAGGGTCTGGAGGAAGCACTTGGCTCAATGGGCAGAGGAATTGCCAGCATGACTGGGAGCATGTGGAGGCTCCCAGAAACACACGACTTGGTGCACAGGGCGTGGAGGTTTGCTATGGAAAATGGGAGCAAGACCCAGACATTTGCGCTGGAGTTAACGAGATTCCTCCGACTCAAAGACGCATAAAATCTGGAGAAATAGGCATTACATATATACTGTTGGTCAGGTTCTTAGAGTTATTGAACATTTACTAAAAGAACCGTAATTACTATGTCTGTTTTTGATGTATAAGCTCTTTGTAAAACCCTCCTTTTTGGTTAATATTTATTTTATTTTTTACAATTTTATCTATTTATTTATTTATTTGTGGCCACGCCACGCAGCATGTGGGATCTTAGTTCCCTGACCACGGATCAAACCCATGCCCCTGCATTGGAAGCGCAGAGCCTTAACCACTGGACCGCCGGGGAAGTCCCCATGAGTAATATTTTTATAGCAGTAAAGTATACAGACAGATGTATAAATCTTAAGTTTTTATCACAGTGAATTTTTACAAATGAATAACTTGTGCAAACTCCACCAAGACGGAGCTACAGAATATTACGAGCAGCTCGGAAGCCTCTCTTGTGCCCCTTCCCTGTCTCCCTCTCTAAGGGTAATCACTACCCTGATTTCCAATATTGCAAATTACTTTTGCCTGTTTTAAACTTTGCATAAATGGAATTAATTATACAGTGCATCTCTATTTTGCCTGACTTCTTTTACTCAACATTATGTCTGTACGTTTTGTGTTCTTGCCAAACTTCATAGCTTTTCATTGGTGTATAGTGTTCCGTTATATGAATGTAGCACAATTTTATCCTTTTTTAGTTATCCATGTTTTATGTATCCACTGTTGATGGACATTTGGGTTGTATCCAGTTTTTGGTAATTAGGAACAAAGCCGCCATAAAGATATTGGTACATGTTTTTACTGCACACAGGCCCCCCATTTCTGTTGGGAATATAATTGCTAGATCTGATCTATAGTTTTAATGACATTTTTTTCTTCCCATTGTGGAAAATGTAGTTTAGCTATAGATGTACAGTTCTCTTGCCGTAAAGGGATTGAAGGGATGAAGAAACTAAGTTCATCTACGAGGGAGGAAATAAAGAGTTGGCATTACTCAGAGTAGCCGGGTATTGACAAATTGGGTACTTAATGTTGGATCCTTGCTGGTTATCATAAGTCATAATAAGTGGTAACAACGTAAACTGTTGTATTGCTGATGCCAAACTGAAAAACATTTAGGATCGTTTCCCACTGCTACCTAGAATGTGTTTAGGATTCCTCCTCCTACAAGCTAAGTTTTAATATTAACCTTACGAAGATATGCTTGGAAAGTAATTAAAAATTTTTAAAAATTGTTTCCATCCATCAGTGGAGATCGCTAAAAGTTGATTGCATCACTATAGGTTGTAGCATTTGCCACTGGAAGCTGAGAAACATCAGTGGATTTTCTGATTTTTTATTTTCAGTTTATCAGTTGACAAATCTTCTTTAAGTGTTGACCATTGTATTTTCCAAGTTTATTTATGAAGACTGAATGGAAGAGAACAACACTAAGTTTGAGTTCCAAAGGACAAATGCTTTGTGATGTGGGCCTCACTCAGAATGCCTGTGGCCAAAAATATCCCTGAGGTCAAAGTTATCCAGTGGGTCTGGGCCCATCCCTGCAGATTCTGCATCTAATCTACAGGACCAACACTCAGATTTGTTGGAAAATAACATTTATTTCTACTTGTTTTGTAATTATAGCAATAGTATGTGTTTATTCTAGAAAATTTGGAAGGCATATAAAAATACAACAAATAGGAGAGGCCACGACAGTGAGAGGTCCGCATACCGCAAAAAAAAAAACAAAAAACAAAAGACAAATAAAAGTCTCATGTAATAGCATTTTCCTTTGTTAATATATTTCAGAGTATCTTCTTTCAGGTTTTAAATTATCCAATTTTTTTCTTTTTACATGACGCATTTATGTAACACCTGTTTTTGAGAGCTTCTTATGTACTAATGGCAAAACTGAATAAAACCAGAATCTTGAGATCTTACAGGGTTTCCAAGACTTGAGCTTACCCAACAGAATCCGGAACAAGTCTAAGATCAGAGGTGATGGGGGCTGGGGAGAGGGGCCTCTGGGAGACTGTGCAGAAAATATTTGACATAGCAGCCCTGAGACACCTGTTCTTAGCAAGCCCTGCTTGCAAGGTTGGCCCTTGTCTAGCATCTGGGAACTTGGATTTCAGGAGTTTTCCCACCATTCCCTAATGATAAGGACAGTTCACTGTGTCTAGACTGTGCAAACAATATGTTCATGCTGAACACCTGCTTCCTTCTGGGAGTCTGAAATTTTGACACGTGTTTGGCAGAGGGTCTGTACGTGGCCGGCCTCCAATAAAAAGCTCAACGATGAGGCCAGTGAACTTCCCTGGCAGACACACTTTGCAAGTATTGCCACACGGTGCCATGGGAGGAATTAGGTGCCCCCTGTGCGACTCCACTGGGAGAGGACTCTGGAAAGCTTCTGCCTGGTTTCCTCCAGGCTTTGCCCCATGCGCCTGTTCCCTTTGCTGGTTTCGTTTTGTATCCTTTCATTTCAATAAGCTGTACCTGTAAGTATAACTACCTCTTCGTCCTGAGTCCTTTTAGCAAATCACTGAACATGAGGTTGGTCTTGGGGGACACCTGATACACCTGACCGCCCCCCCCCCGGGAAATTAAATTACCAGGTGAGTCATTACCTATACTTTTATGGTGACCTTTAGGGCAGAGCTGGGAATATAACTCCTGGAGTGAGTCTCCTCAAACGTGATGCCTCAAGAGTGGAGATCTGGGCAAGAGAAATGGATTAATGTCCCAGGTACCTTGCAGCCACAGGAGGGCTGGGAATGCTTTTCCTGAGGAAGAGCCACCTATTCCATCCACAGCCTCCTCTGCCCTGAACAATTCTACTGCAGGGGAACAGTCTCACTGGTATGAAAGCAAAAACAACATGCTGCTACCAGTATAGTTCAACATACCCTCAACACAAATACAGCGAAACATTTAAGGAAAGCCAACAGATTGACACGCATGGATCCAACAGACAGAACTGACACACAATCAAAAAAGAGTTAATATAGGAAACAGAAGGAAACTTAAAAATAAGTACAAATATGTAATAAAATTAAGAAATTTTTATTTCTTTATTCCTCTTTACTGAGTGCACTTAGAGTCCTCCTTACTGAGTGCACTACATGTGTTGGAAGAATCACTATCCATGTTACTTGGGTGCTGGCTTATTCAGTCATTCCCGGGCATTTTAGTTTAACCCTCCGATCCCCAGATCACTCACTCTCAAGCAGTGAGGCACTTCTCGCTTAAAACTGGCACTGGGTTATAGAAGTTAGGCTTCTCTAAAGACTCGGCAGGGAGGGTGATAATAGAAGAGAATTATGTCACAACACAGGAGATATCTTGAAATCAGAGTTTAGACAGCATCGAGGCCAGAGACCATTAGACAAACTGTGTCAGAGGGAATTCCTTACTGACTGTTTCTTTCCTTGGGTCCTATTCTGCTTCCATGTTCCTAGAGACCACCCTTTTCGATTAGAGTGGTTTTTTCCATCTCCTCTTTCTTTTGGGACCACCAAGTGTAATCTTTGGGCCGCCAGGAGAAAAAAAGAAGTCCCTTAAAATGAAACAAACAAACCCCTCTCCCCAAACCTTACCTGCACAAAGATGAAACACTCACGTTACTGCAGAGAGCTATTTAGCTCCGCATTCTCTCAGCCACCCCTACTGGGATGGGCTGGGGCTTTCCTGTTGTATAATCAGAGGTCCCTTTAAGGCATTTTAACAAAAAAGGGGGAAAAAAGAAGAAAAAAAGCAGTTTCACCCAAAGCAGTTGTTTACAGTGTCCTCAATGCCAGCAATGGCTACAGCTTAAAAACTTCTTTTCTCTCTAGTCTCCCTGCTCCTAACTCCTTCTCTTTCGTCTGTCTTACTAAGGAAGATCATTTTTGTCCTCAAGAATATTAGCAAAACACCCTGAGCATGGCTTGCCTCTGAAGATCTTCTGCCCCTGCCCTCAGGTGCCAGCATCACCTCCACGGCAGAGCATCCTGTCTGCATACAGCTGTCATGGGTGCGCTGAGAGGTATAGTCGTGAATGCATACAAAAGAGGCGGTTCCCGGGCTTCCCTGGTGGCGCAGTGGTTGAGAGTCCGCCTGCCGATGCAGGGGACGCGGGTTCGTGCCCCGGTCCGGGAGGATCCCGCATGCCGCGGAGCGGCTGGGCCCGTGAACCATGGCCGCTGAGCCTGCGCGTCCGGAGCCTGTGCTCCGCAACGGGAGCGGCCACAGCAGTGAGAGGCCCGCGTACCGCAAAAAAAACAAAAAACAAAAAAAAAAAAACAAAAAAAAGAGGTAGTTCCCCTCTTGGCTGCAGCAGGGCATAGGTCCCTGCGTGTTATTTTGTGCAGGACCTGCATTCCTGAGCTGGGTGCTGATAGTGGGGTGACTCAAGCCTCTTTTTCTCTCCTTCCCAGGTGACCATGCTGCTCTGTCCCAGGGGGTAAAGCCTGTTTATTTCAATAAATTCCTTTTGCATTTTGGCCACAATTGTTAGCCCCCTTTATGCTGACATTGGTGTGAATTCTTTTTAGGCACTGTCAGATGGTTGATAGGATTTTTAATGCTGTTGAAACTTTTATATGTTAAGAAGCTTCTATGGATATCTTAGTAGGAAGTTGCAAGAAACTATATTGGAGTTTATTACCCTGTCACAGCAATAACCTGGAAATTGAAGACTGGGAGATTTGATAAATGAGGGAAATGGAAAAGAGATTGAGCTCCTGAGGCATGGGGTAAGTTGTCACTGTTGGAAATTTTCAGTGCTTTGGATACTGTATTCCTGGTGAGAAGTGATGGACACAGAAAGGAAAGAGAATGTGTCAAAGAGACACCTTGTTTACTTCGGAATTTTGCCTGGAGTTGGCTTTGTCCTCTATCCTCCAGGACACGAAATAGGACAATAAAGCCTAGAGAAGAGAGCATCTTTACAATAGCTTAGCGATCCTCCGAGGAGGCCAAGGCCAAGGGCCAGGTTTCAGGGAGACCAGGTTTCCTTCAGAATTCCTCCAGGTCCTGGGCATAAACCTCTCATTTTATTACTTAATTTTATTTTGTTTTGTTTTATTGGGATGAGAACACAACATGAGATTTATGTTCTCGGCAAATTATTATTTTTATTTATTTATTTTTAAGTTATTTATTTATTTATGGCTGCGTGGGGTCTTTGTTGCTGTACGTGGGCTTTTTCTAGTTGCGGCGAGCAGGGGCTACTCTTCGTTGCAGTGCGTGGGCTTCTCATTGCGGTGGCTTCTCTTGTTGCTCTAGGTGCGGGCTTCAGTAGTTCTAGGCGTGTGGGCTTCAGTAGTTGTGGTGCACGGGCTTAGTTGCTCCGCGGCATGTGGGCTCCTCCTGGACCTGGGCTCGAACCCGTGTCCCCTGCATCGGCAGGCGGATTCTTAACCACTGTGCCACCAAGGAAGTCCCTCTTGGCAAATTTTTAAGTGCACAATACAGTATTGTTAACTTTAAGTACAGTGTTGCACAACAGATCTCTAGAACTTATTCATCTTGCTTAACTGAAACTTTATGTCTGTTGATTAGAAATTCCTCATTCCCACCTCCCCCAGCCTCTGGCAACCACCATTCCATTCTTTGATTTCTTTGTGGATCCATGCAACACACATAACTTTATAACTGGAGGCTTAATTTGTTACTCCAAATGGAACAACTTGTATGCAAAGGAGGGAGTTGCCCATGGGTGAGGTAGTGTGTAGATTAGTGCTTCTTTGCTATTTGGAAAGTGAAGCAGAATGGTTAGGAGTGAAGGCCCCAGGACCAACACGTAGGGGTTCAACTCCCAGCTCTGTCACCCACCAACTGTGTGACCTTGGGCACATACACAAACTTTATTTGTTCTAGCTTTCTAATTTTTAAAATGCGGGATAATAATAAGGCCAACCTCATGGGGTTGCTGTATAGATTAAATAAGTAAATAAATATGAAGTGCTTAGAATAGTGCCTGGGACATTGTGAGCACTAAAGTAATAGTAACGATGATTATTATTACTTGTCCTAAGAAACATTGGCATGAACCATATTCCCAAGGAATGTAAATCTTTTAAATTTATTCAAGGCCAAAACCTTGCGTCAACTTTCTTCCCCCTCCACATCCACACTAATGTAAACATACTAGCAATGGTGTTTTTTTTTGCGGTACGTGGGCCTCTCAGTGTTGTGGCCTCTCCCGTTGCGGAGCACAGGCTCCGGACGCGCAGGCTCAGCGGCCATGGCTCACAGGCCCAGCCGCTCCGCGGCATGTGGGATCTTCCCGGACCGGGGCACGAACCCGTGTCCCCCGCATCGGCAGGCGGACTCTCAACCACTGCGCCACCAGGGAAGCCCCTAGCAATGTATTTTTTAATTGTATGCAGAGCATTCTCACGGCAAGGATCAACAAGTGCTTAATCAAGAGGAATCCCAAAGAGGTGCTGTATTAGGCACGCAACGTATTTTCTAACTCCGTCCTTACAATCACCCTATGGTGTAGGCATTATTATCTCCAGTTTATCACAAACTAAGGCTGATGGAGGTTAATTAACGTGTCTAAGCTTATATCTAATAAGTGGTTGATCTGGGCTGGGAAACTGGTTTTTGTGACTTTACAGCTCATGTTGAGGCAGATTTTCAAATGAGCAGGACCCAAAGAATAATTTTTAAAAATCAACTGTGTGACTCTTTATGCCATGAGAAAAAATCCCCAGCTCAGTTCTGAGTAGCTTAGAGGCAACGATTTCTGTGTTCATTGCTTGGAAATTTCTATTAGGTAGAATTGGCTGTGGTCCCAGTTTCGACTGAGTTATAGAAGCTCTGTTGTTTTTTGAGCTAAATAAGTTGTGAGCGTTTAGAATCCTGAGATATAAAGTCAGTACTGAAGAGAACATCCCCCTTCACTGTTCATTCTCTGCAGAGATTGAAATTAAGCCTCCTCTCTTCCTACCATTTCTAAGACATTTGCTTTTATAAACACACACCGCCCGCCCCCCAAACCACCCCTGACCCTGCATCCCAGAAACTGAAGGCACAGACGTAAGCAGCATTCATTCATTCAAAACATGACCTGGATAGAACCCGTCCCTTTGCTTTGTTCATTTGGGTGTCAGCACGCGTCCCCTACCTTTCTGGAAACAGCACACAGATCGGATGCAGTAGTTGGGGTTCTAGGTCCTGACGTCAGCTAAGAGGCAGACACTGGAGCGAAGCCAAAGCAGACACTGTCTTTCTGGAATCAAATCTTGAGCAGAGACTAAGAGATGAGGCACTGCGGGAGTATACGGTCTCGGGGGCTTGGAGAAGGCCGTTGCGCGTCAGTTCCTGCTCCCTTGATACCTAGAGCTGCCCTGGATCCCAACTTTCTGAGCTGCTCCCTGCCCTTCCAGTACCTTCCTTCTGTGTCTTTAGGTCAGCCAGAGTCAAGTTTGTTTTTTTGTAACCAGACTCCCAGCTGGTGCGCCTGGCCTGCAGGAGCCTCAGTGGTCTGGCCCAATCCCGCCCCAAGCACACACACACCTGGTGCTGCGCTCCTCTCTCTCTCCCCTCCTCTCACTGCTTGTCAGCCGAACTGACTCTAGCTCCTTGGACACACAAAGCTTCCTTTTGCCCCAAGGCCTTTGCCCCTGCCGTTCCCAAACCACCCCCCTGCCCCCTGTGCCACCCCCCAGCCCCCCGTCCCCACCCCCGCCTCTTCAGCCCAAACATCATCTCCTCAGGGAAGCCATTGGTGACCACCCCGAAGCCTTCCATCTCATCAGCCTGTTCAATTTCTGATATAGTATTTATTACTACCTAAAATTACCTTGAGCTTTATTTACTTATTTGCATTTCCCTGTTAGAATATCAGCTCTAAGAAGGTAGAGACCTTGACTATTTTCTTCGCTAGTATCTCCAGTTGTTATGACAATGTTTATAGCATTTAATAGGTGCTCATTAACTACTTACTGAAGGTATTGTATGGGGTACACCCTATGTGCAGCAATCACAGTGCCCTATCACCAAGTGGTTAAGAGCGTGAGCCCTGAAGTTAGGCCATCTAGGTTCAAATCCCGGCACTTGCTTGCTGTGTGACTTTGGGCAAGTTACTTAACTGCTCTGTGCTTCAATGTTCTCATTTCTAGAATGGTTATAATAAAAATATGTAGGTAAGATGAAGATTAAGTAAGATGATTCACTTAAAGCCTTTGGGCATTGCATGGAAAACAATGAGATCCAATATATAGCTACTATATTATTAGAGTATTTCTCAGTTGTAAGAAAATTTGTTATAGATCGTAAGATGCACCACTGACAATATTATTGACAGTTCTTTGGACAAAACCAAATACAACATAAAATGTGTACAACCTTAAAAGAGAATCTAATTTACCACAGTGTATATTTATACCCACAAATACATGCTACTTTCCTCTTCAGAATGACAATCACAGTTGGGGTCTAAAATGCCTCTCTCTCAATTATGGCCACTGGCAGCTACATGTAACGGTCAGGTCACCCCTGCTGATGATCTGGACCTTGTCAGCATCTTTGTGATGCTGCAGAATAATTTAAACACATACCAAAGAACACTGTGCGTTCTGTAGGGTTTTGTTTGTTTGCTTGTTTGTATTTCCCTCTTGGCTATTTTGTTTGTATTATCGCTAACTGAATTACACATAACTAAAGTAAAGAGCTTTTTTGGAAAGTAGCTGGAAGCTTTTGACAGATTTGGACATCTGAAGGATAGTTTTTTTAACACATCTGTTGGTCCCAACAATTGAAAAGCTGTGATCTGGTCTCAGAATTTTGGCTATTTTTATTGCCTTCAGTTGCATTATTCAGTATGTGATTAATTTTGTGTACACACAATATATTTTTTCTTTTCTATACTACATTGTAGTGAGTTTTTTTGTTTTTTTGTTTTTTGTCCGTTCCACGTGACTTGAGGGATCTTAGTTTCCTGACCAGGGATCAAATCCGGGCCCCCTGCAGCGGAAGTGTGGAGCCCTAACTACACTACAGGGAATGCCTTGTAGTGGGATCTTTTAGAAGATCTTTTAAGTGGAAATTATGATGTGAATTTAAGTTTACCAGTTATCAATGCAAATAACTCCACAGAAGTAACAGACTGATGAACTGATGGTCTCCCCATCCCCACATCTTATTAATTTCCCAAATGTACAGGCAATAAAAACTGTCTCTGAGTGCATGCCACCCCCTCATCCCTTACCCCTTCATTCTCAACCCTGGCTGCATGTTAGAATCACCTGGGGGAACTTCAAAAAGCCCACATTCCCAGGCTGCATCTCAAGCCAATTAAATTAGTAGCCCGGTATCAGTATTTTTAAAGTCCTTCAGATGACGTCACTGCGTGGCGAAGGTTGAGAATCACCACTTTACCAGTGGTGAATTTCTTTTGATACGTGTGAGATGTATCTTCATTGCAGAGATGTTAAAGTGTGGAAAACAAAAATAAAAAAACAAATCACCCTTGTATTCAAGAAATAAGAAAATAGGGTATTATTATGATGATGTTATTATTAGCCTAGCCCCGAGATGATTCAGACCATGAAAAATATCATATTGAGTCAGACCCACTTGGTGGAAGAACCGATGTTTCTTTGTTGTCCTTTATAGTATCTTTGAAAGTTTCTACTAGGAATGTGCCCCAGTGATTGAGTTTCCAATGGTTATTGCCAAAGGCTCGACAAGAGGCTTAAGGATGAAGCCTAACACTTGAGACCTCTAGGAAAAAAAATGCACATGTGAAATGCATCTGAATCTCCTTGTTGCTGAGTGTGCCCCTGTATCCTGTTCTCTCTTGTTCCCTTTGGGTCCCTGATGTGGCATCCTGATTGCCCTTGAACTAGCTCTCAGTGCTTCACCTGATCCGCTGGGATTCTCTCTCCCCAAGCCATGGAGAGCAGATGCTCAGATTCTCTCAACGTCAAGGAAAAGTGTCCCCTCAACTTGGATGATGGACAACTAACACACACAGTATACATAACTACTCTGTTTTAGTTCTTGGTCTTAGTTGAAATCTTGAAGACAGGGAATTTAATAGTGGCATGGAGTTTTGACTGATCCTCAGGAGTTTCTAAGATTAACTGATTTCTTTCTGATAGATATTTGAGATTTGTTTTTTCTGCAGGCATAGCAGGTCTGAGAGCATCACTATACCTAGATAAAGTTTGCATATTCTGCAAAGCCCATTTATTGCTAAGCATGAAACCAACCTCTTGAGACGCTGCAATTAACCTTCACCTGCTCATCATTTTAAGCCTACCAACCGATAAGCCTGGAGACTTATTTCTTCACATCTGACAGCCACGCTGTTCACCAGGCAATTAGGAAAATATATTGAGTGGAGTAGTCTTCTCACAGATCAAATGTGGAAATCAGCCTTTACAGAAGAACAATTAGGATCCTCATTTACTTCATATGACTTGCTCATTAGAAACTCATTAACTGTTAGGTTGAAAATACAGTCCAGAAACGGAGTGTAGAGTAGTTCATATTTAATAGCTCCATCTTTCCTTAAAAGTAGTTTGTTAAATGGCAGCATAACAATAAATCAATACATTCAATAAATCTATAGTACTAGAAAGTGGGTTTAGACAGGATAAAGATGGGCCCAGTTAATTAAAGAAGAAGACAGATGGCTATGGTGTATAGGCAGGAATAACAAAGGTGGGTTTAAAACATAAAATATAAGTTGGAGAGGAGTTTTAGAAAATTGATAAACCTATTGCATAAAGTAATCCACAGTGACTTAAGCGTCCTTGAGGAAGATGAGATGAATATTTGCATTGTCTTCTGGTTTATTAAAGTTTTAAATATTTCATGTTTAACATCTTAATATCTGAGATGTGATATGATTAAAAATATAGTTTCCAAATAGTTCACTAAATTTCAGATAATACTTTTCAACATTTTGGAATAATTTGCATTCCTTCCTTTGTGATTCTGTGTTCAACATTCATTGAAATATCTATTTCTGAGTTATAGCTGAGTTTAGTAATACAGTACCATTTTGATTACTGTGGCTTTGAAATAGATTTTAATGTGTCATATAAGTCAACTTACTGCTTTTTCTCAGAATTTCCTTGCCTACATTCTTCTGTTAATTGTTGTGGAAGAATTTGACAAAGAGTTTTTGTCAAGTTCTAAAGACAGGCATTGTCACCCAAGAAGATGACGGTAAGAATCATTACTGACACTCAGTTGGTATCTTAGGGAAGGGATGGAACTGACATCACCAACAGATGGCACAGAAAAGAATAATACCTAACAGTTCATAACACTCATTACGGGCTAGGTACGGTTCGGAGTGTTTTACATTTATTATTTGGTTTAACCCTCAAAACAATTCTGTTTTTACCTCCACTTTAGAGATGTGGAAACTGTGGATGAGTTTTCATTGCTTGTTCCAGGGCGTGCAGCTGGTACACCTTGGAGCCAGGACCAGAATTCAGACGGTCACCAACAGATGCTGTGCTCTCAGCTGCTGTACCTGACCACTCTCAGGTTGTCTGACAGTGCAGAGGGTAGAGGTCACTTAATAATTATATTTAACATGTCTTTCATCTCTATTGCACAAAGCACTTTTACATGCTTTGCTTTGTGCCCCTTTCTTTGTGCAGAACATATATAAATGCATAGTTGGACATATTGCTCTTATTAGAGAGTTTTAGCCAGGGTGGAGAATGACTCACTGGTTTATACCTTCATGAAGTTTCTCTCATCAAGGTGGTTTCTTTTTTTTTTTTTTTGTGGTACGCGGGCCTCTCACTGTTGTGGCCTCTCCCGTTGCAGAGCACAGGCTCTGGACGCGCAGGCTCAGTGGCCATGGCTCACGGGCCCAGCCACTCCGCGGCATGCGGGATCTTCCCGGACCGGGGCACGAACCCGTGTCCCCTGCATCGGCAGGCAGACTCTCAACCACTGTGCCACCAGGGAAGCCCAAGGTGGTTTCTTTAACTTTATGGTTTCCTTCATCATACACATTAAAAATCGTGGCCATACAGCAAAACACGTTTTGTAAGTTAACAGGTAATTGAACATTCAGCCATGCTTATTAGTGGAATTATAATTTATTATCTTCATTGCTTAGAGAATTTTAGGAAAAAATATTGGGGGAAAAAGGGCGAGAACACAAACCAAAATATTAGCCCTTTTAGATTTCACGGTGAATGTTTATTTCTACCTGGTGGGAGAAGGAAAAAAGATGTGAGCAAGGTTCATACCCACTGGGGGGATGTAAGACCTATTTTGAATTGCTTCCTTAATGGTAGCCAGGTTTTCTACTCTCTCCACCACTATGACCCTCAGGAAAGGGGCGGGTTAAAGTCCATGATAGGAAGGCCAAGGACGAAATGTAGAGGCGGTCTTCAACACACAGGAAGAGGAAGCAAACCAAAGTCCTTCCACTGACTAAGGGAATATGGGAAGAGGAAGAAAAGGTAGAGCCAGGAGGTCAGCGCCTCGGTCCTCAATACCGCTCCGTCTCTGCCTTAGGCTTTATTTCAGAGGACAGGTTTGGGGAAATAGGAACAGACTATTAAGTAGTTTGATAAAGGCTGTAAGGAGAGCCCTGGTTATGTCCAACATGGCCTCTCACCCCTTTAGAGTGTACAACTCAGTGATTTTTAATATATTTACAAGGTTATGCAACCACTGCCACTATCTAATTCTGTTTTATCTAATTCTGTACATGCAGCGTTCCCTAGCACAGCTGTGGCAGAGTGGAGCTGATAAGGAGTCCAAATGACCAGGCTGATGTTTCTGTGTATTTAATTAGGTGCTTCCAACTGTTCATTCCTATTTGATACCCTCAATTCTGTATGTATCCCCAAAACTGGTTCTTCAGAAAAAGACACGATTTAAGGAGCCTCAGTTATGTGTGATGTATTATGTCAGACCCAAGGTTCCCTAAACACCAGTCTAAGTGGAAGTAGCTGGCTCATAGAGTTGAAGAATATACGCAGATATCTTTAGCATGTTCATAAAACTTATAAGGTAGTGTGATCTAAGATCTTCTTTAATTACTATAGTTTCTTTGCTCCATAATCAGAAATTCTGATTCAATGGCAAGCCCTCCTTTCTTATCAGTGAGTTGAATAGATGGGCAAAAGATGAACGCACACATTAGAAGCAGAAAAAGAGGATCTCATTTCCAGAAAATAGGGTGATTTCTTGCAAATCACTTAGTCACTACTATGAGGAAATTCGAGGGGGATCAGAAGTTCTATTCACCTCAACACCACGGGAAGAGGAAAACATGGCTAAAGTGTCCCATTAGGTAGCAAACAGAAGAGAAGGAAACCAGAAGATGGGGCCAATAGAGAAAGAAGAACAAAATATCAGGGTAGGCGGTGAGGAAAGAAGAGTGCAGAAACCTGGACGGACACAGAGCAGCAGCTCCTAACAACTGCCTGAGGTTCCACTCAGGTTACAACCTGGATCATATTGTTACTGAACCAAGTTTTTTTAAAAATTAATTTAATTAGTTTATTTATTTTTGGCTGCATTGGATCTTTGTTGCTGCACGTGGGCTTTCTCTAGTTGTGTCAAGCAGGGACGACTCTGCTGCTGTGCGTGGGCTTCTCATTGCGGTGGCTTCTCTGGTTGCGAAGCACGGGCTCTAGGCGCACGGGCTTCAGTAGTTGTGGCACGTGGGCTTCAATAGTTGTGGCTCGTGGGCTCTAAAGCACAGGCTCAGTAGTTGTGGCGCACGGGCTTAGTTGCTCCGTGGCATGTGGGATCTTCCCGGACCAGGGCTCGAACCCATGTCCCCTGCATTGGCAGGCGGATTCTTAACCACTGCACCACCAGGGAAGCTCTGAACCAGGTTTGTTTTGCCCATGGCACAGCGTACCAAAACGCTGGGATGCTGAGGTTTCCAGGAAAGCAAACAGAGGAGGGAACAAATCTCAAACCCGCCTCCCCACCCAAGGCAAGGGGCTGGGGTATTTATGGGATAACTGCATAAGGAAGCAGGTTGGTCTGAGGTATGGGGCTCGTGGGGCGCGTGGGGGGCATGGGGAAAGGTGATTGGAAAAAGGTGCGGTAAGTGTCCTTCTGCCCAGCTGTAACTAATTACAGGCCTCTGCGCCATCAGAAGGTCACCGAGAGGACACTCACGCATGCCCAGTTGAGGGGTTGGTAATCCTATCCAGTCTTAATCAGCTCAGCTGGAATTAGACACAGCTGATGCCAAGTTCCTGGAAAACCACTCCCTCAAACATCTTATAGTTCAGGCTGCGAGCCGGGTCCTAAAACAACCTAGATTCGGGAAGGCAGGTGAAATGGATTTAACCCGTGCTTTCGATATGCTTTTAGGTCATGTTTTCCTTTTAATATAAAACCGAGGCTGTTCATTTGAAAAGGCTAGTTGTTATAATTATTTAAAAACAATCGTATTGCTTAGCTACTCCAAGAAGTGGTGAAGGAACCAGGTTAGAAAAAGTCAGTGACACTGCATCTTGCAGTACAAGTTTGTGGAGCTTCTAGGAGCAGGTTGGTTAAGGTAAGTGCCCAGTGTTTGGAGGCAGACCCTCAACGGCATCTCACTGTTAATGTTTCATACTGAGTTAGGATTCAGGAGGTCAGCACCACTAGGCGACGGTGCAAGGTTCCTGAGGAGATGGAATGAAGGGCAGGTGTTTTCCCGAGCTCTGCGGGACCTTCCCATGACACTTTGCTCTGACAAAGGCGAACTGTCGTCCCCAAAAGGCAAAAACTAAGAAATTCTAAAGACACATAGGATGTTCTCTCATAAAAATCATTTATTGGCACACCAGAAATATCCATCTGTTCTAGTACAGTAGCTGTATGCATCTATAACTGCAATTTTGTGTAAACTACGTGTTACCGGTCACTAGAAATCTAATTAGCAGGATGAATTTAATAAGGAACAAGAGAAACTATGAGTCTACAGCGGCCCAGCCATCGAGTCTCATTGGAGAATAAATCATATATCAAATTAGTGTTGGCCTGCAACAGAATGTTTCTGTAGCCAAGAAAAACCAAGGTGGACACAAATAGGATAGCACCCATTCAATAAATCAGGTACACTTAACTAGAAAAACACCACAGCTGATAGGAATAATCTAAATCAAGTAAGCCCAAAAGTAAATTAGTAGCTATTTACATATATTACTCTTTGCCCAAACTTTAATTTGTTAGCCTTCCCATCCTACCTCTTCCCTTTTGTTATTCTTTTTCTTTTTTTTTTTCATGGTGAATTTCTTGGCTCCCTGGCAAATATTTAGACAGCTAACCAGAACCTCTTCCTAGGTGCTACATTTTCTAAAACTTCATGTCAAACAAAAGGATCGGAAGGGTAGCTTATATAAGTCTATCTCTACACGGAAGTAATAAGCTTAGTATTCCGCTATCCATCATAGCAATGACCTACAATTTCCTTTCCTCCCAAACATTATTTGAACAATTCCAGAAAGTTGGGTTGTGAATGGCAGCAGAGAGGATGGATTGTTCATTTGTAACAGGCACGGATAGTGAGTCTACACGGAGACAAGCGCGTTAATCCTGAGAATGTGAATGCTGTGAACTGCAACTTAAGATCCTCCGTTATGGACAATGAGTCTTCCTCCTTCTGGTCATTAATTTTTTTTCACATTTATTTTTAAGGCTTAGTATCACCGCAGTATTAACAAATAAGAATGCTGACATCATTTCTACCGAAAAAGGACTCTGTGGTGAATGGCAGCAAGTGTCATAATTAAAATAGCACAGTTGAAAAGGCATTGAGTTGGTATGTTTCTGGTACTATGGCCAGAATGCATGGATTTTTAGCATCATTCTAGGGGATCTGAAAGATCTTACCAAGAAGCCTCTTTGGCCCTTGTTTATTTCCTTCCTAATACTAATAACAATTTGTAATAATTTTATTTTTGGTTTGTTCTCCTAGGACCATATAAGCTCTGGGAGGGCAGAGACCACACCTGTGTATTCACCACTCTGTCTCCATTGTCTAGAACAGTGCCTGGTCCAGAGTCGGTTTTCAATTAAAAACTTGTATTAAATGAATGAACCAGATCATGAAGTCCCCTGCCCTGCCTCTCTTTAGAGACCTTCCCATTTTATTCAGCGACCAGGGTTTCTGGCCCGTCCTAATGACCTAGCTGTCCTGTGAGCCTCTACCCCTTCGTCTTTGTGTAGTCGGGTCGCTGATATCTTTGTGCTTTAGTGGATAGTAAAACTTCTCATTGCTGAAAAGACTAGCTTTGCAGAGCTAACGCTGCATGAGAGGTCGCAGGGTAAGAACACTCAAGAACGTTCTAAATGGCAAGCTCCGAATTCAGCTCATTCTTCCTTACCTCTCCCTACTACCTACCTCCTTGACAGAAAGTTTAAGAAAAGAGTTATCAGGAGAATTTTCTCTTGGCAGTGCCAGGTCAGTAAGTCACCAATGACATGATCAAAGGAGAAAGAAAAGATAACTCACCTACGTAAAAAAAACAATGTAACTAAAAGCAAAATCTGGCTGTGGAAAAAAAGTGACATGGTGGGCTGTCTAGGTCTTCCGTTGGTTAGAACTGCTGAACATGGAAGAGAAAGCAGGCTTTACAGCAGTAGAGAGGCTGGAGGGAAAGGGGGGCTGCGGGGTGCGAGGACCAGCATCTCTCTCCTCCTCCCTCTCCCTCCAGCTCTGGCTGAGCTCCTTGCTGTTGCTCTCAGGTGGAGGTAAGAACAGGCAGCTGGCGCCTCCACAGCACATCTTTAGGCTATTGATGCTCTGCTGGAGTAGCAGTCGGGGACTGGGATCCCCGTGTGGAGCGTGACCTGTGGGAAGAGACTGTGAGTCCCAAAGGCACTGCAGGATCCCCCCCTGCACCCCTTCCCCAGAGCACAGCGGGTGTGTTCCTCACTCAAAAGGGGATCTGTTCAGTTTTCTGTAACATCTATTCTAGCAGGCATTGAAGAGAATTCTAGTAGAGTTCAGCCTGTGCTAAGAACCTGGCCACCATGCTGGGCTCCCCACTCTTGGAGACACTTGATAATATGGTTCGCAGCCACTTGCTTCTTCAAAGGATTCTGGGGAGATTGTGTTCCTATGACTGAAGACACAGGCATGGATATGAAGGTAGAAAAGCCTGTTGGCCACACGGCGGTGATCACTGCCATGTCCATGGACAGAAAGCAGATGCGCAGACAACTCTTCCCCTATTATTTGTCCACTAGTTATTCCAGTTAGGATAAGCCTTTCATTTAGGGATGGACTACATGATTGCCAGGTATGAAGAAACGTGGGCACTTATTTAATATTTCTCTGAATTTTGTCCAACCTCATACTTGAGCTGCACGGACCAGGCTAGAACCATTTCATGCACTGCTGTCTGTCATCTCTCCCCTTCTTGTCTTGTCCCTGTCTTCCCCAGCCCAAGAGTCTTTCTCTAAAGATACTCAGAAACCCCTAAAGAGCGTCGAGTACAATATTCTTTGCAAGGGAAACAGCTGAAAATGTGGAAAACTTTGAATGAGGGTTTTCGAAGACACACTTCTAGGGAAATCTATAGCTTTCTTTTGTCCAATGTAGAGGCTGCACTCTGATTGATTAGATGTCAGCCATCCAGAAAAACCCATCTAGTTGCAGCAAGACAGAAGGGCAGAGGTCACTGGGTTGCAATCACTTCTACTGCACATACTGATAAACAACAATGGATTTTTAAAATAGCTTCCAAGACGTGGTTTTATATAGAGCAAAAACCACCAGCAGTGTTTTGATTCTCAAGCCCTATCTATCCTATCGTAAGGCAGCCATTTGCTGAATGAGGGTCACAGTCGATGATGAGCTCTAGCTCAGGACGGAAGTGAAAGGTCCCGTCCCGGCAGAGGTTGGCAGGGCACACCCTCCCGCATGGCTCTGATCTTCTCTCCCACTGCCCCTCATCTGCCCCAGTTGCCACCTCCTGGCCCTTCCTTGCTTAAGTGAGGCCTCTCGTGCCTTAGAAACTTTGCCCTGGCTGTTCCCTCTGCCTGGAAAGCCCCACACAGCTCACTCCCTCACCCCCTTCAAGGCTCAGCTCACCTGTGACTACAATAAGGTCCACCTACGTTGACGACGCTGCTTAAGATGGCCACTGCCCTCTCTCGGTCTTGTCTCCACTGGACATCGCCTTCTAACATACTATGTAGTTAACATAGCAATTGTGCTTATTATTCACTGTCTGTCTCCTATAACTAGAATGTGAGCCCTAAGAGGGAAAGATTTTTGTTTTGTTTTCACTGGTAAACACCAATACTCATAATACTTCAATAGTGCCTGACATATTAAAGGCACTCAATAGATATTTGTTGAATGAACGAATGAGAAGAACTTGTTGTTTTTATTTACAGTAAATCATCAGTATGTGTTTTCTGTCCCCGAAGCGCCTGACAGAACTGATAAGAGTGCAGAGAAATCGCCCCAAATCTCTGAGCATCGTGCTAGCACTTCAGGCTCACACCTTCCCTTCTCTGGCACTCACGGCGCTTTGCATCAGTCATTTCATTTGTTTTCATGCCAGCTGATTCAAGAGTTTCCTTTCTACCAGAGAGGAATCTAGGGCTCAGAGGGACAATCATTAATTAGCCAGCCACGCAGAGAATCCCAGTTTCCCACCTGCTGTTCACTAGATTGTGTCTAAATATAACCGAGGGGCTCATGCCAGTCTGGAATCATCTCGCTTGTCACGTCCATCCCACCCGGCGCTCCTCCCCCCACTTCCTCCGCGTCTCGGTCTGGGCCTTCGGTGGGCAGGGGCTGAGTTCGCTGCCCGTGGGCAGCCTCAGAAGCAGAGTCTGCAGCTCACCTGCACGTTCCTGTTCAGGCTGACTGCCGGGAAGAACAGCCCTTCCACGTTCTCAAACGCGATGGGACCTTGCTGCTCGTCGTTGATAAAAAATGTCAAGGTTTTTCTATTTAAGTCTAGGAGGACCCCGATCGTGGCCCCCTTTGTGATCCCTCCCTCAGTTCTGTGGGAAAAGAAAACATGGGGTTTCACTTGCCTGTCATCATTCTAGAAGCTTCCCGTTTTGTATGGTTAAACCAGTATTTTTTAACTTGTTTAAAAGTATTGCTCCTCATCCCCACCCCAGGAGCCTTTTAAAACATTTTTCCCCCTAATCGCCCCTCCTCACTTACAATTTTAATACCGCAGATATACTGTGTATCTGCTGATGGGCTGTACGTATATCTGTGCTTTATATATATAAGAAGAAAGATCTTTTGCTCGCTCCCTGGAAAACCAATTTTCACTCCCCTGTTGAGAATGTATAGGTTCACCGTGCTGCTCTGCCGTTGCTGAGAGCGAACTCCTTCATACAGGGTCTCTACAGGCTGTCGTCTAGTAGAAAACAAAGCATCAAAGGCCAGGAGCAAAAAGTAGCCTCTGGGCTATCAGAGGTCTGCCTAGAGCTGGGTCTCACGCTTTGCACATATGGTGTGAATTAAACATCATTAAATACAAAATGATTTAATTTGAAAGTCAAAGAAGCACTTAAGCTGAACCTAAAACACATGCATGAAAAATTGGATTTGGGCCCTTCTGCTCTCCATGAAACAGAAAAGCTCATTCCAGAAAGATGGTAATTTGGGGCATGCTGAATTTGGAGAAGTTGGAGGCTCTTCATAAAACGCCAACACCGGAGAAGAGGAATCTCCTTTCTGTAAGGTGAAATCATTAATTATACTGTAGGAGGTGGAGTGACTGTCATTTGACCACGAATTGTGTCTTACTCTTCCATTGATGGTTTCACAAAAGCCATCGAGCATGGATGATCAGATTTGCCTTTTTCCTCCTCTTTGAGAGCTAGCAATACTGAACTTCAGCCTCATCTCAGCAGAGCACAGAAATGTCAGAGTGTTGTTCTTTCCCCCCCGCACGCAGAACACAGACTGCAGGTAGTGGTTAAAACACAGGGGTATCAATTTCATCTTGGAAATTCACAGCTTCGGCAATGAGGGCACTGGTGACATGCAGTTTGCATGCAAGCAGATGTGCTCTGCCTTAAGAAAGTGTTTCTCTGCGTAGCGTGGCAGTTGTGTTATTACTCACTCCTTCACTCCCAAATAAAGAAGCTAAAAGGGAAAAGTAAGCGTGGTACGTGGCATCAGGGAATCTGGTGACAGAGGGTCCCCCCCAATGTGAATTACTGAAGACAATGGCTTATATACATCTAGTAGGATTTGATATCAGGCTGGAATGGCATGTGTGCTCACTTCAAGTGATGGTGAATAATACACAACTGAATGCAGATGTATAGAAGCTATCCAAGGGGACAGGAAGTGAAGGACCTAGGAGTCCTACTGGCTAGAAAAGGGGCAGTGATGACCATACAGAAAAAGCTGAGACAGTGGAGTCCACTGCCTACCACTGCCTGACTCACTTTCCTTGTGATCCAACTGACTACAACTGTAGTTTTGTTTTTTTCCCAGAGACACCAATGAGAACGTATCCTGGGGAAATCTTTGAGAATAAGGTGGACTAGGATCCACAAAAGACACTTCTCTACCTAGGAAACGTGTGACAAATACATTTGAGGAAGAAAACGCAAACCGTATGAAAAAGGAGGTCTAGAAAAAGTATGATAGCATGGGTTACATTATACTTGCCTATATTTTGTTGTTAAAGGAAAACCTTTATTTACCTTTGTTCTCTTTTCCCAGCAAACTGGGTACTCTGAGTCCATACAATAATAAGAGAGCTCTTCAAGTACAAAACTATCCAAATTGGCATCCATACACTTCGTTTAATGAATGGCTACTATTCTGAGAAGTGGCATTGATTATAATCATAATAAGAAGAACAGTGGCTTCTATTTTCAGGTGGATGGGAGGCATTTTTGCATGATTCATGTAATCACGGGAACATTTATGCATGGAAAAACATGATTTTCCTAATTGGTGGATTTGGAAACCGATGTTCAGAGAAACTAAGTATCTTGTCCAACAGTGCTTCTCTGGGAAGTTGTAAGTCTGGATTTTAGAATCCTGGAATGTTTTTCTATAATACATATACATGAGGATTCTTAGTTTCCAGCCCTGGGTGGAACGTAGCAATGAGGGACCTAGGAAAGTACTCATGTCTCTGTCATTATGCAAATAAAATAAAATAAAACTCCAGGAGGGACTCAGCCAAGAGCAGTAGGACTTCTACTTCATAAAGATCGCCTGCCTGTCTTCCTTCATGTTGTCTGTTTAACAGGTCTCTGAACTCGGGCTCTCGTTCTCGACCAGAAGCCAACGTGAAGAAGGCTTGCTTGGGGGGTAGGGGCTGCAGGGTACCTGTTGGTGTGCGAGTTGTTGTGCATGAACCAGCTCCGGTTGTTGTCCACATACATTGCCCAGGCTTTGTCGTCCTTTCCTAACATCACATCCTTCATCACGTTGTTGCGAGCCACACCAAAGGCAGGGTCTGGGTGGTTGTCATAGCGATCCACCGTGAGCTCCCAGTAATGGACACCCTTGGAGAAGCCAGTCTTCCCCAGCACCACCCGGTCATCGTAGCTACTGCAGGTCACAGTCAGGTTGTCATTGGAGAAGATGATGTCAGAGTGCGCCGAGCCAGGGTCAAAAGCAAACCAGGCCACTGGGAACAACAGAAGGGAGGGCGGTTACTAAGACGGACCCACTGAGCTCACGCCATAACGCACTCCTGGGCCGGAGAGGAGCGTCTTGTCCCGTTTTCATGCTTCCATGCGGGAAGGAGGTGTCCAGGGCCAGAAGGGGCTGTGAGTGAGCAGACAGGGGGCACTTCCTGGGAGCTAGGGCTCTCTGCGCCCAGAAGCAGACGGAGGACACACGACCGATTCAGCAGGGGTTACCCGGCTCAGCCTGCACTCCCAGTCGGGTGATCCGGAAGCGCAGTGGCATCGATTTTGGAAGGTGCAAGTCCCTTCACCCGGTGACTGGCAGAACAGTACACCAGAGACATAAGGGGAGAGGGATGCGCTAAGATGCCTGTGTAACCCTGAGACGGGGAGGCTAGGAGCTAGAGTCCTAGATGGAGGAGGGATAAAACACACTCAGTGAAACAAGGAAATGTCCCTTCTGCAGAAGTGCTCAGGTCTACTCGTTTTGAAAATTTCCTCAGTGTTAGCGAAAGCTCAAAAGCTTCGAAGCTATCAGCAACAGAAACTAATTTTCATGAGTGATTGTGACTTGGGTGTAAGACAGGTTGCTTCCTTCACCACAAATGCAGTTTCCGTGTTACTCCTAAAACTACCGTGTAAAACGTTTTGGACCTTAGGTGCAGATGGAATGACGTCTTTGTACGCAGCGCTGTGCCCGAGTTCTAAATGTCACCTGCCCAGAACTTGCTCTGGACAGACGAAATTGCTGATTTATCAGATCTGTGAGCCACCACACATGCACTTTGGTCTTTGCTATTTGTAACAGAATAAGGTTATTCCATACCTGCCAACAGCTTTTTAATATCAACTGTTGTCATTCCAAGTGAAAGGCATGGGAGAGAGAAATAGGAAGCAAAATTGACATTGATAAGAAAACATGTCTCTCTTGATAGACTCATACCAAAAAAGGGCTCAGTTTAAAACCGCATACACTACTCAGTTTGAAACTGTATCGGTCTGATTAGTACCTTTGCCCACAAATGCTCTGCTTATAAAGAGTGCTTTGCATTGATGTACAAGAAAGCTGGGGGAAAAGTAATCTTCTCTGAGGCATAAGATTTAAAAATACAGACTCATTTTTCTGCGCATGTGAGAAACTGCTATAATGGGATTTGAATGACAATTAGACAATTCTATTGACATAGAATAAGCTGCCACCGTTTATTTTGTGAAGGGAGTGGAGCACACCAAGCACATATGTAAAAGATAACAATTACAATAGGTATACTTGCCTAATTGAGAGTAAGGTGCAGATTGTGTCTCAAAATTGCATCCTATAAAGAGATACTACACATCAAAGCTATGAAACAACAACCAGGTCAATAAAAATTATTTGTATACATGTAAAAAGCACCAGCTGAAGAGAGTCACCAGAGGCCTGATTCATGAAAAACCAAAGCCCTTTCTATATTAGTTTACTTGCCTGGGTAAAAATTGCCTCTCTGCTCTTTCAAAATGAATAGTACATCTTTTTTTTTTTTTTTCATTTAATAAAATCTCCTCCAATTGTTTCTAAACTGTACAGCTTAAATTTTCATCATCTTCCGATGATGTTTTCCACTAAAGTTTCCGTATTCAGAAGAAAATGAGAAAAATTCATCCAATTGAAATGGAGAAATCACTGAATCTTGATAAAACTCCATTCTACATCACTGTTCCATGTACTTCTAACTCTGGTTAGGCCCAGAGGCCTTTGCTGTGACTTGGGCTCAAGTCACATGATAATTATATAACTAGATGTGTAATGTAATCCCTATGTTAATACACACATCTGGTAATTATTAATAATGACATGAATTAAATGTCGTAAATATGAAAATGACCTCATCTCTTTCTTAGATTGTTTTACTACATGAGTCCTTTTCACCTAAGGGAGGGAGGGGGAAATGGTGCTGAAGGGGGTGGGAGTGACCTCAGAGATGTATTGGAATCACCTGTGCGACTTTTGCAACCGTCTCCCTCTTTCCCTAACATCCCCTTACCTACTCCATGAGAAGTTTCATCAGGGTGGATGAAGCCGTCTAGTCTTAAAATGTTCAAAGGTGTGTGAACTACAATTTCAAGTGCTGTCAGTGACTGATCTAGGAAATGTGTTTTTGATGAGCACCAGGGTATCTCCTAGAAAGGATCATTTAATGTTTTTTCAATTCAGTAAGGCCCTTATGTGCTAAATAAAGGATAATACACTGAATTAAAAGAATTTTAGAAGAATTAAGAAAGCACCTTAGAAAGGACTAATGATTGAATTAAAAACAAAATGTAAAGATTATGATATTACTTTTGGTTTTTTTTTTCCTCTGGGATGAACTGATATGCAGAATAATCATTTTCTCCAACTCATGGCTGAATACTTATGTTTAGTTTGTATCAATTATCACTTCAATTCCTATTCACAGGTTAGAACTTAGTGAGTACAGAACACCTGGAGTTTTAAAACTGAATCTGATATCCAGCTTTGGACATAAATTTGTAGAATCTGAATAGGGCTTTTAAATTTTTTAAATGAATCATGCCTTGTGCAAGTCTTTTTCAAAACAAGTTTTCTGAAATCTTTTTTACACTACTTTAAACACACCATCGTACATTTAAGTTTCAACGATACAACTAGAACAATGGTGTCAAATACAGCCATCAGATATCCCCAAACCCACATATTTTATTCTTGAGACAATATACATTACAAAGACTATAACAACATTTCAGTACATTAGACACAAGTGAAAAGGCTTCCATAACAAAGCATGTCTAAAAGCCAATAGCGCACAGAAAAACATTAAGAAACATAAAAGCACAAAGAAAAATGTCATTTTAAAGAGAGCTTGAAGTCCCTGCATCCTTTTTGCACTGTCATGCTGTGGGCTTCTTCATTCCAGGATGTGGGATGAGCAAACAGAAAAAAATAACAAACAAAAGAAACCTTTGGAAACGTGAAATGTGCATCGTAAGTATCCCTGATTACAATATAGTCCTGAAGAGATCAAATAGGACTGCAGTTTAGATATTTTAGGATTCTATTGGCTAGACAGAGTTCATGGCATAGTATCACTAGTCCAGCTTCCTGAAATCAGCCTGAAGCCGTGTCACAACCCTCTTAGCTGTAGGAAACTTCGGGAGGCCAGACTTTTCAGTGACTCCCATCTTTGGGCCTTAGGCTAGTTGAGGGTTTCTGATTTAGCTGGTGGTGGTTCCTCCCCTTTGCTTAGAAAAAAATCAGCCATGACCCTGTCTGACCAGGGAGCGCAGGATTCGGCAGGAAATACTTTCACTTGCTGCTCTCTGGTGTGTCTGCTTTGTATGATGTATTCTGCTGTCGGCGAGTTTTTTACTTTTATTTTTTCAATAAAGATCTCTTGAGTCTATGTTTAATCAGACCACTCCAGGCTGAGTGCACTGATCCAGTCTCCCAGACACAGCTGGTTTCCTGGATACAGCAGGGCTGCAAACCTCCATACTAAGGCCACAGCCTCCACTCAGCCAGCACCTGCGCGTGCTATGCCACTGCATGTGATGACAGAGCAGGTTTCCCATGGTGGTACCAGCTTGTGCAAAAAGAACAACTTCACTCATCACTTTCCGACACCATTATATACATTGACCACAGCTCAATGGGTTGGTCCTCACACCACACACACAAGAATGCCACAAAGCTCCCTCACCCAAATGCTCCTCATACCAGAAGCAGGCCACAGACACAGAGACTAGCTCATCACCCTCTGCACGCACATGGACGCCAAGAACGAAACAGGTATTCAGAGATGCCTTCAAGGCACAGAGATCAAGAGGAAAGGTCAGACGAGCTCAGCTCACCCGGTGCATTGAGAGACTGTAAAGAGGAATGCAAGCTCAGCTGATGGGGTGAGGATCGGAAATCAAAGTAGGATCTCCTGGGGAAGCTGGGCTGTAGATTAAGGGTGGAGGAGAAAGGACTCATTCTACGGAGCGGCAATCTTTCCGAAGGCACTGGAAAAGGGACTGTCTGTTCTTCTGAATCTGTGTCTAAATGTAAGATCAACGCAAACTAGAGATCAGAAATCTGCCACCTGCTGGGCACAGTTTTCCCCAAGACCTGCCTTACGAATGCATTTTCACAAAGCCTCATCCACCCCGTAGTTGCCAATGTGGTTTGAGACTGGGAGGGAATTCTCGGCAGGTCGGAACCCATGACCAGAGGATACTTCAAATATCACAGACAATTGTCTTCTCTTCTCCCAATTTTTAGTGGTAGAGAAGGTACTGGAAGTTTCCGTTTAATTAAATATCTTTCGAGTTGAATTTAGAAACCTTAGAGGTAAATTTTACCCATTGATGACCAAGAGGAGATTAATACTTCACCCTCTCCAGCTCCCTTGGATGTTACTACCTGTACAACGATGGCCTCTTAAAGAGTTTCTATTTAGGAGGTGACGATTTTGACCAGCTCTTTGCTGTTCCATAGTTTTCCTTTTGTCTCTTACTTTTTCCGTTTCTAAATGGACGAGATGGTTTTTCTATACCAGCACACTCAAGACTTGCTCTTTGAATAGGAGAGGAAGATAGGGCTGAACAAGTAATCAGGGAAGGAGCCTTACCTTTGTCTCTGCATTAAGATGAGACCCTAACGATGCCCTTGAACATCTCTGCTTCTCTAACAATAAACAGACCATGGGCAGTGGTGAGGTGCATTTGTGGCAAAAATGTCTTTATTTTCAGATAGTCAGGTCTGGCATGAAGATCACTATTATCCCAGAGTAAGGACATATCAATTACTTGATTTGGTTCTAACATTTAGAGTAATTTAGAGGTAGTTCCTCTAAATTACTAAAATCATTCCTTTCTCTTTTGTTGAACAATAGGTGGTGGTATGCAGTAGGGTTATCTGGTCAGAGACAGATGTTTTACCAATAGGGGCCTTCTTAGAGCTTAGTTTGATAGTAATAATTTAGGAAATACAGATGGCATGATGGTAGTATTCTATGTCCAAAACCACCAAGGAACTTTCTTCTCATTGAAAAAATAATTTTGTTTTGGTGGCCAGAGAGTGTTCCTGGGAATATTTTTCTGGTTTGAGTCTGTTAGCATGTTGCTCTGTGTTGAACACATCCTTATCCTATCCAAATGCTATTCTGCACATGCTCAGTGGAGCACGTGTGTGCAGAACGGGATTCTATTGGAAGAGCTCAGAGCAAGGGCATTGGTGGAGTATTTCAGCTTAATACTGCCAACCCGGTCTCATTTTCATTTCTGAATATATTAAAATTAGCTTTTCAGGCTTTAGACTTATCCTTGGGGAAAATTCTTTTCTTTTTCTTTTTTACTTTTTTACAGAAAAGTGTAAAGCAGATTTTCAGAGAAAAGAAATGGCTACTTATGGAGTTAAGGCTTTGTGTTCCCAATAATAATACATTCCAATTTTCTTCTACCTAAACTTCAAATGGTTCGGGTAATTTGGCATGTGTGATCATTTCCTTGTTCAGAAATGATTTATATTATAATGATCTCAGGGGGGAATTAGTCTTTTAGTTTAATGGAAAAATTTGAAAGACAACTGCACAGCACCACAAACTGATACGGGCTTCTTTTAGGGAGAGAATTTACAATTATATTTATCTCAGTAAAACATTTTTAACAAGAATTTGCTTGGAAATGTATTTTTCACCAAGTAATAATAATTAATTCATTATCCTTAAAATACTTGTTGCCCTGAAAATTAAGGGAAAGGACACATACAGTAGAATGAATTTCAGGGTATACTGAACTCTCGAGTAATCATCTGAAAACCAGTGAAGAGACGTGTACTGCATCCAGACTCAGGGAGCATATCCAATCCCATCATACTCCCCTTTTCTATTCTCAGCACCGGGAAGAAGCACTTGGAGTTGGTGATGGTACCACTCTGCGGGACTGGGCTGAGGGCAGCTATGGTTATTCATGGGATTAATAACTTGACACTAAAATGGTTAGCTTTTCTATCCTTTTATGTAGATCCGTTATTTATTGATGACCCAATTGTCCCTGACTCCTCTCAGTCTTGAACCATGCTCTCTATTCAAGCAAGCTTATTTAATATACATGTTACCCAATCACTCCATCTCTGTCTCTGAATTTTTCCCACCTATGGCCTCCCATATCCTACCAGCTGGGCTCTTACCCCATTTTCTCTAAGAAGCTCCTAAAAAAAACTTCCTACCTTGTCATGAAAATTGTCCAAATGAAGTGCAAGAGAGCACTTTCCACTTGATCCCAGTAGACTCTCTGTGCCCTTCCCCATGGGCACATGGTGCAAGTGTTGGGTCAGTTGCCTACAGGTCATCTAAGTCACTTGATATTACCTTAGGTTGCAGGAGTCTAAGAGGGAAGACACTTATCTCGATAACATCTGAGCAGCAATCACAAGCTTTCCCTTGAAGTCCCCTAGGTTGAGGATCTCATGGCCTCCGGCAGCCCCCTCCTGTTTGTAGTCATTGCTGACATGGGTCTGGATATATCTCTTTGGGAACTCGACTCCTTAATCGTACCATTACTATCTGGGGCCATACAGAACAGCACGCTAGTTCTTCAAATATTTGAGAGCAGTCACCGGTCCCCTTTAAATCATCCCTTTTCTGGGATAAATAGAATAGATTTCCAACCTTTCTTCTAGGGTGTGGATTTCAAATCTTTACTCTCCTCATCGTGCCCCTCTGGACATGTTCAAAGACATGAACCAAAGACAGTAAGACAACATTGGGAACAGTGGTGCCACACCCATGTTTAGCCAAATCACACAACTAACATTGAGCCTACACATAGCTACCCAAGAGTGTATTCTGTGTTATACCCAGGATGCAGGAAGGATGTACATGCCACTTCCTTACCTCTCCTTCATAGCACAATTACTGAGATCTGGAGAAGGCTTTTCAGCCATTAATATTCTGTCAGTCACGACAAAGAGGAATTGGGTTAGTGCTTTTTTCAGAATACATGATATGAAGCTATGTTTCAGGTCATAGCTAATAACCAGGATAACTATTATTAATTTTTCACGTATAGGTCGCTGGAGGAAGAAAAATAGCCCCTTCAAAGATTTTTAATTTTTTTGTCATGTTTCATCACATGCAGTGATCCTGTCTGCTGAAGAGCTTTGCTGAGCAAAAAGCAGTTTAGCAGGAAAGAGCAACGGGAAACAGAACGCCAACGGAATACTGGTGTGGCAGCTCCGGGCATATCAGTAACTCTGGGATGAGGACAGTGTTTATAATGGGAGTGTGACGAGACACACTTTCCCTCAACTCTGTCAGTGACCATCACTCTCCTCTTGCCTTTGCCTGGACTGCTTTCCCTTCCCACCTGGATTGGCTGGACTCTGGAGTTGGGGCCTCTGTTTGGAAGAAGTAATCAAGAATCATCAAAGCAAAGATTGGCTGGACACCACACTTATTATTTACTGACTTTTGGGTTTGAGGCAAAAAAAGAATATTTAAGTGGTGTGCTCCTTTTTTGCCTCACTGTATATTTATTTTATTTGTTCATTAGCAGACATTGCATTAAACCTGAGCAGCTGGGAAATGGGACACATGAAGTTGGGAGGAGAACGGACCATATTTAGAGAAAATCTGTATCTTATACTACTAATTGGTTTTTATACTTCTGAGGGTAGAGTTTCTTGACTGATTCTAACATGTACAGTGCACTAAAGATTTCTACAGATGTGGAATATTTGGAAACGTAAAGTACAGTCTTTGAGGTATTATTTTTGGAATTCAAAGAGGAAAGGCAAACTGACAGGGATTCCATATGCTAACCCAGCTTCTTTTGTGCTCTGGTGGAATTCTTGGTTATCTTCCTGTCTGGTAGTGAACAGCTTCATAATTTAAGCAGTCCTTGGATGCTGGTTCAACAAGATGGTTGTATTTCAGAGTACAGTAAGGCAAGATATGTCACTAAGAGCTGCACGAGCAGCGTTAAAGATGAGTTTCAGTTCAATTATAAACCAGCTGTAAAATAATTTGCTTTTGTTGGGAAGACTTGAAAAGAGACAAAGAAATGAATGAAGGGGTTGAGTGTCCTTAAATGATCTAATAAGCATCCAAAGTCACAGTTATGTCCCACTGGTACATAATTTACAGTGAAAGGTGGTATTATAATCTTTCTTAAGTGTGGCATTAACTGCAGTTGAGAAGTGAGAAACACTTCCGTTCTGAAAAGCTCCTTTTAAAAGAAGAAAGGCAACAGGCTCTTTCCACCCTTGGGACAGCTGCACACTCTGTCACCAAGTCCTCCACTCCAAGTTAGAACACCAGGGCATGATTCATAAGGAACTATCATCAGAAGAACTGAAAATTCCTATATTTCAAAGAGATACAAAAGATTCCAAAGGACTAAACTGCTCCCCAGAGTGTCAAGTGCAAAGCACATTCTCCAAAGGCGAAAATAGGGTTTGGATCCAATTCGGTCTTATGGAAAATCAGGCAATTCTCTGGGATGTTGTGCATGTTGTCAAAATTAGAAAGAGCAAAGCACCTCTTTTCTGGGCTCTGAAAGCTGTCACGATGCCTCTCACCTTGGATTTCATAAAATCTACCTGGATTTGTTCAGGTATGGTTTACCTACCTTGAGGAATTTGTCCTGGAAATGCATATCCCTCTAACTAGATACTTTTAGTTGGGGTTGCAGGGACGGCTCCGGTGCTCGGAGTCATGAAAACTACAGCCGAGGCAGAGTGGACCACACGCTTTTCCTTGTGTGATCCTTTACCGGCTACTTCCTACTAGTGTTGAATTTTCAGTGTCACAGGCAACCTCTGAGACCCACTAGAACCCCTGGGGGAAGTAGGAGGCGGCTACGCCAGTCCATAGCATTTCCTGAAATAGTAGCAGCTTTCGGCCGTGATTTTGAAGAGAGAAGCCACAGAAGAAAGCCAGGGGGTATTAACTGTAAAGAACTTAAGGTCATCTGCTCTAAGTCTATAGTTTTAGAGACAAAACGACCCCCCCCCCCGCCCGCCAAACAAAACCGTGAAGTCCAGAGAGATTAAGGGACACATCTAAGTCACACTGCCACCTGTGATGGGACAGGATAAGGGCCCCAGGCAGATCAATTCCTGGTAGATAAAATTTGGGGGCTGACAAGGCCATTGCTCTCTTTTGTGCCTTGGAAACGTATAAAAGGTAAGGTCGATGCTATAGGCCATGGGGCACATTTCAGTGGTCTCAGGGGTGACCAAGGATTGTGTGGAGGACCTAATTATCATTCTCCACACCCTGCATTATACTGAGGATGAATCTTTCTTGTCTATATAGAGTGGTTCCGTGGACTGTGGTGGTTAGGAATTGAAAGGCAAATACGTCACCCTCCCCTTTGGGATTCTGACCACACAAGGTGGGCAGGCTGAGATCAGATGAGGTTCTTTTCCCTCCACAAGGTTACATGTTCTCTGGTGGGAAGTAGGGTGGGCGTGTGTTTCAGTACATTAAGGTTTAAGAGTACAGCACTTATCCTGGCCCCAAATCACTATAAAATATCTGCAAAGAGACTTTTGAACAGATGCATCTGGGGTCATTCTGGGCCTGTATTCTGCCTGCATCACTGGATATTCTCTGGGTTATTTTCTGTGATGTGTGGGACAAGAAGCTAGCACACTGGAAAGGGTGCTGTGATGCTGAGAGCCTAATGCGAAAGAAAAAGGCATTTTACTCTTTATGAATAACACCTTCTATGTCCCCTTTTAGAAAGCAGTTTCTAAGATGTGATTTCAAGAGTCCCAACCCTTTTGTTGTCATTAGATAAAACAGTCCTGGAAAGCATTGGGGAGATGGCTTTTACGGCTGTTCAAGTAAGACAATGCTTGAGAGCACTTTTGCTCAGTGCTCTGAGCACCTGTGTGCAGAGAATGCTACAATTTACAGCCTTATCTACAGCCTGATTCTCTCATGATCCCTGATTATGCTTCCCACTTTTCCTCACAGTTGAGATCTGGAAGGCTGAGAGCTTCTGTGAATAAATAGCTCTGTGGTTTCAACCCGAGCAGGGCTCCCAGTCCCAGACCTCACTTGGTGGGGTATTTCAAGGACCTCAAAGATGTGGCTCTGACATCCTTTTCCTTCCCAGGCAGTGACCCATCACTGCCAGCTGAAAGTGTCAACGTTGGAGAGAAGCTCAACCCGGACAGGACCCAAGGACGTGCTTGGATACTGGAAATGACAGTCATTCTCACATCTCCTTCTTAAAGCAGGAATATTGTTCTTTAGAGCAAAAGTCTAACATGACTGAAAGGGTTAAAGTCCAATTTCTGCCTGGGGTTTCTGGATGAACATGTGAGGCAGCTACACAGTACTGCTTCTACAAGCTGTCTTCAGACATCTAGCAAACAGACTTAGGGTAGTTTTTGCTCTTTTCCTCTTTTTGGTTGAGTGCAAATAGCACTGTTTGAATGTCAGCATCAAAGTGTACTGTGCTGGGCATTGGAGCTGAAAGGCCCAGACCTGGCACGTCATTTATCCTCTCCCAGGACAGGAGAGGGAAGGCTCCGTTTTCCTATATGTAGAGTGGAATAATAATAACACTTTCCTTATAGAGTGTGGTAGGCAGAACAATGGCCCGTCAAAAGATCTCCATGTCATAATCCCTGGAATCTGTGACTATGGCACCTAACATGCCAAAAGGAACTTTGCAGATGTGACTAAGTTAAGGATCTTGAGATGGGAGATTATCCTGGACTATGCAGGTGGGCCCAAGGTAATAAATCACAAGGATGCTTATAAAAGGGAAACAGGAGGGTTAGAGTCAGAAAGAGATTGGAAGACGTTACGCTGCTGGCTTTGAAGATGGAGGAAGGGGCCGTGAGCCAAGGGATGCCGGTGGTTTCTAGAAGCTGGGAAAGAAACAGAACAGATTCTCCCCTAGAACCACCTCCAAGGAACGTAGTCCTGCTGACACCTCACTTTTAGCCCAGTGAAACCCATTTAGGATTCTGATCTCTAGAACTGTAAGGTGATAAATCTGTGTTGTTTTAAGCTGCTAAGCTTGTGGTAATTTGTTAAAGCAGCAATGGGAAAGTAATACATAGGGCAAATCTGGAATGTTGCAGCAACAGAACAGAAGGGAGGTTTAAACAATAGCAGTGGGTACAGAGGTATATAGCAGTCTTAGGGTGAAGAGAAAAGAATCCCTATTTTTAGGACCTTATAGTAAATGGATAGCTTTTATACAATTCCTCTGCTGGATTTCAGTATCCTAAAAATATTTGCTGGCTTTCAAATTGCTGTCTTTTTTCATGGAATCTTTTAATGGGCAACGAAGAAAGTTCTTGGAAGCTCTACACAAAATTACCATAGTATGTTTTTTGGGGGGGTACTTATACTGTAATTCCATAAAGCCTTCTGATATACTTAATACTCCATTATCAAGAGTTCCAGAATATATACTGACTTTTAAATGTATTAGGTGGAAATCTTTCTAAAATGCATTATATACTTTCTGACTTTCTGAGCATATGCTACAGAACGTTCTCTTTCTCTCCCCCTTTTTTTTTTTTTTGGATTGTTCACAGTTTTTCCAGTTACCTTCCTTGCTCAGTACTGCCAACAGCCTCAATTCACTTCTATACCAAATTCCTTTCTCTTCTAATGTGAGGTTTCCGGTCTGCTGTGATCTTTGCAAATGGGTCAGTGAGCTCAGCGGAATCGTGCATAAAAAGAGGGAGAGCCGAGTGACACCAAGGGCTCTGCCGTGAGAACAACGTAGGAGCTTCTGTGCCTGAACTCTGTCCTTCCTTTTCCTACCAATCACAGGTCATTGTTGCTTCCATCTTGACTGTAAGATGACTGCCTACACTGTAGGGTGGAAATCTTAGTTCTTGAGGGGTGAGGTGGTACCACAGTTTTAGGCACTCTGAGCCAGGTGCCATGGAGTTCAGGGAAGGAGGAAGAGTAAAGCCCATAGTCACTGGGCAGGGCCATGCTGTATGCATCGCTGTGAGTGTCAAATCGGCTCGCTCAATTAATGTTTTTGAGTGAATGGGGCCTCCTTTGCAAAGTCAGCTCAAGGCATAATTTGAAGTTTTTACCTTACCTACAGTTATTCCCTCTGTTAGGATTTCTCTCTCTCCCTTCTCTGAGAAGTCTCTCCTTCCCTTTAGATCATGTTCATTTTCCCTGTAGTGTGTTGTATTTCATGTAGCTATTAGATGTAAGACAATCAGAATATTATGTCTATGAAAATATGAATTAAAAAACCTTTGTTAGAAACAGTTTTACTTTTAGAAGAGGCTGCTTGTTAGTCGAAATTAAACTCTAAATAGTAGAATTAAGGTGATATTAAAAATGGAACGGCTCATACATTTCTGGTGTAAAATCTATCCGGAAAGCAATTTGCAAACATAGATCAAGGGCTTAAAAACGTTCATACTCTTTAGTCTAGTAATTCTACTTCTAAGAATGTGTCCAGTGAAATGATCTTTTTCGCAAAGATTTGGATTAAAGAGTATTTTTTGCACAGAAGGCGCAACCCTCTGTGTTCTAATTCCCCTGAAGGATTGGTGAGCTGCAGCTCCTCCTGTGCTGAGAAGGCTGTGTGAAGTAGTTGCCTGGCTCTGAGAGCTGAGGGAAGTCAGAGAAAGACCTTTCTCCAGCCAGATAATAGTCTCAGTGAATTATTTGAGCACCAGGAATATTATCTTTGGTCTATCTTATTTTTTCTCCAGATTTGAAAAGAAGAAAAAAAAAAGTAGTCTGTTTAGGTAGGTAGAAGGAAAATAGAGAAAAATGAACAAAAATTTTTCCGTCCTATTCTCACCCATGTCTATTTTTCTTTGGGGGTGGGGGGCAGGAGGATAGTCTCCCAGACACAGAATGAGCCCTAGAACTCTATGTATTAACAAGGCCTTGTCACATAATATTTTAAACAAATACTCTTTTGTAGCTGGTTTCAGAGACCGTGACACAGCCATCACAGCTATTAAATGAATTACTTTAAAGATATATACAACCAGGTTGTGGGCCTTATTTTAAAATTTCATTAAAATTATTAATTGCTTACAGTTCAGTTTCTTCTTAAGTCAGGGTAATTTGGTTTAGATCTGCAACTGGCCTTATTCTCATGGCTGTGTTAGGTACATTCCCAAGAACTTTGCTTTCAGGGAACTAAGCAAACTTGAACTCATATACTAATTTGTTTTCCTTTCCTTTTCTCTTTTGATAACACATTCTTTATAATTCCATTGCATTAAATTATTTTTCATTGTCTTCCTGACTGATTCCCTTATATAAATTATGTCTTCCTTACGGTCCCTTTTCCTTCTCTCACAGTGTTTATCGTAATTTGTAAGTATGCAATATTTGCATGTCTATTTCTTTAAGGCCTGTCTCTCTTCCTAGACTGTGAGCTCCGTGACAGCTGGGGTGACCTCTGCTCAACACTCTATACCCATATCAGACACTTATCAAATACTGCCCAACAAATAGACAAACAAATTTGCTTTTGAAAAAAAAGGTCAGAATTCACAACAATGTGGACATTTGATCTCCCCTGCATAAAGTTACCTTTAGGTCAGCAGAAGGTTCTCTAATAGTTCAGAGAGTATAAGTGATAGGTGATTTAAACCTTGGACTAAATGCATGTAAATACGAGTTAGACTTGCTATCACATACGAGATCGTACCCTTCTGTGATACAGACTTTTTATTTTGAACCTTGGAAAGGGGTCAACTCTTGCTAAAAAGAACATAAAAGATTTTATTAAAGTAGAAAGCAAACCAACCATCCCATCACCCACAACAGTAGCAAAGAAAAAAAATCTCCAAAGCAAATCTTTCCAGGAATGGTAAGAAATAAGATTAATAAAGTATAAGTTCAGTTAACTTATTAAAACTCTTGTTAATGGCACTTTTCTCATTGCTTTCTAAAAAACAAAAAAAAGAGGTATAATTCTTTAGTTCTACAGGCTTTCTCAATTGTTACAGATCGATCAAATCTGTTTTTTCCTAATAAGCTATTCGTTATATTTTTTCTTGCTTTCTAAATCTTGTCTCACTGTTGGAATGAATTAGAATGAGGGAGAAACAAATAGAACAAACCAAAGTTATGGAGAAAGTATGTGTGTGAACTTTATTTCATCATGAGAAAATCACTTCTGTGCAGTAACAGAGAATACTGATATCTACACGATGATAGGGTTTTCTTTGTATTTAGATACATACCTTATATTTGTACACAATATATAAAATTCATGGAGGAAATTAATTTCTACAGTACAGTTTCTTTGTTGGAAGAGGACTTGTTCCGTTAGTTTCTTTTAGAAAATGACCCCCAGTTCTGTGACTGTGGTACCAAGGATCGCAGTTCCAATCCTGTAATTTATTAGACACCATAATCTTATGAACATTAATCGAAACTTAGAAACTACATCCTCCTGCAGGATGAAAAGAGAGACATAAGTGCTCAGGCTGCTATGCTAATAACTGATTTTAGCAGAATAGTATGATTTCCATGATGCATTATGAATAGAAATAGTTTTCCCATAGGTCTGGTGACACAGATTAACAACGCTGCTGCAGATTGTCACCCTGCTCTGATAGCATGCACTTCACTCTTCAATCAAACCGCTTTGTACACACATGGGAAACAAGGCCATCCCCATCAAGGGCCTTCTGCATTGCACCTAGGAACACTTCTGGAGGGCTTTAGCATCTAGCATGGTGCTTTGGGAAAAGAGGCAATTGCTCTCAGCTGACAGGTCTCTTCCCAGAGAGAAGTTGCTAAAATGATCATCCCAGGGGAGGCTCGGCTGCCACATCCCTATAACCCAAAGCGGGATAGGTATGTGGGCATTTCCCCTTCACCAGATCCTTCTCTTTGAGTAGCATCATTCAGACTTACAAGTGCTCCCCAAGTGTGGTTTTCACAACTAGGGGCCTTTCAACCTTGCTGTGGGATTTGAAGTTGTGCTTATTTTTAACCATGTGAACCATTTTAGGGGTGACTGGCACATGCTGAGGTTTGTGGGAAGCGGAGCACAGTTCTTTTTGCTAACATTTTGAATGTGAGCAAAATCAACATAATCAGTTCTGCAGAGGGAAGTTACGGAGAATGCCATGGGATGGGGGTGGCTTCTATGATTAAAGTGACACCCAGAAGGTCTGAAAATGCTTTGGCACCGACCACAAATACGTCATAAGTTTCATTTCATGTGTTGCAATTGCTTTTAGAGTGAAAATGTTAACAGCCTCAGAGGTTATACCTGGCCATCAAATGCAAGCCCCTCTCCTGACATGGATGGCTTGCCTTTGATGGCCAAAATATTTACAGTATAGCCAAGAAGCGAAAGTTGTCTGGAGATGGACCTTGTGCGGAGGCCCCGGGCAGCCTAACCAAGCCTAGAGGGACTGGCAAAGGTGAAAATGGCGAGGTAACGCAGAGGCGCTGGCCTCTTCCTGGCTGGTGCCCACGGGGAGCCTCGGTCCCAGCGTGTGAAACGGAACTTGCTGGTTAAGCCAGGAGTGGCCGACAGGCCCTCTCGGAAAGGCTCCTGCGCCCCACACCCCTTGGAAACACGTTCAGTCAGATAAATCCGCAGCTGGAAAGGACCTCAGCCCCGCCCTCAGACACAAGCCAGCGCTACAAAGCAATTGAGAATCGTCTGGGCAAAACTGGCCAGTGGTGTGTATCGTGGAGAATGGGAGCCTGCCCTAGAGCCTACATACATCTGTCTCACACACCGCGGCACATTGAGGCCTTCACTTTTCAGCTTCTTCCGCTGCAGCTTATTTAGAGCGTTATCAAAGGAAGCCGCCGGCCAAGGCCATTGGAACTGCCGCTGTGGACTCTTTGGTTTGATCACGTCCACATACCATGGGCTCGCTAAAGGCAGGAGAGAAACAGCGGCTCTGTGCCAGAATGCAGGGCAAGTCATGGAAACACTCGCGAATGTGGGCAGTGGTGGGGTTACCTCCGGGCTTGCCAGCCATTCTAGATGCCTCGCAGTTCTCGCTCTGAGGGATACTGCTGAAGGGCCTTACCCTCGGACGTCTGGAGGACCAGGGTCTTGCTGTACTGGCTGACTCCTGTTTTGTTGAAGGCCTTGATGCGAGCATTGTATGTGCTGTTGAAGTGAAGACCATCCACGGTGCACATGGTCTCCTTTCCAACATACACTTCCTGAGGGGCAGAAAAGAACAGGCCACCATTTAACTCCAACCCTTGCCCGGGGCTGGTCAGGAGGCAATGTTGCAGGGTGGACAGGAGCAGGTGCTTTGGGGTCTGCCTGATCTGAGCTCATCTTGTGAGCTACTGGGCACTGAACTGACCTCTTTTAGCCTCAGTTTCCTTCTCTGTAAAATGGGGACAAAAATACCTACCTTATGAGGCTGGTGTGAGGATTATATGAGGTCATACGTGCAAACTGACTAGCGTAGTGCCTTGTGTTTAGCATGGGTCTGGCAGCTTATGGAATGCTAGTTATTAGCAGATAGGGCTTAAAAGATGAAAACTGGGTACTTACAGTTAGCATTATGCTTATTATTATTATTGGCATTTATTCAGTATATTATACCTACTGAGCTCTTTATTCATCAGTATGATTTGTAAAAAACAGGTTTGAAAACATGCAGTGGTCTCTATGCTATGTTTATAACCCACTGATAACTTCAGAAACTGTCACAAAGCATAGGAGTTTTGAAGTTTAGGAAGGGAAATCATGAGTATTCAGATTTTCACCACAGTACAGAAGGAAGAGGGAGGAAACGGGGAAGGGAGGAAGAATGACATTTCAAAAGCTTAAAATAAATCCTAGCATAATGCATCCTTAGCATAGGTTAGGCAGATGCCTCTCTCTTTAGCTGTACACGTTGCAACATTATGCTGATGTAATGAGTAAAAATAATTTGCATCAAAAGCACAGCCTTAAAATGACAACTTGTCAGTGGGATACTCAGTAGACCGGGGTCTGAGATCGCAGTATGCTAAGAATTTTATATGAATTATCTAAGTGGCTCTTAACAACAGTGCATGAGGTACATATTATTGTCATCCCCTTTTTACAAATGAGGACCTGAAGGCTCAGAGAGCTGGGAAATGGGCACAGTCCCAGAGCCAAGTGGGGGAGTTGGGACTTGAATGCAGGCAATCTGACACCAGAGCTGGCAGTACTGCACGTATCAATATTTTCTCTTCAGAAGAGTGGAGCAGTTTCTATTCAGGGACTCCTTTGTCCTTCTTTGATGGGACAGGGAGAAAACAGGCCTCAGATGAAGAGCAGGCAGGCCCTGCCGGGATGGGTCGGAGACTCCCTGGTGGGTCCTCCGAGGTCGTCACCGGTTTTGGCTGACAAGCCGTAGGTTCTCCACTTACCCGGAACTGACCACCATTGCCGTCATCCAGCTCCAGAATGTATCCTTCGGCGGGCACCGTGGACAGGGGCGGCTGTTTCCAGGACAGCGTAGCGCTGTTGTTGTGGGTGCAGCACTCCTCCAGCTGTAGGATGGGAGTCGCTGGGACTGGAGAGGAAGCTAAACAGAAATTAGTGTAACACTGGCTTCTGTCGAGCTGCCAACATTTTCAGTATCTAGGAATGAGAAGCACGCCCTTCCTTAGGCCAAGTGGCTGGGCTAAGCAGCTAGCCTGGGGTGTATGGAGGTGGGGGGCGCCTGAACAGGATCCCTCCTAGAGTCTCCAGGAGTGGCCATGGTTTCTGGTCTACTGCGCTGCCTTTTCCCAGCTCATGGTGGTACTTCCTACCTTACCTGGCGGGGAGACAATGGCTCTGTTCTCACCCCCTTGAGCACCGAAGACATCACCCCTAAGAGAAGTGTTTCACGTAGGAAATGGATGTCCCATCCAGCCCACTGAAGCCTGTTTCACCCCCATAACATGGCTGATGAATTTATCATAGAGTTTATTCTGAGCCTTAAACCACATTTAATAAAATGGGAACTGCCTATGCTGAGAAATAGCTCTGAAACCACTATATTTCTAAGGTTCCATCATTTTTTATTAGTGATTCCACTCAAGGTTTTGTGCACATAAGAAGCTATAGCTCTGGATTTTTGAAAATTTGGTACCAAGTGACACAAACAGTGATTTCTCAGTTTTGAAACTTCTGAGGAATTTGACACCATTCTTTCAAAGCAGCTATACCTTGAAAATGGCACTAGCTCAAGTCTGTTCTTTCTGTAGGTGTAGAGCAGTCAACTGTGAACCTAGAGAGGAGTATGGGAACAGATGGGGCCTGGCAGGGAAGGTCAGAGTGTCCTTGTGACCTTGTGAGAATCTGCCACAGTGTTACTAGTCACAATACCAACCCCCCCATTTTGTGCTGAGTCTTGTATTACTTAAAACTGCAGATTAGTT
Organism: Globicephala melas; assembly: GCF_963455315.2. Classification (NCBI taxonomy): domain Eukaryota; kingdom Metazoa; phylum Chordata; class Mammalia; order Artiodactyla; family Delphinidae; genus Globicephala; species Globicephala melas. Next base: position 128,264,338 of record NC_083315.2, read on the forward strand.
GAGCCTTCAGACATACAGACATAGAAATGTCAGCGAATGAATAATCCTAGCTCCTAACATATGAACTCAATTTATGCATCTGGGAGCAGTGTTTTTACTAACTGCTTAAAATTATTTTTCAGCACCAGAACATGAATTTATTTTTGTAGCACTTTAACACAGGAGAGAATGGTGTGGACCACGTCCAGGGACATTCAGGTGAACAAATGTTAACTGTGGAACACCTGGTATGCTGTACCAAAACTGGACTTGGAGTGTCATGCACTGAATTAAATATCCTTGCCAGTCACCCTGACTAAGATGGTTAATTTAACAGCAGTTTAGAAAACAGGTTCTATGGTGGATTACCTAGAAAACAAAAGCCGTGACTATAAGTGATATGAAGGTGAAGCAGGTCTATTATCTTATAATTAAGAAGGCTGGTACATGACAAGAAAACCATGCCTGAGTTACCAGATCAAACATAATTAAATCAAAATTACCACCAGGTAATTGGAGGTCATCAGTTTAGGAAGGGAAATAACGTTTCAAGTTTCAATTGCACAGGGTTCAGGTGGGATCTTATCAGGGAACAATGGCTCTGCAGCCTCAGAGGAAATCTGGAATTGGAGGAAAGGAAATAAATGCACTGCCTTGTTCAATACATAGACTACAGGACTGGCTGGGAAGAGGAGACAGAAGACAGAACTGCTTCGAATGATTCTAATGACCATCTACATGTAACAGGTATCATCTAGGAGTTGTAATTGGAGGTTAACTTAAGGTCGTTATTCCAGTTAGGAACTTACTTTGTCATTTAAATTTTTTTCCGTATAAACAGAATACATCTTAACATATCAACAGTGAAGTAAAATCTGACAAGTTTAAGCAAACCATTCTTCAAAGGGCTTCTAGAGACATGGAACGATTCTCCCTGGGGACATTTGCTCTTAGCTGTGCCTAATGGTTACAGCCTTCCATAAAACAACAATTTCTTGGACTCTATTTCATTATGTGCCCTATCAGTCTTCATTTTCCCTTTGTTCATGTTTCAGGCAAGTTTACATTTCATCAATTTTAAAATCAAAGAATAAGATCACAAGATGTTTTCAATTTGAATCATACAAATACTTGCAATGTCTCTGATAAGAAACCTCAAATTTCCCATATAGACATAGGTATAATTAAAAGATTAATTGAAATACATGGTGTCATATATAATTAAAGCATGTGAACTTCATTCATAAGTCCTCAGTGGATACACTTTAAAAGGCCAAGAAGAGAGAAAAAAGTCTAACCGGTCACTAATCTTCAGATCTTAACAGTGTCCCAAATTTAAACAAACAAGCAAAGAAAGAAAGCAAAGTGAGAGACAGAGAGAGAGAGAGAAAGGAAGAGAGAGAAGGAAGGAACCCAGAAACATTTGCATGTATCTAAATCTATTTCTCAATGTGCTGAGAATTATTTTTTCTTTTTCCTTATTTACCCCAAAGTGATGTTGCATATAAAAGGAAATGGGACACAATTACAGCCTCATTAGCAAAGACTAAGGGTGGCATTTCAGAACAACGGATTTTATACTGGGTGTTATATTATTATTACCCTTTTTCACTTTATTAGGTATAAAATAAATGACCTACAAGAATATAAAGTATTTTCAAATGGATTTATCTCTTGTGGTTTGGAAATGGACAGCATTACAGTTCCTGGGCTGAACTCTGAGAGAGAAGGTTTTATTTTATTGAAATTCCTATAGTTGGAGCTACAATAACTATCTTAACTCCTTCATGATCATTCCTGGACATCTTTATTTTTCCTAAAGAACTAGTTTCCCCTGACCTGATCAGAATTCTAGTACTCAGCATCCTTTTAGCCTGTAAAATCAAGCTTCAGGCTAAAAATTCTCTTTGACACAGGAGGGTAGCTGTTCTTATTGACTTCCCTGGGGTCTGGTGGAGCCTCATCTCAAAATTAAATTCTGCCACAGTGGCTTGTTATACCAAGGTTTTCAAATGTCTTACCTTTTTTTTTTTTTTTGGCGGTACGTGGGCCTCTCACCGTTGTGGCCTCTCCAGCTGCAGAGCACAGGCTCCGGACGCGCAGGCTCAGCGGCCATGGCTCATGGGCCCAGCCGCTCCGCGGCATGTGGGATCCTCCCGGACTGGGGCACGAATCCGTGTCCCCTGCATCGGCAGGCAGACTCTCAACCACTGCACCACCAGGGAAGCCCTCAAACGTCTTACCTTTTAAAGGCCATTCTAGTTCAAATTATCTCTCACGTTTTTCACATTTGTTTACTTTTCCCTCTTCCCAGTACTTTTCAGATTGAGAGCACTCACAACCATCCAGAATTCCTCTGTGAGGTTTCACAGGAGTGTGGTGAGGACAATGGGAGAAAAGAGATCCCGTGCTGTGGAAACACTGCTGAGGGCCAGACTGTGGGCAGAGGCTTACATGTGTTCACTCATTTAATTTTCAGCACGACCCCACAAGGTAGGTACTGGTATTATCCCTATTTTAGACAAAGAAACTGAAACACAGAAAGAGTTCACCACTAGTCAGTGGCAGAGCTGGGTTTTGATGCCCAGCTTGTTGGTTCCAGGGGCTGGATGTTTTTATTGCCTCTCCAGTCTGGGGTTCAGTAATAGTGAATGAGACGGAAAGTGTAAGGCCTAATTCCAAGAGAATGAAACATTTTTGGTTCCTATAATGTGAACAATAAAGCTTCTCAAGAATTGCTGGTATAGATTAAAGAAACGTTTCACCTTAAGAGCTATGGTGGTTGGGAAAGCAATTTTACTCCGTCATGTTCTCTGAAGGTTCCTTTGTAGACTGTCTTTCCTTTTTATGGTGGTTGAATAATACAAATGGCATCTGAGGAAAGTTTAGACTTTAGAGGAAGGACAGGCTGTTTCTGGAAAGCTATCACTAGTACTTTGCTAAGGATAAATGTGAACACGGGCTTTGAGGACACAAATTCCAGGCCCTCAGACCATGAACAGCTTCCACACGAGTCCGCACGCGTGCTCATTCCTATCACTGCCAAAGCTCTGTGCATTCGTTCTCCATGATTTATAGGAGGGTCTGTTCAGATCATACTGTCCTTGCCCATGACCTTGGTGCATACTCAGGGCTTTTAACATTCAACACTAGTTAATGAAGATAAATGTGTCCTTATGTGAGTAGAGGCACTCAAGGGATTAACAGCCATTGGTCTATGTGCTAAAAACGCTTGATAGACCATCAGGTCAATGTTTCATCCTGGGCTGGAATGAACACACTGGGTTTCATTTCAGCACTGACTCATGAACCTTGGACCACTTTGTGTACTTAGGCAATTCTGGGGTAATATTTTTCTGGGAGAGGGTAGGTGTCTGAAATCTATTCTGAGCCAAGCAGCAGAGCCCTTGATAGACTGGGAAAAAAAACATTAAAATTTCCTTCCCATGGCCTGGTAAGCGTTGAAAATAGCAATTTAGAATTAAGGAAAAATGTGTTCATTACTCCATAATAAAAACAGAAAACAAAGTTTAATCAGTTGTTTTCTACAAAAGAAAAGCCTGAGAGATCAAGCACAACTCCCATAGTCTGGAAAGAGGGTAAGATGATTTTCTAATCAAAATGCAGCTGGAAAACATGCCATCACAATTTAGGAATATTTGAACAAAGAGGGTACCAGCATTCTCTACTCAAATCTCAATTGCTTGAGGGTGATATGGAATCAGAAAGAGCAGATCAGTTAAATCCTTAACTAATAAGAGAATAATTTTAGGCCATGCATTTTAGCTGAGTAGCAGCTGGCCTAAGTGGAAATATTTAAAAACCAACCACAGACCTATCTTCTTTGATATTAAAAAAAGAAAGGCAGGCTTCCCTGGTGGCACAGTGGTTGAGAGTCCGCCTGCTGATGCAGGGGACGCGGGTTCGTGCCCCGGTCCGGGAAGATCCCACATGCTGCGGAGCGGCTGGGCCCGTGAGCCACGGCCGCTGAGCCTGCGCATCCGGAGCCTGTGCTCTGCAGCGGGAGAGGCCACGACAGTGAGAGCCCCGTGTACCGAAAAAAAAAAAAAAGGCACCTGAGATGAAATTTCAAAACCAGAGAGATGCTCAGATTTTGAGTCAGGCATTAAACAGATATTCTAGCTGTAAGTTTGAATCATAGCTTTAAATACATATTTCTAGTAACTTTGAAAATATTTTAAAGTTTCTGCTAATCCACTTCGCACAATTAGATATCATATATTGAAACTAACGTATTGTTAGTCTCACAATGGTCAGATTAACACCATTCCAAATGCTACTTAAATTTGGCCATTTGTACATGGATATTGGGGTGTAATTTCTTGAGATATTTTTACTGACAAGCTGTGAAAGCACAGTTTATTAAACTGACTATGAATACCCTAAGAAAATAAAAAGACCAACACTACACAAGGCAAGGTTGTGTATATACTAACAGATATCAAAGGGGCCAGTAGGAGAAGTCCTAACTACCGTCAATCAAGTTCTACTGTGTCATACCTTTTGGCTTTTTCTTTCCATTGAAAGCATGACAGATAAAAATTATTCAGATTCTAAAGAGGACTGGGCTCTCACTGAATTAATTAAACTTAATGAGCACAAAGCAAAGCTTATAAATGAACTCTGCAGAGGGATACTTAACAGAAGTAAATTAAATTAACATGAAGTGTTGAAAAGGAAAATGGAATAATCCACTCTCATACCAAATGACCTGCTATATTAAATTCATAAATAACTGTTCTGGATAATTTTGTGTTCCAGGTGAATTTTTGCTGTGAGAGCTCTCTGCGTTTTGGCCTTTAGCGTGTGTGACATTCTCTCCTGTGTGTACAGTCGTGTCCACACTTAACTCCTGTGTGCAGCCCTAAATGGCCAAGTGAGAATGCTTTAGGAATGTGGTCTGTGATGCACGACACGTGAACCTGCAGTTCCCACATCAGATGAAGGGCCAGTTCACTCCAGTACAATAGTTACCATCGTGCCAGCTGGCCTGGAGTCCACCATGGCAGATGGACATGACTCAGGACGGATGGGGGAGGAGAGGGCTCTCCAGCTGATTAAACCATCTGAAAGCCCTGAGGCTTCTATCCTCTACCAGCCCCTCCTCCTGCCCCATCACCAAGGCTAATTGGATTGGCTCTTTTTTTTTTTTTCTCTTCCACCAAAAGCCCTTACATTGCCCTTTTGGGACACATTTTCTCCTCTGAGCTACTTATGACATAACCTTTCAATGATTCTACCTCCTTGAGGGAACTGGGCAAAGAGAGAGGCTGATCAAGGGGGCTTTACCTCAGGCTGTCTATACTACTTGGATGGTGACACATCACAGGCTACTGTGTAGGTGTTAAAGAAAAAAAAATTTTAAAGCTTGAAAGCACTGCTGCAACAAAAAGTTAAATTTCTTAAGTTTAAGAGAAGACTTCAGTTATTCCTTGAAGAAGCCACTTAGTAAGGCATTAACTTTACAGCACAAACCAGAAGTTGTAGGTGTGGGTTCTGGAAACATGCTCACCGCGTTTGAATCCCGGCCCTGCCACTCGCTAGCTGGGTGAGCTCAGGCAAGTAACCCAGTCTTCCTGTGCCTCAGTTTCCTCAGCTGTCTACTAGGATTGTGCGAATAAAATGAGTTAATCCATGGAAAGCAATTATGAGTGTGTCTGGTTTGGTAGGCAGTCAGTAAATGCTAACTATTTTTGTTACTACAACGAAGCATTTTTATTTATAATCTATACACTACTTACTTCGAAAATTAAGGCATTATCCCAAAGCAATACATATGAAACAAAAAGATGAGAAAACTGAAAATAAAAGAGGGTCAAAATCCATTAAAAAAATGAGGGAAGTACATGTGCCAGGGACAGGGATAAGTGTAACTGCATGATGTAGTCTGCAGCCCTAACACTCGCTGGGTTATATGGCTCTCTCTGTCTAATAAAAGGACGCATGCAGATTTTTCTTAAGAAACAAAAATGTTAAAGCACTGAATTCTAAGTTATTTATTACACGGATGCTTAAATTGGGAGAAGCAAAGAGCAAATCAATTTCTTCAGTTTTAAAAAAAGATCCGAAAATGACAAAGTTAGAGGGATAGAGGACAGATAGTGGTTGCCAGGGATTGGGGATGGGGGAGGGGAGGCGTGTGGGTGTAACTAAAAGAGGCAGCAGGAGGGAAATCTTTGTGGTGATGGAAGAGTTCTGTATCTCGATTGCAGAGGCGGTTATACATGTGACCTGATGGCACAGAACTACACACACACACTGTACCAATGTCAATTTCCTGGTTTTGATATTACGTGATAGTTAAACGCTAGATGTAACCACTGATGGAAACTGGCTGAAGGGTACAGGGGACCTCTCCTTAATATTGCTGCAACTTCCTGTGAATGTATAATTATTTCACAATAAGAAGTTTTAAAAAATCAGAAATATTTTTCAAATGGGCTATTACTTACACTGCCATAAAAATATCATTGCATGTTTGGTTTGAGTTTTTAGCTTTTTTTCAAAGAGTTATTTTCCTTAAGATAATTTTAAGTACTTGTACTTCCCCTCAGCCACCCCAAATCTCAAACAGATCTTGCCATATCCCCTAATTGCATGGACCAAAATGTTTAAAAAGTTAAAATTTATTTCATATTTTCATTTTCCTTCTGTGTCCAGGGTCTCATTTTCCTGACCACTATAGGCAGGCTGACTGATCCTCTCAAATTCCCGCTAATCTACACTCAATTGTATGCCACTATCTCTACTCCTGTGGAAGCAGTCTCAATTCTAACTCCCTTGATTTATATCAATATATCTGGGTTACTATCTGTAACAAGATTTTATGTACAGCTCTCTCTCTTTCTTCCTCTTTTTATGTCAGCTATTCTCTAATGCTGAGCACGTGAAATCTCTAAGATTCTCAAAGACGCAAGCATTGAGTTGATCTGGATTTATCTGACTTTCTGAGAGGCAGGTCACCCAGCTAAAAGGGTACATTTCTATTACATGATAAGACAGGAGCCACTCCAGATTTTTGTAACATTAACCAGAGGGAGGTGTGTGTGTGTGTGTGTGTGTGTGTGTGTGTGTGTGTGTGTGTGTGTGTGTGTGGACTTTCCCACCTCTCAGCTGATTTATAAACCTGGAGGCTACCTTTTGTTTGCTGCAATCTGGCAAGCCGCCTTTATCCTGCTTCCAGCACCAGGATCCACTTGGGGTACTGCTATGACTGGGCAGGGGGGTGGCACAGGCACTCACTTTTCATCTGCACAAAGTCGAGCTGGTGGATAGACTGCAGCAGAGGGCTGTTGTCCAGACTCAAGTCGAAGTCCGTGGTCATCCTGGGAGTGAGAGTGCCTTTCCCCCACTGATCCTCAGTCAGGTGCACTCTCCTTATGAGGGCGTCAGAAATCTATCACAACAAAGACCACAGCCTAAGAAATACATCCCCACAATGGACACAGAGCTCTTCGGCTCTCCCAGAGCAGCCCACCGAGTGCCTTGGGACTCACACCCTTCCTGTCTCTGTGCAGGCAGCAAGGAGCCTTTTATGACGAGGGTGACCCGTGATTTATCATGAAAATCTGAACACTTTTGGGAGTCAGAGGGAGGCACTCTATAAAATTAGCTGCTGTTAATTGCTCTAATATATGATCTGGATACATGATCATGCTGTTTATGACTTATCAACTAAAAGCCAACAACATTAAATAATGATATGTTAGCAATTAGTTAAATCTACTAGAACCAATGGCCCTAAGTTTCTGATATGAGCTCTGGGTATCCTGTCAAGACTTAGAAATTAGTTTTATTAAATAGTTCAGAGAGGCTGCATATGCTAACCTGTAATATAGAATTTCCTACACTTTAAGCACATCATCTTCATGTATGACTTTATTCTTTGGTAGAGAACTATTCTGTTTCTTATATTTAGGTCCCCTCTGTTGTTCTTGGCCAGTTTGGTAGAATGTCAGTTGGAAGGAATCTACACGTTCCTTAATAAAAGGTCCCTTAATCACTGGGATCAAAAGTTAAGTAAAATTTAGTTGACATCATAACATGTCACTAAAACAACTCTGAAGAAATCATGAGACATCCAAGGAATGAAAAAACTTCAATTTATTTGGGAAATCACTGACTTACTGGCCAGAAGGTGTCAAAAAAGGTAGAAACCTTGTATAATTACATCTCTAGCTGACAAAACTGTCCAGGATATTAGTAAAGGGACCCAATTCTTAAGCAAGGCAATAACTCTGTTTTGGAGGAACTTAGAGGGAATTATGTTTTCATGATCAAACATAAACAAAAACAAATTTAAAAGCCCATGCACTTCTCAATCTTGTAGCACGTGGTGGCAGAGACTTCTGAGAAGCCAGTGAAGTTCCGCAGGCACCCATGTCCGCACGGCCACACAAAGGTGGGTTCTGATGTGCAGGGGCCCATGCCCAGCCAGGGCCGTTGGGAGTCTGGCCTTGGCGTCGTAGACTCAGTTTCGTGGGGCATTGAGAATCTGAAGCAGAAGCTAGTTGACACTTACCTGCAAAAAGCCACTAGGATCATTTTCCTTAATCACCTCCAGGCAGTACTCCATGAGACCCGTGGTCTGGCGCAACTTCACTGTGCAGTGAGAGATCTGATCTCGAACCACCTAGGATTGATGAGACAACAGAATGGTCCAAAATGGCAGAGGGTAGAAAAGAAAGCAAACTGGGACTTTGGAAAGCTTCTTTCAACCAGAATCCAAGAGCATCATGGAATGGAACTAAATTTATGAGAGTATTTGTGGCGTGGCAATGTCTGCTGTGGACAATGGCTCTGGAAGACTGATTAGATAATGGCTCTTATGGGGAGGGGCTTATAACAACTGGACCCATCAGAAAGGCACGCAGATGTTGGACCTCTGGGAAGTGGGTTACCTTGGTGCCTCAAGGGACATCTTCCACAGGTCCCCCTCACTCCCCTCTTCCGGGAGCTGCTCTAAGTGGGAGATCGTGGAGAGCCTGTCAAGGAGCTGAGTAACCTGAGGTGCAGCTGCAGCTTCTGTTCTGGGACAGAAGCCCTCTACCCGTCCCTCCTAAAGAGCAGACATCATCTGAACCCAGATCCTCTCTTGTTCCAATTCTCTTTTCCCTGGGTGGGTGGTAGAGTAGGGCTAGAGGTAGAACTTGCTGAAAGACAATGAGCTAATGACAGCAAGTATGCCAGAGAAAGATGGATACAGAATCAAGCTATAATCCACTTAGCAACACTCACTGCTTCACTTTGGAAAGCAGTTTCAAAGGCAATTTGCCGAGAGATGAGTCTACCTTAACCTAGAGAGGCATCTCTCTGAACATGCAGTTTTTCTCTCCAGGAGGTTGTCTTTGCCCAGTGTCAAGGGCATGGCAGTCCTTGAAAAGTTTCCTTCTTTAGAAACGTTCATCTTCTGTGTCCTCTGCTCAGTGACCCAAATCCTGAAGCAGTTTTTGAAGCATAGAGTTGAACAAGGGTTTTCTAGGAACCTCAATTACTCATCCTCTATATTTATACTACTTGGCAAAAGCCTCAAAAATAACCACCGTTCTGGATTTTATGGGTAATAACTAAAAGGGGTTTTAATAACAATGATTTTAAAACTTTTCCTTGTTCCTTCTTTTCAGTTTTCATTATAAATTTATTTTCCATGAAAGATTATGACACCCTCTTTCAAAAACAGTAGGAAAATAGGTAAAAAAAAAAAAAAAAAAGCAAATCACCTCACCACTCCAATGCAAATTGTTAAGCATTTTGATATTTCCTTTCAGTTTTCTTTCCGAGCTAGATTTAGTTATAGCTGCAATTATAGTATGTGACAATTTTATCTCCTCCCACTTAACACCATATCATAGGCATTTCCCGTGTTGCCGTCATCAATAAATGTTACTGGTTACGTAAATATCTGATTGCGTGGCTTATCATAATTTAACCTATTTTTTGACACAAAGTTCTTCCTAATTTTTTGACAGTTCATCCATTCATTATTGTTGATCTTCCTTTCTGATTTTTTTATTTTCATAAAATATACATAAAACTTACTATTTTAACTTTTTTTTTTTTTTTTTTTGCAGTATGCGGGCCTTTGTTGTGGCCTCTCCTGTTGCGGAGCACAGGCTCCGGACGCGCAGGCTCAGTGGCCATGGCTCATGGGCCCAGCCGCTCCCCGGCATGCGGGATCTTCCCGGACCAGGGAAAGAACCCGTGTCCCCTGCATCGGCAGGCGGACACTCAACCACTGCGCCACCAGGGAAGCCCTTGAGCATCTTTTCATGTGCTTATTGTGTATCTTCTTTGGCGAAAGGTCTATTCAAGTCCTTTGCCCATTTTTAAATTGGATTGTTTGGTTTTCTTGCTATCTTTTGATGCACAAAGTTTATAAATTTTCATGAAGTCCGATTTGTCTACTTTTTCTTTTGTTGCCTGTGCCTTTGGTGTCATATCCAAGAAATCATTGCCAAATCCAGTGTCATGAAGCATTTGCCCTATGTTTTCATCTATGAGTTTTATAGTTTCAATTCTTACATTTCAATCTTTGATCTACCTTGGGTTAATTTTTATACCTGCCCAACTTCATTCTTTTGCATGAGGATAGCCAGTTTCCCCAGCATCATTTGTTACAAAACTTCCTTTTTCCCATTGAATGGTCTTGGAACCCTTGTCAAAAATCATTTGACCATATGTGTGAGAGTTTATTTCTGGGCTCTATTCAATAGTGGTCTTTTGTCTGTCTTTATGCCAGTATTATACTTCATAGCTTTGCAGTACATTTTGTAATTAGGAAGTGTGAGAACTCCAATTTTGCCCTTCTTTTGCAAGATTGTTTTGACTATTTGGAGTCTCCTAATATTTTGACAGCTGATTTGTTATTGCTTTTAAACTTTTAATATAATTAAAATAAAAAATAAAATGTAGGCTTTAAAATCTCTTTATCGGAATTGGTGAAAGAAACCAACTTCGATGTGGGGATTGTTTTGTGATTTTGACTGGCGGGGGTGGAGAGATCAAATTTTAAATTCACTGTTTGATTTATTTTCTTCTGACATCTAGTATGTTTCTGTCAAACTACCACCACCGTCTGTTGGTCTGGGCTCAAGGAATGCAAGTTACTATATTTTATTATTTTACTTTAAAATCGGAAAGTAAAGAAAGGTTAAGTTTCTGCTTCTTAGGGGAAAAAAAACACCCACAGGTTAAACCCTTAAAAATGCAACACAGGTGACCTACATACAGCTAATACGCTACTCCTCTCTGCTATAGGAGGCTTGACTAAATTGTTCCCAGAAAATGTTTTTACATTTCAGCCGCCTGTGCATCAATGCTGCTAGGTAGCAGAAACCTCAGCAGTCACCATTCACTATCCAAATGGCATCTGCTCCAGACTATGCAGAACTGACTGGTACTGAAAGTCCAAACAACAAGCACAGACTGGATCTGAGCGCTGTAACCCAAAGTAAATCTGCTTTTGAGGCAAAAAAGACGGAATTGTGTTTATTTTCCAGAACATTCAGCTCAATGATAATTTTATGACCTCAATGTGCTGAAATAAATACATTACTCAGGCCCCATAAAATTCTATGTCTGCCTCTATAAGTTTCCTTCTCAAGCAAGGTTTTTTGGTGCAACAGGAGCTGTGGGAGTGTTGGGGGCTCTGACTACTCTTAAGAAGCTTCACTGTTGCACTGCCAAGAGTCTGTGAGTTTCAAGGCTGTTTGCCATTGGCTCCTGTAGTCCATGGTTCACGCTTCTTGGAAGGACTCAACATCCCTAAATTCTTGGCTCTCAACTCCCACTGTTGCCACAATGGATGCTGGTCCATTTTTAAAGCATTTTAATGAACGATTTCGCAATGATCACAGTAGCCTGTGATAAAAATCACTGTTAAAAATTAAACAGTGGGGTTCCCAGAAGCAGCATTTTTGGGTGTTTCATAACTAACATTTTTTTAATAAGATTGAAAGAATTTTATTTATTTATATATTTATTTATTTATTTTTGGCTGCGTTGGGTCTTCGTTGATGAGCACGGGCTTTCTCTAGGTGTGGCGAGTGGGGGCTACTCTTCGTTGCAGTGCGTGGGCTTCTCCTTGCAGTGGCTTCTCTTGTGGAGCACAGGCTCTAGGTGCACGGGCTTCAGTAGTTGTGGCACGTGGGCTCAGTAGTTGTGGCGCACGGGCTTAGCTGCTCTGCGGCATGTGGGATCTTCCCAGACCAGGGCTCGAACCCATGTCTCCTGCGTTGAGAGGCGGATTTTTAACCACTGCGTCACCACGGAAGTCCCTCATAATTAACTTTTAGTTTCTCAATTAATTAATCTAGCAAGATTTCCCATCTTATGGAAATCAGCCAGATAATTAAATCTTTTAAGAGTATAAATATTTTTTTCTCTGAGTGTCTTGTTTTTTTGTTTTTTGTTTTTTGTTTTTTTTTTGCGGTACGCGGGACTCTCACTGTTGTGGCCTCTCCCGTTGCGGAGCACAGGCTCTGGACGCGCAGGCTCAGCGGCCATGACTCACGGGCTCAGCCACTCCGCGGCATGTGGAATCTTCCCAGACCGGGGCACGAACCCGCGTCCCCTGCATCGGCAGGCGGACTCTCAACCACTGTGCCACCAGGGAAGACCCCTTTTTTTTTTTTTTAAAGATCTTTTTGATGTGGACCATTTTTAAAAGTCTTTATTGAATTTGTTACAATATTGCTTCTGTTTTATGTTTTGGTTTTTTTGGCCACAAGGCATTTGGGATCTTAGCTCCCAGATCAGGGATCAAACCCCTACCCCCTGCATTGGAAGGTGAAGTCTTAAACACTGGACCGCCAGGGAAGTCCCTCTCTGAGTGTCTTTATCAGCTTTCTTACTTGCTACCTTCTTTACTCTGTGTTATTTCTACCACATTATTATTATTTATTTCTACATTATATTTTTTTATGAAAAACAATTCTTAGGAAGCCAGGCCATATCACTTTTTCTTTGAGTTCCACATTTCTGTGCAGTGGCTCTGATGCTCTGGAGAAACCCTTGGCACCATGTTTGCAGCTGGCTGGATTTAAGTAGTTTTTTTTATTTTTAATTTTTTTTGACTGCGTTGGGTCTTCGTTGCTGCATGCAGGCTATCTCTAGTTGTGGCGAGTGGGGGCTACTCTTTGTTGCAGTGCAGGGGCTTCTCCTTGTGGTGGTTTCTCTTGCTGCGGAGCAGAGGCTCTAGGCCCGTGGGCTTCAGTAGTTGCGGCACGTGGGCTCAGTAGTTGTGGCTCACAGGTTCTAGAGCGCAGGCTCAGCAGTTGGGGCACACGGGCTTAGTTGCTCCGTGGCATGTGGGATCTTCCCAGACCAGGGATTGAACCTGTGTCCCCTGCATTGGCAGCCGGATTCTTAATGACTGTGCCACCAGGGAAGTCGGATTTTCTTTTCTTAAGAAGGAAATGTACAAGTTGCGGGAGTGACACAAATAGGAACTTGGAAACAATCTTCCCGTTTTCATGTGCATTAAAGCCTAAACCAGCTCTCAGGGGACAATTAATCTGTGGTCCACAGTTTCAGAGAAGGCTTCCACAATTTTATAAGCAGTCACCATCTCTTCTGGATGGCAAATCCTACTGATCACTTGAAGAACTTTATTTTGTTGAGTGGCAAATTTATAAAGGTCATTTCTTGGGTCAGGATATGACACTGTACCTTTTCGGAAAAGGAGAATTTGAGAACAGACTGCTGTGCCCCTTTGAATGCTTAGACTTTTTTAGTGTCAGAGAGTAACCCACGAGAGCTTATACAGTACAAATGTGAAATTTCATTCTGCCTATCCACAACTACATTTTCCCGCCACATCTTGAACAGGCCAATCTCTCGCCACTCAGCTCAGGTGATACAAAGAGCAGCAAGAACTGAGGTTAATTAAGGGGAATTTCATTATTTTATCCAATATTGACCTTGACACCTTTCCTCCACCTCCATTCACCTCTCCCTCTTACATGTGGCTCTTTAAAAATTGTTCTTTAAATCTTCTTTTTAATAAATACTTTTTCTCATAGTATTTTCTCTCATCATGGGGTCTGGAGGGATAAGACTAATGAATTTTTAGTCTAAGTAAATACTAACATTCTCTCTCTCATATTTCAAGATATTCTTTCTTAAATAGAATCTATACATTTCCATCACCATTTAAAACAATTTCCTCTAAGTATAATGCAATTCTTTTTTTTTTCTCTAAGATACAAGTACTTTCAAGATACAGTCTTGAAGAATTTATTCTTCACAGGTCCCTTTGGTCAGTGGGGATAGTTTTTTCTATGTGTCCCATAATGTCCTGAAGCAAGATGCCCAAGTGATACTTGGAATTAACTCATTGGTGAGTTACAGGTGAAGTACTTTGACCATTAGATTCATCTAGTAAAATAAATAATTCTCTTGATTTTCTCCTAGAGTAGAATATTATCTCCTATATTATTACATTCATTGAAACTTAGAGGCATTTAAATTAAGGAAGAACATTTTTGATGTCTCACATGCCACCATTCTCCCACATGGTTTATGGAAATACGGCAGCTATCTCCCCCATTCTCTAGATACCATCCTCTGTACTAGTGTTATCAATTGAACCACATTGGCAACTAATTATTTCAAAGACAAGTCTGAGGTTTTGAGTTTTTAATCAATAAAAGGATCATTGGGCTGCCCTGGTGGCGCAGTGGTTGGGAGTCCGCCTGCCGATGCAGGGGACACGGGTTCATGCCCCGGTCCGGGAAGATGCCACATGCTGCGGAGCGGCTGGGCCCGTGAGCCATGGTCGCTGGGCCTGCGCGTCCGGAGCCTGTGCTCCGCAGCGGGAGAGGCCACAACAGTGAGAGGCCCGCGTACCGCAAAAATAAATAAAGTAATTAATTAAATAAAAGGATCATTTAGGCCTATTAAATAAATAAAACACATACCTGTTTTGAGGAAGCCTTGAGATTTTAACAGTAAAACTGTGAACTTTCTATCTCAGAAGTGTGAATGCCAATAACCTCATCAATAAACATTGAGTGGAATATCCAAAGCGTGCTCTTAGTGTATAGAATACTGTATCCTTGTACAGAGAAGTTAATGAAGGAAGAAATACAAGGTATTTGGAGAGAGAGAAGCATCCTGGTGTGGTCCCACCCCCACAGGAGAACATTTACAATTTATGCTGCTCCGCAATGAAAGTGATGCATCCAGTATGGTGTTTTGTAAGATGTGAGACACGGTGGATTAGTCCATCATCTTCAAAGTGTGCTTTAAGTGTCTTCTGGAGCTAAGAGTGTCACTCATATATGGGTTTAGGCAAAGGGCATTAAACGAGTTCTGTGACTATGCTTCATTGGCATTGCCAGGGTGGGTTGAGGGTGTTTAAAGGTATGTCCTCTAAGCTTGGTGAGTTCCAACTGTGTGTTCTGGCATCCTGACGATTCCACGGGCACCTTGGGCACTCTATTCCTTACACGCCCTCTGTGACTTCTGCTCCTACACGGTGGGAAGCAGAGGACCACAGAATTTGCCGAATGAATTCCCCATTAATGATAGGCTTGTAATCAATAATAACTGTGGTTAAATTATGAAAGTTGACCCCCAAAAGACTTCTGCTGAGGGCAAAGGTTTCAGGTGTTCCAGTGTGCCTAATTTTTCCACATGTCTTCACTGTAATGAACTAATGGAACTCCTTGCCAGTAGTTTTATGGGAATTGAGTGGGTTATTGACTTTTTCATTCTAGTTTTTGCTTTACTTTCTAGAAATGACTGTAACAGTCAAATCCTATCTAATTATTTTTAAATTCTTTGTGAGCTTGGTCGTCTTTCCTTCCCTCCTTCCTTCCTGACTACCTTCTTCCTTTTCTTCCATTCTCTCTCTCTCTCTTTCTCTCTCAACCTGAATCAAAGGACTACTTGCCTGTTATGAAGCATTGGCAAAATGGCTTAAGTAAGCCAGTAACATCCCTAGTGTAAATTTCTACTCTTAATGATATGGCCCTATAACTAATGTTTTTGCTAGCATAATGGGGACATACAGGCAATACATGGTAAATAATAACAAAGATAACAGTGCCAATCGTGATAATGAATCTAACAAAGCCCAATGGTACACTTGGATTCAAAATCAAGCATTCCATAGATAACTACAGTGGGGACATGGAAGCCCTCTGTAAACGTGAAAGCTCTGGAAAACAGTAAGCTTTATGATTCTCCCTCAGCATTCTCACTGAGTAATGTCATTGGTATGTTAATTTACCAACCACACATGGAAATTAAAGATTAGATTTTCTCAGAATATATTTGAATAGTTATAATTATTTTTTTTCTTTCAGAGGCTCTAGAGTTGCAAGGGAACCAAGAAACCAAGAAGACACCTGTCACTTATCACCTATCATCATAGTTGTGTACTATTCAACACATGAATTCATTCTAAAATATTGGGGAGAGAACACATTTAAGATGATTGTGGAATTATTTCAAATTCTGAATGTTACATACATGAAAATAATTCTCAGATATTTCTTTGGGCTTACCAAAAGAAAAATGACATTTGTAAAGTTCCTGAAAAAAAGCATAGATCTCATTAATGGCACATTTTAAGTGTTGTCACAAATTCCCTCTGAGGATCACAGGCAATGAAGATATTTTAAAGCCTTACTCAGCTAAGGAAGACCTGGGAAGGATACTGACAAAATACACAGTTCGTACAAGAAAACTGGGGACGCAGCTGACTCTGCTGATAGTGGGAATATTGCCCAAGTAGCACCAAATGTGAGTTAGTAATAGTTTTTGAAAGCTCAAAAGCACTTTTTCCCTCCAGTAGCTTTCTGACATTTGATTAGTTTACCACACCCTGAAAACAGACATTTGGCTCCCAGTGTGTTTTCAAACCACAGGACAGCATTAACTATAATTTATATTTCAGACAGTGTTCCTAAAATATGGTCACATCTGCATATGCCTCAAAGCCTTTTTTTCAGCTTTTAAAAATAGCTCACCAAATTTGGTGCACTATTTTATGCGATGATCAATTATACTCAAGCCGCTAAAGAATTTCCTAGGTTCAGAGACAATCACACCAGCACATAGGCTAATTTTACAATATGAACTCTGGTATTATGGAAAATGAGTCCCTAGGAGCACTTCCTCAGTGTGCTGAGTGAGACCATATTTCCAGTCTTCCAATGACAGCAACCATAAAGCTAATATCTTGAGTACTGTGCTAAGTGCTTTACAATGCCCTGTGAGGTGTCGACTACGTCTAGCCTTATTTTACGCACAGGTGAAAGAAATGGAGCTGTAGGCTTGTCCATGGTTAGAGACCTAGTAAGTGATAAAGTCTGTCCTCACGCCCCGTTCTCTATGACCCAGAATCTGGGCTTCTCATCCCTCAGCTCCATCTTGCCTCAGAACCAGAACTGTTCAATCTGCTCAAGCAATCAGTGCTTTCAGAGAGGGGCATGAGTAGATTATAAAGACTGCCTTTATGCACACTTGCTTTCCAGCTCCCCTAGTCTTTTGCATGGCTCAAGAAGAGAAAGTTCCCAGAAAAACACACACATACAACTCTCCTCTTTGTCAGCAAAAAGCAGGCCCCCAAGAGAACTCTGCCAAAGGGAAGCGGAAGACCATAAGATTACCCCTGCCAGACCGTGAGTGATGGGCTAGCCAACAAAGACAGAAAGAAGTACTGTGCTTGGCAAGCAATGTCTATAAAAGGCCAGTCTTTTCTCACAAATCTGAGGAGCAACAGAAGTGACAAGAAAGGGAAGAGGCAGGAGGAGAAAAACAGAGGGAGGGAGACATTCGGAGGCTGACATCAGCAGTCGCGGTGTCGACCTTGCTGGCTGTTTTCAGAAGCAGCGACATACAATCAGCTGAAAACAGCAGAGAAACAAATCACTCGAGACAGAAGACAGAACAGCTTTGCTGCCGTGGGCCACAGCCAGCCACCTGTCTCTCGTTTCAGTAGCCCTTTGGGATCTGGGGCAGGGAACTCCACCCCGGGTGTAATGAGGGCAGGCGGCTGCCTCTGCTCAGTGGTCCCCGAGTGCATCAGTGTGCTTGGCCAGTCAGATCACCAGCACCAATGAACTGACGCTGGACGTGGGGTCCCCGAGATGCATTTCGGCTATTCCTGTGCCATCCCCACCCGTCCCCACAGCACAGCCTATAACTGATTTCCACACAGTCCCGTCCTGCAGAGGCAGCACTAAGGAGAGGGAGACAGGGGGCTCTGCATTTTTTGATATGGATAAATGATGTTTTCTCAATCCTTGATCCCCTATCTGTCCAGATTGCTGCCCTTACATCTCTCCCATATAGAAAACCCAGAGATGCCACTGTCGTCACCCTGTGACTTAACACAAACTGTTCCCAGTTTCTGTTTAAAGATGCCAGGAAAGTGTCCGCAATGTTTCACAAAAGAGACGTCCGTTAAGGAAAAAGTTAAAATTTTATGGCTACATATTAAAAACGGCTGGTCCACTATTAGAGGGAAAATCCCAGCTGTCCAGCTCATTGCCCGAAGACAGCTGTGGTTTTATTTTAGATACTCTATTACTCTATGTGGTTCAAATGACATTTTAAGTTCCACCATAACAATAAAAGTTCTGGGTTTCCGAAGGGTGATAAAAGGAAGGGCTATGGTGGTAATGCTTTTAGTAGCGTTAGAGCAGGAGATGGAAGCAGAAAGCACCCATCGGTCCTCATGACTAACTGGATTCACCAAGACCAGGGTGCACTGTGCTGACCACCCTCTTCTTCTCGCACAGCTTGGCCCATCCCTGCAGGCAAGAATGCAAGTCGCCATCAACACGCGCCTCCCAGACTTTGGGCTCCTCCAGTGCCAGCTTTTCCATGAGGCACTCTGTGACCCTTTTAGCTGGAAGTAACTTTGCCCTCCTCACAACTCTAACGACATGGCCACCTTCTCCTGGAAACTCACTTTCTACCTGTGCTGGAGTCATCTGTGGGTGTGACTGATCTCATCCACAGGACTGTAAACCCCAGAATCCTGAGTCACCTTTGTGTCCCCCTCCCCCGGCCCCTGTGCCCAGCACTCTGCTCCTAGCAGGTGTGCATTAGGTAGGTGCTGGCTGACTGGTGAACGGATTAGGTCAATCCCCGTATGCCTTCTCTCTGCATTGTACTAACAGCCAGAGGCCGTAGGGGGCCACGGTCCACATTCTGGGTTCTGAAGCCAGGTTGCCAGGACTGGAATTCTGGATCCTTGGACCAGTTCTTAATGTCATGGTGCCATGGTTTCCTCATCTCTAGAATGTGGATAATAGTAATAATGACCTTGCAGAATTGTTGTGAGGAATAGAGGAGCTGATCCCTGTAACACAGTTTGTATAGTGCTGCCTCAAAGAAGGTATCCCCGAACGTCAGCTATTGCTGTTATGAAAGCCAGGGCTTGGTCACCAAGGATGCTCATTCTGTGTTGCTCCTGGGTAACTACAGAATCACATTTCACAGCACTTCTAGATTTTAATGCAGATAAAAAATGGTGACTCCAGGGCTTCCCTGGTGGCGCAGTGGTTCAGAGTCTGCCTGCCGATGCAGGGGACATGGGTTCGTGCCCCGGTTTGGGAAGATCCCACATGCCGCTGGGCCTGTGAGCCACGGCCGCTGAGCCTGCGTGTCCGGAGACTGTGCTCCGCAACGGGAGAGGCCACAACAGTGAGAGGCCCGCGTACCGCAAAAAAAAAAAAAAAAAAAAAAGGTGACTCCAGAAGAATTTTTCACTTAGGCCTAACTTACCTTGGATGAGGATGCTTATGGATTTAAACCCATTTCCCAGGTTGTTGCGGCTAAATGTATAAGATTAGCATCCACATAGTACAACCTTCAGAGAACTTTCTGGGTAAAAAAACAGCATCTTTAATACACCCACACTTGTCTCCCGCACATTTTAGCAATGACTACATATGTTACCATGAAACACACACACAGTCCAGTGGCCCTTTACAAAAGTCAAAAGCAAAAAACTTGATCACAGACACTAAGGGACAGGAGCCTGGAAACTGATGAGCTAGAGAAAGTCGTCTAAGTAAAACTCGCCCTGAGTGAGCACTTTGTGAGTCATGCATGACACGGGTCAGTGTGGGTGTCTCCCGAGGAAAACCCAGGGCTCTCTTGATCACCTGCAGCTCAGTGCGAAGGCTCCACAGGGCTGGGGTTGGTGTGGTGCCCCTCAGGGGCTTGTATTCATTCTAAGAGGAAACTGAGAGGGTCTTCCAGTTAGGCCCACCACCCCAAAACAGCAATGGCCTCTCTGGAAGAAGCGGTAAGATCCCCAGCCTTGGTTTGCTGTCCAAGCCAACAGACTGGGGCTCTCGGAACATTCAATCCCTGGGCACTCTTCTTTCCTAACTCCTGGTTCAGATTCCAACTTCGAGACATGCAATTTTCTTTAACAAAGAATCTGCTGTGCCTCTCCTTGATGCAATTGCTCTTCTGTGTCACAACGGGAACACTCAAAGGGACGTGGCCCTGACACAGCTCCGGTGAGGTCAGGCCGGCCAACTTTATTGTAGGGAACAGCCCTCACAGGCCCTTTCTGGCTTGGACCCTGTTGTCGCAGCTCAGCCTCCATGTCACAGGCACCTTCAGAGTGTCAGGTGGGTAAGTCGCAAAGGCAGGGGAGAAAGGTTTATATTCCGGCCACATCTCTGCCCTGGCTTTGGGGAAGGAAGAAGTGGGTATGTGGATCTAAGTGCGTTTTGAGGAGCTGCAGGTGGGTAGCAGAGGAGGGAACCTTAAGGAAGAAGATAGAGTTGGGGTGTCCTTCAACTTTGGAGAGATCTGTTAAGCTTCCCTGGGGAAATGTTTCTCTTTTCATGCTGCCCAGCTCCCCATGCTCACAGCAGAGTCCCCTGGGCCCTGGGTGCCGCTGTGTGCTGGGCACAGATTAAGGACGGTGACTCCGCTGCTCAGGGCTCAGCACTGCCGTCTTGCTGCAGGTCTTGCTGAGGTCTTGTGCCCCAGTTAGCAACTAGTTTCTTGCCTTGTTTCTAGTAACCATGAACTGGGCACTGGCCCTGTCTGAAGCTTCCCTGCCACCAAGCTTTGGCCCCAAATCTTGTAAGCTCTGTTGTCTTAGTTCTTCATTTTGAAACTCTCCCTTGGCTCTCCTACTGGAATCCCACTCTTTTAGAAATGGGATCTCCTTTTGTTCTTCAGGGACTAAAGCCTGTTCCAAGCCTGCTGGGGATATCTGCCACTTCCTGGGCTGCTCACCAGTCCCCAGCTCCCCCGAGGCTGTGTCCACTCACTCTTGCCCAATACTGAAGCTCCCTGATGCTGACTGCCTGACCCCAACAGAGAACCAATGGTCAGACCTCACTTCTCCCTCCACCCCAATGCCAGGCCAACATGGCACACTGCCCACCCACTACCCACTGGTAGCCACCCTGAGGCTATTGGCCACGTATGTGGCCCTCTCCGGATGGTCTACTTCTTGCTTCCTTCGGCTGGCCGCTGCCCATCTATGTCTATCCAGCCTGCTCTCACGTGTTGTTGCCCTGCTCCAAGGGGGCAATAGATGGGGTATCAGATGTCTCCAGGAAGATCAGTCCTCCTGCCAATAGGGCCCTAGACTTGCAATCAATTGCTTCTACTGTGTGATGACCAAAGTCTGTACAGCTGTTCAGTTGCATAGTTTGCTTCAGAAGTTAAGACAAATCTTGTTTGTTTTCTGGAAAGTACAGATTCCATTTCCCAATTCAAAAATACATTTGCCTCTGCATGGTTGTTCTGGCCACTCTGTCTAAAATTTCAACCCCCATCCTTCGTATTCCCCATCCCTTTTTCCTTATTTTTTCTTAGCACTTTTTACTAACATACTGCGTATTTTACTTACTTATCTTGCTTCCCGTTTATCCCTTCTGGTAGAACATAAGCCCCAGGAGGGCAGGGATTTTTATTTATTTATTATGTCTGTACCCAGAGCAATTCCTGGTCCAGAGAAATCACTCAGTGAGTATCGGTGATGTCAAGGAGGGAGTGAGTGGTGAATGAAGGGACGTGCCTGCTTCTCCCTGGCCAGGCTACTGGCCATCCAAGGCTGTGGGCGGGCGTACATCTGCCTGTCCCAGCCTGGGAGCCGGGCTTGCGGGCCTTCTGCTTCCCCCGGTGCACAGCGCTCACCTTTAGCTTGTGCTCGTGCTCCTTGTTGACACGGGCGAGCAGCTGGGCTTTCCTCCTGTTGAGGGCGTCAATGAGGGCGTCACACTGAGCTACCAGGCAGGCCTCGAACTCCACACTGTTCTCCTGCGTGACAGAGCACAGCTGTCAGCCGCGAGGCGCCTGGGCACCTGGGGCTGCCAGAGACAGCAGAACCCCTGTCCACTTGTGGGGTGGAAATCCCTGCTGAAGGGAAGGAAGAGGAGCCCCGTCCACAGTGCACATTTGCTTTTTATAAATAACGGAATAAATTTTGTTCCACAGTGGTAGTGTTTCACGTTAAATTTAGATTCAAAGGAATAAATGTTACTTCATACATTTATTCTTATCAGAAGGAAATCATCTCCACAGTTTGACTTATATCAAGTAAAATAAAGTTTTAGTTTGTAGAGTTGAACATGAATCCTTTTGAGGGCTGGCACGCGCCCAGCTGTGCATGGTGGAAGGTGGCATTCAGAAAGGCTGGTTGCTGGGGGAATGGGGTATTGTTGAGGCATGAGGGAGAAAGAATCATCGAATCCAGGGGGACAAAGAAGAAAGCGGATGGCAATCGTCTTCGATATTGAACAATAATCCAATGACAACAGAATAATCATGGGCAAAAGCACTTGCTCCTCTCATTAAAAAAGCAAGTCATGAGTGCATGTAGGCAGTGAAGAATAACTGGTATACGTAACAGGCATCAGCCTGCTGTAAAAACCAGATGTGAACCAACCAGCTTGTGGGGAACAGTAAGCATGTTCGAAATGGATTATAGCTTTCCCATGACGTTTAAATTGAACGTTGGATCTAAAATTTTTTACGTGATTTAAATCTGCACATGCTACAGACATTTCTTTTAAGCAATTCTCTCCCTAAATTAAAGGTAACCCTTTCAATAGTTACATATGTAATTTTGATTCTCAAACCATAATCTGGAAAACAATTGTAATTTACAGCAAATGAAAGCTGAATACTCGTCACATATACAGTAATAGTATTGAAAAAATAGCAGTCAACTGAGTAAATGGAGTAAAATTTGGGGGGCTGGAAAGGAAGGAACAGCTTAGCCTATCAAATTTTAATTTATTCCCAAAGTCATCAAGAACTGTGTCTCTTAATATAAGGATCTGTGGACAGGTATTAAGCCACTGTCTCAAATGCAAGGTCTTATACACGCCTGTATAAGGTGTGCATTTGTAATTGCTTCAGCAATGGCTTCTACAAATGTTAGGTTTTGGTTTTTGTGGCAATTGCTTTCGAGCTCTCACACAACTCTCCTGGAAAAAACATCATTGAAGAGCTCTCTATGTCCCAAGCAGGGTAGTATTGGTAGGGAATGGGGAGCTGTCTTCATACAGGCTCTGATTTAAAGCAGAAAGAAAGCTTTGCTCTGATGAAGAGGTGAGGTGCAGAGGCAAGCCTGGGGCTGCACACTTTATGCCAGCAAAAGCAAAGAAAGGATCAACTCTACTACTTCGGAAAACAGGAGGAAGTGTACAACTGTTAGGTTGTTAGGGAATCAAAAGTTTTCACATGGGCCTGCACGCCAGCTAAAGGCAAAGAAATCAGTGTGAGATGCTCTGGAAGCCAGGCTTACATTTAAAAAGCCATTTCTGCCTTGACACAGGTTAAATATTAACTCAGAACGCCAATCTATTGGAGGCCAGAGCTAAGGTTATTTCTGTGAGGCAAACCTCAAAACATAAGAACAGTAAACAGTGAAGAAGGTCATTATTCTAGCATCTCATGCAATTTCTGGCTTCTCCCCTTCAGCTATAGTAGAGAGCTCACAAGCTCTCAAATGTCAGCTGATCCGTTGGTCACTGTGCAAATTCTAGTTGCCAGGGGATCACGGTTGAAAAACATTTAAGTATCTAAGTAGAGGAGAAGCATTATTATGGGATAGCAAGGAAGGAAAGAAGGACGAAAAAAAGAAAATGTGATCTGTTTGCTACCGTTAGATAAGATATAATGATTGCAAGGTGCTTTGGGAACCTATAGAATTAAAAAAACTTAACAATAATGACTGCATTCACAAAGAAATATGTATCTTTCTTTGCACAGCAGCAGAGAATTAGGAGCTCAGTGTGGAAGATGGGAACCAGTTGGAAAACGGGGTTGTGTCTTTGGCCTGTTGGGGAAACGTAACCACCTTGAGAAGGGGTATATTTGAAGTCGGCCTGTATGTGTGTTCGTATGTATTAGAAGAGAAAGATCAGGAAAAAAATACATAGGAAATTTCCCACAGAACAGAAAATAAAAGAGACAGACAACCCCTCCCTGCCCGCCCCACAGTTACATTTTAACCCGCGGGGCGTGCTTTCCGCCTCTGGTGCTGCCAATACCTGGATCTGCTGGACCATGTTGCGCAGCTGCACCAGGAACTCCTTGGCTTCCTTGGCCCTGTCCGACAGCCCGTTCAGCGCCTGGGAAAGCTGGCTCTGCAGAGACGAAGAAGGAAACCATGGAGCTCTCATCATAGGAGGCAGCCACAAGGCCGCACAGGGTGGTTTTCATCCAAGACCCAGGAGACCTCGCCCTCCTCAGATTCCTCTTGTCTGAGCTGGGCCACTGAGCCAACATCTGTACTTGAGGATGCTGGTAATAACGGCATCCCGACTCCTTCCAGAGGCCCCTGAGGGCTGTCTCCTCTGACAAGGTGAAAACTTCTGGCCATCGCAGTCAAAGGCCCTTCCCAGCTGATATCTGCCTGGAAGTTCCTCATCTCATTAATTACTTAATTCAGCAATAATTTATTTAATTAAAAAAAAAACAGTGAGTCAGATGATCTGATACTTATCAATATTATTTAGCTCCATGTGCTACTGATCTGGGATTAGGGTGGAAAGAATGAAGACAGTTAAGAACAGGATGAGGGAAGAAAGGGTGAGAGCCTGTGCCATGCTCTGGGGTCACTTAAATGTAACGACAGATACAGAGGGCAGGATGATGTTCTTCCTCATCAGCGTCTTCGTCCTTCTCTCAAGTACAGCCCTGTGGCCCCAGCTCCTCTCCACACTAGCCTCCTAAAGCAAGGTGCACTCTCTTCTGACTTTCCACACCACCCCGTCCACATGCGGATGCAGTTCTGCTGAGGGGGCCCAGGTGTCCAGGTAAGTACTTGCTGCTGGCGGGTGGCACTTGGTCTCTGGGAGGATGCACTGAATTCATTACCGGTTTCCTGAGCCTAAATAATAGTGGTTCTGAAACATCCTCCACACGGGCTCCCAATCTCTGTTGCTGATTGACGAGACCTAAGTGGAAGTTGGATGGGGGCTGGAGGGGTCTGAGAAAGATTCTGCTTTTCCGCTAACATGGGACCATTGTGGCTGGTGCAACCTTTTCCCTTTGGCTGCTGACTTTATGGCAGATGCCTTGTGACTCTCAAGAAGAGAAGGCCAACGTGGTAAGGGAGGACGGTGAAAGGAGAAAGTTGCCTGGGTTCCAATGGCATCTTTGAGCATCTGAACCGGCACTTGAAGTCTCCTACCACCAAACTTCTTGTTATGGTGGGGGGGGAAATTACCTCCGAGTTTAATCCCTGTACTGGAGTTTACCGTTACTTGCAGCCATTACCACTGTACTTGGTACAAAATTCCTGCTCCTGGCAGACTGGGCAAGTCCTTCCATCCCTCCTATAAATTACAGAGACACACTGCCTTTCCCCACAACACTTTCTTTGAACACTGAAGCCCTTTCTCCTCCTTGCCAACACAGTGCCTCATCCACTCTGTCCTTTCAGCTAAAGGGCAGAATCTTAAAATTATATCTCTTGGTCCTATGGATGTTTTTCACTTATATTTGCATTATTACATACGCAGTCAGGCACTGAATCTCTTTAAAAGTGTGCATGCCACAGGCCTGGTGCAAGCACTGTGGGGAGGCAGTAAGAGCACAGACTTTGGAAGGGTTCAGATTCTGGCTCTGTCCCTTTCTAAACGTGACCTTGAGAAAGTGACCTCTGCCTGAGTTACTACAATGGAAAAAGTGGGAATAATAATATTTTGTAGTTGGGTTACTGTGAAGGCTTAAGGCATTCATCAGCCTGAAGGCTCCTGCTAATAAAGGATAGTGGTTAGGGGAACTATTCCAAATTCTTAAATGCTGTCAGTTACCAGCTGTTCATATCTTACACATAGTTTGACCTCATCCATAAATGAGAAGAACACTACGATTCTTGGCTGCTGTGGGCACGGCATGAGATACTGTATCTAAAGTCCAGAACCCTGCTGGCACACGGTGCATGCTAATAAATGTCGGCTGTTATAAACTCTTACTCACCTCTTCCTTCCTGCCCACAAACACCTGTGAACTGACTGGGGTGGGATTCACAGGGCAGGTTCCTGGCACAGGATCTTTTGGAGGCTACCCTTCATCACTTGTACTTTGATCGAGGTACTCAAACTCTGGGAGTCTAAACCGATGCAGCCCAGAAAGAAAAAGTAAAAAGTGATCCTACAGTGAGTTGCTGAAAGGGCTACTCAGTGATTTATTACTGGGTCCCAGCTGCACTATAACTTGGGTTAAAAGTTGTCTCAAGAACTTTTTCAGGAGCCCAGGGGATGAAAAAGGTAAAGAGAGTCTTATTTGGAAGAGTGAGCAATAGAAGGAGAATCATATTCTAAAGGAAAAAGTTTGTTCTTGTGACTTGAGAACTCATATTCTCTCTTCTTCTAAATGAGTCAGAGTTGGCTGGGCTACCCCAGTTTTCTTCCCCCTTTTATTGTAACCCATGCCTTAGTAACCACATTTGGAGGTTTGAGTAGAGAAGTCAAATTCATTCAGCTGCACAGAACTGGAGCTACCTGATTTCTTACAGTCCAGCCTTGCAACTAAATGTGTGTGTATATAATGGAAGTCAGACCTGACACCCAATAAGCATTGTTGACCAGGTGCTGCTATATACTTAGAAGAAGATTATACTATAGTAGAAAAAGAGTGCTGGCCTCAACCATTCCCTGGATTTTATACAGTAAAGCAGTACATAAACTGCAAAACTCAATTTATTTGTGGATTTCCTCCCTTTGTGTCTATGTTCAGGCCTTCTACCTGGCTAATGATTGTTCTGGTATTTGATAAACAACTGCATTATAAGATAAAGATCTAGAAACCTTTCTCTTAAGATTTGCCACCTTGTGGAAACAGAGCAGGAGACAATGAAAAATCCTGGAAACTATCTATCACTAGACAATGCTTTTCTTGTAAGGATTTATATGTGCGTTGCTTTTATAGGACAGTCTTTTGATTACAGTTATAAGCCACATCTGATGTAGAAGAACATTATTTTTGATTGATTTTGTTTCCCAGAAGCATTTAAATTCCTGCTCTATGCTAACAGAGATGTTCTGTATTCAGGACCACAGAGCAGCCCTGTAAATTTACACCAGAACACTGAAGATGAAAATATGTAGTACGTGTTTTCATTTTGGCATCTTTGGCTGTACCTGTAGCCATCAGAAGCTGTTTATAATGCCTAAGCAATGACATCCTGATTTCTTGGATATTTGTTTTCCAATTTACTTTTGAAAAGATGTCATGATCAGAAAGTGAATGGGAGTGGGACAATGATGTAGCCAAAGAAGCACTGACAAATTTCCAGTCCAGAGCTCAGAGAATGCTCGGAGTAACCAAGATCGCCCAGAAAGATGGCAAGTTGTTTGGAGCTTGAAGGAGAGAAACAAAGAACTCCACCTCCTCCCTTCCTTCTCCCGGGCTTTTTCCCCTCCAGCTTCTACCCTGGCTGGCTCCCCTAGCCTCGCAAAGGAGTGTATGTTATAAGAGGTCAGAGCTCAGTCTGGGAGCCCCTGTGGAGGATGTTTCAGAACCACTATTATTTAGATTCAGGAAACCGGTAACGGATTCAGTGCATCCTCCTAGATACCAAGCTTTCCCAGACAGAAAGTCACGTCTTCTTTCCTTTCCGTGCCGTGAACATTATTCTTCTGTCATTTCCCCCCCTCAATTTACTATAAATACTGGATGGAGACAAATTGGAACAAATGAAAGGAAGCTTCCTTGCTGTCTGGGATCTGAAGTTATAAGCACGAGATGGGTCAAAAAGGGTCAACCAAGATTTGGTACAAAATAGGTGAGGCAGCAAATGTGCAAAGGCACCTTGATGGCCCCCAAACGACCTTGCTGCCACCCTGGGCAGCTCTGACATAGTGCACCCCGCTTGGGACTGTGGCCCACGCCACCTCTTTGCCAGATACCAAGGTCACCACAAAACACAGGAGAAAAGTGAGGATCGATGCAATGCGATTCAGAAGGACCCGCCCCCCGCCGCCCCCAGCCCCCACCGGGAGAATAACAATTTTTATTGAAGAAATACTGATTTTTGATTCTCACTACATTACTGACATTATATAATTAAAAAGTAAAAACAAGAAATTCAAATGGTGTCAACATATTGGTCATTTCTTATGAGCCACGAACTCTGACGGGTGCTTTTATCAGGTGTCCTATTTAACCCCAATCACCTCCCTGACATTTTGCAGAGGTTCAAAGGTGTGGATACTCCTGAGTTAAGGCTTTACCACTCACTGGTTCAAGGAAGAGCCAGAACACAAACCCTAGTCTGATTCCAAAGCTGTGCTCTTTGCTCCAGCCTCCTGAGAAGAGAGTTCTTGCCCCACCCACAGAGGAAGAAACAAAAACAACCCATGGTGAGAGTATGTAAAACGAAAGAATGTGAGTTGAGGAGGGGATTATGATTATTAGGGAATTTGATTATGCTTAACAGTCAGCTTTCATGTATACCACACCAAGACTAGTTACCCTATGAAATGGTCAACTTTTTTCCTTCATAAAGCATTTTTAGTGACTTTAAAAAGGACCCCTGTCAAAGAGAGGGGTCTCATGGGAGAGGGCCAGAAGCTTTAGTTTGGGGTCCAATGCTGGCTTTATCACCTACTGACCTGAGATCTCGGGCAGGGACTGGGCTGAGTGTGGAATGAGATCAAGGAAGAGAAAAGTGAGTAGAACCTGGGGAACCTCCAAGCTGAGCTACCCAAGGGGCCTGATTCTCCTTCCACTTAGAACTTCAGTTCCTGCCTGTACCTTTCCTCCCCCACGAAGGGCTCTTTCCTCTGGTCTGTTGGTGGGAGATCCTGGATCTATCCCAGCCCCAGCTCACGGTAGTTAGATGGGTGGGAGGCCTCAGAGGCTGGCCTGCTTGGAGCTGCCACCCTGTCTCTTACTTAACAGCAGGGCTGGGGCAGTGAACAGGCTGCAATCTACAAACTGAGTAGCTGGGCCTGGGAACTGAAACACACAGTCCAGGGGCAAGTGTGTGTGTGTGAGTGCATGTGAGTGTGAGAACATGTGTGTGCGAGGCTGTGTATGTGAGTGTGTATGCATATGTGTGTGCGAAAGCCTACGTGTGATTGTATGTAAATGTGAGTGTATATGTGAGTGTGAATGTGAGTATAGAGTGTGTGAGAGTATGTGACTGTGTGTGTATGAGCTATCTCGTCAGTGGTGTATGGGGAGGCTCTTAGCTTTGGATGAGGCTTGTATCACAGTGGTCTTAAGGGTAGGGCACTGGTCCACTAAACTGCTGCTTATTGCTAATTGGTTGTGACAAAGAGTCTCTCCTTGACCAAACTCTATCTAGCCAGGCTCCTCTGAGTCCTCTTGTTTACTTTATAGGACTCAATTTTGGCCTACAAAGACTTGAACAAACACTAACATACTTTCTAATAGCTCAAGACTGCATCCCTGGGATGACCCTAGTCTCCCTTAAAGTGTCTGTCTATGTTTTCCTCTATGAATTTTATAGTATCTGGCCTTACATTTAGGTCTTTAATCCATTTTGAGTTTATTTTTGTATATGGTGTTAGATAATGTTCTAATTTCATCCTTTTACATGTAGCTGTCTAGTTTTCCCAGCACCATGTATGGAAGAGACTGTCTTTTCTCCATTGTATACTCTTGCCTCCTTTGCAGGTGGATGTGGGTTTCAATCCTAGCCTTTTACTAGCTGTGTGGCCCTGGACATATCACCTAACCACAGTGCATTCTCTGGTGCTCTGCCCAGGTTCCCTTTCCAGGCTGCTGCACCCTTCCTCCAGCTGGGACTATCTGCTGTTGATAAATTACGCTAGGAATTGCTCTTGGCCATAGCAAACTGGGTTGCTCAAGGCTATGCCTCCTTTCAGGGATGTCCCATGGATAGGGATCAGCTGGGACCCCCTTACCTTGTTTTGAGAATAATCCTGAAGGGTCATCCCAGCTCCAGAACTCCCTGCAGGATTGGCTGAGGCTCCTGCAGGTCAACTCCTCCCTCTGCTCAATCCTGGCCTTCTCACTTCCTTGGAGGTGGATCTATGGAGACCACTGAGCAGCTAACCATCCCTATTCAACTCTCTGAATCTGTGTCCAGCGGACCCTATCTAAAAAAACAATTTTCTAGGCTTCAGTTTCCTCATCTGCAACACGTGGATAATCACAGTACCTGTATCATAGTACTGTGATGAGGATTATGTACTATATAAAGTTCTATACAACACATGGCATATTATAAGCATTTAATAAATAGTATTGTTTTTACAATGAGAATTATGTTAAAATACACATACATAAATCATTAAAACACTTTGTCATACCACATGTCCCAATGTGGGGTTTGGTCAATTACAATTATCTAGACAGTTGGGTATATTGTAGTATTTACAATTGTTTGTTCCCTCCCCATCTTTGCCACAGGACTTGGAGGACCTCCTGTAGATGGAGCATGTATTCTTGCCCCATTGTCACCCTTGGCCATGTGGTTTGCTTTAGCTTAAAGAGGCCTTGTGATTTTCTACCAGCTCTTTTGCTCTTTGTCACACAGATCCAGGGATGTATTGATAAACTGGCCCTCAAAAAACAAAACCAAGAAACAAACAAATTTTGATTTGCAGTGTTTGCCAATTCCCATGGTGTAAATACATAGTTAATTTTAGGCCACCAACATGGCATCACTGAACAGAGTTGGGGAGAGATGTGCACCATCAACTCTTTTGAGCTGTGGGCTGGTATAAGTCAGGTCAGCATGCCACAGGGCATATCCCACATGGTGGCTGTGGCCCTTAGAAAGAAGACATGTATAATGGAACTTCAGACTACTTCCTATGATATAATATGAGCAAGAAATAAACCTTTGGTTTATAAGCCACTGAGATTTTGGGGGTTGTTTGTTACTGCAGCAAAACTGATTAATACAGATAGCAATTATAACTTTCCCTTCATGATTTATTAATTTAATCAACCTTCCATTTTTACCATGGACCAGGCACAGTGATTCATGCCAGGAAAACAATAATAAAGACAGTAGACATAATCTCTTGCCTCAAGGAACCATCATTGCATTGAAACTTCCACCATTCTGAGCTTAATAATGTCCCCTTTAAAAGTTCTCTCCCATAGGCTCTCTAATAAAGCAGAAGAAAGCTGGAATATTCTAACAACTAACAACAGAAATGTAGCTTCTCCACTTCTCAGGGAAAATGAGAAGTATCTGCTTTCCTAGTAAGACATAGCCAGTTCTGGCCAGAGTTTGATTCCAGAGGTTCTCTGCACAGCCTTTATCCACCAAACTTCAGATCTTTCTCTGTCTTAGACAGAAAACACTCAAAATGGAGATGCAAATCAGCACTGAAGGTTTTTTCAGCAATGAAATAGAGGAGCCACTTTTTACCTCATCGCAAAGCAAAATAACTGTTGCCTCACCCCAGCGTTCATAGTTTCTTGGTGGAAATTGATTTTCAATGTCTCTATGGCTTTTGCTCAGAGTGCTGCAAGCTGTGAAAGAATTCATGCAGAAACTGTTGTGATTGAAGGCTTGAAACTTTAATAAAGTAGCAGGCACACAGGCTGTAAGGTCAACACCACTCTTCCCAAGGCAGAGCTCGCCTTTCTGTGGATATTCTAAGCCACCACATGTGTGTTGTTAGGCAGTTACTAAGTATTTATAGCCAAGAATCAGAAATATGCCTTCCTTGGGCTAAGCCTTCGTGCAAATATTGGATTTTACATCCTGGAGATGGAGTACAGGATAGATCTCCTTTGTGTGTGTGTTGCCTTTTCTCCTAGGAGAATTCTAGGGCCCCAACCAGCAGGCTCTGAGTGATTTTTCAGAAAGCTATTTTCTCTGTGGATCCCCCTGGCTGCCTTCACGTCCACACTGGTCCATCATGTTCTTCCAGGTGGTATTACAGCACTCTGCTTTGTCTGCTACTACCAGGGAATTGTTTTAAGACAAGCAAAACAGATTTAAGATCTATAAATTTTCAGTTCTTAATAGTATTTAAATACCTCAGATAGAAACTCTCAGTTCTAAAATAAGCACTTTTCACTAAATAGTTTAAAACATGATCTTAGAAATATACATGAAAAGGTAAAAAAGCACTGAACTATTTTTCATATAGAAACGCTTTGTGCTTTTTCAGAGACTCAAGTTTTAAGTGCTCAAAACAGGAATGACTTCTTACTCACCCCTTCAAATTTCCAGTGAGGAGAATTGGCAAGAGCAAGACTTTTTATTTGTTTTAAGAAAAAACTTTTCCCACCTTATTTCAAAGGCAGAATATGCTCATTTCAGAAAAATCAGAGAATAAAGAGACTTAGAAGGAAAAAAGAAAACCCTCAATCTCACCAGAGACATACTACTAATAGCCTTGATAATGAACCCTTGATGTTTATCTTTTGAAATTTTGTATACACTTATAGTCAATTACATATGTCTCCATATAGTGTATATCAACAAAATTGGGATCAAGTCATATACTTATTGATGTCTTGAAATATGATCTTTTCGTTTAATATGCTATAAATATTTTTCCACCTGACTAAGTACACTGACTATTTATCTGACTATATAATAGCTATATAACACTTTGATAACATTTACTACATGGCAGACACTTCTCACAAAGCTTTACACATATTAACTCATCTTTTTCACAAAATAACCCAGCAAAGGTGGTTACTATTATTATTCATATTTTTTATAGGTGAGAGATTGAAGGCAAGGGAGGTTAAGTGGTCCAAAGTCATACAGTTGTTAAGAAGCAGAGCAGAGATTCAAACCTAGGAAGTCTGTGGCCAGAATCTGTGCTATTCACCGATAAACTGTAGGGTAACCCACTGTGCAGGTGCATCATAATTTAGTTAAATAATCTCCTATTTTAGGATATTTAGTTTGTTTCCATTTTGTTGCAAAGAGCCAAAATGAAATTCGTGTAGGAAGTATTTGGACACATTCTTGATTATTTCCAAAAGTGAAATTGCTTGATCAGCAAACTTTCATAGTTAGAAGGTTTTAAAAATCATGTTATCAAAATGTCCCTCTAGGTAATCAACTAATTTACACTCCTGCTGAAGGTAATATATAGGCAAGTATTATTGTCTGTATATCTCACTCTAAATATTATAATTTGTATCTATCTTTGTAATCTGATAGGCAAAGAATGGAATCTCATTTTTAAAATTTGCATTTTAAAATTACCAGCGTGGGTGGGTGGGTTTTTTTCAAAAGCTTCTTATCGATCTTTTCCTAGTTAAGGTATAAGTTCTCACTGGTATTATTTGTGAAGCCCTTAGAAGAGGTCCTCGTCCATGGGTTGCTACCTAAGTGTTTAATTACAGAAGCTAGTTTCTTCCCACTGCTGATGACTAGACAAGGCTGGCCTCACCACACGTGTTTGCTTACCTTAGGGGCCCCAAACTGGAAAGAGATCTGGAAAATTCAGGTTGCCTGTTGGAGAGGAAGTGAAGTCGTAGGTTGCTAGTTTTAGTAGATTATGGTCAGAATGTCTGGTTCACAAAATCTCTACTCTTTCGAATTTATAATCATTATTTTGCGGACAGATACAAGTACATGATAGCTTCTGGTAAACATGTAACAGGCATAAGAGATGAATATCCTCTCTTCTTACAGGACAGGATATGTATAATATAAAGATGATATGCATAATATAAACCTTTGTAACATATTTGTAAACATACTTGAACTTATTAATTGGGTTATTAAGATACTTTATATTTTTGTTCATTATCTGTCTACTTGACATAATTTTCTAAAACAAATAGATATCAAATTTCCCACAAGGATCATGTTCTCCTTTATTTTTAGGAGTTTTTCCTTTCTGTATCTGTGGCTTTCTTCTTTGTTATATCTTCTTTATACCTTTTAACACTAGATCTTATCCTTCTATGTTTCACTTAGTTCTTTTGGCCTTGAATTCAATTTCATATGATACTACTATATATATACCCTCCTGTCTCTCGTGTAAAATTTTGCTCATCTTTCATTTTAAAACTACTTTTGTTTTTAACTCAATCTGACTTTTTTTTATTACCACAGGGAAATTTGGGCTATTTACACTTATTGTATTAATTGATATAGTTGACTGTATTCCATCAATATTGTTTATATTTCTCTTTGTTATAATCCATTTTTCCTTTTTAAAAAATGTGTGGCTTTATCAGATTTCTTTCAATATCTTAATCGCACTCACCAATTAATTTGGATGTTTTGCTATGTTTTTCCATTTGCAAGCTGCTACTTTCCCATCTTCATCACATGTAAACCTACATTTGTCCATTACTGAGTCAAAATTAACTAATAACTTGGACTCTCCTTTCCCACTACAGTACCCCAAATGCTTCACTTAATGTATCTCTCAGAAGTTAAAAAATACCGTTCTAAATAATCCTTGGATCAAACTGGAAACTGAAACTGAATTTATAATTTATCTAGATATTAATGAGGAGAAATAATTTGTGAAAATATATTACAGTCAAAAATATGATTATTTGGGTGAGGTAGGAAACCCACATACTCTTTATAACATTGTTCCTACTAGAAATATTGTTCTTAGATGGAACTTGGAAAACCAGCAATACTTTTTTCCCTTCTCCCTATCCTGTACCTCCTAGACCCAGAATAGAATCCTTCCCAACTCTAATATACTTTCAAAGGTAAATCACAATGGTGGCCAGATCATAAAAGAAAGAAGAGGCTTTTTTGCACTTAAGTGCTTACATCAGGATGGCTCTGGCAGACTCTTCTTATGTTCTGAACATTCAATAATTTCAGTGTCTTTTTTTCCAGTATTAAGTTATGAGTTGCATGGCAAGATACAGTGGTCTCTAACTCTTTTAAAACTATTTTTCATAACATCAAAGAATAGCTCACAGCTAAGCAATCCTGCAACTGAGATTAAAGTCACAAGTTTCCTTTAAACTTTACTGGGAAACAAATACAAGAGGTGTCATACCATCTATTCTTCAGCTTTTGTGACACCTTGGGAGGAATAAAAGTCACACTTGTGGAATCTACACCATTACGCAGCATTAATGAATGTTCACTCCAAGGGAGCACCTGTGCCTTAGTAGTGTCACTGAGAGCAGGGCTCAGCCACCAGAATCAGGGTGACCAGGTTCAATCCCTGGGTGTCGATTCTATTTCTTGATGTAGTATGCAGAATAATGCCCCTTCCCCAAATGTTCATGCCCTAATCCTTGGAACCTGTGTCATCTTACCTCCCATAGCAAAAAAAACTCTGTAGATGTGATTAAGGTTATGGACCTTGGTTTGAGGAGATCATCCTGGATTATCTTGATGAGCCCATTCTAATCACATCAGTCCTTAAAAGTAGAGGACCTTCTGGGCTACAGTCAATGAGAGAGAGATGTGACGAGAGAAGAAGGATCAGGGAGAAGCCACATTGCAGGCTCTGAAGCTGGCCATGAGCCAACAGACACAGGTGGCCTCTAGAAAATGAAAAAGGCAAGGAAACTGATTCTCCCCAGAGTATCCAGAAGGGACTCAGCCCTGTGTGTTGGACTTTTAACCTACAGAACTATAAGATTAAAAAATCTGCATTGTTATAAGTCATGAAGGGTTGTGGTAATAGAAACCTAACACACCTGAGAAGGCAGTCAGTTAGAAGCTGGGTGCTCACTCCCTTGGGCAATGGCCAGATTGCTTCATCTTATATATTGTAAATGTATTTAGAATATGCATCCTCTGTTCTCCCTTTGACATTGGACTAGCTTCCAAAGAAAAGGAGAATGACCACAAAGAATTTGGCCCAGTGAAATCTGCGGACACATTTCAAGGTGAAGGAACCATAATTGGCTATTCAGCCCTTTCCATACACATGTGAAGTATCTGAGGCACCTGACCTCCTCATAAACTAGAAATTCTGGGAGATTGAGCTGTCTCAATAGCCCTGCGGCTAATCACCAAGGGCGAAGCTTCCCCATGAGGCTGGAGTCAGCTATTGAATTTCAGCTCTTTTAAAACAGGGACCGGAAACAGATTTTTGGTCTCTTCAGAGCAAGGGGCTATTTGTTCAAGCCTAAACTGACGTGTGTTTTGGATACCAGTGTTCCTTTCCACTTGAACCTGTTATGACCATCAGTTTATATATACCCTGAAATCTCAGCTCACTTGAAATTTTACTTATCTTGGAAAAGCTACATTTTTCAAAGTCATGGGGTCATTGGGAGGCTGGGAAGTGTTAATCACAATATCTGAATTTTTATTCTGACCTCAGGACCCTCCTATAACATTGAGGCAGATATTAGCACAGCTTCTTTAAAAAGCTTCTTTAGAAAAAAGGGCACACACAGAGAGACCACTACACACCCACTAGACTGACAACACTGAGTGCTGGTGCGGATGGAAAGCCTCACAGAGGCTAATGAGAGTTAAAATGGCAAAACCACTTGAGAAAACTGACACTTTCTAGGCAAGTTAAATATACAGCTACCCTACATGACAGCATATGTCCACAAAAGACTTAGATAAAATGTTCATAGCAGCTTTATTTATAATAGCCCCAAGCTGGAAACTGCCCAGATGTCTATCAATAGTAACATGGATAAATAAATTCTGTATATTCATACAATAGAATACTGCTTAGCAATGAACACATTCAAGATAATGATATATGCGAAGCATAAATGAGTTTTAAAACATTATGTTGATCAAAAGAAGTGAGACACAAAAATATATCTATTGTATTTATGTAAAGTTTAAGAAAAGGCAGAACTAACCCATGATAATGGAAGTCAGGAAAATGGTGAAAGTGTTATGTGTAGGGATATGTTCTACATCTTGATCTGGGTGGTAGAAACATATATATAAGTGTAAAAGTTTGTATATATATAAAAATTCATCGAGCTGTAAATTTAAGGTTTGTATATTTTACTGGAGATACTTTACGCTTTTTATTTTAAAATGAACATTTTTTCCCCCAAGGATAAATACTCCTTGTATATAATTAATCTTTGTTTACTAAGACCCCATGCTGCGGGGTTAGTATTTTTTCAGATGACTTTGCTTGTCTTTCAACTGAATCTCTGAATTTAAACAGATACCCACAAAACCCTCAAGGATCTTATAGTTGACTACTAGAAATATTTCACTCAATTTTCTGTAATACTTGATATTGGGAGCTATTGCTGCCTTGGATGAAGACCGTCATCTCTCAACCCTTCCTCTGACCGTGTTGTCACTTCACTTCTGTTGCAGATACCCAGCAGCACCTGAAATCTGGCCACATGGCATCCGCTAACTCTGATCTGTGTGCCCTCTCACAATGACATCATTGTAATTTAAAAGATGTGTCTGGTTTGATAAATAACAAGGTCCTACTGTATAGCACAGGGAACTAG
Organism: Globicephala melas; assembly: GCF_963455315.2. Lineage (NCBI taxonomy): Eukaryota > Metazoa > Chordata > Mammalia > Artiodactyla > Delphinidae > Globicephala > Globicephala melas. The sequence goes on from NC_083315.2 coordinate 128,302,156, forward strand.
ATTCAGTATCCTCTGATAAATCATAATGGAAAAGAATATACAAAGGAATGCATATATATGTATAACGATCACTTTGTTGTACAGCAGAAATTAACACAACATTGTAAATCAATTATACTTCAATAAAAAAAAAATAAAATAAAGGATGTGTCTGGTTGAAGATCCTTTAGGAGGAAATGTATGCCTAATCTGAAAAGTGGTAATTTCTCAGAGGGAGGAGGAATGATTGGGCCCATGGAGTACAAAATGGGATGGCTCACACCACCTCTGCTAGTACCTCCACCTACCCTTAGAAATGTCCCGTCCTTTAGGAGGGCATGAATACCATAAGGCTCGAAATACACATGTCCTTTCTGGTCAACTCATGATGCCATAAGTTTGTAGGAAGAAGAACTTGTGTGCAGACGTGCTTGGTTTGACTATGAGTTTGAGATGCATGCGATCCTTTCATATTCATGATAAATCCACATATTACTTCTCTGACAGTCCTAACATTTAACTTATAAAGCCTACATATAAGGACACTGAATTATCCTTAACATAACTCTCTCTCTCACTACCATGGCTTCAATTATTCTGAGAACAAATTAAAACACAATCTTATTATTCTAATAAATGATCCTCTTCATTGACAAAAGAGAAACTCTTTGGGTTATCTTAAATAGCTTCTAAAACATACTTCGATTTTTCTTCCCCCCAGCATTGAAAGGTTTGTTAGGATCCAGTATTTACAGGTCAATTTTCCATCCTAAGTAAGATTAGTAGCGATCATCAATATTGTTCAGAAAAATGGATTTAAGCTACGTCTGATTTCTTTTTACCCTTTCCCTCTGCGTCTTTGTCAATCCATCTCCAGGCAAGTGAATTGCAGCTCCTGCCTAGTGAAATGGGAATGGTTTCCATGACAACAGCTTTTCGCTCTGCTAGTTAGAATCTAAGATTTGACTCCCGCAGAAATAAATCTCACCATGGGAATTGGTTGATTTTGTAAACGACTAAATAACTGTGCAATCATTTCCAAAGAAAAGCCTGTTAAAAGCTTGCATGAGCAAGGGTGGGTTATGTGAGGTGACATCACGCAGACAGAGCAATGTGCAGGGAGAGGCCTGTTTGGAGCTGCAGCTCGCTGCGTTCTGCACCCGCCAAGTGTGGGCTGCACAGCCTAGCTCTCCTGTGAATTTCAATGATGTTTTCATCTGAGGTAGAGGGAATAGATTTTAGAGCACCTCACAGCAAATGACAAGTGCTCACCCCCAAATGTCTTTCCTCTTATTTCCAGAAACTATTAGTTCTTGAAAAGACGAGATTCCCGGAGCTGTTCTTAAGTATGATATGAATTTAGTTGCTTATTATCTCTGTTAAAATAAGGTGCTGCTATTGTCCAAGAATACTCTTTTCTCTTTACCATCATTTCCCCTTCTTAGTAATCTTATTTTATCAATTAAAAATAATTTAAAATATATTATTTATTCTATATGTTAAGATATGTAGGAACATTTTCAGGTTTTTTATTTTCATTTCAAAACCTATTGTTCAGAGTTTCAGATAATGTTTTATAAACATATTTTCCTAATAACATTTATACAACTCATAATGGTTAATTCTGATTTGTAAGAAAAAAATTTCCATCAATCTAGCAGTAGATAATTAACAAAGCGAATTCCATTAATTCCATTCCTGAATCCATTAAGCCACATTTCCTTCTGAACCGTGGGACTCACTGCTGGAGCAGGAAGTTCTGTTGGAGTGAGGTGGTGTCCTCAGCAGAGAACTGAGAAGGGAATGAGTATGCAGCTTTGAATAAGGATGCTGATTATTCAAGACTGTGATGAGGACCCTCTGCAAAGTGTGAACTTGATAGCTAAATCAACCCCTCCCTCCCCAGCCTAAGTTGCATTATGCTAAGCGGGTTTTAAATGTCACTGCAAGTATTACACAGCAATTCCTCAGTATCCCACCTGTCATTCTCCCCACCCAGCAGAAGATAATTATGGCCAAATCTGGTAAAGTCTGCCTCTCTGCGTTGTGCACTTTACTTGTCCCCTCAGCCTGTCCCCTGATGTCAATTCTTCTCCTTCCTCTCATAGCTTAGGGAGGATCGGATACCAGTCACTTAAGAATGATCGAATGATCGACCAAATATGCCATTATCCTGTCATTGAAATTCATTCACATTAAAATTTTATCTAAACCAAAGAGTTCCCTTTTAAATCTTTTATTTCTAGTTGTCAAATGAAAGACTTTGTAGTTAAGGGAATTTTTGGTAATGTTGAGAAAACTGGGAAGAATTTTGATGAGGAAAGGGGACCTTGCAGTTACATTAGTTTTACAAATGTGCTGGCCACAAAGGCAAACCTGAAATGATCTTTTTAGGATAAAGTTTCTCTCCTCCCATCCCTCCCATTGGGCATCTTCCTCCTTAGGGTAAGAGCAGCCCTCTGAGGCCTTTGGGGACCTGGTCCAATTGGCAGGTGTGGATGGAGGAACTGGTGTCCCTTCATCGTGAGCCTTTCCCAGGAGCTGAGCCAAGCCTGCTCTGCTACAGACCTGCCTGCTTCTTCTAGACTTGGCCTCAACCTTCTCTGGGTGAACACAGGGCTGGCCTCCTCTTCTGCCACTTCTAATTACATATATATCACACATATATATTCCCAGCATAAAATATTAAGCTCATGGTTAATAATGTTAACAGCTTAACTTGCTTATATGAGGTCCTAAAATGCATACATTATAACTCCTATAGTGTTTCTGAATTTCTGACTGAGAAATTTCTGAATTTCTGACTGAGAATGTTATTACTAGAGTGAATCAGCTTTATGGGAATTGTCTACCTGAATGTCTTATATTTAGAATATCATCTTCTGTCTATTTCTAGTTATATATTTAAAGTGACAGAACTCTGGTATGCTGATGGCTAATTGATTAGAGTTAAGTATGGAGAGAGGAGAGGTGTTGGGGAAGGAAGAAACCAGAGTGGGTAGAATATGTGGTCTCATGGGCAGAGCACAGCAGAGACATCAAGCTGGTGGGGGGGCATCCGAGAGGGGAAGGCAGAGAATGGTGGGAACGATGGAGAGAAGAACAAGACAGAAAGGTAGAAAGAGAAGATAGAGAACAAGCTAGAATCAAATACTAGACCATCTGGGGTAGTGTTGAAATGCCTGTTGACTCATAAGCATTCTTGATCAATTCCATCTACAGAAGTTTTTTTTTTTTTAACATATTTATTGGAGTATAATTGCTTTAAAATGGTGTGTTAGTTTCTGCTTTATAACAAAGTGAATCAGTTATACATATACATATGTTCCCATATCTCTTCCCTCTTGCGTCTCCCTCCCTCCCACCCTCCCTATCCCACCCCTCTAGGTGGTCACAAAGCACCTAGCTGATCTCCCTGTGCTATGCAGCTGCTTCCCACTAGCTATCTATTTTACCTTTGGGAGTGTATATATGTCCATGCCTCTCTCGCGCTTTGTCACAGCTTACCCTTCCCCCTCCCCATATCCTCAAGTCCATTCTCTGGTAGGTCTGTGTCTTTATTCCTGTCTTACCCCTAGGTTCTTCATGACATTTTCTTTTCTTAAGTTCCATATATATGTGTTAGCATATGGTATTTGTCTTTCTCTTTCTGACTTACTTCATACTTCACTCTGTATGACAGACCCTAGGTCCATCCACCTCATTACAAATAGCTCAATTTCATTTCTTTTTATGGCTGAGTAATATTCCATTGTATATATGTGCCACATCTTCATTATCCATTCATCCGATGATGGACACTTATCTACAGAAGTTTTATGTGAAATTTGGTCAGGAAACCAAATATTAGGATTTATAACTTAGAGATCCTTTACCTGTTTTTATAGGATGTGCATACAGAGTTAATAGAACTAGGCATTTCACTAATTATATGACTACTTTTCAGTTCTCTGCTTGTAGAAAGAAACTGAGAAGCGGTGGTGGCTTTGAAATGTGTGAAGGAAAGTAGAACTGCATTCTCCAGAATTCCCTTTCCTGGATGTCCAGTTAGGGTGGGCCACAAGAGAGATCCTTGAAGGAGATTTGGAGTGGGGGAGGGAATTATCAGTCATTTGGTAACTTACACACATTGTCACTTATATGCTGGTTCAACTAGTTGGCATGAGGCAGCCACTGAGCCAGCAATCGCTCCACCTTCCCCTGGACCCTCCAGCTTCTCCAATTCCTGGGCCAGGTGTGTGTGTGGTTTAGTTCTATGACAAAAGGCCCCAGATTCTGCAAGACACTTGCATCACATCACCAAGGTCAGAAGCAAGAAGAACTGACATGGGTTTCGGTCCGTCCTCATGAGCTCCAGCTTGTGTTTCAGTCTCCTCTAGTTCTGCCCTGTGGACTTCAAGTTCCAGGGTCAGATATGAATTCAGATAACAGCCTTACAGAGACTGCTTAATCACTTCCTCCTACAATTGTGTGAGGTCAAATCCTTGTCACAAATCCCCCTGTCTGTCTAACTAACTAACTAACTGGCATATCTCCTAGTGGTTCTGCTTCTTTGATTGAACCCTGGCTGATATAGAAGGGAAAGATTTGAAAAACATTTAGTTCTAGAGTAAGCAAATAAAGTCTTCTTTAATGCTAAGAACGCTGTGCGTATAAAAATCAAATTAAAATGCAAACCAAAACCCATTGAGATACCCTTTCATCCCCACAGGATGAATATAATAAAAAAGACAGACAATAATAAGTGTTGGAGGATATGGAGAAATTGAAACCTCATACATTGCTGGTGGGCCTGTAACAGGCTGCAGCCACATTGGAAAACAGCTTGGCAGTTCCTCAAAAAGTTATAGAGTTACCACATGACCCAGTAATTCCACTTCTAGGTATATACTCAAGAGAATTGAAAACATATGTTTACACAAAAATTTGTATAGAAATATTCACAGCAGCATTATTCATGAAAGCCAAAAAGTGAAAAAAATCCAAATGTTCAACAACTAATGAATGGATAAATGAAATGTTATACCTACGCAGTATTATTGCTGAATATTATTCAACAATAAAAAGGAACGAAGTACTGACATATGCTACAAAATGGATGACCCTTGAAAACACTATGCCAAGTGAAAGAAGGAAGATGCAAGAGGATACATGTTGTATGATTCTATTTCTGTGAAAAGTCCAGAATAGACAAATCTGTAGAGCCAGAAAGTTTTATAGATTAGTAGTTGCCAGTGGCTGGGGTAGGGGGAAATGAGAGTGACTGCTAATGGGTACAGAACTTCTTTCTGGAGTGATGAAAATATTCTGGAATTAGATTGTAGTGATGGTTGCACAAGTCTGTGAGTACTATACTAAAACCCACTGAATTGTAAACCTTGAAACAGTGAATTTTAAAAGGGTGAGTGAATTATATCTCAATAAAGCAACTGCTTAAGAAATCAATCTCAAAGTCTTTTTGATAAATGAAGCAGAGTTTCAGCTATATAAAATCTAAATAAAATTTCAAATGTAGGCAATTCTATTTTCAGTATAAGCTAATAGAAATCATGAAGTCTCAAGATAATTATTAAACGTAGGGTTGTATTTACTTAGAAGGAAAACAGTGATCCCCAGAAGCCAATAATGGTTCACAGGAAATAAGTACTGTCAAACCAACTTGATAGTATGATTTTAAAAAGGCATTTAAATGAATCTAGTGTGATATCTTTCTAGAAAAGAAAAAGAAAATTTAGCTAGCTTATTATTTAGCTGGTGGAGCGTAACTTTTTAAATAACAAAGGGAGATTTCTGAAGGTATAATGCACGGTTCAGGCATAATGTTGGTCCTGTTTGGTTTATCTTTTAGATTTCAATGGAGTATGGATGGCTTAAAAGCAAAGAGGATACTATATTTGCATATACTTAATTTAAAAGACAGACTGAGGACCCAAAGAGATTCTGATTGGAGCCACAGTCTGAATTGAACCAGATTATATGCTTTGCCCTTGATAAAATCTAAAAAAAATTGCGCAAGTCCAAGATTGTAAGATGTGATTTTGCAGAATAATGTCAAAAGTGGTTTAGGCCTAAATGGGAAGGAAATCCAAAAAAGAGGGGATATATGTATATGTATGGCTGATTCGCTTTGCTGTACATTAGAAACTAGCACAACATTGTAAAGCAACTATATTCCAATAAAAATTAATTTAAAAAAAGTGGTTTACGAATTTTAGAAAACAGGTTCAGCAGAGGTCACAGAATGATGTGAATGCAGGAAAAAAATCAGGATGCATTGATATAGATCTGCATCTTTAGAAAGGTCAACAATTCAAATTCTTCCAGGGGCTACTAATTGCTTTCCTAATGGCCAGTTCCTCCTTCTTCCATCCTAACAGATCACTATATTATTGGGGGCAACGATGTGTTTGGCTAAAAATTATTTCTGAACCTCCCTTGCAGCTGTGATTAGCCAATGAGAGGTATTTTGAAGTTTTTGAGAGGTCTTCTGAGGAAGTTCTTCAATGGGAACTGACTCAGGTGCCATTTAGCCCTTTCCTCCCTTTCTTCTTTTTCCTGTCTGGGACATGACCTCGATGACTGGAACTTTAGCAGCTATTTTGAACTATCAGGCAACTTGGAGGGTAGAAGCTGCACAATAAGGATGGTGGAGCAGAACAATAGACGGAACATAGGTCTCTGATGACAGTGTAGCCACCATAAGCTGACTACCTGTCTCTGTGTTTATATTATGCAAGTGAGAAAAAATTTTATTTTATTGAATCCAATCTTGTTTCCTATTATGTGGCTAAATCCAATCTTAACTTGTGAAAAATGAATGAAATGGGTTAGGTGAGTAGCTGCTACTTGGCCACTCTCTATTATCTCCGCCACATGGAAGTTTCTATTAATAGTAGTAGTTGTTTGGTTTTGCTTAAGGAAGAAAAATCCAGGCTATCTCTAACATTAGCCTAATATTGCACTGGAGAGATACTTGGGATTGGTGAGGATTGTGGTGAACTAGAGAATTCATTTGTATAAGAGAGTGGCTGCTTCTCACCTCCTGTTGATTGTCATCATGTGAAAATATGGAAAACTCTTAACTACTGTGTTGGCTGACCCTGTTGGGGCTTTTCAAGACTCATCTGCTGGTCTCAGTCTGCGAGCCCCAGCTCAGCTCATGAGCTCAGGTCCGTGGGGAGGAACCAGTTTCATTCCCTGCCATCATTCACATCCTACCTTGGGCAGCAGGTTTGGTTCTGGATATTATGCTCTGAGAAGAACTGGGGGATACATGATGGAACGGGACACGAAGGTTGTCTCTGAATATTCAAAGACAACAAATTTTTGTGTGTGGCCCTAGGAGGGTGACACTAGCTAATGAGTGTTTATGACAAGACAGATTTCATTTTTAAAAAAAAATTTTTAATTTAATTTTATTTATTTTTTTATACAGCAGGTTCTTATTAATCATCAATTTTATACACATCAGTGTATACATGTCAATCCCAATCACCCAATTCATCACACAACCACCCCCCCACCCCGTGGCTTTCCCCCCTTGGTGTCCATACGTTTGTTCTCTACATCTGTGTCTCAACTTCTGCCCTGCAAACTGGTTCATCTGTACCATTTTTCTAGGTTCCACATACATGCGTTAATACATGATATTTGTTTTTCTCTTTCTGACTTACTTCACTCTGTATGACAGTCTCTAGATCCATCCACGTCTCAACAAATGACCCAATTTCATTCCTTTTTATGGCTGAGTAATATTCCATTGTATATATGTACCACATCTTCTTTATCCATTCGTCTGTTGATGGGCATTTAGGTTGCTTCCATAACCTGGCTATTGTAAATAGTGCTGCAATGAGCATTGGGGTGCATATGTCTTTTTGAATTATGGTTTTCTCTGGGTATATGCCCAGTAGTGGGATTGCTGGATCATATGGTAATTCTATTTTTAGTTTTTTAAGGAACCTCCATACTGTTCTCCATAGTGGCTGTATCAATTTACTTACATTCCCACCAACAGTGCAAGAGGGTTCCCTTTTCTCCACACCCTCTCCAGCATTTGTTGTTCGTAGATTTTCTGTTGATGCCCATTCTAACTGGTCTGAGGTGATACCTCATTGTAGTTTTGATTTGCATTTCTCTAATAATTAGTGATGTTGAGCAGCTTTTCATGTGCTTCTTGGCCAACTGTATGTATTCTTTGGAGCAATGTCTATTTAGGTCTTCTGCCCATTTTTGGATTGGGTTGTTTCTTTTTTTAATATTGAGCTGCATGAGCTGTTTATATATTTTGGAGATTAATCCTTTTTCCGCTCATTCGTTTGCAAATATTTTCTCCCATTCTGAGGGCTGCCTTTTCATTTTGTTTATGGTTTCCTTCATTGTGCAAAAGCTTTTAAGTTTCATTAGGTCCCATTTGTTTATTTTTGTTTTTATTTCCATTACTCTAGGAGGTGGATCAAAAAAGATCTTGCTGTGATTTATGTCAAAGAGTGTTCTCCTATGTTTTCCTTTAAGAGTTTTATAGTGCCCGGTCTTACATTTAGGTCTCTAATCCATTTTGAGTTTATTTTTGTGTATGGTGTTAGGGAGTGTTCTAATTTCATTCTTTTACATGTAGCTGTCCAGTATTCCTAGCACCATTTATTGAAGAGACTGTCTTTTCTCCATTGTATATCCTTGCCTCCTTTGTCATAGATTAGTTGACCATAGGTGTGTGGGGTTATCTCTGGGGTTTCTATCTTCTTCCATTCATCTATGTTTCTGTTTTTGTGCCAGTACCATATTGTCTTGATTACTGTAGCTTTGTAGTATAGTCTGAAGTCAGGGAGTCTGATTCCTCCAGCTCTGTTTTTAATCCCTCAAGACTGCTTTGGCTTTTCGGGGTCTTTTGTGTCTCCATACAAATTTTAAGATGTTTTGTTCTAGTTCCATAAAAAATGCCACTGGTAATTTGATAGGGATTGCATTGAATCTGTAGATTGCTTTGGGTAGTATAGTCATTTTCACAATATTGATTCTCCTAATCCAAGAACATGGTATATCTCTCCATCTGTTGGTATTATCTTTAATTTCTTTCATCACTGTCTTATAGTTTTCTGCATACAGGTCTTTGGTCTCCCTAGGTAGGTTTATTCCTAGGTATTTTATTCTTTTTGTTGCAATGGTAAATGGCAGTGTTTCCTTAATTTCTCCTTCAGATTTTTCATCATTAGTGTATAGGAATGCAAGAGATTTCTGTGCATTAATTTTGTATCCTGCAAATTTACCAAATGCATTGATTAGCTCTAGTAGTTTTCTGGTGGCATATTTAGGATTCTCTGTGTATAGTATCATGTCATCTGCAAACAGTGACAGTTTTACTTCTTCTTTTCCATTTTGGGTTCCTTTTATTTCTTTTTCTTCTCTGAGTGCCATGGCTAGGACTTCCAAAACTATGTTGAACAATAGTGGTGAGAGTGGACATCCTTGTCTTGTTCCTGATCTTAGAGGAAATGCTTTCACTTTTTCACCATTGAGAATGATGTTTGCTGTGGGTTTCTCGTATATGGCCTTTATTATGTTGAAGTAGATTCCCTCTATGCCCACTTTCTGGAGAGTTGTTATCATAAATGGGTATTGAATTTTGTCAAAAGCATTTTCTCCATCTATTGAGATGATCATATGGTTTTTATTCTTCAATTAGTTAATATGGTGTATCACATTGATTGATCTGCATATATTGAAGAATCCTTGCATCTCTGGGATAAATCCCACTTGATCATGGTGTATGATCTTTTTAATGTGTTTTTGGATTCTGTTTGTGAGTATTTTGTTGAGGATTTTTCCATCTATATTCATCAGTGATATTGGTCTGTAATTTTCTTTTTTTGTAGTAACTTTGTCTGTTTTTGGTATCAGGGTGATGGTGGCCTCAGAGAATGAGTTTGGGAGTGTTCCTTCCTCTGCAATTTTTTGGAAGAGTTTGAAAAGGATGGGTGCTAGCTCTTCTCTAAACGTTTGATTGAATTCACCTGTAAAGCCATCTGGTCCTGGAATTTTGTTTTTTGGAAGATTTTTAATCACAGTTTCAAGTTCATTACTTGTGATTGGTCTGTTCATATTTTCTGTTTCTTCCTGGTTCAGTCTTGGAAGGTTATACCTTTCTAAGAATTTGTCCATTTCTTCCAGGTTGTCCATTTTATTGGCATAGAGTTGCTTGTAGTAGTCTCTTAGGATGCTTTGTATTTCTGCAGCGTCTGTTGTAACTTCTCCTTTGTCATTTCTAATTTTAATGATTTGAGTCCTTTCCCTCTTTTTCTTGATGAGTCTGGCTAATTGTTCATCAATTTTGTTTATCTTTTCAAAAAACCAGCTTTTATTGATCTTTGCTATTGTTTTCTTTGTTTCTATTTCACTTATCTCTGCTCTGATCTTTTTTTTCTTTTTTCTAAATTAATTAATTAATTTATTTATGGCTGTGTTGGGTCTTCGTTTCTGTGTGAGAGCTTTCTCTAGTTGTGGCGAGCGGGGGCCACTCTTCATCGTGGTGTGCGGGCCTCTCACTGCCGTGGCCTCTCTTGTTGTGGAGCACAGGCTCCAGATGCGCAGGCTCAGCAGTTGTGGCTCACGGGCCCAGTTGCTCTGTGACATGTGGGATCTTCCCAGACCAGGGCTCAAACCCGTGTCCCCTGCATTGGCAGGCAGATTCTCAACCACTGCGCCACCAGAGAATTCCTCTGCTCTGATCTTTATGATTTATTTCCTTCTACTAACTTTGGGTTTTGTTTGTTCTTCTTTCTCTAGTTCTTTTAGGTGTAAGGTTAGATTGTTTATTTGAGATGTTTGTTGTTTCTTGAGGTAGGATTGTATTCCTATAAACTTTCCTCTTAGAACTGCTTTTGCTGCATCTCATAGGTTTTGTATCATCATGTTTTCACTGTCATTTGTCTCTAGATATTTTTTGATTTCCTCTTTGATTTCTTCAGTGATCTGTTGGTAATTTAGTAACGAATTGTTTATCCTCCATGTGTTTGTGTTCTTTATGTTTTTTTCCCTGCAATTGATTTCAGAAAAGATTGTGGTCGGAAAAGATGCTTGATATGATTTCTATTTTCTTACATTAACTGAGCCTTGATTTGTGACCTAAGATGTGATCTATCCTGGAGAATGTTCTGTGCACACTTGAGAAGAAAGTGTAATCTGCTGTTTTTGGATGAAATGTCCTATAAATATCATTTAAGCCCATCTTGTTTAATATGTCATTTAAAACTTGTTTTTCCTTATTAATATTCTGTTTGGATGATCTGTCCATTGGTGTAAGCGAGCTGTTAAAGTCCCCCACTATTATTTACTGTCGATTTCCTCTTTTACAGCTGTTAGCAGTTGCCTTATGTATTCAGATGCTCCTATGTTGGGTGCATATATATTTATAATTGTTATATCTTCTTCTTGGATTGATCCCTTGATCATCATGTAGTGTCCTTCCTTGTCTCTGTAACATTCTTTATTTTAAAGTCTATTTTGTCTGATATGAGTATTGCCACTCAACCTTTCTTTTGATTTCCATTTGCATGGAATATCTTTTTCCATCCCCTCACTTTCAGTCAGTATGTGTCCCTAGGTCTGAAGTGGGTCTCTTTTAGACAGCATATATATGTGTCTTGTTTTTGTAACCATTCAGTGAGCCTGTGTCTTTTAGTTGGAGCATTTAATCCATTCACGTTTAAGGTAATTATCGATATGTATGTCCCTATTACCATTTTCTTAATTGTCATAGGTTTGGTTTTGTAGGTCTTTTTCTTCTCTTGTGTTTCCCATTTAGAAAAGTTCCTTTAGCATTTGTTGTAGAGCTGGTTGGTGGTGCTGAATTCTCTTAGCTTTTGCTTGTCTGTAAAGCTTTTGATTTCTCCGTGGAATCTGAATGAGATCCTTGCTGGGTAGAGTAATCTTGGCTGCAGGTTTTTCCCTTTCATCACTTTAAATATGTCATGCCACTCCCTTCTGGCTTGTAGAGTTTCTGCTGAGAAATCAGCTGTTAACCTTATGGGAGTTCCCTTGTATGTTATTTGTCATTTTTCCCTTGTTGCTTTCAATAATTTTTCTTTGTCTTTAATTTTTGACAGTTTGTTTACTATGTGTCTCAGCATGTTTCTCCTTGGGTTTACCCTGTATGGGACTCTCTGTGCTTCCTGGATTTGGGTGGCTATTTCCTTTCCCATGTTAGGGAAGTTTTTGACTATAATCTCTTCAAATATTTTCTTGGGTCCTTTCTCTCTCTCTTCTCCTTCTGGGACCCCTATAATGTGACTGTTGGTGCATTTAATGTTGTCCCAGAGGTCTCTTAGGCTGTCTTCATTTTTTTTTCATCTTTTTTCTTTATTCTGTTCTGTGGCAGTGAATTCCACCATTCTGTCTTCCAGGTCACTTATCTGTTCTTCTACCTCAGTTATTCTGCTATTGATTCCTTCTAGTGTATTTTTCATTTCAGTTATTGTATTGTTCACCTCTGTCTGGTTGTTCTTTAATTCTTCTAGGTCTTTGGTAAACATTTCTTGCATCTTCTCGATCTTTGCCTCCATTCTTTTTCCAAGGTCCTGGATCATCTTCACTTTCATTATTCTGAATTCTTTTTCTGGAAGGTTGCCTATCTCCACTTCATTTAGTTGTTTTTCTGGGGTTTTATTTTGTTCCTTCAGCTGGTACATATCCCTCTCCTTTACATCTTGTCTACCTTTCTGTGAATGTGGTTTTTGTTCCACAGGCTGCAGGACTGTAGTTCTTCTTGCTTCTAAGACATTGGATTTGGCTGCCAGAAGGACACTTTTGTCCTCTGAGAATATTATCTGTAATGGGTGGTGTCAGAAGCCTGATTCACTACTGACTGGAAGGCGAGCAGCAGCGCTGCTGACCATGTGGCGGCAGCGGTGCCGCTGACCATGCGGCAGCAGTGGTGGGAGCCTGGAGACAGCCCTGGCAGCTGGGTGGGCGCGGGCTGGCCAGGGAGCAGAGGCGTGAGCGCCGCCTGTGTGGAGCCATGGTCTCCGGCACCGACAGCTGCGGTGATGGCAGTGCTGCGCCTAGACAGATTTCATTTTAATGTCAAATAGGACTTTCAACTCTCCGAGCTATCAGGAGGTGTGATGGGCTGCCTGGAGAAGGGCAGAGTTACCTGACCCTGGAGGTTTGGTATAGGATGTCAAGCTTTGATGGGAAGATTGTAGAGGGCATTCAAGACCTAACTAGTCTGGACTACCTGGAAGGTCCCTTCCAACTAGATGGACCTTCCAGGTAGTCCAGACTAAGGAGACTGTAACATAAATCCCCATTAAAATAGAGGACATGTGACGCTACTGTCATTGTATTGTGACATTGTTTGCCTTAAACACCTTCATTAGAAGTGAGCTAGTAATTTGGATATTTGTGAGAAAGAGGACAGCGAATGACTCTGATAAGACAGTTCTGGTGAGTTTGATTATAACAAATAGGTGCATTATCTGTAACAAATAATTTTTCTCATTCATCTTTCTTTGGTCATCAAAAGCAGACCCCAATTCAAGTGTGAAGAAGCAACAGTCTGCACAAGGAGATATATTCATGAATTGTTCATACTGGTGAAAAAAATCCTGGAACCAACCTCAATGTCCATCAACAGAAGAAAAGTTAAGTAAGTCAGTGAGTATGCACACTTTGTTTCTTTCTTAGTAAAAATGGGATAACCATAGCACCCACATCATCAAGTTGTTGTGAGGATTAACTGGCTCAGTATATGTACAGTGTTTACAACAGTGCTGGCATATCTTAGGTGCCTAGTAAATCATTGGTTCTTATTGCATGAACACTATGGTACCACATACAAAGGTGGAAAACAGGGATACGTATATTTATAGTAAGACTATAAAGAAATGCATGGAGATGATAAATACAAATTCAGGACAGAGTCACCTCCGATAACAGGGAAGGGAATGTCCCTGGGGAGGCACACATTGGGAGCATCATTTGTCTGCATAGTGTGTTATCTCTTGAGTCCTGTAGCTCAAACATCGCCTCCTCTGAGATGCTGTCCTTGACTGCCCTGCCCCAGGTGAGACCATCAGTTACACTCAGACAGCACCTTCATCTACCCCTGCCTCAGCACTCATTCTTCCATGGCTGTGTCCCCACTGGAGCTCCTTGATGGCAAGGTCAGGCCCACTGGGCAATGGCTGAATATTGAGGAATGAACATAATGCTTAGAAAACCATCCTGTAGGATGATGAAATCATGGGACTGATTTGTTACCAGCAGTGTTGCAAAGTTAGGAAGCAAGAGAGGACGATTAACACTCTGCAGCAAGTTATTTGATTGGTAATTAATTAAAATATTCCGGATGCATCTAACATGTGCAAGGCACTGGTCTAGGCCCTGCTGTACAAACACAAACAGGACAAGGGACATGAGATCTAGCATAGGCAAGACTTGCACATATGATCTGTATCTGGTAAGAAAAATGGCCAAAGAAGGGTACCAACAAAATGCTATGGGAAAATCTTGAGAGATTCATTTTTTTTCCCCCAAGTGAGAATAATGCAACACATTTTAGAGAACAAGAACTAAGCTTTCAATTGAAGTATATAGCTTTTAGCAACATTTCATATAAAAATATTTTCAATGGAAATACATAGCTTTTAACAAATATTTATATTTCATTGTAATTTAAAGAAACACCTAAAAGAACAATCTATTTTGCATACATATGCTCTTACATAATTTATTCTTTTTAAAAAGTCCCCTTAGCTATCTTATCATTGTACAGTCCATGCCTTCATTCAGGCCCTGAAAGGTAATATTTTCCTTCCTGATTGATAGCTTGCTCCAAGATGCCATTTCCTAAATTTTACTCCTACAAGGCTCTATCATTAATGTTAGAAAAATGAATATCTAGCTATACCAAATTAAATTCTCCAACTGTTGCACATGCAGAGGTTTTCAGGGTTAAACTGGATGTCTGGCAGCTTAGGGAAGGATCATCACATGGGCAGCCCCTGCCACGTGAAGGTTTGACTGCAGGTGATATAAAGGTCATGCAGCTCTGTCCCTGAAGGCCTGTCCTGAGAATTCTCATCTCACAGACTTTACAGACAGGAGCCACATTCAATGTGACAGTCTAGGAAGAGAGCCACTAATGCTTTTCCCCAGTGAGAATGACAGCAGGGTGCTGAGCATGTCTTCCCTCATTTTTTCAAGAGCCGTTCTCAACAGAGCACTGTTAAGAAAGTCCATGCACTTGTCTGTCTGCCTGTCCATCCATCAAATCCTTCTACTGAGTGTGTCCTATGTCAAAGTCATTGGTTAGTTAGTAGGGACACAAAGACCAGCATGACCCCAGACTGTCCTGGAGAAGCTGGTGATCCAGGAGAGGAGGCAGGCATGCGAACTTACATAAATGCAAAAAAAGTGTTATGGTGCTGTGAGAGGTGTGCGTCAGGCTACTGTGGACCTAACAGAATGCAGCACCTGGTTCTACTTTGAGGGGTGTGGGTTAAGAGAGCGTCAGGAGGTAAAGCTCAAGAGCTGTAGCGTTCCCAGCGAGCAAAGGTGTGGAGGGGTAAGATGGCCCGGCTTAGTTGGGAACTGTGAGCCTTTCGGCATGGCTGCAGCACAGCAGTGAGGAGATCTGGTCCAGAGATGTCCTGCTGCTTTCTCTGCTTCCCGTAGTAAGCAGAACCATCACTGATCAAGTTGTTGCCAAATTTCTTAAATGAGTAAGCATAGGCATTATTCTTGCTTTTATTCTGCTGGCTTTCAGAAAAGGTCTAAACTCTCAGCTCCTTAGCCGTACCATTTCCCTTGAACCCAGTGATACGCAAGGCAAGCCTGCCTTTAAAATCCATTACAGAATGCTACTTACCCTGAAGTTTTAACTCTTTGATATATCATCATTAAGACAGTGCTCCACTACTTCAAAAAGCCTCAGAGATTGTTGATTTTGGCACAAGCAACAAACGCAAAAGCAAAGCAAAGGGTTGGGTTGGACTCTGAATCCACAAATTAAAAGTCATCCCGTCTCAGTCTTATCATTTACGTTAACTTAGTTTAGTGTAAGCACCATGATGGGCTTTTCTTATTCTTTCATCAAGACTGAAAAGATTACACTGGGTCTCACTGTGACTTAGCAGCTAGAAGGTGTACATGCTGTGGAGCGCTGCCTTTCCTGATCCTCCCAGACACACTCGTTACGGTGCTGCCAACGTTGATCAGAGGAACCTGGGAATGGCCTTCAGGAACAGGTGCCATCCCTTTTTATTTTCATTCACTCATTCAACACACACACACACGCACAGAGTGAGCACTTACTCTGGGGTAGACACTATTCTCTGTATTGGAACTCATTTGGTGAACAAAATGAGTTCCTGCCCTCATCGAACACATATTCTGCTGAGAGGCAAGAGAACAAAGCTGTATCTGTATCTAATAGATGACATTATATAGATATAGATCTATCCATCTATCTATCTATCCATCCATCTATCCATCTATCTCTCTATCCATGATGTCAGGTAGTGACAAGTGCCTTGAAGACAGATAGAGTGAGGTAAGGGGAAAGAGAGGAGAGAGAGAAAGTGAGTGTGTACGTGGGCATGTAGTGAGGGGCTCACAGGGAGGGCCTTTCTCAGAAGGTACCCTTTAAATAGAGACCTGAATAAAGCCAGGAAGCAAATCACGTGACAATTTGGGAGAAAACCAATCCGCGGAGAGGGAATGTGCTTAGCAGGTGTGAGAAGTGTCAAAAAGATGAGCATGGCTGGAGAGGGGTGTGGGTGGGATAAGGGGAGTAGAAGAAGGGTTCACAGTGAAGGGCTAGGTCATGTAAGGTTTTGTAGGTAAGGAGTTCTTGAAAGTAACTGATGGAGAGCCATTAGACCAACTGATATTACCTGATTTACCGTTTACATAAAATAGTTATTATAACCATATAACCACAGGGAATCCTTCCCGTGGAAGACTGTGTTTTTCAAAGATGGCCACATCTATATACTTATCTCTTCCTAGATGTACTTCTAACAACGTGACCCGCCAAGAGAAGTGGTCTATGTTCCCTCTCCTTGAAGCTAGAGAGGGCTTGGGATTGTCCCAGTCATTGCAGTGTGACAGAAGTGATCTTATGTGCCTTCCAAGGCTAGGTCATAAAGAGGATAAAGCTTCCTTCTGCTTCGCTTCCAATCTCTCTCTCCCTCTCTTTCTCCTCTCTCTCTCCCTCCTTCCCTCCCTGTCTCCAGAGATGCTCACCCATAGGAACCCACCTGACAGGTTGTGAGGAAGCCCAGACTCCTTGGAGAAGCTGATGGAGAGGAACTGAGGCTTCCCACGAACAACCAGCACCAATGTGCCAGCCATCTGAGTGAGCCTCCTTGGGTATGGATTCTCCACCCCTACACAAGCCTTCAGATGACTTTGGTGCCAGCTAACATCTGACTGCAACCTCATGAGAGACTCTGAGCCGGAATCACGAAGCCAAGCCACTCCTGATTCCTGACCCACAGAAACTGTGAGAGATGACGAATTGCTTTTAGTCACTAAGTGGTGTCACTAAGTGCTAGATCATGTAAGCCTTTGAAGGTCATGGTAAGGAGCCTGGATTTAATTCTGAGTATGACGGAAAGTCATTGGAAGGTTTTTAGTAAGGAACTGATATGTTCTGATTTGCCAGTTACAAAAAAATATTATCATAACCAGGTAACTACAGGAAAGCCTCTTTGTCCCTGAACATGTATCTATCTTTTCTCCTTCCTCCTGTCTCTTTATCTCATCTCTCTCACCTGTGCTCTCTCTTTAATGCCCCTCTCCCTTGTTGTTGCTCCTTTCCTTTCTCTCAATTTCACATTCCCTCCCTCCTTGGCCTCCCCAGTGGCACTCAGGGGAGCTGTGATTCTCTTAGCCAAACCACCGCTGTGAGGAAGGAAAGCACTGAAGAGGAATTTGGGGTGGTGAGGTGAAGGCAGGCCTCTGCTGCACATTGAGATTGAGAGATTTTTACAGAAAACACCCAGGAAGAGATGCATTCACCTAGCTTGCCACTGTGGGTGTAATTAGCAGAGGAGTAGAATGCAAATAGCTAAATCATCCTAAACTTGGACTGTTAGTGAGGTATAAACGTAGGCTCCCTGAAGAAAAGATGGAGCAAACAACCCATACTCACGGTCTTTTTATCTAATAGGCACAATGATCCAGCTACTGAATTCTATTAATACCTTATGTGGCTTGTCATTAAGTTAATTCTCTCAACATGTATTTTTCCAAAATCATTAGTATGGTAGAAAAAAGACCTATAAATGTTGTAAAGCAAACTGCCAACTCCGTAACACTTGAGGAGACACTATACAAATAACAAAAGAGCCAAGGCCTGTGAAAAAGATTAGGAATTGCTTTTTAGTTAATAAAGAGTCTTCAAAACATTTTTACCCCCTGTTGTGTGTCTGCTGGAATTCCTCTTCTCAGGAGAATTAAATTTAATCATCAACAGTCTCGTCCCTTAGTATTTTGGCTATCGTTGCTATTAGCAACATTTAATTTGTGTTTAATCCCTATGGATTTTATTTTAAATGGGAAGGAGACACTGATTCTGTTGCCTGAAGCAGCGTACTCTGACATGTCAACACTCTTCAATTGATACAAGTCCCTGATTTCAAAGCAGAGTTTTGACATAGGCACAGAGGTTGCCAAGATTCTATAATTCAGTTTAGCAGCTGCCACTATGCACTCAGACTCCATTACTTAAGCAGATTCCTCTTTAACCCTCATTTTTGACCCCAGATACAGACATCATTGGCTGTAAATCTCTAAGTGTTGAGAGTTAGGATTCACAGGTCACATCACTTTATTGGTGCACAGTATAAGCCCCATACCTCATTCCTGACACTGATGGAAAGAACTTGTCATTTTACTCTCTGTAGACTAAACAAACCAACAAAAAACTAAGAATTGAAAAGAATCTTGAAAAATACCTTGCACTGAGCACTCATTTCATATTTACGAAATGTTTTATTAATAATAATTAGATGAGCTTTATTTCAGGTACTCTCACACTATTTATCAGACTCCTAAGGGTCCCAAGATGAGTCAAGTTGTCAAGCCCATTTCCTCCCAAAGTCCTGAGAGAAATCATCTGTTTCTTCCTGGTACTTTCTTTTAAAGACCTTAGTCTTTATGGAGCTGGGGATGCTCTTACTGATGAGAAGCGATGCCCTGTACACACTGACAACAGGGGATGAGGCTTCATTCAATTCAAATGCAGAAAAGTTCACTCAACACTCAGTCTGTAGTTCATACTTCACACTCTTTGGGAGTTTCCCAGACACACAAGCTCAACTGCAAGATTGATCAGAACGAGTATCCTTAGGGATGAGAGGGGTTACAAATTATCACCTGAAGATAAAGACTATCAAATGTACAGGAAATATTTATGGGCAAAAACGAATATACAAGCATCTGCTTTCTTAAAATCTTTAATAAAAGAAGTTGTCAATTTAATCAGCCATCATCTCTAAAGATAGATGAACGGTCAACCTGAATTTTAAAAATTCATTACCTTAAAATTTAGTAATTGAAGTCCAGGGACCATCACAGAATTAGTTCATCTTTCTCTAGAAAGAAGTTTGACATCATTTTGAGAGTATGATTTATGACTCGCACAGAAAAGAAAGGATTAAACATTACTTGTACTCATTTGGCATATTACTTTGAAGTTACCATAAGTTATTTCATTAGGTCTAAATGCCATCGATCCTAAAAAGCACCATCATTTTATGTTCCAGTAAGAAAGAAAAGCATTGCCAGTTAAACTATGAAGCAATTGTTAAAAATCACATTGATTGTAAGTCATATCCTGATTGCAGAAATGATAAAATGTGAAAAAAAATGTGTGTGGTAGGCAGAATAATGGCCCCCAAACATGTCCACAACCTGATCTCCAGAACCCACAAACATGTTAGGTATTCATATAGATGAATACATGCAGATGGAATTAACATTGCTAATCAGAAGATGGGGAGATTATTCCAGATTATAATCACAAAGGTCCTTGAAGTGGAAGACAGAGGCAGAAGGGTCAGAGGGAGATGTAATTCCAGAAGAATCGTCAGAGAGGAGCAAGGTTGTTGGCTTTGAAGATGGAGGAAGGAACGATGAGTGAAGAAGGTGGGTGGCCTCTAGAAGCTAGAAAAGGCAAGGAAATAGATTCCCCTGTAGAGCCTCCAGAAAGAATGCAGCCCTGCTGACACCTTATTTTAGCCCAGAGAGATCTGTATCGAACTGCTAACCCATGGAACTGTAAAAGGTAATAAACCTGTGATTGTTCAATCCACCAAGTTTGTATAATTTTTTTTTTTTAGTGAGTTGTCGTTTATTATTTATTTTAATTAATTTTTTTTTTTTTTTTGGTCATGCGGCATGTGAGATCTGAGTTCCCCGACCAAGGATCAAACCTGTGCCCCCTGAAGTGCAAGTGCGGAGTCCTAACCACAGGACTGCCAGGTAATTCCTGAGTTTGTATGATTTTTTATGGCAGGGATAGGAAGCTAATACAATGTACATCTTAGAATCCATGAATATAACTTGTACAAATTTGAAATTATAATATTTATATTTTACTAGATATATAAATTCGTGAGACTTATCAATTGTTATTCATAAACAATTTTAGACAAGCCTGAAAAGATTAATTATGCACTCCTTTCCCATAGGGGACAACCTTCATTAGGATGTATAAATTCAGATAAATACGTTTAGGAATCAACCTTACTACTCAACATTTCACTTGTCTCTGATGTTTTGCTCGCGTCTATTTATTACAGACGTGGAAAAAAACCCTTTACAATGGGACAAAATAATGCCTATGCATTCATAATCACTGATCCAGCTAAAACATTAGAATATTCCAGAGTATTAAAACCTCTCTAACCAGATCAGATATTAGTTTTTAGTCAGTGAATCTTTATCATGTAATGGAATGAAAACATTAATTGGTATTTATTTGGTTTCAAAAATTTTTAAATATCAAATTCTTTGTGTTAGCCCTCAGTCTAGCACATAATACATTCATTCTATACAAATGTATAATTTGCAACTGTACTACCTAAATCCAAAGCTGAATTTCTAAAAACAAAATAAACAAACTAATCTTTGAATAATCCCCAGCACCAGGTCTACTACACTCTAGATCCCAGATCTCATAATCCCATGTATAAAACCTTGACATTAAACAAATGAGTCCAACATTTTTCAGGCAATTTGGAAATGTCACCTCACCTGGACACAGTGAGCTATCCCTCAGGGGGCACAGTACTCTGAATACAAAATAGATGACCTAGGCATTGGTTTGGAGCACCAGCTCAGCAAACCATCAAAGAAAATTATTCTTTTGTTATTCTTATGCCATTATTCTTCAAGTTTCACAATTCCAGGAAGGATCTTAATTGTAGCTGGGCCAAGATCTTGTTTTTTCTGGCCAACAGTTTTTTTCTTTTTATTTCTTTGTTTCCTCTATCATTCTTGTCTTGTCATACACAATGCAATTTTCCCAACCCTTTCTCTGATCCTCTTCAAATCGAAGGTCAGTGTTTCCAGCTTCTGGGATCAGAAAGCAAATACTTATTACGGTGAAATAGAGATTTAAGGCAATATTTTGTACCTTAATATTCACCTGGCTTGGCTTAGCTTCTGCCCATCAGATAAAAAAATGAGTAAATGAACCCACTTCCCATTGATTAACAGAATCATTCTGGAGACGTTCATTTTTTGGAGCACTTATTGATAAGGCTCTTTGGGAAGCCAGCATGGGGTTTCAGACATATTATACCCGCATGGCCATTGATGTTGTGCTCTAAGTCTTCTGATCCTTATTTCATCACCCTAACCGCCACCCCCCACTTTGACAGAAATTGCTGCTCACACTTTCAATGGGAAGCAAATTGCTTGGGTGGTCTCAACAGCAAATGACTGAGCTAATGAATTGTTCTATTACTGTTATTAGCCTGATTATTAGAAGTGCTGCTCATATTACAGAATTGAAATGTTTCTGTTTTCTAAAATAACCCAAAGAAATTTACAAATATTCTTTTATCTGTCTTCAGGAAGGTTATAATGCAAGTCACACTATTTCCTCTTAAAGATGAAGGGATTTGTTTTCTGGGAAGTCATAATAATTAATATTATTAAAACTTGAGTCCCCTATCTTTTAGAGTAATATTCTATCTGCTAAAATAAAATACATTAAATTAAAAATACTGCTTTGTCATATTTGAAATTTTTTTCTTAGATTTTATCTTTAAAATCTGCTTGTCAACTGTTCATTCGTGACCCACTGAAAATATGACATACAGTACATGGGCAGAATAGCATTGCACATCAGCAAATTTCAGAAGATATGAAAATTATGTTTTATTTTTGTTATAAAATCAAAATCATGGTCTTTTAATCTGAATTTACTCATCTTTCTTCTAGTAATATACTCTGTTGACTAAAAAAAATCACCAAGGTTATAAAATCCATAAATTAAAAAAATTCTTTTGAGACCAAAACATTTGTACAAGGCTAAAGCATCTCTCTGGAACTCAGTAAGAAAGAAGAGGTGGGTTGGAAAAGATGTCGACAGGGCCAAGTTGATACACAAATTTATCTGCTAAAGATCAATTCAAGATAATTTACTCAAAGGAGAGAAAGTTGGGCCCTGATTCCAAGACAATTTACTCTGATTTTAAATTAAATTCTAACAACCTTGATTGTTTTGTTTCAAAGTCTACGATTCACTGAAAGTAACGTTTCTATAAACAGATTACAGCAAGAGGCAACAATTGATAGCCTAGTAAAGAGACTTGAAAAACAAGTGAAAATGAAGAAAAGTCCCATGGTGATCTAGGGGCCTGGGCTAGCACATTTCAACTTTCCTCAGTACAGCTGAGAGGGTCCTGGACTTACAGCACAACACAGTCTTGCACTGGAACTCAGAGCTGAAATGCTAGTCTAGTCCAGACATAACAATTTATTATCTGAGTGCCCTTGAGCTAGTTACTGAGGTGCTATGAGTCTCACATCCACCTAATGGGAAGAGTTATTCCTGCGTTGCCTATTCTATCAATGTTACAAGTTGGGAAGACTAAATGAGATCACGTATGTATTAGGTTATTGATTCAGCTGCATGTGAATTCTTTCCACGAGAATGAAGACTGTATTTCTTAGCCTCTGGGTGTCGCCCTAGAACTAACTCTGGCCATGGTGGTGGTGAGAATGCAGGTGTGGTGGTGAGCAATCCTGGGCCGTGAGGATGATGGCAGCAAGACCAAAGGGACCTACATTCCTGATGACTCCTTCAGCAGAACAGGTACACTCAGCTCAGACTTTTATGTAAAAGAAGAAAATTTCCATCATGTTTAAGTGCCTTCAATTCAGCTGCATGTGGTGTGTCCCAATCACACTAAATATGAATGACCTATGCCCTGAAAATTCTGGTTGGGATTTGTTATAAGATGCTTAAAGAATAAGAAAAATATTGCTGTTTCTTAAGCTTAAAAATTATATTCTTAGCTCTCCACATACAAGTAAGAATTCTCGTGATGATTTGCATTTTTCTTTGGAGATCATAGAAGGAAACAAGGATTTTGGGACTCATGGGCTGACTGCACAGGTCTCCACGTTCTGTAGGGCAGGTCAGAATGTGTTTGTTTTCTTTTTTAATAAAGGTATTTATTTATTTATTTTTGGCTGCATTGGGTCTTCATTGCTGCCCGCGAGCCTTCTATAGTTGCGGTGAGCAGGGGCTACTCTTCGTTGTGGTGCGCGGGCTTCTCATTGTGTTGGCTTCTCTTGTTGTAGAGCACGGGCTTTAGGCGCACGGGCTTCAGTAGTTGTGGCACATGGGCTCAGTAGTTGTGGCTCGTGGGCTCTAAAGTGAAGGCTCAGTAGTTGTGGCACACGGGCTTAGTTGCTCCGCGGCATGTGGGATCTTCCCGGACGAGGGCTCGAACTCATGTCCCCTGCATTGGCAGGCGGATTCTTAACCACTGATTCACTAGGGAAGTCCCCCAGAATGTGTTTTTAAGGAAGAAGTGATGAAATGGAGGCTAAGTTGGCTAGGCCTAGGACCAGCCCAATGCCCATCCTCCCCATAATGGTTTTTGGGAAATCAGCTCTTTCCTCCAAGGAGGGAAAGAGTGGAGCACAGAAAATCAGAGATAAGAAGGGCTGGGATTTTTCATTTCCTCTAATCACCTCTTCTACAACTTTGCCTGATGTTACAATGGTTACCACATGCCTTTCGAATTAAGTTCTACAGAAAGAGCAATAGTGGACCCCATAAGCATAGCGTTTACCCAGGTGCCTTCCTTAGTAATAGGAAGTTACAGGCCATCTGCTAAAAATACACGATGGGGTAGTCCTGTCTTTCAAAATTTACTTTCGATTGTCCACCACAAATTGGGGACATAGAATTGGGGGCACAATGAGAAGAATGGGAAAACAATACAGCTTTACTAGGGAATTTAATATTCCTCTAGCTACCGCTATCAGTGTAGGTTCTTTAGAATAGTTACTAGCAAGGCTCTAAAACCAGGTTCCAAATAATTCATTAAGTGGAAAATGTGGAATAAATTCTGTAAAAGAAATGTTTTGTCCCAGTTTCAAGATTTTTATGGCTCTTTCACTCAAAAAAAAATTCCACTAAACTGGAATACACAGACAAGTCACCTCCTGCCTGGAAAACTTCAGAATCTGTAATGGGTTTTCTAGCTTTCTGTTTCTTTCTTCCATAAAGAAAAATGCACTTGACTGGTAGGATAGTCTTCAGAAAGCATTTTTATCATATTACGTACCTGTCAAGAGTCTAAATATTATTATTTTGTTTAGTCAATTCTCATTCTCTAGAGTACCCTTCAAAGTCCTATATCAGCCAATCTTCCTGTTACCACCTTGCCAACCTCTTTATTCCTTCATTACTTCTTAGGTCAACATCATAACATTCTCTGCACATATCACACTCTTCTTATTTTTTATGGAACCATACAGTATATGTTCTTTTGTGTCAGTTGCTTTTCCTCAACATCAAGTTTTTGAGATTCATTCGTTCTGTTGCATGCTCATTCCTTTGTGTTGATGAGTAGTATTCCACTATGTGGATATTCTACAATTGTTTATCCATGCTCCTATTCATAGACATTTGAGTTGTGTCCAGTTTTAGGTTATTATGAATACGACTACTATAAATATTCTTGCACAAGTCTTTTGTAGACATATGTTTTCATTATTCTTGGGTAAATGCCTAAGAGTGGTATTATTGATTCATAGTGTAATAGTGATAAATTCATTATTGATTCACGTTTAAATCTATGAGAAATTGTCAGCTTTCCAAAAATCACTTATTCTCCCACCAGTGATGGATGAAATTTCTAGTTGCTTCATTCCTTTGCTAGTGTTTGGTATTGTCAGTCTTTTTTATTGTATAAAAATTATATAAAATATAATGTAAAAATAATTATAATGTATAATATAATATAAAATGGTATCTTATTGTGGTTTTAATTCACATTTATTTAATGATTAATGATGTTGAGTACTTTTTCATGTGCTTAATGGCCATTCCTCTATTTTCTTTGGTAAAGTGTCTATTCAAGTATTTTGTCATTTTAAAATCGGATTGTTTGCTTTTTGTTGCAGGAATATATATACCAGATTCAAATTCTTTGATATATGTTTTATTTTCTCCTAGTCTACATCTTGATGCCTTTTGATTTGTAGAAAAATTATAAATTTTGATGACATTAATTTATATTTTTTTCTTTTATGGTTAGCATTTTTTGTGTCCTCTTTAAGAAATTTTTGCTTTTTCAAAACTGAAAATATATTCTTCTACGTTTTCTTCTAGAAGCTTTATGGTTCCAACTTATACTTTTAGGTCTATGATCCAATTAAATTACTGGGAATATCCCCAATTCTTTCTGAAATATTTCAAGAAATTTATTTCTGCCTTCTCATAGGGAAACTTAACTCTCACTCCCAAAATAGTTATCTTCATACTTTGTCTTATTACATGAGAAAAAATACTGAAGGAGGATAAAGTAATTAGGCTTCTATGGCAAACCTGTTGGTATATTTGTCCCACATCCAGCCATCCAAGGAAAGTTCCCTAAGCTCTGAAATAGTGAACTATTCTTTATAATTTTCTATATTCTTGCCATAGAATCAGCTATGGATTAATAGATTGCACTCCCATATCTAAATAAGGATTTAAAAAATAAGACAGCTCACACAATAGGTAAGAGGAATTCAATTTTTAGTGGACAAGGTTCTAAAAAAAAAGACTGAGGATAAGGAACAAAGCCTTTCTATTGAGATAATTGAAAGGAAAAAGAAGCCTTACCTCTGGAAACTTAAAAAAATTCATATTTAATATGGAATCAGAATTACTTTTTTGAGATTATTTAGGTTTCAACTCATTTTTTTCTAACAGACTATTTGAATAGCTCTTACTTTCATTTAAGAAAGAATTGTTCTCTTTTGAAAATGTATTTGCATTTGCACTGTTTGCTCTTAAAACGCCCTTCTCCCTAAATTGCTTCATAATACTGCTAAGTGACACTATGAAATATGCACAAAATCTGATGACTTGATAGGGAAATGTACAGTGTAGAGAAAGCAGAGGTGGCAAATCTTTTCTAATTAGCACCTCTGGGCCCCAAGGAAAAGCAGCTTATTTCAGAATTAGGGTTCTTTTAGTATCTGTGAGTAAAAAAAAAAAGAAAGAAAGAAAAGAAATTTAAAAGACAAGTGAGTAATAAGAAGGCAGACAACTCAGTGGAAGAGTGGGCAAATTACTTAGCTGACTACATGTAAAAGAAGATATTAAAATGACCAGAAAACATATGAAAACCTTTTCAATACCATTGGCTATCACAACACTGTGATACCGCTATATACCTACCAGGATAGCTAAAATGCAAACACAATTAATAGCAAGTGTTGGTGAGAATGAGGGGGTGCTGCTGGTGGGAACGCACTAGGGCACCGCCACCTGGTAACACTGTTTGGCAGCATGGACTAATGGTGAGCTTACGTGTACACTATGACCCAGCAGCTCCCTTCCTAGGGATATAACGCACAGAACTGCTTACGTGCGTACACCCAAAGACATGTAGTGTAATGTTTACAGCTGCACTACTCGTAATAGCCAATACCTGGAAACTGCCCAGATGTCCACCAATGGTAGAATGGATACATTGTGGAATATTCCTAAAATGGAATACTATAAAACAATGAAAATGAATGATTTAAAACTACAGGCAACAATACGAATGAATCCAACAAACATAAAGATAAGCAAAAAAAAAAAAAAAAAAAGCCATGTTGGAGTGTGTGCTGTCTGATTACATTCACGTGAAATACAAAACCGGGCACAATTAACATGCTGTCAGAAGCCAGGATATTTGTACCCTTGGCAGGCACAGGTGTGATCAGTTTGTGAAAATTCATTGAGTTGTACATTCACGATTTCTCCACTAAAACTTGCTGTAACGTTTCCTTTTTTTTTTTGCAGCTGCAGACTCAAATAATTTTAGAAGTAATTTCAGAAAACTTGCAATCTGGCACTTCCTGGCTCTGACATAAAGCAATAGCACTAACAATGAGTGGTGGTGTGCTGGAGCTGGCTTGTTCTGACTCTCATCCCAGCTCCAAGGTCATTGCTTTCACATCAGGATAGCTTGAAGTCAGACATGGCAAACCCTACAAATCAGGGCTTTACTTTTTTTTTTTTCCAGTGTGCCACTGAACCACAGCAGTGATAAATTTCTTCTGCATAAATAATAATCACTTGAAATTGAAGAAATTTGGCATCTAAAATGAACATTCCCCTTAGAAGATTAGTGGCTCTTGCACTGAGATAAGGAACTCCACATCAAGACTCAAACTTCAAAATCCTCGTGGTGGGTAAGGGAGAAGGCTAAAGCACATTTACCCATTTTGTTTTCACCTTTGATCTCTCTCAATCAAATCTTCTCATTTTAGGAAGTAAATAATCAAAGTAGCTTTTTTGTTCCTTTTTGACCACCCCCCTCCGCCCTGCCCTTTTCTTTCTCTGCAAGGAGGTGACAGTGAGTGTCATCTGTAGACAGGGGTCATTACAGACCCGCCAGTGGGTTGTCCCACCCAGGATAGAAAAGCAGAAGTCAAAGCTGGGTGGCGCGTGCTCCCCTCTCCCCACCTAGCTGCCTCTGCCCATTCCACCCTGTGCTGTCAGCCTCCCTCTCACACGGCTCTGGAGCCCCTGGGGCACTTCCAAGGCCAGGGTAATATGAGGGGAACGGAAGATGCTGCAGCTACCCGGTCCATCTTCTTTTGATCCCCAAATATTGAAGCCCCCAACTGAGAAACTTGAAACAGTAGGAAAATTAAAGTGTCTCTTCACAAAGGCACAAGCAGCAGGCAGCAGAGAGTTTTATCCAAGAAACTCTTGTCAGGAAATGAACCAGAGAAACATCAATAAATCTAGATCCCAATTAAATTTGACACTGACGGTGACTCTAGCTCTCATCTAATCTTACATCCTTATTCTATACATAAGAAGCTGGATGTCCAGAGAAGCCAAGTGGGTTGCCCAAGAGGTCAGAACAGGGACCTCTAACTCTGTGTCTCTTGCTTTTTCTATTTATATTGGGACTTGGTTGCCACTTTCATAAATTCCTGATGGACCTCTCCCCCACTCTTACTCCATGTTAATATTTCTTTTTTTTTGCGGTACGCGGGCCTCTCACTGCTGTGGCCTCTCCCGTTGCGGAGCACAGGCTCCGGACGCGCAGGCTCAGCGGCCATGGCTCACGGGCCCAGCCGCTCCACGGCACGTGGGATCCTCCCGGACCGGGGCACAAACCCATGTCCCCTGCATCGGCAGGCGGACTCCCAACCACTGCGCCACCAGGAAAGCCCATGTTAATGTTTCTGAATTTGGGATGTACCTTGTAATTCTTTTTAAAATTCTTTTTCTTGTTTATCATTTTTTTCCTAGAAATAAATTAAAGCCTGTTATTAACTTGTTGGTGTCCTAGAACCTAGGCAATGTAGATTTACAACAGATATTTACATTTGAAAAATATATACCGGAGATTTCTTTGTAGGAAATGTTTCTAGTACATTTAAAATGTGATTTTGTTGGGCTTCCCTGGTGGCTCAGTGGTTAAGAATCTGCCTGCCAATGCAGGGGATAGCATTCGAACCCTGGTCTAGGAAGACCCCACATGCCACAGAGCAACTAAGCCCGTGTGCCACAACTACTGAACCCGCGTGCCTAGAGCCCATGCTCCACAAGAGAAGCCACCACAATGAGAAGCCCGCACATCACAAAGAAGAGTAGCCCTGCTCGCCGCAACTACAGAAAAGCCCACGCGCAGCAACAAAGACCCAACACAGCCAAAAATAAAATAAATAAAATAAAATAAATTAATTAAAAAAATTTTAAAAATATGGTTTTGTTTACATGAAGTTTACAGGAACACATGCCCACTTGGGGCTGCATTTTGGAAGCAGTCCTTAGCAGCTTGTTGCCTGTCAATCTTTTTTTCCATTTTTGCTGTCCTCCTTGAAGTCTTGGCCCGAATTCCTCACAAACACCCAGAGGTGAGTGAGAGTCAGGAATCCTTGGAGCAGCCATTGGGGAAGAGCAGACGGCAATGTGGATGGCTGCGCTACCCTCGCTCTCAAGCCTACCTGAATTTCTCACTGCTCTTGGCCAGCTTCTGACTAACCCCATGTGCTGGTTAATTTTATGTGTCAGCATGACTGGATCACAGCTATTTGGCTACACATTATTTCTGGGTGTGCCCGTGAGGATGTTTTGGGATGAGAGTAGCAGCATTTGGATTGGTAGACTGAGTAAAGCAGATTGCCCTTCCCAGTGTGAGCAGGCATCATCCAATCCACTGAGGGCCTGAATAGAACAAAAAGGTGGAGGAAAGGAAGATTTGTCTCTATGACTGACTGCTTGAGCTGGGACCTTGCTCTTCCCCTGCCCTCAGACTGGGAATAACACCATCAGCTCCCCTGGTTCGAAGGCCCTCAGACTCAGAGTGAACTACACCACCAGCTTGCCTGTGTCTCCAGCTTGTAGCTGGCAGATCATGGGACTTCTCAGCCTCCAACTGTGTGAGCCAATTCCTAAAAATAAGTCATATACATATATGACTTATTATTATTTCCCGTCCTATTTAACAGGTAACAGTAGCTCACATTAATCATGCACTTATTCTGATCAGGTTCTGTTCCAAGGGTGTTGTATCTACCATTCCTTTCATCCTCACAACAATCCTTGGAGATCAATCTGATTATTATCCCCATTTTACAGATGAGAAAACCAAGGCACAGAGAGGTCAAGTAACTTACCCAAGTTCATGCAGTTAAATGGTAGAAAATCTAGGGTTTAAACCCAGGCAGTCTGCTTCAAGGTCTGTGTTCTTAACTCCTCCATTGTGTTGCCTGAATAATAGCAGACCCAGGAACAGAACACAGCTCTTCTGGCCCTATACTAACTTTTCTGGCCCAGTACCATGCAGGCACTTCCACTACAGCTTTATCATGAAAAGGCCTCTTCAGCTGGGCTCTAGTCCTTTGGTTCTAACTCTCGTTACAGCGCTTACTATAAAAGGGCTTAACCAGAGACTAGTTTTTACATTCCGCCATGCTCATTCTATTTCCTGTTTCTCCTATTTTATTGTCTGTTACCTGAATTCCTGCTGTGCAACTCAGATTCTTCTAGCTTATATATAGTTTTAAAATGCTTGCCATCATTTGCTCTCAGCCAACAAGGCACTGATGTGGCAACTTCACAATGGCATACATGGTCAACTGCTTTTAGGAGTGGGGAGGAAGGAGTCTCATGTTTCTGGTAGGTGACATGGTGGCCTCAATAGGGTATTTTAAGGTTTGAGGTAAGGTGATCATGAGCTGTCAGACTTTAGTCCTGGCCCTGAGTCTCAACTTCAACATGGATGAAGCCCTCCTAACCCAGTTATAATGATGATCACTGTTAAATCAAAGAAATAGTTCATGGTGGAAAAGACACTGATGCGACATCACATCTCATAGCACAGTTCACACAGCAAATCCTGTTCTAGCAACAACTGTTCCATGACCTTTGTTTTAATACATTACAAGAACCAGTTCTTCTCAGAGGTGCTTGGGAGTTAAAATGGTCACACGCCATTATCTGTGTAACCATTATCCACTCCTCTTTCTGCGTACATAAAAGTGCTTTGTTTTTATGATCAAACTGGAAATCTCCCTCATTGTATGAGTTTCCCCAGTTGAGCAGCTGAATAAACTCGGAGCTCAGAGCTGGCTAAACAGCCAGTGGTCTCACGCTGCACCATCAGTATCCTGAACTTGATTCAACAACAGTAAGGTCCTCACTCAGCCCACACTAGGCCTTGAGGAAGTTACAGTGAGGATTGAGCTCTGAATACAGACCATCTAAATTCCTTAACATGGCTGGGAAGATTAAAGAACAGTAGGAACGTAGTGGGTTTAGTAGACCACTGATAAATACGATTTAATCCCTGAAGAAAATCATGTGATACGAACAAATGCTAAATGAAATTAATTTTCAAATCTAATATTTATGCAAATTTTATACCAATCCCTTCAGATATACTAACTATAGAATTTCTCTAAAAACACTGGGTTAATTTTTGATGGCTGTATCTCACAATAATAACCTTCTATACATAGTTTTAAAAAACTTAATAATTGACCATAACTCAAAAGCCCTCATAACATGCAAATTAAATAACGTGAATTGTAAATTGATGACTTTGTTCTTATAAAAGTAAATATAAGACCTAAGGGAGTGAAATTTTAATATAATTGAACTATTTGGCTCCACTCAGAAGAGAGTAATTGACCGTCTTTGGCCAGCCTCCAAACTGGGTAATAATCTTCTACCTACTAATTCATTCCTTCCCAGTTTTGCAGATAAAATTTATAAATTATTCTTTAATTCCTGCCTTCAGTGTAAGCAGAGCTTCCAGGTTCTACTAAACAGCGCCATATTTCATTTCAGTGGTGGCTATAAGTCAATGGATTCTGTGTTTGTATTTAGTTAAATCATTTTATGGCATGTTTCAAAAGAAAAGTGTCATGTGAGTTCATTTGTATACAACCCAGATGTATACGTTGTAATCTTATTTTAACATTACAGGTGATCGGCCAAGTACATTACAGTAATCTTTTGCTGGGATCAGTGCCGGCCCTGCAGCTGCTACCCACGTGGTATGAGCTGAGGAGCTGTCAGCACTGGGACGTTTACTGGGAAGGAAGCCAGGGCTGGGAAAGTCAGTGTTAGGTTGGAGGCAGAGGGTGCACAGGCCAGATGGGCTGGGCAGAGAGACTCCCCGGAAGTTGCTATCAAGGGTCTGAAGCTAGATGAGCAGACTGGAAACACACTGGTCAGAGCAAGGCATGGAGATGGCTGGAAGGAAGGGACATACATTGAAACCAAAGCTGGGCCCGCAGACAGGTGAGCAGAAACCAGGAGATTCACAGGAGACCACAGTGGGAGTGGGGCGGGGAGGAGTAGAAAGGGGTGGTGGTCAGTAAGGTGCCAACAAAGCTGGCAAGCAGTGCACCAGAAGGGGGAGAGGAGCAACAGGAGACTCTTTCGCATCGTCTCATAAACTTCTTTTGTGCTTTTGGCCAGGGCAGGAGCCAATCAGGGGACAGCCATGCTGTAATGCAGCAGTTCTCCCTGCGAGAGGGACAAAGGAAAGCCTGTTGCCTACAAATTCTTCCTTTTCTGGCCTTTATGCTGAAATTCCTACCATTAGATCGATGCTTTGAGCAAAGGCACTGCGTACTGAAGGCAAATGTTAAAAAAGGACTACCATTTATAATGAAGGAACATTATTCAATAGTATAGACATATATAATCTCTCCTTCAAGAGAGAACAACAAGGTTAAGGTAAACTTTGATAGTTGTAGTCATGGAGTGTGGGAAAAAAAACTGTGATTATGCTTGTCTGGGGGCACAAGAAGGCCTCCAAAAGAGAGAAAACGTGTTTCAATTGAGCTTCACACACATGTGCGTGCAAACACACACACACACACACACACATACACACAGAAGCAACTGAAAATAGGTCCTTGGTTGTTCAGAACAATTAATATAAGTTCTAAGAAATCAAAGGCATTTTTGGTAATACATACTGTACATAATTTACTGAAGTGCTCTGGGATTTATTTCTCTGAGTGTTGAGGGGGTTGGGCAAATGATCCCGATTCTATCATTTTATAACCCTCAAATACAGGGGAAACGTCCACCACTTTGACACCCTGAAGTGATTTGCTTGAATACCACAATGGTAACCTGTAAGTAACAGGAACCGCAGAACCACTGGAACTTTATGATATTGTACTAAAGTGAACTCCATCACTAACGTCGGGAGGAGTGGCACTTGAAGTAAAGAGGAGGCACAGCCATCATATTCAGGGATTTTCATAACGAAATTATTTCCTCCCCCCGCTTTTGGATTTCTCCATGTTTCCTATTTGTCATGAGCCAATCCTGGTAGAGCCTATCTGAGCTCTGCTTCAGAACTGGCTGATAGAGGTTACTGGGTAAGGAAGCAGCAGTAGGTCCTGGTAGGCCAGTCTTGACAAGTTTTTTCTCCCACTCATATCTGTGTCTGATTTTTTTTTATTTCCTGTGTCTCTGAGAGAAGAGAGGCTCACACCTCTGTTCCTTTCATTCAAAAAGTGAGTAAACTTCAGAATATATAAAGAATTCTTACAACTCAACGATAAAAGAGAAGTAACCCAATTTCAAAATGGGTAAAGGCTTTGAATAGACATTTCTCTTAAAAAGATATAAAGATAGCCAGTAAACACATGGAAAGATGTTCAACATCACAGTCGTTAGGGAATTGCAAATCAAAACCACAATGAGACACCCGTTCACATCAACTAGGATGGCTCTAGGCAAAAAAACAGGCAATTACAAGTGTTGGGGAGGATATGGAGAAATTGGAACCCTCATCCATTGCTGGTAGGAATGTAAGATGATGCAGCCTCTTTGGAAAACAAGAATCAAGGATATTCTCAATGCTGGAAGCATTAATTTTCTCTTTGGCTTGCTGTTTTTTTAAATTAATGTAAAATATTTGTGTGTTGACTTGCCAATTAATACCAATATTTATTAATATGTTTTTTAACCTACAT
Source organism: Globicephala melas (assembly GCF_963455315.2). NCBI lineage: Eukaryota > Metazoa > Chordata > Mammalia > Artiodactyla > Delphinidae > Globicephala > Globicephala melas. Next base: position 128,336,335 of record NC_083315.2, read on the forward strand.
AGCAGGACCTTACTGTCAAGTCAAACTTTTCCACAAAATTTCTATATACAGTGACCAGAGCAACCATTCTTTGTTCACGTGGAAACGTGTCATTTTTGAATGGTAAGGGAATGGTAGTTACACTCTGTACACTTGCTTATCATGCTTGTTGAAGCTAGCCTGGAAATTCAGTGCTCATACAAGTTCCTATATTCCGTATTTTTTGTTCCTCCAAGTAGAATGTAGAGAAAATTTTATTAAATTCTGAATAATATTTTAGTTCCACCAATGGCAGATTTAGTTCCATAATGGCAGAAGGTAGCCAGGTAACACGAGTTGAATGTAAACATGGAGCTTCTTCACACTGCACTGACTGTGTGCTAAAAGCTGTTTATCGTATTTCCTTGCTGAGTCTGGGCCAGATGATTGATGGTCAATAAAGTCAATAATAACTGCTTGTTAAAAGCACCACAGATTTATCTGTGCCATGTAAGATTTATTAGATTGGATGGAAGTCCAATATTACATTTGATTTTATGTGACTAATGCTCTTGGGATAACATTTCATAGACGTGGGGGTAGGGATGGCACAGCACAAGTGACACCATCTTCTCAAGTTCATGAATTGGTGTGTCTGGGTGATGGCATAAATACCCTCAGTAAGTAGCACATCTATAGTAAAATCAGCTGTTGATTATGTGCGCTGATGAAAAGAAATTAAAGTACAGATGATCAAAACTGGTAGATTATGTTATAAAGTCACTTCCCTTTGGCTTTGGGTGAGTTATAATTATAACTGAATCTGTGTATATCTGACCTTCTGAGCATTTGCTCCTTACAAAATCAAAAAGCCTGTTATGAAGACCTGCCTTAGGTAGAAACTGTTTAATCCCCCACGTTCACATTTACTTCTCTCTGCAACTGGCTTTGTTCAGAGACTAGATAATATCTTAGACTGATATACCACACAGGTCAGAGCAGCACGGCCCTCTCACAGGCTCTTCCTGGAGCATGGCAGACAGTGATAAGTGTTTGGTGTCAAACAGTTGCTTCTTAACATGCAAGCTGCAAGGAAAGTAAGAGTAAAGAGAGGATAAAGAAAAATCTCAGTCAGCTTCAATGAATAAATCAGCAGTAGATGAGGATTAACCATCTATGTGTACTGGCTAATGACAGAAGGTAGTTATTCCCATACCAAAGCACAAGGTTCAGCATTCTACTTCCCAAGATAATTTTTTAAGGAACAGTTTCTCCTTTGATCAGAGCTATTAGGATAAAATGTGCAGTTCTGGTTCTATGCAAGGCTTATGAAAAACCATTTTATTTGGTTGTGCTTTAATCCATTCTTAAACAATAGGCTTTTCCAGGTCACATATTCCTTTCTATATTTATGGTAAAAGGCAGGTTAGGTCTTTTCCTGAACAGGAATACACAAATTTTGTTTAACCATCTTGGCAAAAGGTGCAAGAAAAAACTGAAAGTAAACAGAATTAATAACTGCTTACAGGTTTGAATGCATTTTGATGTTTTCCAGGATAGACTTATAAATGTTTTAGATTTACAGAAATATACTTAAAATGCCAAAAAAATATACTTGTTCTTTTATATCATTTCTGCCTATAAATTTTAAGATGATTATTTTGTTAGAAGAGGACAATGAACCCCTGGCTGAGCTGATAGAACCTTTCTGCCTATCTGTCGCTTGCTTGGTTCTGACAAGGCCGAGGTATCCAGCACACTTCCGATGATCTGGTCTATGGAACACTCAACGTACTTGTCTCTCCCTTCCCTCTACCCGCTATTTTCCTCTTTAAATTTATTTTGTCACAAGGGGACTTAGGAGACAAATGACTTTTAATTTCTCACTAATTTTCATACACGAGAACTAAAAGATCTCAGTTATGTCACTGAATTTGTAAGCACATAAAACTGTGCTTTGCAGTCATATGTTTCCTGGGATTATCAGAAGGTAGGACAGAAGAGCAGTTCGACACAGGAGCTCTGGAGTTAGCCCGGACTCAAACTCTGGCTCTGTCTCTTACAACCGGTACGACTTTATAACCTTTAAAGTCCCAGTGCCTCAGTTTTCTCAGAGGAAAATATGTGAATTCTGGAGATTAAATGAGAAAGTGGCTAGAAAGGGCTTAGAACAGTGCCTCGCATGTAGTAAGGGCTCAATACATCTTTTTTAAAAAGAATAATTTTTTATTTATTTTATTTTAGGCTGCATTGGGTCTTAGCTGTGGCACGCGGGCTCTTCATTGCGGCGTGCGGGCTTCTCTCTAGTTGCGGCCTGCAGGTTTTCTCTCTCTAGTTGTGGCACACAGGTTCCAGAGCACGTGGGCTCTGTAGTTTGCGGCACGCAGGCTCTCTAGTCGAGGCGCAAGACCTCAGTAGTTGTGGCACGTGGGCTTAGTTGCCCCGCGGCATGTGGGATCTTAGCTCCCTGACCAGGAACGAACCCATGTCCCCTGCATTGTAAGGCGGATTCTTTACCACGGGACCACTGAGGAAGTCCCAGTGTTCAGTACATTTTTAACAAAAAGTGTGAAATACAGGTTTTCAAGTCTAATTATTACAGTCAGGCTTGTATGAGAAACAAAATATTAGGATATGTTGCTAATCATTAATCTTTTTCGTACTGATTATTTTTTTCATTAAACAAACCTTTTTAAAACATCTTCTGAGTGCAGAAATGGGGGAAAACAGATATATAAGAAAAGTCTATGACTTTGAGTTATTAGGGTCCAATGGGAGATTCTAAAATATGCAATTATAATACAGTGGGAGGATGTTCACTGTTAGAACACAAAGATGGGAGCTCTGCGGGGGTTGGTGGGTGGGGCGCACAGAAGGTAGAACAGAGTTTGGGACCACACTGTGAACGGGCAGGGCACTGAAATGACCGGTTCTGTTCCAGACATGCAGATACAAGTGGGAGTTGAAGCCATGGGGTAGATGAGTCTCTAGAGACAGGTGTGTTGAGAACAGAAAAGTCAGTGATGTTTCTTTATTCATGACTAGAAATTCAAGATGAGTTTTCTTGCTCTTTCAGCTTAAAATCAGTCAGTCAAAATGAAGAAAACTCTTTCTACAGTTAAGGAAAAAAAGTGTCTGTAATTAAACCCAGCTGGGGTGGGAGTTCTGCTGGTGCAGGAGAGGCTCTGCTGGAACGCAGAGCTGCACCCAGGTTCCCGGCGGGCATGCTGCTCTGGGGCAAGGCTATTGAGGCTGGCTCCTGTGAGCTGCGCCTGGCAAGCTTAGTGGGGTGATTTGAAGGTCTAGTCTAAGAAAATGGTGGAGGGAGGCCTGGTGGACCGGGAGAGGGCTGGTGGGGAAGCTGGAAGGCCATGAAGGTCAAGAAGGAAGAGGTAACCTAGACAGGCAGGTGGGACTATGGCTGTATCTGCAACGTAAACCAGAAAAGTTAAAAAGATGGCAAAGTCTGGGCCAAACAGAAGTGAAATGACAATTTCCCTGACAATGATGTTAAGTGCATTCTGTGCGGTCTGCTTGGGTTTTTCCTAGTAATCTTACTCTGAGATAGTTCTCAGTTTAAGACAGGGGCCCAGTTTCAGGTTAGGGATAAAACTGCTGTGAGAACACCCCAGGACAGTGGTTTTTGGCTTTGAGATGTTTTGGGGGATGAATTAGACATGCTGTTGACAAAACCTAGATGGTCTCTGATAATCTAGGTTCTCTGCTGGTGGCCATTTTATACTAGCTCCTTTTCCAAGGTTAAAAATTGATCCTGAATGTCAATATGAAAATATTAGGAAGGCTGGGATGTAACAGGCAAAGTACTACAGTACTACTCTTAGCTTTCACACATTGTTCTGCTCTGTTGTTACCAAGAGCAGCACCAGTTTTGACCTTTTAATATTGTCCTTTTGGGCTTCCCTGGTGGCGCAGTGGTTGAGAGTCTGCCTGCCGATGCAGGGGACACGGCTTCGTGCCCCGGTCCAGGAAGATCCCTCATGCCGCGGAGCGGCTGGGCCCGTGAGCCACGGACGCTGAGCCTGCGCGCAAAAATTGTCCTTTTTTGCTTTATAAAAGAATGTTTAAAACAATCTATTTCTATCACAATTTAATGAAAAACTCAATCAAGCCAGTCATTGGGTATCATGTATACAAAGTGTAAAAGCAGTCAGAAGTAGATCAAAGCAGTTATTTTTAGTTATATTACATTAGTATTACTGATGTCCAAAATCATTTTTCAGTTGTTTATAATAGAAAGAGAAGCAACATATATTAAATATATGTACATACATACTACAAAATTTATATAATTGCTTTACCTCTTTGTCTTCGACTTTAATATTTAAGGAATAACATAAATTTAACTTTTAATATTTTAGATTTAACATAAGATTTAAGGATAGGCTAATTAGGGACATTTATCAGCAGGGTGGAGTTTTAGAGTAGTCTACTCTGCACACACAAGAAATTAAGAACACTGACCTCCTTACTGACTTATTGGCTAGTCATTGCCTAGAATGATGTCTCCCAAACTTGTGTGGAAGCAAAGAGAGCTTCCACAACCTAAGTGTCCATCCACAGATGAATGGATAAAGAAAATGTGGTATATATATATACACACACACACACCTACACACACACATGCAATGGAATATTATTCAGTCATAAAAAGAAGGAAATCCTGCCATTTGTGGCAATATGGATGGACCTCGAAGGTATTATGCTAAGTAAAGTAAGTCAGACAGAGAAAGACAAATACTGTATGTTCTCACTTTATATGTGGAATCTAAAAAATCTGAACCCAAAGAAGTAGAGAGTAGAATGGTGGTTGCCAGGGGCTGGGGGTGGGGTGGTGGTGGGGGGAAGTGGAGAGATGTTGGCTAAAGGGTACAAATGTCCAGCTATAGGATAAACGTTATGGGGATCTAACATACAGCATGGTGACTATAATTCAAAATGCTGTATTATATACTTGAAAGTTAAAAAAAGAATGATAATTATGCGAGGGGATGGAAGTGTTAACTAATCTTACTGTGGTAATCATTTTACAGTATATACATGTATCAAATCATCATGTTGTACACCTTAAATTTATATATATATCAATAACGTCTCAATAAAGCTAAAAAAAAGGAAACGAACAAACAGAAAAGAGTTTCCAAAGTCAAATAAGTTTGGAAAATTCTAGGTTGAACCAAGCAGGTTTCTTTGTTTCGGGATCGATCGGTATATGGATATAACAATGCAGAATGTGGATCACCAAGAGCATGTGTAGAGTAGAGAGTCTCAAACTTATTTAATTATGGAAACTTCGAGGGAATACACTTAAAAACTTCCCACCTAGAGAATGGGTCAAAACAACATGTGTGTCTTCAGAAGTTTCTTGCCTTTGAAAACAAACAACATTGATTTTGGGCAGAAGTTTGATTTCAGAACCTCCTTGTCCAGCCTGTTGGTCTTAACCGTAACGTCACCATATATGCCAAGTAATTTAGAATTGGTTAAAAAAAAATCCCTGAGGCTTCTTTGTAAGCAATCTCTCAATAAGAATAGAGACTAGCCAAAAACTAGTGAAGATTACACAGTGGTCAACGAGTAGACAGTGTTAGATTAAATATTATATAATTTCTGCTTCATTGAATCAAAACTGCTTTTTTTGTATTTATGGCATCAGAATGCAGCCTTCCAACTATAGTATTCTAGAGATAATACTTAAAATGAATAAGAATTAGTATCTTCAGATACAAATGTTTATACGTGCTAAATCTCAGTTGAAAGTGACAGAAAACCAATACAAACTAGCCAAAGAGAAAAAGGAGGGGGAGATTTGCTGACTCACTTAACTGGAAAGGCAGGAGGGGGTAGAAAGGGGTTATGAAGGGTTCCAGGGACTCAACAGTGTTCTCAGAAGTCTCTGTTTCTTACCTCTGTAACTCTGGGGATTGCCTTACTTTCTTCTACTAAGGTAAGAGGAAGAGGAAGAGGCAGGGACACAGACACCTCTGGCTTTTATTCTAGCTGCAACAAGCCCAGAGGAAAGCAATGCTCTTCTGTCCCTGATTCAGTATCTATAAACCTCAGAAGAGGACTCTGATTGGATTGGCTTGCTTCATGTGCTCAGTTTTTGAATTAATCACTTTGGCCAGTGGGATAGGGTGTGACGATTGGTCAGGCCTATGTCACATGCCCTCCCACTTGGCCAGGTAAGGCAGAACACTGGATTGGCAGCCCACCAGAATCACAAGGACTGAGCAGAGGCAGGAATGTGGTGGTATGGGGAAGCACTTAACTAAGTAAGAAGAATACTGCTGTTATGAGACCAAAACATAAACAACACAAAACACTAAACTCTATGGTTGCTATACACTCTTTTCTTCTAACAAATAGATGGAATTACTGAAATGAAACTATATGATTCCCCCCACTCCCAACCCAATCACATACTTTTCAAGAGGCACCTGAAGTTAGTGCAAAATTGTGTTTTGGCACCTTCTGTCCTCCTTCCTTCACTCATACACAAGCCAAGCGAGGGATCACTTTGCTCTTAGGTGGCCACATTTACCATAATATATAATAGCAGTAGGAATAACCACACAAACTGCTTGGTGGTGGAGCATTACTGGGGAGAGGAAGCACTGAGCTATAGCTATCAGTGTTCTCTACCCTTTTCTGTCTTCTTTTTCTTCATCAACTCTGTTGCTCCACTTTTTTTTTTTATGCGCAGGCTCAGCAGCCATGGCTCACGGGCCTAGCCGCTCCGCGGCATGTGGGATCTTCCCGGACCGGGGCACGAACCCGTGTCCCCTGCATCGGCAGGCAGACTCTCAACCACTGCGCCACCAGAGAAGCCCCTGTTGCTCCACTTTTGAAGCATCTCAAGAAATTAGTGCTGTATTTAAAATGCAGAAGATCCAGGGAGAGCAAAAAGGCTTTCTTCTGCACTCAGAATGGTTTTCTCTTAGACTGTACAAGAGGCGCCGGTCAGTGCCTCCCTGTCCCTGCTGCTCACAAAGGCATTCTGCCCTGGGCTTTCCTCCAGCTGAATAGTGAAACCAGGGGCCAGGTTTGTATCAAGTATCTGTTCATTAGGGCCAGGACTAGGGTGAGGGGAGTAAGGCACTCTCCTTTGATGCAGAATTTAAAAGGGTGCCAAAAAACCTCAGTAGTCAACACTAATATTTTAATGGAATATTTTTAAAAATAAAAATGAATGCCCCAAAATACATGATGAACAGAAGAGCAAAATCTTAAACAAAGATAGGATCAATAGTACTGATTTTCCCTTCAGACTCAGGCTCCAATATGGCTTAGCATGGCACTGTTACTGATCAACATTTAAAATGGTGATATTCTGCTCATCATGGATTTTTTGTATTCATCTTTGTTTTTTAAGATATTGCCTTACAATATTTTTTATCCTGATTACTGAGTTTTTGGTACCCCCTTATGTTTTTCACCCAAGGTGAGTGCCTCACTTGTTTCACCCAAGTCTTCTGCATACACCTCACTAAAGGGGTAGGCTTGTGACCTAGGCAGTCATCGGTAGACCCCTGACTCAAGTTGGGCCAATCACATTCTTTCTCTAAACTTCAAAATGTGGCCTAAGAGACACAGAGACAGTAGTTAGATGAGGGTGGATACTTGAACAGAAATGTCATGCTGCACTGGGGCTGGAGGAGTCATGTCAGGCCTCGTGCAGCCCAAGGAAGCCCATCCAGAGAGAGAAGCAGGCATGAGAGAGTTAGGCATATGCCAGACTGCATTATTTGTTCAAAACGTTCTCTGTCCTCCTCTACAAGGCTCTTCTCGGTGCCTTTCTCTGTTGGAAGAGTGAATTTCCTGTAGCACCGATGTCAGTCTTGGTCACATGGTTTGTTTTAGCCAATGGAATGTAAGCAGAAGAGACATGCAATGTCTGAGTGGAAACTTTAAGTGCTACTGAGTGGTTCTGCTCTACTCCCTTCTCTCTGCCCTAAGGTTGGTGTGTTCCAAACATGCTCTTTCAGCCTAAGTTCAAGAATAAGGAGTATGTGGAGAAGGGCCAGAGCTGACTTTCAGTGGGTATTATTGTAAGAAATTATATGATATTGTTGTAATTCATTGAGAATTTACAAAATTAATTTTTTAATTAAAATATTATTTTTTTGTTTTTTAAAACAAAAAAATTGTTTGTTACTGCAGCATAACTTAGTCCAAGCTGACTGATACACAGAAGTGAATTTAATCTCTAGATTTCCAGTTCCAGTCTCCTTGTGAGTTGATTTTATTTCCCATGAAATCCTCTGAGATCCCCTAAGTAGGTTTCTGTTCCTTACTACCAACAACCTCTGATAAAACTGATAAAAAACAATATTATTTAGAAATATTTTTTTCTTAAACATTTATCGTAGAATAGGTTCTAGCCTCCTCTGTGCCAAGGCTAAGTTATACGAATACACACACTTTGAAAGGTGCTTAGGTGAGAGAAGTGCAATTTATTGTACTCATGGTAAGGATAATTTTTGCCTGTGCATTATATTTATTACTCAATGACAGATGGCTATGACAGTTTTCTCTAATTTTATGAAAACTGTGAGTTGATATGAAATTCCAGTTAATAGCATCTTTTCATGGTATATACAGGAAGAACAATTTCTGCTGCTTCAAAAGTGATAATATCTTCAAAACTGAATCATATCAGTTATCATTTTAGCTTTGTAATTGAAAAACAAAATACCTTTGTTTAATATACAAATAAGGGCTTCCCTGGTGGCGCAGTGGTTGAGAGTCCGCCTGCCGATGCAGGGGATGCGGGTTCATGCCCCAGTCCGGGAAGATCCCACATGCCGCGGAGCGGCTAGGCCTGTGAGCCATGGCCGCTGAGCCTGCGTGTCCGGAGCCTGTGCTCCGCAATGGGAGAGGCCACAACAGTGAGAGGCCTGCGTACCGCAAAAAAACAAATAAAACTTTGTGTGTGTCCTTGTTCCTTGGGGTTAATTCAAGTGACTATTCTCTGAGGACGCATGAGGATCTGGCTCACTCTTTTAGGCCACCTTTAAGAGTAGCCTTTGTATGGCACCTTGTGCTCTGTAAGGAGCAAGCAAATTATCCCAAATTGTGGGATGAGATTTTTATGCAGTAACTGTTGACTAGTGAGACAATAACTTCCGTTTTATGCAAAAACTTTCTATTTTGCCAAACTGAAATTAGTAAGTTATAAACATCTAAATTACTTTTTCAAAATATTTTCACAAATATAGTTTTAGGTGCTTTACATCCTGTGTGTAGGAAGCACAGAGAGGTTATAGACTTGCTTAAAATTACCAGCGAGTAAGTGGCAGCATCAGGTCTGGAACCTAGAACCTCATCTAGTTCTTTCTATTTCTGCCTCAGCACAAAGAGGAACAATTGATTCCTCTGTAACATTCTCCTTAATACCTGTAAGAATATTTACAGTGCTCACAGAACGTTCTGATTATACTAAAAGTAAATTTTTAAGAAGTTAAAAACATGAACATATGTTACCTGTTACATTTACCATACAGACATCTAGATTATATTGTATTTACTGCTGATATATATTACATATATTATATGTAATATATAATATATATAATAATATATATAATAATATAATATACGAACACCACTTTGGTTACATTGAATAACACATTTACTACACAAATTTTTGATGAGATGCCACCATACTACAAAGCAGGTATTTTTTCCAGAAGGCTTTGAAGGTGAAACCATAATAACTGATGATTTATTTCAAAATGTTTAACTTGCAAATCTTTGTTTAAAAAAAAGAAGGTAATAGAGAAATAACATTTGAGACAAGATTCAGAATGAATAGTCAGTGTTTAGAGTATAAAGGAAAAGAAAATTCTTGCTCAACAGTACAAACACAAAGGAACGGTTACAAATGTATTACTGATTCAGTGATTGATAAAATACACCAAGAATTCAAGGATAATGTTAGATTTAGAAATACGAATTGCCAAAATTACAAAGTAATAATAGTGTTTCCAATTGCCTATATGAAAATGTCTACAAAATCTTTTCTTGTGTGAGTAGCAATTCTTTATACCAACCCAAGTTTGATAAGGAATAGAGCAAGTGCTGATACTAAATAAAAAGTGTCACCAGATATTTGCCCTATAAGGCCACTTCCTGCATTATTTTGCATGGATTTTGAAGGCCATCTATATCTGAAACGTATTTTTTTTTTTTTTTTGCGGTGCGCGGGCCTCTCACTGCTGTGGCCTCTCCCGTTGCGGAGCACAGGCTCTGGACGCGCAGGCTCAGCAGCCATGGCTCACGGGCCCAGCCGCTCCACGGCATATGGGATCTTCCCAGACCGGGGCACGAACCCGTGTCCCCTGCATTGGCAGGCGGACTCTCAACCACTGCGCCACCAGGGAAGCCCTGAAACGTATTTTAATTTAGTCAATTGACGACTAATGAATTTCAACTAGTTGTTTTTAATACCATTTAAAAGATAAACTTCAGCCATTTTGTCTTAAATGTGTAAGATGATGACTTTCTGAGGGAAACAGTTATTTACAGGATTTTCTTTATCACTGGAAATGACTAAATATTAATGAAAACTTTCAGGTCTGGTGATAACTTGTGTGGATAACTAACTGCCCAACTTTGGGAGAACTACTTAGTGTAATTCTTTGCTCTCCTATGTTTTGAAGGACATAGAAATTCTGGCCCATAAGCTTTTTGTGAGGATGGAAGATAAATAGACATAGGAGAAAATCGCACATTATCACATTACCTTATTAAGGAGATAAGGTGGGGGAATAATGTTTGTTGTTCATCTAACAGATGATAAATGAATGTTAAAATCTGTCATCCTTCTGCCTTATATTTATTGGCAGTTTAATAATCTTGATATTGACTGAACAAAAATATAACTATTTACTCTTTTGAAAAAATGTGCAAAAGATCAGAGAAGAAATGGTCTTTTTAAAAAATGAACCAATATTCCCTTCCTAGCCTACTTATGTCATGTCTGAAGGGCTTTACATTATTCTTTTTTAGCAGACATCCAAATTTCAACCCTGTCCACACCACAGTGTCTACTCACAATGTCCATTACCGATAAAACAAATGGTTTAACATTTCAAATCTACACAGGGCTTGGCAGAGATTTAAAGGCTGCCTTTGGTCTTAATGGATAAAGTATAGGCTCTTCTTCACAGAAGAATAATGCAGTGGTTTGACCATCCTAATTAGCATGTGCCTCTAAGTTCTTTTTCCAGACAGGTGATTAGTTTCTTAGTTCCAAGGAGAGTTTTGTAGGGCAATTTAACATAGGCTATAGTTAGAAGCTTAAGAGTGAAATCATAATATGAAGAAAAAATTGGCCATGAACTAAAGTTCTGAAAACTTTCAAAATTACACATCATTTAAACAAACTGAAGTGTTTAAAAAATAGTGGCATGTACCTAGGAGGGGAGCTCAAATTTGTGCTGAATTAAGTCTCTCCATCAGTACTAATACAGTTTAATAGACTATATGTGAGAACATAAATGACTGTAAACATGGATCCCATTCAGTATTGAGTTGAGCTCCCTGATTGCTGAATATGGTGATGTTTTATTTTATTTTATTTTATTTTTTCTTGCTGCAAATAAAATATCAGTGTTCCCCTCCTTAACCCCAAGGCCTCTCTCAAAGGCTAGCCTTTCTGGTCTCCAAGGAATGCCAGGAAACCCTGAGTGGGGCAGAGCTGATGCCTGAACACCATCTCTACTGCCCTGCCTCATCCTGGGGCTTGCAACTCAATGATGTGAAGAAAACCTCCCTACAAGAGTTCTGAACCCCTGCCTTGCCCTTTGCACACCCAACTAAGTCGATTATTTAAAAAGTAAAAGTCCAATCCATGTACATCTCCTCAAGAGTGGTTCCCTTCCTTCTAAGCAGTGTGGGCAATAACATTATAAAGATCTCTTTCCTCACGAAGCTTATTTTGTGTGTGTATGTTGGGGGGGGGCAATAGATAAATACAAAAGTAACATGATAGTTAAAATATATAGCATCCCAGTTAGTGGTAAGTACTACTGAGGAAAATAAAGCGGGGAGGGAACCAAGGGGTTCAGAAAGGTCTCACTGCAAGCGTGACATCTGAGTAATGATCTGAAGGAGGCAAGAGAGTGAACTGTTCAGATGCAGGCTGAAGGAACATCAAATGCAAAGGCCCCGGGTTCAGAAGGGGCCTGGTGTTGGTGGAGGAACAGCAAGAGGGACTGCGTGGCTGAAGCAGAGGGAATGGGAGGAAATGAGGGCGATGAGGCCAAGTGGGAACAGTTCACGTGAGGTCCTGGTGGACTACCCTAAGGACCGTCTAAGAAACGCGGGGGGCAATGGGAGGATTTTGAACAGAGGAGTGGCATCACCTAACAAGTCGTTAAAGGCCCTGTTCTGGAGGCTAGCTTTGGCGGAGGTAGCATCAAATGACATCAGAAAGATAAATTTGGTAACAGGTGTCCCCAAATTTTCACAGACAACTACTGACTGTGAGGAAAAGGGTTGGACTCTGGACAAATGGGTGTGTGGGTGATCGATAGGAGGGGGTTACCCTGGGAGAGTGGGAGATGCACCTGCCTAGCTTTCAGGCCGCGACCGCGCAGAAACCTCCAGTCCTGCTACTCCAGCCTAGATCCCCTCCGCGAGGGTCAGGGCCGCAGCCTTCAGGCCGTGTTGCCATGGCGACTACAGGATTTTTCTTTTTTCTTTTTTTTTTTCTCCACCCCACTCCACATTCGCACACCTCTGTGCGCAAAGCACCCGGACCCGCATCCTTACCGCGCTGCCACTGGGCTTGGGCCAGCGCCGACTTATCAGCATTCAGCTCGCGGAGTGTTCCCCGCCCCCTCTGCGAATCCAGGCTCCAGCCTATCCAGCAGCTCCAGCACCCAGCGGTCCGCGCCGCCCAGCCGCGCCCACCTCCTCCCCGGGGACCACGGCCGGAGCCCCACAACCGGCTTTGCCCTGGAGCTTCCCTGGCGGCCCTGAGCACAGTCGCGGATCGGCCCAGCTACTCATCGCCTTCCCGCACGCTGGTGGCCGCCGAGAGCTGCACGTCCGCGGCGGGGAGGGGGCGCCCTAAGGCTGGCTCGCAGGCTGCGTGCACCGGGAGACCCGCTCTACGCATCCCCGAAACAACTCTCTGGAGAGGTTCAACTCTCTGGAGAGGTTCAACTCCCCTGTGCGCCGTTTACGGTCCCCTGCGCTTCCTGCAATGCACCAGACGGGGGAAGCAGATATTGGAGGCACCTGCATTGCGCCCCAGTTGGGAGGCTCTGTGCGTATAAGAGGGGGACCGTCTGCTGCAAAACCGGAGGATCGGAGGCGCGGGGAGTTAGGGGTGGGTTTTCTTAGGACTCACCTTGTGCAGTTTCCACATGGCTCCCAGAGCCTTGACTTCGTGGCTGGAGTGTTTGCCTTCCTCCAAGCACTGGTAGCACACGGGCATCTTGCACTGCACGCAGTACATGCTGTGGTTCTCCAGCTCGTGGTCTGTGCAGGTGGAGACCTTTCTCGGGCTCAGCCGCCGGCTCACGCGGCCCTGGGCCGGGGGCACCAGGCGGTGCTTGGCTAGGGGCCCCCGGGGCGGGTGGCAGCGCAGGCGGCACGGATCACAGTAGAAGACATCGCACTGTTCGCACATGACGGTGGCCTCCTTGGGTGCCTTCTCGCAAAGCTGGCACTTAAGGGCCGCCGCTTTGCTCTGCTGGTAGCGGTCAATTACCCCTTCCAGGACGCGGTTCTTGGGGAAGCCGCGGAGACCCCGGTCATCCAGGATGAGGCTGCGGTGGCACTGGGGGCAGGTGATACAGGAGTTGCGGGGCACCGAGGCCAAGGCCGGTGACAGGTGTGTGGCCGGTGGCGGCATAGCCGGGGGGAACACACGTACGCCGTTGGGGGACTTCTGGCACGGGGTAGTGGGGGCGCTGGCGAACCCCCCGTAGGAGCCATAGCCGCTGTCCGCCTCGCTGTACAGGCTCATCTTGTCAAGGTCCAGATAGTCATAGTCGGAGACCCCGGAGCCCGAGGCCCGTCGGCTCTGGGGCGACTCCGACTCCGGGGTCTGCACCAGGATGTTGCGGGCGCACGCCTGACATATATTATGAGAGCAGGGCAGGATGATGGGCTCCCGATAGAAGGAGCCGCACACGGGGCATTTTAACTCTTCTTCCATCTCTTCCATGGGGACCTTGCTGGGAGCGAAGCAGCGGCGGCTGCAACTGGATCCTGAACTGACGAGGTGGCTGGCCGGCCTGTCGTGTCCAGCACCTTGGCCAGCAGCGGCGGCGGTGGCGTTGCCAGTGGCGCCTTCCCGCGTCGCTTAGGCGCCGACTCCCTGTGAGGCGCTCTCTCTGTGAGCCACCGAACCGCGGCGCCGAGCGCCAACCCGGGACCGCCCCCTCCTGCCCCTCTAGTCCCGCCCCAGCCTGTAAGCAGCGGCTTATTGGACGGCGGGCGAGAGAGCAAAGCTCTCATTGGCCACACGCCCCGTCCTTCTCCTCTCCTCCGCAGGCCACGGGGGGTTTGGTGGAGGATTCTGAGGATGAGGGGAGGCTTCGTTTCGGGCTGCATAATCTCGGGAGGGGGCCGGCGTGCGGGGGCGAGGGCACCGGGAAGGAGGGATTAGGCGGGATGACTCATCCCTCGCCCCGCTTCCTTCCGACCTCCGGCTCAGTCGCCCAAGAGCGGGGCGTGAGAAACCCCTCCGCGCTGCGAGGGGGCTGGCAGAGGGGCTGGTGCCTGTCGCCGGCGTCTGCGTTTGGCTTGCAGCTGTAGTCTCCGCTCCGATCTCCGCTCGCCAGTGCTGCGCCGCGCGGGAGACCCCCACCTTCTTCCGCTGCTGGCGCCTCACCCAGGCCTAGGTTTCTGTACCCGAGCCGGGCCATTCTCCCGCTCAGGAACCCGCGGAAGCCGGCCCCTGCGCTCCTGCATCCCGGGGGTCTGACGGCGCAGGCCTGGCAAGAGCCTTGTTGCTTCTTTTTCTCCCTGTTCCTGGTGTCTAAAAGGGGATTGACAGTATCGATTTCCTAGTGTTGCTGTGAGATTTAAACTACGCGACCCACGTAAAGGCTCAATATATTAGTTAAAATCTATGCCCCCTTCATTTCACGCTTTCAATTCAGGCTTGGCCCAGAGGCTTCTTACCTTGCGGTGTGAACGTGTCTCTATATCCCCTCTTCATGTAAAAGAGCTTCTGTCCCCTCTTCAGTCCTCCTCCCCCCAAAGCTGTCCTCTCACCGGGGCTCTCAGCACCTGGCTGAGCTTTCACAAGGCCAGCAGAACCTTTGGTTCAGTTGAGGCAGGAATGGGTTGCTTATTTCTGAGTGCCCATAGTTTAGTAAACTAGCTCTGTAGATGAATCACTGTGTCACTGTCGAGTCTCAGTGTGTGACTCCAAATAGCTTTATTCAATGTTATGTGGCCCAAGCATCTACCACAGCTTGCAGAATGATGGATTCTTTCTGTTTCTTCTAGTGAAGTGCGAGAGGTGATGGTGATAGTGGGGGCCTAGTTCTAGTGTTAGTCCTCATATATTAAGCTCCATTCTTCTCCCTCTCCCCAAACATCGCTGGAGATAATTGGTCCTGCCCCTTGCCTGCAAAACTGTTGATTTGATGATGGCGAACAAGAAAATCCAAAAAACAAAAAACTCATATTTAGGTTAAGTGACTTAGTGATATTCTGAGGTAATAACTTATTTGAAGTTGCACATGGCTGTTTTGCTGAGTGATTCATGAAGTAAATGACAAAATTTCTTTCCAAGTTTTAACAAATCTTCCAATTTTCCGCCTTCCAAAAAAGAGAGAACTTGATTATATGCAGCTCATTTAAATCACTCTACTGTGCAGGAAAAAAAAAAAAAAAAAAAAAAAGGACTTTTTATAACCCTGTCCTTGGAGAAATAGTCCGTAAACTAGGTTATCTTTCCCACCTTCAACTGCAGTAAAAACAGCACCTGATCATTATTTGGGGAAAAAATTTTTCATCGTTTTTTAAGTTATGTTAATTACAAATGCTATGTGATGTTTAAAAAAAAATATATTGGAGTATAGTTGATTTCTATGTGATTTATTTTTAACCTAGCTTTTAACTAGTTGAGTCCAGAGCATCCAAAGGCATATGTACTCTGTTTATAAACATTGAACTTCTTCGAGGTTGGAACATTATCTATTTGCAGGATACATCTAATTTACAGGTCCCAAGATAATTTGCTAATAACAAGTAGTTAATAATTAATAAGTAGTTAGAAAGGAGCGTCAGTACCACTCATAATTTACAATCCTTCAAATGACTTTTATATGCATTTGGCTGATTGTAGTAGCCTTGAGCCAGTGCTTTGGACATTTCAAGGTGTGCAGCTGTTACTCTTTTTATGAGTTTGAACTTTGCTTATCACAGTATAACATCTGCTATGGATTGAAAGTGTCGCCCCAAAATTCCTATCTTGAAATCCTAACTCCCAAGGTGATGGTATCAGGAGGTGTGGCCCTTGGCAGAGCCTTCATGAATGGGATTAGTGCTCTTATAAAAGTAGCCCAAGAAATCTCCCTTGCCCCCTCCATCATGTAAGGTTACCATGAGAAGACCACCGCTGTGAGGATCTTCACCAGTTACCAAATTTGCCAACACCTTGACCTTGTACTTCCCAGTCTCTAGACCTGTGACAGATATATATGAAATCTATGAAATATGAAATATATTGAGATGATTTGTTAGATCTATTTGGTCAGGATTAGCTAAATCAAACCCAGGAGACTTAAATGAGTATCATTTGTTTAGTGTTCACACTGTTCCAGGACGTAAGTTAATTTATTTACATGCATACCTAGTTCAATCTCTGTAATAACAAGAAGAGATGGGTATAGTTATCCCCATTTTAAAGATGAGTAAACTGAGGATAAGCAAAGTTCTGAAGGTCAAATATTGGTGAGACTGGGACTTCTTTCTTTCTTTGTTCATTCATTCATTCAACAACTGCTGAGCTCTACTCTCTGTCAGGCTCTGTGTGTGATAAATACCCCAAATGATCTTTTTTTTTTTAACGTCTTTATTGGAGTATAATTGGTTTACAATGGTGTGTTAGTTTCTGCTTTATAACAAAGTGAATCAGTTATACATATACATATGTTCCCATATCTCTTCCCTCTTGCGTCTCCCTCCCTCCCACCCTCCCTATCCCACCCCTCTAGGTGGTCACAAAGCACCTAGCTGATCTCCCTGTGCTATGCAGCTGCTTCCCACTAGCTATCTATTTTACGTTTGGTAGTGTGTATATGTCCATGCCACTCTCTCACTTTGTCACAGCTTACCCTTCCCCCTCCCCATATCCTCAAGTCCATGCTCTAGTAGGTCTGTGTCTTTATTCCCATCTTACCCCTAGGTTCTTCATGACATTTTTTTTTCTTAGATTCCATATATATGTGTTAGCATATGGTATTTGTTTTTCTCCTTCTGACTTACTTCACTCTGTATGACAGACTCTAGGTCTATCCACCTTACTACAAATAACTCAATTTCGTTTCTTTTTATGGCTGAATAATATTCCATTGTATATATGTGCCACATCTTCTTTATCCATTCATCTATTGATGGACATTTAGGTTGCTTCCATGTCCTGGCTATTGTAAATAGAGCTGCAATGAACATTTTGGTACATGACTCTTTTTGAATTATGGTTTTCTCAGGGTATATGCCCAGTAGTGGGATTGCTGGGTCATATGGTAGTTCTATTTGTAGTTTTTTTTTTTTTTTTTTGCGGTACGTGGGCCTCTCACTGCTGTGGCCTCTTCCCTCGCGGAGCACAGGCTCTGGATGTGCAGGCTCAGCGGCCATGGCTCATGGGCCCAGCCGCTCCGCGGCATGTGGGATCTTCCCGGACCGGGGTACGAACCCATGTCCCCTGCGTCGGCAGGCGGACTCTCAACCACTGTGCCACCAGGGAAGCCCTATTTGTAGTTTTTTAAGGAACCTCCATACTGTTCTCCATAGTGGCTGTATCAATTTACATTCCCACCAACAGTGCAAGAATGTTCCCTTTTCTCCATACCCTCTCCAGCATTTATTGTTTCTAGATTTTTTGATGATGCCCATTCTGACCGGTGTGAGGTGATACCTCATTGTAGTTTTGATTTGCATTTCTCTAATGATTAGTGATGTTGAGCATCCTTTCATGTGTTTGTTGGCAATCTGTATGTCTTCTTTGGAGAAATGTCTATTTAGGTCTTCTGCCCATTTTTTGATTGGGTTGTTTGTTTTTTTGATATTGAGCTGCATGAGCTGCTTGTAAACCAAATGATCTTTTTTTAACTTCTATGCGTATTCTGCTTACCTTCTCTGATAGTTTAGCATTTTCTTGAATTTGTTTCTCTAAAATATTTTATATTTTCCCCTCATGTTGCAGTATTTGGCCATAATGTACTTTACAACCCTCCAATGAGTTGTATTTAAAGGAAATAAAAATCTGAATGTAGTTGATACTATAGAAATACTATAGGGACTATCTTCTCTCTTCCAGCTGGAGATCAGCCCATGCCCTGAAGCATGAGGATTGACAGCCCTGTAATTTTATCATTCCTGGAGTGACTGTAGATGTTCTCATTTGTGTAAAGTGCCTCTGAAACTTACTATTCACCCAAATGATGTTCTTTAGCAATAAGTTGAGCAAACTTAAAATGTACTAGCAGCTTTTCCATTTTTTTTAAAGACAAGTGTTTTCCAATGAAAAATTTAGGTGCTTTCCTGTTTACTTTTGACTACAGTGCTTGATTATTAACATAACTGTCTCTGATTCTAAAGAATGAACACTCAGAGGAGAAAAAATTCTCTCTCTTCCCCGCACGTTCTCTTCTAGTGCCATCAATCCTTAGGTACGGGGTGTGGGGGGGGAAATCATGAAAGGAGCTGATTAAAGGCTCTGGCACCTTAAGATTCTCTGACAAATAGATAAACATATTCTGTATTTATTTTGTGATTAAGGGTATTGTTGAATGTGGTTTGTAAAAATTGCATTATTTGAAAATAATGGAGGTGATGTTCTATTTCAAAAGAAATTTGAGGAAACTTTTTAATGGGGTAACTTAACCCATTAATATTTAATTTTAAACTTGTAATGTTTGTGCCATCCTTTAATAACTTACATATTTATTTATTGTTGATATTCTTTTTTCTTTTTAATTATGCAATAATTATAGTAAATTAAGAGTGTTTTGCCCATTTAGTACTACTGGAACATGACCTTATTCAAATACTGTTTCTAACTATGAGTAATATGGGACTAGTACTTTGGAAAGGGTAGACAGGAGAATCTGGGAAGATGGAAATTTAATGAATCTTATATTAAGGTAAAACAGCTGGAGAATAAATCCAGGAGACCCAACTTGTGAATAATAAGAATCCTAGAAAGAGGAAAAGGCACAGATGGAGGAACGATCACAACTGAAAAAAATAATTTTCCTGATATAAGATATAAGATTACAGATTGAAAGGATTTTAGAATTATACATGACATTGATTTAAAAAAAAGACTCAAGCACATACAGATACAATTCTTGAACTCCAAGGAAAAAAGAACATCTACAAGCTCTCAGACAGAAACAACTTAATTATAAAAAGAAAAGAATCAGATTGGCATTGGATTTCTATTTTGCAGCCCTGAAGGCACGAAGAATGTGAAATAAAGTCTACAGCCTACTAGAAGTAAAAGAAGACGTCTAAGTATTTTATAGCCAGCCAAGAGATCACTTGTCAGGTTAAAAAAAGATTTTGCAAGAATTTAGAGAATACAGCGCTCACATATTCCATCTAAGAAAAATACTTGAGAAGGATTTTAAACTAAATAACAAATGAATCTTAGAGTCCACAAGATGCGTAAGGAGATGATGGGAAAGTAAAAGTATTCTGAGGACCTAAGAATTGGGGAGAGAGAAAAAATGTGAAAAGATAGGTGAGAAATAGAATATTTTTGTTGGAGGGATTACTTATTATCTTTTCTTTTTCACTTAAGAGTAAATATATGCATGCATTATGAGGCCTGGGAAAGGAAATATAACTATTAATATAATGGAAAGTACAATATAACTCACAATTAACAAACCTGGGGGCAGTACTATGTGAAATTCAATGACAACAAATTTTAAACTTAAAGAAATGGATACTTTCCTGGCAAAATACTATATTAACTGAATTAATCCTTCAAAGTAGAAAGCTTAAATAGACCAACCTCCATAAAAGACATTTGAAAGGTTAAGTTTTGATTTATCATTAAAAAGGATAGCATGGTTGTACAGATGAGCTCTAGTTAACTTTTTAAGAACAAGTAATTTTAATGTTATTGAAATAACCTAAATTAAAGAAAAATATAGAGTGTTCCCTAGTCCACTTTATAAAGTCATCATAAGTTTAAGAACACAATATAATAATATACTTAACAGAGAATGCAATAAATCAAAAACTATAGACCTAAACCACCTAAGTAATAGATGTAAAGATGCTAAGCAGGATATTAGCAAACAGATTTCAACGCTGTAGCAAAAGGTTAGGATCTTAGGATTTCCCCAGGAATCTTAGTACGGTTGAGTGTCAGGTAAACTATCAACACGAATTATTACATGAAAAATTAAAGGGGCAAAATTCCCTCTTTTGGCCATATGGGAATAATCCTCCTTCCATAAATGACTAAAAAGCAGGATTAACTATAGGAATCAACTATTGTCAGACACCAGATAACAGACAGTGTAGGGTTATAATTCCTGAGAGAAGGCAGACAAAGAGGTGAGCCCTACCTTCAACCAGGCTTTCAACCAAATGGTAATTTCCAGAATGTGATACAGAGGAGGAATCCAAACAAGCCCACCAATCTCCCTGAGTTGAGGAGAAAGAGATTCAATTTTGGGGAGGTGAAGGAAGCTAGAATTGGAGAGAGGAAAGAATCAGACAGACAGTTTCAAGGAATCTGCACGTGGATTTGCTTGAGTGCTTGAACACAAGGTGTGCATGTATAGGGTTACTCTCCACAAGAATGGGCAATAACAACTTCTGAGGAAAGAGCAATTATTGGATTTGTAATATAAACAATTCTCAGAGCACACATAGGACCAGGAATCGTTCATATTCTCTTTAGCCGGAATGAAGAGGAAGCATCGAATATACAAAAATATATTAGCAATGCACAATTAGCAACCGATATTAAAACTGTACCATTTATAACAGCATCAAAATTTCATGAATTTGAATTAACAAAATATGTATAAGATCTATACACTGACAAATACAAAATGTTTCAGAGAGAAATGAAAGCAACTTTAATAAATGGTGAGATATGCCATGTTCATAGATTTGTAAGACTCAATATTGTTTAGATGGCAATTTCCCCCCAATTGATTTATAGATTCCATGCAATTCCAATGAAAATTTTCAGAAGTCTGTTTTTGAGGGTAAGCAATTGACAAGCTGATTCCAAAATCTACTTGAAGATGCAAAGAAGCTTGAACAGCCAAAAGTATTTTGAAAATGATCCAACTTGCAAGATTTATACTAACTGATTTTAAGACTTACTAAAAAGCTACAGTAATTAACCTGTTGTGTTAGTGGCTTAAGGATAGAAATATATATCAATGAAACAGAATAGAGTTTAGAAATAGACTCATATATCTATGGTCAATTAATGGTAAATGAAGATTCTAAGTAAGCTGTGTGGGAACATCTATTAAAGTTAAAAACAAACATCAATAAGGTTAAAAAGTTCAAAAAGCAAAGAAAAATGTTGGCTTAGCCTTTATACACTTTGTTCTAGGTTATTTCACTTTTTGTAACAAACGTGTTACAAGTGTGTTATAACTTGAAAAGTATCTAAAAAATAATTCTTACAAGAATTTTGAAATAATTTCTGAAGGAGTGTGACTACTGTTACTTGTAATTCCCTTTCTCCTATCTAATCTTCATTGTTACATGCCAGAATTAAAAAGCATCTCATGTTTCTGATCTGAAATTTCGGAATTCTACTTTACATATGCTGTTACAGTGTTAATCTGACAATATATCATGTATTCTATCCTGATAGGAAACCAGAGCTAGTTTCTTCTTAAGCTTCCCAGTACAGTTCCCATGCCATTGCACCTTAGAGTGTTCTCTGGAGCTGTCTTCCTGGTGAATTTCTCTACTTTCTACAAGTTTTCAAATATTTTTTCCCTGCCTTTAAGAAGCAGATAATTTGCTAGAAAAATTAACTTGACAGCAGAATTCTTTTGCTGTAGGTGTTCAGTAAACATTGCCCCAAGCTCTTCTCTGTTTAAGTCTCAAAGTCAGGAGTCATTCACAATTTCTTTTAAATTTAGGTGTTATTACTTTTGGTAATGCTGGGAGACCAATACAGGAGAATATAGGATATAGGAATATAGGAATTCTTCTCTTGGGATTTTGAATTTGGGAAACTGATTGGAGGTGCAAACCAGAAAGTTCATGAAGTGTACTAGAGGCCAAATTAGCCAGTATGGTTATATGGAAGCTAAAGTTTCAAGGAACATGTCTGGCGTGGCAGATGTTATCAGTGCTTAGCAATATCTTTTCCCTCCTGGGCGTATGTATGGGAGACTATGCAAACTTTTGTTGTTAGGCAAGACTTTGTGACCAGGTCTGGCCATAGAAATGTGTGCAGAAATGTGTGTTACTTCCAGACTGAGTTAATGAAAATCTCCTGCACAAAGTTATGGAAAATGTGTTGAGATTTTGTTGAACCATAGATCAAAGCTGTTTGGATCCCTGAATCTGCACATAGAAAGCAGCTATCAGAATTGGTGATTCACTGCCTGAAGAACAACTGAGGAAAATTAGCTTTTGCGTGTTAAGCCAGAGACGTGAGGGTTCTGTGTTACTGTAACACAGCACAGCCTAACCTGACTAATATAGTAGTAAAGAGAGATAAATGGAAGAGATAGGCAGAGACAAGTCATGAGTATAGCCCTTAAAAGAGACAAAGTAGCTATGTTGCTTCTTACCTGTTTATTTGTTATAGTTCCCATTAGACCTGGCATTACTTTGGTTTCTGTACTGGTATGCCACAAATTTACTGGTATCTTTACAATACATTTAACTTTTCTTGGTTAGCTGAAGTGTGCTCTCTTTCCTTCCAATCAAAAGACCAAAATCAAACTATTCAGTTAGTCACATTTTAATCACTTAGATGTTGAGATCTGCATTGTCGTAGATGCTGTTGGTGCTCTGTCCACTTTTCTTTAGCATGTACCTCTTCATGCCAAAGGCCACTTAGTGCAAAAAACTGTGAGTTTTTGAGAGATTTTTCTAGCCAAGGAGCATGCTCAGTCAAGACACAGGGGAAGCCTGGAGAATTAATGCCCCTGGAAGCACCCCCAACAAGTGATGCTGGGTAGGTGAGGGGTTGGTGGATAAATAACTAGGTTCCTAACATCTCTTGGTTGAGATAATTTTGAGACTTTTTCCACATTGCCTCCCAGAGTTCCCCAGTAGGATCAGCTCAAGTTGCCCAAAGTGCCTTAATAACTCACCCTTTACTGGCTACCTTCTTGTCTTTTCTTATTTCAATTCCTTAACAGTGTTCCTTAGGATCATCCCCCAAATAAAATACTTGCACTTAAATTCATGTCTCCAGATGTGCTTCCAAACCAAAATAACCATTTTGTGTGCATAAGAAGGCAATGAAGAGAATCTTCATCTCATGAAATGGTCATTTTTTCCCCCATTTTTTGTGATGTTCGACCCATTCTGCCTTTTATACTACCTAATTTCAACTCCAGAATCTTAAGTTCGTTCCTTTTTAGTTTCCATCCTTTGTTTATGATTCATTTTTTTCATGCATCATTTTCCTGATTTCACTTAGTGGTTTGTTTGTGTTCTATACACATTGAACTTAAGACATCAATTTTGAATTCTTTGTCAGGTAATTCATAGACATCTGTATTTTCAGGGTCAGTTTCTGGAGATTTATTATTGTTCCTTTGATTGGGCTATGTTTCCTTGTTTCTTTGTATGCCTTGTAATTTTTTTCCTCTGAGAGTGGGATATTTGAAAAAATAGCCACCTCTTCCAGTCTTTATGGAACAGTTTTGTACAAGGGAAGACCTTCACCAATCAGACAGGCCAGAGATTCTGGGGACCTCTCAAGTCTTTCCTGGGAACCTATCTTCTGTGGGCTTATGCAGATAATTTCCCAATCAGAGAGATTTGCTGGCTTACTTTTTAGGAGCTTGTTATCTCATGCTTTCTGTTTGTGGTACTGCAGGTTCTTTGGTGCTGCAACAAGTCCCAGAGTTCTCTTTTGTTCTCCATGACCCCCAGGCATTCAAAATATCAGGAAGACAGAAGTCAGTCCCTTGGGGAGCCCCTGAGAAGCCAGAATGTTGAATGCACATTCCAAGCTTCTCTTTCCCTCTCAAGGGAGAAGCCACGAATTGGATGATCTCTCCCTATTGTGCCAAGCTGTGCCAGCTGAGGTGAGGTGCAAATGCAGACAGAATGCAATGGCTTTCCTTACTCATTTCAGCGCAGCTGTTCTTGGCTTTGCACTCACCTGGAATTCTGCAACATCTTGACTCGTTTCTGAAGTTCTTGTGAAGGCATTTTGGTCTATATATTGTTGAGTCAGTGTCTCTGTGTGGGAACGAGGGCTGCAGCTTCCTATTCTGTTATCTTTCTGACATCATTCTATTTCTTTTTAAACATCTTTATTGGAGTATAATTGCTTTACATTGTTGTGTTAGTTTCTGCAGTATAACAAAGTAAATCACCTATGCATATACTTATATCCCCATATCCCCTCCCTCTTGCGTCTCCCTCCCATGCTCCCTATCCCACCCCTCTAGGTGGTCACAAAGCACTGAGCTGATCTCCCTGTGCTATGTGGCTGCTTCCCACTAGCTATCTATTTTACATTTGGTAGTGTATGTATGTCAATGATACTCTCTGACTTTGTCCCAGCTTACAATTCTTAATCCCCCTGTCCTTAAGTTCACTCTCTACATCCGCGTCTTTATTCCTGTCCTGCCCCTAGATTCTTCAGAAAGAGTTTTTTTTTTTTTTTTTGATTCCATATATATCTGTTAGCATACAGTATTTGTTTTTCCCTTTCTGACTTACTTCACTCTGTATGACAGATTCTAGGTCCATCCACCTCACTACAAATAACTCAATTTCGTGTCTTTTTATGACTGAGTAATATTACATTGTACTTATGTGCCACATCTTCTTCATCCATTCATCTGTTGATGGACACTTAGGTTGCTTCCATGTCCTGGCTACTGTAAATAGTGTTGCAGTGAACATTGTGGCACATGACTCTTTTTGAGTTATGGTATTCTCAGGGTATATGCCCAGTAGTGGGATTGCTGGGTCATATGATAGTTCTATTTTTAGTTTTTTAAGGGAACCTCCATACTGTTCTCCATAGTGGCTGTATCAATTTACATGCCCACCAACAGTGCAAGAATGTTCCCTTTTCTCCACACCCTCTCCAGCATTTATTGTTTGTAGCTTTTTGTTTGTAGGTTTTTTGATGATGCCCATTCTGACCGGTGTGAGGTGATACCTCATTGTAGTTTTGATTTGCATTTCTCTAATGATTAGTGATGTTGAGCATCCTTTCATGTGTTTGTTGGCAATCTGTATGTCTTCTTTGGAGAAATGTCTATTTAGGTCTTCTGCCCATTTTTTGATTGGGTTGTTTGTTTTTTTGATATTGAGCTGCATGAGCTGCTTGTATATTTTGGAAATTAATCCTTTGTCAGTTGCTTCATTTGCAAATATTTTCTCCCATTCTGAAGGTTGTCTTTTCATCTTGTTTATGGTTTCCTTTGCTGTGCAAAAGCTTTTAAGTTTCATTAGATCCCATTTGTTTATTTTTGTTTTTAATTTCTATTTCTCTAGGAGCTGGGTCAAAAAGGATCTTGCTGTGATTTATGTCATAGAGTGTTCTGCCTTTGTTTTTCTCTAAGAGTTTTATAGTGTCTGGCCTTACATTTAGATCTTTAATCCATTTTGAGTTTATTTTTGTGTATGGTGTTAGGGAGTGTCCTAATTTCATTCTTTTATATGTAGTTGTCCAGTTTTCCCAGCACCACTTATTAAAGGGGCTGTCTTTTCTCCATTGTATATTCTTGCCTACTTTGTCAAAGATAAGGTGACCATATGTGCGTGGGTTTACCTCTGGGCTTTCTATCCTGTTCCATTGATCTATATTTCTGTTTCTGTGCCAGTACCATACTGTCTTGATTACTGTAGCTTTGTAGTATAGTCTGAAGTCAGGGAGCCTGATTCCTCCAGCTCCGTTTTCCTTTCTCAAGATTGACTTGGCTTTTCGGGGTCTTTTGTGTTTCCATACAAATTGTTCTAGTTCTGTGAAAAAATGCCATTGGTAGTTTGATAGGGATTGCATTGAATCTGTAGAATGCTTTGGGTATTATAGTCATTTTCACAATGTTGATTCTTCCAATCCAAGAATATGGTACATCTCTCCATCTGTTTGTATCATCTTTAATTTCTTTCATCAGTGTCTTATAGTTTTCTGCATACAGGTCTTTTATCTCCTTAGGTAGGTTTATTCCTCAGTATTTTATTCTTTTTGTTGCAATGGTAAATGAGAGTGTTTCCTTAATGTCTGTTTCAGATTCTTCATCATTAGTGTATAGGAATGCAAGAGGTTTCTGTGCATTAATTTTGTATCCTGCTACTCTATCAAATTCATTGTTTAGCTCTAGTAGTTTTCTGGTAGCATCTTTAGGATTCTCTATGTATAGTACAATGTCATCTGCAAACAGTGTCAGTTTTACTTCTTCTTTTCCAATTTGTATTCCTTTTATTTCTTTTTCTTCGCTGACTGCTGTAGCTAAAACTTCCAAAACTATGTTGAATAACAGTGGCGACAGTTGGCAACCTTGTCTTCTTCCTGCTCTTAGTGGAAATGGTTTCAGTTTTTCACCATTGAGAACAATGTTGGCTATGGGTTTGTCATATATGGCCTTTATTATGTTGAGATAAGTTCCCTCTATGCCTACTTTCTGGAGGGCTTTTATCATAAATGGGTGTTGAATTTTGTCAAAAGTTTTTCTGCATCTCTTGAGATTATCATATGGTTTTTATCCTTCAATTTGTTAATATGGTGTATCACACTGATTGATTTGCGTATCTTGAAGAATCCTTGCATTCCTGGGATAAACTCCACTTGATCATGGTGTACGATCCTTTTAATGTGCTGTTGGATTCTGTTTGCTAGCATTTTGTTGAGGATTTTTGCATCTATGTTCATCAGTGATATTGGCCTGTAGTTTTCTTTCTTTGTGGCATCTTTGTCTGGTTTTGGTATCAGGGTGATGGTGGCCTTGTAGAATGAGTTTGGGAGTGTTCCTCCCTCTGCTATATTTTGGAAGAGTTTGAGAAGGATAGGTGTTAGCTGTTCTCTAAATGTCTGATAAAATTTGCCTGTGAAGCTACCCCGTCCTGGGCTTTTGTCTGTTGGAAGATTTTTAACCACGGTTTCAATTTCAGTGGTTGTGATTGGTCTGTTTACATTTTCTATTTCTTCCTGGTTCAGCCTCGGAAGGTTGTGCTTTTCTAAGAATTTGTCCATTTCTTCCAGGTTGTCCATTTTGCTTGGCATAGAGTTGCATGTAGTAATCTCTTATGATCCTTTGTATTTCTGCAGTGTCAGTTGTTACTTCTCCTTTTTCATTTCTAATTCTGTTGATTTGAGTCTCCTCCCTTTTTTTCTTGATGAGTCTGGCTAATGGTTTATCAATTTTGTTTATCTTCTCAACAAACCAGCTTTTAATTTTATTGATCTTTGCTATTGTTTCCTTCATTTCTTTTTCATTTATTTCTGATCTGATCTTTATGATTTCTTTCCTTCTGCTAACTTTGGGGTTTTTTTGTTCTTCTTTCTCTAATTGCTTTAGGTGTAAGGTTAGATTGTTTATTTGAGACTTTTCTTGTTTCTTGAGGTAGGATTGTAGTGCTATAAACTTCCCTCTTAGAACTGCTTTTGCTGTATCCCATAGGTTTTGGGTCGTCGTGTTTTCATTGTCATTTGTTTCCAGGTATTTTAAAATTTCCTCTGATTTCTTCAGTGATCTCTTGGTTATTTATTAGTGTATTGTTTAGTCTCCATGTGGTTGTATTTTTTAAAGATTTTTTCCTGTAATTGATATCTAGTCTCTTAGCATTGTGGTTGGAAAAGATACTTGATACGATTTCAGTTTTCTTAAATTTACCAAGGCTTGATTTGTGACCCAAGATATGATCTATCCTGGAGAATATTCCATGAGCACTTGAGAAAAACGTGTATTCTGTTGTTTTTGGATGGAATGTCCTATAAATATCAATTAAATCCGTCTTATTTAATGTGTCATTTTAAGCTTGTGTTTCCGTATTTATTTTCATTTTGGTTGATCTGTCCATTGGTGAAAGTGGGGTGTTAAAGTCCCCTGCTATGATTGTGTTACTGTTGATTTCCCCTTTTATGGCTGTTAACATTTGCCTTATGTATTGAGGTGCTCCTATGTTTGGGTACATAAATACTTACAATTGTTATATCTTCTTCTTGGATTCATCCCTTGATCATTATGTAGTATCCTTCTTTGTCTCTTGTAATAGTCTTTATTTTAAAATCTATTTTGTCTGATATGAGAATTGGTACTCCAGCTTTCTTTTGATTTCCATTTGCATGGAATATCTTTTTCATCCCCTCACTTTCAGTCTGTAGGTGTCCCTAGGTCTGCAGTGGGTCTCTTGTAGACAGCATATATATAGGTGTTGTTTTCGTATCCATTCATCCAGTCTATGTCTTTTGGTTGGTGCATTTAATCCATTTACATTTAAGGTAGTTATCAATATGTATGTTCCTATTACCATTTTCTTAATTGTTTTGAGTTTGTTATTGTAGATCTTTTCTTTCTCTTGTGTTTCCTGCTAGAGATATTCCTTTAGCATTTGTTGTAAAGCTGGTTTTTGTGGTTCTGAATTCTCTTAGCTTTTGCTTGTCTGTAAAGGTTTTAATTTCTCTTTCAAATGTGAATGAGATCCTTGCTGGGTAGAGTAATATTGGTTGTAGGTTTTTCCCTTTCATCATTTAAAATATGTCCTGCCAGTCCCTTCTGGCTTGCGGAGATTCTGCTGAAAGATCAGCTGTTAACGTTATGTGGATACCCTTGTATGTTATTTGTTTTTCCCTTGCTGCTTTTAATATTTTTTCTTTGTATTTAATTTTTGATAGTTTGATTAATATGTGTCTTGGTGTGTTTCTCCTTTGGTTTATCCTGTATGGGACTCTCTGCGCTTCCTGGAGTTGATTGACATTTTCCTTTCCCATATTAGGGAAGTTTTCAACTATAATCTCTTCAAATATTTTCTCATTCCCTTTTTCTCTTCTTCTTCTGGGACCCCTATAATTTGAATTCAGTGTGTTTAATGTTGTCCCAGAGGTTTCTGAGACTGTCCTCAATCCTTTTCATTCTTTTTTCTTTATTCTGCTCTGCAGTATTTATTCCCAATATTTTATCTTCCAGGTCAGTTATCCGTTCTTTTTTTTTTTTTTTTTTTTTTTTTTGCGGTATGCGGGCCTCTCACTGATGTGGCCTCTCCCGTTGTGGAGCACAGGCTCCGGACACACAGCCTCAGTGGCCATGGCTCATGGCCCAGCTGCTCCGTGGCATGTGGGATCTTCCTGGACCGGAGCACGAACCTGTGTCCCCTGCATCGGCAGGCGGACTTTTAACCACTGTGCCTCCAGAGAAGCCCATCACTTATCCGTTCTTATTCCTCAGTTATTCTGCTAGTGATTCCTTCTAGAGAATTTTTAATTTTATTTATTGTGTTGTTCATAATTGTTTGGTTGCTCTTTAGTTCTTCTAGGTCCTTGTTAAATGTTTCTTGTATTTTCTCCATTCTATTTCTGAGATTTGGGATCATCTTTACTGCCATTACTCTGAATTCTTTTTCAGGTAGACTACTTATTCTTCATTTCTTTGGTCTGGTGGCTTTTTACCTTGCTTCTTTGTCTGCTGTGTGTTTTTCTGTCTTCTTATTTTGCTTAACTTACTGTGTTTGGGGTCTCCTTTTTGCAGGCTGCAGGTCTGTAGTTCCCATTGTTTTTGGTGTCTGCTCCCAGTGGCTAAGTTTGGTTCAGTGGGTTGTGTAGGCTTACTGGTGGAGGGGACTGGTGCCTGTGTTCTAGTGGGTGAGGCCAGATCTTGTCTTTCTGGTTGGAAGGACCGCATCTGGTGGTGTGTTTTGGGGTATCTGTGACCTTATTATGATTTTAGGCAGCCTCTCTGCTCTTGGGTGGGGTTTTCTTCCTATCTTGCTAGTTGTTTGGCATGGGGTTTCCAGCACTGGAGCTTGCTGGTTGTTGAGTGGAGCTGGGTCTTAGTGTTGAGACAGAGATCTCTGGGAGAGCCCTTACCAATTGATATTACGTGGAGCTGGGAGGTCTCTGGTGGTCCAATATCCTGAACTCAGCTCTCCCACCTCAGAGGCTCAGGCCTGACAGCTGGCCAGAGCACCAAGACCCTGTCAGCCACATGGCTTTTGGGAAGTCTGCAGTCTTCTGCCAGCATTCAGTAGGGGTTCTGTAGGAGTTGTTCCACATGTAGATGTATTTTTGATGTATCTTGGGGGAGGAAGGTGATCTCCACATCTTACTTTTGCACCATCTTGAAGGTCCTCTCTCTTCACACCTCCTGCTGCTAGAGGGTCCACATTTCATTTGGAAAGGACATAAATCTGGCAATCTCACTTCAGGCTTAGCCCATCCACCTTTTTTCCCTTTGTGCTTAGTCTGTTTCACTTGCTCATAACGGGCCCCATGCAGAGGCCTTGCCCCCAGCCCTTCAGACCAGAGTTCCTCGTGAAACGGCTGAGCCGACACCTCAGCTTGGGACGTGCGCTGAAGCTCCTCATAGGACAATCAACTCAAGAATCTGACATCATTCTTATCCTACATTTTACAAAGAGCATTTAAGTGGTTTGTATTTCTGCCCCATAAAATTTTCTCTTTTAATCTTCAGAAACCTTCCAGGAGATCAAATAATAAATACTAAAAGTGCCCGTGTTCACTCGGAACTGTATAATTTAATAGAAGATATTCACATTAAGAGATATATTAATAGAATAAAAGGTATTCACATTCACCTTCTAATTTGTTAAAACTCTGTAAGGTAATTAAGACAGGCATCTTAGTTTTACAAGTACAAAAACAGGGACTTAAAGAAATCTAGTGACTTATCCAAGGTTAAAAATTAAGGAGCAGAGCCAGGACATTAAGCCAGGACTTCTTACTTCTGGTCCAATTCTCTTTCCCCTACATTGAGCTATCAGAAAAACAAGAATAAAATTATTGTTTACATACTGCTTAATGTTGGTGAGGGAGAGAACAAGTTAAGGAAATTTGTAAAGATCTTGGACTTGAATGTGAAGACTTGAATGGACTGATTCTTTCAACTTGGCTGCTCTTTGAAGAAGAAAGCACAGATTACACTTCTAAAATTAGATTTCTCAGGATTGTTTGAGCTATATGATCTTGTGCATGTCCTGTACCATGTGGGTCCCAAATTTCCAAGTCTTAAGAATGCCTGGATGGTTCCTTGGGTCCTTTGAAGCTCTATGAAACTCTGGCTTTCATATCCAAATTATATTTCTGGGAAGAAGGAGGAGGCAAAAGAGAACGGGATAAAGAAGAAGTAGAGGAGCAGGAGGATGAGGAGGGGGAGGGGGAGGAGGAGGAGGGGGAGGGGGAGAAGGAGGAGTAGGAGGAGGGGGAGGGGGAGGAGGGGGAGGGGGAGGAGGTGGAGGAGGAGGAGAAGGAGGAGCAGGAGGAGGGGGAGGGGGAGGAGGAGAAGGAGGAGCAGGAGGAGGGGGAGGGGAGGAGAAGGAGGGGGAGTGGGAGGGGGAGCAGGAGGAGGAGGAGGAGGAGAAGGGGGAGGGGGAGGACGGAGGGGGGAGGAGGAGGGGGAAGGGTAGGAGCAGGAGGAGGAGGAAGAGGAGGAGGGGGAGGAGCAGGAGGAGGAGGAGGAAGAGGATGGGGAGGAGGAGGAGGAAGAGCATGTGTCCTATAGTCTTCAAGGAAAAAATGTTTCATATCATTTTCTCCCCAGGCTTACTGAGAATGAGAATAGGCTCTGGGGAACACGTAATACTTAAAGCATCCTGTACGAGTTCTTGCAGTAAGTGAAAAGTCAGAACCACTTGCTACATGATGACATCTAAATAGGATTAAATAGAACTCAAACTCATTTGGGAGAGGAAAATTGCTAAAATATGGCTGTAGTACTACTAGACATTTCATTATTAATTTCTGTTCTTTGGTATGAATTTTTACTCAAATATCAAGGAGAAAATATCTATTTATGCCTTAAAATAAAATACAAGTTTAATGTAGTAAACATATTGATTTAATATTTAAGCAGAGAAGAAATAATACCTTTGGTATGATACCCCATTTTTCACGAACACTTTCATGTATTAGATGTCATTTGGTTCTCATAATCCTGGTAAGTGACTTTATCTTTACAGACACAGAGATTCTTTTTTATTTTTTTTTTTATTTTTTTTTTTTTGCGATATGCGGCCCTCTCACTGTTGTGGCCTCTCCCGTTGCGGAGCACAGGCTCACGGGCCCAGCAGCTCTGCAGCATGTGGGATCTTCCCGGACCAGGGCACAAACCTGTGTCCCCTGCATCGGCAAGCGGACTCTCAACCACTGCGCCACCAGGGAAGCCCTGACACAGAGATTCTTAAAGGTTAAGTGGCGTGCCCAGGGTCATGCAGATGGCATTGGGCTATAATTCAGTTCATACATAGGAGTAGGCAAACCAACTTGTAAGGGAATATTTTGTTGTCATAATTTCTAATAGTAGCGTTGTCTTATGCAATGTTTTCTCAGCTTCAATGATATCTGTAGGGTAGTAACATAGAAAATGAGGTGCTATTTTTATGAAGTGGCTAATATTTATTGCTCCATATTTCTCTTCCTTGATGCCACCAATGGATAGTGTATTAGAAGGCCTTTATGTAGATCATAGGATAGTTTCATTTATTGCTGGGTTTTGAGCCCCAGATTTTCCAATTTTCCTGATCTACTTCTGATGAGAGCCTGAATGAGTAAGATCATTTTTCTTGCTCCAACTCCATAATTCAAATCTCTTTGAATTGCTTGCAATCACCCCTTAATTGATTGGCTATTAAATTATTTTATAACACTTCACAAATTTGGATGTACATATGGTTCTTCACTGCAACCTCCAATTATCCTGGAATTATTATTTCTGCAGTGTAGAGGACAAATAATTATTTATGGGTTGAATGGAAAACCCTCTTTTACATTCTTACAGATTCAATAACTGTAACATGGGCTTTTATTTGAGTGGCATGTTTATTTGTGGGTTTGAAAATAGACGGTTCTCTAAAATGACAGTTTAAAAAAATCTGGGTAGAGATAATTATGGGCTTAAATTTTTAAAAATAACACAATCAATTAAAAATATTTATTGCTCATTTGTTGATTATGAGAGACTAAAGGAACACATCTCTGCCCTCTCAGAGTGAATGTTTATTAGAGAATAAGACAAAATCCCTCAAGATCACAGTATAAGACTGTGAGTGCCATAAATGTGTTCCATAGTGTCATGGGGGTCAGAGGAGGGAGCATGTGTGGATGAGGTTCTGAAGCATTCATGGGCTGGATTTCAGAAGAAACAGTTAGGGTTGGGAAGAACATTTAGTAGCGAACATAGTAAGCAGAGAAGTTGGAGTTTGGGGTCTTTTGAAAACAAAATTTGTAGTAAAGGGAATCAACCCAGAGTTATTATTTTAGTGTATAGGACACAAGAACATATGTATGGAAGAAGGAGCTGGACTTTTTCCAAAAGGGCAGAAACATGTCCATGAGCCTTAGCATCCTCTGAAAGAGTCAGAATAATTCCTTGTTAACTAACAAAAATCTGATACTCTCCAGAGTCTAGACAGGAAAAAGGGAATTTAACAATATATTTTAAGTAAAAAAAAAAATAGTATATGTTAATCGTTTAAAAGAATAAATAACTTAGGGACTTCCCTGGTGGCACAGTGATAAAGAATCTGCCTGCCAATGTAGGGGACATGGGTTCGAGTCCTGGTCCGGGAAGATCCCACATGCCACGGAGCAACTAAGCCCGTGTGCCACAACTACTGAGCCTGTGCTCCAGAGGCCGTGAGCCACACTACTGAGCCCACATGCCACAACTACTGAAGCCTGTGTGCCTAGAGCCTGTGTTCCACAATAAGAGAAGCCACCACAATGAGAAGCCTGCTCGCCCCAACTAGAGAAAAGCCTGTGTGCAGCAACGAAGACCCAACGCAGCCAAAAATAAATAAATAAATTTAAAAAATAATAGTCATAAAAAGAAGAATAAATAACTTAGAACAAAGAACTGAAGTAATTTTACTTTTTGGGTACACTACCTCTTTTATTGTAGAGCCAAGGCAGGGTCACATAGAATTTATTCAGGTTACACAAATATTAAAATTGTCTCTTTGAGTTCCTCCATTCCAGCTGCCATGTGCAGTGAAAAAAAGCATGAATATTGGGATCAGACAGATCTGGATGTAAACCCACTTATTAGCCACAAGAACATGGGCATAAATTCCATGAGGACATTGTTTTTCTCATTGCTATATATTCCAGCATCGAGAACAGTGCCTGAGATATAATGAGCGCTTTGTAAATATTTGTTGGATAAATTAATGCTCCTTTTGAACCTCAATTTCCTTATTAATATAGTGGGAAACATAATACCTAACTCAAGGAGCTGTACTGAGAAATTAAATAAGAAAACGTTAGGGAAATCCTCTAACACAGTATCTTTCATGTACCAGGTTTCTAAACACATGACTTTCTTTCCATCTTCAGATCAAGATGTACTAACTGTATCTTTCATTAATTAATTACTTTTTTATATGACTGTACATCTGGTTTTTAAAAATATGTGGTCTAATATCTGTAGGCCCAAGAGCCCCATGAAAATGTGCTCTTTCCATGGATTAGAAAAAGAAACCAGTATTGGCTGTGATGTTTTACGCTGGCTCAGCCACAGCCTGTGCTGAGAGAAATGGAGACAAGGCACAGAGCGACAGTAGGGCGAATCCGTGATTCTCTCCTCTGTGTCTGTCTGGGAGCACCAGTGGGTTCACCTGTTTTCAATGACATGACCAATGAATTTAGTTTTACAAAAATGAAAGCAGGCCAGTTGATCTAGACTTTGTCCATAAATGCAGCTCAAGTTAGAAATAAGTCACTTAAAGGACTAGCTCCTTTTATTCAATATAGATAAAACTCCTGTACTGATAATTTCATTGAATTTTACAAAATCAATCCAATAAAATGTGGGCCAAGAACTATGCTAGATGCTAGGGGATACAATGGCAAATAAGAAACTTCATTCTGTTTTTAGACTCAGGATAAGATTTGCAAGTGATAAAGAAGAAGAAATAGTGAGGCTTTGCCTGTGTAGGTCAATCGACCTTTGAGAATAGCTTAGATACACCCACAAAAGTGGCTACTGTTAGGCCCATGGCTGGATAGGCCTCTGAGTAGTAGTAGGTTAGCTCAACCTTAAAAATTAAAATCTCCAACCACCACCATACCTTAGATTGCCAGTCCAACCTCTGGCTCTAGAGAAAGTCCTTTCCCACCCTCATTGCAAGACCCACCTCCATTCCTATTCAAAGATGACTGGCA
This sequence comes from Globicephala melas, assembly GCF_963455315.2. Lineage (NCBI taxonomy): Eukaryota > Metazoa > Chordata > Mammalia > Artiodactyla > Delphinidae > Globicephala > Globicephala melas. Next base: position 128,372,045 of record NC_083315.2, read on the forward strand.
GTGAGCTGTCCTTTCCTGTCCCCGGAGACTGACAGATAAACATCCATTCCCTTTAGGAGTAAATAGGGAAAAAATTCTTCTCCTGCTACTAAGGGCAGAGATAGACCCAATACATTATTAAACTGAACACCGAACATCTCATTTGGAAGTATGTGCATTCTAGTTAATGCTGACAAGGCAGTTTTCCACCAAACAAAGGTGAGTATTTGCTTAGTTTGGAGATTTTCAGTAAAAACAACAACAAAAAAGAATCTGTTCCATCGATGTTACCACTGCTAAAGACAAAACAAATATTCCCTTTTAAATGACACTTCCCCAGTTCAAGCCTCCATCACCTGCTGCAGGAGATGATTAAGCCTGGCATCATAAGTGTCTGTGATGTGTCAGTGACTGCACTCTGTGAAGGTGCAGACTCGAGTCACATTTTGGTATCTTCTTTGTCTCATTGTCTGTTAATGAGTATCTACTAAATGCTTATGGGGAGCATTACATTATATTAGCTGCTTTTAATTTCATTTTATTCCTTTAATTATTATTCTAAGGGAATTCTGTGATTGAGCTAGTCATAATTATATTCTCTAGTGGGTTCTTTTGCCTGTACAAGATAATAGATCTGCTTGTGAGAGCATATGAAGATTTTATCAGGTCCTGCAAAAGGCATTACAGGACATTTGTGGAAGCTGTCACATCCAGTTGTAACAATCCAAATTCCTCCGTGAACCACTAAAAAAAATTCAGAGGATTAAATCATTAATGGCTTTTGTCTCCTTTCATTAGTATAGCCTAAAAGAATTAAAAAAATAAAAATCACACTGACTGGTTGATAAAATTGACTGACAAATTATAATGTGATGAAAGGAGATACAGCATAGTCCAGTCAGACACAAAATCAGTGATGTGGGGGATCAGTGAATCAAAGACTATGGGTGTGCACTTGCAAACCAAGTTTACCTGTGAATAGCTAAGCCAGCCTAGGGAGTGAGGTCACCTGAACAGTCAGAGAAGCTTTTCTGAGATAGAAGAATGTAATACAAAGGAAATCAAGTGTGGTCCTGTCTTCCACCCTCATGTTCCACTAGGGGATTTAAATGTAAAGAAGCTGAGCTAAATAGACCTATTGATTCATCATTACTTAAGAAAAGCAGAAAACAAATACATCTTTACTGGGTTCAGCAATTTAGTGAGCGAAAATATATATGCAATAAAGTTTCAGTTATAGCATTTATAATAACCACAAGTCAGTTTTTCTTCTCTCTTCTGCTAGACAATGGGGAGGTGTCAGGCTAACAGGAGCTGAGGGAATGTGTCATTGTGGTCATTTCTGTTCTGATGGAGATGTTGAGAAATGGTTTTCTGCAAGGCTCACGTAAAGAACCATTTACAACAGAGAATTTCACTTCAATTCAAAAGGAGGTTACTTGCTTACATTCTTCTTGAAGAGAAAATAGAAGTCTAGAAAATCAAACCTTTCTCTATTTTTCTTTTGTTAGGCTACTTCTCCAAATATTTTAATATATATTCGTTTTGGGTGAATTTTGAATTTGGGGAGATGCTAAATTATCAGGCTAATGATACACTCTTAATAGCCAGGCTCCAGAGGCCTGATGTAAGAATGGGACCTGGTACTCAGCCTCTCTACTCAGGATTTCTTGCGTCTGTTGCACAATGCAATCAGCTGTATTGCACAGGGAAATAGATAAGAGATAGATAGCTAAGTCAGAAGGGGAGGTGTAGTGGGCTTTGGGTACCAAAGAACAAATGAGTGGGCCTGGCAAGAGGAGTGAGGAGGACAGAATAGAACACAGAGCTGCAGGATGGGTAACATTATGGACTCCAGATTAATGAATGGAGACATCTCATGCCAGAGTTGGGATACAGAGACAAAGAGAAGACAGAGCAGCTTTCTGCTGCTGAGGAGGAATGGCCAGGGGTAGTCTGTGCACACTGGGAATAAGACTCAGAAGAAGGCTACATCTGGTTTGTTTATTTTATTCTTTTTTTTTGCGGTACGCGGGCCTCTCACTGTTGTGGCCTCTCCCGTTGCGGAGCACAGGCTCTGGACGCGCAGGCTCAGCGGCCATGGCTCACGGGCCCAGCCGCTCCGCGGCATGTGGGATCTTCCCCGACCGGGGCACAAACCTGTGTCCCCTGCATCGGCAGGTGGACTTTTAACTACTGCGCCACCAGGGAAGCCCTACATCTGGCTTTATATTTTGGCATTATGTACCTGGCTGCTTCAACCTCAACTTTATTTCCATTTATAGATAAAAGCACAGGAAAAGCCTCAAAATATGCAGTGGATACTAATGTGCTCACCTCTAAAATCCCAGAACCCAGAGGTCCAAAGTGGCTCTGTTCCTGCTTCCTGGAGGGATGCAAGGCAACCGGACATATTACACTGATTGTGTAGATTGCCTTGACGGAAAATAGTTTTCAGTGATCTGTTTCATAACATTTTTTGTAAAACTGTGGGGCAGGAGAATGGTATAAGTTTTAGTGTTGTCTTCCTTTCCCATGTAGGGAGTTTTGATTGCTAGAGTAACCATTTATACTAAAAATAACTTAAGTGTTAAAATGCAGAATGCTTATTTGAAATTTAATGTGCCTGGCCTGAAACCACAGTTATTAGATAACTGTCCTCCAAGTCAAGACATTTACCTGAGAACCTACACTTAAGAGGCTTCCTTAGAAAGTTAATTAGAAACAAGCTACTTACTTATTAGTATAAATGGTTTAATAAACTAGTGGTTTTAGCATAATTACTCACTGTTCTTTAAGTTTAAATTTTATTTCATTTGTTGGTAGACTCTTATCTGCCTCTTTTACTGCAGTAAGGATTTTTCTTATATTTTCCCATAACTCTTGTCTACATTTTGGAGACCAAGACCACATCTGTAGCTTCTGATGCCAACTGTATGGGAATTAAGGGCCACTTAGTAGTGAGAAGCCACCATTGCAGTGTGATCCAGTAACAGATATTTTTTGAGTATCTGTGGTGTAAAGACAAGTGATATACAGAAGTACTGATTTCGTCAGTACTTTGTATCAAGTTAAAATTCTACTGTAATAATAGTAATTAGCACTTTATGAAGTGCTAAGTACCAGGTACCATGCTGACACTGTGCTAACCAATAATGTATATTGTCTCATTTAATCCTCACACCAAAATGTCCATCAACAGACGAATGGATAAAGAAGATGTGGTACATATATACAATGGAATATTACTCAGCCATAAAAAAGAATGAAATAATGCCATTTGCAGCAACATGGATGGACCTAGAGATTGTCACACTGAGTGAAGTAGGTCAGACAAAGAAAGACAAATATCATATGATATCGCTTATATGTGGAATCTAAAAAAAATGGTAAAAATGAAGTTATTTACACAACAGAAATAGTCACAGATGTAGAAAACAAACTTACGGTTACCAGGGGGGAAAGGGGGAGGAGGGATAAATTGGGAGATTGGGATTGACATATACACACTACTATATATAAAATAGATAACTAATAAGAACCCACTGTATAGTACAGTGAACTCTACTCAATACTCTGTAATGGCCTATATGGGAAAATAATCTAAAAAAGAGTGGATATATATGTATATGTATCACTTTGCTGTATGCCTGAAACTAATACAACATTGTAAATCAATTCTACTCCAATAGAAACTAAAAAAAAAAAAATCCTCACACACACCTCATGAGACAGGCATTATCATCTCCATTTATGGTTGAGAAAACTGAAGCTCAGATAGTTAACTGACTGAGATTTCACAGTTCCTAAATGGAAAAGTTGCGATTCTAACACAAGTCTTACCAACTCCTCTAAGCTATTTGTATTAGTCTGCTTGGGCTGCCATAACAAAATACTACAGACTGGGTGGCCTAAACAACAGAAACTTATTTCCTCACAGTTCTGGAGGCTAGAAGTCAAAGATCAAAGTGTGAACAGGGTTGGTTTCTTCTAAGGCCTCTCTCCTTGGCTGGTAGATAGCTGTCTTCTCCCGGTGCCTTCACATCGTCTTCCCTCAGTACCTGTCTGTGTCCTAATTTCCTCTTCTTATAAGGACATCAGTCATATTGGTTAAGGCCCACCTCAATGATGTCATATAAGTTTAATTACTTCTTTAGAGACCCTATCTCCAAATACAGTCACATTCTGAGTTACCAGGGGTTAGGACTTCAACATAATGAATTTTGGGTGAACACAATTTAGCCCATGTCTTTAAGTCACAAAATCTGTGTATTGCCTATAAGAGGAAATATTAAGCCACTAGTCATTTCTACTCTGGTATGAACTAGTTTTTCTACAACTAATTTCCTGCAGAAAGATTTTGATGATGAAACTAATGGAGAAAGTTGGGGCACTGGGTCCTTTAGAGAATGAAGAAAAATGAGCAAGAAAGGGGACCCGGGGATGCTAGAAAGCTGGCATTCTCCTAATTTGCTACTTTTTTTGTTTTTTTTTTGTGGTACGTGGGCCTCTCACTGTTGTGGCCTCTGCTGTTTTGGAGCACAGGCTCCGGACGTGCAGGCCCAGTGGCCATGGCTCACGGGCCCAGCCGCTCCGCGGCACGTGGGATCCTCCCCGACCAGGGCACGAACCCGTGTCCCCTGCATCGGCAGGCAGACTCTCAACCACTGCACCACCAGGGAAGCCCTAGTTTGCTACTTTGGGTAGAGCCAGATTTATGGAAGTAAATTAAACAAACACAAGAGTTACTTTGTTTTTATTTCTATATTCCAGCTTTATCGCTTTGTTTTCTTTTCTGAAAGTGTCACTGCTATCCATCCAAGCTGGCAGGCTCCTTAGCTCTTGGAAAAGCTCCTCAATGACCTCATTGTCACTTATAAAATGGTACACACATGCATACATACACACACACACACACACACCCCAGTAATAATCTGCTAGACTATCACTTAAAAATAAGTTAGTAAACATTATAGTCTTCTGTTGATACTGATTGGAATCCAGAAATTGTTAGGAGGTGTTGGGAATATTTAATAAGAATTCAAAGGGAGCCAATCATGAGGGATGATTTTTTTCCTGGTGAACTTCCAATTTCCAGCAGAGCTGTTTCATGGAAAGGAATATATCAGAGAGTAAATCTGAGCACTGCTCGCACCCTGCCTTCCAAAAGCCCTGATTTCAATAACCTCTAGGGAACCAAGCCTAATGGGAGAGGCAGGGCCTTCCCCTCTATCCTCATCTGTCAAGAGTGGGTTCTCCCGTGACTCTCTCTTCTCCCACGCTAGTGAATTTGCCCATGGATGTATCCTGCTGAATTTGCCACTTTTCCAGTGGCAAAATTAACTACCAATTTACTTTTGGACACCAAGCTCAATGTTAATAACCCTGCTTGACAGCTTTTTAAGAGCTTCCTGAATCAGGAAGGGCTAATAGGTTTCAGTTTGCACGCCAACTCCAAATGATTGATTGGTAGTGACTGTCTAGGAGAGGGTGGTGTTGTATGAAGGTTGTGAGGCCATTTTTCAAAAGAAGGAATGGCATAATCAGTTAGTGAGGTCTACTATGGGAGAGAGACTAGTGGCACAAGTATAAATTAGCTTCCATCATTAATAAATTCAAAGCTACAATTCATTGTGTGCTGACCCTGTGCCAGCCACTGGGCTCAGCCGGGTACATTCATTATCTTAGTGAACCTTCACAACTCTGCAGGATAGGTGATATATCCCCCCTTTGCAAGGGTAAAGAAATGTAGGCATAGTGGGATTAAATAACTAGCCCAAGATCACCCAGCTAGTTAGAACCAGAGCAGGAATTTGCACCCTGGCAGTCATGACATAGACTCCTTGAAACAATACACCAAATGTGTGGATTAGAATTTGAACTGAGGCTGCCACAGGCAGAGCCATGGTGCTCCAATCACCACCAGACAATCACCACCAAGGACCAGGGAGTGCCACTTCCTTAGATATGTCCTCTGTACCTCCTTTCTGGCTTACAGATGGGGATGGAGGTAAAGGTGGGGTTTCTGAGAGGAGGACTTGTCTTCCTATAGTTAGTCCACACATATTTAATGAGCACCTACTCTGTGTCAAGCATTTGGGGATGCAGCAGCATTTCCTGCATTCAAGGAGCTTATACCCAAGAGAGCTTATGCCCAATAAACTTAAACAAATAAGGTAACATCAGACCCTGAGAAATGTTGTGGAGATGATTAATCAGGGTTACACGGTGGGACTGAGTCAGGAGGGCTACTTTAGCCAGGGGTGAAGGCCTCTTGAGAAAGGACCATAAAGATGGGAAGGAGGCAGCTAAGGAAAATCTAGGGACAAGCACACCCAAACAGAAGAAGTAGCCAATGCAAAGACCCTGATATAAGGAACTTGTCGTGTCTGAGGGAAAAAGGCTCAGATATTTGCTATTACCTCATTCAAGACTAAAGACATGGCCATGCTACAGGGATTGTCTGGGGTTCTCCTGCACAAAACCACTTGGTGGGGGAGACAGAGGCAAGGGATTTGCCTTCTCTTTTCTCCCTTTCACACTCTAAATGTATCATGTTGATAAATCAATGAGGGGTCACAGGTGCCAAAGCCTTCAGCTTTGGGAAGGATTGAATTAATTTGGTTGGAGAAGAGTATGAATTACCACATGCCTTGTAGAAAGTGTGAATTGATAATATAATGGTCACACACTGATTAAAACTACTAGTAGAATACCTTTATTTACATGATTTACAAGTTTATCTTTGTAGAGAATGGGTTAGACGATTCAAGAAAAGGGGAGTCATTTTCATTAGTCCTGCTACATCAATCACGTACTTCCACAGAGTAGACTCTCCTTGTCCTAAGCACAGGACCCTTTGGAACAGCTGTGGGGGATGGATGCTGCAGGTTAAGGGATTTAGTGAAATGACAGAGCTTTTTTTTTTCTTTGAGTCTTTTCCAACATTGATTTGAGGTTGATTTACATTAGCTTATGTACTTTTTAAAGTAGAAGAATGTATACGTCTTTCGTGATCATTATAAATAGGACAATTCTTGGCTAAAAGCCTGAATTAACCTTTGCAAAATGGCTTAACCAAGTTTCCTCCTGAGACAGAACCTCTGGCATTGCTGTTTCACATGCCTGTGCTTATTTAAGGAGCACTTATCAGGCCCCAACTATGTACCCAGAAAGGGCCAAATTCTATGGGAGATAAACTTACAAGCAGAGAAGTCATGGTGTCTACCCTTGAGAAACTAGCATTTAGTTGGGGGAATGGTTGGATAAGTATTTGAAAGAGCTAAGGAGCAAATCTAGAGCAATGCAGAAAAAATGATAGTAACTAAGATTGCATAGCACAGGATAGTTCTTAGATCATTTTCACATACCTTTCTTTGTTTCACCCACACACTGGTCCTTTGAGATAGTTATTGATGGTATCCCCATTTCACAGATGAGGACACTGAGGCTGAGAGAGATCAGATACTCAAGACAATTAGTAAGGGGCAGAAGCAGAGCACTGTAGTAGTTAAGACCTTGGACTCTGGAGTCAGACAGATTGAGTTTTTATTTTTGGCTCCAACTCCAATTCCTTACCCCTTCTAAACCTCAGTTTCCCCATTTGTAAGGTTAACAATAGTGTTTACCTCCCACAGGTGTCGTACTAAATGATAAATGTACTGAAGATGCTTAGCACAGGGCTGGGACCACAACATGAACTGGAGGTAGCGAGACAGGACTGAATCCCAGCATTTCCAGCCTCTCAGTACAAGGCCCTGGGTGTGTGACTGGGAGTGAGCTATTTAATGGCTCTGTTTCCTTGTTTGTAAACAGGGGATAATATAGTGGTTACCTCATAGGCTGATGTGAAGATAAAGTGATTTATTACACATACAGCACTTAGAACAGTGCGTGCACACAGGAAGCTCCCTAAAAGAATGTACCGCAAAGGCTGAAAGATGGACATGGGGTGAGTTTAGCTAGGAAGGCTTCTTCCAAGCAGCACTCGTCAGGTCACATCTATCCTGATGGAACAAATACCAGCAGGAACCTACACGCATATCCTGCTGATCATTCACCTCGCACAGTTGGGGGAGGCATCGTGGCTTGATTTGCAAACCTACCTCTGCTGCCTCTCTTGCACCTGTCGAAACTGTAGGGGCTGTTCAGCAATACATGAAAAATCTACTTTGCTATAAAGTCATTTTTTTCCCCCAAATACATCTGTCCATACTTGAAGGTGGCAAAACACATCTGAGAATTCGCAATCCCGCATAGAGGGTATGAACCTGTCAGCTTGTTCTGTCAACAGGTTTGATGTTAGAACGTTGTTGTCATCACAGGGAGGCTTGTTATCTGCCAAGCCTGATTGTTCCTCTCTCAAGTGGGAATGCGAAGGTTCTCTAATGGGAGAAAAAAGCTTTACCAAGCCCCAGATACAATTAAAAGCCACAGCCCTTCACTTTGTAAAGTGGAAGGTTTGGTCTTTGCGTTCTCAGCTGGTTGAGCTCCATGCCCTAAGGCTCTTTCCTGTTTCCCTCCTCCCCTCCCTCCACCTTTCCTTCCTTTTCTCCCCTTCCATGGCCTAATAGGGGTGGGAATTGGGTCAGCTTTGTTTGCCACTCTGTATTTTTCAAATTAAGTTTCTATCTATTGTACATCTAACAGATGCTTAATACATGATCTTGTTTAGTCCTCAAAAAAGCCCTGAGGATTTGAAATAGGCCTGCCTGATGGCAGGGCCTGGAATTTAAACTATGATGTTTGTCCTGAGTCTGTGCAAAGAGCTTGCCTCTCTTGCCTGTTAAGTCACGGAAGTTTTGGGTTTTGTAATAGGGGACTGTAGTTTAATTGTATACCTACATTTTGGACAACTGAGAAGGGTCAAATATAAGCAAGTAGTAGATTAAATAAAAAACAGGAGAAAATAATCATAGATATAGAAATTAAATTAGATGAATATTGGTGGCTTCTTATAAGTGTCATTCAAATAGACTGTATTAAAATATGACTGGATAATAAGAAAGAGGTAGATCTCTGGCTTTGGGATCAGACCCATGTGGGATCACATTCTGACTCCATACATGGTCTTGGGCAAGTTATCTCATCTATTAAGGAGACTTAATTTCCTCAACTAGAAAACAGAGATGATAACACCTAAATTATAGAGTGGTTAGGAGGACTAAATAAGCTAACATATGTAAAGCACCTGGCTCATGGTTACTCCTAAATTAGTTTATACTTCCCTCTGTTTGAATCACACCTCTCTTTAGTGGATATAAAAGGGGACATTTTTCAACAACTCAAAGAACCACAACATGAATGTAATTTTATTATAAAAGAAACAGTCTTCTGTCATGACCTGTCCAGATAGGTAAAAAAAACAAAACAAAAAACTACTTAAAAAACAAAAACAGGGGCTTCCCTGGTGGCGCAGTGGTTGAGAATCTGCCTGCTAATGCAGGGGACACGGGTTCGAGCCCTGGTCTGGGAGGATCCCACATGCCGCGGAGCAACTAGGCCCGTGAGCCGCAACTGCTGAGCCTGCACGTCTGGAGCCCGTGCTCCGCAACAAGAGAGGCCGCGATAGTGAGAGGCCCGTGCACCGTGATGAAGAGTGGCCCCTGCTTGCCACAACTAGAGAAAGCCCTCGCACAGAAACGAAGACCCAACACAGCAAAAATAAATAAATTAATTAATAAACTCCTACCCCCAACATCTTAAAACAAAAACAAAAACAAAGGAGACTAGTGAGGCAAAAAAACAAAACAAAACTCTCCCCCCCATATATATATATGTATACATATATATATATATATATACACACACACACATATATGTATATATATAAAATAACGGCATCCTGCCATCCAGTAAGAGTGGCTTTTGGCTGCCATTACAGCCTTTTCAATTAATTTTTTTGGGAAACCATTGCTAAATAGCAAAAAAGAGATTGAATTAAATTAATAGAATTTTCAGCTTCTCAGAGGAAGCTCCATTGGTATACAGCATAATTGCCAGGAGAAAGGAGTGTATGTTTTGAATATGCGCAATGACCTTAGGAGATCCAGGCTGGAATTAGAGAAAGCAATGTGAACTTAGGTCATTTTGCTCTGGGAGATTCCAGTTTCCTGTAATTGATGTTACTCGTGCCAAGGTCCACTATCATAGAAGACAAATGATGCAGATGTGGGCATCTTTTTGTTGCTTTGCTAGGTATAAAAAGGGCATGTGGATAAGTCTCACTGGTAACCAAGTGTCATAAAAAGTTACTTGGGAATGCTACTTTTTCCATAGACTGATTTTGGGAAGAGTATTTTGAAAACCACTCTCTTCAAGCTGTTTAGTTGTAAGTAAAAATAATAAGTGAAAATGTCAATTAATTTCATGGTGGAAAAACAATCAAACTTTAAAACAAAGATACGTTTAATGAGGATTCAAGAACTATTCTTCCTTCTCTAGTGTTACTGCTTATTGTTTCCTCTTGGCAACTTCGGCCATGTCAACTTTAGTAATAACGTATGGAAAAATTATCAAGTTCTACCCATTAGAACTGATTTATCCTTTAGTTTTTTAAACCAAATGGTTGGTGGTTTTCACAAAGGGAGACATTTTGCTCTTGCTAAATGACTAATGGTACACTTTGTTTTACATCACCAAAAGAGGAGAGTAATTGTAATTGACTTGAGAGCTTGTTTAGAAAGGATTTTTGAAGAAGCACATCTTCCACGAATGGGGCACCTGAAGCATGAATGAAGGTTCTAATCAATCCTCCTTTGTTTCAGAAAATTGAAGACTGTTAAAAAAAAAAAAAAACAGAATGCAAGGAAAAGATGAGATTCTAGAAAAGGCACTGAGCAGAAAGAAAAACTGATGGATTTAAAAAGTTAGGGATTTAAAATGTTAACGTTGGCATCTTCTCCTTTTGTAGTATCTATTTTCCGTAGGCTTTAAGTATAAAAGTGTAAAAGTATAAAAGTGAGGACAGACAGTTAAATCAATTTGTGTCACACAGCATTGTAAAAAATGCTTGACATTTTCTCAAGATCAAAATAAAGCCACGTTCATCTCAATCTGACAGGTTCCTGCTGTTTTTAAAAAAAAATTCCCTTACCATGGATAATTGATTGCAGGTATACCTCTTTCTCCTGGATTTGAAACCAGTTCTGTGTCAACTGAGGTCTTGAACCACTGTTGAAACTGGGATAGATTGGGAGAAAACAGAATCCCCCAAATTGGTGACTGGATATGGAATAATTTGAGAAGGCTTCCTGAAGGAGGAGAATGAAGAGAAGCCCATTTCAGGTGGGAGAAAGCTATATCGTGGGAATAAATCGTATTTAATGGAGATAATAGTAACTTATGTTACCAATTCCCAATTGATAGACATGTCGGTTGTTCTACCATTTCTCTGTTTCAATCAATGATGATCTATCTATGAATCTATGCATCTATGTATCTATGCATCTATCTATCTATCTTATGTATTTATACACACACACCATGCAAATATACTTTTAAGATACAGTCTTAGAAATGGAATTGCTAATTCAAGTAGCTAAGTAAATTTTTGTAGATATTGTCAAGTTGCCATCTAAACAGTTCATAGAAATGTATATTCTGACCAACAGTGTATGAGACTGTTTTCCTCATGTTTATACTGAATGTTATCAAACTTCTAAATCTTTGCTAATCTAATATGTGAGAAATAGTATATTGTGATTTTTATTATTATTTTTTGGTTACAAGGAAGATTAAATTATAATATTTTCACATATACAGACCATCTGTTTTTCTTTGTAAATTGTCAGTTCATCTTTTCACCCATATTTTCTAAAAAAATTAAGCCTAGCTTTTGTAATTCTTTGGCTTTTAACTTTCAATGTGGTATCTTTTAACTTTTGACCTTTATTTACTTTTATACTTTGTACTGTTTTCATGTTAATATTTTTTGTCTTTACTCCAAAATAATCTCTTGTGGTTTTTTCTATGTAAATTTATTTATTTCATTCCTGTTAATTTTTAATTCTCTTATTTTATAAGTAACCTTTTGGTTGCACTCTATTCTTAACCTACCACTGAACTTTACTATTTAAGTCACAGGACAGCAGGGCAGACTGGAGGCCACCTTTGCAGCTGCCCTGTCGCCCCTCTTGCCCCTTTAATGAATCTCTTACTCTTTCATCTTCACCTTGGGAACTTCAAAAAACTAAAGAGCTGAACAACTCCAGGACAACTCCAATTTTCTCTTGGACAGATGGTGCTTTTGTTTTCCTGAAATGATGATAGTTTTGATATCACACACTATCCAGAAACCATTTCCAAAGATAACTTCTGAGTAGTAGTATGGGGTTTGTGAATGGGAAGGAAGATGAGAATCTGTCCTTTGTACTTATCCTTGCCTGCACTGTTTGGAATGTTTCCATAACCATGTAGTATTTTCAAAAATAAATAAAAACTAATAAATCTTGTATTCTTCAACACTTATAGGCAATGGCTATGGGACAAAGTATGTCATTAGCGTCCCAAAGGTGGCATAGGAAGTCTGAACTCTGATGTTGGTAGAAACGTCTCGACAGATACTCCTGGGATGTGGCACCAATGAAGGTCTGTGGACAGTGGTGGACAGACCCTAAAGTGGTCCCCCATGATCCCTGTCTTCTGATATTCATGGCCTGTATAATCCCCTCTCTTTGTGAGTGAGACCCAGGACCTGCTTCTAACCAAGAAAACATGGCAAAGGCGATGGGCTGTCACTCCCATGACTGTGTTACATTACATCAGATCACACTCCTTGTTGTTGACTCTCACTCCTGCTCTCCTGTTGGCTTTATAGGAGCAAGGAAACTTTGCCTATCCTTCACCATGCATCCTGCATCCCTGTCCCCACGGTAATGGTTTCAGGTCACTGCTCTGGCTTCCACTGACCTCCTTTCTGGCACCAGGAGATGTCCCTATTTTGTGTGTGCGTTAATTTGGCTTTGCATTTATAAGAATTTTTATTGTATTTTACAAACCCTTTCTAGGGGTTGCAGTGGGAGGGTTTTCAGGTTTCTTAGTCTGCCATATTGCTGAAACTGGATCAGTCAAAAGTGGATTTTTCTAAAGTTCTAAGTCATATATCCTATCTCTGGGGGCCTTAAAGTTTTGTTTGGTAACAACCACTTCAATGCCTCAAAGTGTCAGCTCTCACCCTACAATCACCTTCCTCACTCAGCATCGCTATGGGCCACAAATCACAAGACTCCAGATACCACCTGGTAAAGTCCCACCTCTTCCTACCCTCAGATGCAAGTACATATATGAACATATGCTCACACATATGCATGTCTTCCTTCCCTGTCCACAGAACTTCTGAGGGGACACCAATAGGCCAGAAACCAGTAAAAGCAGTAAGCTGTTGCCATAATGAACTCTCCCTCGTTCCCTGAGAGTGTCATGTTCTCTTGGATATTCTCTGAACTTACTATTCCCTGCTTGGGCTATTCTCCTTCCTCCCATCTGGCAAACTCCTGCTCGTCATTCAAAACCCAGCTCAGTCATCCCTCTGCAAAGCTTTTCCTGTCCCTTTATTGCCTTGTATATCCTTCTATTATTAGATTCATCACACTATACTTTTGCATTTAAATGTCTATCTTCCTCACTAAGCTTTGTGCTCTTTGTATCTTTAATGCCTGGCCCGTTGTTACCTGGCTCATAGTAGGCATTCAACAAATGTTTACTGACTTTAACTTAGGATTTCAGCGTGACATCAGGGAAACGTACTGTCGACAGTGATGCTTCTACTGGCAATCTTCCCCCAGTGCCTTGAAATTTGGGAAAGTAACACAGAGGTTATATCTTTTCAAAGGTATTAAAAGGGAGAACTTTTTGGGAATGTAAAATGGTACAACCACCATGGGAGCCAGTCTGATGGTTCCTCAAAAAGTTAAACATAGAATTACCATACAATCTAGTAATCCCACTTCTGGCATATACCCCAAAGAACGGATACCAGGAACTCAAATAGGTTCTTAACATCAATATTCATAGCAGCATTATTCACAGTAGCCAAAGGTAGAAACAACTCAAATGGCTATCAACAGAGGAATGGAAAAACAAAATATACATACAATGTGTGTATGTTGAATATAAATACAATGGAATATTATTCACCCTTAAAAAGGAACTTCTCATACATGCAACAACAATGGATGAACCTTGAAAACATTATACTAAGTGAAAGAAGCCAGACACATAAAAGGACAAATACTATGTGATTTCAGCTATATGTAGTATCCAGAATAGGCAGATTGATCAAGACAGAAAGCAGAATCGTGGTTGCCAGGAGCTGAGGGGAGGGAGTAGTGGGGAGTTATTGTTTAATGGGTACAGAGTTTCTACTTGGGATGATGAAAAAGTTCTGGAAATGGATAGTGGTGATGGTTACACAACTTTGTTAGCATATCTAATGCCACTGAACTGTACACTTAAAATGCTTAAGACAGGACTTCCCTGGTGGTGCAGTGGTTAAGAAACCGCCTGCCAACACGGGTTCGAGCCCTGTTCCGGGAAGATTCCATGTGCTGCGGAGCAATTAAACCCGTGAGCCACAACTACTGAGCTTGCGCTCTGGAGCCCGCGAGCCACAACTACTGAGCCCACGCGCCACAACTACTGAAGCCCACGCGCCTAGAGCCTGTGCTCCACAAGAGAAGCCACCGCAATGAGAAGCCCGCGCACCGCAACCAAGAGTAGCCCCCGCTCAGCGCAACTAGAGAAAGCCCACGCGCAGCAAGGAAGACACAATGCAGCCAAAAATAAATAAATAAAAATAAATTTTTAAAAATGGTTAAGACAATAAATTTTAAGTTATGTGTATTTTACCACGATAAAAAAGGAACTTGGTCTCCCTGGGATTGGGGAAGGGTAAAATTCATCTACAGAAAGGATCCACATCTGAGGGTCTGGCCTCTTGTCCCAGGGAAGAGTCAACATCTGCAATCAGAGCTTAATTTTCCCTGCAAATTACTTAGGAACAAAGAGAAAAAGAAATAACTCCTTGTTGCTTTTTCTGAAATGAATTTAGATTCAAAGAACATTTCCTTGTACCATCTGGATTAGGTCTTAATATTTCCAAGTAATACTATAGTGGTAGAATCAGCTTTGCTATTAGATCAAACACTGCATTAACCGGTAAATGTTACAGTATAACCAGAAATTTCAGCCAACCAGGTTAAGCCCAAGTCAGTGATTGGTTTATGCTGCATTTCCTGCACAAGGTGGGGAGAAAGGCTTGAGCCTTCTTTGTTGCAGGCAAACCTGAAGACCCAGGTCAGAGGATGCATCACACTTCCCTTGCCGGAATTTCACCACATAATCATAATGCAAACTGACGGAGGGAGTTGGAAAACAGACTGTATCTGTCTTCATTCGGCCTGTGCTAAACACAGACAGCATGTGATTGTGTTATAAACTCTTGAGACAGACCTGCTTCTGGAAACCTGTCCTGTTGCTGCTGCCATGGCAACTGCTGGAGGTTTTGGTGCTGTCTTGGCCCTTCCTCCAGTACTTGACGGTGAAGTGTGACTTCTGTTAAGTGCTCTAGGAAAGCCCAATTTTGAAGACTGCTGCAGTCTCTGAACATCATAACTGGAATTGTGTCTTCTTTTCGCTGCTCAGCGCAAAAGTTGCTATTTGGGGTCTGAGCCCTCTCTCTGCCGGTGCTCCTCGGAGGATCTGGGTTGCCCCTTTTGGGGGGGTGCTTATGTAATCTGGAGATGAGACGGGGCCTGCTCCTAACCCACTGTGTGACTCCCACAGTGGAAAAATAACTACAGCCATGGTGGTGAGTAAGTAGGGGGAAAAAGCAAAGAACTGAATGATGTGCTTCTCTGGCATCATGTGACAGTTTTGAGGGGAGATTCTCATGATAGTGCTTCAGGATAGAAGCAATAGCCAACACTGAAAAATATCAAGCAGCAGTTTAGAAAATGTTGATTTCAATTTCCAATTTCATTAACATGACTTTCTAGGTTAGTGGATTAAATAGAATGCACAATCTGAGAAGTGGATTTAAAGCATCTTTTTAGACTTCGTTTTAATACACAATATTTACAAGTCATTGTGGCATGTGACTGACCATTGTCGATGCTGGAGGACCACTGTTCACTAACATTTTTTGTAAAGATAAATGGTTTTGTAAGAAATTAGGAATAGATCTTTATATTTAAAATGACTCCTTTCTTCAGGTTTTCATTTATACATAATTAAATTTCATAGAAGTACATAAAAGGCACTGGGTCTGAGAATGGTCAGACCTTAATGTAGTAAGAAGAAATTAGTTTTCTGCATAATAAGGGCTTAGGAATTTGTAATTCGTGGCTTTTATCATTTTGCTGTGCCTCATATTTTTGCATTGCTTATCACAGCGTATTAACGAATATTCATTAAATCCCTGTGAACAAAATCCCTTGAGTTAAAAGACTGATATCATCACTGTCTTACCTACTTTGTCAGAAGAGAGAAATGAAGATGGATTGAGCTTGTTCTTTCCTTCCTAGAGGAATTTGGCTAGAATAATAATTCACTTGCCTAAAACTGGCTGGAAAACATGGAAGGGAGGTGGAAAAGAGGCTGGAAGGGAAGAAGAAAGCATCTATATTTAAAATTTTTACTTATATTCTGACTCCCTGGAGATTTGAAGGAAGGCAAGGCTCTTGGCTTCATCTAAACTTTGGATTATGTTGCTTCCGCTGGTGACTATGTAAATGGATTCATAACACTTAACACATGCCAACTCACGTGCCCCTTCTGTTTTCTTTGCATCATGTTGCAGATCTGCTTGTTTGTGTTCCCTCAGTCTCTCTGGGACATTTGCCTCAGATGCCCCAACACCAAGAAGTCCTCTGATCAGAATGGTGGAGCGTGCGGCCCAGAAGCAGATATCTGGCCTCAGGGAGAATCTCAGAGCACCTGCTCCCAGCACAGAGGTCACTTCACCCACTACACAGTGGACATCCACCACGTGACCCCTGGGATCAAGGGCGGATGCACGCAAAGCATCATATACCATGTGTTTATCAAACTCTCTAAAGTCACCATCACTCTTCCTGGTTGACCTTCCTCTTTGGATTCAACTTTTTGTTGTTGCTTTTGTTTAGCAAACCTTTACTTGGTCATATTCTGTATTTGAGTAGAGTATCTCTGTTTTGAAATTGAAGTTCAACTTCACACTTTTCTTAAAACATTCATTTATATAGAAAAATTACGTACAGACGCATATGTATATGTAGCAGGTAGAAAATTTGTTATTTTGAGGTTTAACGGAGAAATTAAGGGGGTGCAGGAAAAGGAGATGGGAGAGAGAGGTCTCTTTAGAGACAGTGGAGAGAAGGAAATAAGGCCTATCAGAGATGGTAGGCAACTTTAGAAATAGTGATGTCTGATTTATATATCTATTATATATATATAATTCACATGGTTCAAAAATCAAAAATTGGAATCTCCCTCCCACTCCATCCCCAATTTATCCAAACCACGTCTTCCACTTTCCCTGCCCTAGTAACAACTGTTATTTTCTCAGGAAAGTTTCCGGAGTTTCTCTGTGCATATACAAGCAAATATGAATAAATCTATTGATTTATTTGTTCATTCAACAAATTATCAAGTGTTCCAGGCAAAAAACAGAGAAAGATTCCTGTCCCCTGAAAGATGACATTCTAACTGGAAGAGACAGATGATAAACCATAGGCGTAATAAATTTGAAAACAATATTTTCCATTAGATTAATGGGACTAATGAAGAAGGTCAAGGAGAATCAATATGGGGAGGTGGGCTGCTATTTTCAACGTGGTGGTCAGAGGAGGCCTTGTAGAGAAGGTGATATTTGAGCAACGACTTGAGTTGAGAAATACCCATCAGGGAAAAGTTCAGTCCCATTCATAATGAGAAAATGGTCTTCACCTGTGTCTCCCATGTAAACAAGAGGCTGTCTCAATTACACTGGGAGGCCGGCACACACTGCCACATGGAAGGGGATACACATATTCACCCCACAGTCAATCCTCCTCAGGAAAACACACATTATATTGCTAATATAAAATTTTCTTCTTCTAGGAAGAAACCAGAAGCTGCTGCAGTTCAGCTGTGGTGACCACATCTATGAGGTAAAGCAAAGCAAATCTGTTTCTTTGCTTCCAGCAGTAGCAGACAGGGCATAGAGAGGGTAATATAAAGTCTTCTCACTTATTGAGCACTTACTATGTACCAGGCCCCCTGCTAAGTACGTTATCTCATCTGATTCTTACAGTCTCGCAGGAAAGGTATTTCTCTTTATTTTTATAGATTCACTTTATTAATTTTATATATAAAAATCTTAAACTCAGGTTATGGAAACTGGCCAAGGTCACAAAGACCCTAAGTGTCTAATTCTGAAGCCAAAGATTCTGGAGTAGATTAGACTCACTGCCGTCCTTGCTTTGCAAAGTAAATACCAGGCAGGGGAGTCATCTGCCTTCTGTCCTTCATGTTTAGAGCAGCTGGGCAGTGGCTTTGAGTAGTACAGGTAAATATGTATGCAATGTATGTAATGCTATCATTCTGTGGTAACTTACAGAATGCGTCATACTTGGCATTCAGCTTGATATTTTTTCCCCTTTTGTTATAAAATACCATATCAAATCCACTCTTGTGAGGCCATCAAACGTCTTCATTGACTGTCACATCACTAAGCTTACCTCCAGGTTGCTAAGGCGGTTTTAAAATTAATTGCAGGGTTCCCACATAAAACTCACAGAGTCATTGTTTTGTTACTATGATAAACATAGTTTTGTTACTATGTTTTGCTATTTAAAAGTTTTAAGAACACATAATCTCACATAGCTTCCAGACCACTATTTGTTAGGTGACTAAATTCCTTGATTTATTGCTGACAGAGTTTACAGGAAACAATTTTTTAGTCAAGTAGATCCATTTTAGGAAAAAAATAGATCCTACTTACATTAATGTTTACATTAAAATTGTATCTCTGATGTTCCTATCTCTATCTGAATTCTATGTACTCATTAAAGGCAACAAATGTAATATCTTTATGGGATAAAACCCATTCCCAGGCCAATGCCAGATGCTTTATTTGAGTTACTGGAGCTGGACTGTCAATTCTGTAATTAATACATCAATATTCAGCCCTTCAAAAATGTGGTCATTTTTCTGTTCTTCTATTCTTCTCTTTGATTCTTAGAAAGCAAGATCTAAAACAAACTTGAGTTTGTAACCCTGATAAAGAATTAACCCAAGTACTTCTTCCTGTCGTTGAAGATGTATTTTAGAGATTGAACGGTCAGCCTTGAAGTGCTCCGTTTTGCAGAAATGAAAGGTCTGAGAAGTTACTCAGTTAGGATCTTTTTATGTGTGACTAATGTATTAAGCAAATGCATCTGTGATTCCAAAAACATAATTTTAAGAAATATGTTTAGTTATTGTTTCTCAGTATGCCACATATTCACTTCATTTTTAGATGCTTCCACCATAAGTGATACATAGAAATGATATAGGAGGGACAGAGATCGATAGAAAAAGAGTTTCTGATATTCTGTTGTGTTTTAAAAATTATCTAGAAGCAATACTCAGAAATATTCCCCTGGGACTTCCCTGGTGGTCATGGTTAAGACCCCATGCTTCCAATGCAGGGGTGCGGGTTCGATCCCTGGTCAGGAAACTAAGATCCCACATGCTGAGTGGCGCGGGCAAAAAAAAAAAAAAAAAAAAACTAAAAGAAAAAAGGAATGTTCCCTAAACAGTTGCCGGCTTCAGCCTACATTTTGTAGCAAACTCCAGTTTGATGTCCAAAGATACCTCTTTATGGGAGGAAAACAAAAGTCATAAGTGTAGAACCACTTGGCACTTTCTGGAAGTTCTTGTAAGCTGCCAAACAGTTCTAGCCTGAAGTACAGACAACAGAACAAGTGAAACCACTCACATGGTTATAAAGGCAAAAATGTCCTTGTCTGTTTTATTGTTATCATCATTATTATGATCTTTGATACTAAGTCTAGGAAAACTGCTTTCTATTGGCTTTAGATATATCTTTAATTACCTGCACATAGTAGATGCTTGGTAACCTTTTGTTTTTTTAAATGAATGAATGAATGAGATGTCTATGTTTATGGCTGAAATGGGAAAGAGTTGGAGGATCTTAAATATTTCAGAGTTGTTACATGAGTCAGCAATACAGTACTCATGCTAAGGAGAATCTTTCAGAATTATCTTTTCCCAAGTTATTTCCTGCACGAATCATTCCAAAGTTCTTTCAGACATAGTGGGACTCCCAAATGCCTATGATGTAAAGCCTCTGCAATGTGTGAACGTGTAGGAAGTGCTTTTAAGATTTTCTTTCCCAATCATCTTGCTTTTTGCCAGATGACACAATGGAAGTGCAATATGTAGGTGGACATTTTCTAAATTATAAAATATAGGCGGCTAGTGGGTGACTGCAGAGGCAATGGCATTCAAAGTGGAGAAGATAAGGTTTGAGTTCGAAAAAGCACTAATTCTTTCACAATTAATAGAGTCATGAAATGTGATACTAACAGAAAGGATAAAGGAACCAAAAACATACCCTCAGCACTCTGCAGGAAGAAGTGCTAGAAAGGCAAAGATTGTATTTTTTGAACCAAAACTTTCATTTTGTATGCTGTTCCACTAACCTAATCTCCCATTTTTGGATTTTACACACACACACACACACACACACACACCCTTACATACAAAAGTATAGTGTAAGCAACTGTGATTTATAAAACAAAATTAGACCATACAGTATCTTCTAAATAAAGTAAAAATTGGAAAATGTCTTCTTTGTGCAGGATTCCATATGGTGACATTGAATAGTTTAGTCCCAAGTCACTGCATTAGGGAGTTTAGCAGCAACAGAAGTTTGATTGTCAGCCTTGGAGAATGACACTTGGTTTTGTTGTTACACCAAGAGTGGAGCCATCTCTCTAGGGCTGACTTATCGGAGATTGATGTGTAAAATCAAAATGCCAGTGTCTTACTGAGCCTTGAAACATAAAACTGTCACAAAGTCAGGAATCCTCACATTGAATGACCAGCTCATCTTCTCCCTGTAGAAGACCAACAAGGGAAGTCAGGCCGGAAAAGAAGATTTTGCGAGCAGCATGGATTCAAAACACAGGAAATGAGGCCAGCTGAAGGTATTAAGCTGGGGGTGGCCAGTGCAGATGTGTCCAGGGGCCAGGGACGTAAGCGAGCTGAGCGAAGGGGCCTGGTGTGGGCTGTGGACAGCAGAGAGCCGTCTGCAGGGGACAGCTCTTACACAGCTCTAGCTGACTGCTGCCATGTGGGAATGTGGGATTTTTCAAAAAAAGTAATAAAAGGATAATCTTACGTAAAATCTTTTCAATAAAAAAAAGTTTCCAGTTAAAAAGAACCTAACAGAGCCAGACGAATCCAGCTGTAAGCGAGGTTAGGTGCCCAGTACTCCAGTTTGCAACCTCTGCCTTGAGTTTCCAAAGCCTGATGCATCCGGCTCACATGATCTTGAGCCATAAGACTCAAGTAATTCAGAGCCATTGGTTAAGGCTCCCGTCCCCTGAACAATGTTTAGACACACACAGCCAACACTTGTCTGAGTGACACTTTTTCCTGTAGTTCTCTGATGGACCAACATCACACACCGCCCCCCCCCCACACACACTTTGGGTGAACATACTCTTTAGGTATCATAATATATTCATTCTTTGACAGCCCAGTCTTGCTGACCTGACAGCTGTCTGGTCTCTAAGCAGATTTATATTCTCAGCTCTGATCACTATATATTGATTGCACTGTTTAATGCTCAAATGAATCTTTATTTCCCTCATTTTTAAGTTCCAGGGGGACACATCACTGTATCTTCATGAACTGATAACACTGTCTTATAAAACGTACATCATTTTGTCAAAATCATAATTTACTTTTAGCGCTGCCCATTTGACCTGGGATAAATTATTTTCCCTACCTTTTGATAAAAACAGTGATCTCCCAGGTGGCTTGTTTAGAATAGAACCCATCAAATGGGCCATCTGTATGACATCTGTATTACAGTTTTGAAAAGATAGAGAGTAATATGTGAGAACTGTTTAGGATGAAAGAAACTGCAGAAATGATTATTAATGTTTTTCTGTCTAACCACAGCTGGCTCATTAGCTATGCTATTTTTGAAATCAGCAGCATGGCCATAGAAACACTTTCTTCTCAATTTGCCACACCAGTAGGCATATGGTGCTGATGTCAGCATGACAAAATTGAGGCAGCGAGGCCTTAAAAAACACCCATGTTATTATGTTTTACTTTGGGTGCTAACTTGAGATTGAGCAGCTGTTCAACAAGTGTGGGAGGCACTTCAGAGACAGATATTGGGTCTGGACCTGAAATTCTGCAGGATGGAATGGAAGGTTCTGTCCTACAAGGTACCAATCTGGGCTTCAACTCCTAGACAGGATGCACACTGCAGAGAGGATGTGGTTCACAGTCCTCAGCCCTCCACAGAGAACTGAAAACATGTTTTATTTGGCCAGTCTGATCTGAAAGAAGTGTTGGGAATATTCAGTACGGAGGGACATTTTATCTGACAAATGACACCTGGCCCTGAAGTTTTGGTTGACTTAAACAACTGTTCCATGGAGGGAGAATTTTCAGAGCAGTTCACTGAAGAGAGGGAGCTGCCTGAGCCATCCACACCCAGAACTTAGGGGTCCAGCTTTCTTTTGCTTATAAACTACTCGTTCAAATCATGAAAGAAATTTCTCATTATGGAAAATTTCAAACATGCACAGAAGTCGAGGGAATACTATAATGACCCCCCTCCCCATGTACTCTGCAACCAGTCTCACCAGTTATCAACTTTGGCCAGTTTGTTTCATTTATACATTTACTTGCCATTTCTACCCCCAATGTATTATTTTGAAGTAAACCTTAGGCATTATCTAAAATATTTCAGTGTGTATTTTTAAATAATGACTCTTTTTCTAAAACACACAATAGCATTATTACATCTAAAATTAAACGATAATACCTAAATATCATCAAAGATCTAGTCAATGTTTTAATTTGCCTGATTATCTCATAAATAGCTTATAATTAGTTTGTTCAAATTAGGATCCAAACAAGGTCCACAGATTGCAGTTGGTTGCTGTGTCTCCTAAGGTATCTTTCTCTCTTTTATTTTATTTTATTTTTTAAAATTCATTCATTTTTATTTTTGGCTGTGTTGGGTCTTTGTTGCTGCGCACGGGCTCTCTCTAGCTGCGGTGCGTGGGGGCCACTCTTCGTTGCGGTGCGTGGGCTTCTCATTGCGTCGGCCTCCCTTGTTGTGGAGCACGGGCTTTAGAGCGCAGGCTCAGTAGCTGTGGCTCGTGGGCTTAGTTGCTCCGCGGCATGTGGGACCCTCCTGCACCAGGGCTCGAACCCGTGTCCCCTACACTGGCAGGCGGATTCTTAACCACTGCGCCACCAGGGAAGTCCCCTCTTTCTCTCTTTTAAAATAATTAATTTTATTAGAATATAAAATAAAGATATGGAAAACTACATGAAACAAATGTATGACAATTAATTTTTATAAAAGTGAACAGCTTTGTAACTACAACCCAGGTCAGAAAATAAAACTTTGGCTTCCACTTCAGAAGCTCTGTCCATGAGACTCATTCCAATGATGAACACTTTCTTCCCCAATTACTTTTACAGTAATTGCTGCTTTGCAAATAGTTTTATCACCCAATTGTGATCAAATGTCCCTGGACATTATAGTCTTTCCTATTACAAAATATATTTTAAGTTTTAACTTAATGATCTCTCTCTCTCCCTTACATTTTATCTGCGTCCTTCGACTGGCAGAGTTTCCCACAGCCTGGATTCTGTTGAGTGCATGCTCGTGGTGTAATTCAACAGGTTCTCTGTCCTCTGTATTTCCTGCAAATTGGCAGCTGGATCGTGTTGATCCTGTTGTCAAGGCAAGCAGGTGTCGGGCAATTCTGTAGTAGGCACATCTGGTTGTCTCCCTCGGTGTGATGTCAGCAGCCATTGGTGATTATTACTGCCTGTTATCTAGTAGTTCACTTGGTTTGCAGAATGGAGATATTCTAATTTTAATAATTTCTACTCATTTGTTAGTTGAAACACTATTATAAAGAGATACTCCCCCAATCTATTATTTGGTTACCCAGTGGTATATAGTTCATATAGAAAGGCAGGATAGATTCTTTGTTTTTATTTAAACCATTTTTCAAGATAATGAATTGATGCCCTATCACATTCTGAAGGTGATCAATTCTTTTTGAGCTCATAGATTTAAACATATTTGATTTGTTTTAATCCATCAAAATTACTATTATCATGACTGAAGCTCCAGTTCTCTCATCTTTGGCCAGTGAAATCTTCTTCAGGTGGGCTGTGAAATGTTTTGAGGTGATCCTAACAGTCTTTGATAACCTCCTTGGTATTTGATAGACAAGATATTCCAGGCTCATCTTGTCATTTTCTGCCACAGACTTGGAATTAGCCATTTTTTCCAGAGGCTCTGGTTTCTTTTAGTGAGAAATAGTATTTCAAGACCACAGTGTGGGCCCTAGGGATGCTCATTGCTAATAGGTCGGTCATTGTTTCTACTCAGTCTCTGCCTTTGTCTGTCTCTATATATTTATATATGTATATAACTTTTATATTTATATATTTATATAACATATAATATATAAAAACATACTTTTTGAATCATTTAAAAATAAGTTGCAAATATCATGACACTTCACCCCAAATGACACTTTCAATGACTTGATAATATCATCTAACATACAGTCCACTTATCTTCAAAATGGCATTTACATATTTTTAAAATCCAAGATGAGGGGACCTCCCTGGTGGTGCAGTGGATAAGACTCCAAGCTCCTAATGCAGGGGGCCCAGGTTTGTTCGATCCCTGGTCAGGGAACTAGATCCCACATGCGTACTGCAACTAAGGAGCCCGAGTGCTGCAACTAAGGAGCCCGACTGCCACATCTAAGGAGCCTGCAGACTGCAACTAAGGCACCCACGTGCTGCAACTAAGGAGCCTGCCTGCCGCAACTAAGGCCTGGTGCAACCAAAATAAATAAATAAATAAATAAATAATTTTAAATAATCCAAGATGAAATCCAGATTCATGCATTATGTCTGGCTGTTACATTTCTTTCGTCTCCTTTAATACAGAATAGTATCCCTCTGCCTTTTCTTCTTTCTTTCCTGACACTGAAATTTTGAAGAAGCTGAGTTACTGTCTTATAGATTTACCACAATTCTGGATTGGTCCTAATGATAAGATTCAAGTTAAACATTTTGGCAAGACAACTACATAAATGACATTGTGTATTTCCCCCTGTAGCTTATGAGAAAGAGGTACAGAATGTAAATTTTGTTCTGTTATTACTGAGAAACAAGTTTGATCACTTGGTTAAGGCGCATCAGCCAGATATCTTCACTGTAAACATATTTTTTCATTTTTGATTAAAGAAGAATCTGTAGGGTAATAATTTGAATAATATAACCATCTTATCCTCCAACAAACTTTCACCCAATGGTTTTAGCATCCTTTATTAATCCTTGCCCGAATCAATTATTATATAAGGGTTACAAAATGATGATTTCTAATGAGATCATTTTGTTTCTATTTATTATCTCCTTCTCTCTAAGTTATTCTTCTATAAAGATCTTTTCCTCTTTTCTCTTTTTCTATCTCTCTCTCTGAGTGTCACTAGGGGTATCATGGATTTTCCAAATGATATTCCATATGGCCAGTGGCAACACCTTTGAGCTGCCTCCTTCAAAATGTTTTGTCCACTTTAGCTTTCCTGTCACAATCAGAAGGGCATTTTATAGACTATATGGAAATACATAATACAAGGTCACACACCACTTATCAATTTCTAGCACAGTGACCAGAATCCTGTCACATTTGTTGAAATGAACTAAATTTGCACCCTCCTGAACCATGTCCCTTCTTGGTATGAGTCCAGCCAGCAAAGAGCATTGCAAGTGTTACTGAAGGAAAGAGAGGGTGGTGGGGTGGGGTTTGGGAGACAAGCCTAGCAAGGACTAAATTCTGCTTCTAGTCCATTAATAGCCTAATAGACCATTAAGGTCTCAGGAAGTGGTTCAACCTCTCTGAGTTTCAGTTTGCTAATCTGTTAAAAAGAGAGAGAGAGAGAATAATAAGATCTATCTGATAGGAGTGACTCTGAGGTTTACAGAGTGTCTGGTTCGCTGCAGGCATTCAGTAAATACAGCAATCACACCGCACCCAGAGTCTGAAATATCAAACGGCATAAAAATCCAATTTAATACTCGTTTTTTTGCTTTCTGTTCCAGAAGGAAAGACTCATCAGGGAGGGAGCCTGTTGAGGGCTGCCCTTGGGTACAGATTTGGTAGGAGGCTATCTTGTTTTCATCCCTTCCATGACTGAAAGATGAGATCCTGATTTGTGAGAGGAATTTTTTTCTGTCTACAGGTAAGTGTTTGTCTCCTCTGGGTTCGTCCACCCTCTCCCTCTTTCCTTCTTTCTTTTTTCCTTTCTTTTGTATCATGGTAAAATAGATACAACATTAAGTTTATCATTTTAATCATTTTAAAGTGTACAGCTCGGTGGTACTAGGTACATTCACATTGTGAAACCACTGCCACCATCCATCTCCAGAACTTTTCATCTTCCCAAACTGAAACTTCGCACCCATTAAACACTAACTCCCCACCCTCCCCTCCCCCCAGCCCCTGGTAACTACCAGTCTACTTTCTATAAATTTGACTACTTTAGGTTAATTCATATAAGTGGAATCACATATTTGTCTTTTAGTTTTTGTTTAACAGCTCATACCTCATTTCTCATTTTTAAATGTTTTGTTGCAAGAGGAAAAAAATACAATGCAGTATAAAACGCTGACAGCATCAAGTTTCTTACATAGTTTTCAACCTATCAGAAAGATAAACAAATAACCGACAACAGAGGGACAAGGCTTTTTTTTTTGTTTGCTCTCAGTAATTAAAGCTAAAAGTTGTATTATTGAGTAAAAACAAAATAAAAATGGGGAGACAAAATTCTCTGGGTAAATGGCTCTTCTGGCATTCTATATCTTTTCCTCAAATTATCACCTTCTTTTGTTATCTCTATATTTTAAAGACACCCAGAACTGCCCTCTGAGGATAAGCACATCACTTACCACTGGACGCGTTGGACAGCTGTCATGTTCTGAGGGGAGGTCGGGTTAGGGTTGGGGGACGGGGGGAAAATGCTACAACCTGTAGCCTCTGTCCCAAGGCAATGTGCCTCTCTGACCCTGGGGAGACTCCCTCAGTGACTGATTAAGGGCTATGTTAGAAATGTCCAGAGAACAGAGGAAGAATTCAGTCCAATTCAGTCTCTCACCGCTGAGCCAGAGGTCTCCAGTGACCCTACCTCTCACGTGCCAAGTCTCACCTTATATGCCCCATCCCTTCTCATGAGATGCAGCTTGCCGTGTGGGCAGAAGTACCATCCCTCCGTGGGCACTGTAGGACCCTGTTGCCGCGCCTCCTTCGGCAGAGACCACATCACAATTTGGGTATTATGGGAAAAGCAATCCCATTTGTTGATGTCCACCTTACAGCCCTCACATGATAGAAGCAGCAGTACTAAGCCACCTCTTCCTGTTCACCAGGAGTCAACTCCAAGCCCAATAAGCCCTGTAATTCTGCATACCTACAGTGGCCTGAGTAACAGACAAACTGCTGTCTATGTGAGCAGCTTCTCCTGCTGGACCACAGACAAGCAGCTGAGCCAGGTTATTCACTTTGTAGGAGTCTGTGGTGTGGTGGAGTTGAAATTTACAGAGAATGGAGCAAATGGCCAGTCCAAGGGGATATGCTGAGGAGGTGGAAGCCTCTGAAAACTGTCTGCAAAACTGTTGGAAATTCTTGCCAGAAAAGTACTTTATGGAGAAAAAGTGGATGTGAGGTCAGCCACCTGGCAGAACCTGCCACAGTTTGAGGCAGGGGCTCAGAAGGTGAATGTATTTGAGTCTCAAGAGTGGAAAAAGCTCCATGGGACCATATCCGAGATTCTAGTGGT
Source organism: Globicephala melas (assembly GCF_963455315.2). Taxonomy (NCBI): domain Eukaryota; kingdom Metazoa; phylum Chordata; class Mammalia; order Artiodactyla; family Delphinidae; genus Globicephala; species Globicephala melas. The sequence goes on from NC_083315.2 coordinate 128,400,112, forward strand.
TCTGCTGGTGGATGGGCCACACTCTGAGCAACTTGTACTCTCATTCGTCCACATGGATAAGCCCCTCAGTGTGCTGCCCGACTTCAATTGCCCTCCTTCAGCCCTTCACCTGATGGGTTTGGTCCCAGTCCCAATTCCATCCCTACCACTTCTCTCCTCAAGCTTTGGAGTCCCTCCTCTTCCTTCTGGCATCTACCATGAGCATCTCATGCCCCTCCATTATCTCCTTGTTTAGCTGTACCTTCTCCTGGGTCATCCCACCGCCTTTACCTCGATCCAGCCTTCTCTCCCCCACCAAATGCTACAGTGGGGCCTCCACCAGATATTTACATGAAGGCCTTTGGCCCCTCTATCCACCGCTGCAGCCAAGATTTGGGCTTTCCACCCTCTATGGTGAGTGAAGCTGAATTTGGAGAGATCATGAAGCAAAACAGAGCAATTTCCAACAGTGCCACTTCCAAAGTGATTTCTGGAGCCCGTGCAGGGGATTACAGTGATTTGATTGAGATGATGCTTGCAGCTATTACTGTTATCAAACAGTCTCAGGTCGTCAGTGATGAGTGTTGCTGTGTCCTCATCTCTCCCCTTAAGAGCTTCATGGCACTGAAGCCAAGTCCTACAGTGTGGGTGCCAGCAGGAGCTCTTCCAGAAAAAGACATCTGTTCAGAGATTGTCTAGCTGGTCCCAAGAGAGCAGCAGGAGGCACCAGGACCTGCTCCTTAATGAAGATCAGCATGATGATTATTTCCAAGAAAGGAACCAGGAGCCCAAGAGATACCAGAATAAAGAATGGGACTGGCACCATTGAGAAAGGAGTCTGGTTGGAAGGAAATTTTTTTAATGGACTTGCATCTCCTCACCTTCATCAAGCATGTAGGTGGATGTACCTGAGAATTTTGAAGCCCTGGATTCCTCTGAGTGGGAAGAAACATTCCCTTCCATCTTGCTAGAGAAGAGCAGCACCCCCTTTGCCAACAGGTGACACAAGGGCTTTACCTGAGGCAGAGGTAAGATGATACTTGTCCTTTTCAAGATTGACCCCAGCTTCCATCGTTGCCATGAGATTATTTTTATTGAAGTATAGTTGATTTACAATGTTGTGTTAGTTTCAGGTATACAACAAAGTGATTCAGTTATACATATATATGTATATATATATGTGTGTGTCTGCAGATATATCTCTTCTTTTTCAGATTCTTTTCTATTATAGGCTATTACAAGATATTGAATATAGTTCCCTGTGCTATACAGTAGGTCCTTGATGTTTATATGTTTTATTTATAGTGGTGTGTATCTGTTAATCCCAAGCTCCTAATTTATCTCTCCCCTACTCCCTTTCTACTTTGGTAACCGTAAGTTTGTTTTCTATGTCCGTGAGTCTGTTTCTGTTTTGTAAATAAGTCCATTTGTATCATTTTTTTGGATTCCACATATAAGTGATATCATATGATAATTTGTCTTTCTCTGTCTGACTTACTTCACTTTGTATGATACTCTCTAGGTCCATCCATGTTGCTACAAATGGCATTATTTCATTCTTTTTTATGGCTGAGTAATATTCCATTATATATATATATATATATATATATATATATATATATATATATATATACACACACACACACACACCACATCTTCTTTATCCATTCATCTGTTGATGGACACTTAGGTTGCTTAGAGCTACCATATTGACCCAGCACTCCCACTTCTGGGCATACATTTGGAAAAGACAAAAACTCTAATTTGAAAAGATACATGCACCCCAATGTTTAGAGCAGCATTATTATCAGTAGTCAAGACACGGATGCCATCAGATTTTAATAATTTGGGTCAGCTCTCTGCATTGCCCAAGCAGTCCCCGCTGCAGGAGCAGACAGCCTTCTTAGGGGAAGGACTAAAATGTACTGACAGGAACATGGAAACAAGTGTGGGAGTGGATCTTGAGGGTGATGGACAGAGGGAGGTGGAGTGTGAAGGGGGAGCATTGTATAGTGAGCATTTATTGACCTGGGAGCACCCTTCCATGACTCAGGATTTAACTTCCAGGCAGGGACACTTAATAAGTTGCTGGCCGGGTTCTTGTTGGTTGGACATGAAAATAACTTACAACAAATGAGGCAGAAATGCCACAACTGCTTGGGCAAAGTGTGGAGAGAAGAGCCAGAAGGGCATGTTTGTACTGGTTTATTATAGGACAGACACTGAGAAGCTAACCAGTGACTATGTTCCACGGAAAGAGGGTGCAGAAGCTTTTCTCCAGAGTCTGCTCAGTCCACGTGGACGTGATGTGGAAGTGGGGTGTGTTAATGCCTTAGGGGACAAACTTCAGGGAATGAGGAACGAGCTGTTAGTGAATGAATCCCCCCACCTCTCTGTCCTTCAGCGGGATAATCCTGGGACACGTTGGCCACAGTCCCTCTGAGGGCCTGTGGCGAGATGAGTACCTGCCGTCCATGGCGGTAAAAATTCTCCCTCTACTGGCCTCAGATACAGGCTCCTCCAAAGTCAAAAGTCACTGTGCATTATTCTCTCTCCTGCTCTGTCTCCCTCTCTCAGCAGCCTCACTCCCACTCCTTGGGGTCACCTCCCAGTTCAACTCCACACTCCAGTCTGTGTCTCACACTTTGCTTTCAGGGGAGCCCCATCTAAGGCTCTTCTTCTGTGCTAGAACTTCAAGTTCCTAGAGTTCATGAATGGGTAGCACAGTACACTGGGCATCAGTTAGCCTATTAAAATATCCTCACTTGGAAAACATATCCCAGCTTAGAATTAAATGATGATTGGTAATGTTAGCATTCTCGAAACTACATTTCACTCTCCACCCCAAGTCCATTTAGGGGAGGGGCAGTATTTTTCCCACAAAACATTTCCCCATACCCCTCATGCAGTCCTCGATGGCCGAGCCGGTAAAGCTCACAATACAATGTATGAGCGAATCGCCAGAACTACTGTATTTCATAAAGAGCGGCTGTTATTAAAAGCAATAAGGGGACCTAATTAGGTCTAGTGCACCTGAAGGTAATTGCATTTTCTCATGTAAGCATTGCAGTGTGTCCAAGTGCTCAGCCTTAATCCTCCACACTCTCATTGCTGTTTGCACTGTCATTTGCTAAGACCTGCCTTTCCTAAGTTACTATCATTCCTGTTTATTCTGAATCTGACATATTTTCAATCTGTAAAACATTAGATGGCTGTTTCCACCTTTATCAGGAAAAATAATCTTTCCTGATTTAGATCCCAGATCTTGAAATGTTCTCTCTCTGGCAAACCCCAAACCTCACCACTTGAGTTTGAAAAGCTTCCAGAATCCCATTTCCTCCACAGATCTTCTCTCTGAGGAGCACAATACTACACCGGCTTCAGCCTCTTGAAACCCAGAATTCCTCAGAGCCCCCCCTTTCCTGACCTCCCACGAGAGGCCTTCAGTACCTGGCAGGCACTGAGATCCAGACTGGTTGCTAGATGCTCCTTTGTCCTCCGTGTTGTGGTTTTTAAATTAGAAATCCCTTGACATCAAAAATAACATCTTTATAACTCAATTCCTAGCCTAAGGTCATGCACAGGGAAACACTTGATACAGTCTCTTTTTTTGGCTGCCTTGGGTCTTTGTTGCTCCGCATGGGCTTTCTCTAGTTGCGGTGAGTGGGGGCTACTCTTCGTTGCGGTGTGGAGGCTTCTTATTGCGGTGGCTTCTCTTTGTTCTGAAGCACGGGCTCTAGGCACGTGGGCTTCAGTAGTTGTGGCACATGGGCTCAGTAGTTGTGGCTTGCGGGCTCTAGAGCGCAGGCTCAGTAGTTGTGGCACATGGGCTTAACTGCTCCGCGGCATGTGGGATCTTCCTGGACCAGGGCTCGAAACCATGTCCCCTGCATTGGCAGGCGGATTCTTAACCACTGTGCCAGGGAAGCCCAATACAGTCTTTTTTATGAAGGTGGAGCCAGATGTAAATTTAGGGAACACAAAAGAAAAATTTCAAATGTGATATTTTAACATCTAATTTTGCTTGGGTTAATAGTAAAAGGCTCAGTGAGTAGGTTCACATAGCTATAATATAGCACTTAATACTTAGAAGCCAAAATTAATTTAAAAACACACAGATAGCTATAAGTTATATGGGTTGGAGAGAACAGAGTTATAGAGCCAACTATATTCCTATATAAAGGAGTGTTGTCTATGGTATAAAGATAATAATATAGTAATACCCTAGATCCATTATTATCATTCATGTACTTTTGTGTCTATACAGCCCTAAAAGGTATAAGAAAAACTATGACACTGGATAGGAGCTAGGTCCACTAATTGAATGTTTAAGAAATACTAAATATGGATGGAACAATAGGGATTATCTAATTCATCTCCCTGATTTTACACTTGTGGACTCTGAGGTAAAGAGATTTGGTATTGTTAGAAGGATACAGGCCCAGCAGTGAGTCTTCTGACTGCTAGGCCTGTATCCCTCTAACATGTTATGTGAATGTGGGAAGTAGACTTGTTGATTCTCCTCAAGCTGCAAGTTTATCAGGAAACCAGGGAAGACTTCTAGGGATCTATACAGAGGAAAGAAATCCCAAGATGTAGGCTAAAGTTTATGAACACATATATTCATTATAGGCTGTTTATAATAGCCAGAAAATTAGAAATTATCTGAATTCTAACAGTAAGATAATAGTTAAGTGAATCATATGATAATGTACAATGGAATATTGTGAGACATTAAAAGTATTCCCAAAAAAAAAGTATTCCATAAAAAATTTAATACCATGGGGAAAAGCAGGATACTAAATTTATATACAGAGTATTATCTCACCTACGTAGACATCAATACATGCATAGAAAAAACACAGACCAAAGCATACTAAAATGGTAACTATGGATATCATGTTATCTTTGGATGCTGGAACTAGCTGGTGATTTAAATTTTTTAAAAAATAGTGTTCTATGCTTTTCATAATGATTTTCTAACGGGAAAAATTTTTAAGCAGGAAAGATCGTTTTCAATAACTCTGCATCAGTCTTTGAATAAGAGAGTGCATATCAGGAGAAGTCAGACTTTCTTCTCATAGTAACATGCTGCTGTGGACAGTTTTGACATGCAAAATACAAAGGAAGTAACATCAGAAAATATCAACTGGTTTTACAGAGAATTTGTGGCTCTCACAAGAAAACTATTAAACTTTTAGATTTTGTTTGGGTTTTTTGTTTATTTGTTCGTTTCTGGTTTTTTTTGTTTTGTTTTGTTTTTTTACCCTAGGCCCAGCATTACTTTTCCCACAGGTTTTCTTGATTTTGTTTTGGGTGACAGCATAAAAATCAAGGTCATTGTTTGTTCGGGTCCTCCAAGAAGTAGATGCCAAGATGCGGTAAGATGTGCAAGAGAGGGTAACAGCTGTGAAGGACAAAGGAAGGGAGAGCAGGAAAAGGCAGAAAGAGCTTTCAGATGGGAACAAAGGTCTGACTCTTGTGGAAGGAAAGGGGTAGGAAGGTTGGGTGGTAAGAGTCTCAGACTGCAGCGTGGCTCCCAAAGAGGTTCAGCCAAGCCAACGTGAAGTCCTCGAGCTAAGTTAGCCATTGGAGGAGTCTTGTGTTTCTTAGGAACAGAACACATTTGTATCTTCATCATGCTCAGTCACTGACTGGAAGCAGCCTGTGGGAATTGTGACCTTGGCACAAATGTGGTGGTGCATTCAGAGGGGCAGCTATGAGGGCCACAGTCAGTTATGCCCATCACAGTGGATATCTGAGCAGCACAAGTTCAGGGTCACCACAGTCATTAAGATGCACGTTACAAGATGGATAGATGAATGGTGCCCTAAGTCTCTGAAACACAGAATGAGTGACTGTGACATTTTCTTTTTTTTTTTTTTTTTGTGGTACGCGGGCCTCTCACTGTTGTGGCCTCTCTCGTTGCGGAGCACAGGCTCCGGATGTGCAGGCTCAGCGGCCATGGCTCACGGGCCCAGCCGCTCCATGGCATGTGGGATCTTCCCAGACCGGGACACGAACCCGTGTCCCCTGCATATGCAGGCGGACTATCAACCACTGCGCCACCAGGGAAGCCCTGTGACATTTTCTTAAAGTTCATCACTATAGACAGATGTGCCAAGAGGCAATGCCTAAAGCAACTTGGAGGAAAGCCCATTTGCATTTGTGGGCTGTTAATGCACATCACTTTCTAATTGCCTCACAGATATAGAAATACTGTGTTTATATTTAACTTCTCCAGGTGAACTTTGGCTGGGGACAGGAAGCTCATCTATTCTGCTTTATTTGTGGTTTTGTTTTGCTAATTCCCTATTTCAGGTAAATATAGTAAAGATAATCATATACTGAAAATGAGACACCAATTCAGAATATTTCACAGCATTTCCTTTGGAAATATTGGCTCAACAGAGACTATAATTACTGGAAAGCAGAAATGCAATGCTGTCACACAAACTGAAGTGTTTCTACTATATCTCTGAGGCATTTAATCAATTCAGCCAAAGCAATCAACAAAGCCAGTTGTTTACTGTTATAATTCCAAATCACCTAATGACTAACTGGGTTTCTTCAGACTTAATTGACTAGATCTTGGACCGCTGTGACAACATAAGCCAGCATGCCCAAATGGCTCTTAAGGTGGCAAGATGGCAGAAAATTCACTATAGCTAATATTAATGAGTAAAACTCCTTTCAATTATTTTACACTTGAAACAAAACACTATTGCATTATAAAATGGTCAAAATAGCCAGGAAGTGTGGATAATGTAGTAAGTGCTTATTAATTTTTAAAATTCCCTTGCTATAACTGAGGGGTGACTGTATTTTAAATCGTTGTCTCTGGGATCTTCTTCACCAGTATGCTTTTGAGTTTCTGGGGCAGAACAAATCCTATATGCCCTGCTTATGCTATGAGTTCAATGACAAGTTCAATGACTACTTCTTTTTTGTTTGTTTTGTTTTCTTTTATTGTGGTAAGACTATTTAATATGAGATATACCCTCTTAACAAAACATTACGAAACATTCTTGTTGACTATAGCCAGTGTTGAACAGCAGATCTCTAGAGCTTATTCATCTTGTTTAATTAGACTTTATGCCCATTGATTAGTAATTCTCCTTCTTCCCAGTCCCTGGCAACCACCATTCTATTCTTTGATTCTATTAATTTGATTATTGTAGATCCCTCATATAAGTGGATTCATGCAGTATTTGTCTTCTCTGACTGGCTTATTTTACTTTGCATAATGTCCTCCAGGTTTCTCCATGTTGTCACATATTGCAGAATTTCCTTCTTTTTTAAGGCTGAATTCAATTGTATGTATATACCACATTTTCTTTTTTTAAAAAAATAAATTTATTTATTTTTGTCTGCGTTGGGTCTTGCTGTGCGCAGGCTTTTTCTCTACTTGCAGCGAGCGGGGGCTACTCTTTGTTGCGGTGCGTGGACTGCTCATTGCAGTGGCTTCTCTTATTGTGAGCACGGGCTCTAGGCACGCGGGCTTCAGTAGTTGTGGCGCATGGGCTTAGCTGCTCCGCGGCATGTGTGATCTTCTGGGACCAGGTATCGAACTCGTGTCCCCTGCATTGGCAGGCAGATTCCCAACCACTGCGCCACCAGGGAATTCCGACCTCGTTTTCTTTATCCTTTCATCTGTCAGTGGACGTTTAGGTTGTTTCCATATCTTAGCTACAGTGACTAGTGCTGCTAACCTGGAAGTACTAATAGCTCTTTGAGATCCTGATTTCAATTTTTTTGGATAAATACCCAGAAGTGGGGTTGCTGGGATATATGGTAGTTCTATTTTTAATTTTTTGAGGTATCTCCATAAAATATAACCATATCTCCATAAAATGGTGGCTGCACCATTTTACACTCCTACCAACAGTGTGCAAGTGTTAAAAATTTCTCCACATCCTTGCCAACATTTGTTGTCTTTTGTTATTTTGATAATACCCATCCTGACAGGTGTGAGTTGATATCTCCCTGTGGTTTTTTTTAAATTTTATTTATTTTTATATACAGCAGGTTCTTTTTTTTAATTTCTGAGATATACATTTTAAAGTAATAACTAGAATTATGACTTATAACATTATATGAGAACATATAAGATTTTTAGAAATTTCATGTGATGTCTGAAACATTTATATTAACATATTTCCATACAAATAACCCAAAGAAAGCTTAGCATTAGTTGTTATTTTTTTGTTTGTTTGTTTTATACTGCAGGTTCTTATTAGTCATCAATTTTATACACATCAGTGTATACATGTCAATCCCAATCTCTCAATTCATCACACCACCCCCACCACCCCCAGCCACTTTCCCCCCTTGGTGTCCATACGTTTGTTCTCTACATCTGTGTCTCAATTTCTGCCCTGCAAACCGGTTCATCTGTACCATTTTTCTAGGTTCCACATATATGCATTAATATATGATATTTGTTTTTCTCTTTCTGACTTACTTCACTCTGTGTGATAGTCTCTACATCCATCCACGTCTCTACAAATGACCCAATTTCGTTCCTTTTTATGGCTGAGTAATATTCCATTGTATATATGTACCACATCTTCTTTATCCATTCATCTGTCGATGGGCATTTAGGTTGCTTCCATGACCTGGCTATTGTAAATAGTGCTGCAATGAACACTGGGGTGCATGTGTCTTTTTGAATTATGGTTTTCTCTGGGTATATGCCCAGTAGTGGGATTGCTGGATCATATGGTAGTTCTATTTTTAGTTTTTTAAGGAACCTCCATACTGTTCTCCATAGTGACTGTATCAATTTACATTCCCACCAACAGTGCAAGAGGGTTTCCTTTCCTCCACACCCTCTCCAGCATTTGTTGTTTGTAGATTTTCTGATGATGCCCATTCTAACTGGTGTGAGGTGATACCTCATTGCAGTTTTGATTTGCATTTCTCTAATAATTAGTGATGTTGAGCAGCTTTTCATGTGCTTTCTGGTCATCTGTATGTCTTCTTTGGAGAAATGTCTATTTAGGTCTTCTGTCCATTTTTGGATTGGGTTATTTGTTTTTCTAATATTGAGCTGCATGAGCTGTTTATATGTTTTGGAGATTCATCCTTTGTCCCTTGATTCGTTTGCAAATATTTTCTCCCATTCTGATGGTTGTCTTTTCGTCCTGTTTATGGTTTCCTTTGCTGTGCAAAAGCTTTTAAGTCTCATTAGGTCCCATTTGTTTATTTTTGTTTTTATTTCCATTACTCTTGGAGGTGGATCAGAAAAGATCTTGCTGTGATTTATGTCAAAGAGTATTCTTCTATGTTTTCCCCTAAGAGTTTTATAGTGTCCAGTCTTACATTCAGGTGTCTAATCCATTTTGAGTTTATTTTTGTGTATGGTGTTAGGGAGTGTTGTAATTTCATTCTTTTACGTGTAGCTGTCCAGTCCACTTGCGGTGGGTAGAGCTGGCTGTTGCTCTGGTGGGCAGAGCTCAGTAAAACTTTAATCCGCTTGACTGCTGATGGGTGGGGCTGGGTTTCTTCCCTGTTGGTTGTTTGGCCTGAGGCGACCCAACACTGGAGCCTACCTGGGCTCTTTGGTGGGGCTAATGGCGGACTCTGGGAGGGCTCACGCCAAGGAGTACTTCCCAGAACTTCTGCTGCCAGTGTCCTTGTCCTCATGGTGAGACAGAGCCACCCCCTGCCTCTGCACGAGACCCTCCAACACTAGCAGGTAGGTCTGGTTCAGTCTCCTGTGGGGTCACTGCTCCTTCCCCTGGGTCCCGATGCGCACACTACTTTGTGTGTGCCCTCCAAGAATGGAGTCTCTGTTTCCCCCAGTCCTGTCGAAGTCCTACAGTCAAATCCCGCTGTCCTTCAAAGTCTGATTCTCTAGGAATTCCTCCTCCCGTTGCCGGACCCCTAGGTTCGGAAGCCTGACGTGGGGCTCAGAACCTTCACTCCAGTGGGTGGGCTTCTGTGGTATAAGTGTTCTCCAGTTTGTGAGTCACACACCCAGCAGTTATGGGATTTGATTTTATTGTGATTGCGCCCCTCCTACTGTCTCATTGTGGCTTCTCCTTTGTCTTTGGATGTGGGGTATCTTTTTTGGTGAGTTCCAGTGTCTTCCTGTCGATGATTGTTTAGCAGTTCTCTCCCTGTGGTTTTGATTTTCATTTCCCTGATGTTTAATGTCATCGAGCATTTCTTCATATAGCTGTTGGTGATTTACATGTCTTCTCTGCAGAAGTGTCTACTCAAGTCCTTAGCCCATTTTTAAAATTGGTATATCAGTGTTTTGGCTATTGAGTTTTAGGAGTTCCTTGTATTTTTTGGAGATTAACCCCTTATCAGATATGTGGTTTCTAAATATTTTCTTCCGTTCTGTACATTGCCTTTTTACTGTGTTGACTGTTTCCTTGGGTGTGCAGAAGCTTTTCAGTGTGATGTAGTCCCACTTGTCTATTTTTATTTTTGTTGCCTGTGTTTTGATGTCGTATTTATGAAACTGTGCAGACCACCGTCATGAAGCTTTCCCATATGTTTTTTCCGAGAAATTTTACAGTTTCAGGCCTTACATTTAAGTCTGTATTCCATTTTGAGTTGATTTTTATATGGTGTAAGAGTCCAATTTCATTCTTTTGCATATGGATATCCAGTTTTCCCAACACGAATTACTGAAGAGACTAAACTTTCCCTACTGTGTGCTTGTTGAAGATCAGTTGAACATATATGTGTGGACTTATTTCTGGGCTCTCCATTCTGTTCCATTTGTTTGTAGGTCTGTCTTTATACCAGTACCATATTGTTTTGATTATGATAGCCTTTGTAATATATTTTAAGACCAGGAAGTATAATGGCACCAATTTTATTATTTCTCAAGATTAATTAGCTATTCATGGTCTTTTATGATTACATATGAGTTGCAGAATTGCTTTTCTACTTCTGTAGAAAATGCCAATGGAATTTTCATAGGGATTGCTTTGAATTTGTAGATTGCTCTGGATAGCATGAGGATTTTAACATTATTAAGTCTTCCAAACTGTGAACATGGGATGACTTTCCATTTGTGTCTTCTTTCGTTTATTTCATCAAAGCTTTGTAGTTTCACTATACAAGTAACCTCCTTCGTTAAATTTATTTCTAAATATTTAATTCTTCTGGTGCTATTGTAAATGGGATTTTTTTTCTTAATTTCCTTTTCAGATTGTTTGCTGTTAGTGTATGGAAACACAACTGAATTTTGTATGTTGATTTTGTATCCTGTAACTTTACTGAGTTAATTAGTTCTAAGAGTCTTCTTGTGGAGTCTTTAGGGTTTTCTACATATAAGATCATGTCTTCTGTAAAGAGGGACAATTTTACTTCTTCCTTTCTGATTTGCATGTCTTTTATTTCCTTTTCTTGCCTAATTGCTCTGGCTAAAACTTTTAGTACTATATTGAATAGAAGTGTCAAGAGTGTGCATCCTTGCCTTATTTCTGATCTTAGAGGAAAAGCTTTCAGTTTTTTACCATTAACTATAATGTTAGATGTGGGCTTTTCATATTTGTGGTCTTTATTTCAGTGACTACTTCTTGATTTGATTTGTGTTACTCTAGAAAGAGAAAGAAGGAACCAGACCATTTTGGTCTGCGATTCACTCTCAAAATGTGGTTCCTGGACCCAGCAGCATCAGCATGTACCCAGGAACTTTTTAGAAATGCAAATCCTCAGGCCCACCCCAGACCTACTGAATCTGAAACTTTGGGAGTGGGGCCAGAAATCTGTGTTCCCACAAACCATCTGGATGATTCCAACACATGCTACGAGGTTGTCTGACTAATGCTATTTCCCATGGTGTATTCTTCAGGAAAGTATTCTAAGACATGTTAGCAAGTGTTATGCAACAGAAGGATTCCTTATTTGAATAAATTTGGGAAATTTGGGGCTAAGAAATTTAAGTAGAGCCCATGGTCCATGCCCCTTCACAGAGGTCCCCTACAGATCATTTCTCCAGATCTGCCGCTATATACAGGCACCTGTTTATGCCCCACAAATAGCTCATTCCTTGTTCTTTCTCCAACAGCTTAGTTCCCCATCTCTCTCAGCCATTAGGAGAGAGAGTTCCCCTTCCCTCAGCTTAAAGCCCACCTTTCTTTTTTCCACCCCATTTATGACTAATGGAGGGGGTGGAAAGGCAGTGTGGTCTGATGTCCTACTCCCTCCACTGCAAGGCAATCATAATAATTGGCAACATATTAACCAAAGTGTAGGTTATTCAGTCCTAAATAACTATCCTTTTGGGACACATTCAGGGCAATTCAAATATATATTTAGAAAAAAGAGGTTTTTCCGCAAGGACACAGTCTTACTAAAGACACATTGCATTCCTATTTCTAAACTGAATGAAAACATTCCAGTCTGAGGCAACTATATTTGTATTATTTCAGTGGTTTAGGGCTTTCCCCAAATTAATATGGAATTATTTGCTTTACATCTATCCACAATGCAAAACCTAAAAAGGGCTTGCCTGCAGAATAGCTTCTGTTTCCATTTTAATATGCAGAAATTAGTTATGAACCCCCAGATAGCAGGCTTTCAGTTAAAATTCAAATTCTACCTCTAGCAACAGGAAGAAACTGCAGGCAGCTTAACAATACTGGTTTGTCCTTGATACAGGGGCTACTCAGTAAGACTAAATAAGAGAGTCCAAATTACTTTTTCACCTATTAAAAAAACTAAAATACCCCAATGCTTTTAAATTTTAGTTTGTTACACTGTTGGTTCAACATTGTAAGCCAAAGAGCAGGAGGGCAAGCATTCAGAAAAAGGGATTCCTCCAGCTTCTAAAGAAAACAATACTGCATTTCTTGTCTGCCTTTGCATGGGTTAAGATATATTCCCACATGACGAACTACAAACGTCTAATGGTCATGTAGGGAAGAAATCTTCCAAAGCCTGCACCTTGAAGAAAGCTGATAAAATCTAGGTGACATAGAACTTGGAGATTAACTCAAGCACGACTTCAGATTTAAAACCTCTTAAAGGAACACACCCAATCATGCCAAGTTGCTCATGCCTGGTCGTAATGAGAACAATTCAGTTCTGAAGGCGAAAGGGCATTAATTTAAGCGCTGTTGGCATGGCAAGCAATAGATGACGTCTCATCCCTTTATAGCCTATAATAAGTAATGTGTCATCCTAGCCTTTCCTCCAGTTCCTCTGACTCAAATTCGTGCATTGTTAAAAACGTATTAAAATGCATTGAATCAGAGCAGTGCAGACAACAAAAATAGAGGCAGCTTTTGATGCTAAGCCAAATAATTTTGGCTTTTCCTCCCAATGTTCATGTAAACAAACTGTCAGACACCCATACATACAAATGGAAAATTATTCATAACGGGGGATGACGACTGAGGTTCTCAGAAGAGATACGACAGCAGGGAATTAATTCACTGACATGTTGTCTGTGGAGGGCTGTTCCTTCCCTTAGTGTCATGTCTCATTAGCAGGTATTTCATTTCACACTGTCCACCACTAAACACAAAACTCATATGTAAATTATGGTAATTAAAACCCAGGTCTTTCTAAGCAAAAATATTAAGCCTTTCCCATGTACTGCTTCTTCTTTCTCCACGAAAAAAAAAAAAAAAAAAGAGAGAAAGATGTGTGGAATAATTGTCCTGAAAGTTTGAAGGTCAGATCTTAGAAAAGGATCATTGAGAAACCAATCACATCTATTAAAAAAGGGGCATGGAGCACCAAAAACTCCCAAGGGAGTTAGAAGAACCCAAATCTAGCGAGACGACAGCAGTAAAAACACAACTGGATTTTAACTGTGCTAAATAAATATATGCTAAAGGTCTTGTTTTGATTGGATGAGGGGTTATAGATTCTAATTAATCTTTGAAGCAAGTCAGAAAATCAAAATTTTAGTTTCAGCAGAGACTGCCAGATGCCTCCCAGTATCTATCCTCCCCATCTTCTAGAGTCTTAGGATTTGTATCTGGGTACATGGCCTCCCAGTTTGTCTACATATCTCAGGCTCTGTTATAGGCCAGGTGTGACCTATGACAAATTTCTAATCAAAGGGATGCAGGTAGAAGTGATTTGTGCATCTTCAGGGCTGTGCCCCCTAAAGAAAAGGGCCATGTCCTCCACTTCCCATGCGCCCTCTCCACTGGCTGAAATGTGGATGATGATGTAGGTACAGGTGAGTGCAACACCTCAGTGACTAGGACCAACGAGGTAGAATCCTGGGTGCCAAAACTGCAGTGTTGCCAAAGCAGCCCCTGACTGCTCACATATAATTAAAGAAATAAACTGTCTTGTTTAAGTCATATTATTTACATTATCTTTCATAGAATTTGAATGTATATTCTAATAAATGCAAGGTATGTCTGTTAAAAATGAAGGATATAGAACTTCTAATCCTCCACAACAAGGGTTAGTAAACTATGGACACAGGCCAAGTCTGGCCTGCTGCTTATTTTGTAAACAAAGTTTTATTGAAACACAGCCATGCTCATTCATTTGTGTATTGTCTGGCTGCTTCACACTACAACACCAGAATTGAGGAGCTGTGACAGAGACCGTATGGCCTACAGAGACTAAAATATCTATTATCTGGCCCATAACAGAAAAAGTATCCCTGCTGTAGAGGGAAAGAAAAAGAAAACTCCATCCAGTACAGATCAGGAAAGAGGGACAAACAAAGCAAACAGGAAATCATGAAAAAGAGAATTTAAAATATAAAGTAAAAAATATGACTAAATATACTGGTGGTTAAAATAAATGTGAGTGGGCTAAAGTCCTCCACTAAATATGTGAAAATTCGTCAGGTAAGACAATGAGTCAAGCTGGAATTGTTAGGGAATTTGGGGCATTTCGATAAAGAGTGGGAGAATCTCAGAGAAGCAACAACAGAAGAGACTTGGTGTGGATAGAATCTTCCCAGGAATATTAAAAGAAAAAGAACAAATTATGAAACTGAATATATAGTATAATTCATATTTGAAAAAAGTATGTACGCAGAAATAAAACTATGGACATAAATATTGTAAAAAAAAAAAAAAAAGGAATCTTCCCAGGAAAGGGAGAACTTTACTTTCAAGAAATTCTGTGTGCAAAATCCCAGGTAGATGTTAGGAAACTGACTATGAAAATCAGAAATCATTTCAACTGAAAAGTAAGGGACTGAGGGAAAGCAGCCTTTGCTTCTTCAGTGAGCCAAAGAGCACGTGGTGAGATATCCTTGGAGCCACACAGATGCAGGAGAGGGAGAAGTGACCTAAACATAGGTTCCACCGAAGAACACATGCCAAGTTCAATTGAATGGGTTCAATTGCTTGTAAATCATCGGATTAGTACACACTGTTGCCTCTACCATTCCCTTACATTTAATACAAAACTGTATGCTTCAGTATCTTATGGATACTGAGAAGAACTCTAGAGAAATACAGAGAAGGACCCATGATTCCAGTGATGGGTAAAGGAGAAACTCTCATTCTCAGAAACTGTGAGGAAGCCTTCAGTCATTGAGCTTCTCTGAGCTTGTTCTGTTTTTGTGCTGCCGGAAGAAGCATGCCAGCATTCTCGTCACTCACTCCAGTCTTGGCCATGCCTTTTTTCAGGGGCCACTTGGCCGGACTTCCTCCTAATGCCGGCACCTGTTATGATGTCATCTCCCCAGCCTCAACGACTTTTACCAGAAAAGATTACACAAACTCCCAAATTATCCATAGAGCCAAATAAGAGGATGCTGACATGAGCTGAGCAGCTGCTGGGGCAGGCATGGCGAGGGGGATGGAGATGCAGAAATAAGACTTCCCCTCCTCTCTCATGTCCCCGTTAGAAAGAGTAACACTCTTTAAATCCAGTGCCACGGTAAATTTTTCTGGGATGTTACAGGTTATACTTTGAAGAACTGGTCTTATTATCAGTTCATTCAACAAATATGTCCTAAGTATCACCTGTATGTAAGCTATTGTGTTGGGTACTGAGGATGCCAAGATGGATAAAATGTGTCCCTGTCCTTTGATGAATCTGTACCTAATGGAGAGAAAAACACTTCAAGGATAAAATATATTTTGACTGTAAAATGTTTTAATGCATTAATTACACTGGTAGCTTTACTGAGTTTTACTTTTAGGTTATAACCTCAGATTTTATCAAAGGTCAATATTATAAATGGTCCTGTGGAGAATGATTTTGCATCTTTTCATAAATCATTGTTAAAAAAGTTAATTTTCTGTTTCCTATATAGAAGCATCCCTTTTAAGAATTTAGTATCAGAAAGCAACTATACTCCAATAAAAATTAATTTAAAAAAAGTATTTTGTATCAGAAAAATGTCTCTCTCCTGACAAACTGGTATCTTTTAACAGGTGATAATCATGTAATGAATCATAATTAAAACACTCACTTGAATTCAGGAAACTTGGAGTTCAATCAATGTTTAAGCATAGTCTAAGTTTGGGGCATATTTATTTTTTCTTTTTTGTGGTCTCTAAACTAATGGTCTTAGGAGAAATGTCTTTTTTTTTTTTTTTTTTTTTTAATTATGGGCCACGTCATGTTTTCCTAGAAGCAAACAGAATGTAAAATACTATGTTCATTAGAATATGTTATTCCTCCCAGAATCATATTTGTAACTTCCCAGAATCAGATGGAACCAAATGACAACACAAAGTAGTGGTTATTACGATAATCTGGGACATCAGTTGGCCTTGGAGGAGATTATTTTGGATGGGTGGTCTTTCCATGTCCCCTGAATCACATTCTCAGGGCACAACTTTTACAGGCACACCCTCCGGCCTGGCCCAGGGGGACTCAACCTGTTTTGACTGTGTCAGGAAGGGAGAGTTTGGTGAAAGCCTCCTGGAAGCTTGGATAGTTGGCTTGAAAGAGCTATTCAAGATAAACATGAAAAGCGTGTCATTTTCTAATCAAGTCTAACCTGGAAGGTTATGCAGGCAGACCCCACGAGAGGAGGAGGAAGAGGAGGGAGGACTTAGCAACAAACTCCCCAGATATAAATATTCAAACCTAGTTTTCATTGTTCTAAATGCTATTTCTGTATCTAAAATGATGTCCTGTGGGAAAAAAATCAGGGCAACTAGGGCATGCCTGTGAACACCTGGCACTTTATAAGAGTTCTAGTTCTAAGTAAAGGTTCTGTTTCTTTTATTCACCCACCCACCTCCCAACCTAATTCCTGGCTGGTTCCCACTTAACTTAGAAGAAAACCTGCATTTAAAAAGCACCCTCACTTTGGATCTCCTTTACATGATGTAAAATGGCCTCGTTTAGAATTTAATTCTGCACAGCTGGACAAGCAAGGGGGCGATGCAGGTTGCCACAGAAACTGCTGTTGGTGCTAGGATTCTTTATACTTTGCTCCTAAAAATAAGATGTAAAATGTACTGAGGATGTGATTAGTGCAGCACAGAAGGGAATTTCTAAAAGGAGAGCCAAGCCTCCCGCCCACAGGGTAACGGGGGTGTTCTTCATAGCTGGAGGACAGGACAGAAATCTGGGAGCAGATGCTCAACACAGTTCATCCCTCAAAAGGTGCAGCGGGGGAAAAACAAATGGGAAAACTGACTTTTGAAGAAGAAAAGTCTTCAATCAAGCATAATTCATATAAATTTCAAGATTGAGATGTCCTGAAATCACCCAGGAACTGTTCTCCGCAACCTACAAAAAAGCAATAGAAACTTGGCCAAGAGACTGGGTGAGACATTGTAGTCTGGTGCCTTGCCCAGTAGAGGATGCTGTCACACACGACCTTCATCAGGGGGTCCCCCAGTCAGCTTGGACATGTTCAGTGGCCGTTACTTCCTTAGGAAACATCTGACAACTGGACTTCTCTCTCTAAATATTGTTGAAGTCCGCCTTTCTATAACTTCCACCCATTTGCTTTTGTTTACCTTTTGCAGCAACCAAGAAAACTCAACTACCATATTATTTTTTTGTCTTCATACGATAATACGTCATTTACTACCAAATGGAACAATTAGCCCAAGGGTCCACTCACAGCTTAGGGAGGCAGATCAAGATGACAAATCAGTCAGCTTCATAGATTTCAATGCAAAATGAAATGCCATTAGAACTCTATCAATTCATGGTCACATACAGAAAATGAGTACGTGTTTCCAAGCACATTCAACATCTACTATGTGCCAGGCACCATGCTAACTGCATACATTATTTCATTTTATTCAGTTACATGAGGTAAGTAACTTTATCCTCCCCATTTTATAGAGAAAATTCAGTTCAGTCTGAATGGTAGCATCCTCACGGGTGTGTGCAGAGTAGAGTGGAGGGCACAGACTTCAGAGTCAGAGGGGGTTGAGTTTGAACACCATTTCCTCCACTTGCTATATTTGTGACCCTGGTTACATATAAGTTATGTAACCTCTTTAACCTGGGTTTCTCATGTCTGAAAACTGGGATGATAAAATGTCATGAGTTAGTAAAAGTAAAGAAAATTATATGCTTAAAATGTCAAGCACATAGTGGGTGCTCAATAAACTCTAGCTCTCCTTTCCTTCCCTTGCAATCCTGGCAGTCCCCTACTATTGCTGTACAGTAGGGCTATTGATCAAAAGTCACATTAGATCCATATGCAATCAAGCTGTGAGAAGCAATCTGTATAGGTTTTCAATCATCAGACTGAGCAAATGAACCATTAAATGACTAAATCCTTTGCAAGCAGAATATAGTGAAATGATATGAGCTGTTAACATAAAAGCAATACCTCTCCCAAAGAGATGATAGGGAGATCTCATTGACCATTAAAATGGAGGGAAGGGGGCTTCCCTGGTGGTGCAGTGGTTAAGATCCGCCTGCCAACGCAGGGGACACAGGTTCGAGCCCTGGTCCGGGAAGATCCTACATGCTGCGGAGCAACTAAGCCCATGCGCCACAACTACTGAGCCTGGGTTCTAAAGCCCATGAGCCACAACTACTGAGCTCACGTGCCACAACTACTGAAGCCTGTGTGCCTAGAGCCCGTGGTCCGCAACAAGAGAAGCCACTGCAATGAGAAGCCTGCACACCACAACGAAGAGTAGCCCCTGCTCGCTGCAACTAGAGAAAGCCCGTGCGCAGCAATGAAGACCCAACGCAGCCAAAAATAAATAAATAAAATAAATAAATTTATTTTTTAAAAAATGGAGGGGAAAACCAAATTTGTACAAACCATCAAGGCAAAGGCTGACACAGTCTTTATGCTTGGTCTGAAATACCCTGTGTGACTGCTACTTCTCATCCTTCTGTCTTTCCCAGTCTTCCCTGTGCTTCACCTGTTCTTTATATCCCTAGAGGGACAGAGAGCTGGTACCTGGGCTCAAAGTCCCTTGGTCCTCTTTTTAAAAAATTAATTAATTAATTTTTTGGCTGCATTGGGTCTTCGTCGCTGTGCACGGGCTTTCTCTAGTTGTGGCGAGCGGGGACTACTCTTTGTTGCAGTGTGTGGGCTTCTCATTTCGGTGGCTTCTCTTGTTGTGGAGCATGGGCTCTAGGCGTGCAGACTTCAGTAGTTGTGGCACGTGGGCTCTAGAGCGTAGGCTCAGTAGTTGTGGCGCACGGGCTCAGTTGCTCCACGGCATGTGGGGTCTTCCCGGATCAGGGCTCGAACCCGTGTCCCCTGCATTGGCAGGCAGATTCTTATCCACTGCGCCGCCAGGGAAGTACCCCCCTTGGTCCTTTTACCCTCACTTTCTCCCTTCCTAGCTAGACCCCACGGAGAGCCTGTTCAGTGAGAATTAGAATCCTTCTCTCATGATCACCTTCCTGGACGCCAGCTCTAGAGACACTGCCACTCACTTACTATTCCCCTGATGACTCATTTCATTGTTCATAAGAGAATGAGGGAAGCCTGGGATAGAAAGGCCCCCTCCTGATCTTCAAGGGAACCTAATAAATGTAAATTCTCAGGGATGGCAATATCAATTAGGACCTTGATATTTTTATTTAAGGATGAAACTTGTTTAAATAACAAAGACATTTATAAGTTGAAACTTATACATCATTCTACAGCAGACAGATTGGGTTTAAATCCTAATTCTGACACTTTGAGTATAGCCATGATTCAATTGCTTAATCTATCTAGGCCTCAATATCTTCACATGAAAAAAAAAATGGGGCTAATACAAGCAAAATGTATATAGTGCTTACTTTAAGCCAGGTACTGTTCTAAGCTCAGGTAAAACGTGTAATCCTTGTAATAACTATAGTATTTAGGGTAAAAGCCAGCGTTGCTGTGATAAAGAGCCCCAGTGATGCAAAGGCTTAAAAAATAAAGACATTGTGATGGTTAATTTTATGTGTTGACTGGGCTAAGAGATGTCCAGATAGCGGGTAAAACATTATTTCTGGGTATGTCTATGAGGGTGTTTCCAGAAGAGATAAACATTTGAATCAGTAGACCGAATAAAGAAAATCTGCCCTCATCAATGGCCGTAGACATCATCCAATCCTTTGAGGGCCCAAAGAGATCAAAAAGGTGAAGGAAGATCAAATTCTCTTTTTCCCTTCTTGAGCTGGGATGTCTGTCTTCTCCTGTCCTCAGACACAGCAGCCCTTGGTTCTTAGGCCTTTGGACTTACACCAGTGTGTCCCCTCATCACCTTTTATCCTCCCAACCCCCATTCTCAGGGCTTCAGATCTGGACTGAATTACTGCAAACTGGTTCTCCGGTTTGTAAACAATGAACTCAAGCACCTTGTGGGGCCTTCCTGGATATAAAAGTCCCTCTATGTCCCCTGTTTCTTGTTTATAGAAAAAGGCTTCACTTTTAGAACTTACTGAAACTTAATGATGGCATTTTGTAATGAAATGAAAAACTACTTCACCTATAAAAAATGATATTAGTAGCACACAAAACTATTGCACGGTAGTGCATTTCCTATATGCCTTCTCTGGCCCTTCAGTGGCAAGTCCTTTATACTTTGCATATTTATAGTCTTAACTCTTTGGGGCATCATTGTCATGTAGGATCACCTTGAACTCTTCAACTTTATGGAGAAAAGTTTGAAAGCCACTCATATGATACCATAGCCCTGTTCCTCACAGTCTTGCTAAATATTTAATAAGCAACAAATTGTTAAAAAGCCAATAAGGAAAAAAAAAAAAAGAAAAAGGCTTTAGTCTCCTAGGTCTTCCCTGAGTTCCAAACAGCAGACACAAGAAGTTACTCATTAGGGAAGTGAGGGAATGCAGAAATAAAGGAAAAGCGATCAAGCAAGAAAAGCAGTGATACTTTAAACAATAGTTCAGTGATAAAGCAGAATCACAGGACCCTTAGTTTCTCCTCAAGGGATATACATAACAATCTGACACATATCTTTGAATTGTTCTGCAGAAACTAAGACGTCTACCCAGGCGGATGATGATGACTACATACTGACCACAAGCACATAGACTTCAGACTGGTTGGAACCAGAAGGATGATGATTAAGATTCCCAAAACATCACCCAGTTACCTCACCACCAACCAATCAGAAGAAAGTCCATGAGCTGATCATGCACCCTGCAACCCTCACCCTTAACGTTGCCTTTAAAAACCCTTCCCTGAAAGCAATTGGGGAGTTTGCATCTTTTGAGCACAAGCTTCCCATTCTCCTTGCTTGGCATCTGCAATAAACACTGTACTTTCCTTCATCACACCCTGGTGTCAGTAGACTGGCTTTGCTGTGTGGCAGGTGAGCAGACCCAAGTTTGGTTCAGTAACAACAGCATTTCTCAGCCTCCAATTCCCATAATAAATCTCCTCTAACATATCTCTATCTCTGTGTGTGTGTGTATGTATGTATGTATCTAACTATCTCCTATTGGCTCTGTTTCTCTGGAGAACTCTGACTAATACAGCCATTGATTTCTCTTATAACACTGCAATGATGGTAGAAGGGTTGCTCTGCTCCACAGAGTCATCCATGAACCCAGGCTAGCAGGATGGCCCATCCTCAACATTAAGTTTCACCATCACCATTCATCACCCGTAATCAACATTTTCAAACGGAGGAAAGGGAAGAAAGAGTATAAGTCCAGGATAACGAATTTCCTTTTAACCAAGTAGAGCCAGGGTACTGCACATTGCTTCTGCTCTCATTCCAGTGGTTAACACTTAGTGACACAGCTGCATTGAGTTAGTTCTAAGGGAGGTTGAAAATAAAATCTTTAGTTGATTGGCCATGTGCCCAGAAAGGAGAGAATGGATGTGAGAAAACATTCAGGACTCTCCATGATAAAACCCTATAAAATAGTTACATTATTATCCCCATTTTACAGATAAAAACACTGAGGCACAGAGAAGTTAAGTAACTTGTCCATTGAAACAAAGTTAACAATGGTGGGGCCATGATTTGAACCCCAGGCAGTATGGCTCCAAAGGGTTTGGTCTACCTACGATATTCTTCTGCCTTCTCAGAGTCTACTGTACATGTGGTCACTTGCTTTTTTTCTCTCCACTGTGCTATATAAACTCCTTGAGGAAAAGATTCCATTCACCTTCAAATTTCCTACATTGTAGCTTTGCATATTATAAAGGGTATGTCAGCTAGTTCTTAGTTGCAGGCCACAGAGTTGCAAACTCTAGCTAGTTTAAGCATAAAAGAAATGTAGCAAGTGATTTTGATAGCACAAAGCCTCTTCCAAAGGACCAGAGAATCAGCTTTAAAGATTATATAGCCCAGAATGAAATAGGAGGGAAGGGGACAGGGCACAACATTTAAAAGAATGTCAGAGCCGTTGAGGATACAACATAAACTGATTAGAACCAACTAGGTCCAAGATGGCGGAAGATTTGACTTCCCATAGACCTTGACCCTCATTATATGCTCATTGTAATGCATTAGCATATGCTAAATGACACACCCACAGGTGCCATAACAGTTCTGAGGCTAACCATAGAAGGCCAAAAAGTGGGCAGTGGCCCAATTCCTGGAAATCTCCACCCCTTCTCCCAAAATATTGGAATAGCTGGAATAATCCTCCCACTCATTAGCCTATGAAATTACCCAGCCCATAAAAACTAACCACCCCGTATCCGGGGCTGCCCTCGCCTTTTGAGATGGACCGCATGACCCACACTCTGTCTATGGCGTGTGTCTCTCTCTCAACAAATCTACTTCTAACCAATCACTTTGCCTCTCTCTGAATTCCTTCTGCACTGAGACATAAAGAACCTGAGCTTCACTAAGTCCTGAGACCAGGCGTGCAATCTCAATTAAAAGACAGTGGGTTTGAGTCCCAGCCTGTGGGTTCCAGTCCCAATGTGAATTTTGGCTGGGTTCGAGTCTCATCTGAGGTGTGCAGTCTCAGGAGCAACACGTAAATCATCGCACAGTACGGTCCCATGGAGTCACCAGATGGAGGCAAGACCAGAGCTCACTGCTGCCCCCCAAAACAAGCTGTAGCTTGCAGCTGAACCTCGGCCCTCTCTGCCACTGGAAGTCCATGTCTTTGCAATTCACCTTCCCCAGAATGAATCTGTGTAGCACTAGCTCAGGTGGGTCACCAGTCTCTGAACTGAGGTGTTGCATGAGTAGGTCTGGTTGGGGAGGCCCCTATCACATGCTGGTGCCTAGTTGTATGGGAGGTGGGAAAGCGTTTCTGGCTTCTGTCAGGGGAAGAACAGGACTCAAAAGATGGAGAACTTCCCAATATAGGAAGGGTGATCCAAGAGTAGGGCAGCCCAAAATATATCAACTGTCTACCCCATGGGGGCTTGAATAAAGTGTCTCTTTCCTCCTAACTTTCTGAAATCCTTTCTTGCCTGAGAAGTAGAGTGCTTGAAACACTGAGATGACTTTCCTGAGGCTACTTAAGAAGAAATGTTTAGAGTTCAAAGAAACCTCTGAACCTTCTAATTCTAGAGTTTTTAGACTGATCTAGTAGGTCACAGACAAAGGTAACCTAGCCCATTTAGCTGCTATAAGAAATAATTAGCAACTTAAATGATGCCAGAGTGTTTAAATGGACTTCATTCTCTCTCTGTCTGCCCACCTCACTTTTTTTTTTTTAAAGCAGTTATGTTTTTCTTCTTGTTTTATCTAAAGGGCCTAGTGATTTCTATCTACTGATAGTAAAGTTTCACTTTTCTTGTTGATATTTTACTAATTCACAAATTCATCTAAAAGAAAAAATATGAATGAATGAAAGAATACTGAATTAGCAATATATATACTTATGTCTATATAAATTCTTTGAAAATATTGTGATCCAAGTAGCAATTATTGTTGTTATTATGCACAATAGTATATTATCAAAGTATAATAAAATGAGATTTATTTACCAAATGCATTCTAATAACCTATCATATTGATCAGAAATTTGGAGATACAACAGGCTTCTAGAAGTCTGACTGCCTTAGTTTGGGTTCCCCACTAGCAAACAATGACTCAAGTGCAGACAGTTGATTTGGGAGGTGAAAAGAGCACCGATAAAAGAGTGAAGAAATGAGACAAGCGAAGTCAGCCAATAAAGGGTGCTATCCAGGGAGCTATCCATGTGGGAGATTGTGCTTGATCCCACTGGAGGAACGTGTGGAGCCAGCCTGGATCTCACGCACACCTCAGTTATCTCACCTAAGGAATAGGGGAGTGCTTGAGGGCTGATCCCAGGAAGAGCTAATTTTCCCACCCACTAACCATCACAAAGTGATGGCAGTAAAGTTTTATCTTGCTGGTTCCAGCAGCAGGAGTTCTTGTTCTCAGACAAATACATGATGGTGCTGGCAGTTGGAAACCATGCTAGAGTAACCTGGTGAGGGTGGGAACTATGGGCGGGACACCAGAGTGTCTGATACCATTACTTTGTAACTGATCTAGACTTCTTAAAACTCAACTTAGATGAGATGTTGACCTAATAGTTAATTTCTGCATCTGTTGGGAGAGATATTTGGATCAGATAGTTTCTAAAGCTTCCATGATATTTTTCAGTTTCCTCATTTGCTTAAACTCTGCAGCCAGAATTATAATGTTATCTTGTTACTATTACAATATAAACGCAATGTTAGAAGTTTCTACTATGTAAGAAAACTAAGTTCTAGGATATTGTTTGTGGTATGTGGTATCAAAATATCTGATTTCTTGGTAGGATCTTTTGGGATGTTATTATGACTCTATTCCAGTACATTTTATTGCAATAATTTCCAAAGCCATGAATAAGAAAGGATGTTTGTTACATATTTAGAGAGGCTCATTTTGAAGAAAGTGGATATGTGGAGATGTTATAGAAGCATTTTTCATAATAAGAAATCACTCGGGGCCTATGGCTTGACTCTGGAGCACAGATATAATTGCTTGTCCCTTTGGGGGCTGGGACATTAAGTTGACTATATTCTTCATCTGATATGCATCTCATCATGATTTCTGAGATGGGAGATATCTTTGCTTTGGAGCTGGAGACGGAATGGCCATGGGGTTCCCATGGTGGACTTTGTCTCCATTCTGCTTCTGCTAAGCTGGT
This sequence comes from Globicephala melas, assembly GCF_963455315.2. Classification (NCBI taxonomy): domain Eukaryota; kingdom Metazoa; phylum Chordata; class Mammalia; order Artiodactyla; family Delphinidae; genus Globicephala; species Globicephala melas. The sequence continues at coordinate 128,425,513 of NC_083315.2, forward strand.
GAAAATGGTTACGCTCTCTCCTCTGTGGCTCCACCTTCCTTCTCCTAGTAGTTTCTTTCTCTCCCCTTCTGTCTTATTTCTTTCTTGTTCTCTTTTCTCTTCCTTATATTTCCTTCTGCCTTCTTGGTTTCTTCCTCTTTCACTTTCTCCGTTTCTCCTAGGATTGGGATATTCGCCTAGTCTGTTTCTTCCATTTTTACCAGTTAATTTCAATCCTGGTAACATCTGGAAAAACTCCCAGCTTAGTGCCAGTTGCTTTTCTCTGGGTTATATTCTTTTTATTGAGTACAGTGGTAGAGATTGTTCCACGGCTTTAGAAAAACAAATAGATTAGAATTTTTGGGCTTCTCTTCTCATCTTGGGTTGCCAGATGTAGCAGATAAAAATACAGGACATGTTAAATTTAAATTTCAGATAAATAGCAAATAATTTTTTAGTATAAGTATACCCCATTTAATATCTGGGACATACTTGTCCTAAAAGTATCCCTTGCTTATCTGAAATTCAAATGTAACTGGGCAACCTGTATTTTATTTGGTGACCCTAGTCTTAACACATTTCAAAATCTGCTCTTGCTTTTATTCCGTGACTGACCTACCAGCAATAACTGCAGTTCAATGTCCATTTCCAGCTCTTAAGGCCAAGGAGATATAGGCATGATCTCATCATTTATGGTGAAAACACAATTATTACAGCAAGAAGTACTTCATTTGAGAAAGTTTTTCCCTGCCTTTATTTTTTGAAACTGAAGCATTTCCAGGAGTATGTGGAATAATAAAATTAAGAGGGCAATTTTATGGTGTTAAGTGGTAGATGGAAATTAAAAGGCTGTTACTCAAGGCAGTTCTCATCCACTGCATGTGGCCGTTGTGATTACCTTGTAATTTGTTAATCTGAATATTCTGACATGCATTCAAGGAGTTCTGTATAGTGTCTGTTACAACAAAGAAAATTAATATGTCTCATATACTGGCACACAACAATGATACTTCTATACTTTTCCATTTTTATCTTTACATCTTCATCACTTATTGGGCCTAAGTTTAGAAACATAATAGTTGAGGGTATTGAAATTCTCCAATTCTGCCCTGCTAACAGTCCTTTCCTCTTGCCCTGTCCCCTTCATGGGTGAGTCTAGAGAGAGATTTACACAAAGAAAAAAGATAATGAAAAAAAACAAGGTAATTCTACCTCATTATCTGAACCAATGTCTCTACTGTCAAGCTCTGGTAAAGATGGTTTGGACCATGTGGTTCAGACTCGGGGACTGTGTGAGGCCCCTACCTCCCTCCGAGAGGTGTCAAAGTCGGAATAGAGTGAAGGACATGCAGAAGGACAGGACTGGCATGAGGTATTAGAGCCTCAGCAGAATGAGGAAGGCATCCATTTGGAAGGAAGAACTGGTGTCAGGTATTGGAGCCCAAGCGGGGTGAGGAGGGTGTCCATAAAGGGTAGGGGGCAACAACGGCAATATGAGATAGATTACATATAGGGAAATTATAAATTTCCTATAAAAAACCGTATTAAGGAAAATGGGAACTGGACTTCTCAATGTTGGAGAAGGGAGTTACAAATATAGAAAGGGAGAAAACTAGAATTATCACCCGGATATTGGACTGAATTAGAGATACTGGTGTAAACTAATAGATTTATATATATAACTATAACTATAATGCACACTCTCTCTCTCTCCAAATATATATAAAAATATGTGTATATATATACGCTAGCTCAGCCCACCAAGAGGGTATGGGAACAAAAGTGTTCTGTGAAAGAGGCAGGTGAATGAACTTTAGAGTGGGAACAAAGTGTAAGATCTTCATATTGCACAATAATGCCCACCAGAGAGCATCCACTGTAGAAGAAACACTAAGTAAACAAGTAGACAAGATGACTTGGTCAGTAGATGTCAGCCAGCCTCTGTCATTGGCCACCCCGGGGCTTACTTATTGGGCTCAAGAACAGAATAGCCACTGAGGCATATGTGGAGACTCTGTCTGGGCACAACAGAACATGGAGCCATTCCTGCTGCTGAATGTATCACTTTCTAGCAACAGAAACCCAAACTTCCCCCTGATATTGTACCAATCCTTGAGGAGACACACCAGCAACGTGACGGCAGGGTGATTCCATCAGGTGCCTTCTACCCTGCAAAGGTCAATGATTCATCACTGATCAAGACTGACACATAATTCAGGTATAGGTTTGCCTTTTCCTACCCACAGTACAGCAGCACTATCCAAATGTTCACAGATTGCCTGATAACCTGACACAGTATCCTGAAAAACACCACCCTGGACTAAGTGAACCTTCATGGCAAAGACCACCAGTGTGGGAAAAGATACATGAACATGCGATCCACTGGCTCTATCACATACTTCATCATCCAGAAGTTGCCAGCTTGATAGAGCTGTGGAAAGGACACTTGAAGGCACCGCTGACATGCCGAGTTGGAGGTAGACACCCTGTGAGGAGGGGGTGTTATCCTTCAAGATGTAGACCAAAAGCCATATTATGGTACTATGGCCCAAACAGGTGGAAGAACAACATGGACTGGGGAACCAAGGGACAGAAATAGGAGTAGCACTGCTCTCCGGTATTCCCAGTGACCCACTCGGGGACTTTGTGCTTCCCATTTCTCACAACGCTTGGCCCTGTGGGTCTAGAAGTCCTGGTTCACAAAAGGGGGGTATTTCCAACAGGTGGTGCATCAAGATACCTATTACACTTATTTCTGTGGCTGCCATGTGGTCACTTAAGGCTCCTTGTGCCAGTAGATTGGCAGGCACACAAAGGAGTTCCCACAATGCCAGATGGAGTTGACCCTGATCATTATAAGGAGGTAAGCCTGATACAAAATGGGGGTGGGAGGAATATATTTGGCACTCAGGTGATCTACTGAGGCATCCTGTGGTTCTCCCATACCTGATTTTAACTGTAAATGGGCAAGTATAGCAACCATAGACTGATAGGGCACGGTGAAGTGTAGCCCAGACCCTTCAGTGATGTGGGTCTAGGTCATTCCACCAAGCAAACCACTTAGACTAGTAGAAGTACTAGCCAAGGATGAGGGGAATCTAGAACAGGTGGTAAAAAAAGGCAGTAATAACATTAGTTATAGCCTTGGGACCAACTGCCACAGCAGAAATCTACCTTCTTCCTCTAACCTTCCTCTTGGAAGCTTCCCCAGGAATTGTGACCAACTAGAATCCTGGAGAAGTTGTATCTAGATGGAGTGAACTGAATGTGGGGAGCCAGTGAACCTGAGCACTGCACATATAGTAGATGCTGCTGGTGCTCCCCCCACATAACCTAGAACCAGACCTATATCTTCCATCTTCTTCAAGTCCCATGGCTAGGATGCTTGGGAGGTTATATACTTCCCTCCTGGGGACAGACAATGATAGTCTGTTACAGGCAGGATGATTCTGCATTGTGATTTTTACCCTAGAGCACCCTCCGCATACAGGCACACACAACCCAGTGGCTCAGGCCAAGGTTAGACCACTGAGATCACATCCTCACTCAGCTCCCAATCCCTTTTTCTGAAGACCAGTCCCTCAATAAAACACCCTAAATCCCTACTGCAGGCTCTGCTTCTAGGGAAACTAACTTAAGACTGTGCCCTTCCTGATTCTAGGAGGCGGGAACAATTTTTAAGTTGACTTAAACCAACTGGAGGACTAATCCAACAATGGGCAGATTTCAGAAGGAAAAGGATCCCATGGTATAATTAGGGGAAATTAAAAAAAAAATCTCCTCAAATAGAAAATTTAAGATACAGAAGTGTAGCTTAAGACTAAACACTAGAGGAAAGAAGAACTGGGTATAGTTGATCTCAAAAGCCAAATATCAACTAGCAATGGCAGTGCTATTGCTTAAATATTGTTAAAAACAGAGATATATTGAAGAAATTTAATGTCTGAACAGCTAAGAATAGGTCTTCCATTATTTTCTGAGTTGGTCAGACTCTTAATAGTGTGTCCTATTTGATAACAGAGATTGTGGAGAAACTAGAGACCATGTAGGGTACAGCAACAAAATTGATTAAAGTGCACATAGTGGTTTCTGTGTGTGTGGAAAAGATTTTTTTGAGGGGAGAAGAGTGTTTTTATCAAGGAGAAGATCTTATTACTGACATTGTTTAGAATTGTCAATGACTGAATGATGATAACAAAAAGCAGACTGATTTTTTGTGTGTGTGTTTACACATTGGAAAAATTTAATCAAACAAACAAAAAAAAGAACTTATTGATTTCTTACTATGTATCCAGCCTGTAATAAGTACAAATAAAAAGATTACTGGCGAATTTGAGAAGACAGGATTTGCTAATCCTCAAAGGAATGCCATTTAAAGATCTCTGATACTTGTCACCTGTCACTACATAATTCGGCTGGCCACACCATCTGGAAATTGTGGATATTTAGTTCAAGACCAGCACAGTCACAGTGACTTCAAAAGCAGACTAATTTTTATTCAGTTTTTTTTTAATTTATTTTTTTATACAGCAGGTTATTAGTCATCAATTTTATACGCATCAGTGTATATATGTCAATCCCAATCTCCCAATTCATCACACCACGACCCCTACCACCCGCCACTTTCCTCCCTTGGTGTCCATACGTTTGTTACCTACATCTGATTCTCTACTTCTGCCCTGCAAACAGGTTCAGCTGTACCACTTTTCTAGGTTCCACATATATGCGTTAACATACGATATTTGTTTTTCTCTTTCTGACTTACTTCACTCTGTGTGACAGTCTCTAGATCCATCCATGTCTCTACAAATGACCCAATTTCGTTCCTTTTTATGGCTGAGTAATATTCCATGGTATATATGTACCACATCTTCTTTATCCATTCATCTGTCGATGGGTATTTACGTTGCTTCAGTGACCTGGCCATTGTAAATAGTGCTGCAATGAACACTGGGGTGCACGTGTCTTTTTGAATTATGGTTTTCTCTGGGTATATACCCAGTAGTGGGACTGCTGGGTCATATGGTAGTTCTATTTTTAGTTTTTTAAGGAACCTCCATACTGTTCTCCATAGTGGCCGTATCAATTTACATTCCCACCAACAGTGCAAGAGGGTCCCCTTTTCTCCACACCCTCTCCAGCATTTGTTATTCGTAGATTTTCTGATGATGCCCATTCCAACTGGTCTGAGGTGATACATCATTGAAGTTTTGATTTGCATATCTCTAATAATTAGTGATGTTGAGCAGCTTTTCATGTGCTTCTTGGTCATCTGTATGTATTCTTTGGAGAAATGTCTATTTAGGTCTTCTGTCCATTTTTGGATTGGGTTATTTGTTTTTTTAATATTGAGCTGCATGAGCTGTTTATATATTTTGGAGATTCATCCTTGTCCATTGATTCGTTTGCAAATATTTTCTCCCATTCTGAGGGCTGTCTTTTCGTCTTGTTTGTAGTTTTCTTTGCTTTGGAAAAGCTTTTAAGTCTCATTAGGTCCCATTTGTTTATTTTTGTTTTTACTTCCATTACTCTAGGAGGTGGATCAGAAAAGATCTTGCTGGGATTTATGTCAAAGAGTGTTCTTCCTATGTTTTCCTCTAAGAGTTTTACAGTGTCCAGTCTTACATTTAGGTGTCTAATCCATTTTGAGTTTATTTTTGTGTATGGTGTTAGGGAGTGTTCTAATTTCATTCTTTTACATGTAGCTGTCCAATTTTCCCAGCACCACTTATTGAAGAGACTGTCTTTTCTCCATTGTACATCCCTGTCTCCCTTGTCATAGATTAGTTGACCATAGGTCAACTTGGGTTTATCTCTGAGCTTTCTATCCTGTTCCATTGACCTATATTTCTATTTTTGTGCCGGTACCATACTGTCTTGATTACTGTAGCTTTGTAGTATAGTCTGAAGTCAGGGAGTCTGATTCCTCCAGCTCCATTTTTTACCCTCAAGACTGCTTTGGCTATTCGGGGTCTTTTGTGTCTCCACACAAATATTAAGATTTTTTGTTCTAGTTCTGTAAAAATGCCACTGGTAATTTGACAGGGATTGCATTGAATCTGTAGATGGCTTTGGGTAGTATAGTCATTTTCACAATATTGATTCTTCCAATTCAAGAACATGGTATAGCTCTCCATCTGTTTGTGTCATCTTTGATTTCTTTCATCAGTGTCTAACAGCTTTCTGTATACATGTCTTTTACCTCCTTAGGTAGGTTTATTCCTAGGTATTTTATTCTTTTTGTTGCAATGGTGAATGGTATTGTTTCCTTAATTTCTCTTTCTGATCTTTCATTGTCAGTGTATAGGAATGCAAGAGATTTCTGTGCAGTAATTTTGTATCCTGCAACTTTACCAAATTCAGTGATTAGCTCTAGTAGTTTTCTGGTGGCATCTTTAGGATTCTCTATGTATAGTATAATGTCATCTGCAAACAGTGACAGTTTTACTTCTTCTTTTCCAATTTGTATTCCTTTTATTTCTTTTTCTTCTCTGAATGCCGTGGCTAGGACTTCCAAAACTATGTTGAATAACAGTGGCAAGAATGGACATCCTTGTCTTCTTCTGGATCCTAGAGGAAATGCTTTCAGTTTTTCACCATTGAGAATGATGTTTGCTGTGGGTTTGTCATATATGGCCTTTATTATGTTGAAGTAGGTTCCCTCTATGCCCACTTTCTGGAGAGTTTTTATCATAAATGGGTGTTGAATTTTGTCAAAAGCTTTTTCTGCATCTATTGAGATGATCATATGGTTTTTATCCTTCAATTTGTTAATATGGTGTACAACACTGATTGATTTGCGCATATTGAAGAATTCTTGCATCCCTGGGATAAATCCCACTTGATCATGGTGTATGATCCTTTTAATGTGTTGTTGGATTCTGTTTGCTAGTAGTTCGTTGAGGATTTTTGAATCTATATTCATCAGTGTTATTGGTGTGTAATTTTCTTTTTTTTGTAGTATCTTTGTCTGGTTTTGGTATCAGGCTAATGGTGGCCTCACAGAATGAGTTTGGGAGTGTTCCTTCCTCTGGAATTTTTTGGAAGAGTTTGAGAAGGATGAGTGTTAGCTCTTCTCTAAATGTTTGATAGAATTCACCTGTGAAGCCATCTGGTCCTGGACTTTTGTTTTCTGGAATATTTTTAATCACAGTTTCAACTTCATTACTTGTGATTGGTCTGTTCATATTTTCTGTTTCTTCCTGGTTCAGTCTTGGAAGGTTATACCTTTCTAAGAATTGGTCCATTTCTTCCAGGTTGTCCATTTTATTGGCATAGAGTTGCTTGTAGTAGTCTCTTAGGATGCTTTGTGTGGTGTCCGTTGTAACTTCTCCTTTTTCATTTCTAATTTTATTGATTTGAGTCCTCTCCCTCTTTTTCTTGATGAGTTTGGCTAAAGGTTTATCAATTTTATCTTTCAAAGAAACAGCTTTTAGTTTTATTGATCTCTGCTATCATTTCCTTCATTTCTTTTTCATTTATTTCTGATCTGATCTTTATGATTTCTTTCCTTCTGCTAACTTTGGGGATTTTTGTTCTTCTTTCTCTAATTGCTTTAGGAGTAAGGTTAGATTGTTTATTTGAGATTTTTCTTGTTTATTGAGGTAGGCTTGTACAGCTATAAACTTCCCTCTTAGAACTGCTTTTGCTGCATCCCATAGGATTTGATTGTTGTGTTATCTTTGTAATTTGTCTCTAGGTATTTTTTGATTTCCTCTTTGATTTCTTCAATGATCTCTTGGTTATTTAGTAACGTATTGTTTAGCTTCCATGTGTTTGTGTTTTTTACGTTTTTTTCCCTGGAATTGATTTCTAATCTCAGTGTTGTGGTCAGAAAAGATGCTTGACATGATTTCAATTTTCTTAAATTTACTTGATTTGCGACCCAAGATGTGATCTATCCTGGGGAATGTTCCATGCACACTTGAGAAGAAAGTGTAATATGCTGTTTTTGGATGGAATGTCCTATAAATATCAATTAAATCTATCTGTTCTACTGTGTCATTTAAAGCTTGTGTTTCCTTATTAATTTTCTGTCTGGATGGTCTGTCCACTGGTGTAAGTGAGGTGTTAAAGTCCCCCACTATTATCGTGTTACCGTCGATTTCCTCTTTAATAGCTGTTAGCAGTTGCCTTATGTATTGAGGTGCTCCTATGTTGGGTGCATATATGTTTATAATTGTTATATCTTCTTCTTGGATCGATCCCTTGATCATTACATAGTGTCCTTCCTTGTCTCTTGTAACATTCTTTATTTTAAAGTCTATTTTGTCTGATATGAGTATTTCTACTCCAGCTTTCTTTTGATTTCCGTTTGCATGGAATATCTTTTTCCATCCCCTCACTTTCAGTCTGTATGTGTCCCTAGGTCTGAAGTGGGTCTCTTTTTTTTGTTGTTGTTGTTGCGGTACGCGACCCTCTCACCGCTGTGGCCCCTCCCGTTGTGGAGCACAGGCTCTGGACGCGCAGGCTCAGCGGCCATGGCCCACGGGTCCAGCCGCGCCGCAGCATGTGTGATCCTCCCGGACCGGGGCATGAACCCGTGTCCCCTGCATCGGCAGGCGGGCTCCCAACCACTGCGCCACCAGGGAAGCCCTGAAGTGGGTCTCTTGTAGACAGCATATACATGGGTCTTGCTTTTGTATCCATTCAGCAAACCTGTGTCTTTTGGTTGGAGCATTTAATCCATTCACATTTAAGGTAATTATTGATATGTATGTTCCTATGACCATTTTCTTAATTGTTTTGGGTTTGTTTTTGTAGGTCCTTTTCTTCTCTAGTGTTTCCCACTTAGAGAAGTTCCTTTAGTATTTGTTGTAGAGCTGGTTTTGTGGTGCTGAATTCTCTTAGCTTTTGCTTGTCTGTAAAGTTTTTGATTTCTCCATCGAATCTGAATGAGATCCTTGCCGGGTAGAGTAATCTCGGTTGTACGTTCTTTGCTTTCATCACTTTAACTGTATCATGCCACTCCCTTCTGGCTTGTAGAGTTTCTGCTGAGAAATCAGCTGTTGACCTTATGGGAGTTCCCTTGCATGTTATTTGTCGTTTTTCCCTTGTTGCTTTCAATAATTTTTCTTTGTCTTTAATTTTTGTCAATTTGAATACTATGTGTCTCAGCATGTTTCTCCTTGGGTTTATCCTGCCTGGGACTCTGCGCTTCCTGGACTTGGGTGGCTATTTCCTTTCCCATGTTAGGGAAGTTTTTGACTATAATCTCTTCAAATATTTTCTCAGGTCCTTTCTGTCTGTCTTCTCCTTCTGGGACCCCTATAATGCAAATGTTGTTGCATTTAATGTTGTCCCAGAGGTCTCTTAGGCTGTCTTCATTTCTTTTCATTCTTTTTTCTTTATTCTGTTCTGTGGCAGTGAATTCCACCATTCTGTCTTCCTGGTCGCTTATCCTTTCTTCTGCCTCAGTTATTCTGCTATTGATTCCTTCTCGTGTGTTTTTCATTTCAGTTATTGTATTGTTCATCTCTTCTTTAATTCTTCTAGGTCTTTGTTAAACATTTCTTGCATCTTCTCGATCTTTGCCTCCATTCTTTTTCCGAGGTCCTGGATCATCTTCAGTATCATTATTCTGAATTCTTTTTCTGGAATGTTGACTATCTCCACTTTATGTAGTTGTTTTTCTGGGGTTTTATATTGTTCATTCATCTGGTACAAAGTTCTCTGCTTTTTCATTTTGTGTATCTTTCTGTGAATGTGGTTTTCCTTCCACAGGCTGCAGAATTGTAGTTCTTTTTGCTTCTGCTGTCTGTCCTCTGGTCTTTATTCAGTTTTATGATTGTTTAAAAATTGTCTACAGGGACTTCCCTGGTGGTCCAGTTGTTAGGACTCCGCACTTCCACTGCAGGGGGCACGGGTTTGAGCTCTTGTCGGGGAACTAAGATCTCACATGCCACTCAGCATGGCCAAAAAATAAATAAATAAAAAGAAAGATAAAAAAATTGTCTACAGACAATACAACTTCCTATTGCATGTGCCCAGGTGGTCTGCTCCCACCTCCCTGTTCTTGGCATGATAATGATTCACACATGGGAACAAAACCCTGAGATAAAGTAACAAGAATGTTTGGGAATAGTGTTATGCAAGGAAGGCATGGGCTATGCCCTGAGGCTGATTTGTGACAAGTACAGAAATTGAGAGTCAAGTCTTAGATGGTTTTTAATAGCAATTTGATTTTGCTGATATCCAGTATCATTTTCTAGTAATTCATTTTCATTGTCTTTTACCAAACAATTTGTCTGCAACAGTGGGGAAATTTTAAAAAAAATCCTCCTTTACCACAGATACTTGAGAAACACTAGTTTATAAGTCTCCTGTTGAATTACAGCAGGCACACTGAAGTGTCTTGATTAAACAAGATGGTGAATGAATTGATGATTCTAAAAATGTACCAAATGGCTGGGCTTGAGGAAGGAACGAACTAGAAGTTACCAAAGCTGATTATACTGGAACATAGCATGCTATGTTAGGACAATTTTAAACATCAGATTCTATCCTGGAACAAATTTAATATTGTTCTCCAGGTGTAAAGCTTGTTAGTGTGGAGAAGATCACGATGTATTTAGATGGTTGCTTTCATTATTTACTTACCTGAAGGTAACAGACTGGAACCAGATAACTCCTTGGGAACAGTACTCACCTTGAATTCCTTCATGGGGAAGAATATGGGTAATTGAAAGGCCATCAGGAATAAAATTAGTAATATATGGATGGCTGTGTGCAGAAAAAGAGTAGGAGGGACTTAGGGTTCAATCCCAGAGCAGTGATAACTGGGATGACTAAGGCAGTGTATAATGGAAGACATTTCTGAGTGAAATAATTAGAAGATGAATGAAAGCGTCAATCTCTAAGTGACAGGGATTTCTTTCTACCCCAGTTTTAATTCTGATCCCTTGATTCTTCTGTTGTTTGAAATCTTAAAACAGTTTGGCATTTCCTTTTCAAAAATGTCACCAGTCATGATTCAAGTAGCAACCTAACTCCAAAATGCTAACTTTCTCTATGTTAGAACGCAGAGTAGAAAGAAAGAATATTTATCTTGCAGGGGATTTTTAAATCTGTGACTTTTATAATTTCTACTGTAGATATTATGAGGTATAATTATTAGTTATCTTCATTCCATTATTCATCCATTCATTTCATACTTTATGGTGTATTAGGAAATAATTCTTTGGCAAATGAATGGACTAGATGAATAGAAAATAGATTGGAATAAATTTAAGTCTGAAGAATGCAAGATGTTCTTGCCTATGGGAAAAAGGAGATTTATTTTCCTTTTTGAATCTAGTATGCTTGGAAAACAGTCTGAGAAATCCATTGTTCCATATATTCCAGCAGTCAATGGGTACATCGGGGTCCAAATGCTTTATGCTTACAATGTCTCTTAGGAACACAGGAATAATGTTTTACTGGCTTTTTGAAAAAGCGAAATCAGAGATATTTCTTACAAAATCATAGGTACTGTAGAAAACATTTTTGAACTGATAACCCATTATCCAGTGTTCTGCCTTAGTCAAATTGCTACTATGTCATAAAAGATTGTCATATTGTCATAATACAAGTTATATTAAGAAAAGACCTTTTTATTAGGTAGCTATCTCATGACCTTGTTCAATATCCACTTCCAGTATATCATCAATCTCCATGAAATTCTTTCCATGTTTAGCTTGAATTTTTTCAGTAATCATTGAATCCTTCTTTCTCTAGCTTCTTTCAAGAATTACTTTGGTAAAGCATGGCTGTAGGCAGCGTATGAGACCCACATTCAAAACTGCTTGATAGTTTTCTGACTGAACTTGAAACTTGGACTTTCTTACCCATCTATATGACACAGGAGGCCAAGCAGGACTCTCTTGATGGAAGCAAAGCAGAACCTGTGGGAAGAGACAGAAGGAAATAAAGATGCTGGAGGTGGCTGTGTCTCCTGGGAGTTTAGTCCCCATGGAAGGCTTTACATCTCCAAGGTTTCCTATCCATAATCCAATACTCCCCTGTGGCTAATAATTTCTGACTATTTATCATATGTTATTTCCAGAGGGAACATTGCTCTAAACAATATATACCATACTTTATTAAAAGAAAACCCCAGCAAAAATGGCAAGTGGGTGAACGTAGAACTTATTAATTACCCCTGGTGAGGTGAAGTGTGGGTGAGCTTAATAAAGCCTTTCAAAACTAAGTTTCAAATGGCTGATAGACCTCCACAGACTCTGTCAACATGCATGCACTGTATTATTTTCATTGATCATAACTTACAGAAGTTTAAGAAAAAACTTTAAAAAGTATGCAGCATAATCTACTGAACATAAAACACAGGATCCTTTCTTCCTATTAACTAAGTTAGAGCTCTTTTATGTACATAACCTTACTAAAGTATTCTAATTTTGTGGCATTAAATGGTACAATAAGCTGTTAAACAATTTTCCTTCTCCCCCACAAAGACACTGAATTCTAAGGTATATCAATATTATTGATAATTGTCATCAGTTAACTGTTGTTTGAGGCTCTACAAAAACAATTTATGTGGGATTTCTCCCCATATACTTCCAAAAAAAAAATATATATATATATAGGTTCGAACATTAGTGTAGTAGAAAGGTTGATTTTTGGCTTTTGTGACCAGGGAGTCTGGAATTCCTAAATAATCTCACTTGGTTTTGATATGTAAAATCTTATTTAGTCTTTATTTTGTTTTACTCCTCTTTTGTTACCTTTATTTTTGTTCTTGAAAATTCAACCTTTAATTGAGTCCCCCTATACACTTGGATTGAAAGCAATTTGTAAATACTGTATCTCACTAAAGATACAATATCTTATATTGTATCTCACTAAAGGATGATTACCATACTTATATTTCTTTTGATTAATTTAATTGGTGTCTGTCACTGTTGTTATTTTGTAGTATTTATGTATAGAGATATTATTTTATTATACTTTTTATATTTATAGAAAATGGTACCATTTATATTAGGAACTTTTGAAAATTTTAATGAAATGCATTTATAAATATAAAGTACAAAATAAATTTCACTTCTTTATGAAAATTCCAAACAGAAAGAAGTACCAATGAAAACTAAGTTTAATCTGGATAAATTTCCTATGTCATTTAAGAAAAAATAATGGTTGGGCCAGTTCATGTATTTATCACATTTGAAGTCTAGCACTTTTTATCATAATGGGAAAGAAATAGTACTCATTTTTCTTGGCTAAACAATTTTGCATACAGCATTCCTTTTTTTAAACCAGAAATGCTGGCTTCTCGGGCATGGCAAGTCTGTGGTGGTCAGCTGATAGCTAGCTGTGTGTGTTCCCTGGTTTCAGTGGTACCTGAGCTCAGCAGTCCCCTCTCAGTGGAAATGTGGAAAAGTGAACACCTCTTAAAGCCATGGAGGGAACAATGTGCTCCTCTCCTGGGATGACCACCTCCCCACATCCAGTACACATGACAGAGGGGTGGGAGGTCCAGAGTCACCTGCTGCCCTGGTCCAGCCACGCTCCTTCAGAAGGAGACTTGCCAAAGGCAGGTCAAGAGTAGAGGCAGATCCTATGGCAAAAAGCAGCTTTGTTCCCATTCTCTGCTGGAGCTAGTTCCTTCTGCTGTGGCCACATGGGCTGGTGGTAGCAGAGAAGGCTGAGACAAGAGAAGATGAGGGAAGTGATGAAGGATCACATGTCCACTCTGTCCAGGAAATGTGCCACCAAGGTCTTACTCAAAAAACAGGGATGGGCTCTGCATTTCCTATGTTAAACTGCTGATGCAACATCAGAGACATAACTCTTGTGCTGCCCCAGAAGTGAGTGCCAGTAGATGGTACCTCCTTTACCTTAGAATCCAGCTTCCAGATTAATGAAAATTACCATGTCCTTGAACATCAATTTAGATGACTCAGTGTTTCCAAACTTGAAAGTTCTAGGTGGCTAAGAGACCTCCTTTTAGTGGGTGATTTTTTTTTATTGTTTCTCTTCAATATATTGAAAACATATGAAGACAACATAACTTTAAGTTTAGGTTATTGGTGGAATTTATATATGTTGGGAAAATAAAAGGGCAGAGACGTAATTAGTTATGGTCATTTGAATACAAAGAGCCTGAGGTGAGTATTGACCTTAAGGTATCTTTCTTACCTATTCATCTTACACTAATGTTTCAATTTATATTGGTCTGGTTCCTGAATTTTAGTAGTCACTGTTTACAGCTGTTTCATTGGTTGTCTCTCATTTGCTTTCCAGAAGGCATGTTTTCTTCAAAAGCACCTCATAAATCACTTTCTCCCATTCTCTGTTTGGGTAGGATATGTTCTTTTCTAATGATAGATGTTATGGTACCATTTGTTCTCAACCCAAATGATATAAAATTGGCTGTGAGCCACTGCTCAAATTTCTATTTTTATATCTGCCCCTACTTTTGTAAAAGATACCTCCTTTGAACACAGCTCAGATTTCTGTTCTCCTTAGTTAGATGCATACAACATCTTAAACTTAATTTCTTGTTGTTGTTGGAAGTATTTTCAGTTTGTCTAATTTTCATAATCCTTGCATTTCATCAGGGTGAACCAGAATTTCTGTAGAATCACTTTACCTAACAAAGGAGCAGCTAACAAATCCTTAAAATGTTATTTTACTTCTTATGAATAATTGTCTTGAATGTTGATTGTCATCATAGGTTGCTGCTGCAAAAGGAAGCCCACCGATGCACTGGCAGATTGCTGCACTTTATAAAGATGAGCATGTCTTTAGTTTGGGGAGTTTGGGTTTTAATTCATGCAGGGAGTCACTAATGTTCCAACACCCGTTCTGTAGACTTGGCCTGACTGCAAGAACTGCCCTTCCCTCCTGTCCAGGATCAGGATGGACTCTTCCCGTGGATGGTGGCTGCTGGGCCCATGTTACCTGTCTCCCTCTCCTTTCCCTCCTCTCTCTCCATCCCAGTTGCTGCTTCCTGAAGGCCCAGACCAATTGTGTCTTAAGGTCCAGGCTGACCAGACTGGAGCCCACAGAGCATTTAAATAGATGGGCAAAACACTCTTCTCAACTTGCCGGAACCCCAGGGGTCTGATCCCAGATCCTGTGCCCTCTGCTACAGGGAGAAGGAAAGCCTGAGACTATGACTTGAGTTTCGAGATGGAACTTGCGATAGATGTTCGCAAACCAACAACAAAACCAATGATGCTTCTGATGTCTAGGATTATTAGCACATTATTACTATTTACCTGCATAATTCCTATGAGAACTGGAGAGATCCGACAAAGGAAAACACAGAAAACTGTGCTCTGTTTTCATGTAAGACTTCCATCACGAAGAAGAGATTTTCTAATTTCACTGAGGATTACCACAAGCTGTCTATGTATTACAGAGCTAGTTGCTCCTAAGCTCAGTTTATATTTCCCAGCCTATTTCTTATGTCTAAACGGTATTTTCCCTTCAGAGAGGAAAATTATAACCCAATTATAAGATTTTCCCCAGTAGTTGTAAGGTGTTTCCTTCAGTTTCTGTCAACTGTATTTCAAGATGGAGAGAGCTACTAGTAATTCGCCAGCCTGTCTGAAAGATGTGTGAGTAGTAGACAGATCATCCAGATAACACATAACATATTTCAAAAGCTATATAATGGCTGCAAATGGTTATACACCTACTTCCTTTGAAAATATGAACAAGAACTTCTATGAGACAGAAATGTTATTCAAAGGAAGTCAAGACAAAGTAATACCCTTTGGATATATACTACATTCACGAAAGAGAATATTAACTTCTGGTAATACTCTAAAAAATTCTGGATTAGGATGGAAGAACCTTTTATTAAAGAGATAATCTGATCTTTGGGAGATGTGCTTTTGAGTAGAATATTGCTTGATTGCATTATATTTTGTAGAGAAGGATATTTTACATTTTGAAAGATTCATGCCATTAGACCTTACTGTTATAAAAGAAGAAGTAACAGGTTTTATAGCTTTACTAAGTAAGTGAATGAAAATCTTATTATACTCCCAAGTATGATATACTTTAAATCACACATTAGGCCACCCCAAGCAGAACAAACAGGTTACAGATCTATTATTTTAAGTTCAGTTTCATACCACACTGGGCATCATTCCCTACAAGCATGGTGTTAATACATGTGATGTATTAATCAGTGACACCCTGATGTGTCAGGCAGCCAGCTACACCCAGCAGGTTGCCACAGCCTAGCAGATGGCCCACTATTCAAACACATCCTAACACCTGTTCCTTAGGGAACTTCTCACCCAGGCCTCCTCCCTAAACTCAAAGAAATTTTTTGCAACACTTGTGGAAGTCATTCCATTATCTTTTATTACACAAAAAGACAGTTTCTATTTCAGAACTCTGCTGGGGTTGAGGAGGCAGAGATGGAAGAGAATGTTTTTGAGCCCCCAGTAGAGAGACAGAGGGTGTGTTGTGGCCTGCAAGCAGGTGAAACCATGGGGTGGGCCCCGCAGCTGCCCTCTGCTCACTGCACCATCTGCTCTGCAGCTGGGACAATACCAGGTGCTGGTTAGACAATTAACTTGCCCCTGAAGAAGGCCACCTTTAACCTAAAAAGCAACTACTAAATTGCCCCAGATGGTGGGTTAATGCCAATCCACGGCCTATTTAAGATGATCTGGGCGGCAAAATCTTGAGAGAAAGTGTTTAATCGATTAAAAAACAAAAAACAAAAAACTTTTAAGGGACTAGGTCATTAAAGGAAAGGTCTTACCTTAGAATTTCATCTTTTTATCTACAATTATTTGAAGATACAAGTGTACGTATTTAGATAAAGTAGCCCCAGTGGCATAGATAAAAGAGCCAGTTACAGAACCCTGAACTATTTTGATCATGAAAAGCACTAGGAAGATCACTGAGGATTGCAGCAAAAGTCAGTCATAAAAATCCTTCCGAGGAAAAAAAATCCCTTGGATAGTTCTCTAAATTTTGGAATCTGTAACTGACTCTGTTTACTAAAAGTATAATTAAAGGTAGTTATACCATAGCAAATCTATTTTTACACGCTCAACTGCAACTCAAAATTCAGGTGCTACCGGTAGTTTGAATCAGGGCAAAATGGTAACCTATAATTTAAAATAGAACGCAGCCAAGACATGGTAAAACTAAATCTCAAAGTTCTTCATTAAAAGGCAAATTAATGAAAACTGAATTAGGCCATGGGGCAGAAGGATACTTAACTGTAAAATGAACCAAAGCAGGTCATTAAATTGACAAACAGGATGAATAGCTGATTCTCAAAACCAAAGCCAATTTGACAACAATTGCTACATAGGAAAGCTCTTGACTAGGCATATAAAATAGAGGAGGAAGGGCAAAGATGAAGTTTCCAGAACTGGGGACAAATGAAAACCTTAGTAAGTCATTATCTCTGCATACTTCTTCACAGCCTAGTCTACTGCTGTTTACAGCTGCTTGAGGTCATTTAATCAAATATACTCTCTAGAACATTTTCTAGAGCCCTTCTAGTTAATCTTGGCAGTGGTCTGGGGAGGGCAGCAGTGTTGAAAAGCAGCAATTCCCAGCTATAGCTTTGACTTTCTAGAACCAAAAGGGTCATAAGAGAGAGCGAGCAGAAAGAAGACTGCAAATGTGTGTCCTGCAGGGCTTCTACAACACTCCCCCTCCTTGTCCTCAGGTGGATCTACAGAGCACGGATTATTTGAGGGCTGCTGCAGGGTAGGCTCATTGCTTGGTTCTGGAGATCCACTGTTAAGTCAGATATACACTGTGATCTGGTGCAGGCGGAGCTTAAAGTCAAGTCAGTAGAGGTGAAAGGAAAAGGAAAGGGACCTAGAATGGTTTCCAGTTACTGTCATACCTCCCCATACCCCCTCCTTTGGGCTTGGGGGTGGAGGAAGGGAAAGAGGGAAGAGGAAAAGAAGAGACCTTTCAAGGAGAAAGGTTGGAAAGAACAGAGGTGCGAAAAATGAAATAAACACACCTCAGAAATACTAATGGCTAACGCATTTTGAGAACTTACATTGCCACCATGGCCAATTTCAAGCTACCAATCTGATGTCACTGAACGTAGGGCTTGGGCAGAAATTCACAGTAGTTCACCATTATATGCTATTTGCACCATATAGATTCAACAGATGTAAATAATCTCAGAACCATAGATAATAGTAAAATGTAGTCAAATAATTAGGAAGTGATGAGTTTTGATTATTTATTACCTGATTTAATATAACCTATTATTAAATTATATAATTTAATTTTTAATAGGGGCTATATTTAACAATGATGTGCAAAATTCCTGAAAATTTAACAGTTGGCTTTTGCAGATACAAACCCTCACACCACTGCTTATGAAGCAAGTACTCTTATTATCCCCATTTTACGTTAATAGGAAAATGAGGAAAAGAGAAGTTTAGTAATTTGACCAAGTTTCCATAATTTGTGAATGCCTGAGCTGAGGTAACAAACTGAGGCTCCAAAGTTTTTCTGCTTCTCTTCTGGGGAAGTGTAGACAAAACAGCCCCCAGTGACCCCAAATTCATCTCTATCTACATGCTAATTACTGGCTGTGGGAAAAACTATTTTGTAGGTCTCTAGTGGGGAGAGTAGCTTTAGGAAGGGATAGATGACTCTAGCCTGGATGGCTGAAGGCTGGTGAGAGGGAATCCCCACCAAGCTAAAAAGACTGCTGCTTCCTCCCTCTGCCCCCAGAAGGAGGCTGCATCTGAACTCAAGCTAATATGCAGAATCTTGTTGAATGTTCTTTGAGGACAATATCAGAACTTTTCTTCTTAAATTAACGTAAACATGAGATGTCATTTCTGGCTAAGATGAATGAATTTATAGAATTATAACAGCCATTTGGGCTAAATCCATATTCTCTCCAGAATCCTCGCAGAGATTTCTGAGAGGGTCGTAACTCTCAGTGAGAAAGACACAATTATTTAGGGGTGAGGGAGGAAATGTTACCATTCAAGCAAAGAGTTTGTTATGAGAGTTAGGTATATACTGCTGGTCATAACCATTACTAACACTAAACTGACAGCAGCAAATTACTTTCGCTCATGACTTTTGGTAATTCCAATTTTATGCATATATTTTGAAATAATAATTATTATTCCAAAATTTAGAACAGAAAATATATATCCTATAGAATACTAGATACTTTAGAATAGAGTATTAATGTTAAGCTTGATATTGTGTATAAGATTTTCTTTTCATTATAATTGTGCATTTTAATGATCTGTAGTTGATAAAAGCAATTTATATCATTAAACTGCTTTTTTGCTATGGCATTTTGTGATGAACTAATTAATAACTTAGACTCATAAAGTGGGTATCTCAGTGAATTAATTTTATATTCATAACCTATGATCCTAGACTGCATATTTATGAAACTCAAGAAAGTAAAAAAAAATCCATATTCATTTTTGACATAAATGTAAATCACTTCAAACATTATTTGAAGTGAATAAATGTATACAAACATTCATTACTTGGAGGCTAATTCATCTGCATTATGAATTTATGAAGATTGTGCCTCTTGTGGTCTCCATGGTAACAAAAATAAAACAAGTTAATGGGAAGAGGTTTCTCTTAATCTCTATAAAAGGGGTTAAGGCCCTTTCATGACTTATTCAAATTTAAACCATCAAATCAAATTTACATTCAGTCAGCTTCAAAGATTAAAAAGGTGATCAATACACTTGAATGTCATTTTCAATAACCAACAACCCAATTACCAAATTCAGTGCTGGGCACAAGTGTCCTTCATAGCATAAGGATAAAAACAACATTGTAATCTAGTTCAGATATCACTAAACTATTCACTAATACATTTGCTTAATGAGCCCATAGCCTCATTAATTTTCTTATTCAGGTTTTCAGTTTTCATTCTACTAATGAATATTGGCCACATTGATTGATTATAAGTTCTCTGGCTGACAGAGGTGGAGGCCAGGTCATGCTAAAGGCAATGGAAAGTGAATTCAAAGGAGAGCTGGAAAGATGGCAGTAGAGCTCTCATTGTGGCATCTGGGAAGCGCCCTCAGAGGACACAGGTAAATCTGAGTCTGGCTTCAGCTGCTGCATGTCCATTTTTCCTCTTTCATGCCCATCCATAACCACTGTCTGCTTTCAAGCCTTCCAGAGCCATGTAACATTTGAGACTTCTCAGTAACAGAATTCACTAGCTAGGCAAGGACCACTACATGTTCAACAAAAGCTTTTCCTTTACCTCCTGGTCACACGGCTAAATCACAGTTCCCTGACTCCCTTGCACATGAGTGAGTTATGGTCAACGAAACAAGGGCAAACCATATTGACCATTTCCAGGCCTGTCATGCAAACTTCCTATGTGATTCTCTGTATCTTCTCAGTCCCTATTTGCCAGTTGGAGGCAGAGGATCCAACAGAGAAGTCTGAGATCCTAGCAAAATTAGAGCCATATGGGGGAAGGAGACCCTGAATGACCACACTGAAAGCTGTCCTCTAGCCCTGAACACCCTCATCAGACTTGACAGGAGAGCAAAAATAAACTTTTATTGTGTTAAGCCACTGACATTTTGAGATTTGACTGTCACAGCAGCTAGCCTTATTTACTCTAGTACAATGGGGTAGGGGAGGCAGTTTTATACAATATGAAATTGTTTCTCCTTGATGCCTTTGTCAAGGCTGCCCCCTTTTTGTTAAAACTACACTACCATTTTCAGTGGAGTGATGACCGTTGATGCTTAGATACCAAAAAGTAGCTATTTTTAGTAGGAAAACAAAAAGTGTTACAAAGGCTCAGGGAAGGGGAGAAAGGTACAAATATATAAAACATCTGCCTTTTAGTGGTTTTATTGCATGACAATACATATACAAATCATGCAAAACATAAAAATACAGGCAGTAATCTCTTCCTAAACAATGAACGGATAAATAGAATATTACCCAACAGCTAGAAGAAATAAGTAGGCTAAAATACTATTATACAGGATAATCACATTCTAAATGTACAGCAGTTTAAATTGTAAAGTTATAAGAGAGATCTCTTTTGACAAGAAGTCTCTCAAAATTGTTATAGGTAAATATAACTTCTTTACAAAACAACAGAAAAAAAGGAGCTAGTAAACCATTTACGAAAAAATCAATTAATTATTAAAGTGACACTTAACAGCTTTAAATTGCCAATCCCTAACATACTTCTGTTTATTTCTTTAGCCTAAGGAAATAATAATATTAAAAACTGCTTGTCAGTAAAATTTACCATCAGTGGGATAGCAACTGTTACTCCCAAATTTTTAAGAAATTGGATTCTTGAAAGTTTTACCTATTTTGTTTTTAGAAAAGTTTTAAATTATATACATGCACAACTTATTGGCACATTAAAAATGTACGGCCATACAAAAACAGACATAGTGGTCAGTGGAACAGAACAGAGAGCCCAGAAATAAACCCACACACCTATGGACAATTAATCTTCAACAAAGAAGGCAAGAATATACAATGGGGAAAAGACAGTCTCTTCAGCAAGTGGTGTTGGGAAAGCTGGATGGCCATACGTTAATCAGTGAAGTTAGAACACACCCTCAAACCATACACAAAAATAAACTCAAAATGACTTAAAGACTTAATTATAAGACAAGGCACCATAAAACTCCTAGAAGAGAACACAGGCAAAACATTCTCAGACATAAATTGTACCAGTGTTTTCTAAGGTCAGTCTCCCAAGGCAATAGAAATAAAAGCAAAAATAAACAAATGGGACCTAAGCCAAACTTATAAACTTTTGCACAGCAAAGGAAACCATAAACAAAATGAAAAGACAACCTACAGACTGGGAGAAAATATTTGCAAATGATGCAACTAACAAGGGCTTTATTTCCAAAATATACAAACAGCGAATAAAACTCAACAACAACAAAACAAACAAATCAATCAGAAAAAGGGCAGAAGACCTAAACAGACATTTCTCCGAAGAAGACATACAGATGGCCAAGAGGCACATGAAAAAATGCTCAATGTTGCTAATTATTAGAGAAATGCAAATCAAAATTACAATGAGGTACCACCTCACACCAGTCAGAACGGCCATCATCAAAAAGTCTACAGATAGCAAATGCTGGAGAGGGTGTGGAGAAAAGGGGACACTCCTACACTGTTGGTGGGAATGTAAACTGGTGCAGCCACTATGGAAAACAGTATGGAGATTCCTCAAAAAGATAAAAAGAGAGGGACTTCACTGGTGGTACAGTGTTTAAGACTCTGCGCTCACAATGCAGGTGGCCCAGGTTCGATCCCTGGTCAGGGAACTAGATCCCACATGCCACAACTAAGAGCCCACATGCCACAACTAAAGGAGCCCACATGTGGGCAACAAAGATCTCTCCTCCTGAAACTAAGACCCAGCGTAGCCAAATAAATAAATATTAAAAAAACCCCAAAACTAAAAATAGAGTTGCTATATGATCCAGCAATTCCATTCCTGGGTATATACCCAGACAAAACTATAATTTGAAAAGATACATGCACCCCTATGTTCATAGCAGCACTATTTACAATAGCCAAGACATGGAAACAAGCTAAATGTCCATCGACATATGAATGGATAAAGAAGATGTGGCACATATATACAATGGAATATTACTCAGCCATAAAAAAGAGTGAAATAATGCCATTTGCAGCACCATGGATGGACTCAGAGACTATCATACTAAGCGAAGTAAGTCAGAAAGAGAAAGACAAATACCATATGAAATCATTTATATGTGGAATCTAAAATATGACATAAATGAACTGATCTAAGAAATAGAAACAGGGCTTCCCTGCTGGCGCAGTGGTTGGGAGTCCGCCTGCCTATGCAGGGGACGTGGGTTCGTGCCCCGGTCCGGGAGGATCCCACATGCCATGGAGCCATGGCCGCTGAGCCTGAGCGTCCGGAGCCTGTGCTCCGCAACGGGAGAGGCTGCAACAGTGAGAGGCCCACATACCGCAAAAAAAAAAAAAAAAGAAAAGAAAAAGAAACAGATTCACAGACATAGAGAACAGACTTGTGGTTGCCAAGGAGGGGAGGGTAGAGGAGGGAGTTTGGGATTGGGAGTTTGGGATTAGCAGAGGCAAATTATTATGTATAGGATCGATAAACAACAAGGTCCTACTGTACATCACAGGGAACTATATTCAATATCCTGTGACAGGGCTTCCCTGGTGGTGCAGTGGTTAAGAATCCGCCTGCCAATGCAGGGGACACGGGTTCAAGTCCTGGTCCAGGAAGATCCCACATGCATGGAGCAACTAAGCCCATGTGCCACAACTACTGAGCCTGTGCTCTAGAGTCCGCAAGCCACAACTACTGAGCCCACGTGCCTAGAGCCTGTGCTCCACAGCAAGAGAAGCCACCACAATGAGAAGCCTGCACACCACAACGAAGAGTAGCCCCTGCTCGCCACAACTAGAGAAAGCTCACACGCAGCAACAAAGATCCAACTCAGCCAAAAATAAATAAATAAATTTATATGTTAAAAAAATATATCCTGTGACAAACCATAATGGAAAAGAATATGAAAAAGAATATATATATATGTATAACTGAGTCCCTATGCTGTACAGCAGAAATTAACACAACATTGTAAATCAACCATACTTCAATAATATTTTAAAAAATTAAAAAAGAAAAAAGAAAACTAAAAAAAAAACCTGCTGGAAAAAAAATGTACAGCCATATTAGACATTTAAGTTTGACCAAAATAAAGATTGAATATTTAAAAGGAAACCAAATAAAGGAGTATTTTTTAAAAATTTTGCCTACTATCATTTGATCTTCAAAACAAAAATAAAAACACTACAATCTAGTTTAAATAATAATACAAATAAGCATCACATTTAACATCCAACAAACTATCAACATCTAATGAACTACCCATCGCCATTCTAATCTGTGCACTTCTCTCCTCTCTTTATTTCAAAGGATAAGCTGATGTTTTTGAAAGCACCTTCTCAACTATAAAGCATAATATGAAGTTAGTGTAAGGTATCATTCAATCTAGATGATTTGAGGACAATGTCATAACAAGTAAAGACATGAGATTTAAGCTTCCTTCTATTAGCCTACACTCCCACCTTCACATCCAGGAACATGAACATTTGGAGACACTCTCTTATTCAATTAACATCTATGCAAGTATAGGTTATCACCTCACTCCCTCCACCCCTCTGCCTTATTTTTTTTCCCCAAAGTAAAAAAATAGAAAGGAAACACAAGTATAAAGACACTAAGGAAAACTTTATCAATTAGAAGAAGGACCAGCCCTATGAATCACGTAGCCCTGTGATATTTCTAAGTGATCGCTGCCCCATTTCAGATTTATAAAATAGTCACACACTGCCACAAAGCTTAACATTAACCAGTATTGTCTCCATAATCTCTCACTTTTCCCATTATACCTTTAAGGCTGTTATTCAGTGCTTTTAGGAAATAAAGAAAAATGCTTCTTTGCTATAATGGATGTCTTCTGTTACTTTGAGGCTTTAGAACATGGTATCATTTTCTGAAGATGAGCACACTGGATTGCAAAACGTAATTTTTTAATGATGTTTGATTTCACTTTACTATCTACATGTGTATATTGACACCATTATAATATTATTCTTGTCAATTACACCGTTGCAAGGAACTTAAAATTTTTTTGACTAGAGAAAGATCTTCAAAATACTGGGGAAAATTTGGCTTTCATTCATAAATTGCCTTTTTTTTGACATACAGGCACAATGGAAAGATTTTGAGGGAACGGATTAAACATGATGATTCGGAATTGGGTTCAAATGGGCACTAAATGGGGAAAGAGATAAGAGGTTGGGCCCACATACCTGATAAGGCCTTAATAAACTCTTTATCTGATAAGGCCTTTAAGGACTAAGCTCACAGATATTAACATGACTTCCAAAACATGATATCATACAGTGGTTAATCCTTCCAAAAACAATTAAATGTTCTCCCAGCTCTGAGAGTCTGTGAAGTTGTTAATCCCCCAGAGGCTCTAAAATCTGACAGACCTGGTTTGAATCTGGCTTCTGCTGCTTATCAATGTCCTGGGCATATTGTTTCTTCTCTTTTCAAGACTGATTTCTCATCTGCAAAAAGGTGATTAACAGCTTTTGCTTCCTCCGGATGCTGTGAAAATTAAACAGCATCATATCTGGACACCTCTTCATCTGGTGCCTCATACACAGTTATTGTACAATAAATACTGTGGTCTTGATATTATTATTGTTGTTATTGTTACTACGATATAGGCAATAGGCCAAAATTGCTAACTGCAGGGCCATGGGATACTAGTGCAACACGTTAACCTATGAAGTGATACTTTTTTTAAAAAATAAATTTATTTTTTTAAATTTATTTATTATTTTTGGCTGTGTTGGGTCTTCGTTGCTGTGCACGGGCTTTCTCTAATTGTGGCGAGCAGACGCTATTCTGCTGTGGTGCGCAGGTGTTGCGGTGCGTGGACTTCTCATTGCAGTGGCTTCTCTTGTTGTGGAGCACAGGCTCTAGGCGCGCGGGCTCAGTAGTTGTGGCTCGCGGGCCCTAGAGCGCAGGCTCAGTAGTTGTGGCGCACAGGCTTAGGTGCTCTGCAGCACGTGGGATCTTCCCCGACTAGGGTTCTAACCCGTGTCCCCTGCATTGGCAAGCGGATTCTTAACCACTGCGCCACCAGGGAAGCTGAAGTGATGCTTTTTATGTTTTCCAAAACCTGTTTCCAGCTGAAAATATTTTCATGTTTTCTCACTGTAATCTAAAGACGTGTCCTCTGCCACCTAGTGGCTCCTTATGACCAGTCAAGGAAAACATAAAAAGACACCCTCAAATCCCCCCCAAAAGCCACCATATTTAACAAAGGAATCATGATGTAGATTTTAAAAAGAAGTTATACATGGTAGCAAAAAACTGCTTAAATTTAACATATTATTTTTTCTTCATAATATTCTATTAATCAAATTGTATTTCAATATTTAATTGCTAACAGCATCTCTGCAGAGTGACTGGGAGGGAGCCTTTACGGCTTTTAGGCCACAAGTGAGTTCCCTGGTGTCTTCATGGTAGAGGTGGTACATAAACATAAGGATTTCATCTTCTCTGCTTTTAAAATACAAGTATCACAAGTGCTGATTTTTTTTAAAGTGTGGAGTGCTCAGGTGCCTTCTATTTCTATTTCTTAAACTGGGGGTAAGAACATGTTTATTTTTTATTATTCTTTAAACTAAATGTATCTGTTTTACACAAGAATGAAAGTTCACTGGCAAAAGAAGCAAGAAGGGTCATCTAGACAGAGGGGACCCTGGAAGAAGGCAGGGTATGTGTGACGGCAGGCTCTGTAACCTGTAAGTAGTTCCATGTGTTTGGGCTGTAAGGTTCATGGTGAAAGTAGAGTGTAGAAAGGTAGGTGTGGCCAGATTCCCAAAGGCCTGGAATGGGATGTATCTGGACTTTCACCTGTGGGATATTAGAAGCCATCACAGATCTTTACAATGGAAATTAGGTGATTGATAAGGACAAAAGCTACCAGTGAATAATTATCTCCTGTGTACCAGACCCCTTTCGTTCTAAATATTATCTCAATCCTTACAGTGACCCTTGAAACTTTCCCCCCCTCATTTTACTTAGTGGAAAACTGAGGCTCGTGGAAGTTAAGTAACTTACTTGAGGTCACACAACCAATAAGTGAGGGAGCTTGAATTGAAAGATGATCTATCTCTAAAGCATGAGTCCATGCCGGTAAACCAGAATATGCCATGTTTCCTGATATGGTCACATTTGTTTTAGGACAGTAGTGTTCTCTTAGTTTGATTCACTTTTTGAGAATTAGGGAACATACTTTGAAGGTGGGGGTTATCTCTTTAAATGTGTTTGTCCACCACTGTGCACAGGAAGTGTTCAAATGCTTGCTGAATGACTCAACGCAATGCCAGTCTCTGACTCCAGAAAGGTTGAGTGGAAGGCATCAAAATGAAGCATTCTTAGATGTTACTATATTTTCATCCAGCTGCTCAAAAATGCACAAGGATGCACTATTTGAACAATGCTCCTAGGTTTTCTGGGCCACTCTATATCAATAAATAATGTGTATTGAGCATGCATTACATATATTAACTCACATGAGCCTCACAACAGCCCGAGACTGAGGCACAGAGAGATTGTATAACTTGCCTAAGTTCTCAGATCACTAATTGGTAGAGGCAGGATTCAAGGCCAGGAATCTGACTTTAGAACCCTGACTCTTAAGCACCTTGCTATACAGTCCCCACTGGACTAGACTCAGCCAAGACTTGTTCTACTCAGTAGGATTCAGCAGGATAGTCATCTCCTAGGATGACAGCGGAGATGGGCGGCCTGTGGGCAGCACAAAGGAAGCAGAGACTTCCACTGCCCGCCACTGTGCTCCAGGGCCTCCAGCCAAGGGGTAAGTGAGGCTCAAATTCACTGTCTGTAGACAGTGCCCTGTGCCCCAGCCGCTATCTCTGCCAAGTCAAGTCCCCTGCAGGAGGAAAGGTTTCCTTTCCTTAATTTATGTGAAGGCACCAGACTGGCAAGCAGGTCAGCATGTGGAAGAAATGACTAACCTTCCAGGAGAATTCCAAAAGTTGAAAAGTCATAAGACATGATCCTCTGCTTCAGAGTTTGGCCTAGAAAGATCCAGGGCACTGCTCAACCATTAAAGACTCTTTTAAGAGTCAAGTCTTAAATGAACTTAAAATGACCAGTTTATAATACATTGATCTGTCCTCAGGAAAGCCTGCTCATTTGGTGGGAAAAGACCAATTTTCAGGCAGGGCCATTTGACAAAAAAAACCTGTTTATAGGAGACAAATCCTCCTCCTGCACTTTCCAGTTTCATTACTTGTCAGAGCATTTCAATTATAGCTACACAATTACAGCTTTGCTTTAAGTATTATTACCTATTTTCTATAAACGACAAAAGAATTTGAGAACTGTAAAGCACCATATACATTTGAGATATTAGGGTGGTTGGGGAAGATGGGAAGGATGCAGATGACGATGAGGTTGAAGTCAGCTAAGATTTACTGAACGCCTCATGATGCTGTGGGTCAAGCAATGTGCTGTGTAATTTGCATGCGTTCTTTAATTTTCAAACAAATATTTATGAAACGTGTACTATAAGCCAGGCATACTTCTAAGCACTAAGGATAAGGTGGTGAAGGAGACATAGTATTCATGGAACTCACACACGAATAAAGGAGAGCCACAAAAATCAAAATAGGCAAACAAATATATAATAAAATGTCAAGTAGTGATAAGAGCTATAAACAGAAAAACAAAGAGGGATAAAGGGATGAAAGGAATGGCCAGGGAAGGTCTCTGAGGAGGTAACATTCAGGCAGAGACCTGAATGAAGTGGGCAAATGATCCATGAAAACATACAGGGAAAGGATGTTCCAGGTACAGGGAACAGCAAGTGTAAAGGCTCTGAGGTAGGAGGGAACTTAGTATGGTTGAACAGAAAAGAGGCCAGTGGATAGAGTGGAGTGAGGAAGGGAGACAGTGAGAAGAAACCATATCAGAGCTGGTTAGGTAGTGGTGCTGGTTGTGGTGGTGGCAGTAGTAGTAGTAGTAGTAGTAATGATAGTGGTAGCAGTAGCAGTAGTGTCTAAGGCAGTGAGTAGCTAGGTCTGGATCTGTCAGACCAGTTGAATTCTAAGTCTGATGGGAAGCAACTGGAGGACTTTAAGTTACGAAATGACATGATCTGACAGAAAGGATTATTCTGTGTCCATTAACTCATTTAATGCTTACAGCAAACCTGTGAGATGGATCTACCATTTCCATACAACAGATGAGGAAACAGAGGATTAGAAAGAGTAAGTAGGTAGTGCAATTAAAACTGGAATACTTGTCTACCTAACACCAGAACCAGGTTCTTGGCCACCAGACCTAAGCCATCATGACCATTAAAATGGAGCTATTAGGTATGGTAGCCAGACTCCACAATGGCCCCCAGTGATCCCTGTCTATGTGTATCACACTCTTGTATGATCCTCTACCACAATGAACAGGTCTGACCTTTAAGACCAGTAGGATATTGCAGAAGTGACTCATGGTGAGTGGTCTCTGAGACTAGGTCATAAAAGGCATCACTGCTTCTGGCTTGCTTTCTTGGAGTCATGAAGACCTCATGGAGAGACGTACGTGGAAAGGTGCTGGAGCATCCCACCAGTCAGCACCAACTTGCCAGCACATGACAGACAGCCACTTGATAAGTGGATCCTCCAGTACCAGTTAAACCTTCAGATGACTGCACCATGATCAATGGTGCACCATTGATCAATAACCATTATCGATGGTTATTGAATATTACCTCCTGCACCATTATCAATAACCTCATGAAAGACTGAGCCAGAATCACCAGGAATTTAGCCACTTCTGAATTCCTGATACACAGAAACTGTGAGAGATCATGTTTATTGTTTTTAAGTTACTGAACTTGAAGTAATTTGAGGAAGCAATAGATAACTAACATATTAGGCTTTTGTAAAAACAGATACTCCTATGCTATTGGGTCCAAATATTATTTAGAATGGAAATATTAAAAAACAAAAGCAGGGACTTCCCTGGTGGTACAGTGGTTAAGAATCCGCCTGACAACGCAGGGGACACAGGTTCGAGCCCTGCTCTGGGAAGATCCCACATGCCTCGGAGCAACTAAGCCCGTGCGCCACAACTACTGAGCCTCTGCTCTAGAGGCCGCGAGCCACAACTACTGAAGCCTGTGTGCCTAGAGCTCGTGCTCCGCAACAAGAAAAGCCACTGCAATGAGAACTGCAATGAAGAGTAGCCCCTGCTCACCGCAACTAGAGAAAGTCCATGCGCAGCAACAAAGACCCAACGCAGCCAAAAATAAATAAATTAATTAAAACAAACAAACAAAAAAACAAAAGCATACTGACTTGCTGCCTTTAATTTTTTTTAAATGACAGTCCTTGTCAGTTCAGGCTGCTGTAACAAAACACCACAGACTTAGTGGTTTAAATTATAGACATTTATTTCTCACAGTTCCAGAGGTTGGGAAGTCTAAGATCAAGGTGCCAGCAGTTTGGGTTCTTGGTGACGGTCCTCTTCCTGGTTTGCAGGTGACTGCCTTCTTGCTGTTATCCTCACATGGCAGAGAAAAGAAGCTCTGGTCTCTCTTCCTCTTCTTATAAGGGTACTAATTCCATCAATGGGGTTCCATCCCCATGACCTCATTTAAACCAAATTATTTCACAAAGGCCCCACCTCTTAATACCACTGCATGGAACAGGGAGGGGGTAGTGGTGCTTAGTGCTTTAACACGTGAACTTTGGGGAGACACACTCAGTCCATAACAACAATTAAGGGGTCATTTTCCATAATTATTGAATTTCAGAGATATATTTACATATAAGTATGGTATATCTGTTCATATATAAAATTTGATATTTAACCTACTATAATTAATATAATAGGTAAAAATAAGTTAAGATGCAATGTTGCTCTGTATTAACTGCCAACTCTCATGGGCAGGGAAACTGTGAGACCCATGGTGTGCTCAGATAACCATCTCTGTCCTGGTTCAGTTCAAGCATTTCTTGTTGTCCTGACTCTGCATCATTTATGATCTCTTCTATGCCTTGAGCCATCTGTGTGGGAAGAGCTGCTACTTGTGTCAGAGATTTTAATGCTAAGTGAACACACTTCTCTTTCTCCTCCTACAATTGGCCAGACTTCCGAATTTAACTCTGGTGTCTATAGCTTTAGCTTTGCTTGTGCCTTTTGGACAACTGCAATAACATATATTAAGCTAACCTTGAGCTACAAATACTTTGCAACTTGCCAAGTAATTATGTCAGTGATTAGTAACCCTTCAGATGGCCAAATCTTCATTTATTAACTCTAATTTAGGGTTTCACATGATAGTATCCCTTTGAAAAGCTACATTTTTCTCTAGCTGGGTTTAAATATTTTATGCATGAACATTATAAAATATTTAATAAGCGTCTTTAAAGTTAAATTTTAAAGCCAACCTCAT
Source organism: Globicephala melas (assembly GCF_963455315.2). Lineage (NCBI taxonomy): Eukaryota > Metazoa > Chordata > Mammalia > Artiodactyla > Delphinidae > Globicephala > Globicephala melas. Next base: position 128,456,505 of record NC_083315.2, read on the forward strand.
ACATTTAGAATGATCCTTACTTTTGCCTTGCTGTATCCAAATGGGAGAAGAGAATAATTAATCTTCCTAATCTTGGCTTAAAGAGCCTGTGAGACCATCTGAGGATGTTATCTTACTGTTAGTGTAGTTCTCGGAGAGTTTAGCTAAGTTACTCTATAATATTGCTGCCTCAGCATACGTTTTGTGTGACCCAGCAGCCTGTAGGAGCGTTGAACTAACTCTAGCCCGTCCTGTGAGTGTATGCCCTAGGTAACAGCCCCGAGGGTCACAAGTAAATGTAGGTTACTGATATGACTCCCCCAGTGGCCCTTGTGATAAACTGTCCCCCTCATCCTCTCAGGGGCTTCACTCTGTGCACCCCTTAGATAAGACCCCTGAGAAGCTTACTAAAACCCTGCTCTTTTTGGTTTGAATTGCCCAGGAACCCCAAAGCACTCCACCCACTGACCCTAAGAGAGGCATGTGCCCCAAGTCCTGCTTCTCTCTGCCTGCACCCTGCCTCACCCTCCCTGTGTGGGCCCTCAAGGCATGCTGTATACTTCCTTCAGGACTTGTGAGTAATAAACTTCTCTATTCAATTTCCCTGGTGGTCTTTTGCCAGAAGGCAGCTATCCATCTGACACCCCAGGGCTCTAATAACAAGTGTTAATTTAATAAAATCAGAGCAAGTGGCTCTACTAATATCTGACAAAATAGACTGTAAAATAAAGAATGTTGCTAGATATAAAGAGGGAAGTTTTATAAGAGTCAATCCATCAGAAATATACAACAATTATTAAGATATATAAAACAGAGCCCCAAAATACATGAAATACAAACTATCAGAATTGAAGAGACAATAGTTGGAGACTTCTATACCCCACTTTCAATAATACAACACTTAGCCAGAAGGTCAGCAAGGAATTAAAAGACTTGAACAACATTATACACCACCTAGACCTAATAGACGTCTATAGAGCACTCTGCCCAACAACAGAAAAATGCAAATTCTTTTCAAGGGTTGGAACATTCTCTGGAATAGACCATATGCTAAGCCATAAACCAAGTGTCAATAAATTAGAAAGAACTGAAATCACAGAAATGTGCTCTTTGATCACAATAGAGTGAAATTAGAAATTAATAACAAAGAAATTTGGGAAATTCACAAATATATGGAAATAAAGAACACACGTTATTTCTAAATAACCGACAAAGAGGATATCAAAAGAGAAATTAGTAAATACTATGACATGAATGAAATGAGGGCCACAACATAACAAACATAACAGAAGTTATGGGATGCAGCTGAAGAAGTGTTTAGAGGAAACTCAGCGGTTCAAAATCTACATTAAGAAAATCAATAACCTAGTCTTCTACTTTAAAATACTCTAGGGGGAGAGGGAAAGCACACTAAATCCAAATCATGCAAAAAGAACAAAATAATGAAAGAGAGAATAAAAAAAAATAGAGAAAACCAACAGAAGTAAAAGTCTGTTCTTTGAAAAGATCAACAAAATTGACAAACCTTTAGCTAAACTGACCAAGAAAAAAGAGAGAAGACTCACATTGCTAAAATTAGGAATGAAAGAAGAGACATTAGGGCTTCCCTGGTGGCGCAGTGGTTGAGAGTCCACCTGCCGATGCAGGGGGCGTGGGTTCGTGCCCCGGTCTGGGAAGATCCCACATGCCGCGGAGTGGCTGGGCCCGTGAGCCATGGCCGCTGAGCCTGTGCATCCGGAGCCTGTGCTCCACAACGGGAGAGGCCACAACAGTGAGAGGCCCACGTATCGCAAAAAAAAAAAAAAAAAAGAGACATTAATATTGACCTTACAAATATAAAAAGGATTATAAGGGAATACTATGACCACTTGTAGGCCAACAAATTAGATAACTTAGATAAAATAGACACATTCCTAGAAAGACACAAACTACCAAAACGGATTCAAGAAGAAATGGAAAATCTGAATAAATCTACAAGAGATTGGATATCCACAAAGAAAAGCCCAGCTCCAGATGACTGTACTGCAGAATTCTACCAAACATTTAAAGAAGACGACAAAAGAAATTCTTTACGAATACTTCCAATAATAGAAAAGGAGGGAACATTGCTCAACTCATTCTATGAAACTAGTATTATCCTGATAACAAAATGAGATAAAGACATCACAAGAAAACTATAGACCAGTATCTCTTATGAATACAGATATAAAAATCCTCAACAAAATACTAGCAAACTGAATCTAGCAATATACAAAAAAAACTAAACACCATAACTGTAATAGGCAATAACAGATCTGACTCCATATTGGGTCTGTTTCTTTTACTTTAACCTTCGTATTGTATTGCTTTTGCTATAATACAAGTTAATCACTAAAGGGATGTTGCCTATAGCTTAAAGTATACATAATGGCCCATTTCCAAGTACCCTGCCGCCCATGCCTGAACGTCAAGCAAAAATACCTTTGTTTAAGCTCACAGGAAACATCCTGACCAGGCTCACCTGTGAATTGCTGCAGGGAAGAAGAAATTACCGCATCTCCTCCAGAGTCTAGCTGTAACCAGGAAATATAGCAACAACTTATTGTGCATTACCTTTTTTACTTTACTTCCTCATCTCCCCCTCTTTGTTTATAAAAGAAACTAGCATCCAAACCCAGGCAAGATGGTTCTTTGGGGCACTAGTCCACCGTCTTCTCAGTCTGCTGGCTTTCCAAATAAAGTCGCTATTCTGTGCCCCAACAATTCATCTCTAGGTTTACTGGCCTGTCATGTGGTGAGCAGTATGTAAGGTTGGTTTAACATTCAAAAGTCAATTAATAAATGATATCAATAGAATAAAGGACAGAGACTACTTGATCATCTTAATAAATGCAGAAAAAGCATGTGATAAAATTAAACATTCTTTCAGGATACACAACCACCTAGGAACAGAAGGAAACTTCCTCAACCTTATAAAGGGCATCTATGAAAAACCCACACTCACATCATACTAATAATAAAAGACTAAATGCTTCCCCCCTAAGAACAGCAGCAAGACAAGGATATCTACTCTTGCCACTTCTATTCAACATTGGACTGGAGGTCTAGCCAGGGAAATTAGGTGAGAGAATTAAATAGAAGGCATCCAAATTGGAAACAAAGAAGTAAAACTATCTCTACTTGTAGATCACATAATCTTGTATACAAAAAATCCTCAGGAATCCACTAAAAATTATCTAGTAATTTTTAGAACTAATAAACACATTCAGCAAAACTGCAGGATACAGATAAATACCAAATTCGACTGTAATTCTATACAGCAGAAATGAACAAAACAAAAATGATATTAAGAAAACAATTCCATTCACATTAGCATCAAAAAGAATAAATACTTAAGAATAAATTTAATAAAAGAGGTGCAAAACTTAGCCTTTGAAAACTATAAAACATTGCTGAAAAAAATTAAGAAGACCCAAATAAATGACAAGACTTCCCATGTTCATGGGCTGGAAGGCTTAACATTGTTAAAAGGGCAATACTCCCCAATTTGTTCTACAGATTTAACGCATTCTCTTGCAAAATCCCCACATACTTTTTAATAGAAATTGACAAGCTGATTTTAAAATTTATATGGAAAATCAAGGGTCCCGGAATAGGTAAAATAATCTTGAAAAAGAACATAGTTGGAAGACTCATACTTCCCAATTTCAAAACTAAAGTAAGAAAGAGAGTGTGCTATTGGTATCAAGAGAGACACACAGATCAATGGAATAGAACTGAAAAGTCAGGGGAAAAATAACCCCCCTCGAACATCTATGGCCAACTGATTTTTGACAAGGGTGCCAAGACCATTCAATGGTGAAAGAATAGTCTTTTCAACAAATGGTGTTGGGACAACTGGCTATCCACATGCTATGGAATGAAGTTGGACCCCCTATCCCACACCATACATAAAAATTAACTCAAAATGGATCAAAGACACAAATGTATGAGATAAAACTATAAAACTCTTAGATAAAAAACATCGGTTACCCTGGATTGGGCAATAGTCAGTTTCTTAGATACTACACCACAAGCATTTCCATTTCAAGGTGTGTACCCAGGGGAAATGAGAACATTATGTTCCTGCAAAAACTTGTGAATGTTGATAGTAGCATTACTCATAAACAGCCAAAGAGCAGAACAAATGTCCATCAACTGATGAATGGATAAACAGATATATTCATAAAATGGAATGTGACTCAGCAATAAACAGAAATGAAGTACTGATACATGCTACAACATGTACAAACTTTGAATACATTATGCTAAATAAAAGAAGTTAGTCACAAAGGACCATGTATTAAAATATTCCATTTAAAATGGTCATGAAGAACCTAGGGGCAAGATGGGAATAAAGACACAGACCTACTAGAGAATGGACTTGAGGATATGGGGAGGGGGAAGGGTAAGCTGTGATAAAGCGAGAGAGTAGCATGGACATATATACACTACCAAACGTAAAATAGATAGCTAGTGGGAAGCAGCCGCATAGCACAGGGAGATCAGCTCGGTGCTTTGTGACCACCTAGAGGGGTGGGATAGGGAGGGTAGGAGGGAGGGAGACGCAAGAGGGAGGAGATATGGGGATATATGTATATGTATAACTGATTCACTTTGTTATAAAGCAGAAACTAACACACCATTGTAAAGCAATTATACTCCAATAAAGATGTTAAAAAAATATTAATAAAGTACTGATGGTCTAGTGATATTAGAAAAAAAAATAAAGGAGTGATGTGAAGACTGGCGGGGAAGTAGTGTAGGCAGAGGGAACAGCTAATGCAAATTCTCTAGTGTGAGAATGAATTTGATTTATTCAGGGACCCCCTGGAGTGTAGCAGGGTAGGGAGGAGGAGAGCCAGTACTACACGAGGTAGCAGTTAGGCAGATGTCAGATCATGTAGGACTTTTTAAGCCATAGTAATGAGTTTAAGGAGTTTGGTTTTAATGTTTAGTGCAGTGGGAACTTCTTGGAGGGTTTTAAGGAGAAATTGCTAGATCTTATTTAGAGAAGCAAGAGAGAGGACACAGGGTGATCAGTTAGGAATCTATTATTGTCGAGGCAAGAGATGATAGAAACTTGGACTAGGGTATTGGCTGTGGAGATGGAAATTAGAGAAGGTAGAGTTCATGGGACTTGCTGATGGAGTACATGAAGAGGGGGTGAAAAGAGAGAACAATAATGAAGAATTAAAATGTAAATTTTTGTCTTGAGCAACCAGATGGACCTTGGGGCTCTTAACTGAGATGGAAAACCAGGAGAGGGAGAATCAAGAATTTTATTTTTTGATGCTGTTATGTTTAAGCTACCTATTAGATATCCAAGAGTTGTCCAGCCACGGGTTGAATATTGTTAAAAAAGAAATAACAGTCTTAAAATGGAGTAATTTGCCCCCCATGAGAGCAAATCCAGACTTAAAGAAGAGGCAATCTCATGATAAAACCCTTGCCAGTTCTCCTCTCCTAAAAAGGCCTAAAAAATAATTTTATTTTCTTTTGCTAATAACTCCCTTACCTCACCCTTCTTCCTATAAAAGCCTTCCATTCTGTATAACCTCTAGGAGAGCCCTTCTAGTTGCTAGATGGGATGCTGCCTGATTCATGAATCACCAAATAAAGACAATGAGATCTTTTTTTTAAGATTTTTTTTTTGATGTTGACCATTTTTAAAGTCTTTATTGAATTTGTTACAATACTGCTTCTGTTTTTTGTTTTGATATTTTGGCCACAAGCATGTGGGATCTTAGCTCCCCAACCAGGGATCGAACTTGCACCCCCTGCATTGGAAGGCGAAGTCTTAACCACTGGACCGCCATGGAAGTCCCAAGACAATCAGATCTTTAAATTTACTTGGTTGACTTTTGTTTTTTAACCACATACATGTCTGAAGTTCCCAGAAAGGTCAGGGCTGGAATGACAGGCATATTGATAGCTTTTAAAGCCAGAATTGAGGTTATCTGGAGGAGCATGTGGATATGAAGAGGAGGGGGGCCAGTACAGCATCCTGGGGAAAGCCAATGTCTGGAAGTCAAGTACGAGAGGACGGCCAAGAATTTCAGAAGGAGCAGCTAGTGAGGAGAAAAAAAAGCAAGTGAGGCACCACACTGTGCCTTTCAAGAAGGGTGTGGTGACAGAATGCTGCTGGCAGTCAAGTAAAAATAATGTTAACACGCAGATTACTAGTGTCCTAGAAAGGGCATTTCAGCGAAGGGATGGGGAAATCAGCCAACTGGATTGAGTTTAGGAGAGAATGTGAAGTGAGGAGGTGTAATGGCAACTATTTTCATTTGACTGATTAATACTTTCTAAAGACTGCACATTTTGATTTGCATTTGTATTTACAAATGCTTGAGGAAAAAACCCCTTAAATATTCGTTACAAGCCTGCGTCTTGTTCCATTTTGAATTTCTGATTTAGCATCTCTGTAACTACTGCATTACAAAAAACTGAGGCATCATATACATCCTAAAGTGCATAATACACATCCTAAGTGCACTAAACACGTACAGCTCAATGTTTTTGTGTGTGTTTTTTGATTAAATTAATTTTTATTGGAGTATAGTTGCTTTACAATGTTGTGTTAGTTTCTGCTGTACAGCAAAGTGAATCAGCTATAAGTATACATATATCCCCTCTTTTTTTGGATTTCCTTCCCATTTAAGTCACCACAGAGCACTGAGTTCCCTGAGCTATACAGTCTCAATGGTTTTTTAGGTAGGACCTGTGTAAGCATTGTTCAGACCAAGATACAGAATACAAAGTGAACCCATAAGGTTCTCTTGTACCCCTTTACAGTCTGTAATCCCCCAGAAGTAAACCAATATTCGGACTCATAAACATCCATTAGCTTCCCAACAAAAATTTTCAAAGGAAACAAAAGAAAACTCTGACGGGCATTTAACTGGAAACTGCTTTAGTGTAAACTTACCCACTGCCTTCGTTAAGTATAAATGCCAATCATTCGGCGCCAAAATCCTGAGGCAAATTTTTAAGCCGTTCCTCTCCGAAGTCCCGCCCCACTTTCTATACCACGCCCTCCGTTCACTCTTTCTCCAAAACGGTTTAGAGCGTAGCAGAAGACAGGACGAGAGACCCCTTTTCTGTCATGCGCACTAGGGAACAGGAGCGCTCCCTTTTTCTCTGCTCCACCAACCCACTAGGACCTGGCTTCGTCATGCGCATTGAGAGTTCTCAAGGCGCGCGCGCGCGCGAGCGTCGCCGCGCTCATGCGCACGAGCCGATCAGCCCGCGCGGGCGGAAGTGCAGAGCCGCTTCGCGAAGTGAGGGCGGCCGCGCTCGTTGTGGGTGGGCGCGCGGCCGACATGGCGCCCTCCGGGAGTCTCAGGATCCCCGTGGCAGTGCTGCTGCTGTTGCTTTGGGGGGCTCCCTGGACCCACGGGCGGCGGAGCGACGTGCGGATCATCACGGACGAGAACTGGAGAGAGTTGCTGGAAGGAGAGTGGATGATAGAATTGTGAGTGCGGGGCGGTGGTCTCGGGGCCCCCTCGGGGGGCTGGGGTCCTAGTTCCAAGTCTGGACGCCCGATTTCATCCCCGTTCGTCTCATGCGAGTCCCAGACTACCCGGGACTGCGACTCTGAGGCGCGGGGCGGGAGCCCCCGACTCCTCGCGATCCCCTAACTCCTCTTGGGATCCTCCGCAGCCGTGGTCCCACCCCCTCCTCGTTTCTGACCAGGGGATACTCTGTTAAGTTTCTTCTAAAGTGTGCACCCTAGCTCGGTTGCTAGGACTGAGGTGCGCCTGTGAGGTTACTTTCAGCTTTGAATTCTCTTTCTTCATGGCTTTGGGGTTGAGGGTGGTTGGTCTGTCTAGTTCCTATACAATTATTCATTTTGGAATGAGTCTTCACAGACTTAACAGACTTATTTCACCAAACTCTACAAAGGAGGAAACTGAGTGAACCTCTCCTCTCTTTTTGTCTCATTATCCTTAAAAAGTAGTCCACTTACAGTGTTAGAATTTGAGACTCTTTTAGTTTATTTTAAATGTTATTTTATGGATTAGGCATATTTTTATTGTAAATGCCAAGTAAATTCAAGTTGCGTTATTTAAACATCTGCGTTCCCTTTATCATTTGTTGTTTTTTCTTTGCCCACGTTTCATTTTTCTTTTGTGTGTTTTTGCAAAGTACTGAATGTTTTGGGTTATTACTCTTATGCCTCTCTAAATGGTATTGCATTAAAAAAATTAATGTATGAGTGTGATTATAAACTCTTAAAAGAGCGTCAGTTCGTCACTTATTGTTCAGATAAAACCATGTGTCTGTGGTGATTCCGTTATAATAACGTCCCTTCTGCATCGGTAGATAATAAACTGTCTGCCTTTGCTTTAGTCACTAAATTGGTGGTGGTGGTGACCGTGGTGGCAGTATTATTAGTGGTACTAGTCATTATTCATTAGTAAAAAACACCATTACTGACTGTTAACTGTACTAAACACTTCTAAGCTCTTTACATACGTTATCATATTTAATTCTTTACAAATTCTATAAGATAGGTATTATTTCCCGCATTTTACAGATGAGAGACATATCTAAAAGCTTTAATTAATATGTCCAGGTATTGCCATAGTGGCTTTCTTTTTGTCTCCAGAAACTAACACAGAGTAGACATGTAGATGTTGTTAGAATAACCCCCTTCCTTAACAGGGTTCAGGCGGGTGTTTTTCTGGGTGGTTGGGTTGCCAGTTAAGGAGGGAGGTGGAGGTGGACATCCCCAAGGGAGAACCCACAAGGTCACATCAGTAACTCCTGAGTCATAAAGTCAAACAAGGCATAGAACATCTGTATGCAGGATACAATAGGGGAAATGTTTATATAGTATGCATATAATCTGTAACTCAGTGAAATGAATTTTCAGGCACCATTGAAGGTGCAGGGGAGAGGAAATATAACCAGGGACAGCATTTGGGTTTCATTGTCCTCAGTACCTTGTTTTAGATAGTGCCCATAAAATATTCACAGTTTCATAAATAATGTGTTGAACAATTGTGATTATGAACTTTTATGCAAATTAAATCAAGTATTACTCAAGGAGATTTTTATTAACTCATTTGATCAAACTATATCAATACAGTAGTCAGAAGTGAAGTATTTGGGGATTTGAATTAGAGCATCTGTATGAAATTAAGAGCATACCGTAGTATTTTTTCCCCTAGCCTACTGAATATGAAGTTGTCTCTAAAAAGCACCGAAGAAACAAAAGAAACTTGAAAAAGGATCTAGTATTTCTAATGATAGTCAGCTCTTACTACAAGTTAGTTATCTGCATTAAATCTGCCCTGATCAGGAGTTATGTTACAGAGATATTTTCATTGTAATTCAATTTATTGTTACGGACTTTGGCTATTGTGTATGGTACTAGTCTTGTTCCACAATGCATATTACTTTTAGGAATTTTATTTTCATAAAATAAGTCAAGAAAATAGAATGAAGTACAGAAACTCTACTCTTGTGTTTAACAGGTACAGGCTTTATTCTTCCTGGTTCCATTAAAAAAAACTGAGGTAAATTATGAGATAATATACAATAAAATGGGAAAAATCAAATCCTAGGAAAGATTCAGAGCCTTTTAAGAATGAATACCAGAAGAGTAATTAAAATGCTAATATGCTTGGCCACAGATTTATAAACCCGAGATTGACCAAGGTCTGGGCAGAGAATTTCATTTGGCCGGCCTAGTGTTTGTGTCTGGGTTAAGTTTTGAGGTAGCATTTTTACATAAAAATGCAGATTTTCAGCTCCTTTTAAATTGGAATAGCCTGCTGCACTGGGCCAGCTGTCCTGGACCTGTCAAGCTATGTAGTGTTTCCTTCCTTAAGATGAGGCACGTGTTTCCTGTTCACCACAGCCGTGGGTGCTTCCTCTTTTTTTACTAGCACCTTGGCACTTGTGACTCCTGCACATACCATTGTTAAAACTGATGAACTCCAAATTTGGCTTTGAGCTTTCTGCCCACCTTATAATAAAAGAAATCCAAAGGTTTTTTTTTTTTTTTTTTTTTTTTTTTTTTTTGCTGTACGCGGGCCTCTCGCTGTTGTGGCCTCTCCCGTTGCAGAGCACAGGCTCCGGACGTGCCGCTCCGCGGCATGTGGGATCTCCCCGGACTGGGGCACGAACCCGTGTCCCCTGAACCCATGTTCCCTGCATCGGCAGGCGGACTCTCAGCCACTGCGCCACCAGGGAAGCCCCCAAAGGTTTTTAAAGAGCTGTTTTGCACTTGAAAAAGGCCTTGTGTCTTAAAAACTTATTCTCAGAATTACTTTTCTGTGATTAGCATTATCAATTCATAGTTCTTGATTTCCAGAGTGTTCGACTCACACTTAAAACCTTTTCATCTTCACAAAATTAACCACTTTGCTATCTTGTTTTTAGTATAAAATATTCTTCACAAGTTACACATTTTAGAATTTTTATCCCAATATGATCATATTAGAGTGTTTAACTTTTTTAAAAACTATTTCTTAGTTATGCTCCATGGTGTCCTGCTTGTCAGAATCTTCAACCAGAATGGGAAAGTTTTGCCGAATGGGGAGAAGATCTTGAGGTTAATGTTGCAAAAGTAGATGTCACAGAGCAGCCAGGTACTGTAAGTCTTTGGTTAATTTTGTTTCGTTGCAGATTGGGATGATCTGTTGGTCTGTTTTCCACATTGCATGATCTTAACTCTACCTTTCACTAGTTTTTAAAAACAGAACTGTCTTCAGCTGGTTAGGCTGACTTACCCACCTCCCTGATGGGGGCTCAGTGTGAAGTGCCGCAGAAAGTGGATTCCCTGGTTGGGTATGGCAGCTTACTTCTTTTCTCTATTGCTCTAAGGGACCTTGGAGACATCTCCCTCCCCCAACTCTTCCCTGACATAACTGCCTGTGATCTTTTTTCCTTTGCATCTCAGGCCCCAGACTAGTATGTAAGACGTCTGTGAGAAGCCCTAGAACATTGTGGCTCAGGTGGACATTGGTTAACCCAGCATTTGCATCTGTACCAAGCTTCAGAATAAGGAGCATGTGGTTGAGGTTCTTTATAGAGTCAAGGTCACATTCCCTGTGTGAGTCGTCTAAATCTCTGCAATTGGATTTCAAATTTAATCCTTTAACTGTGATTTGAGAACATTGGCTGTTAATTACAAAGCCCTCATGGTTGTGGCCTCCTGACTTGGCCCCCTGGAGAAGTGTCAGGCCCTGCCCTTACAGATGCTTCTTCTTACCTGTTCTTGGTCACAGTAAACCTGGATTCTTGATTCTGCCCCATCCCAAATGGTAATAATCGCTAATATTTGGTGAGCACTTACTGTTACAGGTACTGCTCCAAGTGTTTTGCATTTATTATGTAGTCCTTATACAACGTTGTGGGGTAGATAGTATCCCCGTTTTACAGATCATAAAACTGAGTCATAGATTGGTTCTTAGTTATTTTAGTGTTTAACACATGGTTGATAATGTTAGCTGATGCTGTTATTGCCCACCTTTTGGAAGATTCATAATATTTTCCATTTTTAACAATACCTTAGAAACTCTGTGTTTGCTTTTTGATTATCAAATGCAGTTTCATTTGATTTTAGACCTAAGACCGCAGTTATATTGTGCTGTCCCATGACTCAGCTAGTAATCTTATAGTAGTATAATTGACCAAATGTTTATACGTATATATTCACAAATGTCTTCAATATTCAGATTTTACATACTTTTAAATGGAGATAATGTATAGTAGAGTTTTTTTTCAGTTGCTTTAAGTACGTAATTGGAATTTCTTTCATTGTTTATATTACAGAGCTCAACTATTTTTAGGTATAATTTCATATTCTTTGCCTATTAGTATTCAAGTAATTCAGAGTCAGCTTTTAAGTGGTAAGTGATTGGCCCATATAAAACCTGCTGTGTGTTCTTTCTTGTATTTATTTCTAATCTTTCTTTATCATTTGTAGGACTAAGCGGACGATTTATCATAAGTGCTCTTCCTACTGTTTATCAGTAAGTATTTGAAGATTCTGTAGTTATGAAAGATGCATCATAGTGTAATCAGAATAGTAGACCTCCAGCCTAGATAATGTTTAAAGAACATTATATTCAATAAGTTTACTAGAAGGCTTACTTTGCTTAGTGCCATTCTGGGTGCCTTTAGATAGATGAATGATGCATGAAACAATCTGTGATCCCAAAGATTTGTAATTGTTTTAGAAGATGATGTGCACGAGAAATGGTGTGATACCATTCAGCTAGTAAGTGATTATGAGCGCAGAGTTGTGGTAAGTACTGTAGGAAATTTGGTAAGGGAAAAAAATTGCTGCTTTGGCCTGGTTCCTGGAGAATATGCGGTTTAAACTCAACTTTGGAGGTAGCATTTTCAAGAGTGCAGAGTAAGCATTCCATCCTGAGAACAGTCTCATAAACAGTTATAATTAGGATCATGGTATGTTCAAACATTAGCTATTAGAAAGTGCTGTAGCTCAGCCTTGGGGACAGTGGTAGGTGAAATGGTTGTTAAGTCAGAATAAACAAGATTATGTAGTGTTCAGTGTTAGGTTTTTTAGTTTGTCTTTATCTTCTGAACTGGCCATAAGAAATCTTAAATCTCTGTATCTGCCCTGAACCTTAATGTTCATCTAGCTGGTGGGTTGAATGCCAGGAGGCACTCCTCTCCTTCACTTAAAAGTTACACAAACAAGAAGTTGGCGGTTCTGTGTGTATCTTGATTTTCCTTGTCTTTTTTTCATGTTTGTATCTGTTTCCCTGTACCTTTTTATTTGCCACGACTCCCTTTGTATATGTTTAAATGTCTCTTCTCTGTCTCTGTAAGTGCTTCTCTCCGTCTTTACTCAGTCCTTTTCTCCACATGCCCCTAAACTGGCTAGTCAGTCTCCCCCTTGTCTTAACACCCCCTGAAATTTTCTGGAATTTCCTGCCTTTTTCTTTTAGTAACGTTGTTTATCATGCTCATTCCCCTAATTTCTGCCTGCTGAAATCCTACCTATCCTTCAAAAACAGCTCAACTGTCATTTTCTCCGCAAAACTTTGGGTTTTTGAGTGGGGGCTTCCTTGTTGTCTTTGGCTCTGGGTGGATAAAGGATCCTCTGATCTTACTGTAGGTAGTGGGGAGCTATGGAAAGTTTTTGCGCTTAAAGTGATAAAAATTGAAGTGTTAATTGAGTAGAGTTAGACTGGCAGTATTATTTAAGGTAATTTAGAAATGGTGAAGATGTGGGAACAGGGAGAGCACTTACGATCCTATGACAGAGCTCCATGCATTAGGAATGGGAAGGAGGAGGTGGGTGTCAGGAAGAACGCGAAGCCGAATGTCACTGCATCAGATGCCTCCAGCGACTTAAACCATGATGGCTGTGAAAGTTCTTTAACAATAGCTAATAAATAATAAATGTCAGACGCGATTCTAACTGCTTTTTCATGAAGTCATCTCTTTAATGTGTGTATTGTGGCTTAAAAGTAATTTTCTGAGATATATCTACGTACTGCATTTCTTTTTCTCCCCAGTTTTTTATTGAGACATAATTGACATATAATTACTTACTGTGTTTCATAGTTTTATTATTTGGAAGAGTAACAATAACAGTCTTAAGACTTACGATTGTTTAAAAGTATAACCTCAGTGTTTAATTAAATTTGGGGCTAAGATGTCAAGGGTAGGTAATTAGTGTAATTTGCTACTTCTGCATTGCTGATGATTTTGAAGATTAGGATTGATTGTAAAATGGGGTTATAGAAATAGCAAAACAAAGTTTATTTATTTGGTGCTGATTAATATTTACTTGTGATCTTTAGTTGTAAAAATGGTGAATTTAGGCGCTATCAGGGCCCAAGGACTAAGAAGGACTTCATAAACTTTATAAGTGAAAAAGAGTGGAAGAGTATTGAACCTGTTTCATCATGGGTTGGTCCAGGTTCTGTTTTGTAAGTATGAGGGGTTTTTCTCTTATTTATTTCAGGATTAATTGGGACATATATTTCATGTAAATAAAGCATATTTACTTAGTTTTAATTCTAGGACTCTTAAGATATGTTCAGATTTACTATGTGATATTTTCAGTTTGACTTTATCTTCTAAGTCCAGTGGATACTGTGATCCTTGTTAATGTAGAAGGAGGCTTTCTATAGAATTAAGTCTTTTTAGGAATATTTTAGTTCTGTAAATATGGTCATTTGTATCATCAAAAACTAATAAATCCCCCTAAGAGTGTGAGCGATACAATAGGTAAAACTATCATTTGAGGGGTTTTTTGTTTGTCTTTGGTTTTGTTTTTTTAAATATTTATTTATTTGGCTGTGCCAGGTCTTAGTTGCGGTGTGTGGCATCTTTAGTTGAGGCATATGGGCTCTTAGTTGCGGCACACGGGATCTAGTTCCCTGACCAGGGATCAAATCCAGGGCCCCTGCATTGGGAGTGTGGAGTTTTAACCACTGGACCACCAGGGAAATCCCTATCATTTGAGCTTAGCATTTGGATGAGAAGCCTCAACCATATGCCTACTCATGCTACCTTTAGATTTAAGTTCTTGATTTAGTGTGATTGAATTATTCCACCTGTCTGATAGCTTTTTGTACGAATAGTATGGATGAACAATGAGCCTAATGACATGACTAACCACTGAGCTTTATATGTAGGTAGAGGGTACATTTCTCCAGAGCAGCTTGCTATGGAGCAGTAGGATTGGGCATAACTAGCACATTTTCTGAATCTTTCTTGGGGAGCAAGGCCTCACGGGTCCTTTGAGAGACCTCTGGGAATACTGAGTTTTGCTGAGGCCACCATGGGCTCATCCTGGTGTGGCTAAGCTGTCTCTTCCTGTCCTCTTACCACACTTGCCTTTGGAGGATGGAGAGTGTAAGCGATAATGCTTTGGATCTGGGAGTGGGGGCATGATCATCCCTAAGCAGTATTTTGAAAAAGAAAGTTCATCTTTAGGACCTTTTCCTTACACCTCTGAATTGAACTGTCAGAATTCCCCCACTGAGCCACCATGCCCAACCCAAATAAGGCACCTGCTCTTCCTGATAGAATCTAATCAGCACAGACTACAGTGAGACAACACAGTGATTCATGTTTCAGTTCCTTGTTCCTATTCCTATTTTGTGTTTTAAAGAACAGAAGCAACATGGTTAATGTACCTGTCTGTGTTGGACTGAAAATGTAACTGATTTTTGTTTGAAATCTCATGTCATAAATGATTCTTCCCCTCTCTGGTCGAGGAAGTGGGGGTCGCTTGTAAGTCTCCGCTGACTCCTCCGGACAGCAGTCCATACCTTTTTTATTGGTAGACTGAGTAAGAGGCGCTCCCAGGGTCAGCTTGGCAGGTTCATCCACCCAGCGATCAGTGATTGGATTAGGCCATCCTGCATGCAGGACCTCTGGCTTGTGTGTGAATTAGTTTATGTGTAAGTGGCCCCACTTCTGCTAGAGGGAACCCACAAAGCTAAGTTTTGGAGCAGGCCTCTTTTCTAACTGCCCATCAAAGCTACTTGGGTTTAATTATGTGAAAATTGTTCTTTTTACTTTTACCGTTTTACTTATATGGTAACTTAGCATTTATTTCTTGTGTGATTATTTTGTATATCATTAAACTATATCAAACTAATGCTGTTGTAAGTTTAATTTTAATACAAAAGGAGGGTAATGCTTAGGTGGGAAGGATCAACTCAGCAAGTGCTCCCAGTCTTCCTTCAGGCTCCCTTCTCTACTTCTTTGGAAGATTTCAAGGGTGAATAAGAGTTGCCATTTGCTTACAGTGTGCCTAACTTCAAACCAGTTTGTTCCATAGAGCTTGTAACCTGTACTCAAAGTATATTGGAGAAATCATCAGGTGAAAGGTTATAGTCAAAACAATAGGAGAAAAGGAAAAAAAAAATGATCAAGTGTTTTGTTTATGAGGATATCACATAGTGGCAAAAATTCAGAAACTGTTAATTTCCATTAATAAGCCTTCTTATTATGGGCTTGAAATCACTGATGTATCACTAATCTTGAGTAACATCAGCAATAAAATCTGTTGTGTTGGGGAAGTTATAGAGTGAAAAATAGAAGATCTAGGTAACACACATGTATTCTACTTCAAAGCTGTGTATCTGATTCAGTTTTTCACTTGTCTCTTTATTTTAGGATGAGTAGTATGTCAGCACTCTTTCAGCTGTCTATGTGGATCAGGGTATGGGCTAAAATTTTATTTCTATTTTAAACATTTTGACACTGTCACTTTTTAAGAAATGACCATGTTTTTAGTTTATTTTTTTCTTTTGATTTTAGACTTACCATAACTATTTTATTGAAGACCTTGGATTACCGGTTTGGGGATCATATACAGTGTTTGCTTTAGCAACTCTGCTTTCGGGACTATTATTAGGACTTGTAAGCACTTCATTTTCAGAGTACTGGGAAGAAAAATATTTTAGAATTTCATAATTCAGTATAGTTCCACTGGCTTTATATTGTACATTCATACTTCTTCTGTTTATTTTTGCAGTGCATGATATTTGTGGCAGATTGCCTTTGTCCTTCAAAAAGGCGCAGACCACAGCCATACCCTTCCAGTAAGTATATTTTTAAATGTTTATTTTTATTCACTATAATCCCATTGATTTCTGTAATAAACACAATCACACATAAAACAGGTTGCCTTTCTAGCTTAGGTTTCTAAATATGGAGTGGTGGGGGAAGAGGGATGTATATTTCATGTAAGAATGACAGCCCATTGGATTTAGAAACACAGTTTTTTTTTTGGTTTTTATAGTGTGGAGAATTTTAACACTGCATATAACTTATAGATATTTGATAACCATTGACCTGATGTCAGTTTGTTTGAAAATTCCATGATATTCATGGATCCATTTGAACATACTTGGGTCAAAAAAAGTTGAATATATTCCACTCTTGAAGTCTTTTCATTGGTATAGTGACCACATTTGAAGCTTTTTCTTTGTATGCTGGTCAAGTCTGAGTTTTTCTGTTAGGTTATTGGGAAAAGCAAATCCTGTAGCTGCTTGAGGATTCTCATTGCCATTGTATTTTACTACACGATGGGTTTATAGAATTAGAATATTCACTGCTGTTTATCTTAATAGGATTACCTACCAATCATTTATTTTTAATCTTGAAAATCGTACTGTTATGAAGGCCCTCTTATTTGCTGTTTGTAAAGAGCTTTCACTTTCTGTCGTCCCATTTGCTTTTCAGCAGCTCTTTAAGTAGACTGCATAAGTGATACTCTTCCCATTTTGTGGTTGAGGAAACTAAAGCTGAGAGAGATGAACTGTGTTTCCAAGTTCACACAGAAATGACAGAGCTGAGAGTAGAACCTAAACCAGACTTTTGGCCTGACATTTCTGTTGTATTTCGTGACTTAGGACTTAAACTGAGGTCAGAACTCCTGAAATGAAATCAGTGGAGATTGCATTTACAGTATTCCTTGTCTGTCGAACAACTGATAGGGTTTTTAAAAAATTTCTTAGATAGTTGCATTGATGCTAAGAAGAACACAGGTAGGGGAGGGAATAATTTTATCCATCAAGGGTCACTGACCTGTAGGAAAAAATATAATAAGCACAGATTACTTAAAAGACAATTAAGTCACTGAATGTACCTTTTATATTTATTTTGCTTCAAAAACCTTAAACCTAATAACAGATTTGTCTCAAGTAATCTGTGACACAGCTGATACTAATCCATACTTTAATGTGATATTACCCCTTCTACGGCAGGCTACAGGATTTTTTTGAGTTGTTTTCCATTATGTGTGTTTGGCTTAGATTTTGAGTTGCTAGGAAAAGATCCAACTGAGTCTAACTTTAAGCAAAATCAGAATTTATTGGTTCACATAGTCAGGAAGCCTGAGGGCAGAGTTGATTGGATCCTGGGGCTCAAATGTTTTTATGTTTCTGAATTGCTCAGTTCTCTATAACTTTGCTTGCTCCATTTTGGGCTGTTTTTAGTCCTGAGAATAGAATGACTATAGAAAGCTATAGCTCATAATCCCAGAGTAAGAAGGAAATATACTTCTCCCTGTACTCACCTATCTTTTGGAAAAATTCTGGTGTATTCCACTTGTATAGAGGGCTCACTTTTTGGAACAGTCACTGTAAACCAGGGTTTCTCAACCTTGACACTATTGGTCTTTTGGGCTGGATAATTCTTAATCGTGATGAACTGTCTTTTGTACATTATTGAATTTTCAGCAGCATCCCCCTGGTTGCCAGTAGCACCACCCCTCTCTGTTGTAGCAACCAAAAATATCTTCAGACATAGCCAAGTGTTCCCTAGGAGGCAGAATCACCCCTGGTGGAGAACCACTGCTCTAAACTGTCGTTTGTGTCCACCACAGCCACCTGGGATGTAGCATAGGGAAGGGGTAACCCAACAGGAAAAGGGATGCTAGACAGACCAAACAACAGATTGTCCACTTTACGGTAATTCCTTCCCGTAATTTCTTCTACCTTGCACCCCCGTGTTCTTCCCGCTCCATTCCAGGTTGCCTAGGATTAGGGACAGTCTCGGATCACTGAACAGAGAAAAGCTTATTGGCCAAATTCTGTGTTCTGGATCTCTAAGTGTGTGTTCTAAGTTTAAGTTAACTAGCAACAGTCCCTATTAACAAAGGGAGGGGGGGTATATGTATGTGTGTGTGTATATTAAAAAATTAATTGAGCTGTATACTTAAGATATGTATCTTATATTATTTGTAATTACACCTTAATAAAATTACATATGTGGAGAAGTGGAAGCATCTTTACGAAACCACTTGAAAAAAACATGGCTAGGAAAATAGCCTTCAACTTAAGTGTCTGATTCCTGTTCTCCTGGGAGCTGAAACAAGGGTGGTATTGAAGTTTGTCTTAGTATACTTCTTAGCTAGAAGATTTAATAGCAAGTTAATATAAGATAGTTATATTTAATGCAGTCTGTTTTCTTACAACAATATGCACAGCATTAGTTCTGGTTCATTAATTTCAGTTCAGTTTATGAATAGGTGGATAATAAGAATGAATTTGGTAAGTAAAATGGATCTTCCAAACCAGTTATTTTTACAGTATCACTTGTTCTTGAAGATAGCTTTTTCCTTTTGGAAATCCAAACATGATTGATAAGTAAGTGCCAAAGCAATTTATGGGCATATGAATTGTGTCTTGATTGTACTCTTAACACAACTCTAATACATCAACAAAAGAACATTTCTGGTTTTTATCTTTAAGAAAAATTATTACTAGAATCTTCTCAACCTCTGAAAAAAGTGGAGGAAGAACAAGAGGCTGCTGAAGAAGATGTTTCAGAAGAGGAACCTGAAAGCAAAGAAGGAATAAACACAGAGTTTGCACAAAATGCCATAAGACAACGTTCTGTGGCTCCTTCATTGGCCACAGATAAATCTAGTTAATTTGTACAAGTATATTCATATGATTTTGACAAAAACAGAAGATTGATCATTTCTTTTGGTTTGAAGTGAACTGTGACTTGCTTGTACATTGCAGGGTTCAGTCTAGATTGTCATTAGGTTGAACAGTCTACCTTCAGAAAATAAAAGTAGCATTATTTGAAAAATCAGGATTTGAGAACAGTATGGTGGTTCAAACAGTAGTTTAATTTTTGAAAAATCTGGTGCCAAGCAATAAGATTTCTGTATGTTTGTTTCATAATAACCTTTTCAAGTCTGAGTTGAAAAATTACATTTCCCAAGTATTGCATTATTGAGGTATTTAAGGAGATTACTTTAGAGAAAAAGATTTCTCATTTGATATAATTTTTCTCAGTTTCACTGTGTGAAAAAAAGAACATATTTCCCATAAATGGGAACTTTGCCCATTGTCTCAAGAAATGTGTATTTCAGTGACAACTGTGAGGTCCTTTTAGAGGTAAATTCCAAAATTTAGTCATAGCTTTAGAGTATGCAACTAATAAAAGCTACCTTACTTTAGTTACAGTTTTCTACATATGATAATACAGGATATGTTTAGGAAGATTTTATAAGCCCATGATGTTGTCTTGATTCCTATAAAAGGTTGGTTGCCTTTTTGTTCTCCTCTGTTCAGTGTATGATTTGTATTTTTCTTACCATGAGTTACATTTTTCATTTTCCAAATTGGATAATTTCCTGGAAATGTTTTTCATGTTTTAATAAATTGTTTCAAACTGAAGTTTACTGAGGAATCCTTAAAAGTGAAGAGGCATCTACTGATAATTTAAAATCTTGGCTACTTGTTTCAGATTTTACATCATTCTTGTTGAACCTCTACTTGAACTTTTTTTGGATGTGAAGGTGAACATTCCTGATTTTTACTTGATTTTGTGGAAAAGCCTTGGTATTTTACATTTTGAAAATTCACAGAAGCTTAATTTGATATAAAGTTAGCATTCTACTCAGGAAAAAGCATCTTGTAGTGTATGTTTTCAATGTATATTTGTCCTCATACAGAAAGTTCTTAATTGATTTTACAAAGTCAATGTATGCCTGATGTCTTAAACTCATAAAAGGCTTATGTTTTTGAAAAGACAGACTCCGTATTCTACTGTACTTTCTGTTGTGTGTTATTTCACAGGTGGGTATCAGCAAGGTGGGACATTTAATATATTTTTACTCCTTGAAGAGTTGAAGAGTTTTCACCTCACAGCAAAAGAGGGGGTGGGCGGATGTGTGCGGCAGCAGTAGAAAACTGTGTTAGCTACAAGAAGGGGAAAAAGCATAAATATTTAGAATGGATCACCTCTCCATTATGGTAATAGACAATTTCTGTAATGTCCCCTTTCATCTAGGTTGTGCTGCTGTGTGAATCCATTAAACTTACAATATCATAATGTACAACAGTTTTCTTTAAAGGCCTCTCCTTTAGAATATTAAATATTCTACCATTGAAGAGTTTGGATGTGTAATTTTGTGATGCTTTAGAAAAATAATCTAAGCACAAAATAAACTTTTCTAAGCACTTCACTGAAGCTGAAGGCAAGTGTGATTTCTAGTTGCATATTTAACGATGCTTAATTAATTTGCATTTTACAGTGTTCAAGTGAATATTTGTGTCACTGTGTATATACTTGATATGTGTAATCAAAAGGATAGAGTCATACACATCTGTTTCTGTCACTTGAGATGACAGAGAAATGCTTCTCGTTAATTAAGCGTTCTATTTTTCTAGTCTTGTAGTATACATGACAATATAGTTTTAAGTTTTTAAGTGATTAAAAACAATATATACAGAAGATTACAAGTAGGCTGAACATGTAGAGACTTGATATTTCATAAAAGAGATGATCTTGTGTGTCTTCAGGATTGTCACTGTAGACATCTGAATAATCAATTTTCTGTCACACCAGAGGCTTACAGAAACTATATTGGGATCATTTTACCTTTAACAGACCCCTTTTGTTTCTGCATTGGTTTAAAGGGGCTCCACATGGCAGCTTAGCAACAGATCATCTAGGAGGGAATAAGGTGCAATATCAGCATCCTGGAGAACGCTGCTCCCCACGATGCCTCAGTCATTCAGCTCCAGCACTAAAGTATTGAAATCTGATCACTCCACTAGAAAATGCAGTATTCTACCACGTATTGCCTAAATACTTAAATGAGCAAGACTGACAGTAGTTTGCATGAAGGTTCCATGGGGAACATTCTTCATTCATTGAGTATTGGCGCTGTGCTCTTTTCCTGTAATAATTCATTTAGTCTGACTACAGTATGTGATATCTGAGCATTACATGTGAACAGGCTCAGAGAGCTAGGGCAGAAATAGGTACAATCAGAAACCACAAGATTTCAAATCATGCTTTTTTTTTCAGCACGAGTACTGCAGATTTAGCAATTTATATATGAAATTACAATATAAATTTAAAAATTTCACTCTTATCAGATATTGCAACAAATATATTCAGAAATACCAGAATTCAGTACGTGCAGTCTTGTGTTTTGGGTACTGCATAAAGAATCGAGGTTATTAACCATAAATGATGCTTTTGAAAGCAGTTTTCTCTCTAGTCAGTTGTGTTCTTATTGAGCCCGATGCATAAAAAGGCATAGTACTGGACTCGTGATTAGATAAACATTTTTGAATGAACATTTTAACTCATTTTAAAGTTACCTAGGATATTCTGATTCATTGCATAATTTAAGTTAGAATTCTTTCGATAATTTTTTTTCCCAAGCTTTACTGAGGTATGATTGACAAATTACTTTTGATGTGGGTATTTTGTTAATCATAATTGTTTTGGGTTGGAATTTAAATGAGTGGTCATACTGAGTATAATTGTGTAATTCTAAAAGTAAATTTTAAATTGAATATCCTACTTGCAGATTTAGATATGTTGGTATTTCATATCCAGCAACTTTTGCACCTGTTTTAGAGCCATTGAAATTAGAAAAACATAAGTTTAAATTGGAACTTTGATACTCTGTAAGTAGTAAGATTCAGTTACATACTTGAACTAAACATCTAAAATGTTCCTTCTCCTTTAATGATTTTTTAGTTTTGATTCATTCATTACAAATGGTGATAATATCAGTACTGTATTGTGGCCATTAATGAAATCAGCTGTCCTTCCTTTTTACCCATTTGGCTATGTGTGACACTACTTATAAGCCTGTTCCCATTGTAGTATCACAACTCAGACTGGTTGTATCCTGAAAATGAAAATATAAGAAGTCAGTTGAGCAAATAGAGGTTTGATTTATCTGAAACTTCTTTTAAATCTAAGCATAATTGAGAGAGTTATGTTTTAAATTCCTTGAAACTATCTTGATACTTCACTTGGAAGAATAACTTAAGTAATTAAGTGTTTTTTTAAACTTCCTAAGCTTCAGTGCTTTACTAAAGCATGTAGTAGAAAGAAGGTTGCTAGTGGGTTAGAATGTATCAACTCAAGTAAGTACTTAGGAAGTTTCAACATATTGCTACCAAGGCATTCCTAAGAAACCTCCTCTAAACTTTAGTCTTTCTGTTTCCACAGAATCAAGTGTATACTTGGTTGGAAATTGTAAATGCTCTTAACCCTATCTTTCCAGCCCCAACCCAACTAGTGTTCCTGAAACTACTTTAACAAATGAACTGTTGTTCTCTGAGCCTGCCTCATTCCATCTGTTGCTTCAAGAGTCAGCTCAAATCCTGTGAGTCCTTTCTGGCCCACAGTCATTTATTTCAGAAAGAAACTATTTTGTGGGTTTTTACCATTCTCTGGCAGTTAAATCATATACTATCTTGTAATATTTCTTCTCTTGCATTTATTATACCAATTAACGGACATGGAGCAACCACAATACATCTCTAGGCCTCGATTTGTGAGTAAAGTGATTTCTGAGGTTCTCTACCTTCAACAAGATAAACATTGCTCTCATCTGTTGTCTCGAAAAGCTGACTGTCAACTCTTTGGGGCCTGGAACTTATTGTTAGTTTGATACGAAGTGTAGTGTTGGGGGGAGACTTCTGGGCAGAGGTCAAGGGACCTGGCTTCAAATCTTGTCTCCACCCCTGACCAGGAATGCAACTGCCGCCTCTCTGGACACTGATTTTCATATTTATGAAATGAGGGAAAGTTGAGTAGTCTAGTGTTCAGATAAATGACTTTGGGGAAATTCTTGAACATTAAAGTTATTTGTAACTTTAGCTTCCTGGGCAAGTTTCCTAGAATATTAATTCCTTGTGAAGGAAGACAGTCAAATAGTAAAGCTATTAATGTTGACAGTAAGCTGTGTGAGTGCCACTAGGAACTCACTTGGGTCCTCAATCTACTGAGATGGGGGAGCAGGAAAAGAAAAACTCTTCTGCCTTTACTCTCATGGTAAGCACTGGTGTCATCATTCACACCAGAACCCAGATTTTAAGTTCTGCATTTCTTTGCAGCCCTGTGCTTCAGGGGAAGCTTGACTCCATCCTTGCTTACTAGGGGCAAGTTTAAATCCTATTTTATGTGGATTTTGTGTTTAGTATGCAAAATCTTACATGTCCTTTTGACAGTAACTTGAGTCTTCTCCTGAGAACGGGAGCAGTGTAAATTTGAAGGTGGTAAGGAAGAATTATTTTGCCATTTTGTCCCCTTTGAGGAGGAAGTAAAGGCTGAGGTATGTTTATGTCTTCTGAAATATGTGGGGTTTTTTTTTAGTTTATTTTTTGTTTATTGTCAAGATTAAATGAGATAATGTATGTGAAAATGCCAGTTATAACTTAGCACGTGCAAACAGCTCAATATGGAATGTTTCTTAATCTAATGTTTATGAAAGGGGATTTCAGTTGAATAGCCCTACTGCTTAATAGACTATGTAACTTGCATTGTAATTTGAGCTATTTTTGAAGGTTTTTTTTGCAGACATGCAAAGAGTATGATTACCTTTTTTTTTTTACATCTTTATTGGAGTATAATTGCTTTACAATGGTGTGTTAGTTTCTGCTTTATAACAAAGTGAATCAGTTATACATATACATATGTTCCCATATCTCTTCCCTCTTGCATCTCCCTCCCTCCCACCCTCCCTATCCAACCCCTCCAGGCGGTCACAAAGCACCGAGCTGATCTCCCTGTGCTATGCGGCTGCTTCCCACTAGCTATCTACCTTACGTTTGTTAGTGTATATATGTCCATGCCACTCTCTCGCTTTGTCACAGCTTACCCTTCCCCCTCCCCATATCCTAAAATCCATTCTCTAGTAGGTCTGTGTCTTTATTCCTGTCTTACCCCTAGGTTCTTCGTGACATTTTTTTTTCTTAGATTCCATATATATGTGTTAGCATACGGTATTTGTCTTTCTCTTTCTGACTTACTTCACTCTGTATGACAGATTCTAGGTCTATCCACCTCATTACAAATAGCTCAATTTCGTTTCTTTTTATGGCTGAGTAATATTCCATTGTATATATGTGCCACATCTTCTTTATCCATTCATCCGATGATGGACACTTAGGTTGTTTCCATCTCCGGGCTATTGTAAATAGAGCTGCAGTGAACATTTTGGTGCATGACTCTTTGAATTATGGTTTTCTCAGGGTATATGCCCAGTAGTGGGATTGCTGGGTCATATGGTAGTTCTATTTGTAGTTTTTTAAGGAACCTCCATACTGTTCTCCACAGTGGCTGTATCAATTTACATTCCCACCAACAGTGCAAGAGGGTTCCCTTTTCTCCACACCCTCTCCAACATTTTTTGTTTCTAGATTTTTTGATGATGGCCATTCTGACTGGTGTGAGATGATATCTCATTGTAGTTTGGATTTGCATTTCTCTAATGATTTATGATGTTGAGCATTCTTTCATGTGTTTGTTGGCAGTCTGTATATCTTCTTTGGAGAAATGTCTGTTTAGGTCTCCTGCCCATTTTTGGATTGGGTCGTTTGTTTTTTTGTTATTGAGCTGCATGAGCTGCTTATAAATTTTGGAGATTAATCCTTTGTCAGTTGCTTCATTTGCAGATATTTTCTCCCATTCTGAGGTTGTCTTTTGGTCTTGTTTATGGTTTCCTTTGCTGTGCAAAAGCTTTGAAGTTTCATTAGGTCCCATTTGTTTATTTTTGTTTTTATTTCCATTTCTCTAGGAGGTGGGTCAAAAAGGATCTTGCTGTGATTTATGTCATAGAGTGTTCTGCGTATGTTTTCCTCTAAGAGTTTGATAGTTTCTGGCCTTACATTTAGGTCTTTAATCCATTTTGAGCTTATTTTTGTGTATGGTGTTAGGGAGTGATCTAATCTCATACTTTTATATGTACCTGTCCAGTTTTCCCAGCACCACTTATTGAAGAGGCTGTCCTTTCTCCACTGTACATTCCTGCCTCCTTTATCAAAGATAAGATGACCATATGTGCGTGGGTTTATCTCTGGGCTTTCTATCCTGTTCCATTGATCTATCTTTCTGCTTTTGTGCCAGTACCATACTGTCTTAATTACTGTAGCTTTGTAGTATAGTCTGAAGTCAGGGAGCCTGATTCCTCCAGCTCCATTTTTCGTTCTCAAGATTGCTTTGGCTCTTCGGGGTCTTTTGTGTTTCCATACAAATTGTGAAATTTTTTGTTCTAATTCTGTGAAAAATGCCAGTGGTAGCTTGATAGGGATTGCATTAAATCTGTAGATTGCTTTGGGTAGTAGAGTCATTTTCACAATGTTGATTCTTCCAATCCAAGAACATGGTATATCTCTCCATCTATTTGTATCATCTTTAATTTCTTTCATCAGTGTCATAATTTTCTGCATACAGGTCTTTTGTCTCCTTAGGTAGGTTTATTCCTAGATATTTTATTCTTTTTGTTGCAATGGTAAATGGGAGTGTTTTTTTGATTTCACTTTCAGATTTTTCATCATTAGTGTATAGGAATGCCAGAGATTTCTGTGCATTTTGTATCCTGCTACTTTACCAAATTCATTGATTAGCTCTAGTAGTTTTCTGGTAGCATCTTTAGTATTGTCTATGTATAGTGTCATGTCATCTGCAAACAGTGACAGCTCTACTTCTTCTTTTCCGATTTGGATTCCTTTTATTTCCTTCTCTTCTGTGATTGCTGTGGCTAAAACTTCCAGAACTATGTTGAATAAGAGTGGTGAGAGTGGGCAACCCTGTCTTGTTCCTGATCTTAGTGGAAATGCTTTCAGTTTTTCACCATTGAGGACGATGTTGGCTGTGGGTTTGTCATATATGACCTTTATTATGTTGAGGAAAGTTCCCTGTATGCCTACTTTCTGCAGGGTTTTTATCATAAATGGTGTTGAATATTGTCGAAAGCTTTCTCTGCATCTATTGAGATGATCATATGGTTTTCTCCTTCAATTTGTTAATATGGTGTAACACATTGATTGATTTGCGTATATTGAAGAATCCTTGCATTATTGGAATAAACCCCACTTGATCATGGTATATGATCCGTTTAATGTGCTGTTGGATTCTGTTTGCTAGTATTTTGTTGAGGATTTTTGCTCTATGTTCATCAGTGATACTGGCCTTTAGTTTTCTTTCTTTGTGACATCCTTGTCTGGTTTTGGTATCAGGGTGATGGTGGCCTTGTAGAGTGACTTTGGGAGTGCTCCTCCCTCTGCTATATCTTGGAAGAGTTTCAGAAGGATAGGTGTTAGCTCTTCTCTAAATGTTTGATAGAATTCACCTGTGAAGCCATCTGGTCCTGGGCTTTTGTTTGTTGGAAGATTTTTAATCACAGTTTCAATTTCAGTGCTTGTGACTGGTCTGTTCATATTTTCTATTTCTTCCTGATTCAGTCTTGGCAGGTTGTGCATTTCTAAGAATTTGTCCATTTCTTCCAGGTTGTCCATTTTATTGGCATATAGTTGCTTGTAGTAATCTCTCATGACCTTTTGTATTTCTGCAGTGTCAGTTGTTACTTCTCCTTTTTCATTTCTAATTCTGTTGATTTGAGTCTTCTCCCTTTTTTTCTTGATGAGTCTGGCTAATGGTTTATCAATTTTGTTTGTCTTCTCAAAGAACCAGCTTTTAGTTTTATTGATCTTTGCTCTCGTTTCCTTCATTTCTTTTTCATTTATTTCTGATCTGATCTTTATGATTTCTTTCCTTCTGCTAACTTTGGGGTTTTCTTGTTCTTCTTTCTCTAATTGCTTTAGGTGCAAGGTTAGGTTGTTTATTTGATATGTTTCCTGTTTCTTAAGGTAGGATTGTATTGCTATAAACTTCCCTCTTAGAACTGCTTTTGCTGTATCCCATAGATTTTGGGTCGTCGTGTCTCCAGTGTCATTTGTTTCTAGGTATTTTTTAATTTCCTCTTTGATTTCTTCAGTGATCACTTCATTATTAAGTAGTGTATTGTATTGTTTAGCCTCCATGTGTTTGTATTTTTTACAGATCTTTTCCTGTAATTGATATCTAGTCTCATAGCATTGTGATCGGAAAAGATACTTGATATGATTTCAATTTTCTTAAATTTACCAAGGCTTGATTTGTGACCCAAGATATGATCTATCCTGGAGAATGTTCCATGAGCACTTGAGAAAAATTTGTATTCTGTTGTTTTTGGATGGAATGTCCAATAAATATCAATGAGGTCCATCTTGTTTAATGTATCATTTAAAGCTTGTGTTTCCTTATTTATTTTCATTTTGGATGATCTGTCCGTTGGTGAAAATGGGGTGTTAAAGTCCCCTACTATGAATGTGTTACTGTCGATTTCCCCTTTTATGGCTGTTAGTATTTGCCTTATGTATTGAGGTACTCCTATGTTGGGTGCATAAATATTTACAATTGTTATATCTTCTTGGATCGATCCCTTGATCATTATGTAGTGTCCTTCTTTGTCTTTTCTAATAGTCTATTTAAAAGTCTATTTTGTCTGATATGAGAATTGCTACTCCAGCTTTCTTTTGGTTTCCATTTGCATGAAATATCTTTTTCCATCCCCTTACTTTCAGTCTGTATGTGTCTCTAGGTCTGAAGTGGGTCTCTTGTAGACAGCAAATATATGGGTCTTGTTTTTGTATCCATTCAGCCAATCTGTGTCTTTTGGTGGGAGCATTTAGTCCATTTACATTTAAGGTAGTTATTGATATGTCTGTTCCTATTCCCATTTTCTTAATTGTTTTGGGTTCGTTATTGTAGGTCTTTTCCTTCTTTTGTGTTTCTTGCCTAGAGAAGTTCCTTTAGCAGTTGTTGTAAAGCTGATTTGGTGGTGCTGAACTCTCTCAGCTTTTGCTTGTCTGTAAAGGCTTTAATTTCTCCATCAAATCTGATTGAGATCCTTGCTGGGTAGAGTAATCTTGGTTGCAGGTTTTTCTCCTTCATCACTTTCAATATGTCCTGCCAGTCCCTTCTGGCTTGCAGAGTTTCTGCTGAAAGATCAGCTGTTAACCTTATGGGGATTCCCTTGTGTGTTATTTGTTGTTTTTCCCTTGCTGCTTTTAATATGTTTTCTTTGTATTTAATTTTTGACAGTTTGATTAATATGTGTCTTGGCATATTTCTCCTTGGATTTATCCTGTATGGGACTCTCTGTGCTTCCTGGACTTGATTAACTATTTCCTTTCCCATATTAGGGAAGTTTTCAACTATAATCTCTTCAAAAACTTTCTCAGTCCCTTTCTTTTTCTCTTCTTCTTCTTGAACCCCTATAATTCGAATGTTGGTGTGTTTAATGTTGTCCCAGAGGTCTCTGAGACTGTCCTCAGTTCTTTTCATTCTTTATTCTGCTCTGCAGTAGTTATTTCCACTATTTTATCTTCCAGGTCACTTATCCGTTCTTCTGCCTCAGTTATTCTGCTATTGATCCCATCTAGAGTATTTTTCATTTCATTTATTGTGTTGTTCATCATTGCTTGTTTCATCTTTAGTTCTTCTATGTCCTTGTTAAATGTTTCTTGCATTTTGTCTATTGTATTTCCAAGATTTTGGATCATCTTTACTATCATTATTCTGAATTCTTTTTCAGGTAGACTGCCTATTTCCTCTTAATTTTTAGGTCTGGTGCATTTTTATCTTGCTCCTTCATCTGCTGTGTGTTTTTCTGTCTTCTCATTTTGCTTATCTTACTGTGTTTGAGGTCTCCCGTTTGCAGGCTGCAGGTTCGTAGTTCCCGCTGTTTTTGATGTCTGTCCCCAGTGGCTATGGTTGGTTCAGTGGGTTGTGTAGGCTTCCTGGTGGAGGGGACTAGTGCCTGTGTTCTGGTGGATGAGGCTGGATGTTGTCTTTCTGGTGGGCAGGTCCACGTCTGGTGGTGTGTTTTGGGGTGTCTGTGGCCTTATTATGATTTTAGGCAGCCTCTCTGCTAATGGGTGGGGTTGTGTTCCTATCTTGCTAGTTGTTTGGCATAGGATGTCCAGCACTGTAGCTTGCTGGTCGTTGAGTGAAGCTGGGTGCTGGTGTTGAGACGGAGATCTCTGGGAGATTTTTGCCATTTGATATTATGTGGAGTTGGGAGGTCTCTTGTGGACCAGTTTCCTGAAGTTGGCTCTCCCACCTCAGAGGCACAGCACTGACTCCTGGCTGGAGCACCAAGAGCCTTTCATCCACAGGGCTCAGAATAAAAGGGAGAAAAAGTAGAAAGAAAGAATTAGTAGAAGTAGAAAGAAAGAAAGGAGGGAGGGCGGGAGGGAGCAAGGAAGGAAGGAGGGAAGGAAGGAAGAAAAGAAAGAAGATAAAGTAAAATAAAAGAAAGTAAGATAAAATATAATAAAGTTATTAAAATAAAAAAATAATTTTTAAGAGAGAAAAAAGAAACAAACAAAAAAAACGGCCGTATAGAACCCTAGGACAAATGGTGGAAGCAAAGCTATAGAGACAAAATCTCACACAGAAGCATACACAGACACACTCACAAAAAGAGGAAAAGGGGAAAAAATAAATCTTGCTCCCAAAGTCCACCTCCTTAATTTGGGATGATTCGTTGTCTATTCATGTATTCCACAGATGCAGGGTACATCAAGTTGATTGTGGAGCTTTAATCCGCTGCTTCTGAGGCTGCTGGGAGAGATTTCCTTTTCTCTTCTTTGTTCTCACAGCTCCCAGGGCCTCAGGTGTGGATTTGGCCTCGCTCAGACAGGATGGGGTTAAAGGAGCCGCTGATTCGCGAGCTCTGGCTCACTCAGGCGGGGGCGGGGGGGAGGGGCTTGGAGTGCGGGGGGGGAGTGGCTTGGAGTGCGGGGCGGGCCTGCGGCGGCCGAGGCCAGCGTGACGTTGCACCAGCCTGAGGCGCGCCGTGCGTTCTCCCGGGGAAGTTGTCCCTGGATCCCGGGACCCTGGCAGTGGCAGGCAGCACAGGCTCCCCGGAAGAGGGGGTGTGGATAGTGACCTGTGCTCGCACACAGGCTTCTTGGTGGCGGCAGCAGCAGCATTAGCGTCTCATGCCCGTCTCTGGGGTCCGCGCTTTTAGCCGCGGCTCGCGCCCATCTCTGGAGCGCCTTTAAGCAGCGCTCTTAATCCCCTCTCCTCGCGCACCAGGCAACAAAGAGGTAAGAAAAAGTCTCTTGCCTCTTCGGCAGGTCCAGACTTTTCCCCGGACTCCCTCCTCGCTAGCCGTGGCGCACTAACCCTCTGCAGGCTGTGTTCAGGCCGACAACCCCAGTCCTCTCCCGGCGCTCCGACCGAAGCCCAAGCCTCAACTCCCAGCCCCGCCCGCCCTGGCGGGCGAGCAGACAAGCCTCTCGGGCTGGTGAGTGCCGGTCGGCCTTGATCTTCTGTGCGGGAATCTCTCCGCTTTGCCCTCCGCACCCCTGTTGCTGTGCTCTCCCCCGCGGCTCCGAAGCTTTCCCCCTCCGCCACCCACAGTCTCCACCTGCGAAGGGGCTTCTAGTGTGTGGAAATCTTACTTCCTTCACAGCTCCCGCCCACTGGTGCGGGTCCCGTCCCTATTCTTTTGTCTCTGTTTTTTCTTTTGCCCTACCCAGGTACGTGGGGGGGGGGGGGTTTCTTGCCTCTTGGGAGGTCTGAAGTCTTCTGCCAGCGTTCAGTAGGTGTTCTGTAGGAGTTGTTCCACGTGTAGACGTTTTTCTGGTGTATCTGTGGGGAGGAAGATGATCTGCGCGTCTCACTCTTCCGCCATCTTCCCGGAAGCCCTGATTACTTTTTTTGATATGATTTTTTTTCTTTTTTTTTTTTTTGCGGTACGCGGGCCTCTCACTGCTGTGGCCTCTCCCATTGCGGAGCACAGGCTCCGGACGCGCAGGCTCAGCGGCCATGGCTCACGAGCCTAGCCGCTCCGCAGCATGTAGGATCCTCCCGGACCGGGGCACGAACCCGCGTCCCCTGCATCGGCAGGCGGACTCTCAACCACTGCGCCACCAGGGAAGCCCTTGATATGGTTTTTGAGCTCCTTGTCAATGGATGCTTTGACACATCATTGCTGGAGAAGCCAAACGACTCGATAACTTGCAATTAGATACAGCATGTAAAAATTCTTTTGTTATGTTCGGTGTTTATGTATGAGTTCAGATTGTGCAATG
The DNA here is from genome assembly GCF_963455315.2 of Globicephala melas. Lineage (NCBI taxonomy): Eukaryota > Metazoa > Chordata > Mammalia > Artiodactyla > Delphinidae > Globicephala > Globicephala melas. The sequence continues at coordinate 128,488,376 of NC_083315.2, forward strand.
GCCGCAAGCTTTAATCCAAGGATACACAAATTGTACAGAACGATGTTACTTATTCTCCCCTTTGCATATGAGCTTATAGAGAAATTATAGTACACAAGGACAGGACAATGTGGTGAGTATGTTTTTTCATTAAATTAAAGGACCATCTTTTATTCTGATATATTCTTCTACTTCTTAATGTTTTTAAAATTAAAAATGCTAAATTAAAAAAAGCCCAAAGTTTAGAGTTGACAATCTCTTGTGAGTATCCTAAATTTGGAGAATTTTATTGGGACACAAAATTTTGAACTCTGAGAACAACTCATGTAGTCTGAGATGAGTAAACTGAAGTTTCTTCACTAGACAGCTCATAAAAGGCAGTAGAAAGTGAGGATTCAGGTGTCCTTACATTAACTCATTTCTTTCTACTTCACGAAGTTTTCTCTGAGTGGGGTTAGTGGAAACCATGCCATGTTATACCACTGCAAACTTAAATGCGCTGTTCGTGTTGTTAAATGGAACCCAAGTCTTTTATCAAAAAGGGCTGTTGGCTTATAGATCTATCAGGTGACTATTACTGTACCATTTAGGCCTGTAGTCTCATTTCTCTCTGTGTCTGTGTTGGAAAGACAGAATCAGCAAGATGAATGATTATCTTTCAAATTTAGTTGCATTAATAACATTTCTGCCTCTTCATATAGGGAGGTGAGATTGAATCTGATGCTTGGTACTAAGGAATAGAAAGACCAGTTAGGTACACTGAGGTTCTGTAACCCTTTTTTTTTTTTTTTTACGTGAAGCATCATTATAAAACTTATAGTAAGAAGAGAAGTGCCCAAGTTAAGTTCATGTGGATCACATTCATGTCTTGGCACTATGACAGCTTACTGTTTGCTGAATGTATTCATTCTGCAGTGTTTACCACTGACCTTGAGGCAGACCACCAAAGAAAGCTCCAATGGTGCCAGTTATCAGACTTTGTGCAATACAAATTTTATTACAATATTTTCTATACTGTATCTCATGATCCCCCTTGATTTACTTTATCTCTAATGTGAGGTATTGTTAAAAACACTTTACTTGTGTGTATTGCTTTAGAGTTTACCAAGAGCTTTCACAAGCTTTATTTCATTTGGCTCTCATAGAAACCTTGATTTTGGGGTAGGTATTATTATTATTATTATTATTTTTACAGATAAGAAAATTGAAACTCTGAGAGGCCAAGAGACCCGCTTGAGATTACACAACTAGTAAGTGCTGCAATTAAGACTCGAACCTAGGATTGCTGACTTTAGTATAGAGTTAAATGCTTCTCAGATTATCTTCTGTAGAACATTAATCTCACAAAATGTTTCATGAAGAAGATCTTCATGGTGAAATGAGTTTGGGAAAGCCTGTGTATGTTGTTCCTTCTGGATGCTCACAATACATCAGTCCCTGTACCAACAAGAGCTTTGTTCAACCTGATATTTCCCAGATTTATCTGAATATAGAAGCCCTTTTAAAACTAACACACTCTAAACACCCCAAGGCATTAGTATTCCTTAAAATACACTTTTGGGGGAATATTAGTGTAGTAACTTTTCCTATACCGTACTACCCTAATCTTGTATGGAACTTTTTGTATGGTACCTTATAATTTAAGCTTTCTGCTCTTGTCGAATGCTAGCTTCCTGAAAATACACCAAAATCATCCTATTGATAAACTAAAGCTGAGTTTATTGCTTACTATATATGGTAAGGACAGTCACTACATTGACAGTCTTAGTGGTGTCTTGGATAGAGGCAGGTTATTGAGTTCTTTTGGGATCTGGTTTAAGATGATTGTTTGATTTGAGGGCTTGTTTATGATGGGACATATTAAGGACTAGGGTTTTAAAGCAAATTTTGAAAAGTAAACAGTCATTCAATGCCATCTATTATTCTGAGAAGGGAGTATAAACTTGGCTGAGGGTCAATTGAATAGTCTAGTGTTCAGATAAATGACATTGAAGAAGTTCTTGAACAATGAAGCTATTTGCAACTTCAGCTTCCTGGGCAAGTTTCCTAGAATATAAATGCCATGTGAATGAAGACAGTCGAATAATAAAGTTGTTAATAGTAAGCTGTGTGGGTGCAGATGGGTTCAGTTATCAGTATGGCCCCCTTATTGCCATTCTTTGGCCTGAGCTGAAGGATTCACAACTGGGGATGTGATCTCACGATCTTGACTGCAGAGCTTCACTGCTCTTTGTAGCATCATTATCATGTATCCGGTTTCCTAGATGGTTGTTTCAGCATCCATAAGTGTTAGATTTTTCTGTTCTTTTACTGGATCATTTTTTTAATCATGTGGTGGGATGACAGTTGCATGGTGGCTATAAAACTTGTAGTCACCCATCTGAGCCCCTGTATAACAAATAGCAAGGGAAGGGTTATGACCAAAGTTTATAGAGTTCTAATGCCTGAGCCAAGAGTGCCCAAATTAAACTGGATGAACAGATTTTATTTCCAGTGTAATGAGCCTGCAGTACCAAATATGGGATTATTAGCCAAATTATCCAATTTTGTAATTCCTTTGTTAGTTTACCAGATCTCTTTAGTAGTAATAAAGATGTCATAGAAGTTTGGAAGGATATAAGCTCACCATTTCCCCCTACCTGCCTAAAACAGCACGTGATCCCCCTCAAGACACCAATATTATATCTAATGGGCTCTTATTCCATTTAATTTCCTGAACCTCTCGGATGAGGAGTTCCTTGGTGAAACTTTATAGCCTTGGTGGCTTTGTCTAGCTCCCCTTTGTCTGCGTTTCTCTGAATCATAGCGTGTCAGACTATCCTGAGGGCAGGTATCCCTCTATCAAGGTAACTACCCCCTGTCCATTTTGCAGGTAGTAGATGGTGGGCTTTTGTGTTTAAGATATAGGGGACTTCCCTGGCAGTCCAGTGGTGAAGAGTCCGTGCTTCCACTGCCGGGGGCACAGGTTCGATCCCTGGTCAGGGAACTAAGATCCTGCATGCCGCGAGGGGCAGTCAAACAAACAAACAAAAAAGATGTAATTGTGTTACATATTCAATTTTGTGTTACAAATCTGGTCATTGGTGCCACTCAGTCATCTATTTTTGGTCAAAATACCCCTATGGGTTGTCAAATAGTTTTTTATGATTTGGGGGCCACTTAAGAGTAGTCTGGCTCCAGGTGATGAAGTGTCAAGACCATTAATTAGGCAGATCTAAAGTGAAAGAAATAGTGTGTTTTACCTCTAAAACTGGATAAAGTGAGACAGCTTCCAAATATGCACCATCTATTCCCTAGTTCTCTCCCAAGCTCTGTATCTGTGAAAGCTAGCTCCCACAGAAGGTCCCAAGTATTAGTTTTGGTGGAAAGAAGAGTATTTATTTTTCACCTAGATGATCATCATCTAGATCTATGATGACAGGGGATTTTAGATTTCTGGCTATACTTGTGTTTGCCATCCAAAAAGTCACCTAATAAAACAGTTGTCAGTTACCCAGAAAATCATCTGATATCATTATACGGAAGTAGAACCAAGGAAAGCTGGGTGCTCCTCCCAAAGGAAAATGTGTACAATTCCAGCAGTTAGTTTGGTTGCATGCTTTAACCAGTTCATGAGTAAATTGTCTGTCCCTGAAGACTAAATCTTTGGTTTTAGGTTGTGCAAGGTTTAGGAGGATTTTGAGGAAAGGCTGCTCATACCTGTTGATGACAAGGCTGGGTGTATTGCATGAGCTCCTTGCAATATTTAGTCATGTCCACTTGCTAGTAGTGTGTGGAGTCTAGGATCCGATGAAATATTCCTAGATGTCTGGACAGGCGTGTTACTTAATCATAAGCCAAGAGCTGATGAAGCCCAGAGGAGTCATTAAAGCCAATGAGAAGATCTTAGACCATAGAACTTTGAGAGACTGAGAGCTTTGCTAAACTGAGTTTCAGAATTCCATTTGCTCTTTCTACTTTTCCTAGAAATTGGAGGCAATATGGATACAGGCATACCCCATTTTATGGTGCTTTGTTTTATTGCTCTTTGCAAATACTATATTTTTTACAAATTGAAGATTTGTGGCAGCCCTGTGTCGAGCAGGTAAATCGGCACCATTTTTCCAACAACATTTGCTCACTTTGTGTCTGAGTCACATTTTGGTAATTCTTGCAATGTTTCAAAGTTTTTCATTATTATATTTGTTATGGTGATCAGTGATCTTTGATATTACTATTGTAATTGTTTTGGGGTGCCACAAACTGTGCCCTGATAAGATTGCAACCTTAATTGATAAATTGTGTGTGTTCTGACTGCTCCATTGACCAGCTGTTCACCCCCATCTCCTTCTCCTTGGGCCTCCCTATCTCCTTAGAAACAGCAATATTGAAATTAGGCCAATTAATAACCCTGCAATGGCTTCTAAGTGTTTCAGTGAGAGAAAGCGTTGCATGTCTCTCACTTCAAATCAAAAGCTAGAAATGAGTAAGCTTAGTGAGGAAGACATGTCGAAGGCCAAGACAGGCTGAAAGCTAAGCCTCTTGTGTCAGTTAGCCAAGTTGTGAAGGAAAAGGAAAAGTTGTTAAAGGAAATTAAAAGTGCTACATGAATGTTAAGAAAGCAAAACAGCCTTATTTGCTGATATGGAGAAAATTTGAGTGGTCTGGATTGAAAATCAAAACAGCCACAACATTCCCTTAAGCCAAAGCCTAATCCAGAGCAAGGCCCTAACTCTCTTCCATTCTGTGAAGGCTGAGAGAGGTGAGGAAGCTGCAGAAGAAAGTTTGAAGCTAACAGAGGTTGGTCCATAAGGTTTAAGGAAAGAAGCCGTCTCCATAACATAAAAGTTCGAGGAGAAGCAGCAAGTGCTAACGTAGAAGCTGCAGCAAGTTTATCCAGAAGGTCTAGCTAAGACCATTAATACAGATGGCTACACTAAACAACAGACCTTCAATGTAGACTAAACAGGCTTATATTAGCAGATGCCATCTAGGATTTTCATAGCTAGAGAGGAAAAGTCATGCCTGGTTTCAAAGCTTCAAAGGACAGGCTGATTCTTGTTAGGGGCTAATGCAACTGGGGACTTTAGGTTGAAGCCAGTGCTCATCTGCCATTCCAAAAACCTGAGGCCCCTTAAGAATTATGCTGAGTTGACTCTGCTTGTGCTCTGTAAGTGCAACAACAAAGCCTGGATGACAGCACATCTGTTTACAACGTGGCTTACTGAATATTTTAAGCCTACTGTTGAGAACGACTATTAGGAAAAAAATTCCTTTCAAAATATCACTGCTTATTGACAATGCATCTGGTCACCTAGGAGCTCTGTTGGAGTTATACAGTGAGATTTATGTTGTTTTCATGCCTGGTAACATCCATTCTGTAGCCCATGGATCAAGGAGTCATTTCGACTTTCAAGTCTCACTATTTAAGAAATACATTTCTTAAGGCTAAAGCTACCATGGATAGTAATTTCTCTCATGGATCTGGACAAAGTAAATTGAAAATCTTCTGGAAAGGATTCATCATTCTAGATGCCATTAAGTGCGTATGTGATTCACAGGAAGAGGTCAAAATATCAACCCTCATGGATGAATTTGAGGGGTTCAAGACTTCAGTGGAGGAAGTGACTGCAGATGTGGTGGAAATTGCAAGAGGACTAGAATTAGAAGTGGAGCCTGAAGGTGTGACTGAATTGCTGCAATCTCATGATAAAACTTGAATGGATAAGGAGTTGCTTATGGATGAGCAAAGAAAGTGGTTCCGTGAGAGGGAGTTACTTCTCTTGAAGATGCTGTGAAGATTGTTGAAATGACAACAAAGGATTTAGAATAGTACATGAACTTAATTGATAAAGCAGTGGCAGGGTTTGAGAGGATTAACTCCAATTTTGAAAAAAGTTCTACTGTGGGTAAAATGGTTATATCAACAGCTTTACATGCTATAGAGAACTCGTTCGTGAAAGGAAGAGTCAGTCGATGTGGCAAACTTCATCTCTGTCTTATTTTAAGAAAAAGCACAGCCACCCCAGTCTTCAGTAACCACCACCCTGATCAGTCAGCAGCCATCTACATGGAGGCCAGACCCTTCACCAGCAGAAAGATTATGACTCACTGAAGGCTCAGATGATGGTTATCATTTTTTAGCAATAAAACATATTTTTTAAAATAAATATATTTATTTATTTATTGGCTGCGTTGGGTCTTCGTTGCTGCGTGCGGGCTTTCCTTAGTTGCAGACAGCAGGGGCTACCCTTCATTGCAGTGCGCAGGCTTGTCATTGTGGTGGCTTCTCTTGTTGTGGAGCGTGGGCTCTAGAGCGCAGGCTCGGTAGTTGTGGCGCATGGGTTTAGTTGCTCTGCAGCACGTGGGATCTTCCCAGACCAGGGCTCGAACCGTGTCCCCTGCATTGGCAGGCGGACTCTTAACCACTGCACCACTAGGGAAGTCCCCAATATTTTTAAATTAAGGAATGTCCACGGTTTTTCTTTAGATATAATACTGTTGCATATTTACTAGACTAAAATATAATGTAACTATAACTTTTGTATGCACTGGAAAACTGAAAATTTTGTGTGACTCGCTTTATTGCAATATTCATTATTGCAGTGGTCTGGAACTGAACCTGATGTATCTCCAAGGTTTGCCTGTACAAACTTTCTGATTAAGTGGTAGGGCTTTACCTACCACTTGCTAAAGCTCTTTAATAACAGTTCCAGAAAAATTGCTGCCCCTGACACTAGAGAGCTAGATTTGAATTCCCCAGGTTGGGGCATGAAATATGGTAGTTTCTCTCCTACTGTAGAGCCAGAGCTTTCTGGCAAGGAAAGACCAGTCTATCCTGAGAATAAGCAGATAATGACCAGGGCATATTTAAAACCCATAGCAGTGTGTACTTGTATGAAATCCATTTGGACATGTTCAAAGAGGACCTGAATGGGGAGCTTCTGTCCATGTTCAACTTTACAGCTTTTCCAGGGTAATGCTGGTGACATGAAACATGCAGCAGCAAATTTAGCAAACTCCCTGCTGTGATGAGTAATTTTGTGTCAACCTGACTGAGCTAAGGGCTGCCCAGATCCTGGTAAACATTATTTTTGGGTGCATCTGTGAGGGTATTTCTGGAAGAGATTAGCATTTGAATCAGTAGACTGAATAAAGAAGATCCACCCTCACCAATGTGGATGGACAACATCAAATAAGTTGAGGGCCCACATAGAACAGAAAGGCTGAGAAAGGGTAGATTCACTCTCCTCTTACCCTTGGACACCAGAGCTTCTGGTTTTTGGGGCTTTGGACTCGGACTGAATTTTATCACTGGCTTTTCTGTTTGGCCAGCCTGCAGACAGCAGATTGCCGGCCTCTCTGGCCTTCATAACCATGTGAGCCAATTTCTGTAATAAATCTCTTCATATATATATATATATATGTGTGTGTATACACACACACGCACACGCGCGCACACACACACACACATATATTCTTTCTTTATGTGTATGCTTGATGTTGTCACAGAGGTCCCTTAAACTGTACTCTTTTTTTTTTTTTTTTTTTTTGTGGTACGCGGGCCTCTCACTGTTGTGGCCTCTCCCGTTGCGGAGCACAGGCTCCGGACGCGCAGGCTCAGCGGCCATGGCTCACGGGCCCAGTCGCTCCGGGGCATGTGGGATCTTCCCGGACCGGGGCACGAACCCGTGTCCCCTGCATCGGCAGGCGGACTCTCAACCGCTGTGCCACCAGGGAAGCCCAACTGTACTCATTTTTAAAATTCGGTTTTCGTTTTGTTGTTCTGACTAGCTGATTTCCATTATTCTATCTTCCAGATTGCTTATGCATTCTGTGTCACCTAATCTGCTGTTTATTCTCGCTAGTGTATTTTTCGTTTCAGTTATGGTGTTCTTTAGCTCTGTCTGGTTCTTTTTATATTTTCTAGTTCTTTGTTAAAATTCTCACTGTGTTCATCTGTTCTTTCCTCAAGTTCAGTTATCATTCTTATTATGATTGCTTTGAACTCTTTATTAGGGAAATTATGTCTGTTTCATTAGCATTTTCTTCCTTGTTCTTTTGCTTAAAACATGTTCCTCTGCCTTCTCATTTTGCCTAACTTTCTCTGTCTCTATAAAATTAGGTAGAACAGTTACATATCCCAGTCTTGATAGCGTGTCCTTGTGTGGGAGCCTCCCTGTGTGGTTGGCATGTGCCCAGCAGCTTTGGTGGGAGAGCTGGATCTGAAGTGAACATGGGCTGCATCTCCCCCCAGGGTGTGCTGGCAACCACAGTCTTCCTGAGGGGGTAGGGCTAGAGCCAGAGCCAGGTGCAAGCTGGGGTTTCTCCTAGGCTCGATGACCATCACCACCCAATGGGGGAAGGGGGGTGGATCAGAGCCTGAGGGTCTGGAGCCAGAACCCTGAGGGAGTTGGGTTTCTCCCAGGTGTGATAGCAGTTTCTGCCTTGGTTAGGGGCGTGACTGGTGCCTGAGGGCTTGGGAGTATAGTTCTCTGCTGGTTTCACATTTTCCCCCAGTGTGTGTGCCTTGGTTAGAGGCTGGATTGGGACTGTACAGGTTGGTACTACACTGCTTAGCTGGTTTCACTCCCTCCCAAGTGTGTGCACTGATGCACATGCTGGCAATGGCTGCCTCTGGTCAGGAGGGTCCCAGGCAGCTTCATTTCATTCAAGTGTACACACTCTTCTTAGCAGCCTCCACCTTAGTGGGAAGCAGCACTGGAGCAAGAAGGGCTGGAACAGGAGCTTGGTGTGGGCTGGAGGATACACCAGGGCAGTCCTGGGAAGCAGGCCAGAGCCCCAGGCAGTTTTTAGTCTGTTGCATCCAGTGTGACTATGAGTAAGCAAGTCTGTGCACCTGTTCTTCAAAAGTGGAGGCTTGGTTTCTTACAGCCCTCCAGTAAGCCCCAGTCATTTTCAAACTAAATAAGGGGGCTTGTCTTCCTGGTGTCGGACTCCACAGCTGGGGTACCTAATATGTGGCTTGAATCTCTCACCCCCCAGGGAGGATCCCTGAGCCTGTGATCCCTCTTCTTCTGTGTCTCCTACTAGGAGTGTAGGTCCCAACCTGACCACTTCTCCCTTCCTACCAGATGCCATGTGGATCTTTCTTTACAACCTTGGTTGTAGAAACTGTAGCTAGTCCCCAGGTTGATTTCAGCAAGAGTCAGTCTATATGTAGTTGTAGTTTGGAGGTGTTCATGAGGGGAGGTGAGCCCAGCGTCCTCCTACTCTGCCTTCTTGATCTCTCTCCTATAACCATACGTCTTCTATTGATTGTTTCCTTGGAGAACCCTAATACGTGAACCAATGTTGATTCAGTACAGTGGCCAATTTTTCCTTACTGTGGTGAGTAATTTCATGTAAACTTTACAACATTCCATGCTGAGAATGCCAGAAGTGATCTTTATAAGATTTGCATCTAGATTTCTCCCAGCACCTCTTTTTGACTCTGGATCTAATTGCTGGCATTCTGTAATAGCCTTTTTGAGTCTCTTTAAAAATTTGGTCTTTTGGGATTTCATGGATGCTAGGATCTTAGCAAGAGATGCCTGTCTCACACACTGATCAGCCAGGATATTTTGTTGAGGGTTAGCCCTTTTGGGGGTGAGTTCTGACCTTTTTAATAACTAGCACCTTAGGAAGTATTAGAGCACTTAAAAAAATGCTTTATTTTGCTAACTGACCTTAATTGGATTTCCTGCTGAAACTAAGAACTCTTATTGTATCCAAAGCATTCTAAAATCATGGTCTACCCCCAAAGCATATCTGCTATCAGTTTATATATCAATGCTCTTATCTTTAAGTAAGCAGCAAGCCTTGGTGAGTGTAATGAGTTCTGCCATCTAGGCAAATTTTGCCTCTTCCAAGGGGTCATATTCTAGAGGTGAAGTGAGACCTGTTATGGTGTATCTCTCCTAATATTTTTCTGTGTAGGTCTTAAGATATGATCCATCAACAGAGAAGTTTAAGTCTGGATTTTCTAATGAATTAATTTGGAGTATAGGTCGTACACACATAGAGGTTAAACAGTCGGGGGTTTCTCGTTCTCCAGGTAATAGAAGAGTAGCAGCATTTAAAATTTTGTATCAACGAACGAAATATGTGGAAGAGAAAATAATATGATTTCGATTTCATAGGGGGTAAGCCCACTTGCTCAGAAATGTGTATTTTCAGCAAGCAACAAAGATTGTACAGCATAAGATGCATCAAGTTTAAAGGGGACCCTAAAACAAAATCTGCAGAAGCCTTCACTAAGTTAGATGCTGTAGCTATTGCCCTTACCAGGGCAGTAGGTTTTGCCACTAGGTCAAGAAGAAGATTGTAGTAAGCCATTGGCCCCCAGTGATGCCCATGAAATTAAGTCAGAACATTAAAAGCTTGTACAGATTACTCCCATACAAATAGGCAAAGAGATATATAGTAACTAGGAATACCTAGAGTGAGACTTTGTTGAAGAGCTCAACTTTGCTGTTGTAGCACAAAGACAGCTTTGGACACTCTGTAAATCAACAAATGGAACTACGTTCCAATAACATAATATTTACAAAACAGGTGGTGATATATGGATCTTTTCTTTTATTGAAGAATATAGTCCCTTAATATTTATTGTGGTTACTGATATATTTGGAGTTCTTTCTACCATCTTATTTTGTGCCTTGATTTTTATATACATATTGTCTCCTTTCTTTTGGATTGACAGAGATTTAACAATTTTTTAAAGAAATTCCATCTTTCTCCTTCATTGAAAATGATACTCTTTTAATTTTTTTGTGGTTCTAACAAGCATGTTTAACTTAACAAATTCAAAATGTAATCACTATTTTTGCCCATCCCTCAATATATATGCTATAATTTAAAATTTTAGTTCTCCATATTTAACCCCACAATTTAGATAGTACTATTTTGTTGCTGTCTTATACAATGTTAATTTCTATTTTCCCATATAGTTTCCATTTATTTTGCTCACCATTGGGTTTTGTGTCATGTACCATGATTTGAGGCCCATTTTACTTCTTGCTGGAGTAGGTCTTCTGAATTTTAGAAGCCAGTTATTAGAATAATTTTTTAAAGGTGATGTCTTTTTTCCTCTGACTGCATATATGATCTGCCTTTTGTTGTTCTGTTGTGTCTAGGTGTGTATCTCTTTATTTAAGATTTTTAGGATTTATCTGAATTCTTGAATCTGAGGATTTGTGCATTTTATCATTTTTGGAAAATTTTCAGCTGTTATGTCTTTAAATATTGACTCATCCCTATATTATCTATTAGCTCCTTCTGACAGTCTTATTAGAGCTATGTTAAACATCCCTCTGTTCTCAATATCTATCAAATTCCCTTTTAAATTTTTTATCTCTTTATTATTCTTTCTTCCATTCTGAATAATTTTTTCAGAACTATCTCCAATAGTAATTCTTCCCTTATTCATGTCTAATCTTCTATTTCATCTCTTCATTGAGTTTCTAAATTCAATTATTATATATTTTAAATTCCTAGGCACTCTACTTATGAAATCTGCTTGTTATTTTAAATACTATCTTTTAAATATATTCAATATAGTTATTTTCAGTCATTGTGAGTCTGATGTAGTTGTTTGTATTCTGTTGAGTGTCGGTCATGTATGCTAATTTGTTTCCTTCTGTGCCTAAGAATTTTTGATCTTAAGGTCATATTTACTTTATCTGTAAATCCTTGGAGGCCTGGCTTTAAGGTATTTTCCTCTAGGGTTTTCATTTATTTCTGCGAGTCACTTGTGGTGTCTTAAAGTAAATTCTCACCATGGAGTTTTTCACACGTGAGGGTAGTACAGATTTTGTCTTTGTGTGCAGGGCCACCTGGTGGATAGAGACTCCCGGAGAAGACTTTTCCTTTCTCCCAGAGCTAAGGTAAAATAGGCACATTTTCTTACGATGTCTGTGTTTATCTTATGTCTGAAGGAGTTACTGGCACATTTCACCTCATCTGACCTGTCATCCTAGGCTTCTTCTCCGGTGCCCCTGTTTTTATAAAGACCAAAAAGCTGGAAATCGAATCTACCAATGGTGGGCAGAAGCTTCAGTGGTAGCTGTTGGGTCTTGCACTTAGCTGTCTCACTGGATTCAAGTTTTTGCTTCATGTTTGGCCTGTGGAGAGTTTCTCCTTAAATGCCCAGCCATATATTTAAAGAGACTTAAAAAAATATTTATCTAGACCTTTTAGGTGTCTGTCTTTGGAGTTTTTCTCGAGTTTTCTACTTCACTAAATTGTCTAAGACAGAAGTACTCTCCTATTCTTTTTTGTATTGTGGATTTACACTTAAAAAAAAATCTCCTTGCCATCACTTTAGCACTGTTTTGAGAAAATTAAAGATTAACAAAAATATTTTATTGTGGAAGATCATTTGACTACTACATTTGGGACCTTATTCATGCTGAAGCAGAGGGATGACTTCACACACACAGAATTGAGTTTAAATTTATAGGTGAGTCCTGAAATTAAGTGTGATGCTTTTGTTCCTCCCTTTTATCATCAAATATTGTTATTAAATCAGTTGGGTTTGACAGATGAATGTATGTATCTAAGGGTATGTTCCTGCATCATTTCACTCAGGCTGTGCTAACTGATAGCTTCAAATGATAAATTCTACTCATTTTAGTGAAACTTCAAAATGATACAAAGTAGATATCACAAAGTTATAAATATGACTTTTACTTCTGGATATACTTTCCATTATATTAGTCCTTTATTAAATTTATAAAGGCCAGAGAATGACGTTTCATGAGGCAGAAGAGAAATTGTAGAGAAAATACTTGAGAGTTATTGTGTTAAGATCTTATTTAGATAAAAATCTGTGTTTTGTAGCAGAGGACAAAATAGTTAATTAACTTGGTAAAGATAAATTTTCTTTTTCGTTGAAGAAAGCTCATTTGTAGTTAGCTTTGTGCCTGAGGTTGGATTGAGTCAGGAACAAATTGTCAATCATTATTGTAAAATGCAAATCTCATTTATTTGGATAGAAATTAATAGAGCAGGGGGTTCTGAACTTGTGATCTGGGCTTCAGAAGGTTTGAGATCCCCTGAAATTATGTAGTTTTGCACATACATTTATATTCATGCATTTTCTTTGGGCCAACCAACCCCCTCCTTGACCCTCACATCCCCTTGGTACATTTGTGCAGTGCAAGCTGTATAACTGTGTGGGGTGGTTAGATTTCCTAAAAGCTTGCATCCCATAGTTTGAGAAATGGAAAAAGATGAATGAAAGCAACATGATTTGATATACTGAGGAAAACTTGTTTCATGGGGATGGGATTTAGAAACTTAAAAGTCATCCTCATCAGGTGTGTTAAATATGGAGCTAACAAGAGTGAACTCTCAAAGGTTAAGTCAAAGGTTATCATTTATTTTTAAAATTAAGGTATAGTTAATTTACAGTGTTGTGTTAGTTTCACGTCTACAGCAAACTTCCCTGTGTTATACAGTGTGGGTCCTTGTTGTTTACCTATTTTATATATAGTAATGTATATATAAAATAGGTAAACTCCTAATTTTTTTTATTAGGATGCATAACTAATGTATAATACACATGATTTTTTATTCGTTTGTGTGTGTGTTTACCACACCTGGGAGAAGCCATTCATGCCAGGAGAAGTAGCTCTCTTGCAAATCTTCCAAAACCTTGCTGGATTGCTTGACCAGGTTTAAAATATACTATATTTAGTAGCTGACTATTTTCCAGCTGAAATTTCAGACTGGCAAGGAACATGGGTACTGGCTAACCAGAGTCTTAGTTCACAATTCCTATTTTTTCTTCTTAAAGGAAGTAGCTAATACATCTTTTAAAGAAAACGAACTCATGTATTACCATTAATAAAGGAAACACAAGGAGAAAAGAGCAACAAAAGTTTTGTATGCCAAACATAAAATAATGTGATTGTGGTTACCATAAATTGATACGTAGCTGTTTTGTTAAAAATTGTTTCAAGTATCGATAGCCCTGAATTTATTTTTTATTAAAAAGCTGAATGTAAATTTTGCTAAGTTACATTTCTTTTAGTCTCCTCTACCTTTTTTGTTCCTTGTATAAATAAACCAAATATTTCCTATCTGGTATTTCACAAAAGAAATCTCTCCCTTAAAAAAAAATGTAGGGGCTTCCCTGGTGGCGCAGTGGTTAAGAATTCACCTGCCAATGCAGGGGACACGGGTTCCATCCCTGGTCTGGGAAGATCCCACATGCCGCAGAGCAACTAAGCCCGTGCGCCACAACTACTGAAGTCTGTGTGCCACAACTACTGAAGCCCGGGCACCTAGAGCCCGTGCTCCACAACTAGAGAAGCCACTGCAATGAGAAGCCTGCGCACCACAATGAAGAGTAAGCCCTGCTCGCCGCAACTAGAGAAATCCCACGTGCAGCAATGAAGACCCAACGCAGCCAAAAAAAAAAAAAAAGTCGCTCTTACATTTCATGTAAACAAGCCAGAAATACATCTTTTTCCTTCCCAGGTCAAAATGTTCTCATTTTTCATATTTGCTGGCTAATAATGGACTTCTTTAAGAGCTCATGTACATAAGAAGTCGTTGAGCAGTGCTGATGAAGTCTTTTGACAGTCTTGTTTTCCATGTGGCAAGAAGAAAACCCATCTTGAGCTGGTTCCTCAGTTGTCTCTCCATGGATGAGGAATGCCCTCTGCTTATTCTGTCACTCTCTCAAAGAGTTATTACTCCTTCAGGGATTACTTCACAATCTACCTCCATCTGGAACAGGTTGTTCATTGCGCAGAATTCTCATTTGCGGACATCTTTATGGCTCTTTTATGTACTTGGTAATATACTCCCACTGATGGATATCTATTTCATATTTGTGTCTGCAACTTACACTTAAAGGCAAGCCTATATCTTTTTCTTAGCTTGTGTCTCCGCCATCCCTTCCTTCACACTCCCTTCCCACCCTGCTCTCCCTGCCCCCCAAAAGCAGAGCCTAGGACAGAGACTGGTGAGCAAGTAATTTGTTTGGACGTGATCCCATTGAGCAAGGGTAAGGAATCAGGGGAATTGAACAGGGAGGGAGGGAAAACTAATACAGTGATACATTATTAAGTTGTCCGTTCCTATGGGTGACTGGTGCTCAGTATTGATGGGATAGTCTTTTAAATGTGTCTCAGAACTGTTTGCCTGGGGAACAAAAGGAGAGAGCATTTATCCATTGGTTTCTGCCTCCTGTTGGCTAAGGCTGGCCATGCAAGTGTAAACTCCAAAAGGTGGGCCCAAAGGATGTACATCGGTGCCTAAGAGGTGTCCGTTAAAATTTCACGAAACTAATAGGCCCCAGCTCAGTTCTGAGCACACGGTATGCGTCTAGTGACTACTTGGTTATATTTCTAAAAATATGGAAATAGCACACATAGCTCATTATTATTCTTATTTCCCCAAATCTGCTAAATGGCAAATAGGCTCTATTTTATTTTATGATGTTTTAAACAAAGTATGGTTCTGCTGATGTTTTCTCTAGTGTCCAACATGCTTCCTACAGAATTTACACACCAATAACTGCAGAGGGATTTAAGCTCAGTAATTATAAAAAGGTATTACACATTTAAAACCCTCAGAAATGTGTCACATTGACATGTTTTCACTTCACAGAAACACTTCTTAATCCTTTAAAAAGCTTTCTAATTTGAAGTAAGTGTAGACTTACAGAAAAGACGTGCAAAAATAATACAGAGAGTTCCCATATGCCCTTCATCAGCTTTCTCCCACGTGTATACTTATTCAACAGAAAAATCAGGAAATTAACATTGACACTCTACTATCAACCAATCTATAAACCTTATTCACATTCAACAGTGTTCCCACTAACGTTGAAGAAATCCTTCTTGTCCCAGATTTAATCCAGGTTCACGTATTGCATTTAGTTGTCATGTCTCTGTTATCTCTCTAATATTCTTTGTCTTTCATGACCTTGACACTTTTGGGCAGTACTGATCAGTTATTTTGTAGAATATCCCTTGTTTGGGTTTGTCTGATGATTTCTCATGATTAGACTGAGATGATGCATTTTTTGGTAAGAATACTGGAGAAGTTATGCTGTGCCCTTCTCAGTGCATCCCATCAGGGGTACGTGATGTCACCATGTCTTATTACTGGTGATGTTCACTTTGATCAGTTGATTAGGATGCTGTATGCCAGGTTTCTGTGCTGTAAGGTGACTGTTTTTTCCCTTTGTAATCATTAAGTGTCTTGTAGGGAGATACTTTGAGACTATGCAAAAATCCTGTTTCTCATAATACTTTTGCCTGCTAATTTTACCATCCATGGATGGTTCTTCTATGCAACAGTTATTAGGTATGGTGTTTGCCTAACCCTCATTTTCTATTTCCATCATTCCTTCCACATTTATTAATTGGAATGCTGATTTATTTTATCAGTTTTGTACTCATGGGTATAACCCATCACTATCATTGTGTATATTGTTGCTCAGATATCAAAATGTGTGTTGTTCCTGCCTTAGCTCCTTCCACTTGGCTCCTGTGTCCTTTCAGCATGCCCCTATCAGTTTTTGAGCACTTGCTTATTTTCTGGCACCAGAAGATGCCAGGTGCATCTTCTGTTTTTCCTGTCCCAGGCTTGGAACCTACCATTTCTCCAAGGAGCTTTGGTTCCATTTATTGGCGAATGGTATTTGGAAACCAAGATCTTGGAGCGAGGTGTGCTCATTGCTTCTAGGCTCTCTCAGACGATAGAGCTAGGAAATATATGTATGTATATTAACCCATGCACACACACACGTTTAAATATATTTTTATAGCTGTCCATCTGTACAAATATTAAAAACTGAATTCATATTGACACCTCCAATTCCAGTCCAGTACTATAGGATGCATTCCAGCCCCTCACCCCCTCTTCCTTATTTGTAATGTCTTTCTTGTATAATGAGAAACCTGACTCCCATAATCCATAATATATTTACTTGTTTGTTCACAACCAGTATTCACAAATTTACTAAGTAGAGTACAATATTTGTGCACATTTCTTTTTGTCTTTGCTTCTTTTTGTAGTAGATCATCAAAATACTGCTTCTAAGGATAGCTCTTCCTTTTCCCACCTCTTTCATATGGGTACATTATTAATCTGTAATCCAGTTAAGTTCATTTTCTACTGTTTATTCCATTTTGGGTTCCCCCACCTCCTAGTTTATTGTAATTGTTTATTTATTTTTTGGGGTATGTGAAACATTACATTGTTTTAAGTATCAGAGTTATTTAAAACAAAGTACACTCAGAATATTTCCACTCCCTCCCATCACTACCGTGTTTCTCTTTCCCCATTTTTTTTCTGCCCTGTTCCCACTCACTGTAGGTAACCAATCTCATTAATTTAGGGTTTACCCTTTTGGCATTTCATTTGTACAAATGAATATTTGTACAATCATTTGTATACAAATGAATATATATAGAATATTATATATGTAAATATTCAATATATATATTCATATCCCCTTCTGCCTTATATGAAAGGTAGCATACTATAAATACTCTTTCATTTTGCTTTTTAAATTTAATGTGTCCTGGAAAAAAAAATCATTCGACATAATTTCACAGAGATCTTTATTCTTTCTTACAGCTGCTTAATACTCCATTGTGTGGATGTATCATAGTTTATCCATAGGAGAATTTAGCCACTCTCCAATGTATGTCACTGAGATAAGTTGCTTCTAATATTTTGCAGTTACACTATTGCAGTGAATAACCTTGTAAATATTCATTTTGTATTGTTGGAGATTTATCTTCAGAGTAGATTCCTAAAAGTGGAATTGCTGGGGCAAAAGTTAAATATATCTGCAGTTTCTGTTAAGTATTGTCCAATTTCCTTCTAGAAGAGTTATACCAATCTTCATTCCCACCAGCAACGAGTCTTGTCAACAGAATGTATTACCATACTTCATAATTTTTACCAGTCTGCTAGATAAAAAATGGTATTTCAGTGTTGTTTTAATTTAATTTCTCTAACTTTTTTTCATATATTTAAGAGCTGTTTTATATTTTTTGGGTGAATTGTCCTTTTTTCCTTGATTTTTAAGAGTTCTTTACATATTAGGGGTATGTCTGTTGCAAATATTTTCTCCCATTTTGTCAGTTGTCTTTCACCTGTGCATATGTTTTGTATTTATTTTTATGTGGTCAGATTATCTATCTTTTCTTTTATTGTCTCTATATTTTAGGTCTTTGTCTCTACACTGAGACTGAAGAGGAATTTACTCATTTTTTTCTAGTACTTGTATAGTTTTATGTTTTGCACTTAGATATCTGACACATTTAGAGTTTATAATTTTGTATGGGATGAAATACAGAGCTAACTTTACCGTTTTTTTTTTTTTTTCTAAATGGCTACCATTTTTCCTGACACCATTAATTAAAAAGCCCATCTTTGCCACAGTGCATTGAGATGTCACATTTATCGTATAATAAATTGCATGGAATCACCTTTAAATGTTCATTTTTGTTCTTTTTGTCCTTTGTCATGGTGTGGCTTGTCTTACGCTGTCTATTCATTGCCTGTGGCCACAAATAGTATTCCAGATTGGTGTTTGTACTTCTGAAAGTATAGTTAATTATTGCAACAATAATCATGAAAGCTAGAGAAAGCTACCCTCTGGCTTTGTATTTATAAAACACTGTTACCCAAATTGAACCCAAAGCTATGAGACATTGCTCCTTCTGTCCAAATGTTATCAGTGTCTGTTATATTGTAAAATCATTAGGCTGAAATGAAGCTTTCTCAGATTACTCTCAGTGCTACTCTGGAGCCACTGTCTTGAACCTTGAAGAATGGCCTAATGAGCACTGGCTTTATTAAGGTTCGTTGTCTTTGGCTCCTTGACTTGTTTTCTTAATTCAGCTGCTGGTTCTAGGTAGACAAATTGTAATACTGCAATTACTGCCAGAGTACAGTCATTAGAATTACAAGGTCATTTAACTTTTGGGTGCACCTGCATCTGGAGTCCAGAGTTGCCTGGCAACAATGATATCCTTGTTCAAATACAGAAAACCTGGAACAAAGTCCAGACATTGTTCTTCCAGAATGACTTTAACACTGATGTGAGGAATAATGCCATCCTACAGATTCCTCCTGTTTTCAAAATAAACAATGAGCAGTTTGGAGAAATATATTAGTGAAGGCTGATGCAAAATTATATCTTTTCCCCATCTTCTAAGGCCCATCTTGTATATTTGATTGGTACTGTAGGTCTGGCTTTCCTTACAAAGCACCCCAAATTCTAGGGCTTCGAATTTCAGAGTATGTGGAAAGTGCCAGAAAGCCAGTGGAATTTTAATTTCTTGCATTTCTTTGTTTTGTCCTTTTATTTTTTATTTTTTTCTTTTTGCGGCACGCGGGCCTCTCACTGTTGCGGCCTCTCCCGTTGCGGAGCACAGGCTCCGGACGCGCAGGCTCAGCGGCCATGGCTCACGGGCCCAGCCTATCCACGGCATGTGGGATCCTACCGGACCAGGGCGCGAACCCGTGTCCCCTGCATCGGCAGGCGGACTCTCAACCACTGCGCCACCAGGGAAGCCCTGTCCTTTTATTTTAATACTGACTTATTTTAAAGTGAAGAAGAAAGGTGCAGTGAAAAATGAAACCACAGCTTCTAGCAATACAATGATTTTTTTTTACAGACATGTTATTCATGACCTTGACCTCCAGAGGGAGCAAGAGGGTTATAGTTAAGTAGTAATAATTCCTGAAAAAGAGCTCTTCTGTCTCCTTTTCTCTCTCCTCCCCTCCTCTCCCTCCCCTCTCTTCCTCTCTTCTCTTCTGTCTTTCTCTTCCACCCTATATTTTGAAGAATCATGTCCTCTTCACCATTTTCTATTTTCCTGGTTCCTTTTTTGACATTCACCTAGGTTTCCCTAAACCCTTGTTAAGCGTATCTGTCTTCTAGTTGTCAGACTTCCATTCCCTGATGGTGGAGGAGATAGATCTCTTACTGTTTCAGAAGAGTGATTCTGTGGGAATCCAGATGGAAATGTGTTTCAGCAGGTGGGGCTATTTCTTTGGAAATAGTATTAGTCCTTTCACCCCCATCCTTCTACTCTGGCTCTTCTTATTTAGTTAGAAGGGCCTATGCATTCTTTCCCCCTCGTTCCTATCCAACGGATCCTCCCGGACCGGGGCACGAACCCGTGTCCCCCACATCGGCAGGCGGACTCTCAACCACTGTGCCACCAGGGAAGTCCCATAGGTCCTTCTGAATAGAGAACTGAGCCTCTGGGTGGCTTCTGCATGAAAAGTTGTCCACCACCAGCTCCTTTTTGAGAAAAAAGTCCAGAAGGAGCGCTTCGTTTCTTGTTCATCTCCTGCTTGCCTAGGGCATTTGCTCCGTGATGATAGGCCCCAAATAAGTATGTGTTTCTTTCTCTGGGATATGAATCTGTACAAAATGGATGACCTAGTTCCAGTGTATACATGCTCTCTCTCCTCTGTGGTTATCGCTAAAATCGAATGGGTTTGTGGTGCCTGCATCTGCACCTTAAATGTTATGCTGCATCTGAGAGCTTGCCTTGAGGTAGGTTTGGACTGGGTCAGGATTTCTGCTTGTCCTGACATGGCATGGCCTATAGAAGCTTCCAGCCCTGGTATAGTCGTGCCTGGACCGAACCGTTCTTTATCCGAGTGTTGAGCTTTAGGTGCCATCTGTATGTTGCTGACACCCAAATTTTTATCATCATCTCTGACCTCCCTTCTGAGTGGCCTGTTCCACATTATCACTTGGATGTCTAATTGGAATTTCAAATTTACTGGGTGCAAAACAGCATCCTTGACTTATCCCACCCCAAACCTGTTTCTTCCCCAGCATTCTCCATTCCAGAGAAATTGACCACCATCTGTCTGTAACTCACGTAGGAGTCATTCTGGGTTTCCCATTTTCTTCACCCCTACCATCTAATCCATCAGCCAATTCTATTAGTTCTCCTGCTGAAATATTTTCTATACCTGCCTACTTTTCTCTCCCTTTCCTGCTCTCTACTCCACTTCCACCAGGTAGCAAGCTGTACTTATCTCTCAGCTAGACCATTAAGATAGTGTGCTTCCTAACAATGTAAGGTGTAATGATGGCGATAGTTTTGAAAAATTTAATGTGCTTTTCTCTTTTTCCTGATGATACCTGCTCAGAGAGGAGATAAAAGAATGCAAACTGAAAGAAAGAGTTAATATTTGGCTTCTGACATTTAAAAGTCGGGTTCTACGGAAAGACAATGGGCTTGAAAGCTAGGCTTTGCAGGGAGAGAAAGGATTTTATAAATGTTTCTAGTTCTCATTTACATAGCAGGGGTCAGGACTGCAAGATGAGATTATAAATTTCTCCCATAACATACAGAATGTTTACACTCTTCACCGTTAATGCTGAGTGATAAGGCTGGAGTTCAGAAGATGGGGCTATGATGATGAAGCTTGCGCTTCTACCCCCAAAAAAAATTTTGGAGAAGGAAGACAGAAGGGAGACAGACAGAGGAAGCAGTTGGTCATTTAGGGATTCTGTTCTTCCCTCAAGGCTGTAGCTCAGAGAGAGGAGGTCTGTTCAGTAGCTGGGGGATACAGAGGACAGAGGGGCTCCTTCCTGGCTTCCAGTCTGGGACCCTGGGAAGAGTCACCTGGAGGGTCCGGGAGGGGACTCCTTGACCAACCTGGAGAGTGACCACATGAAAATAAATCCAGAGATGTGGACAGGGAAGTGAGGGTGTAACTGGTTTCCCCAGTCCTTCCTCTGTTCTCCCAAGGCATGAATGCAGAGTTGAGAGTCAGCAGGGCCAACATGCGGACCTTGAGTCACTCAGAGGGGCCTGTAATGCCAGTGAGAGCTGAGGTGACATGAGTCAGTCAGACACTGAGCTGAGAGGGAGGTCAGACCAAGATGTACAGCGGCTGCAGCCTCAGCCATAGGCCCTAATGACCCCATTGCAGGCCATTGACAAGGGGGGACAAGGGACGTTGCTGGGGAGCCAGAGGACCTTACATGCTTTTGAGGACTCTTCCCCCCAAATCCACAAGGTCATGGATTCTGGAGGGATTCTGTCCCACCATGCACGGTCCTGAGGACAGGGGTGGTGCCTAAATCTAGAGACTAAGCGTGTCCAACCAAAGAAGCTGAGTCCTATCTAAAAGGAAGTTTATTTATTGTTTTTTTCCTTTTTTAAAAATTGAAGTGTAGTTGATTTACAATGTCGTGCCAGTCTCTGTTGTACAGCAGAGTGACTCAGTTATACACATGTAGACATTCTTTTTTAATATTCTTTCCCATTATGGTTTATCCCAGGAGATTGGATGTAGTTCCCTGTGCTATACAGTAGGACCTTGTTGTTTATCCATTCTAAGTGTAATCGTTTGCGTCCAAACTCCCAATCCATCCCTCTCCCTCCCCTAAAAAGGGGCTTCAAATGATTGTGTTGGTCTAAAGGTTATCCCCCGGCTCCTTTTGCTTTCCTGTCATGGGTAGGAACTGGTGAGCAAGACGAAATCAGCTCAAGACCAAGTGGAAGTCCAATTTCTGTGCACATTTGCGTTCTGGGGTTAGTTGGTTGCAGCCCTGCTATGCTGGTTGCTTCCTGTTCCTCTCCTCCCCCCACCACACACACACTGCTCCTGCAGTTCCTACCCCACACAGCAGGTAGAGCAGGCCTTCCAAGTGTGAGAATCGGATCCTAGCTCCCATCCAGACCATCCCAAGGCCTCCTGTTGGGCACAGAATGAAGTACCAGCACCTCAACATGGTGTACAAGGCCCCGCACGATCTGGCCTGGCTTCCTCCCTGCCCTCCTCCTCTACCTTGTCCACTACGCTCCAGCCCCATGGCCCTTCTGTTCCTTGAACAAGCTATGCTCTTCCCCGTCTCAAGCCTTTGCCCTTGCTTTTTGTGCTGATGCCTTCCACTTACCCTTCCACACCCAATTTCCACGCTTCCCAACCGTGTTCTGTGCCCCAGCAGGCTGACTGTGTGAACTGCATCAATGGACATTCTCACCTTCTGGTTTCCTATTGGAATTAGCCAATGGGAAGTACTAGCAGAATATCAGAGAGAGAGAGGAAGGAGATTTTTTTTTTAGGGTATTTATTCCCCCTGCTTCTTCCTGGCTCGGTCCCTGGGGATTGGCTGTATATCTTTACCAAGGGCCATGACTCCTACGGGACCTTCTCTATCCTTTGGCAACCCCTCCTCCCTTTGCCCCTGCAGGCCTCGAGTACTCCTATCTGCCCCCACTTTTTTTTTTTTTTTTTTTTGGTGTACGCGGGCCTCTCACTGTTGTGGCCTCCCCCGTTGTGGAGCACAGGCTCCGAATGCGCAGGCTCAGCGGCCATGGCTCACGGGCCCAGCCACTCCGCGGCATGTGGGATCTTCCCGGACCGGGGCACGAACCCGTGTCCCTTGCATCGGCAGGCAGACTCGCAACCACTGCGCCAGCAGGGAAGCCCCTCCCCCCACTTTTGGTAGCCCTGGGGTATTCCCTCTCTCTTGCTAGTTTCGTTAACGTTCGTTGTCTTCACTTTTGTACAGAGTCACTTTTGGGTGTCTTCTGCTTCCTGACAGACCCCCGGCTGTCACACTGTTCCTTCTGCAGGCTCCCCTCCGGGCTCTCTGCATGCTGGTTTCTTCCTTCCCTTAAATCTCAGCTCAGATCTCACCACCTCAGGGAGGCCTTCCCTGACTACCCACTATCTCATTGTCCACCCCTGCATCCTGCCTCCTGCCTTTCACTCTCTATCACAACATATTTTTAATTTCTTGCATTACAGTGACTATAATCTGATGCTATCTTTTGTTTTGTTGTCTCATATTTGTCTCTTCTAACTAGTTTGTAAGCCAGGAACAGAAGGAACCTTGTCTGTTTCATGCCCCACTGCGTCCCCAGTGCCTAGAACAGAGCTTGTATGAAGTAGGCAGACAATAAACATTTTTTGAAGAAATGAATGAAAAGCTGATTTTTCTGGTTCCTGAAAAGCCTGGATCTCAGGATGGCATGTATGTCAGGGTGTCATAAGCAGGTCAGGAAGTTGTCTCATTTCCTTAAAATTTTATTGCATAAGGTGCCAGCGGTGCTTCTCAGGTATTATTTGTTAACTAGCTCAACCACCAATAGAAGAAGTAGAAAGGAAGATACATAATAATTACATTTCAAATTTAGCCCTTTTAATGGAAACATGGAAGGGGATCCCTACCATCCTATCTCTCTGTCTCCTTTACCCTAGTTCAGATGTATCTAGTCTCAGCTGGGTAAGGAAGCTGCCTTGTAGTTCTTTCAAATCTTGAGGCCATGGAGTTGGGGGTAGTGCTAAATGAATATCAAAAACTTCTTTCATGCCAGAAAATGGAGAGTGTGCTCTGAGAGGGCTATGTTGGAATGTTCAGGCTGCATAAAAATACCAAGACAAGTGCCAGGCGGTGTAGTTCTTACCATTAGCTGATGGTGCCGAGTCACCGTAGAACTTACACAGCTCTCTGGGCTGCATCCCAGGCCCACTGAGTCATACATTCCAAGAGATGTGTTCAGGAATCTGTACTTTTTAAGTTCTGTAGATGCTTGTGGGACGTAGCCAGGGTAAAAGCCACTTGACTGGCGTAAGAGGATGGGTTCTACTTAGTTCCATAAATTCAAGGAGCTAATTGTGTGGGTTTTTTTCTAGCCTCTAAGTTTTTTTTTTTTTATTGGCGTATAGTTTATTTATAATGTTGTGTTAGTTTCAGGTGTACAGCAAAGTGAATCAGTTATACATACACATATATCCATTCTTTGTTAGATTCTTTTCCCATATAGGCCATTACAGAGTACTGAGTAGAGTTCCCTGTGCTATACAGTAGATCCTTATTAGTTATCTATTTTATATATAGTAGTGTGTATATGTCAATCCCAATCTCCCAATTTATCCCTCCCCGCCCCCATAACCATAAGTTTGTTTTTACATCTGACTCTATTTCTGTTTTGTAAATAAGTTCATTTGTACCATATTTTTTAGATCCCACATATAAGTGATATATGATATTTGTCTTTCTCTGACGTACTTCACTCAGTATGATAATCTCTAGGTCCACCCATGTTGCTGCAAATGGCATTATTTCCTTCTTTTTATGGCTGAGTAATATTCCATTGTATATATGTACCACATCTTCTTTATCCATTCCTCTGTTGATGGACAGTTAGGTTGCTTTCATGTTCTGGCTATTGTAAATAGTGCTGCAAAGAACATTGAGGTGCATGTATCAAAACTACAATGAGGTATCACCTCACACCGGTCAGAATGTCCATCATCAAAAAATCTACAAACAATAAATGCTTGAGATGGTGTGGGGAAAAGGGAACCCTCCTACACTGTTGGTGGGCATGTAAACTGGTAGAGCCACCATAGAGAACAGTATGGAGGTTCCTTAAAAAACTAAAATTAGAGCTACCATATGATCCAGCTAATTGTGTTTTAAATTTCCTGAACAATTAACACAAGGCTGATGGGCCAAACACATTTTGTGTTTGAGTCAATAGATGTTTCCTTTCATGTCTTTGGAATTATTTCTCATAGCAATTGGGGTCTTGAGAACTTGGCGTTTGAAGGCTAATGTTATTTTTAGTTTATAAAGTAAGCAACTGAAAATTGGAGAGGTTAGCAAACTTATTTGATCACAGTGGCATTGAGACCATGTTCCTTCTACCTGTAAGCCTCATTATAACTCAATAGTCCATTGCGTAAAACTATTTTAAAATGAGACACCCATCAGGACCCTATAGAGTCTTCTTTGTTTCCTCTTGACCCTTCCACTATGCCTATACATATTTCCTTAAAAGGCAGGCTCATCAATGAGTTTGGCGTTGCTGGGTGGGCCCTGTCTTCAGATGTCCTCTTCAGTGCTGTCTTTTCTGTTTGTTGCTTATAAAGTAGCAGGCATCTGTGAACCAAACTGCTGTGTTCACTGGTCCATGTCAGCTTCTGGTCCTTATGTGTGCATTCATGTTGTACAAATTTATAGTAATATCACATCTAGAATTCTATGATATATATCTTCTACTTATATCATGAATATTTAAAAAATCAACTTTATTCAGGTATAATTTACACATAATGAACTGTACCCATTTAAGTATAGGTAGTTGAGTTTTGACAGTATGCACCTTGTAACCACTACCACAATCAAGATACCAGATATCTCCTTTACTCCTAAAAAACTCCCTCATACCCTACTACGGTCAATCTCTCCCTCCACTTTTGGCCACAGGCAACCGCTGATCTGCTTTCTGTCACAATAGATTAGTTTTCATTTTCTAGAGTTTCACACAAATGTTATAATACATAGGTATGATTTTGTGTTTCATTTCTTTTACTGAGCATAATGTTTTTAGATGTAATTTATTTCATTTTGCCCTAGTTTTTTTTTCACCTAAGTAAAATTTCTTTTTCACCTAACATCTCTAGTACCACCACCAAAATCCCTGCTCACTTAAACCAGATAACTTAAGCTTGGCATCTGTATTTTCTATCCCTTCTGTCAATATTCATACAACCATATAGACATACAGGGGAGCCTACGTAGTTCAGTCTGTAAAGGTCATCCTCCATGGACACAGAAAAGAACAGCAAAGGGTAGAGAATGGATTTGGAGGGGCAAAGGGAGAATAATCAGCAGAGGTAGGTAGGTATTCTCACTTCACAGATGAGAAAACTGGGAAACTCAGAAGGAGCCTACAAATGGTCAATGACAGAGGCCCTCCTGACTCCAAGTCCCACATCTCATTTCCTTCCAAGAGCGTTTTTTTGCTCAATAAAATTATGAAGGTCCCAAGGGCAAGGATATTTAGCACCAGGAGAAAAGATAATGTTAGTGATGATTATGGTGATGACAATGATGATGTTAGTCATGGTGGAGACGATGTTGATGATGGCAATTATGATGATGATGGTGGTAGTAGTGGTGATGATGATATGATGATGATGGTAGTGGTGATGGTGGTGATGATGAAGGTGATGGTGGTGGTGGTGGTGATATGATGATAGTGGTGATGGTGATGGTGGTGTTGTTAATGGTGATGAGGAAGGTGATGGTGGTGGTGGTGATGATGGCGATAATGATAATGGTGATGATGATGATGGTAGTGGTGATGGTGGTGATGATGAAGGTGATGGTGATGGTGGTGATAAGGGTGGTGAGGAAGGTGATGGTGGGTGTGGTCATGATGATGGTGATGATGATGATGGTGGTAGTGGTGATGACGGTGATGAGAAAAGTGATGGTGGTGGTGATGACGCTGATAGTGATAATGGTAACGGTGGTACTCTAAACACTGAGATCCAGGGAGAACTAAAGAGAATAGAAAACAACTCAACCTTTCCACAGCTCACCTATTTTTTCCTCATTTCATCTTATAACAATCCTGTGAGATGTGTATTATTGTCATTCCTATTTTAGATGGGGAACCTGAAGCCAAACTGATTTCTCAACCACTGTCAAGAGAAGCAGGTATTAAGCATTTAGTCCACTCTTTACATTCAGGTGTTTGTGAAAATCAATAAGCAAGTGTTTTAGTGGCATATATTAGGCATTCAACAGATTTAAAAAATACTGCCAATTTTTCCTGCTTAAACCAAATTTCCTTCATGCCGAGTTATTAAGCCTGTTAGAAAGAATGAGTTGATCTATTTAAACTAGGAGAGATTCCTATTTTGTTGCTGTTGTTGTTATTGTTGTCCTTAGGTGGGGAGATGAAGATGCAGATAAATGTATATGGTAAGTTCCGTTTTCATTAAACGACCATTAAACATACTGCCCTCCGACTTCCAGTTTGGTCTGGACAAGCTGCAGCAGTTTCAGGAAATCAGCAGGTGGGAGGAGCGAGATGTCAGGGGGTTATCCCCCAACCCCTGCCCATCCCCTCCTTGCTTAGCCCTGGTTTGGGCAGCTGGCCACAGTTCCCACTGGGCAGCCCCTCTTCCACAGCCATGAGCCTGACAAGGTCCCTATGTGTCATGATCCTTCATCTGAACCCTTAGGCTTCAGGGTGGTAACCTGCCATCGGCTGTTTCCAGTTGCTGGTTGTTTTATCATTGCCTTAACCCTGCCTGCACTTTTTGTGAAACCACACCATTATTAACCTAATAATGCTCAGCCCCTAACCACCCTGTGACCTGCTTTTTGGTGCTGGGCTGGGAGTTTGCAAATTACACCCTTCTTTGTGGCAACTCCCCGCCCCCCCCATTTCTGCACATGCGCGGTGCGACAGGTATCCTGCAGGGGCCGAGAGACGTGGTCTTCCCCTGGCTTGTTCTTCCTGTTCCAGTCGTCTCACAAAGGCAAGTCCCTCAGGCACCGGGGTCCAGCCTCCTGCTTTTTTCTGACACTCCCAGGAGCGTCCTCATTGTGCCCGCTCTCAGGTGCTGGGTTATAACTACTCCGAGCTCTTTCCCTTCGTTCCCTGGCCCCAGGAGTGCTAGCTGCTATTTTCCAGTTACTTTTCTGTGTTATCTCAGTGAACCCTTTCACGTATTCAGATCTCCAACCTGTTTTTCGTTTTATTGTGGTAAAAAACACATAACATAAAATTTATCGTCTTAAACATTTTTTTTTTTTTTTTTTTTTGCGGCACGCGGGCCTCTCACTGCTGTGGCCTCTCCCGTTGCGGAGCACAGGCTCCGGACGCGCAGGCTCAGCGGCCATGGCTCACGGGCCCAGCCGCTCCGCGGCGTGTGGGACCCTCCCGGACCGGGGCACGAACCTGTGTCCCCTGCATCGGCAGGCAGACTCCCAACCACTGCGCCACCAGGGAAGTCCTCGTTTTAAACATTTTTAAGTGTCCAGTTCATTTGCACTAAGTGTATTCACATTGTTGGGAAACAGATTTACAGACCGTCTTGATCTTTTATTTATTTATTTATTGGAGTAAAATGGCTTTACACTGTTGTGTTAGTTTCCACTGTACAATGAAATGAATCAGCTATATGTATACCTATAGCGCCTCCCTCTTGGACCTCCCTCCCACCCTCCCATCCCACCCATCTAGGTCGTCACAGAGGACCCAGCCGAGCTCCCTGTGCTATACAGCAGGTTCCCACTTGCTATCTATTTTATACATGGTAATGTATTTATGTCTAACCTTGATCTTTTAAAACTGAAACTCTATCCATTAAACAATAACTCTTCCCTGCTCCCCAAGCCTGCAACTACCATTCCGCCTTCTGTCTGTATGAATCATGTAAAGATCTCTGACTCTTTTAAACATTCTCTTTATCAAAATAATTGGCATGGTTTCTGTTTTGCTGATTGGACTCTGATGTATCTCTGTAAATAGTTCCTTCTTTAAATAATTTTCAATTAAACTCCTTAAATGTGCCCCCTGACTCCTGCTGAGATCCCGACTGATACATTATCTTGGGAGAATAACAATTGTTAAAATAACAGTAAAGATGAAAGCCCTTTTTAAACCAAAAAACACTGTATATTATTACCATTAGTACTAATACTCGTAGTGGTAGTATTTCAGAAGAGGCCTCCCCTGCAGTGTCCCTTGAAGCACCAGCATCCAGAGAAGAAGGATGACAAACACTAGAAAATGACAGTGGCTTCAGAGTTTCGACAGATCCTTTGTGGCTCTAGGCCTGAAGGTCACAATGAAAAACCAAGACAGGAACTCTGTCCCCTTTTGTGAGAGAGGGTGTGGGGAACATAATAGAAGTCTCATATTTATATTCACAAGTTAATGTGGGGAGGAAGCCAAAGTGTCTGTGTCCTTAAGTGATACTGAGGCTCTGGCTCCAATCAAGACAAGGCTCTGATCCCAGATGTCCGTCCCCAGCGATTCAGTGACACTTCAACATCCTGACTTAAAATGAACAATCTGGTTGCTTTTCCAGAGTAGTAAATGACTGGAAAATCCCCAAACACCAGGCAACTCACAAATGCCAGAAAGTCCTTGCAGCCATAGCCCTGGCCAGAGATTTCCCTGCAGGGCAGGGTCTCCCGACCTCTTTAAGAGGAGCCCTCCTTTCTGCATGGGTCATCTGGTAAAATGAGGCTTCAGTGTCTCCCAGGGGCTGGAAAGGGATGAGGAGGCCGGGGTATTGTGGGCAAGTCCAGCGAGGAGAGCCTTGGCTTCCCTGACTAGGGCACCCTGGCTGGCTGTGCATTCTGGTGGATACAGTCATCCCCTGTCAGGAAAGAAGGCCTCAAAACACCAAGTCTGAGGGAGAAGAGTAAGATGTTTCTGCAGCAGCTGTTGATCAAGAAAACCTGGGCAAAAGGGGCAGGCTCTTGCTTTCTTCTGGAACTATTTGGCTGGCTTACTCTCTTTGGACTTGGATGGGGTAACTGTGAGGAAAAGCTCATCTATGTGAGGTTTGTGGCTGGATGTTATGGGACACACACATGAGCTACTCCTCCAGTGTCCAGGAGCTCTATAAGCCCCAAGAAGTTATTTGTAAAATCGTGTGTGTGTGCATGGGGATCTGGAACAATTTTCTGGGGCCTGTAAATGTCATCTGATTCACAAAAGGGTCAGTGTCACCTCCCTGCCTCTTTCCCCATCCCCAAGTTGAGAACAGCCCTAGATTTTGAATCACTGGAGGGCAGGACCATGACTTTCATCCTTGAATCTCCAACAGCATCCTTCCTGGTATGAGTTGTGCATAGTCTTTTCTTTTGTTTTTTAAAATAAAATATAGGTTTTGTTTGCCTCTGGAAATGTTAGTATTTTGTTTTTCTCTTTTTCCTGTAGTTGTTGGCTATATATAAAATTGGAAAATGTTATTTTTATGAAAAATCTTATAGGCTATTGCAAGCACACTTTTTTGTTTATTCTTTTTTTAAATTTTTACTTATTTTTTAAATTGAAGTATAGTTGTGTTAGTTTCAGATGCAGAGCAAAGTGATTCCATTTTTTTTCAGATACGTTTCCCAATTTGTGCATAGTCTTTTAATGAGCATTTACTAAATTGAGCATAGATTAACAGACTTCAACTTATAAGGAATCCACAATAAATCCTTTCCATCCTGAGGTGGGCTTGTGATGGGATATCCTTTCCAGGATCTCAGTAACAGTTTCTTCTGTTTGTGGACTGGCTCTTCCCACAGGAGTCAGCATCAGAGAAGATAAACACTAATGTAGGAGGTTGAGCGCTAGTACTTGTTTCCCCACCAACACTCCATGCTTCCCCCGACCCCCCACTTCATCATCTCAAAAATCATAGTCTCTTCCTGTCTCTACTACTCAATGAAATTTTTATGGGGAATCATGATACAAATGAGAGGAAGGAATTTTATTATAAACTTGATGTCAAGGTACTAGCATTAACAGATGTCATAGGAGTCGGGTAGTTACTTATACTTCCAGGTTATTAGAGAGGAAAAAAAGAGACAAGTTGAGGGAAGAAAAAGAGATGTAGTGAGATACTGTCTTTAAGATCATTGTAAAGTAATGTGACATAGTGTAGGGGAGTAGGGAAGAAAGATAGCTTTGAGGCCCTTGCTATAAGATAGAGCAATGGAAATGAGTCAGAACAGTGAAATGAATCAGAATAGTGAAAAGACTATATTATTTTTTTAACCATTATCTTTTTCTTGGTTGGAATTATTTTCCTCCTAATTTTAGTTATGACTTCTGGTCTAAGTGAGATGTTAAGAGGATGAGATGGGGTAGGGAGAGGGCACCATATTTCATTATTCTAGAAGGCACATTTCCCACCTTCCAGCATCTCTGGGGATCAGTTGATGGTGTCAGCTGAGCTCAGTGGAGATGCAGTTGTAAATGGTGCTCCAACTTGGACATAGTTGCTCATATTGCCATCAGCTCAGTCGAATTAAGTGCACTCTTCTTACTGCAGGTGTTGAGTTGCCTTTTAAAAGGCCCTCAGGAAGATTACACTATGACTTGGCATTGAAATGAAAAATTATCACGTGTGCAAAAAGGTGTAGAAACAGAGCAACAGGGCTTTGATATTGGTGAAGCAGATATATGTGGTTGGAGGAATGAACACAAGTTCATAGTTTTTGCAAAGCAACAACTGAGTGCTTTCTGGAAGCAAAGAGAGGAAGAACCATCCCTGAAGTAGAAGAAGCTGTTACTGAGATCCACGATAGGGTTGCCATTCACAAGCCCAGCTGAGTGACAGGAGAAAATGCCAACACTTCTTGAATTAAAAAAAGTCAAAACAAGGAGAGGTTTGCATAGCTGTGGAGTCTATTGTTAAGGCATTGTGTCCTAGTTGAATGGACAATGTTTTTTCCTTCACGGTACATAAGGAAAGGTGTGTCTTAGAATCAATGGAAAATGGTATAAATGCAGGCTTATGACATTCAGGGAGCCACTATCATTTTAACAGAAAAGGAAGACAGACCCAGTGCCTTCTCTGCTGGTGGGCTCACTCTTAGGAGATTGGGCACAGAGTTGGCAGACAGTTGGCCAGGGCTGTGAGAGTAGGAACATGAGTATGCAACCCAAATGACTAACAAACAGGAGATAGAACAATCTCAAGTATAGAGGGGGAAAGAACCAGTCCTCCTCTTAGACACATGAACTTGAGATAGACAAAGGATTAAAAAAAAAAAAAAAAACATAGTTTTTTATTTAAAGAAAATGTTTACAGTTCTGGGATACTTCTTATAAAATAGCGAAAATTAAACCTAAATTCTTGAGCAGTATAGTAGTTTCATACCCCATCACAAATATAAAATATTTTAAAGTCAACTCACCTAGTAAATATTTAATTGTCTTGAAGATTATTATACTTTTAAATTTGCCAAGCGTGATTATTTATAAGCAGATTAAATTTTATATAGTCAATTATTAATGTCCCTAAAATAACAAAATCACTTCAGTTTAATAAAAGGACCAGAAAATTAATGGTTGCATATATCTACATTTCTGCCAAATTTCTGTTAACAAACAGAACAGGAATAAAAAGAATACAGACAACTTTTCTCCTTATCCATCCCAACCCATCCCCACCTTGACTTTCCTCACATGTAGATGAAAAAGCCTAGACATTTCAGGTTCTTAATCCTCCATCATGTTTATGATAGTTCTTAATCTGGGGCTCAAGGATTATAGGATGGGTTCCAGTTAGCCTGTGCACCTCTGAAATTATATGAAAAATCCTGGGTATTATGTGCGTTTTGTTGGTGTTGAGGAGAGGGGTACCAGTTGTCATCAATTTCTCAAAAGTGTCCATTTTTAAAGAACAAAAGAGTCCATGAACCCCTGGTCAGCATTGTGGGTCAGTTGTGACCTGGCCCTGGGCCTCTCCTGACTATTGGCACTTTGGTGGGAGTTTTGCCTCAGCAGGAGCCTGGGAGAGACCCAGCAGCATCTGAGGGTGACTCCTTAGACAAAAGATACCTGGGAGATGGGCTTTGTGATTCTGTCTTGGTTCGGGGATTTGGCTGCCCAGATGTCCCTGCTCTTCCTCAAAATAAACAAAGACAAACTACTGCATTCCTGTGCCATCCAGGTTTAATCTGGCACTTTGAACTGTGTTTTTAAGTGACATAAACCAGGTCCTAATCCTTTCGTTTTCCTCTCCCTCTGGCAGGTCAGAGATACCCTGACTGTGATAAGGATAAGCTTATGGGGGTGCTGAAGGGGCAGAGATCCAGGCCACTTGCCAGGGGTGGTGACTTTTATGCTCTAATTTGAAAATGTAAAAAGGCTAGTTTGGATGGATTCTCATTGAGTTCCATGGAATTCCTCTGTCTCCCAGGCCTGGCCTGGATTAAACTGATGCTCAGCCTCTGAAAATCCTAGGTTAAGAGGGGACTTGAGAGCTAAGACTGTCCCACACTTAACATCAGGATTTGTTGGAGAGCTTGTTAAAACCACAGATTTCTTGGATTACCCCCAGAGATTCTGATTTAGTAGCTCTAGGGTGGTGTCCTGGAATTGTTATGTTTGTTTGTTTTTTAAATAAATATCTCCAAGGGATTTTGAGAAAGGGGCCCTAAAGAGTTTTATTCTTCCAAATGTTGAGAGCTGGGATGAAGATAAGGACCTCTGGGCCCTCATACATTCTGTCCTTCTTGAGTTTATTTTGTTGGGTCTTTTGGGTCAGCACTTCTCCCCACCAAGAGAAGGTACCCCTGGAAGGGGACTGAGTGTGGCGTGAAACATCGAGGCTAAATCCATAACCGAGATTTGTCTGTCAGGGGCTGCACTTTTCCCAGCCCTGGATCCCACCAAGGCTGTGCATTGAAGACCGAAGAAGAGAATGTCCCAGGCAGCAGTTTCTGTAGCCTTCTACCTGGGAGGAGGCAGGGGGTATCGTGGAAAAACTCCCATCCCAGAGTACCAAGTCATTCATTCATCTGCTCATTCATTCACTCAACAAACACTTGACTGCTTACCACATGTGCTAAGCACTGTGTCAGGTGCTGGGATTCAAGGGTGAACAAGACACAGTCTGTGCCTCGGTGGAGTGCTTACTCTAATAGAGTGAAAAACACTAAAAAACGGTTCTGAAGTTTCTATAGGGAAAGGGACAGGGGCTTCAATATGATTTTAAGAGAGAAAGGGAGTGGCATAGAGATTTATGCTGAAGGCGATTTTGTGTTGCAAAATGACTGATCTCCTCTCATGTTATCGTTTATTTGGGGTAGATGGTAAGGAAAAGCTGATGGGGACTGTCAGGTGGCCCTCTCCCCCAACATAACACTGAGCCACCCCTTGGTGCCAACATCAGAGAGTAAATAAGATGTTATCTGATTTATTTAATCAATCATTCAATCAATCAATTGGTTAGTTAATGACAGTTGCAAGTGCTAAGAAGTATGCAGCATTCTGGGAGTTCTTAAAAGAATGCTTAGTCTGGGATAGGGCTTGAGGGAAAGATTTCTTAAACAGGTAACTTTTAACCTGAGACCAGAAATAAGAGGTAAGGAATGGAATGGAATGGGTGGTGTGTTGGGGCCCGGCCAGAAGGGCTGAAGCTGACGAAACGTGAGGGAAAATATCACAATGAGGTTAGAGGGAAACAGGGTAAGATGCTGCAGGGGCTTATGGAGTTTCTCCTTTCTACCTGTTGGTATGTGATCTTGAGAAAGTTTCCTAATTACTCATCTGTAAAACAGGGGACAGACCCAACCCGACAAGGCTTCAGTAAGGATGAAAACCTGCTTTGTTAAAAGTAGCTTTACAAAAACAAAACGATTATGAGGGTTCGGTATCTGAGAACTCAATTTACTCACTTGAACGTGATAGACTGATTGGGCAGGAGCCCAGATGGGCACCTCCTTCACTCCAAAAGCCTTTCTGTGTTGGGGCAGGAGGCAAGTGTGCCCTGTCCCCTCAACCCGGGCCCTGACGGTCATGCCTGTTCAGAATCTTCCCTGGGCTCAACGAGAGGTGGCATTTCCTCCAACAGACTGTCTAGCTTCTGGAAGTTGTCCTTATTTCTGGGTGTGCTGTCGCTTCCATTTACTCTTGTGATTTCTCTGACTTAATAAATTCTAGCTCATTCATTTTGTTGATTTTTTAAAAGTAAGTTTGGGTAAAAAACAAGGACCTGCTGTATAGCACAGGGAACTATATTCAATATCTTATAATAAACTATAATGGAAAAGAATCTGAAAAAAGAATGTACATATATATTCTATATATTCAGACATATATATATATCTGAATCACTTTGCTGTACACCTGGAACTAACACAACATTGTAAATTAACTATACTTTAATAAAAAAAATGGTTAAAAAAAGTAAGTTTGGGAACAGCACCCTGCGGTTAGACAAGCATGCATTTTTTATAACCCAGTAAATCCATATTAATGGAATCTTTGGACACTGAGGAATCAACATGACATTTGGTGGTGGCATCATGGAACAGGAATGTAGAATTTATTTAAATTGTGTATATCAAGTACCACATGGTACACAAATGGTCAGTGGAAATTTTTTGATGAAATGGGGATCTGTCTGCTCATCACTCTCTCCTCTCTTCATTGTCTGTCTTTTTAAAGGTTGGGTAAATACACACATGCAGAATTTCTAGATTGAACCTGATTATCTACCCTGAAGATCTTGTCAACTTTAAGAGAGTTTATATAACACCTCTCTTCTCATGAACAGGTGCATCCTCACATAAGTGCTTCTCCTTCTTGATTCCATATGTGTTTATTAAAATTTAGCCAGGAAGGAGATTTCTCTGCCTTAATGATGAAAGAAGCATAGGAAAAAAATCTTTGGGCTAAGCGTCAGGGGCCCTGAGTCCTAATGTTGCCTTAGCCATTTGCCAGCTGTGTGACACTGCATGGGATGGATTTGACAGCAAGTAGCAGAAAACTCTACATGTGGCACCTTACGCAAAGAGAGACTTTTTTTTTTACATAACAAGAAGGCTAAAAGGAGGAAGTTACTGGATTGATTCAGCTGCCAGCTGAATGATGTCTTCCAGGTACCCTGTGTCTTTCCCTTCCACAGTCCTTAGCATGTGGGCCTTTTACCCTCATGCTTGTGGCTTTATTGTCACAAGATGCCCACCCCAGCTCCAGACTATGCAGAATAAACAGGGAAGGATGTTACATCCATAGCTGGCTAACATTCCCAAGAAAGCAGATTTCCAAGAAACCCTCCCATTAGATGCCACTGGTTGGAACTGTCAGATAGCTACTCACAGCTGCAAGGGAGACTGGGAAAACATTTAGATGTTTCACCTCGTAAAGTGGAAAGTAGCAAGGGATGAGGGGGCTGGAAATGCCTATAGGATTAGTCAAGGGGCAGCATCTGCCCTGGTGTCCTTGGACAATTTATATTATTTTGGAATCAGTTTCCTCAGCTATAAAATGAGGTGGTTTAACCAGGATCTAGATGGTCTCTGGAGCTCCTTGTAGTTCAAAAGTAGGAATTCTCAAACTTTAATGTGCATACAAATCACCTGGAGATCTTGTTAAAATTCAGGTTCCAGGGGTGGGGCTGCGATGGGGGTAGGGTGCCTGAGAGTCTGCATTTCTAACAGGCTGTCTCTCGGGTGATGGTGATGCTGCTGGACCACACTTTGATTTGCAGGGTTCTGTGAGTCCTTAGATATCTCTCTCTCTGCTTTCCTCAGTAGACAAGCCAGCTTAAGGCAAAGACCATACAAATTCCTTAAGTTGCCTAGAATGACTTTGAATTCTCAGAACTGTGTATGCACATTCCTCCTGTTTTTTCGGCATTTCTAGGCACAGAAGAAGTATAAGAGCTAGAGTCTCAGTCTTAAGGGCAGTGTAACTAGTTCGAATAGAGACTAGGACAGAGGAAAGAACTTTTCTAATTGACCTCTCACAACCCTGTGAGGCCAGCCTCATCGCTCTCATCTCACATATGAGGAATCCGAGAATCAGAGACTCAGGGTAAATCCCTTTCTTAAGGCTGTGCAGCTGGATTAGATTCTAACCCAGGTCTCTGACTGCGAGGTCCATGTTTTCCATTTCACCATGCTGATTGCTGCAGAGGCCCACGTGTGAGAGACAACAAGGGCAAATACAAGAGAGCTCCTAGCCTAGTGATGATTAGCTTGGTACAAACCTGTCTATGCTGATTAGTCTCCATTTGTCCTTCCAGATCCAATCTCCACCCTCTGCATTCCCTGGGAGACTGACCTCTGCCTGGCCACTGGCCTCCAGTTGGGACTGGCCAGTGGAATCACCCCCAAGAGACTGGAGTGTGGGAGAGATGGAGGTTGAGACATTTATTCATCCCCTTTCCCCATGCTTTGGCAGTTGCTCTTTCTCAACTTTAAAGCCACGACTGGGGTGCCCACTTCTATGCCTCTCACTGGTTCACAGTAAGTACTCTCCTCCCCGTGCCCTCAGGCCTGGGGGAGAACTGCTGCCCCTCTTGATGGTGCTTGAGTGCCTCACTGTCCGTTTGTGTTTCCCTTCACCCTGTGCACCTCCCTGTAAACAGTCCCTTGATTGCCTTTGTGAGGTGCTGCCTGTTTTCTGATGACACCGTGATTCGCTGACTCATTTCTCCAAAATTTCCAGGTAGTGGTAGATACGGTCAAATACTACAGATGGTAACAGGAGATTTGGGAGGCTGCAAAAGGCAGACCTTGGGGAGAAGGTAGGGCTTCACCTGGGTTCTGACAGGTGGGGAGGATTTGCAGAGACAATGGAGACAGAATATTTGAGAAGAGCATCAGGCAAAGGCAAGGATTAAAGGGGCACAGGATCTGCCTGCGTTGGAGGATCAATAGTAAAGTGAGCTGCCTCGGGTGAAACCAGATAAGGGTGGGTTATAGCAATAATGCCAAGCTATGTGTCACTGTGTTCAAAGTGCTTTACTTGAACTCACTCATCTTCAGTGGCCCTGGGGTTAGCCTTGTTTTTAGAGGGGAGGAGGAAATGAGACACAGAGAGGTTAAGAACTAGTCCCAGGTCACCCAGCTCCAGGATTTGACCCTTGGTGGTCTGGCTGCCAGCCTGCCCTTGGAAGCACCGTGCTGCTGGGGCACAGATACCATTGAGTGTGTTGCAGCAGGGATGAAATCTGAAGGAAGCAGTGTCTAGGAGAGGGGAGCAGGGCGTGCAGGGCAGAAGGTGTTCGGGGAGGGCAGAGGGATCTGCTGGGCTGTCCCCTCCCTGCTCCCGGCAGAGCCTTCAGTTTGGTGTCCTCCCCTCTCTCTTGATGTGTCCGGGAAACTGGCTCTGCGTCACGTGTCGTAGTCAATGGTTTATAGTTTTCATCCTGCCTTTTTCTGGATGTGATGACAGAAGTCGGCTTCTCCTTTTCATGTGCCCCAGGTCAAAATTCCTGTTCCTTTACCTCGGCGGCAGGGAAATGGGAAGGGCCTGGAGGAGGAGGATGCCCCAGGCCTGGCAGAGCCCATGTGGCTGCTTTGTGGGGACTTAGAGGCAGCCCATTAGGTATTAGCATAATTGCTTTTGTTTTTAATCCGCTCGGAAATGAATTTCTTTAGCAGCCAAAATAGCTCCAATTGGCCAGTTTGTTCTCTTTCTAGTTTCCATGTGGAAAAGTAGATTTAACCCGAGTCTAGTTTTCTTTGTCTGTAAAATGGTGGCAATTAATACCCACCTGCCCCGCCTGCTGCATCACGCAAGTGCACGGAAGGGCACATCGCAGAGGCTACCCCAAGGGTGCAGTTCACAGATATTAGTGGTAAGTTCTCTCTTCTCCTAACCCACCTCCCTCCCTTCCATTTCAATTCATTATGAAACGATAATAAGGGTGTTGGAGTGTAGTCTTTCTCCCTTCCTTCCATCCCCTCCTTCCTTGACACTTCTTATTGGTGAAAACTTTCAAACATACCTAAAAATAAGGAGATAGTGAAATGTACCTTCCTCATCATCTAAATTTAACAATGTTCAATGGCTTGCCACATATGCTTATCTAGTTCATCTTTGCTAAAGTATTTTAAAAACAATCTCAAATGGCATAAACTTCACTTCAAGTATGTCTAAAAATATGCATTTCTAAAAAAAAGAATATTTTCTTGACACAATGCCATTAATACACCTAACAAAATGAACAATAATCCCTTAATAGCAAGTCATATCCAGACTGTATTCAGATATCTCCAATTGTTTTTCTTTTTTTAATTTTTTAAAAAAATTGTTATCTATTTATTTTTGGCTGCGTTGGGTCTTCACTGCTGCACACGGGCTTTCTCTAGTTGCGGCGAGCAGGGACTACTCTTTGTTGCGGTGCGTGGGTTTCTCTGCGGTGGCTTCTCTTGTTGCGGAGCACGGGCTCTAGGCGCGCAGTCTTCAGTAGTTGCAGCACGCAGGCTCAGTAGTTGTGGCTCGAAGGCTCTAGAGTACAGGCTCAGTAGTTGTGGCGCACGGGCTTAGTTGCTCCTCAGCATGTGGGATCTTCCCGGACCAGGGATTGAACCCATGTCCCCTGCATTGGTAGGTGGATTCTTAACCACTGCGCCACCAGGGGAGTCCCTCTCCAATTGTCTTGTTGTAGTTGAATTGATTGAATCAAGGTCCCAACAGGGTGGGGCATATAGGAAAGAGCAACCAGCGACACAGGGCCCTGTTTACAGTTCTGAGAGTTTAGGGATTTCTTCGCCTTTTGCAAAGCATGACTCAGCATTGCCAATAAAGTGCACCCTAATATTTGTGGTTTTGACTGTCTGGAAGCAACTGCAGATGTCCATGGCATTTAGCAATGTCTGTCCAGGCGCAAAGGTGAATCCTAGACACTTGCAGGACTGTCCCTGGAAGGAATGGTCCAGCAAGAGAGTGTGCCCAGCTGGGCACTGGCACTGGAATTTTTCAGTGATGCTTTTTTGTTCTCTTTTCTGGTTCTTTCCTGATTTGGGATTTCACAGATTAGTACAATTGAAAAAAGACTGGAGTCATACATAGAATTATTGATTTTTTTTTTTTTTTTTTTGCGGTATATGGGCCTCTCACTATTGTGGCCTCTCCCATTGCAGAGCACAGGCTCCGGACGCACAGGCTCAGCGGCCATGGCTCATGGGCCCAGCCGCTCCGCGGCATGTGGGATCTTCCCGGACCGGGGCACGAATCCGTGTCCCCTGCATCGGCAGGCGGACTCTCAACCACTGCGCCACCAGGGAAGCCCTGATTTTTTTATTTTGCCAAGTAAGGACATTAAAAATGATCTCCTATCACCATTATTTCATAAAAGGAAGGGCATTTTAGTACTAAAATGGCAGGACTGATATTATCTCAGGATAAAGGGGCATCTTCTCTGGGAAATGATAGCTGGCCACCTGATGTTGAGGTATATATACATATATATGTATATATATATTCCATGGTTCTGGTTTCCTCATTTTGCCATGAACTGGTAAGCATTTTGTCATAGTTTGGTATTTGGGAAACATTCTTCTACTCAAAATTGCTTGGGTAGTAAAAACTTGTGAAGTGATAAAAATGTCATTCTTTTTTGAAAAATAGTCATTGAGTGGGAGACAAAACTTCAGTAAATGTCGAATACAAACTTAGCTTGCTATGTGGGGTAGCACAGGAGAGATGCCAC
The DNA here is from genome assembly GCF_963455315.2 of Globicephala melas. NCBI lineage: Eukaryota > Metazoa > Chordata > Mammalia > Artiodactyla > Delphinidae > Globicephala > Globicephala melas. The sequence continues at coordinate 128,529,290 of NC_083315.2, forward strand.
TTTTTTTTTTTTTTTTGCGGTACGCAGGCCTCTCACTGTTGTGGCCTCTCCCGTTCCGGAGCACAGGTTCCGGACGCGCAGGCTCAGCGGCCATGGCTCACGGGCCCAGCCGCTCCGCGGCATGTGGGATCTTCCCGGACCGGGACACGAACCCGTGTCCCCTGCATCGGCAGGTGGACTCTCAACCACTGCGCCACCAGGGAAGCCCCCACACACATTTTGATTGGTACATGCTGGACTTTGATTGCCTTGAACACTCAAGGCCTTTTCCTGCTTCAGGGTAGGGAACACATGGTGTTTCTTTTACTTGGAAAGTCCCCCACAACTTCCCCACTCCCTGCTGTTCCCCCTCTGCACCTGTGCCTCCTGAGGACAGACCCTTGACTCTTCCTCTCAGTAATGAAGAGCCACCATCTAGCATGGTCCCAGGCAGGGAGTGCTTGGTAAACCTCCGCTGACTGAGTGAGTGACTGTTCCAAGTAATATCAAAATTCTTCCCTCCCTATAAAAGTACAGAAAGGAGATGCTGAAAATATTTTAAAAAGAAAAAGAAGGCCGTATTTTTGCTATATCAGCCAAATTGGTATTTGGCCTTGAGGATTCAAGCCAGTATTTATTTTTATAGTTATAATAATGGACCTTTCTGTAAAATAAAGTAAACCACATTTTAAGTGTGTGCTAAGATCAGCTCCATTTCATTGGCATTCCCCAAATTGCCAAGGTTCCTGTAAAACTCCTGTAAATGATGACCCCTCTGTCTTTAATAGGGTGCTAAATCTGTCCATTTCTGAGGGACAGAGACCTATAATATATGTATTTAAAAAAACAAAGTGCCTTACTAGTGTTGCTTATTAAAAAGGCTAAAATCAAATATAGTTAAAATGGCCCATAACTTAGGTTCACACTTTTATTGCAGTTTTAAAAGAGAATACAAAACAGAAGTAGAGTCATGGATGTAGAAAACAAACTTATAGTTACCAGGGAATAAGGAGGGGAAGGGATAAATTGGGAGGTTGGGATTGACATATGCACACTACTATATATAAAGTAGATAACTAATAAGAACCTGCTGTATAGCACAGGGGACTCTACTCAATACTCTGTAATGGTCTATATGGGAAAAGAATCTAAAAAAAAAGAGTGATATATGTATATGTATAACTGATTCACTTTATTATTCACCTGAAAATAACACAACATTGTAAATCAACTATACTCCAATAAAAATAAAGAGTAGACAACATATTTGTAGAACCATTTTCTAGAATATTTTTCAGTAAATTATATAATTTTCTTTTGTTAATCAGAAATGAGATGTCTTCTGAGAACTGTCATTCCACGTTGAACTTCTCCTTTTCTAATTCCGTTTTAATGCTTTGTCTGAGTGACTCACCTTTAGCACCATATCTTGTTTGCTGATTATTTCTTCTTTCCAATTCAGATTTTTACTCTATGCTACTTCAGTCCCTACTTTTATTTTGTGGGTATGATTTGTCTCTTCAACTATACTATGAGCTTATTGTGCCCCAAATCTCAGGGGCTTTATTTCCTACTCCACCTGCACGTCGAGTGTGGGCCAGCAGGGGGCTTCGGATCTTGTGGGTCATGTGTCTCTCAGGGGCCCAGGCTCATGAAAGGCTTCATCTTGACACCTGCTTCCCAGATGAAAACGGCAGTGGGCAGAAAACAGGACGAACCACACTGCTGGCTTTTAAAGCTTCTGCCAGGATACAGGGCGTATCACTCCATAAGTGTGTCAGTGGCTAAAGCAAGTCACATGACCATGCCTAACTTCAAAAGGGGTGGGCAAGTGAAACCCTGCTGTGTACCTTGGAAGAGGAGAGTCAGGGACACCAGAGGAATTGCACTAATAAGTCACACTCGCTGCCTGCAGGTTCCTGCTCAGTTCCAGGCTCATGGTGGGAATTCCATCATACATGCTTGACTGAAATTTGGAAACACCTGAAGGAATATATGTGGGTACAGGTAAAGGAGAAGGCAGTTGCTGGTTGAAAATGAAGAAAGTATTGCTTCAGTGTATTTGCTCTCTCCTAGTTTCAACTTCCCTCCTAAAACCTGGAAATAGGAAAAGCCCTGGAGAATATCTCAAAATAAAGGACCCAAGTGAATACCTGTCTTTATGCAGCCAATAGCCGTGCACTGGCGGATGATCTGGTCTTCCTCCTGACCTCGTACATATTTCTGCCAGTGATTTGAAGGACTGCAGATGCTGATGCACAGAAAACACTTGCTGACAAGATGAACCTGGGAGGGGAGTGAGTGATTTGGGTGAGAGAATTATGATTATGGGCAGCAATAATGGGTTCATTCTAAGGGATCCTTGTGTGATGTTTGGGTCTAAAGACCAATTACATAACTACAGGATGGCAGAGCTTTGAACAACAGTACGTGTGAAAAATCTCCAAGGCGTTTTGTTGACGTGAATCCTACTGTTTTTCAGGAGTGGGATGTGGTGGCCAAATGAGCCAAGGGAATGTCAGTTTGTCGGCATGGAATCCCAATGCCCAGGACAGGGGAGGGGCTCAGGGACTCTGCTCAGGCAGAGTGTGGAGGCTTGAGCTCAGTTTGGAACGTCAGCATGTGAGGGACCTGGACAGATGAACTTGCCCAGAGGAGAGTAATGGGGTCACCAATGGAGGAGGAACACTCAAGAAGTGGATGGAGGAACTGGGTCAATTTAACCTGGAGAATAGAAGGACTGGACTGGGGAAGTATGGGATGGGAAGTGGCAGTCTTCGAATACTCGGAGGGCTACCAGATAGAAGAGGGAACAAACTTTGTTTTGCTGTAGAAGGCAGAGTAAGGATAGGTTATAGGGCCACTGATTTGACTCGTGATTGGGAATAGAACCCTGTGAAAGTTAAGTCTCTTGTAGGTTCCGTCCTCGAGGGGATCTTTGGATCCAAAGAGGTGAGTGAACAACTATCCCAGTTTGCCTAAGACTGAGGTTTTCAGTGTTAAAATCAGAAAAATCCCAGGCAACCTGGTTAAAGGGGTCACCCTACCAAAGAGGATCACCCTTAATGTCATCTCAGGTCTCTTTCAACTTAGAGATTTTGTGATTTCTGAGATAGATACTACGTTGATTTTCCCAGAAGAATTTCAGGCAAAGCAATGATTCTTTTTTTTTTTTTTTTTTTTTTGCTGTACGCGGGCCTCTCACTGTTGTGGCCTCTCCCGTTGCGGAGCACAGGCTCCGGATGCACAGGGTCAGCGGCCATGGCTCACAGGCCCAGCCGCTCCGCGGTATGTGGGATCCTCCCAGACCGTGGCACGAACCCGTGTCCCCTGCATCGGCAGGCGGACTCTCAACCACTGCGCCACCAGGGAAGCCCAAAGCCATGATTCTTATACAGTATTTTTGGTTTCTAATCCCTGCTTAACTTAATCATGTAGGACTTTTGCATGCTCGCTGAACAATTGTCCCACACTTGTGTTTAAGATTTAATCATTGCTGCTAGATTCATGCCCTAAAATTGTATCACATAATCAGGTGAATATTTCCCTGCAAGTTCAAGGTCATTCACTACATAAATGAGCATTTTAGAAACAAAGAGCTGCACCTTTCTTAAGAAATCACAATGGATAATTTCTTGATTGTTTGAATTGCTGTTATTCTTAGAAAAAGCACGAAGGAGGTGAATAGCAGTACAGGAAGTTAAATAGTTCCATCATAATGAAATTTTACTTATATTATGCACAATGAAAGAGCTGTGTGTGTTCAACACATCCATGTAGAAGCTTTATTCTTTTCTTTTAATCAGTTATTGTGTTTGTGATTCTAGAATATAAGCTTATGAAATCAAATTGCAAGCTTGCAGGTTTATTTATTCTTTGGGGTTCAATGTTTGTCCCTTCAAGACCAAGACCTCTACCAAGAGGTTTTGTAGTTTTCTCGTGGCAATGCTTCTTGATGACGTACTCCCGGCCCATTCTGTTTAACTTCAATGAAACCATAAGAGATAGTTACCGAGGTCAGCCAACTTTCCTAAGCCTTTTCCCTTTTAACTCACTCGGTAGAGCTCTGTAAATAGAACCCTTTGAGAGGAGAAGAGTAACTGGTGAATGGGCTCTATTTTTGTCTGTTTGGTGATTTATGGAGAAGAGAAGGAGTCCTTTCAAGTTCCTGGCTTTGCACCCAATCCCAAGAATAGAAATCCATGGAGGTGAGAGAATCATGGAAAGACTCTTCGTGTGGCTTAAGGCAAGTGGCAACTGAAAAAAGTTCTGAGTGAGAGGAGAGTAGTGGGAGACCAGCTGCTCAGTGTAACCCCTCCACCACATGCTCCCTCCTGCTTTGGTTTGGCATCCAGTCTTCTGGCAGTTTCCCTTGAGTATGCACCTGACTCTTCTCACTGTCTCTTTAATAGACATCACCCTCTGTTCTTAGACCTGTGCTGTTCATTGTAGTTTTCGGTGGTAGACTTACTACAGGGCCAGGAAAAAAATCTCTCTTGGTACTCAGTTTTTCCTGGATTCACATCCTTGTTTCACACTGTTTATGTTGAGGGAAGGTGAATTTCTTCTCACCATTTCCCTGGATTGGGGTGGAGATGACACCTGGTTGTAGAATGGAAACCAGCTCCCAAGACTGGTAACCGGAAGTGCGAGAAGTTGAGAAAGAGGATCGAGAAATAATCTGTGGCATAAAAGAAGATGAGGGAGAATTCTGAGTGTTCGGTCTGAAAACACAAGATGGTGAGGGTGATGTGGATGAAGTAACTCAGTATCAATGGGTAAGAGAAGTCGAGAAGGATGGTGGTGTATCTCCTGCGGCAGACCCTTCCGTAGACCCCTTGTGGTGGGCTGTCACTAGCCACCTATTTGTGATCCTAATGTCTCTTGCTGTACTGGATATAGCGGGATCTCAGACTTACTGTTATTGCACTTTTCAAAGAACAGTGTTTTAAATTTACAAAATTATTATGAAAGGTAATGGATTGAATTTATACCACCCATTAAGAAATTCTCCTTCACAAATATGCAGCGCATCACGGAGCACAGTTCTCTCCATGCCCAACTGCTTTCCATAGCTGCGGTGTTTTCCTATAGGCTGCCGAGTCAGCATGATGCTTACACGCCACCTGTCCTGTCACCTTTAATCCATCCCATGCCTGAATTGCACTGTCATATTATAAATCCACCCAAGGGTTCTTGTATTATTCAAACTGGTATCAAAGCAGAATTATCCATAGACAGCCAAGCTGTTTTTCCTTTACTCCACTTGCTTTCAAAAAGCTTTATAAAATAATAACATGCATAGTTTACATTTATACATTTAATTATTCTAGGAGAAACAGTCTCCAGGTTATTGTTTGGCCTGTAACTTTTTCCCTCACAACATCATCAGATGCCTGAAATAAACAGCTAACAGCAGCATGCCCTTTTATTTCCTGTGTGGTTTTGTCTGTGTTTCCTATATGATTCTCAAGCACTTAAAACAAGTTCATGCTCCATCTGACCTTTTCATTAAACCCACAAAATCACTGCAGGTGGTGTTTTCTCTTGTACACCAAAATTTCAAATGAGATATTAGGTCCAATATCTGAGGTAGTCAACACAACCATGATGCTTCCTTTTTAAAAAAATGCCTGCAGGCTGCACAAAGATAGGCCTCTCATCTCATTTGTATTTATCATTACATACAAAGGTTTTACTAGAGACAATAAGGTTTGCTTAACCCTATCTCTTTGGTTCAGAGAATGAATGTGTGTGTGTGTATTTTAACAGAAAGAGAAAAAGTAGCATCGAGAAAAGAAATTTTTCACCAAAATCATTTGGAAGGTAATAAGCTGGTATCATTCCTTAACATAAAGCCAAACTACTCTGATGTGCTATGTTCCTACCACATCCTAGGTTGGCTGTGTTGTAAACCGGGGTTATGGTGTACTGATTCATCATCACTGTTTGGCCCTTATAGCAAAATCATTCTCCTGATAATTAGCATTCTCTCTATATGTTTGTGGATTACAACTTTAACCCTGAACATATTTCTCTTCAGATGAATTACTTTTTGGTTCACAGAAGAATTTCTTTGGTTATGTATATTAAAATCTGTCCTGCCTTCACTTTTCTTTTTCAGCAGCAAATACTTATTGAGCTTCCTAGTACACATACGAGGCAGTGGGAGGGAGGGGACCCCTGTCTCCAAGGAACTTATCATGTAGTGGGAGAATGTAAAACACATGATTTGTGGTGTGCTCATTAAATTTCCTCATGAGTTCATATATGAATTAGAAGCATGAATATGAGATTATTATTGGATAAAAAGAGGCATTTATAAACCTCTCAGTGAAATGTTTCTGCTTCCTGTGAACAAGGACAAAAACATATGTTGCTGATTAATAGGCTAAAGGGATGCATGTATTTAGTTAGGCTGAGGTCATATGAAAAGTTAGGTGGTGCATATCCCTTGTACAAACACACGCGTGTGCGTGTGTGTGTGCACACACACACTTATTTAGACCAGTGGCTTTCAAACATATTTTATCTCCTAAGTAGTAAAGACTGGCTGAAGGGGGTAGGAGGCAGGAGTCTTACCCATTTACCTCTTTATGCTACCTCCTGTCTACATGCAGTAGCCTCAGAGCTTAAACTAAAAAGCCCTGGTTCGGATTGTTAGATATCCAAATATTTATCTTAAATCATTAAATTACTACAACTGTGATTGATATACAGAAAGATGGTTCAATACACAGCCTTGAAATAGTCCTGCGGGTTGATTGCCATGTTGCTTAAGTAATCTTGTTTCTAATGTATTTGCTTTTCCTCCCTAATTCATACCTTCCACTTCATTCAGCCTATTTGGTCTTTGAATTCTGCTGTCTCTGATGATCGATGTTTTGGGAGACAGCAGTGATGATGCTTTAATCCCTGGATATCTATCAACATCTATTGTAAACTACTTTTATCTCTTTGATTTTTGGCCCTTTCCCCACCCATCTCTTAAGCTTTTTAAACTTTCACATGGAGTCAAAAATATTTACTGTCAGACATAGGATTCTTTTGTTATTCTTTTCAAATTGCTAGCTGTTCTACGATTTATGAGAAAACTCTAGCAGAGAACTTGGGACAATGGCTAATACTTCAGCCAAATCTGATTGTAAATGGAAAGTTATAGCTACAAGATAAGTAGCTTCAGTGGGACTTGGAAGTGGAGAAGAAAGAGTGGTCCAAATCTGTGAAGGGAGTGAAGGTAGAATTGTCGTATTTTAAATGTATTTCATTATAAAATACTATTGTGGAAAAGTTGGAATATACAAAGAAGTAGGTAAATAAAAAGAGATATAAAAATCATATGTAGTCCTACCACATAAACAACTACTTTCACATTTTGGTTAGTCTTGATGGGGGAGTAGAGGGCATGTGACAGACTAACGTTGTCCAATAAATGTTGACCCTGGTGGAGAAAAGGGTGAGGTGTCTGTGTTAGAAGTTTGAGACTCTGGCCAAATAGATGATCAGGCAATGTGAGGCAAAGCGGGGAAGGACGTTGACCATTGACATTTTAGTTTAGAGGATTCATGGGCTCAAGATGATACAATGAAGGGCAGTGTTAGTGGTGAAGTGGCTGGGGTTTTGAAGGCCAGGGCACTCAACCTGTGCTGAAGGGAGAAGGAGGAATCTGAGCAGAAGAAGCTGATTTGGGAACAGGCTTGGATCCAGGACAGAAGTGTCTCCTCCATGGAACTTCTGTGGCCAAAAATGGGGAGATTCAGATAACTGTAAGGTAAACAATCTTATAAAAAGGCTGATCTTGTTTTTCAGACAGAACAGGCAGCTTTCTTCTCTGGTGACCCAAAGTATGGCCTAGAAGGTGGCAAGATGGTGAGCTCATCTGGGGAAAAAAAGAGGACTCCAAGGAATAGTGTCTAAAGTAGGACGTTCAGACTAAAAATTCAGGGAGTTGGAAGAGGGGAGTAACTATAGGGTCCCCATAATTTATCACCCAAATTGGGACACTCTTGAAGACAAATGGGTGCTGCTGTTAATAATTGTACCAGGACAACCAGTGAAATTCAGGGCTGTCACCTTAGGTACCTATTTTGTCAGTTAAGTACCCCAACCATGTACAGTTTATAGCTTTGTTGTAGAAATTGTCTATAACCAAATTGGCTGTTGGACAATACATACCTAATTTATTTTCCTGATAAATAACTGTGCTTAGTTTAGGATCTCATCATTTTTCTTCTGAACTATTAGGAGAACCTCTAAACTGGCTTTCCATTCTCCAAACTGCTATGTAAGCCATTACCAGAGGGATATTTCTAAATCATTAGTCATGTCTTGTTCCACTCTGCTTAAAATTCTATGCTTTGCATGGTCCTTGAGATAAAGTTCAAACTTAGCATGGCATACAGTTCAGTTCATTCAGTCTCTGGTGACGTCCGGAATTCAGGAACCATGTTAGAGAATGGAGCCCTTCCTCTGACCTCTTCTCCCGCCTCATCCCTTCCTGTGTGGGGAGCGATGTTTTCCAGCCTCCGTGCCTTGGTATGAACTGTTCCCTCTGCCTGGCACAGCCTTCCACATGCTTGACCCGTTGTACTTTTTTTTTCCTTTCAAAACTCAGCTTAAGTTTCACTTCTTTGTAGAATTACCTCCTGATTGTTCCCAGACTAGGAGCACTTCCTCTCTGTTCTCCCTCTCCACTCAAATACTTGCCAGCATATATTTTTGTTAGAATTCTGTGGCACTGATTAGTAATAATTTTCTGTCTTCTTTCCCAGGGCTGTATCCTGTTTATGTTTCTTTTTTTCCCCCTCTATATTATATCATCTAGCAAGATAACTCTTCTATATATTTTATTATTTTTTTTAAATGTGAACTTGAACCTATCTCAATATTAATCTCTGAAGGATTCCCTTTGTTATTGACTGAATGTTTGTGACCCTCCAAAATTCATATGTTGAAGCCCCAACCCTCATGTGATGGTGTTTGGAGATGGGGCCTTTGGGAGGTAATCACGATTAGATGAAGCCATAAGGGTTGGGCCTCCATGATGGATTAGTGATTTTATAAGAAGAGATACCGGAGGACTGGTGTCCTCCATGAGCACTCACCAAGGAAAGGCCATGTGAGCATCAGGGAGAAGGTGACTGTCTGCAAGCTGGGGAGAGTCCTCAGCAGAACTCAACCATGCTGGCACCCTGATCTCACTCCTCAGCCTCCAGAACTGTGACAAAATTAATTTCTATTGTTTAAACCACCTGGTCTATGGTATTTTGTTACGGCAACTGAGCAGACTAATACACCTTCAGAGGGAGAATTGCTTGTTTATCATTTTGTTTACCGTCTCACTGTAGGAAACATTTCTTTTAGATCCATGATAACTCAACATTTAAAAACATTTTTTTCCTTGATTAAAAAAGTAATATATGCTCAATATGCAAGATTTAGAGCATACACACGTACACACACACATACACACACACAAACACACACCCCACAAAGGAAAAATCACCTAGAATCCAGCACATAGAGAGAATAACTTAATATTTTGGGGTTTCATGAAACTCCTAGAGGAAAGCATAGGAACAAAGTCCCTGACGTGGGTCTTGGTAATGATTTTTAGGGTGTGATACCTAAAGAACAAGCAACAAAAATAAAAAATAAACAGGGGCAACTACCTCAAACTAAAAAGCTTCTGCACAGCAAAAGAAACCATTGACAAAGTGAAAAGACAACCTACAGAATGGAAAATAATATGCAAACCATATATCTGATAAGGGATTTATATCCAAAACATATCAAGAAATCATAAAACTCAATAGCAGAAACCCAAATAATCCAATTAAAAATGGGCAAAGGACCTGAATAGACATTTTTCCAAAAAAGGTACATGAAAGGCCAACAGGTACATGAAAAGATGCTCAATATCACTAGGCATTAGGAAAATGCAAAGTGATACCACACTGAGATATATCTCACATCTGTTAGAATCACCATCATCAAAAAGACGAGAGATAAATGCTGACAAGGATGTGGAGAAAAAGGAAGACTTGTGCACTGCTGGTGGTATTGTAAATTTTTGCAGCCACTATGGAAAACAGTATGGAAGATCCTCAAAAGCTTAAAACTAGAACTACCATATAATTCAGCAATTCCTTCTGAGACTATATCCAAAGGTAACAAAAAGACTAATGTGAAGCGATATCTGCACCCCAATGTTCATTCCATCATTATTTACAATAGCCAAGACATGGAAACAACCTAAGTGTCCATCAATGGATGAAAAAAGAAGTTGTGATACATCTATATCTATATATCTATAATGGAATATTATTAACCAATGAGAAATGAGGAAATCCTACCATTTGCAACAACATGGGTAGAACTTGAAGGCGTTATGCTCAGTAAATTAGGTCAAACACAAATACTGTATGATCTCACATGTGGAATCTAAAACAACAATAGGAATCAAACTCATAGAAAAAAAGGTCAGACTATGGTTACTAGAGGTGAGGGGGTAGGGTTGGGGAGGGGGAATTGGAAGAAGGTTGTCAAAAAGTACAAACTTCCAGTTATAAAATAGATAATAGGGGTGTAATGTACAGCGTGATGCTACAGCTAACACTGCTGTATGATAACGTAGGAAAGCTTTTAAGAGAGTAAATCCCAAGATTCTCATCACAAGGAGAAGTCTTTTCCTTTATTCTTCTTTTCTTTACTTTTTATTGTAGCTAGATGAGAAGATGGATGTTAGCTGAACCTACTGTGGTAATCCTTTCACAATATAAGTAAACCAAACCATTGTGCTGCCTGCTTTAAACTTATACAGTGCAGTATATCAATTATTTCTCAGTAAAACTGGAAAAAATGTTGGCATTTGGTTTTCTAACATTACACACAACATATATTATATATGTATACACTCATATGCGTATTCCACAAAAATGGGATCATACTCTGTATGATTTTAGAGACCGCTTTTGATACATAGTACACAATTTCCTATAACTAATTATTCTTCTGCAACATTACTTTGGCTACATAATTTTCAGATAAATATGTAATTCAACTTTAGAAATAATTCTTGGTGTATATTCTTCTCAGAAGTGGTTAGAATTTTATTAGTTTACTAGTTTCCCCAATCCAATGGTTATTTTACTCCCACAAAGTTGAGTTTCCTCTGGTTTAAGCCTGGCAATTTCTAGCAAGAGTATTAGGGAGAATCTTAAAAATAATTTGTTCATTCATTGATTTATACACTGCATAGTAGTACTATGTTTGTATTTCTGGAGAAAAATTCAGCAATATTTAGCAAGAATCCTAAAAATACACATGACCTTTGTTCCAGGTTTTGTACTTCTAGAAATTTATTGTAAGGTAATAATCGTAGATGTACAGACAAATTTATAATCATTACAGCATAGAGAGTGAAAGAATGGATGTGACATAAACCACCACCAGTGGAGCAATAGTTGAAATAATTGTGGTCCATCCATACAATGGAATAGTTTTCAGCCATTAAAAGCACTGTTTTCAAAGAGTATTTAAGGATATGGCAACTGTTTAGAATAGAATAAGTAAAAAAAAAAGTTACAAAATTATGTGTATGATATGTGATCCCAGTTTTGCACAAAACCAAAAGTCTATTCTTAGAAAATAAGGCAAAACACCAAAATAGTGATAGAGTTTTCTCTAATACCTGGATTCCTGCTAATTTTTAAGTTTTTCCTTTATCCCTCTCTGAATTTTCCAGAGTACCTATGGAAAACATGTATTCCTTTCATAATTAAAAATGTTTTATGTGACTAAAAAACGTTCAGGGTATTTTATTGATTTCTAAGAAGTGCAGCACCTTGTATTAGAATCATTGTTTCATTTTGGTCAGATGAAATGCTTCAAAAACAAATTGAGGACTCACCTTTGTGGGGATACCACAAAGCTTCTGGAGTGCTTTTGATGAAGGGAAGAACACTGAGGAACCAGGGGAGCACTATATATACTAAATATATTACTATATATATTTATATACTACACACTTGTTCTTCAAGATCCAGCTTAAATGTCACTCTCCTGGGAAGTTTTCTTCACACCCTACCCCAGCACCACAAACACAAATCCAGTCTAGCCACTGATCATGCTGTGTTGCAATGATCTTTCTTTTCCTTCCTAGATTGTTCAGGGTACCTGGTCTATAGCACTCAGTAAAACGTTGAATGCATAAATGAATGACTCATCGAATGCCAGTATTATTCAGTCTCTCTCTGAAACCCCAATACCTGAGCAAACCAAAGTTGGTATGTTGGACTTGGTGGAGTGATATCAGCTCTGCCCGGGAGAGAAGCAACTCAAGTTAGGCTATGGGACGGATGGTGTCATTATAACCTTGATGAATATTTTTCATTCGTTCCCCTTATCTTTGCTCTCCCTAGCTCTTGCATTACCTGTATTAGCCTTCACCTTTCTGAAGTGAGAACTGTTAAGCAGAAAGGAGCCTGCCTGCTCTGTAGGTCAGCTTCCTACATTATCTGGTCCTGAGCCCTGTAGGAGAGCTGATCTGTGTTCACACACTGAACTGTCATTTCCAAATGGGTTGGGGGAGGTTGCTGGGGTCCCTTAAAAGTCTGAGAAAAGAACAGTCATATAGTAAAGACATTGGGGAGAGGGGCTATTGACCAAGGTTTTTTATGTAGCAGCACAAAAAGATGGGAGTAGGGGCTAGGAGTAGGGGCCTTGCTAACAAACAAGGAGCCCTCTAGGGCTCTGGTTGTTCTTCTCATGTGAACAGACAGGAGTCGATGAGCAGAGGGCTGGAGCACAGGACTCTTTCTGTTAACTTCAAATTCCATTCCTATGTTGTAGGACTGATTAATTAATAGGACATGGGTCACATTCTGGCTCCCAATGCCATGCCCACAACTCCTGCTGGAATCAGTGGGAATGTGGGTTTATAGCTGAGGGCAGTTTGGTTTTCTTGGATGACGTGTGTGTGTGTGTGTGTGTGTGTGTGTGTGTGCGTGTGTGCACGTGTGTATGTGAGAGAGAGAGAGAGAGAGAGAGAGACTGAATATTAGTCTTCAAGAGAAAGGACTAAAAACATCCCTGTGTGTTTGGGGATGGCCCTTTCTTTGCTGTTATGAATGGTTCTACTAATAGAAAGAATTAACAAGTATTCCATCTGTCATAAATTTCATTTAATATATTCATGTCTGAAATAAACTGAGTTCTTGTCCTAATTTGGCTTGCTGACTGTTACTTCTCAGCCCCAGGGAAAGGATCATCCCAAAGGGATCTCTTCCAAATTGGAGAGAAGAGGGTGGAGGTAGAGAAAAATGAAAAGACTGATTCTGCCTTCCAAGGAGTTTAGTTTTTAATGCCACTGCCCTCTAGCCCTGAATTGCTTTGTGGCAAATGGCTCATCTTGGTTTTCTGAAGCATACCACCTCCTGTTAACAAAGGCCATTCAAGGTCACCATGATTGGCCTTCATTTCTCAGAAGTCTTTCCCTCCCCAGCCAGGGCAATTCTCAACCTCTACTTTTGTTTCCTGATAAGGCTGCCTTTCTGCATGGGATTCTGGAAGACTCTCATATTTGATACTCAGTTTACAGATTATTGCCAAGAAGCTATTTACATTGTCCAGACACAGAACTGAATGCTTTTTCTATTTTGTTTAGGAGCTCTTCATGAAGGGTAGCAGGGAATTCAATGTTATGATTTTGCAAAACCAAGCTGACAGTAGATTTGTTATCAGTAAACTTGGGCAATGCAGGGCCTATAAAAGTGGTCCAGGTGAGTTGCCCCACCCCCTCTCAAGGTGAACCTTAGTGCCAAGAACTCACTCTCTTAATTAGTATAACTTGAAAATAAATTTTGTCATTTTATAGGACAAATGTCTACACCTTGTTTTTCTTCTTTAAAATTGTTTTCGATATTTTTGTTTCTTTGCTTTTTCACATTAATTTTAAAATCATATTGTCAAATTCCAATTAAAATTATTTTGGGTTTTGATTGCACTTTTATTGAGCTTATAAATTAATTCGAGAAGAGTTATCCTTCGTAGGATATTAAGTTCTCCTATCATATGATATATTGCTCCATTTATTTGGTCTTCTTTCCTATCTTTCAGGAAAGGTTAATAATTTTCTCCATGAAAGTCTTGTACCTATTATTCCAGTGCATAATTCAGTGCCTGGTACACTGCAGATACTCAATAAATTTTTATTGAATGTATATATTTTTGTTACTATTGTGACTAGAATGAGTTCAACAAATGTTTTTTATATTAATCTCTTATCTAGGAATCTTTCTGAAGCAACTTTTTCAATTCTAATATGGTACATTTTCTTGGATTTTCTATATATATAATATCGATAATATAGTCTGAAAGTCAGAAGTTTGTTTTTTCTTTCCAAGTCTTATGCATTTAGTTTTCTTCATTGACTTATTTTACTTGATATGATCTCCAGGTCAATGTTGACTAGAAATGGTGATGGGGGAATCTGTTTCTTTTGCTGAACTTAATGGGAAATCAATCACCATAATATGTATGATTTTTATAGATGCCCTTTGTCAAATTAAGGAAGTTCCCCTTCTCTTCCTAGTTTTCTAAGTGTTTTTCCTTAATATTGAAATCATGGATGGTTTTCCAATTTTATTAAATGCTTTAAAAATTGCTTGATTAGAAGTGCTGATATTTATAGATAGATAGTATCTATGTTGATTTGTTTTTCATTCTTTAGTATTTGCATATTGGCCACAGATGCAAAATTGGGAGGGAATATAGCATAATGGTTAAGGACGCAGGCTCTGAGGTGAGACTTCTATTTTGAATCCTTGTTTTATCACTTCCTGACTCTCAACTTGGGCAAGTTACTTAAACTGTCTATGTTACCTTATCTCCAAATGGAGTTAACAACAGCACCTACCAAATAGTCTATTTTTTTGAGATATTAAATGAAATCATGAGTAAAGCTCTTAGAATAGTTCCCAGTGCTTTATGAACATTCAGTGTATCTCAACTACTATTCTTTTTCCTATTGCTATCATTTCTTAGACTCTACTTGTGCAGTTTTGGTATCAAGATTATAATAGCCCCTACAGGGAGACCGAGAAATTGCTCTTTTATTTTATTTTCCAATATAACTTGCATAAGATTAGAATTTTATGTTTGCTGAAGCTTTCGCAATACTCATTAATAAAAATAGTCATGCCCTGGAAGTTTATATGAATATGTATTTTTGCTATTTAAAAAGTTATAGATATATGCAAACTTTTAATTTCTTTTTGAGTGAATGTTGACAAGTTTGTCTCAAAATTATAAATTTAGCTCTCAAAATTTGGGTTCATAGCATTCACTTCAGTCATTTCTTCAGTCTCTATTTCACTTGAAATGATGATCTCATTTCTACTCCTATCATTGTTTAATTTGTGCCGTCACTTTTTCTTGATCAGTCTTACCAGAAAATCATCTATTTGATTTGCCATTTCAGAAAAAACTTGGTTTTATTATTCTTTTGTATTGTTTCTTCCTTTTATTATTATTATAACCATTCATCTACTATCTTTGAGTTTTATCCTTTTTCTAACTTCTTGAATTGAATGCTTAGCTCATCTTAGTTTTAGTATATATAGATATATATATTCAAGGCTATGATTTTTCCTTTTACTGCTGCTTTAGCCACATCCTCAAATGTTGGCATGCTGTGCTGATGATTTCTATTATGAGTTCTTTGTTAACTCACACATTATTTGGAAAAATGTTTTCTTGTCATGTGTAATTGTTCCATTGTTACAAAATTATGTCTTTCTGCTGCATTTTGGGAATTCATGATTCTACATTTCCTTTAGTCAATGTTGATAGTTATAATTATTTGAATCTTCTATGTCTTACCAAAATTTTGATCAAGATAATTTATCACTTTCTGAGAAGGCATACTGAAATCTCTCTCTATGATTTGTCCATTTTTTTTTCCTTGTAATTTTGTAGTTTTTTGATGTGTATATTGAGACCATGTTGTTCAGCACAACAGAATCAGGCTCATTCTATCTTCCTGAAAAAACTGTCCTTTTCACTTAGTATGTTTAATATGAGTAAATTCTATTTGCCTTAAATTCTAATTTGTCTGATATTAATAAGGATCTATAGCTTTCTGGCAGTTACTATTTGCCTGGCATGTCTTTTTTTCATTTGTCCATTATAAATATCA
Organism: Globicephala melas; assembly: GCF_963455315.2. Taxonomy (NCBI): domain Eukaryota; kingdom Metazoa; phylum Chordata; class Mammalia; order Artiodactyla; family Delphinidae; genus Globicephala; species Globicephala melas. Next base: position 128,545,467 of record NC_083315.2, read on the forward strand.
TATAGTTGGAATTTTTAAAGTTCCAGTCTGATACTATATTATAAGCAGTAGTTTTAATGGTTTTTACATTTATTACTGATATATTTGGACTTATTTCTTCTATCTAATTTTCTGTTTTTGTGTTACCTTCCATTCTCGTTGCTAGTCTTTTTGTCCTTACATTTGATTTTTCTTTATTTTCCCTCTTCCTTTCCTAGTCTGGAAGTTACACATTTTTAAAAAAACTTTTATTTATTATTATTTTTCAAAGATTTTTTTAGATGTGAACCATTTCTAAAGTCTTTATTGAATTTGTTACAATATTGCTTCTGTTTTATGTTTTGGTGTTTTGGCTGTGAGGCATGTGGGATTCTAGCTTCCCAACTGAGGGTCAAACCTTCACCCCCTGCATTGGAAGGCAAAGTTTTAACCACTGGACCACCAGGGAAGTCCCCTGGAAGTTATACATTTTATTTCTGTTGGTCGTAATCTTTAATTTTTTGTCATCAATACTTGACTAAGCTTAAGGTGAACATTTCCCAAACAATGTGAGAACTTCTACTTTTTTTCCCAATTTTTTTATTGTGGTAAAATACACAGAACATAAATTTGTTATATCAACTATTTTTAAGCCTACAATTAAGTAATATTAAATAGATTCTTAATGTTGTGCCATCATCCGTCTCCAGAACTCTTTCATCTTGTAAAACTGAAAATCTGTATCCATTAAACAATAATTCCCCCTTCCCCCTCCCCCCAGCCCCTGGCAACAACCATTCTACTTTCTGCCTCTATGATTTTGACTACTCTAGGTACTCATGTAAGTGGAATCATGCAATGTTTGTCCTTAAGTGGCTGGCTTATTTCACTTAGCATCATGGAGAACTTCCACTTTTTAATTCAGCTCTTCTCCCATATCCATGTTGTTGGCACCTACTATTTTCTTCTACCTTGTTTTTAATTCCTTGTTAGTTATTCATATTATTATTAAGCTTTGTTTATAGTCAAGCTTGTTTAGAATTAATACTATATATACTGATCTTTCTGTTCATCATTACATCTTGCATCGTATTCCTTTGTTTAGCATTTAGAGAATGGAGACCCAGAGAAGGTGAGGACAGATTCAGCAGGAATGAGAGAGAGCTGTAGGATGAAAAGGAAAGGAGATTTAGGTCAGGAAGAGGACTTTTTCAGCTTGAGACCTTGGCGATGGAGCAGATCTCAGTGCTCAGCACACCAATAATTATTTGTGGATCCTTCATTTCCTAAATACTTGCTATCTGGAGGAAAAGTTAGTCGCTCTGAGCTGCAGCGTAGGAGACTCAGTTCCATTTTTTTCTTCTGAAAAAAGTGGGAACAACCAGGCTTGCAGAACTATTATCCTACATAAAAAAAAAAAAAAAGGTACCTATTAGGTGCTCATCAATTTACAAAAATCTCCAAGGGTTGTGTCTAAAATCTTCATAGCCTTTGAACTTTGTCTCTTCAAGTCCTTGCCTCCATTCTCTAGATGCTTCTCGTGTCCTCATTCATCAGTATCCTTTTGGCTTCATTTGCCCCCTGCCCAACCTGGACTCCATCAGAAATTATTTAAACAGGATTTTTGCCAGAACCTTAGAAATGCTCTCTCCCAAGCTATGGCTGGATTGTCAGTCATCAGATCGGGGAAACCCTTACCTTTTCTTCTACCTGTTCCGTAGTAGTGTGGTATCTCTGCTTTTGGGCTGAGGTCTTGGTTTAGGATGCGGAGCAGATATTACAGCCACTCCCTGAGAGCAGCCCAACCTCCCCTCCCCTCAGCCGTGACTTACTTTTTCCTCAGTGAGCCAGCTGCCTTTGGAGAATTCCTCCAGAGTGGTGAGTGTCAGCAGCAGCGCTGTGGCTTGGCTATTGTCAGTGCCAACTGGGGTCACATCTGCTCTCCTTTTCCATAAGACATATTGGCTGACTGGGTGCTTTACCAAACTGCAACAGGCTCTGTGTGTTTCTGTCAGCATTTCTTCTTGCCTCTTGGTCTCAGTTGTTTCTAGGAGGGAGTAGAACTTTGTCACTGAGTCATTGCTGGCTGTGATGCGAGAAGTCAGAACAGCTTTTAACATTTTCCTGTTAATGTGTGACCCCTACTTTACCCGCTGGAGCTCTGAGGGTGTGTTGAGGGAGAAGATTCATAGGAAGGAATTGATTTAATGGGGATGATAGCCTGGGATGGGACATAATTCCTCCCAGCCCAGGCTTTGTGCCCACCTCACAGTAGGGAGGGGTTGGTTCGTGCCACTTTATTGGGACTTGCTTTGGTGTCAACATAAATGAGATAAATGCAGGAAATGCAAAGATGGGATTGCATTCATTCTCGAAAGAGTGCTTATTTGTGACTGGCCTACTTAGAAAAATGGAGTGGAAAAAGAAGGAAAGTTTTGAGGCAGAAAAAAATAAGATAATGGAAGGTAGAAATAGAGGACCACAGTGAAAGGCCAAGCAGATGGGCTGTATCAGCTCTAAAATGTCCCTGGACAGGATTCCTCCTGGCTCTACCCTGGGTTTTCCATTCCTGCTGACATTTCCAAGTCATAAGTCAAGGGAACATATTCGAAGAGCCGTATGACAGTGTTAGAGTGTGCATGTCCGGGAAAGCCTCTAGGTGGAGTAGGCTCAAAGGTGCTGGAGGTGGGAGGGCAAGGGTGGAACAGCAGGGCGGGGCATTGGACAGGGTGGCCACTGCCTGTGTAGTCCAAGATCTCTTCTTTTTAAAAGAAATTTTGGGGTTTTGACCTGTGAAGGACAGCCAGGTCAGACAATTCTGCTGAGCAGGGGTGGGAAATTGCAACTTTGTGTTCTCTTAGATTCTAAAAGTCTGTTAACAGATCTGCAAGGGTAGATCTTTTTTATTCCTGTCTTATTGTGCTTTTTAAAAACTTCACAATTAACAAAACCTTCCCCATTCTTCCCCTGGGGGATCAAATCCTTTTTCTCTCATTTGACCCACAATAATCCTGAGTACCATCTAGGTACTTTTCAGGTGAGGAAGCTGTGTATTGCCCCCAATCCTGTCCCAAATGTCAGTTTTTTCCTCAGTTTAGGACCAATCCCTGATCAACTGCTTCACATTTTCAGAGCAGTCATGGCTTCACTTTTTGCATGTCCTGACATTTGACATGGACATTTATCTAAAGGCCTTTTATCTAAAGGGCTTTCTCTCTGGAGCCCTTTAAGGGCTATTCTTAATTACTTGATGCCCTCGTGTTTGGGTTGTGACTATGTGGCATGCTAATCTCTAGATAGCCATAGTTTTATTTAATTTTTACATCGCTATGAAGTAGGTATTATTAGTCTTCTTCTCATTTTATAGAGGACTGAAATAAAATTCAGAACAGTCATGGAAAGGAACCCCAAAGTCATGCAGCTGCAAATGCCCGAGGCGGGATTTGAACCCAAATCTGTCCTACCCCAAACCTAAGTTCCTAACCTGTCTGCTGGGAGCGCTCAATCTGGAGTCAGTGATGCTGTCCTCCCTAAATTCTGTGTAAACTTTGTGTATGTTTTTTTTTTCTGGGAACAGAGATCATGGCCTACATCAGATTTTCAAAGGGCTGTAGTCCCACAAGTCACTGAACTATTAGAGCTGGTGGATCAGTTAGGATGCTCTTGGCTGCAAACAAAAGAAAACCCACCTCAAACTGGCCATGTGTCAGTTTTCATGCACGGTTTCATTAGGATTCCTGCTCCATTTCTCTGTCACGCTCTTGGCTTTGCCCTCCTTCGTGTGTTGGCTTGGTCCTCTGGCTTCCCTTCCTGGTAGCAAAATGCCTGCAGCAGTTCCGGGTGCAATGCTGTTCACCAGAGGTCCAAAAGGGGAGCGTTTCTCTCCTCTCCACCATCCAACAAAACTTGTGAACTTCACTCTGATTGGACCAACTAAGGTCATGTGCTCCTGTCCCGCCTGATCCCTGGGGCTGGGGGATGCCATGTACTGATTGGCTGAGGCCTGTGTTCCTTGCCCATTCCTGCATCAGTCCCAGTTGTAAAGAGGATAAGATTACACTGAGTGCCTGAGGCTACTGGGGACACACTCCTGGGGCTGGGGGAAGGGTCATTGTTACCCAGACAACATGGCTGTTTCATAATGGTCCAGGGAGGGGTGAAATGGATAATGAGTTGGCATCCAACAATACCCGATATAGGTAGTATTCTTCTCTTGTTATCTCACAGAAGACCTTAGAACAAACTTCCTAATCCAGTGGGACAGAATGAAAGCAAATTCAGCTTCTAGTAGGAAGCGTTTTGGCATTTCATTGTTCTCTTTGATTTGAGGAGTTTAATATCCTGCCTTTCTCCCATCCCCAATCAGAGTCTATTTAGTGAGACAGGATGCCGCTACCAACTCAGAGATATTTCCTTTTGGTGCACTTCTCATTAGAGTTGCTGCTTCTGAGAAATGCTTCCATACCCTGAGTTACAGATGCCTGTGGCATATTTTCCACTTGTTTAAGAGCATATAGTCTCAGACTCCAAAGGTGGGTGGGAAAGAGGAAGAGTATTTGAAAATGAGAATGTGAAGGAAGACAGCAGTCTTTCTATGAGAAACCAGAGTGATGACAGCATGCGTCTGAAAATATAATTATCCTCTTTTGTTTGCTTGATAGAGTTTTGATAGATAGAATCTTGACAGCTCTGTTATGAAATGTTAAAATGTAATTTAGGTTAAAAATTGTAATTATCTTAAATTATAGTCTGAAGTCATTTTCCAGGCTTTGATCCTTTTATCGTGTGCGACACAGCAGGGGCTACAGGTGCAGCAAATCCAGCTGCTGTGTTTGCATAAAAGAATGAAAGAAATGGTTGATTGGCTCACTGGACACCCCTGGGGTGGGGGTATAGAGGTAGGCACAGAGGGAAACCAGTGGGATTTTACTCCTGCAAGGAAATCCCTGGATGATGCGCATAAATTTAGAGATGAGGGGGCATTGTGGGTACTTCCATCTATTAGCGAATAAAGCCCAAGCTTCTTAGAGCAACATTCAGGCTCTTGAGCACATGGCCTTCAGTCACTTTCTCAGGCTCCATGAGATGCATGGTGCAGGGGGGAGAGTGTGGGCTGCGGAGTCAGAGAGTAGACTCTTACCTCTCTCTCTGACTTGCTGAGCAATGCAGGATTTACTATTTAAGATCTCTGAGCTTGTTTCCTCTGTTTACTATGAAAGAGAAAAAGACACACTAACTTTCCCTGTGGCACCAAATTATCCCAACAGCCCTCTGTCCTTACCCAGATATCCCCTCCCTCCCTTATATTCCCCTACTTTTATTTCCCGAGGTCTCTCTCTCACTTGCCCTCCCATCAAGGAGACTGAACGTTCACTGGGGCAGGGGCCACATGTCTGACCCTCCCTTCTTCACCTCTAGTCCCAGTACAGTGGTTTGTACTTTGGTTCATGGTTAAGTGCTCGGTACAATTTTGGTAAAATGGATGTTCACTAACATTTTTATTATCCACTTGTCCTTCTTAGAACATGTCAATAAAAATAAATAAAATACTTAAGTGAGTCAGAAGGAGGGTGGGTTGGTTAAGGTGAGGCATGGCTTTGTAGTGTGGGCACTTGAGTCAGGAAGTCCTGGTTAAACTGCTGCCTTTGGGCAAGTGACCATTCTGGACCTCAGTTTTCCTCTGTAAAATGCGATGGTAACAGGACTCACTTCATTGGGTTGTTGTGAGAAAAAACTAAGATAATAAATATAAAATAGACTGGGGAGAGTACATACTTAACATGAAATAATTATTGTTCCCCAGCAAATCAGTTCTGCCAGCTAAGAACTCTACTGTACACTCATGAAATTCAATGAAGGTCTTAAATTCTTTCATGAAACGAAAACAAAAGCAAGGGTGGAGAAAGGCTTCCTCTTCTCTTTGCCCGAGGTGGAGGTCAAGATATGTCTCCATCGGATGTCTCCCTTAGACCATCTGAGCATTACTGGGGTGAGCGGTTGCGGTGACAGCTGTGCCCCATCACACTGCCGCCTGTGTCACCATGTCAGGCAGCTTCTGAAGCATTGTCTCTTTTAATATCCTCAGAAGATACCCATCAGGAGGTGTCTTCTAAATCCTGCATCCATGTTCTTTAAATAGAGTCAATAACTGATATTGATTCCACGCTTATTATGTGTCTATTGAATATTTTTACATAGATGAGCTCATTTAATTCTCACAGCAGTCCCCTGAAGTTGTTCCTGTCGTTATCCCAACCTCACAGACCGGGAAACTAAAGCACAGGGCAGTCAGGTAAACTGCCCAAAGTGAGATGGTTAGAGGTGATGGAGACAGGATTTGCCCCTAAGCAGTCTCATTGTGGCCCCTGTGCTCTTCATCACTGGCCCTGCTGCCCCTCCACTCATGATGTCTGAACCCCAGAAGGCAGGTCCCTCAGGATGGTACCCAGGCCATTGATACCCACCAGGCTGCCCTTCACCCCAGCCTGTGGGTGCTCTTCACCCCAGCTGACTGACTCAGTCTCTGACCCTCTATTGAATGGTGAGCAAAGTTACTGCACCTTTGGACTTTAATGCCAGCAGCTATCATTTCAAAGGGAGAACTGTAATTTAAAAGAGGCTTGGTGAAGTTTAATGAAAGGTGACTCTCCTCATGCTTGAGGTGAGTTGAAAGAGAATTCAACATAAGCCAGTCAGCTGCATGCTATGGCCTTGCTTAGGGCCCGCACGAGTCCGGTGTGAAGGCAGATGAAAAGGGCCAAGTGCAAAAATGGGTAGGCACACATTTGTTTCCCTTCCTCCATCAGATGGGGCATCCTTACTCTCAGTCTTCCCAGACACTTTTCCTACTCTACGACCTGCCCCACAGCTCAGAAACCCCGCACACCTGCAGGAAAGCCATAACCAGTTTTTCCAAGACATATTGCACATGCTTATGCAAACCCCAGAGTGGAATCAAGCTTTGGAGGAAGAGAGAACAGTTGTGTACCCTACAGAGTTCTCATTTGCCAACAGAATGAGTGCTAATAATCCCACAAAAGTTGTGGAAAACCAGTCGGCCTCAGGCCTCTGTAAACAACATGCTAAGACACACAGAAGTGTTACTCAGCCAGGGTGCCAGCAGGATCTAGGGGAGCTGAGATGCCTATTACCTGGCTTTGCCGTGCCTGCTCAGAAAGTTTCTCTGTTTCCTTGCTTTTGACATGTGGGGCTCTAAATTTGAGAGCTTACTGAGATGTCCGCTATGAGAAGCCGGATTCTGTGTAATGCTGCATATGTGATATTCCAGACTTGAAGCCTTTAAAATAAACGGAGGTATAAGTACTGGAAAGGCCAAACGAGGAAAACTATGTGCTGAAGAAAGGCTGCAACAAGAGGGGACAAGCCTTCTACAAATTATTCATAAATCCATTCTGATTCATAGCAGGAGCTAGAACCGCCTGTGAGCCCAGAATGGCTGCTGGTTGAGTGAGAGCACTGGTGTGATGATTTGTTTCCTCCAGTGAGGGCAGGGCCAATGGACGCCTTCAGGAGGAAGATTGCCGAAGATAAAAATGATCCTCCGGGCTTCCCTGGTGGCGCAGTGGTTGAGAGTCCGCCTGCCGATGCAGGGGACATGGGTTCGTGTCCCGGTCCGGGAAGATCCCACATGCCGTGGAGTGGCTGGGTCTGTGAGCCATGGCCACTGAGCCTGCGCGTCCGGAGCCTGTGCTCCGCAACGGGAGAGGCCACAGCAGGGAGAGGCCCGCGTACTGCAAAAAAAAAAAAAAAAAAAAAAGATCCTTCAAGGCCAAATGCTCTTTTGGCTGAAGGGCTCCGAGATTTGGTGACCAGAGTTGGACTGAAACCAGGGAGGAGGCTGAGGAAATTCTCAGCCAGAGGCCACCTGCATAGACTTGGGAGGGGTGGTGGGCCCTCGCCCGCCTTCGCCCACATGCTGCAGTGTCTCTGTAGAATGAGGTTCCCAGAGTCCAGTTTTCCTCAGAGTAGGGGAAACTGTCTACTTCACAATCACCTAGGCCACTTATTCAAATGCACGTTTTAGGTCTCACCCCAGACTCCCTGATTCAGAATCTGTGTCAATGCAGCTGGGGAATTTGCTTTTCTAGAAAATACTCCAGATGACTCTTTGTACTTAAAAGTGTGAAAACCACTGCTGAAGTCTAATAGGCAAATAGTTTCTTGGGCTCTGGCATAATCTAACCTTTTTTTTTAATTCAGGGAGGGAAGTGTCTGTTATGGTCCAGGTCGGACATAAATGGGTGAGAATTTGATGCATCTGAGTAGACCTACTGGGTAGTTAGAAAAATGAATTAGTGAACTTGCTTTACCGAGCACTTCTGTCACAGACTAGGTGCTTAACCGTGTGTTTATTGATTTGTTATGTCACCAGTGAGAGACATCCAGGTCCTGTGGCAGTTTCTTGTCCTCAAAAAATTTTCACTCTAGTTGAGAAGTGATGGTCAGCACTGACAAAACATTTATGAATCCTGTGAAACAACATATAATTAAGTAGTAGATTTCCTGATGTAAAAGTTAAATGTTAGGTGAAAACTGAGGCCTGGTATAGTCAGGGGAAGCTTCGTGGAGGAGATGGGATATAAGCTGGATTGTGAAGAATTGGTAGATTTGGGGTCTAAGAAAGGACAGGAAGTGCCTGGCAAAAGGAACATAATGTCTGGTGGCCAGAAGCAGAAGGGGGTTTGGGAGCTGATCGCACAGTAAGAAGAGCTGAGTGAGTTGAGTTGAGGGTTGAGAGGTGTTCTGGAAGGTGTGTAGGATGGGCTGGGTCACCAAGGGCCTTAGAAGCAGGTAGAGGAATACAGATGAGCAAAGGGAAGTACTGAAACCATTGAAGGCTGTTGAGTAGCAGAGATAACACTGTTTCATGGACCCAGCAGGGCCAGGAGATTCCCAAAGCTGGATGCCACGTTCATGCTCATGGGCAAAGTGGTGAGAAGTCAGATACATCAGGGGAGAGTCAGTTTAGAATCTGCATTTGAGTTGAATGCCTAGGGGAGAGGGGGCAACAGAGAGCAGTTCCGGGGCTGCTAGGCCCTGCCTGGTTGGTGAGGAAGAGAGGCACCAAATCAGCCCAAGATAGCTGGAGCCAGATATGGAGTTGAGTCAAGGTCATGTGCTGTGGAATCTACAGTGGAGCAGGCCAGGGCTTCACAGGCAGGGCAGGAGGCCAAAGCAGACACTGAAGCTAACAAGTAAGGAAGGACTTGGCACAGTAGAATCTGTGGAATTAGTCTGATTATCCATGGTGAAATGAGGCTCATGGGATATGTTCTTTGGAAATTCCAATAAAATGTCAGTGTCGTCTTAAAGGGTCAGACCCCGATGCACGGGTGTGGTTGGGGAAAACTCCACCCAACTGTGAGTTATAGTTAGGATTGGTTTTCCTTCGCATGGCACACTGGCAGGACCCATCCCTAGTCTGCCCAGAGCTGCGGTGTTAAAGGGCATTGGACTGTAGGTGTGCATGGCTGATTTCTAGGAAAGTCATGACGCCTACTTCTTGGTGATGCTCATCAGCGAGAAAACCTGTACTTGGAGGCAATCCGTGTCATAGAGGCAGAGACTGGTTGAAGAATAAGGGAGATTTCTGATCGTAGCTCGGGGATTGCAAAGACGTTTTTGTCTCCTGTGCCAATAGCACTGGTTTGATGGTGGCTGCGTGGAGTGCTTGGGCTAGTCTGGGTTCCACAGGAAAGACTGTACTGAATGATCAGGGATGTTTGCCATGGGCGTGGGGGGAGGGAGGGAGTGAATGACGGCAGCACTGCTACCTATTTGCAGTGTCTGACTTGGTCCCGACCTCCTGATCTCATATGTGAGGATACTGAAGCCATAGATAGGAAGTATGTGACCCATAGTCACAGAACTCAAGGGTAGAGCTAAAACTGGACGTTAAGTCTTCTGACTCCTGGTCCAGTGTTTTTCCTGTGGATCACACAGCCTTCTTTCCCTCCCCCTTGCCACGGGCTGTCACACTCACTTCTTTCTCCCAGTCCCACCCTTGGCTTCTGTTAGACTTTGCATTAGGAACTTGGCCCACAGAATGGATTTGCACAACGGCTAAACTTGTTTCACATGTGATCAGAACCCTTGGGGAAGAATTCTAGGAAGAGGAATTGCAGATTGATTCAGAATTCCCAAGTGCTGGAAAAGCTAGGGACTTGGCAAGGGTTGGCTGAGCGGAGGAGCAGGACTAATGAGGAGAGATTTTCTAGGGCAGCAGCAGTGGATTGCCGTCACCATTACACAGCCGAAGATAGAAAACTGAAGTTGGAGGCTGCGAGCTGCTCAAAGTTGGGGGTGGGCACGTGTGGGGAGGAGAGAACCTGATGTTTATTGAACAGCAGCTGCGAGAGGTAACCTGGGGTCTTGAAAAGCACAAGGGCAATGGCTCTGCTGATGTAACGTAGGCACATGGGAGATGTGAGCCAAAAAAGCCAGCTGTGCTTACAGCATTTCAGCCTCACAGCCACCCTGGGCGCGGATATGATTAGCCCAAGTTTTACAGGAATAGGAAGTGAGCTGCGTCTCCCGATGGTTGACTAACTCATGCAGGTCTGCAAGTGGCTGACTGCGTTATAGATCCCAAATCTCATCTCCTTCTCCTGGAACTGAGAAGGCTTCTCCAGGCACCCCACTCCGCAAGAGAAAGAAAAGGCTTGTCTCTTCTGCTAATTGCCCTGCTCTTGGCAGGGGAAAACTGTCAGCTTCGAGTCTATGGGACATAAATCCAATCTTATTCCTAATTCGTAGAGTGGAGGCCAGGTCTGTGTTGTGTTTGTTCTTGAGTTGTGTGTATGTTTTATTGAGGAATTAATGTCAGAGGAAAAGGGTATGTTTGGAACTTTCATACCTGCACCTGTCATTTCTGTTAGTGTCACTCCTCACCTCCCCTACACTGGTTTTTTTTTTTTTTTTTGCTAAAAGAATCAGCGATAAACTGTTTGTTTAAAGAGATGTGCATAAACAACAAGGTCCTGCTGTACAGCGCAGAGAACCATATTTGATATCCTATGATAAACCATAATGGAAAAGAATATAAAAGAAAAGAATGTATATGTATGTATAACAGAATCACTTTGCTGCACAGCAGAAATTAACACAACATTGTAAATCAACTATACTTCAATAAAAAGTATAATAAAATAAAACAAAGAGACATGCAGCCTGCTAAGTCCAGACTGCCCTCAATTGCTTGTGGCATTTTGAGACATAAAATGTTGTTATTTGAAGCTGTTCAAAGAGGCTTCCAGCACATGCCCAGGCAAGGCCTCAGGGTGGGCAGAGCTTAGCTCCACCACTGGCTTCACCAGGCTAATAACAGGGTAAATGGCTCCCGTCTCACTACCAGCATCAAAAATTAAACCTGCACTTCTGGAGCCTGGCTGGAAACCACCCTCTCCTTTGCCTGATGGGCAAGAGCTGTGCCCTCAAGGTCCATCTGCAGAGGTAGTGTGGCCACTTATGGATGTTAAAAGTGAGCCGACTGGTCTAAGCCGTCTGTTGTTGCTGGTGCTGGCAGTGAAGCTGGAACCTAGATGGGGACTCACCCCTATTTCTCACCAGTCTCACAACCACGCTGTGTCAAATTGAACTTAGTCTAATGGTCTTAACAACCACACTATTGGGTGGGGAGGGTCCATCAGTCTCATTTCACAGGCGAGAAAACCAGGGCACAGACCTGTTAAGTGTCCTATTCAAGGCTACATGGAAATCCTAACATTTGTTTTTTGCTTTTAAATTTTCTTTTCTTTTCCAGTTTTATTGAGATATAATTGACATATAACATTGCATAAGTTTAAAGTGTACAACGTGATGATTCAATATATGTATACATTGCAAAGCGATCACTACACTGTCTAGTTAACATCCATCCCCTCACATAATTACATTATTTTCCTTGTGATGAGAACTTTTAAGATCTCCTCTCTTAGCAACTTGCAAATATGCAGTACGGTATTGTTAACTATAGTTACCATGCTGTACATTACATCCCCAGGACTTGTTTAGTTTACAGCTGGAATTTTGTACCTTTTGCCCACCTTCCCCCATTTTGCCCACTTCTACCGCTCGCAGCCACCAATCTGTTCTCTGTACCTATGAGTTTGGTTTTTTAGATTCCATATGTAAGTGAGATCAAACAGTATTTGTCTTTGTCTGTCTGACTTATTTCCCTCAAACCCTAACATTTAAAAATAGAAGGTCAGCGTCTCCATATCTATAGAAGTGATTCTTTAAATGAATATAAATGATCAGATATTATTTTAATTACACTGCTCTTTTCTGGGAGGGGATAATTGCCATGCAAATGAAAACAAAAGAAAAAAATTTAAATACTTTCCTGCTTTTTTCTTTTTTTGAGTAGAGAACTAAGTAAAGTCTACCAAATTAACTCAACCACACGCTATGTCAACAGTTTCTACTGTCTTGCTTTAAAGACTTTGAGAGTGTTACATATTTTCACTTTTAAAAGGCTGAATCCAAAAGTCTTTGCTATTATGATTTTTTGAAGTTTTATATATAATTTTATTAAAAAATAAGTTCACAGTAGAAAACTTGGAAATTGCTATAAAGGCAGAAAACAAACGCTATCCTAAAGTAAAAAATTCAGAAATCACTGTTTACATTGCTATATTTTCTTTCAGGCTATTTTTCTAGGCCTAAACATGTTTTGATCTTTGAACAAAATTAAGATTTTGCTCTATACAGTTCAGAGCCCTAGATTCTTCTCACTTCATATTACATCATCCTATTTTGTAACATTAAGATTAAAATACATTATTTTTAATGGCTGCATCATATTTTAACAGTCGTTTTTTGAAACATTTTCTTCACTTGGCTGGGACATCTCTCTCTCTCGGTTATCCTGAGAATCTTCTAAATCTCTTTTGTGGAAGATCTTCATCTCTCCAATTCCTAGCAGTGGGAGGTGCCCCAGAACTCAGTCCTAAGGCCTCAGGCCGCCTCCCTTCCCCAGGTGCATTCACTTGCCAGATGATCCCATCAAGTACCATGGCCTCAAATACAATCAATCCACTGCCAGCTCCCAAATTCTAGCCTCAAAACTAGACACACGTACAGCTGCCTACTTGCCACCTCCACTTAGATGACTAATGGACACAGTCAACTTAATATGCCTAAAGCTAAACTCCTAATGAACCTACACTCCAGGTTCCCCATCTCGGCAAATGGCAACCCCATCCCTGAGCTGCTCACGCCATGTCTGAGGTTTTCTCTGACTCTTATATCACACATCCAACCCTTCAGCCAATCCTGCCATCACTAAACTTATCATGGGAATCATTTCACAATGCGTGTAAGTCCAGTCATTATGCTGTACACCTTATACAACGCTGTATGTCAATTACATCTCAATGAAACGGGAAGGAAAAAGAAGACCAAAGCTAGAGAAGGGGATAATGTCATACCAAGATGAGGACCAGGCACTAATAAATCACCTAAGGAAAAGCAGTCCTTGTGACGTGGAAAGCTTTAAGAATTCAATCAGATTGCTGTTTTCTTAAAAACAACCTCTTTTTTTTTTTTTTTTTTTTTTTTTTTTTTTTTTTTTTGCGGTACGCGGGCCTCTCACTGCTGTGGCCTTTCCCGTTGCGGAGCACAGGCTCCGGACGCTCAGGCTCAGCGGCCATGGCTCACCGACCCAGCCGCTCTGCGGCATGTGGGATCCTCCCGGACCGGGGCACGAACCTGTGTCCCCTGCATCGGCAGGCGGACTCTCAACCACTGCGCCACCAGGGAAGCCCTATCATTATTTCTTGATAATAATAATCTTATTTCTTGATACTGGGATTAGTTTTCACATGTATTAGATTTTCCATGTTACACAAGCTCAAACTTGTGGTTTGACTTAATGTGACATAAGTGATTGAGGTAGGCATCTTCTCTTTTAAGTGTAAACCTTTTAGTCTGTGTGCATAAAAACAAACAGCAATAGTAAACAGAGTTACTGCTAACATTTTATTTTATTTAAAAAAATTTTTATTGAAACAGAGTTGATTTACAATGTTGTGTTAGTTTCAGGTGTACAGTAAAGTGATTCGGTTAGACACATATATAAATATATATATTCTTTTTTTATATTCTCTTCCATTATAGGTTATTACAAGATATTGAGTATATTTCCCTGTGCTATACAGTAGGTCCTTGTTGGTTATCTATTTTATATATAGTAGTGTTTATGTTTTAATCCCAAACTCCTAATTTATTTCTCATCCCCCTCCCCTTTGGTGACCATAAGTTTATTTTCTATGTCTGTGAGTCTATTTCTGTTTTGTAAATAAGCTCATTTGTATCCTTTTTTTATATTCCACATATAAGTGATATCATATGATATTTGTCTTTCTCTACCTGGCTTACTTCATTTAGTATGGTAATCTCTAGGTCCTTCCATGTTGCTGCAAAAGGCATTATTTCATTCTTTTTTATGGCTAACATTCCATTGTATATATGTACCACATCTTCTTTATCCATTCATCTGTCGATGGACACTTAGGTTGCTTCCATGTTTTGGCTATTGTAAATAGTGCTTCAATGAACATTGGGGTGCCTGTATCTTTTCGAATTATATTTTTCTCCGGATATATACCCAGGAGTATTTTAAACAGTCACAGAAGAAACCATCTGAAAGTAATGCTGAAAGCATTTCAGAATGTGTGTTTATTTTTTAAAATTTCTGTATCCTCATATATAATCTGGTGAATGCATTTTATTATGAAACCGTGTTATTTTAAAAATGATTTCTGGATTTCCATAAACACTCTCTTGATTAAAAAAAAAATCCTACCAGTTCTCCAGTCTGCTTTTCAAGTATGTCCAGAATCTGATGAAGGTCACCTCTCATTTCACCTTTGCTGCAGACACCCTGGCCCACACCATCATTCAACCTCTTGGTTGAATGATTTCAATAGCCACCTAATGGGTCTTATCCTGATTCTATCCTGGCCCCATGACAGTTAATACTCGAAAGGATTCTAATCTCACTGCTATTTAAAAGCCACCATGTTCCATCACTGCCTCTAACCCCACCTCTCTGGCCCTCATCCGCTCTGCTCTAGCTGCACATGCATCTAGCTTGCTCTCCCCTTGGAGCTTTGCTTGGCTGTGTCCTCACCTGCTATGTTTCCCCGCAGATAGCTGCCTGTCCTCCCTTGCTTCAAGTATATGTTCAAATACCATTTTATCTGTGAGGCTCTCCCTGGGTAATCTTTATAAAGAGCATTCTCTCTACCCAATACTCTCTCCCCACGCTCTTATTTGTTTTTATTTTTCTCCATATTGCTTTTTCTATGTATTTTGCATATGTATTAGTTTCCTAAGGCTGCTCTAACAAAGTACCACAAACTGGGTGGCTTGAAGAACATACATTTATTCTCTCCCAGTTCTAGAGTCTAGAAGTCTGGCATCAAGGTGTGGGCAGAGTTGGTTCCTTCCGTGGGTCTGAGAAAATATCTGTTCATTGCCTCTGTCCTAGCTTCTGGTGAGGGCTGGCAATCCTTTTGTATTCCATGGTTTATACTCTGGTTTATATTTCCATGGTTTATATTCATGGTTTCAAACTCTGCCTTCATCTTCACATGGCTGTATTCCCTCTGTGTCTCTCACTTCTTCATGTAAAGATGCCGTCCTATTGGATTAAGGGCCCACCCTACTGTAGTATGACTTCAATTTAATGTAACTAATTCCATCTGCAATGATCCTGTTTCCAAATAAGGTCACATTCTGAGTTAGGATTTCAACCCATCTTTTTTTGGGAACACAATTCAGCCCATAATAACATACAATGTATTTACTTGTTTATTTGATTGGCACCTGTCTTTACTCACCAAAATGCAAGCTACTTCTGTTCACTAATATGTCCTTCATGCATCAGATGGTATGTGGGACAGAGTAAGAACTCAATAAATATTTTTTAAATGAATGAATGACCATAAATATGACATTTTCTAATCTTTTCTCAACTTGCTAATTAAATAATGTTGTGATGAAAGTTTTTTTTTTTTTTTTGTGGTATGCGGGCCTCTCACTCTTGTGGCCTCTCTCTTTGCGGAGCACAGTCTCCGGACGCGCAGGCTCAGCGGCCATGGCTCACGGACCCAGCCACTCCGCGGCATGTGGGATCTTCCTGGACCGGGGCACGAAGCCACGTCCCCTGCATCGGCAGGCGGACTCTCAACCACTGCGCCACCAGGGAAGCCTGTGATGAAAGTTTTTATGAATAATTTTCATCTGCTTCTTGAATTGTTTCCTTGGGTGTACTTCCAGAGATGGATAAAATCCAATCTGCCATCCCTTATTCCAGTGCTGGTCCATACTGAATTAACGGGGAACCCTTATTCATTCAGATATTACTATTATTTTTTAATTTGTGAAGGAAGTTTGAAGGAAAGAATGCCCTGGTTCATTGTGTTAAATGTTTGATAAATAAATTAAGGGTTGAGTCAGAGTTTTAGTGAACAGTAACACCCCCCACCCCCGCCCCTTGCTCTGACAAACTGCTGAGTTTCCCACCCTGGGCCAATCATAAGATCTGCTGATTCTGTGCCTGTGTCTGGGCTGCTGAAGAAAAATCACTAACCACAGAGATTAGTGCCATTACTCATTTATTTTATGTACTCTAATCTCATTCAGGCCCCATGTTGCCTGGTCGTTTTTCTTCATGCCCCTGGTTGTCTCTCTCTCTGATTCTTCACAGTGCTCAGTTCAATTTTCTTCTACCCTCTTCTATATCTTTCTACCCTCTTGAGGACTCTCTTCTTGGCTTGTAGACAGCCATCATCTCCCTGTCCTCGCATGGTGGAGAGAGAGAGAGAGCAAGCTCTCTCGTATCTCTCCATATAAGGGCACTAATTTCATCATGAGAGCCCCACCCTCACGACCTCATCTAAGCCTAATTACCTCCCAAGGGCTCCATCCCAAATACAATAACACTGGGGATATGGGCTTCAACATATGAATTTTGTAGAGGACACAGTTCAGTCCATAGCACTGACTATCCCTTAATTGATTCTATTTCCCAAGAGTCTATCCTTGGTTCTCCCCTCTTCTCATGCTGTATGTTCTCATGACTTCAGAAAATCTAATGCTGGTTCTCAACTCTGTATCACCATGTTTTTGCTACGTTTTAAGTTATTTATATATCTATATCAATATCTATATCTATGTATATGTAAATATTTTTCCCCCCACCTAGGAGCTGGTTTACCTTTTCTTTCAAGTTTTTACATTGTTTCATAGTTACAGTTAATGGCTAATGATAAAAATGTTCACTAAACACCTATTACTGGGAATTTAGATTGTTTCTGATTTGGGGGTATTATAAACAATACTATAACATATTTTCAAACATATATTTTTTTCTCTCATGTTATTTTTCCATAGGGTAAATTCTCAAGAGTCAAAGACTTTCAAAAAGTCAGAGAGATTAAATATTTTTATAGTGTTTGATACACATGTCCCTCATTTGAATCACATGGCCCGAAGGAGATATTCATACATTTTTAAAGACCATTCACCTACACATCCATCTTTTAAGAAAAATGGCCTCCCAACTTTTTGCTATTGTTATAATCATTAACTAGTTCTTGTTCTCTTAGAGAGTGGAGCCTCGTATTAACTGGCTACCACCTACTGGGCCAGATTCAGAAACTGAAAGCCATGCTATATGGGCTTTGTGTGAGGGAACCAATCACCTTTGGGAGATTGGGAGAGATTGTACCCATTAAGTCCCTCCATACCATGCAATGCTATATGGCCCAATCAAATCCCTATTCTAAAAAATATTTATAAATATGAGATGATCAAAGAGAACGTTGAAGGTTGTTGCTTTGTCTAGAGTAATAGTAAGCAAATGGCACTAATTATTAATGAAGCTGCACATTGCAGTTGGCCCTGAGTAACTAGGCTGCTGGTGGATAATGCCCCCCCTTCCATTTTGCTGAACCTTCCCATGTTTCTCTGCAATAAACTTTTTTGTTTGTTAATAATTGGTGCACAGATCCTCCTTATAACCCTGAAGGACTTGACTAGCAAAGCCAGTACACTACCACTTTACAGAAGGGATGTGCCCCTTGACAATCTCACCAGTGGTAGTGTCTGTGGGTCACCTGGGTCACCACAACTTATCCATTCTGGAGGTTGTCGTGAAAACATTTTCTGGGGGGTTCAGTTCAATAATTGTAAAATGGTAGCTTAGGGTTGATTTATTTGATGACTAGTTTGAAAAACTCAGTGTTTAAATGGTCTTAGTTATTGTAAATCAAGTTCACTAATAAAGAATCTGGCCTGTGGAAAGTTAATCATTAGCGTTCTGTTCTAAACAATATTCTTCATTTGCTGGGAATTCATCTAACATTGATCTCAGATTGTTTTAATAATGAAATCACAGAATGACCATGGACACAAAAGTCCTCAGACTTATAGAATTTGAGGCTCCACATTGTCTACTTGAATCTCTCATTCGATTTCTGTTGTGGCTGGTTGTTTGAGCTGTGGCCAACTGGAATGCTTTCATGTTCCTGTGTAGTATTGACCCCTATGCAGAAGATAGCCTGATGGTGGCTGATGTGAGAACCAAGAAAATAAAGGCCAAGTTGGAACCGGAAGAGAGAGTGGGAAGCCAGAAGTTGAGGCGGCAGGGACAGTAGAAAGCTGAGGATAGGCTGGATTTGAATTCCAAATCCAGTCTGAGAAGACAGCGTGATGAAGCCCAGAGACATTTATGCTGATGCTTCCTCAGAGAGCAAGGGCTCGTCTGAGGTGACAGGAAGACCCCCATTCTCTGGGGATTAAAGAGTCTGATTGTGCTGCAGCCAGGACATGGGAGCTCTTCATACCGTCAGTGATGTTCCTGATAGCACATTTATGTTCTTTTGTATAGAAGGAATTTGGTTGTTCCTGGAGCATTGAATTGAACTGATGAGAGAGAGAGAGAGAGAGAGAGAGAGGAGGCTGTAACCTCTCTCTGAAATGCATATTTAAAAATTTAGGCATTTGTTTATCTGATTGTCTCCAGTCATAACATTCCATTTAGGAAAGGAAGGGGATCTGTTTTTTGAGTCAGAAATTTTGGTTTAATCATCTCATTTGTTATTCCTCTCACAGTAGAGGAAAGCAAAGTAGGTTGTAAAAATGGAATAATTATATTTCCTATTCTTGGGCAGCACATTTGTTCTTTCTTAATAGCATTAGAACAAATTCAGTGAAAACTCTTCGTATGAGTGCAAAAGTTAGCAGCTGTTTATAAAATAAAGACTAGAAGTCTTCATAGTGGGAAAGAGGCTGTACCCATCCACAGATCAGAGAGATACAAACCTAGAGAAAATGATTTTTGAAACTTCTTTAAAGATATTCCTCCAACTTAATCCATAATTATAACATTCCCCACTTATTTTGCTGGTGCTTCATCATTCTGTCCCCTCTAGAGAAGAATCATCTCTTTGATAAAATAACTCTCATTTACCTCCAGTGTTGCTGGGATTCCCACACATAAACCTGCGTAATTAGGGGCCCACAGGACATCTACATTCCTTCCCTGTTTGTCTCTCAAAAACTCTCATTCATTTTCAGTTTCCCTGAAACATCACACATGTTCTTGCCTTCCCTTCATTCTGCTCAGGCCCCAGTGCCCTGCCTCAGGGCAGCACACTTTCTAGAACTTTCCTGAGACATGGCACCTCTGTCAAAATGCCTGTGGCCCGAGTTCTGGTAAACAATGAAAGGCATGTGAGGACTTGTGGGCATAAGAAGAGTTTTGCCTTTGTGCTTTTTGTCAGTGGGAAGCCAAGGAGGCTGGCTCCATTTCAACCTCGAGACTTTCTTTTTATGAAGATAATGATGATCCCAGAGTCATATTATTGGCCTCCCTGCAGGCACTGAGAGGCAGCCAGCCTCATGTGCTCATGTTCCTTTGCCTTTCATTTGAAAATGACATGTCGGGGCACACAGACTTGGTCAAGAAATTTTAAGAGAAGAATTTCTAAATTTAATTAAATAATATTTAATAATAGTACCGTTAGCTCATTTGTACAGTGTATTGCAATGCGCAAAGGCCTTTCACATGTATTATGCCATGTCATACTTGACACATTGGACCTGCCTTCAAGACCACACAACTATTACAGCAAATGTTTTCCTCTGTTTCCATTGGGAAGTGTGACAGAAACTGAATATCTGCCCTTGACTCTTCTGCATTTGCCATCCTATTCTCATGCTTTTCAGTATAGACTAAATCCTTCCTTAATCTAGTGCCCCTTGTACTTCTCCTTTTATAGCCTAGCATTTAAGCTAAAAGTAGGATTCAGGGCCATATTCTTGTTAATATCCCTTATAAGAAGGTGTGTTTCTGTTGTGTTAGCAACCTGCGTAGCTCATTCTTAGTCTGGACTTGCAACTAGCAAACTCACAGAATGAGAGCAAAGCACAGGTGGGCTGGCCTACAGGCCATTCTTTCCTCTTCTTTTCTGCAACAGCTTGCATCTCAAACAGTCCCCCAAGAGGATTATTTGATGAAATTTTGGCATATGGAAAATAAAAATAGACTTCGTAAAATGGTATGGATGAGCAGAGATTTTTTTTGAACTAATATATGAGAGAGAAAATGAACAACATTGAAATGGGAGTTGGATCTATAAACTCAAACTGAAGAACTGCTTTCTTTCTCCACAGAGACTTCAAAATACTAAATGGGCTTTGTGCCAATAGGTCCTCAGTGGGCTATGCTATTGGGAGTCTAGGAAGCAAAATGAAGGACAGAATGTTCAACAAAAAAACCTTCTTATTGACTATACCATACATACAAAAAAGTATGTTGTGTATGTGCGTTGTGTATGTGTGTGTGTGCATATTTCCTAGCTCTGCTCATGGAAAAGGCTTAGAAACAATGATCAAACCAGTAGCAATAAGCATGCTTGAAACTGAGCAGGACCCTGTAGGGCCCTCCTGGGTACAAAAGTCTTTCCCTGCCTCCCATTTCATGTTTTTAGGAAAAAGGCTTTGGCCTCCTAGACCTTACCTGAGTTCTAAAGGGCAGATTCAAACAGTTACTAATTGGGGAAGGGAGGGAATGCAGAAACAAAGGAGGAGCAGACAAGAAACAAAAGTGCAGATGAAGCAGGGTCCTGGTTCCTCCTCGAAGGATATACATAACAATATATCTCTGAGTTCTTCTACAGGAACTAAGATCCCCACCCAGGTGGAGGATGGTAACTTCAGGCTGAGCACAAGATTCCTGGAGCACCGCCCTGTTACCTCACCACCAACCAATCAGAGAAATGTCATGCACCCTGCAGCCCTCCCTCAAAATTTTGCCTATAAAAACTCTTCACTGAAAACCATCAGGGAGTTCAGGCTTTTTGAGCGTGAGCTGCCTGTTCTCCTTGCTTGGCCCTTCAATAAAACTATTTCTGTTCCAACTCTGACATTTCAGTTTGTTTGTCTTCACTGTGCTTTGGGCACATGAACTTGGATTCTATGACTTCCTTAGTGCCCAGATTGTAGTCTTGAAATGCCATTTCCCACTAAAGGAATCTAGACAAATTCCAGGTTTGAGGTGGAAAATGTAGGATATGCACCTGGAACGTCTTGTTATAATCGATAGCAAGGAAGCTATCAAACACCACCAGGGCTATGTCAGAAACACCCTGGAGCCAACTTGAAAAGGCTTCTATTGGCCAAAGGGTGACAATTTAAGCTTTAAAAAGGATAATAATTATAATTACTTGAAGCCCATCAAATAAGTTGAAATCCATGACTTCATAATGATATTTTAAAAAATTGATCTCCTTCAGAGGATGGTAGGGAACCAGTTATTTTTGTGAACATTGGTAGATGAAGGAAAAGAATCATTTATTCTGTTTTTCCTATATGAATGGTATCATGGGGTAACCAAATAGTAGATGAGGGAAAATGTATATTTATAAAAGTGTTCCAATGGATGGATTAATAAGTAGAAAAGAAATGATAGAATATCACCCTTTTGCAACACCCTTTGGATGAATATGTCTTGGCATCAAGCACCGACAGCTGCTATCATTGCAAAAAGAGAGACAAGCAGACATACCACATGGCTCTTGGTGAAAGGACAAATCAGCACCTAGAGTCATGCCAAGAGATCAAACCTGAGGTTGACCAAGACTCTGGATTCACCTGCCCATTTGCAGAAAACATAGAAGACAGAGGAGCATGGTGAACTGCCCCGTGAGTATACAATCAGTAAAGTGCCGATGGTGGGAGTTCTACAGGTCAGATACCCAGAGAAGTTGTAAGAAGAAAGAAAGGGATGGAGGAGAGAACCTGTAGAATATAATAGACTGAAAAGACATGTCAAATTTACAAATGGGTGATGCTGTACAGGATGCATACTTAGGTGATAAAACTACAAAGAAACTCAAGTATGATATGATTAGCTTAAAAGGGTAGTGGTTAACCTTGTGAGGAGGAAGACACATTGACCAGGATGGGACACGTGGATGGGCTTTGGGGGTGGCTGGCAAAGTTCTGTTTCTTGACCTGGATGGTGGTTGCTAAGGTGTTCACCTCGTACCAATTCATTAAACTATACATTCACTTTGTGTTGTTTTCTGAATCAGTTTTATTTTATAATGGAAAGGTTGAAAGAAGAAAATAGAGTAGCAATTTTAAAAGTTACATTTCATGAATGCCATAAAGAACATTGACAGTCAAGAGCAGTTTGTGTCAAGAAGCAGTATGATGGAATGATAGAGAGCATGGGCATGGGAGCCACCCCAATAGGGTCCGAATCCCAGCTTGGCCACTTAGAAGCTGGGTAACCCGGGGCAAATTACTCAGCCTCTTTGTGTCTCAGTTTTCTCATCTGTAAAATGGATGTCATTATAGTTTGTAAATCATGAGGTTTAAGTGAGATGATACATGTGAATGTTTAGAATATTGCCAGGCACAGAGTAAGAGCTGCATACGTTAGCTATGCTATTTCTTTTTCTTTTTTTTTTTTTTTTGCGGTATGCGGGCCTCTCACTGTTGTGGCCTCTCCCGTTGCGCTCCGCACGCGCAGGCTCAGTGGCCATGGCTCACGGGCCCAGCCGCTCCGTGGCACGTGGGATCTTCCCGGACCGGGGCATGAACCCGTGTTCCCTGCATCGGCAGGCAGACTCTCAACCACTGCACCACCAGGGAAGCCCAGCTATGCTATTTCTTAAAACTTTCCTTTCTTTCTTCTTAGTTTTCCTCACATACTGCAACACTATCTCCTTCTCAAAAACCCCTGGTGGCATGGGAGCGGGGACATTGTCCCCTAGCCCTAGTCTGTGCCTCTTTGTCCTTCTATCTTCTGCTCCCCATTCTGTATTTAAAGACCCCCAAGGAGGAACCTAGCAAGGCAGGGAAGGAAAGATCCCACCTGGGCAGAGTCAGAATCTGTTTAATGGTGAGAGAGGAGGGAAAGAGACTTTTCTCATTTGCCCCGGCTCCTCAGTGCCTAGAACAGTATATGACACCACGTAGGCACGTAATAGACATTTGTTGAAAGGATGAGTGAAAGACCTTGCAGAACATGATTTAGAAAGTGCTGTTCAAGTATTTTTTTTTTTCACAAAGAGTCTGAAGTGGTCCGTGGCTTTACTTCTGCCTCCCTCCTGCCTTGCTTCTTCCCTGCTGCCCCATTTCGGTATTCACGGCTTTGTATGAGTCTGTTAGTCTAAATGTATCTCTTGCAAAATGTATATATTGCACTCGTTCTCCCTTTAGAAAGGCACACATTGACCCCAGCCCTATACCTGCTGATCATCTTGCTGCTGCCCCTCAGAGCGCCTTCCTGCCCAGCAGACCTGTTCATCCTGTCCCCTCTCCCTCTGATGTCCTTCCTGTCATTGTTCCCATACTTGGCACCTTCCCATCCTATGGGTACAGTGTAGACGAGTTCATTACGGCAAAGCCTTTCTTGGCTAGCCTCTTACAGGTCAAGGTCTCTGTCCCCTGCCTGTTGAATCTTCCTGTTCTCTTTCAAAGCACTTACCATGTGTTCTATTTGTTGAATACATGGAGGAGCAAATGGCCATTACGACAAATGACTAGATCCAGGTACAGGAATGGAGGTGGGAATGTGAGTTGACCCTCACATTGTCTCTGCCATAACTTTCGTGAAGGTACTAGGACTGTTGAGCTGACTAGTTTCTGGTTCTCAGTGAGTGCTCAGTAAAAACTTTGTGAATGAATGGATACAGTGGATAATAGGTGTAGCCTCAGGCTTGGAGTTGGGCAGGTGGTTCTGCCCGGTGAAGGATCAGAGTCTCATGAGGAGGTAGAGCAAGGAGATGGGGAATCCAGGGCAGGGCTGTTCACAGCCTTAAGGAAACATGCAATTTTACTATAGGGAGGGGGACCACCCCATAACTTTATCAGAGATGGACCGGGAGGCAGGGCTTAGGAACTGGGGCTGAGGCCACAGCCAAGGACTAGGGCCTGGGGTTGGTGAGCAGGAATGCTGGACCTAATGGGTGCCCAGGGGGCAGTCCCTGAGACCTGACTCTGGTAGGCATTTCTGATATTCCTGAGAGTGACTGATGACTAGATTCCATCAGGGGTGTCAGCACGGCCTGCACCTGTCAGGGTGCTGTAGGACTTGGGGTGGCCTGTATTTGCAGACAGAGTAGAGCTTAGAAAGGCTTGATTTTGAACTTCATGTCACTTCATGACTGTGTGACCTTGGGCAAGTTCTTAACTCCTCTGAGACTTGGCTTCATTGTCTATAAAATGAAGATCAAAATACCTACCTTCTGTGGCTGTTTTGAAGATGAAATGGGATAACGTGAAATACCTTGTCCAGTATTGCTCACACCTAGCTGTGGAGAGTTTTAACAAGGCTCGCACACGTGGGCCTGGCTGTTGGAGATTATGACTTAGTAACTCTGGGGTGGGTTCCAAGCGTCTATGGTTTTAGAAGGTGTACAGATGATCACAAAACTCAGGCTGACTTGAGCAGCATTGGATTGCCATAGTAGTAAGGCAACGAGAAATGGTAGCTTCTCTACACACCTCCTCCTTCACTGCCATCACCTCCAATTCTTTTCTATCCTTTTCTCCTTTTTTTTCCTTTGGTATTAGGTGTGGACATGAGTGGACTCAGTCATGGGGTGCGTGCGGAAGCAGAGACATGAAAAACAAGTAAAGGCCGACAGTGTTCCTGTTGGACATTGATTCTAGCAAATGCTGGATGAAAACTACAAGACTGAGGTCCTGCTGCTAATTAGTCGGCTTTAAATGTCTGGAACAGCGAAGGTGAAGGTATGAAAAATGGTGCTTTCAGTACTTTGTCTGAAGGAAATAAGTCTTATACATGCTTTTCCAGCTTTTCTAGATTTTAAAAAATAACTTTCTGCTAGAGAGCTTTTGTCAAACAAAGCACACCCATTTTAAAATAAAGGTTGTAGAGTGGTTTAATTTACTTGTTCAATGAAAATTTACCGAGTGCCTACTGGGTATGTGACACTGGGCTAAGAATCATGGAGATATGATTTCATTCAATAAATATTTAATGAGCATGGCTCTAGGGTGTTGGGATGTATCAGTGAAAAAAGTAAAAACCAGATAAAAATCCCTACCCTCTTGGAGCTTACATTCTGAGAGGGAGAGAGAGGCAATAAAAAAGTAAACATAGTAAGTAAATTATAAAATGTTAGAATGTAATAAAATGTTAAAGAGTATTTTATATAAGATAGTTAAGGAGATTCATTGAGCAAGTACTTGAAGAAGGAGCAGAAGTTTTACTATGTGGGTGTCTGGAGTAAGAACATTTGAAGCAGAAGGACCAGCCAGTGCAAAGGCCCTGAGGCTCCCAGGGGATGTCTGAGGAAGAAGAGGCCAGGGTGGTCTCAGTGAAGTGAGAGAGGTTAGGTAAAGGGGGATGAGGTCAAAGAGAAAATGGCCAGATTATGTCAGGTCTTGTAGGGCATTTTAGGACTTTGGCATTTATACTGAGTGAGATAGAATGCCACTGGGGGGTCAGGAGCAGAGGGGGCTTGGACTTGTATTAGAACAGGATCACTCTGGCTGCAGCATTGAGAAGAGATTGTAGGAGGTCAGGGCTACAAAAGAGGAGACAGTAAGGAGGCTCCCAGAGGCTTGGACTAAGATGGTGGCAATGGAAATGGTGAGAAGTGGACATATTTTGGAGAAAAATTCAGCAGGATTTCCTGACAGGTTGAAGTGGGTGTAAGAGAAAGAGTGGAACTATTGACTCTACAGTTTTTTGTTTTGTTTTGGTTTAGTTTTTTTGTTTGTTTCTTTGGTTTTGCCTGAGCAGCCAACTGAAAGGATGGAGTTGCTTTCAAGATGGGGCATGGTGGGTAAAGATATTTGGGGAAGGAATACTAAAGTTTTCTTTCGGTCATTGTAGTCTGACTCTCAAGTGGAGATGTCCGGGAGGCACTGATTGACTAAGGGTCTAGATTTAGGAGAAGCACCTGGGATGAAAGGCACATGTGGGTACCCATCAGGGTAGAGATGGTGTGTAAGGCCAGGGACTGCATGAGATCACTGGGTAGTGCAGATGGAGAGCAGGACAAGGGCAAGGCCTAAGCCCCAGGCTCCCCAAGAGGTCTGGAGGAACCCACAAAGGAGTCTGATGAGGAATGTCCGGTGAAGTGAAAGGGAAATCAGGAGAGTGTGGTGCCCTGGAAGCCGCGGGAAGCAAGCATGGAGGGAAGAGGGTGAGAGGATCTGCGCCAGCCTTGCCGGAGGGTCAGGTTAGAGGAGGGCTGAGAAGTGACTGGTGGGTTCAGTAAGGGAGAGGCTCTTGTCACTCTGACAAGAGCAGAGTCTGTGGTGTAGAGGCTGAAAGCCAGTGTGGATGGGTTTAGGAGAGAAGGTGAGGGGAGCAATTGGAGACAGAGTAGAGGGAATGGAAGTAGCCAGTAGCGGAATTGGGGGCAAAAGAATTTTCTCAGTTTGTTTTCGTTTTTTAAATGGGAGTGACTATAGCATTTTTGTGTGACAATGAGAATAACTGAATAAGAAGAGGAGGGATTCTTGGTGCTGGAGAGAGAGGAGTTGGTGGACCCATGTTCTTGAATAGGTGGGAATGGTTGGATCTAGAGTACGGGGGTATTAAGTGGATGACTATAGTCTGGGTGGGGGAGAAGGCAGGACACACAGGTCCTGATGCCAGAGGGTGGGTAGTGGGGTGAGTCTGTGGATTTCTTTTCCGCTGGCTTCAACTTTCTCAGTGAAATAGGAAGCAAGGCCATATCTGAAAGTGAGGATGGTGGAGAAGCTGTCAGAGGCCCGAGGAGAGTGGATAAGGTATTATTACGTGGTTGTCTAGGAGAGTGGAAAACAGACACGGTTGCCTGACAGCGGCAAGAGCTCACTGATGTTCCTTATCATGAAGCTGAAGTGGGATCACTGAGTTTGGCTGTGAGTTCTCCCCCAGCTGTGTTTAGCTGTTCAGGTGTAGGCAGTTTGCTGGATTTAACCAGGGTTGAGGTTTTGCCAAGTGCAAAAGCTAGAGTGGCCAGGGAGTCATGACGATGATTGACCAGGTGATTTCAGTGGGCAAAAAAGGGAAGAGGGTGAGGGACAGCAAAAGGTGGCGGGATCAGTGGATCCGTGCTCCCAGTGGCTGAAGGCTTGTTGTAGTTGGGGCATGAGGTGAAGTGAACTGGAGAGCTAGGAGGTAAGGGGTCAGACACCGGGATGGATGAAAAATGAGAATGTGGATGGTGTGGTCATTGTTCACCACCAAACCTGACTGGACTACACTTTTTATTCCTCCTTAGAGTTAGATATGGCCAGTGCCTAGTTCTGGCAAATGAAATGTGAGTGGAAAGGACGTACCCTGTTTCTAGGGCTGGCCCATAAGAAATCCTCTCCTGCTATCCCATATCCTCCCTCTCTTCTGTCTGCCAGCTGGATGCAGAGAATCCAGCAAAAGAACTGTTAGACCTGGGAAAAGGTGGCACCTCAAGTCAGAAGGATCCTGGATCCCTGAATCACCATGTGGAAGGCTCTCCACCCAACCCCAGTACGGTGATGTGCCACGAGCCAGGAATAAGCTCAGGCTGTGCTTATTTGATTAGATTTTGTGATATTTATAAAGCATCGATCCCACCCTGGCTACATCAGAGATGCTGAAATTATTGTTCTGGGAGGGTTTGTTCGTCGGAGTGAGTAGCCGAGGGGAGATATCAAACACAATTGTCGGAGGAGAAGCATTCAAGTGACTAAGAGGACAGGTTGGATGTTCCATCTATGTGTGTGTTGAAATCACCAAGAGAAGGGAGAGAAACAGTGCGGGAGAGAGTGACAGTGAGCCAGAAGCTAAAGTAATCAAATGACGAGAAGGGTCATAGCAACCGGGAGAGGTAGCGAGCGATAGAAGGTGACAGCTTGAGAGAAAGGCTGAGGGTTTTAGCAAGGAAGGAGGGAGAGTGGTATGGAGGCAGTGTTGCGGGGCAAGGAGGACACCCACTCCGCCTCCAGGCCCAGAGATGTCAGAAGAAGGAGGGGAAACATCACCGCTGCCTGAGAGGGGAGCAGGGCCCTCAGGAGGGGCCCCAGCTGGAAGGAACATTCAGAGAAGAGGCTGAGGATATAACAGATGTTGCTGAAGAAGGATTGTGAATCCAGAGGGCGCCCTGCACACTGCGGGGGTGGGGGGTGTCTTGTGAGCATCTTGTGATTGGAAGGTGGATACAGCATGAGGGATGTGAGGAGCCTGATGGGAAGTAAAGAATGAGAGAAGTGGGGCGACCTGGGAGCCTGGGCTTCTCGTGGCCAGTGATACAGACAAGGATAGCAAACATGGTACAATTAGTCCTGGGGGACCCAAGGCAGATAGTGGTGGCTCCCTGGGACTCAGTTTTGAGTCCTGTCAGCAGATGCAAGTATGTCTGGAGAAATATGGAATTAGTCCCACTCAAAGTCTGTTCTCCAGCTCACAGGCTCCTTCCTCAGCCCTGAGGATGGGAAGAAACTAGGTCCAGGGGAGTTAGGTCTAATAGATGTGATGAAGATACCACCCCACTTTCAGGACCCTCACATTTATAGAAATAGGTGCCCATGTAATGATGCTTCAGTGGACAAACCAGAGCAGAAAGTTTGTCCATTGAAGCATCATTGAAAAGTTTGCTCTGTGCATATTCAGAAAACAGAGTCAGCGTGCTGTTGACTTTCCCGTGTGTGACTGGGCAGCTGTGCACGAGCCCCACCTGCCCAGGTGAGTCATAACTAATTCCCTAAGCCCTGTTGCTCACTTGGACATTTGAAAGAAATGCAGGACTTGGCCGCCCCCCGGACCAACTGAATCATCATCTGTGTTTGAACCAGATGCTCAGGTGATTCGTAGGCACAGTCAAGTCTAGAAGCACTGTGAACGCATTTCTTGTTATTAGCAGGGACAAAGCAGGTGATTCCAAGAAGAAAAGGCAAGTGTCAGAAGCAGCCCCAGGAAAGATTACATGTTATTCATCAACCTTAAAATCCCAAATTCAGTGCTTTTTTTTCTAGCCCTGGCAGTGTGTTGGATTCATGTGAACTTCATTAAAAAATAAAACAAACAACTTCTAACTTGCATGACTCGGAAAAACATTTCATTGTTTCTTTAGGGAGAAATAGATCAGAACAGACAAAGTTGATTATACAGAATAAGGAAAAAAACAACTCTGAACTTTTAACCTGCTCGCTTGTTGTGCAGAATCTTAGAATCACAGAATTCCAGAATGTAGAGCAGTAGTTCTCCATGTTGGCTGTATATTAGCATCTCCTTGGAAGCTTTCAAAAAGCAAAAACCAAACAAACAAAAAACCCCAGTGCTGAGCCCCAATCCCAGGTATTCTGATTTAACTGTTGGGGGTGAGAGCCTGGAGTCTGGGAGTATTTAAGAGCTCTGAGTGATTTAATGGAGCAAGAGTTGAGCCTCACTGGTAGAAATAAAATGCAAGGCATAAATGTAATCTTAAATGATCCAGTAGCCAAATTTAAAAGGTATAAACAAAGTCTAATTAATTTTAGTAATATATCTTACTTAACCCAATATATCCAAAATATTACCATTTTAACATGTAATTGATATAAAAAACTAATAATGAGATTTTTTTCGTAGTAAAGCTTCGGAGTCTGGTGTGTATTTTACACTTGGAGCACATCTCAATTCAGATTAGCTGCATTTTAAGAATTTAGTAGACGCCTGTGGCTAATGGCTTTCATGTTGGACAGTGCAGCTTCAAGGAAAGCCAGTAGTGCCCGACTATGAAAGTTAGATTGCCACCTGTGGGAAACAAAATGAGTGCCCATTTAACATAGAAGTGATGGTTCAGGAGACAATGAGGTGTAATTCAATATTATTTCCTGTTTGCCAACAGCTTCTTAAAGATCATTGCAGAAGTGTCTGAGGAGGTAGAAACTTTAGAAACTTTGCAAAGTTTCTTCCAAAAAGGGAAATGTTGTCTGAGATTTAAGTGATATGGGCTAATCCTCCCGTGATACTATATTAA
This sequence comes from Globicephala melas, assembly GCF_963455315.2. Classification (NCBI taxonomy): domain Eukaryota; kingdom Metazoa; phylum Chordata; class Mammalia; order Artiodactyla; family Delphinidae; genus Globicephala; species Globicephala melas. Next base: position 128,575,931 of record NC_083315.2, read on the forward strand.
GGTCCACAAATGAATACTGTGCTGAGTTTCTCAGCACCCTATGATACTGGGAAATACTGAGCTTCCACTGACTTTGATATAGGAAAAAATAAGGATGTAGTCTTTGGCTACGTTTTCTTTTTCTCTCCTGGAATCAGCCGGTAGTAAGCACAAGCATCTTTTGAGATTTTCATATCTGCATAGCTGAGTCAGTGCTGGAATCCGGGAAGTGGAAGGATAAAATTCTGAGGTTTGGCATTCCTGTCCCAATCTTCCTTCTCTTCTTAGAAAAGAAGCCTCATTCACTGATCTCCCAAACCAGCTGATGAATATAATAAAGATCTTCCTAGATTGGATTCCTAGGATCTGATTTTTACCATGGGTTTTTTGGGGTTTTTTTCCCTAAAGAATTGAGAGAAATCACTTAGCCATCGGCATGTGTTTAACTGTAACCAGGTCATGTAGCTCTTCTGAGCCTGAGGCAAGTAAGAAGAAAGTGTTAGTGACGTGTGCTGAGAACTAGGTTAAACACATTTCTCAGGACAGATCACAGAATAGTTTCCTAATGCTGACAGGGAAGGGTAGAGGCACTCAGGAAGGATGGTCATCCCCCAACCCTCACCTGTCCAAGTACCTCTCTTCATGTTAAGGCTCCTTTACACCAAAACGTCTTTGCTTCCATCAAAGATACTTCCTTCCCAAAGCTGACTAGGGTTTTAAAAAAGAAAACATCAAGATGGACAAAATTGATCTTTGGCCCATCTAGCCCCTCTGTTTTGTGCCCTTCCCTCACCTTTGCCAGTAATACCCCCTTCTCTTCTGAAGACCCTGGAGTGTGTCTCTGCTGTCAAAACCTTCTCAGCAAAGAGTTGTGAACTTATTCACACCATGGAGTAGCCTGTTGACATCAGGTGTACACAATACATAGCTTCTGTCTCTCCCAGTGCTTTATTCCCCGAGTAATAAAGGGACTACCTGAAGAACATCAGGCATTGGCTAGGTGGTTGAGCTTTTTGACAGATGGGTGGAAGATAGAACTAATGGCCCCTGAAGTAGCACTGTGTAGGCAAGAGTGTCTATCTAGAACTCGGAAAGGGTGAAACTGGAGAGCCCTCAAGGAAGTATGAACCTGCAATAATGATAGGTTGCCACCAGGGGGCACTTCAGGTCCTTGATTGAGTGGCCAAACTATCAGGCTTACCAGAGAGACTAAGGTAATTTTTACTTCTTTAAAAATGTAGAATTTAAATAATATTACCAAAATTAGGTTTAAAAATGATTCATATGAGTAAGTTCTTAAATCATAAGCTAAGAAGAAATTTGCTACCCACCTCACTACCCTTAGGCTGCTTTCATCATTCAGGGAAACTCTGTTTATAGCACCGGATGTCATGACTACAATCCTTCTGACTCACAATGATTTCTTATTCGGGAACCATACTCTTTTATTAGGACAGGGAGAACATTTAAAGGGATTTTCACAATTTCAAAAGCTCAACAGTATTCTGTACCTTTCTCTTTTCCTGTTCTGCAGCTACATGGAATGGAAGGAGCAGCTTTCTGTGTTAAAGTGTGGGGATTATTTTGTAAATGTAACTGTGGAGAACAGTTACATGATTTACTTTTTTAAAGGATGAAGTCATCTTAGCTGATAGCTGCAAGATGTTATAGGAAATTTTCAGGCCAAATTAAAGTCACCCATTGAGAAGGGTCTGACAATTGTTAAGACAAAATGCATGTGACTTAATCTGTTTGAAACCCTCCAGTGGTCCCCTTTGCTTAAAGATGAGGCATAAATGTTGTCTGATGTGAATGAGTGTGGAACACACATAGTGAATTAACTTAAGTGAATGCTGAAAGATAAGGTGAAGACATAAAGAAATCTTAATGTTTGATTCAGGAGGTTGCACTTAATTTGGTAGGTAGTAGGGAGCCATTGAAGGTTTTTGAGGGAGGCGGATGATATTCGTGGAGTATGCTTTAGCTGCAAGGAAAATGGAAAGGGGAAAAAAGCTCAAAAGCTTGGTGAAAGTGGATCCTATAGGACAAGGCAACAGATCAAATGTGGAGACTAAGGAAGAAGGAGGAATTAAAGATGACTCAGATTTTGAGCACAGGAGGATGGTAGCACCCTGAAAGAAGAGAGGCCAAAAGTTGTTGGAGAGAAATGTAATTAACTTGACCTTGAACATGTAGAGTTTGAGGATTAAATTTTAAAAAATGGGTTGAAGCATATGCTCATGTACAGCACTATTCTCATATAATAATAATAATACCATTAATGACACATGGGGCAAGTATTTTAAATGGACTCTCCCAGATAAAGTCTGAGCCCTCATTGTCATGAAATGATCTTTAAGTCCAGGAGAAAGAACCTCTGGGCAGAGGGGGCATAGGTCCTGGGCTTATTCATCAGTTGGGGCCAAGGAGAGAAAGCATGAGAATGTAGCAAAGGACACAGAAGAAGTGATTCAACAGGAGGTCACTCCAAGCAGCACAGCAGCTTGGAGATGATTACTTCAATGTGGTGGACAAAAGCATGGATTTTCAAGTAGGACTGGCTGAGTTCAAGTTTAGCTTCCATAACATAACTAGCAGGGTTATTTTGGCAACTTAACCTCTGGGTGTCTACATTTCCCCATGTGTATAAACGATGCTGTTAAAATTACCTGCTCATAGGGTTGTTGGGAGGATTGAGATCATGCTTGAAAGCACTAAGAACAATGCCTGGAATACAGCAGTAATTCAAAAGCTGTTAATGGTGCCAAAGGCTATAGAGGACTCCATGCAAATGGGGAGAAGACAAAGACCATTCATTGCCTTTGGCAAAGGGAGGTAAGGAATGACTTTTTTTTAAATTAATTTTTATTGGAGTATAGTTGATTTACAATGTTATGTTAGCTTCTGTACAGCAAAGTGAATCAGTTATACGTATATATATATATATATATATATATATATATCTCCATTCTTTTTTAGATTCTTTTCCCATATAGGTCATTACAGAGGATTGAGTAGAGTTCCCTGTGCTATAGTGTAGGTTCTTATTAGTTATCTATTTTATATACAGTAGTACATTTTGGAGGAAAGTTTTCGTAGAGTGGTGGTGAGGGAGGGCAAAGTTTGTCTTTAGAATGTTAAATTTCAGTTCCAATGTAGAGTAATAGTAATAGCAACAACAATGGGAACAATAACATTCATTTCTTTGAAAGCGGCCTTCTGATGGAATTTGTTATACGTTGAAGAATTGTTTTCAGAATTTCTCATGCACGTGAATTGAGTCTGATAAAAAAGTAACAATATGTAAAAGAGTAGATGTTTAATATTTATAACACTATGTAGTATGTTTGCTTTCCCTCAGAAAAAAATTTAACACTATAATTTACCAAAAGAAAACAATCTAATTATCTTGTCCATTGCTGAATAGCGTATTATCACACCTGGGAACTGCACTGGTGAACATTTTAAAATATTTTCTCAGTGCACAAATTCTAAAACACTGTGTACTCTGATATTATATTTCCTACGATAGTACTTTCCCTAGGACTTAAACTAGGTATAGGTATAGTACTTTCCCTAGGACTTAAACTAGGTACACTGTGTACTCTGATATTATATTTCCTACGATAGTACTTTCCCTAGGACTTAAACTAGGTATAGGGCTTCCCTGGTGGCGCCGTGGTTGAGAGTCCGCCTGCCGATGCAGGGGACGCGGGTTCGTGCCCCGGTCCGGGAAGATCCCACATGCCGCGGAGCAGCTGGGCCCGTGAGCCATGGCCGCTGAGCCTGCGCGTCCGGAGCCTGTGCTCCGCAACAGGAGGGGGCACAACAGTGAGAGGCCCACGTAAAAAAAAACAAAAAAGTCTCTTTTCTGGACCACCAACCGTATTTTGCATGGTGTTTGCAATGACTTATGAAATACTCTGCCATGAAATTTAAGCACTTTTTGGAATATGTTTCTGTATAAGCTTAAGATCCCAACAGTGTTCAGAATTAACAATAGGTTTATCTACTCTCTTCAGTTAGAATTGTTGTATCATCATAATCGGTAACTAGATCTTTCAACCTCCTTCTTTCTCTTTCCTTGTTTTCCTTACCTGTGTCAAATTCTTTCCTTCCACATCAAGAGAAGGATCATTTTTCTAGGGGCTACTCTTTTCACAATAAATTCCCGATATAAAAATTGAAACTATTGTTTCTAACATCCTGTGAGGCCAACTGACAATGGAGATATAGAACTTTTAGGAATCTTTATCACACCTTAAAAGTTAGTCTAACCACACATACAATCTTTTATCCAACCACTATTTGTCCTGCACTCATTATAGGCCTGGCTTTGTCCTAGGACCTGGGGCTGTAGAAGTGAATAAGACAGATAAAACCCTGCCCTCATGGAGCTTCTGTGTGTGTGTGTGTGTGTATGTGTGTGTGAAGACAGTTCAAAGTAACAAGCAGATAGACAACATGATGTCAAATAGCTGAGTGCTAAGAAGAAAAATAAAACAGGATAAAGGATAAAGAGTGACTGAAGGTGCTATTTGGGATAGGATGGCAGGGAAGGTCTCTTTATTCAGTTAACATCTGAGCAGAAACCTGGACTAAGTGAGGGAGTCAGTCACAAGGCTACATAAGGGAAGAGAGTTCCAGGTATCTGGGAAAGAAGTGCAAAGGTCCTGAGGTGGACACTGCTAAGTGTCTTCCAGGAGCAACAAAGGAGCTACACTGCCTGGAGCCAGGTGACCAAGGGGGAGTTGGTGTGTGTGGGTGGGGTGGGAGGGGAGGGGGTCTGATCATGAAGAGCCTTGTAGGCCATAGGAATAATTTTTTATTTTATTCTAAGTGTGACAGGACATAATAACCATTAAACATCAGGAAAAATATCATGTACATTCTTTTATTACTCTTTCTTCCCTCAATCACCGTAGCCAAAAATTTCTTACATGAAAGGGAGAGAAACACATATACTCTCTGGCAAGTACGCTGGGATTAGGGCCACCAGGAAGTAGCAGCACTGCAAGTATGAGAGCCACAGTGAATAGGCCCTTTCTAAATGGATGGGCATAGCTGCTGCTTTGGGGTTCAATTTGTTGTCTATAAATATCACTGTTAATACAACCCATTGACTTGGTGACGGGGTGAAGAAAGGCAAATAGCGCCAGGTTGGAACTGCCTAGTGATGAGTCAGAACTGCTCTGTTCCTACCTGTATGGCTGAAATGAATGGAGAGCTATTTGTAGGCACAGAGAGGCAGGCTGGCACAAGAGATAAGGAACATAAGTCAAGTGACACTCAAGACTTACTGGTGTCAGGAGCAGAGAGTTTTTTCTGTACTCTGAGAAATCCACTTAAGATGTAAAGAGATTAGGCCTGAGGAAGCAAACAATTCTCCATCTTCCTTGTAACACACCCATTACCCTAGGTTTCAAGCAGGTTGCTCAGGCCGAACTCCTGGAAACATCTTTTTAATGGCACCTAGACGTGGTGACAGATTCCAGGTGCCACAGCCTGATGGTTGGTGCTCGTCAGTTGTTCTGAACTTGGTAGCTTTTAGTTCTAACTCTAGCTTTGCCCCCGAGTCCTATTATTTCTGCCTTCCCCTTGTCCATTTCAGGTGGGGGAAAGAACCTTGTTCCAATTCCAGTTCCACAGCTTGGCCGCCATGTGTCTTGATTAGCAAGTACATAATCTTCCAGGGCCTCAGTTTGCTCAATTATAAAGTAGGGCCAATAACATGTTGTATTAGGATGTAAAGGGCCCGGCAAAGAATTTGGCATTCAGAAAGCACTTGAGAAATGCAATAGAGCTTGGAATGCAGTAAATAGGAATCTGAGCCTCCTAGAACTATTACTTGAAGATTGGTTGACCTTGTGGGTAGTTTTTACATATTGCTGGTATTTGAAAAATTGAAATTTAGCTATAAAATGTGTACCATCCCTATTCATGCTCCAACTAAATACTCCCCCCCGCCATTCTTACAGTCCTGCCCTGTCACAGAAAGGGAGAGGAACCAAGAGCTGTTAAGCCCCTGCTCTGCATGAGGAATTTTACTTATGTTGTCTCATTTGACCCTCACAACAGTGTAGAGTAAGCCTTATTACCCTCATCCAAGAGTGGAGAAAACAAAGCTCTGAAAAACTAAGAATTAAGAATTTACCAACTGATAAAATACCAGAGATGGAGTTTCAACCTAGATCTGCTTCAATCCCAAACCTGAATGCCTTCCAGGACCCTAGATGGACTCCTGAGAGCACATTACCATTAGCAAATACTCAGTGTTGCACTAGAAGAATCCCCTGTAAACAAAACATGGGGGTATGGAGCCAGGGGTTTTGCCCTTCTGGCCTGGTCTCTGAATCTCATTGGATTCTGTGAATAATTAATGTCCTAGAAATGAGGCCAGTTCTGTTGTTGATGATTGAGTATAAATCTGTTCTTGGGCAACACTGGAGAAAGAGGCTTCTAGCCTATTTTTTAAATCAACTCCCCTTTCTGTCAATGTGGTCTAGAATCTTGCAGTCCTTATAGATGTACTCATTTTCTGCCTCAGTCCCCTTCATGGGGGAGCCACCACCACTCCTCTAATAGCCAAACCCAGACATCAAGATGATCTTAAATCCCACTCTAGGTGTCTCTTTCATAGAATAAATAGCTTAGTTCTTTTAGATTTCTCATAAGACCTCTTTTCTTGGCCTTTGAATAATTTTCACAACTCTTTTCTGGACACTTTCCAAAATTTCCTCTACTGGCTTAAGTTACTGAGTCCAAAATTGGATATTTAATTCTAATAGAACTGAGAAAAATGAACTAGAGGACCCATCCCATAGTCCTATATGCTCTCCACCTGCATATATGGTCCATGCTTATGCTGGAGCACTACTGCGTCATTTTCCTCACTGTGAAGAAATGTCAACTTTGGAAAAAACAGTAACTCAGGAAGCCAGCGATTTTTAATAGTATCTCATAGAGCTACTTTTATTGCTACAGTAATGGTCAATCCCTATACATACCCTTTTTAATTCTAAGAAGGAACATAAAAATGAGTGATTTTTTTTTCACTGGCATCAAGAACTTACAAAGGGTGTCAAACAAATGAACCAATTAAACAAACCTTATTACTATTCCTGGCCCAAGCTGAGCAAAATCCTTAGCTAATAAAAAATTGGGGAGGGACCCATAGGAAATAAGCAAATAAACTAAGATAAAGACTCTATGACTCTATAGCACAAGTTGTTTTAAAGTTTTTTTTAAAAAGTACCTAGATTTGGGTTTTTAAATTTTTAACTTTTGGGGAATTTAAAAGAGAATTCTTGGAATAAAGAAAGAAGCTGCTTATTACTTTTGAAATATTCTCTCATTTATTTATTTATTTAGGCTGCACTGGGTCTTAGTTGCAGCACCCGGGATCTTTGTTGTGGCATGCAGGATATATATATATTTTTTAATTGTGACATGTGGACCCTTAGTTGTGGCATGCATGTGGGATCTAGTTCCCCAACCAGGGATCAAAGCTGGGCCCCCTGCATTGGGAGTGTGGAGTCTTACCCACTGGACCACCAGGGAAGTTCCTGTCATATATATTTAGCCACAGGGAAACATGCTCATAATTTGATATTTGGAGGTTCAGTATTTGATTTGGTTAATTACTTTGAGAGTTAGTATCATCATTTCATTAACATTTTCTTTCAGTTTGAGGATTAGAAGATCTTTCAAAATTCTTATATGTGATGTTTTTATTGCGTCTTTGATCAGTATTTTTTTTTCCTTTGGAAAGATATTTTCCAGTTTCATGGAGCCAGTGAAAAAACAAATGCTTCCATTTACAGAGATTCGTTATCGACCAAACTGATCAAAATAAGCAGACAGATCTGGCTACAGATCCTGTCTTCTCCACTGACCAGCGCTATGACCTTGAGAAGATGACTAAAACTCTCTGTGGCTTAAGGTTTTTTGTGAACATAAATGTACATGGAGTTCTTAATATAGGCCTGGAACGTGTAACAGCTCAAAAAATAATAATGTTCTTCTATTTGTTCAGTTAATTTGAAATCTAATCCAATCCTTCAAGATATTAGTCATCTCACTATTTTAACAATCTTGATAAGAACATAAAATGTCAAATTAACAACCCTTTGAAATCCAGTTGAAATGTTGCGTCTTACAAAATTGAACTATTTTCTTGCTGTTTTCTGACTATACCTGAAAAGTCTTTATTATTTCTTCATGAACCTTTATTGACTTGTGACATTTCTATCTCTTATGACATTTATGTGTGCTTTATGTCTGTATGTGTTTTTTGCTAACCAGCATGCCATGATTTTCACCTATAACATATTCATTCCCCAGTCACATGTGCACCCCTTCCTTCCCTGTGGTTCCAGGATAGTTTTTGTTTGTTTGTTAGTTTGTTAAATAAGAACTTCTATTCTAATTTTATATACCCATAACATTTTTTTTTTCCTCTCAGAGAATTTTTTCCCTGAGAATTTTCCTAAGCCAATTGAAAACTTAGGAAACATTGGTATTAAGTTTCTGGCTAATAAAAAATGTAGAAGTGGGCAGCTAACACCAATTTCCCGTTTTTCTCTCCTATGGAAACAAAAATGATCATACTCTGTGGTAAACTGTTTCTTTGGTGGCCAACAATGAACCAGGACTCCTGGTTCTGGACTTGGTCATGGAACTGATCACACTGACTCTGGACTTTGTCATGGAACTGTCCTTGGACAAGGGGACATTAGCAAGTATAATGCAAGTGGAAGCTTGATAGGTGCTTTCATACTGGTCTTGTTTTCTGGAAATACTTGCTCTTGGAACCTAGCCGCCATGTTGTGAAAGAGCCTAAGAAGCCACATGGACAGGCTTCGGGAGGAGAAGAATGAGGCTTCTGGTCATCAGCCCTAGTTAAGTTCCCAGCTGACGGCCAGCACTAACTTGACAGCCTTGTGGGTGAGTCATCTCGGAAGTGGACCATCCAGCCCCAGTTGAGCTGCCCCAGCTGACGCTATATGGAGCAGAGACAAACTGTCCCCACTGGATCCTGACCAAATTACAGAGTTATGGGCAAATAAGTGATTGCTGTTGTTTTAAGCCGCTATGTTTCTGGACGGCTTATATGTGGCAGTAGAAAACCGAATCATACAATCACTCTCATTCCTGACCTTAAATACATAATCAAAAGAAGCTGGCAGCAAATTGACTCAGTGCTGTATTGATGCTTGACAAATGTAAATCTCTCCCACCGAAAGCGTAACTAGAGCTTGAGAACAAGCAGGAGCCTGAGGCTCAGGTGAGCATCAAATGGCACTTTTCCAGTGGGAGCAATAGTTTCATCTCTCCTCTTCCTCCTCCTCATATTTCCTTTTTTCTTTCTTTTTTTTTTTTTTTTTTTGGCGGTACGCAGGCCTCTCACTGTTGTGGCCTCTCCTGTTGCGGAGCACAGGCTCCGGACGCGCAGGCTCAGCGGCCATGGCTCACGGGCCCAGCCACTCCGCGGCATGTGGGATCTTCCCGGACCGGGGCACGAACCCGTGTCCCCTGCATCGGCAGGCGGACTCTTAACCACTGCGCCACCAGGGAAGCCCTCTTTTTTCCTTTTTTGACGCATATTCATGGAACACTGACAGTCAACAAGACACACAAAGTTCCTGCTCTGACAGGGCATGTTTATCCTCTTACCACTTCAGTTCTTTCTCAGGATGTCATCACCTTTGATGGATTGAAGTCTGACTTACTTTCTCACCCCTTACACAGTACTAAATTGTTGACAAATGACCGAGAGATGGCTGGCCAGCAAGTCATTAGCCCATGTTCAAAGACAACGACTGACACGTGTGACAGAAGAATTGAGATCTTACATGTGCTACATTCGTAATTAACAGAGGATTCTTCCATACGTAGATCAAGTGAGAATGGAAAAGCTCTGCACTTTCCTTTCCTCAGTGGGTGGTGTCTCTCTCAAGGGTCCCATGACTCCAGACTTGCCTGTGGAATGCTTCCTGGCACCTCCTCGTTGGAGGGCACGTTTCTCTTCGGTACTCATCAAGTGTGTGATGCCTCTCCAGAGACTGCCCACGCCTTGCTATGTGAGAGAGTAGGTGGATTTTCGTAGCTGGGGCAGGCCTGAGGGGTGAAGCAGCTTTTGGCTCCAGCTGGAGAGAAAATAGAATAGGTGGAGGTTCTAGGTTCTTTGTACGCTGAGCCACTGACAAGAGGGCAAGCACTGGAAACCCTGGAGAGGAAGGAAAGGGTGGAAGAGAGTCTATTGCACTATACGTACTTTATTGACCCCAAAGCAGAGGAATCACCTGTCATTTCCTCAGACAACTGAAGATTAAGATGTTTCCCTTTTTAATCTGTAGGGAGACAGTGCAATGTAATACTTGGAAGAATAGGTAGGCGCTGGGGTCAGACTCCAGGTTCGTAGTTATCCTCCGCCACCGACAAATCCCATGACCTTGGTCAAGTTGTTTAATCTCACTAAACTTCAACTGCCTTAATCTATGAAACAGGGAAAATAATAATACCCATCACATGAGTTGTTGGGAAGAGCAAATGTGCATAGTAAATGTTCAATAAACATTACCTGCTGGTGTTAGCTCCTAGGGCTTTCCTCAAAAACTTAGCATTTTCCTTCCACTGATTGAATATATTCTTAACTCCACAAAGCAGAGAGAATCATTTTAACTATTGTACAGACAAACTTTTTTGGCATCCTGTTTTCTCCTAAGAAACCTTCTAGCTGCAAGTTTAAAATCTTCCAGCTTCAGAAAATTTTTATTTCATCCAAAAATACATACTTTCAAGCCATATCTCATGAATCTTTTTATTTGTAAGCATTTAGATGATCTGTGTAGTCAAGAATCTAAGGGAAAGCATATTCTTCATAACTCATTAGAGTATAGAAGCGAGGTTTGTGTGGCAGCTTTGAGTTGTCTCTGGCTGTGGGAAGTTTTTGATCATGCATCCGTTTTGGAAAAGTCCACTCTCCAGGGACCACAAGGATCAATACTATATGGGGAATCTTCAAAGAAGTTCTATGTTAGAATCTTTATTATCAAGCCAGCCAAGGTCATCTATATGCACGCAGGCCAGATTATTGACAGAGCTTGACAATTACTTCCCTTCCCTTCCCTTCCCTTCCTTTCCATTCTCTTCCCTTCCCTGTTCTCTCTCTCCCCCCTCCCTCCATCATCCTCTCCCTCCCCTCCTTTCTCCCCTCCCCCTGCCTCTTCTCTTCTTCTGCCATCTTCTCCTTCTTCCTTCTCCCCACCTCCTTTCCTCACCCCCTCTCTTGTCATGTTAAGCCTTGCATTATTTTCCTTCTTACATACTTGGGGTTGCTGTTTGTTTGTTTTTTTTTTTAACCTATAGAACAAGTGGCAATGAAAATCATCCATGTAATCTTTAAACTTTATCCTATAAAATGGGAACTTGCCCCCTTCTACACTCCATTCAAACTGTGTTGTAAAGCCTAGGGTGGAACTTTCTGAGTGTGTTCAATTCCCCTTTTCTTTTGGTAATTGAGGCATGGGAAGCTTGCCCTACAAGTCCACACACATGCATTTGAGACCCAGGGACTCAGTAATTAGAAAACTGTGTTTCCATTTTATAACCACTCTTCATCAGTTACTTCCATGCCCAGTATCCATGCAGTGGGGATTTGCTTGTTAATTTCCTGATCTTGATGTTTTCTAGTTCTCTTACTTCTAGGCATAGGCCTAGCTTGGGTGCCAGATAAAGGCAGAGTCAGAATTTCAAGTACTCGTTTTGACCAGAGCTACTTAAAGGGCCCAGACCTTCCTGTTTATTCATCGGTCTGCCGAGCAGTCAACAAGGCACCAGAATCTTTCTGGCTTCCCAGACTTGAGAAGTGTCCTGTTATTAGCAGTGTATCTGAGTCCTGGAATCTGGAAAAGTGCTGTATGCCTTTACTGAACAGGTGAGAAATGGCCAATTAATGGCTCTGGAAGGTGAGGAAGTTTATTTTCACAATGGCTTATAACAGTATTTAACAGCAAAATGCCATGGCTCATTTGATGTAAGAAGCATGGTAAAATGGTGGAATTTTCTTTTTACTGTCTAATATTCTATGAATTCCACCCTTGCCTCCCAAGAAAGAACTGTGTCTTATTCCTCCCCATGTGCAGCTCCAGCGCTTAGCACAGTGTCTGCTCAGCAAGAAGGCACAGAGCGAGTGCCGACTGCCTGAATGAATGCATGCTCTGTTCAGAGCTTCATCAATTGTCATCTAATAGATGTAATCATTTTTGTGATTAAGCCTCTTAAGATTGATGTTGACAGAGAATTTATTGCCAGGGTATATCTCTGGGTAACAGAAGGTCTAACTCATCCAAGCTCTTTCACTCTCCTAGGACCCAGGGTAATGTTGCCCTGGGATGTGGGAATCTAAGTTTCTTGGATTACAGAAAGTCTGGAGGGGAGGCTCAAATGAAGATTGTTGGAGAGGCGTTGAGGGGTCCACGCCAGAGTCCTAAGATCACTGCTAAAGGTGGCCTAGGAAAATGCTCTTCTTATCAATCATGGTAGCTACTACAAGGATGGGAATTTGGTGGAATAGAAAAAAAAAAAAAAAAAGTAGAAACTTATGCTAAAGTCCCCAGTGTGACTCTGAAGTTGATCCATAATTGACATCTGTGGAAAGGAAAAGCAAAGAACCGGGAACACCTGGAGAAAAAATTAAGGTGGTTTTCGGCTCCCTGTCCCCCTACTTCCTTTTGTATATTGTCCAGCCAGACCTCTCATCATATAGATGAGGAAACTGAGGATTAGAGTGGCTAAGTGATGTCTCAAAGTTATCTAACCAGCTACAGAGCTGGAACTAAAGTCTGGCTCTCAACTCTCCAGACCGCCCTTGTTTCTGTTAACTTCCCACTCTCTCTCTCCCCCAGTCCCATTCTCAGAGGCCTCGTCTCCTGGTCCCCTCACCATGATCATAACTACAATCTATGGAGAAGTCACCACATCCCAGGCACTGTGCACTTTCCATGTATTTTATTTAATGCTAAAAACTTTATAAGGTTGGCACAATTGTAATCCCCACATCATAGATGAGCCTGCTGAAGTTGAGAGAGGTTAAGTAGCTTACCTGGGGTTCCATAGCTAGTGCTGATTCCAAAGCTCATGCCCTTAAACACTGTGCCCCAGCATCCCTGCAAGGGGCTTGGCTGGACACAGTCTCCGTTCCTGTGGAATCAACAAGGCTTACTTTTTTTCTGCTATCAGTAATTCATGTTTGAGAGTAGATAGCCTGTGTTTTCTAATGCTGCCATAACAAAGTACCACAAACTAGGTGGCTTAAATCACAGAAATTTATTCTCTCACAATTCTGAAGACTGGAAATTTGAGATCAGGGTTGGTCAGCAGGGTTGGTTTCTTCTGAGGTCTCTTTTCTTGGCTTGTAGACAGCTGTCTTATTCCAGTGTCTTTGCATGGTCTTCCCTCTGTACATGTCTGTGTCCTAATGTTCTCTTGTAAGGACACCAGTCATATTGGATTAGGGCCCACCCTAATGACCTTGTTTTAACTGAATTACCTCTTTAAAGACCCAGTCTCCAAGTACAGTCCCATTCTGAAGTACTGGGGGTTAGGACTTCAACATATGAATTTTGAGGGGACTTAATTCAGCCCATGACAGCCTGATATGTTGTCCCTTCCCAGGATGTTTTCATCTTGAAGAAAGTCTCTTGGATACAAAAGTGCTTAAGCCCAAAGCAATAATCTGTGGTGGGTATTTCCAGCACCAGACAAATGCAATTTGCATGTTTAAGGGGAGGTGGTAAGAATACAAGTTTTAACTTCACTTCCCATAATATTGGCCAATCCTGACTCAGAGGTAACTTGAATGTATGAATTCTCAGATCACTTTAAGGGACTTGGGTTATAAGAAAAACAATTTAAACTGGTAGTGCCTGTTCATCAGACCCTCAATTGATACCTTGCATTTCTAATGGTCATTCCTTCTGGAAGAATCTGTAACCCTTAGAATTTAATGTGATTAACAGCAATTTTCAAATTCCAGAGGTGTCTGGAGTGAATTCCCAGGGTCAATGAGCGACACGTCCCCAGAGCCGTTTACTGTCAGCTTGAGCGCTGTCTGCCTGGAGTGCAAATAATCCCCGGCTCCCGGCTGAAGAGGGACCAATGCCCCTTTTTCAGGAAGGCCCTCAAGTTCTGTTTATAAGTCCTCTTTTGTCAGAATATCCAGTCCCAGAGAGCCTCCAGTTTCCCTCTGCCTTCTTCCTGTAACGAAGTAAAATCGAGGACAGGATGGGTGGACGGTTCGTGTGACTGGACTTCAATCGCTGCCCACTGGGAGCCCCTGGAATCAGGGGTCAACAGGAAGGAAGTGGTGTGGCTTACAAAGCAGGGACCTCCAGGCTTCTCCTCCTGGGTGATGTAGGGCACATAGTGGCTCTATTGTCCCCAGAAGAACAAGGTGCCAGGCTGCTGTCCTGAGAAGGAACAGAAACCTCTCCCCCTCTCTTCTCTTCCTGCACCCTCCCCTCCTCCAGCCACCTTGGCACCTGAACTAGTTGTTCCTGTCAGGCGGGTTGGTGCATATGGTGTGGTATTTTATTGGACACGTCACACCTGTATCCAGAAGGCATCTGTTCAGTGACACCAACGCTGACTGACGTTCCTCTTCCCCTCACTCCCATTTCCTACCACCCCCAAAGTCCTGGCTTTATTTCCTCTTGAAGAGTACCTGGGTTAAGGCTGTTACCTTTAATTTAAACCAATCCATGCAATGGCAAGACATTAAAAATAAAATCCCCATCCTTGGTATCTGATCCCAACCTTTCTGTAACTCAAGTGTGTGACCAGCACGAGTTGCTTGGCCTTGCTGACCCTCATGCGTCTTCCTTCTGTAAAATCATCTCGAAGTTTCCTTATAGCTCTGTCTCTAACAAGAAATGAACCAAAATCTGTGTGGTTTATCTCCACGCTGAAGGTTCTGGGGACACTGCGGTCCCTTGTCCCCGTTGTTTGTCAGGGGCTGCCGGCTGATTCATCCTGCCTCTGGGCACAGTGAACGGGCAGAGGTGCCACTGGCCGTGTGCTCGGATCTGCGTCCCAGACCACCCGCCTGGGACAAGTCTGGGCTTCACCCCAAGTGCTTGTGAGAGCAGGTCAGAGCCTGAGAGATCGGGTGGGTGCAGGACAGGCGAGTCTCCCACATTTGTTTTTGACCCTCAGAACACAACAGATGGACTTAGAATAACTTGGGATGTGTAAGCGAACATTCTTGTCAGGAGGCCAAAGAGGACAGCGCCAAAACCGCTCTGTGCCAAATTGTGCCGAAGGCTGGCGCTTCCCCCTTGGGGGCTGGGAGCTTGAGGGCCTGTGCTCTGCCCCAGGGAGAGGCAGATGAGAAAGCTCCAGCACTTCCTAGTTTTGTTCACAGCTCATAGGCACCTTGGCTGGCAAAGGACCATCCAATCCTTCCCTCCTCTCTCCCTTTTCTTTTCTCTTTCAAAAAAGCATTCATTTTCTCTTTCCAAAGCCATAACCAAAAATGTTTATTGTTAAATAAGAGGGTGAAACCACAGTGAAAAAGTTTAGTTACTGCTTCATGGAAAATCCTTTTTCCAGAATAGTGATGTGTCTAGCATTTGAACACCCAAGAATCTTTGTTGGATCATCGATAACTTTAATACTCATTATTCAGAAAACCCAGGAAGATAAAGATTTGAATGTTATATATTTTTCCATATACTTGAGAAAGATATTCCCTGGCCTAGATGTTTCTTCTGCATTTATGCTGACACCAATGTACTCCTAGTTTTAAATAACACGAAATATTTGTTCATGGGGTGGAAGGGATTTTTACGTGATTCATAACCACCTGGGTATATAGCAGGAAATGAGATGTTTGGCAGATTTTTTCTTTTTTTTTTTTGCCAGTGGCTTCTTTTTTTTCCTGAAGAAATTGAACATGTGTTCTATGGCCTACGACCTGCAAGAGGCCTCATGCTATTTCTCGGTACAGTCCGTGGGCTTGCAGTACACACGTTGCCAGGGAGCTCGGCGGCCACCGAACACAGCTGCCTGCAGTTAATGATCAGGAGCCGCCATCTGTGCTGAGTTCTGTCTCCATGTTTGCCACGCAGACACGGCCACAGGCCGCGGCGGTGCTCAGGCTCACAAACTAACGTGCTGCTCGTCAGAAAGCTTTCCAGATAGAAGGTCCAGCCTTCAGAATGTTACAAGTTCAGGTGAGTCATTAGAGTCTCACCTATGGGGAGTCTGTCGGCGAAGTTAGTCAGCCAGATGGCGTAACTCGTTAGCCACTAATGTGGAAGGTGGCAAGCCACAGTTAGCCCCAACAACCTTCTTTCTTATATGTAAATCTAAATTTCTCTTTATAGTTGTGCTGAAGAGGCTATGATGTATTCTTGTAGTTAAGGATAAGCAGTAAAGGCCTATCATGTGTAGAGCTAGAAGGATTTATCCTTTGCTGTGACTGCTTTTAACTTACCCTGGGTGAATTCCCTTCTAGAAGGGGCCCATCTTGGACTGGGAAGATCTGGCCCTTGGGTTGATGGGTGAGAAGCAGAGAAGGATCTGAGAGATGGCATCTTATCTTTAAGAGAGGCTGGAACATAGATCCAGGCAGGCTGCCCAGTGAGTCGTCCGCCCAAAAGACTTGGGCAGATTCTAGGTGGATGACATCAGGATGGAAGCTAAGGCAAAAAGAAAGGGTTTCAAGCAAAGGATGAGGTGCACACATCCTGGGTAGATTTCCTCCATCACAGGGCACAGCTGCAGACCCCTTCTTATCCGGTGTCTGTGGCTTATGCTGTAGGCAGGAAGAGAAGTGTTAAGATCAACCAATTAGCTCAGATGCCTCCCCCTCTGACCCCACAAAATCATACGCAGGTTCAGACCTAGGGCGTGAGACAAGGGATGTGAAGTTTTCAGAGATTTTGAAATATAGTCCAAGTATATGTTGTGTGCTAGAAGCCATGATGATGTGTGAGGGAGAAAAACATTTTTTTAAAATTAATTAATTAATTAATTATTTGGCTGTGTTGGGTCTTCGTTTCAGTGTGAGGGCTTTCTCTAGTTGCAGCAAGTGGGGGCCACTCTTCATCGCGGTGCACGGGCCTCTCACTATCACGGCCTCTCTTGTTGCGGAGCACAGGCTCCAGACGCGCAGGCTCAGTAGTTGTGGCTCACGGGCCTAGTTGCTCCGTAGCATGTGGGATCTTCCCAGACCAGGGCTCGAACCCATGTCCCCTTCCTTGGCAGGCAGATTCTCAACCACTGCGCCACCAGGAAAGCCCAACATCTTCTGCATAGTAACCTTTTTTGCCTTTCTTCAAAAGTAGGGGCATAAATATGTTGTACTTTGTAACTTGCTTTGCTAGTAAATTGGTTATATTTGATATATTTAAACGTGGGAAGTTCTGGGAGAAAGTTTGGAAACATTTGGGCATGGTATTTTTTCTAGGATAAAAGAGGGGGAAATGTCTTTAGGAGAAAGTTGTTGTATTTACATTTAGGTATACAACAAGAATTCTGAAGATGAGGATTTTCTCTCAGCTTTAGAACTCATTAGGCACTTATCTTGAAACCAGTCAGTTAAAGCTTTGGTCTCTGTGCTTGCTTATGACATGGAGGTACTGGCACTCATGTTTAAATTATTGGGGATGTCCTGAGATAAGAACATCTAACTGAACCCCTTCACCCACGATGCCCTCCCATGCACACTGAGCTGATGTTCATTTCAGTGCACGTGACCCCAAGGTAGAAGTCACCATTTGTAGACAAAGCAGAACTAATTTTCTTTAGTTCTGTTCTTGGTGGTGGAATGCCCTTAGCAACTTATTCAAGAATGATAGATATGCATTAATAGGCAATTTTTCACAGAACATTCTCTCATCATCTGTATATCAAAAACACATTAATGCCATATAATACATAGATGCATAGAAAGAAAAGGACTAACGTTAAAGAATAAAAAATTTAGTAATAGTTGCAAAACAGCAAACAAAAACCCCCCAAAAACAGATTAAAAAATTAATCTCACATTGTCAATTAACATGGCCAATATTTATAAACTGAGCAAGTTGTAAATATATATTTTTTTGCATATTTAGCTCACTAGAGGCTCTTAGATTATGAAAAGGGCACTAAAAAAATCTCTCATCACCAGTCTTTTGGAACAAAGAAATAATGATAAACCTAATTTATAAATTTTCTAGATTCAGAAACTTGCATCTTGATATACTAATCATCCTCTTTGAAGACGGCAGGAAACTGGAGGACAGGGAATAAAAGTCTCAACCAGGAACAATGGACCCCATAACCTTCTCACTGGTCTCCAGGTTTTCCTAACTCTAAACCATCCTCCCCATGGCTGCCTAAGAGAGTGCCCCAAACCTAGATCTGCTCACTCCTAGGCTCAAAACACGTCAGTGGATTCCCCCATTACAGAATAAAGCCCAAGCTCCCTGGAATGGTCTCCAAGCCTCTCCCTGGTCTGGGCACAGCCTGATTCTCCAGTTTTGTTTCCCACACATTTGCTCATCCCCAAGCAAAGCGGGCACACCCTCGACTCACAGGAAGCTGCTCACTGCTCCCAGGGCAAGCCCTTTTCCTACACATCGACTATTGCTCATGTGCTTTTGTCCACTGGTGCCCTGGCCCAGCTCTGCTCCTGGAAACCTTACCCTTTCCTCATTCCCTGAGTCAGAATTAACTGCTCCCTCATCTACTTTCCTCAAACATTATAGTAGGGCTTCCCTCTGCTTTGTATTAAAATCCATCTATCCGTGTGCATTTCCCACACTAGTCTGTTGGGCTACTGCTTTGAGGAACTATTTTTGTTAATCTTTCATTCCTCACAGATACTTGAAAATAATAAGTGCTCAATAAATGTTAAATCTGCTACTTTACTGTGGTAGAAGTTAGCCACCATGTGAATGTACTAAATCTTTCCTTACAGGCGTGCATGTATGCCTGTTATTATTGATCACTAATCTAGATTAAAGTAGAGCTACTAGTCTGATTTAGAAAAGTTATCTGATTATTAGAATCGTATTTCTAAAAAATAACTTCATTACTTTTGAGTACCTGCAGTTATCAGACTTAGGTTGTAAAGTTTCTCCTTGAATGGATCCCGATGAACAGCTAAAAATTATGATGTTATAATAGCCTTAACAGTGTCCACCCGTGCTTCAAATTCAGTCAAATTATTATTATTTTTCATAAGGACAACTGTGGGGTTTTTTTGAAGTATAAGTAATTTACAATGTTGTGTTAGTTTCTGGTGTACAGCAAAGGGATTCATATATATATATTCTTTTTTAGATTCTTTTCAATTGTAGTTTATTACAAGATATTGAATATAGTTCCCTGTGCTATGAAGTAGGACCTTGTTGGTTATCTGTTTTATAGATAGTAGTTTATATCTGCTAATCCCAAACTCCTAATTTATCCCTCCCCCCCACCTTTCTTCTTTGGTAACTATAAGTTTGTTTTCTATGTCTGTGAGTTTGTTTCTGTTTTGTATATAAGTTCATTTGTATTGTTGTTTTAGATTCCACATATAAGCGATATATGATATTTGTCTTTCTCTGTCTTACTTCACTTAGTATGATAATTTCTAGGTCCATCCATGTTGCTGCAAATGGCAATATTCCACTCTTTTTTATGTCAGTAATATTCCATTATATGTATGTATGTGTGTGTGTGTATATATATATATCACATCTTCTTTATCCATTCATCTGTCAATGGACGTTTAGGTTGCTTCCATGTCTTGGCTATTGTGAATAGTGCTTCTATGAACATTGGGGTGCATGTATCTTTTCAAATTAGAGTTTTCTCTGGATATATGCCCAGTAGTGGAATTGCTGGATCATATGGTAGCTCTATTTTTAGTTTTTTAAGGAACCTCCATACTGTTTTCCATAGCGGCTGTATCAATTTACATTCCCACCAATAGTGTAGGAGGGTTCCTTTTTCTCCGCACCCTCTCCAGCATTTATTCTTTGTAGAAATTCAGTCAAATTATTGATACCTAGATGGATGCCTCCAAAGTGTTTCTCTATCTAAGAGAACTGTTTTCTTAGAATTTTTATTCCAATCTATTTATATTATTGTTTTGATTCTCACAGAATAAACTTTGGCCTAGCTCTTGTCAAAATTAGTGAAATTGTTGAATTAATTCAGGTAGAAATGAGAGGTTTTATTGTATAATGCAAAATACAGGGGAATAAGAAAGTGAAAACTTTGAATTTGTTATTTTTATGCTTCAAATGTTCAGGGAGTAGTGGTTCACTGAGTTAGCAATTATTCCTTGATTACAGATCATTAGTAATTTGAACAGATTTTATCAAGGCTTGCAGTTTTATGCTAGTTTTGGATAATATTGATATATCTGATAAGTAAAATAAAAAATGTGATACTTTGGAGTTATAGTATAAATGACTAGCTATTTTTTTTAACTTTTTTTTTTGATGTGGACCATTTTTTTGGGGGGGGGAGGGTGCTGCATTGGGTCTTCATTGCTGTGCGTGGCTTTCTCTAGTTGTGGCGAGCGGCGGCTACTCTTCATTGTGGTGCGCAGGCTTCTCATCGCAGTGGCTTCTCCTGTTGTGGAGCACGGGCTTTAGGGTGTGCGGGCTCCGTAGTTGTGGCTCACGGGCTCCAGAGAGCAGGCTCGGTAGTTGTGGCACACAGGCTTAGTTGCTCCGCGGCATGTGGAATTTTCCGGGATCAGGGCTTGAACCCGTGTCCCCTGCTACTTTTTTGTTTTTTGATGTGGACCATTTTTAAAGTCTTTATTGAACTTGTTACAGTATTGCTTCTGTTTTATATTTTGGTTTTTTGGCTGCGAGACTTGTGGGATCTTAGCTCCCTGACCAGGCATGGAACCCTCAACCCCTGCCTTGGAAGGTGAAGTCTTAACCACTGGACAGCCAGGGAAATCCTTAGTTATTTTATTATTTATCTTTTTTCCTTTTAAATTAGTAACCAGAGTTTAGTCATTTGCAGAAGCCAGCTTATATGAAACACATAAAACATATGTCTGTATTTTATAAGTGCTGGCACATATATAACTAATAATAACTAACATTTAATGAATGCTTACTATGTGCCAGGCACTATTCTAAGTATTTCACATTTATTAACTCACTTAATTCTATGGAGTAATTTAATTTCTGTAGAATTTAGGAGACATGATAAAATTATTTTATTTTATAGATGAAGTAACAGGCACAGAAAAGTTGAGCAATCTGCCTGAAGTCACACAGCTGGTAGGTGGTAGAGCCAGGATACAAAGGTGATGCTGCCTACGGGTAGGGACTGAGTGAAGCACCATGGGAGATAAAACAGAAAACTCAGTCTTTGCTTCATTCATGCCATGGTCTAATAGAGAAATTAGACATATACCCAAAATTCCAAGGGGTGAACCATACAAAGGACATTAGAGGGATTCAAATAAAGACTGATGGAGGTCAGCAGAGGGATCAGTCGCTGCTGGCTGGGGAGCTGAGGAAGACTGCCTGGAGGAGGTGGCATGTTAGCCATGTTGTCCAGAAGGAAAGGACTTTCATGTGGAGATGATGGTGTGGGGAAGGGAACAAAGAAAGCAGGCCCCATGTCAGAAGAGTCTGATGCAAACCCTGAGACTTCAAAGTGAAACCCTGGGTACATGAGAGTCAGATTTGAAAGGCATGTGGGTCCACACTGTGGAAAGACTTTATTGCCCACATAAGAAATATGTATGTTCCTAGGGAGGAAATGGGGAGCTATGGGGGATGTCGGAGCAGGGAAGCAACATGCTAAAGTAGTTTTTTAAAAAGAGAACTCTGGCTGCTACTTTTAGGGTGGTTTGAAACACAGAAAGGCCAAAAGCTGGGACAGGTACTGGGAAGCATCACAGCGCTCTGGGAGGAGGTAATGGTGGACCGTGGTGGGCTGGGCATGTAAGGGACGAGCAGGGAGGCACTGCTGCAGAGTAGGGACCCAGGGATCTTGAGACCAAGCTGGGTTTGGTACCGGCATCCTCACTGTCTAGCTGTGTGTCCTTCAGTGACTTCCTCACCTTCTCTGAGATAAACACGGGGATAGTCATCCCCACCTCATGGTGTGGTTATGAGGTCATGTGTGTAGGGCCCCCAATACTGTGTGTGCACACGGCAGACCCTCATCACGGCACCAAGGAGGGTTTTTGTCATTGCTGTCATTCTTGTTGTTGCTGATACTTGAGGGAAGAGAGACCCTCAAAGCTGTCTCTGAGGTCTCAAATGTCTCTGAAAAGAAGGATGGGATGGCTTCAATAGGAATAAGAAACACGGAAGCTGCAACAAGCTTCAGGAGGGAAAGGAGAGCTCAGCTGAGCAAAGATTGTCCTTTGCTTTAGCTGGAGCTCTGGAAGGTAACTGGACAGAAGTTTGGGATCAGGGAGTCACCTATAAAGGGGCAACGCTAACCCTATTAGGAGGACAAGCTGGGGGTAGATCCCAGCCAGAAGCACAGCTCTGCAGGCCACGTGCATGGTCTATGATCCCAGGTGGGCCACACTTTTTTTTTTCAGCCTGAATTGGCATTTTGCTGCAGAGTTAAGAGTCCCATCTCGTTCTGCATAAATCAGTGTGTGTGGAGAGAGAGAATGGGATGGGGTGAACATAACAAGCCTTTTCCCTACGCAGTTGCCTCAAGAGGCTTGGGAGGATGACCTAGGCTGGGGAATGTTGCAAATTCTTCTCTACATCCCCAGAAAGGAAAATGTTAACCAGCCCCTTCCTTGGACATTGTCTACCCCAGGGAACAGCAGAGGGTTTAAAGTGAAACCTCTGATGCTGGGAGGCCCCAAGTCCCTGGGAAAAGTCTGGTGGCCCTGGAACTAGGCCTTTGGTGGTGCGACAAGAAGGGCCCTGGACAAGAAGTCAGGAGAACAGAGTTCTGATATTTCTGCTCTGCTCCAAATGGAGGGGTGACCTTGGCCCAGTCATTTACTTCTCTGGGTATCAATTATTTTCCTCTTATAATTTCTAGGTTGGACTAGAATCTTAATAACTAAATCATATAATTCCTTTCAATAATAAAAAGAAAATCATACAATTCCTTCCCATCCCCAACCCTAGTCATAATGGTGGCTTACTTAGGAAGTGGTTTCTAAATCAGGGTGAAAAGCCCTAATGTCATTCTTGTATCTCTCTTCATATCCTCTGGTAGAAAATTGCCAAATCTGTTCTTGTCCTAATGATTTAATGGTTGATGATGAATTAGAAGGAACTTGCCATTTTAGTACAGAGTACAGAAACTCTGAAATTCTGCAATTATATAGTTAACTCTTTGTTGTTTTCAAATTCTGCTATGCACTACATACATTGGTACATGTTTTTTAGCAATCAGTCAATGGTTATTTAAAGCCCACTATAAGCCTGAAATGACTTTGGGCCCATTTCAAATAAAAAAGAATCAGTCACAACACAAAAACTGAAATTTCTAATGCTGCAGGGGATTTTAGAGATGATCTCTTCTCCAACCCCATTCAGGTTACAAATGAGGGAACTGAAGTCCAGGGAAGTTAAATGTCCTGCCTAAGATCACAGAGCAAATTGAAGTCAGGTCCAGGAGCAGAACTCAGTTCAATGAAGTATGACTTGGAGTCATAACTCAGAGGAGATAAGGCAGAATTCACGCAATGCTTACACAATGGTTGGACAGTGGTTCTCAGACATTAGTGATGCCAGAATCCCATGACATGCTTGGAAAGTGCAGCTTCTCAAGCCTCCAACCCAGAGTGTTGATTCAGTAGGACTCAGGTGAGGCCCAAGAAAGGGCATTTAACAAGCTCCCCAGTTCATTTGATAGAGGATCCTCAAGGGCAAGTTTCAAGAAAAATATTGACTTTGGTTGGCATATTATGTCCTTAGTGAAGTTCAAATGGGTCACTTAAGTCCAACTGATGCCGACCACAGTGGGCCCCAACCACAGACATGGGGCAACACGCCTGTCCCCTGTAACAAGGATGAACTCCGGTGCCAATCAAGGACCCTTGGCATTGGTCAGTACCCTTGTCCTATGGCTTTACAAGCCATAGGTCCAGATCTCAGGCTGGTGGGGACATACTTGCTGGCTCTTCCAGACCCTGAGATGGGCTCTCACATTTTCTTAGGTTTATACCTTGTCAGATTCAAGATGAACACCCAGAAGAGAATGGACCTTTCCACTTATTTATAATGCAGCTTCAGTGGCACTTGGAGTGCCACTGAAGGTAATTAATGGACCCTCAGACTCACTTTTTTGCACATGTGCATCAAGATTACCTGAGTTTTAGGTGAGTGTGTGCACTTTTTTGTTCTTAAAAGTGAGTATTTATTAGCTGTTTATATTACTTAAATTCTTTGTTGCTGTAACAGAAACCAAGCTTAGGAGACCTAGCTTGAGCAAAAATGAGGAATTAATAATATGGGTGTCTTGGAGAACCACAGCTAGGAATGTTCCTAGGCCTCAGAAAAATACTGGAACCAGTTACCAGGCAATGAAAATGGAAGCAGAAAGCTGATAGTAATCCCTTGCATCTCTTGCCTTGTCAGACTTCTCGGTTTTGTTCACCTCCCTCCATAGCCTGCTAAATATGGTCCACGTGATATTCCATAGCCAAGCCACAGCTTCCCATAATGCTCACCCAGAGAGAACCACTGCGAGCATTTTTTTTTTTTTTTTTTTTTGGTGGTACGCGGGCCTCTCACTGTTGTGGCCTCTACCGTTGCGGAGCACAGGCTCCGGACGCGCAGGCTCAGCGGCCATGGCTCACGGGCCCAGCCGCTCCGCGGCATGTGGGATCTTCCCGGACCGGGGCACGAACCCGTGTCCCCTGCATCGGCAGGCGGACTGTCAACCACTGCGCCACCAGGGAAGCCCTGCAGAGTTTTTTTTTTTTTGCGCACTGCGAGCATTTTAGAATACGTCCCTTTAGGGTTTTCTCATGCACAAATGTACACTTTCAAACAAAATTAGGATTGTACATTATATATTCTTCCATAACTGATTTGCTGTACCTATCAATAAATGTACCACAAACATATTTCCATTTCATCATCTATTTTTCTGCATGCTCATTTTTAATAGCTGACTAGTTTTCTACCATATGGGTGTTCAGTAGACTCTCTCATATCCAACTTGATCAGAGTAACTTAAACCTTTTAACTTACAACATACCCCAGGCCATTTATTTTAGATTAAGAAATATTTACCAATATAGAGAAAAGACTTTGGCATCATTAAAGTTTTCTCCCTTCATATTTTACAGTTGTTCACTATCACCTAACTCAACAGCATTATTATTATTTTTTTAGAAATATAAATTTCTCTTTTGTCATTGCATTGGTGTACATCTTATTGAATTAAATTACATAATTACAATAAAAGCTATAGCAGTAAAAACAGGTTTGGGGACAAACACAACTGATTCCTGACGAGCATACAACTCACCTAGTGGGAGTGTAAGTGTGTGGGTTAGCTAAAGAGAGCTACCAGCTGTGAACACTCAGCATGCTGGGGCATTAGACAATACGTATATATAAAGAATAGAGAGTGATGGTTAATCCAGGGAGCTTTGTAGATCTTAAAGAATACTACTATACAGGAATTTATTTAACCAATTTCCTATGCTGGGTATCTAAAGGTTCTTTTCTTTCTCACTGTTAAAATATCCACGAAGATAATTCTTTTGGGCACTTTCATAATGATTCCTGGAATTGGAACCACTGGGTAAAATTACATACATTTTAAAGAATTTAAATACACATTTTCAACTTGTTCCCCAAAAGGTTTCCCTGGACTTGATATTTTAAAACACAATTTAAAATAATAAGACACCTTTCAGCAGGGAGTCTAATTAAGCAACCACCTTCGTTTTTCTGCATGTGGCAGGAATTTAAGTCTGATCCTTTATCCTCAAACAATGACTTCACCTCTTCCAAGATATGGCAGAAAAAAGACCTTCCCTTTGTTTTCTGTGACAATAGCAACAGTTCCCACGAATGAAATTTATTTTTCACCTAGTAATTCAACCCATTTGGTTTTAGGATGTGGCCAGGCAAAATGAGCCAAAAATGCAAGATTAAGGCAACTTGATTTTTAGGCTGTGTATAAAGTTGAGCTTTGGGTTTGGCCGACACAAACAGTTTCCATGGTTTGGGAGTTTTTGTTGTAGCAACAAGTTCCTTGGGCAGCAGTCTGTAAAATGCAATGTGAGGAACATTTTGAACTCGGAGAGTAAAAGGACCAGATCAGGTGGTGTCTTGGACGGGTTCTCTGGAATTCCCATCCTACCCCAAGGCCAAAAGGCCAAAAGTAAAACAGTCATCAATTTCTCTGAAGAGTTTTTCCATTGTTTGGAGCATTCAACTTGCAAATGTCAGCAGGGCTTGAATGGGGGACACTGGCCAAGGTGCATGACTCAGATGATATGAAATCACTATATTACGGCGAATTTGAAGCAACTGCTCTCCTCTGTATTTGGTCTGGCGAGGTGGGTGTCTGAGGGGGCCTGACTTGTTCCTCCCAAGGCTGTTTGTCAGTGGAGATCATGGGTGCGTGAGGCTTGGGGATGGATGATGGAGGGCAGGCTGAAAGGAGGGAGGTTAGAGAAAGTGCTGAAGATGAGGCAGAAACACATGGCCCAGCCAGGTCACCCATCACAAGAGCTGAGCAATGTCAAGAACCAAGGAACTAGGTCAAAATGAGGGCTTTTGAGTAACCAGGAAAGTCGGTGGGCCAGTGGGATGAGGTCTGGGCAAATTCTGCTGAGAGGAGATGGCACTGCCCGTTCAGGGCTTTTCTATAGGTTTGACAGAACCTGGGTGGGTAAATGTGCTCATTTACAAAGGGGGGTTGTGAAAGGGGCCTTGATGGCCTTGAAAAGAATACCTTCAAATGGCATAGGAGAGTTAGGGAATTTTTTAAACTCCAAGTTTCGAAAGAGACGACAGAACAGGAGAGTCAGAGGGACCTATTTCTGGGAAGGCAATCATTCCTCATACCCACAGTTCAGAGGGATGAGAAGGTTCTCTGAATCCCTTTTCAATCTCTTTCCGAATTGCTTGTAAAAGCTTGAAATACCCTAATAGAAGTTCAGTGTTTTGAGGAACATGTAATATCTGAAAGCAGTTTTAAAGTGAAAGATACAAAATAAATAAAACATGTATAAGATAAAATGAATAATGAAAAGTAGTTTATCATTGTCTTTAAAGTCCTTTGCAGGCTCTTCCTTCTCAGAGAAAACTGTTATCCTGATCTTCACGTTGATCATCACCTTGCTTTTGCTTAAGATTTTACCTTTTATATATATATATATATATATATATATATATATATATATATATATATAAATTATTTATTTATTTTTTGGCTGCATTGGGTCTTAGTTGCAGCATGCGGGCTCCTCGTTGCAGCGTGTGGGGTTCCTTCTAGTTATGGCATGCAGGCTCATTAGTTGTGGCACTTGGGCCCAGCCGCCCCGTGGCATGTGGGATCTTAGTTCCCTGACCAGGGATTGAACCGATGTCCCCTGCATTGCAAGACAGATTCTTAACAACTGGACCACCAGGGAAGTCCCAGATTTTACCTTTTATATTTAAACATATTGTTTGGTTTTACCTATATTTGAACTTTATATACGTGGAATCATACTATGTTCTGCAACTTAAAAAAAAAATCAGTGGTATATCTTGGGATTCATCCATGTTCTTGGTGCGTCTGTAGTTCATTTGTCTCATTGCTATATGTAATTGAATGAGTATGCCACAATTTAAATTTTATTCTGCAATTGATGGAGATCTATATTGTTTCTAGATTTTTGCTATCACTAAACAGTGCTGCTATGAATATTCTTGCATGGGTCTTCTGGTGCATATGTGCAGGAGTTTCTCTAGGTTTATTCCTGGGAGAGAAGATGTAGAATTGTAGGGCTCGTGCATCTTCAAATTTATTAGAAAATATCAAATTATTTTCCAAAGTGGTTGCCCCAATTTAAATTTCCATCAGTGCTGTATTAGTGTGAAAATCGTAACCAATACTTGCTATTTTTCAGAATTTTTAATTTCTTGCTTTTCTGGTAGGCATGAAATGCTATTATAATTGTACCATTCGTTTGCAGCTTTCTTACTGCTACTAAGTTGATATTTTCACGTTTATTGATATATTTTCTCTTTTGTAATGTCTGTTCAAGCTTTGGCTATTTTCTTTTTTTATTTGTAGAATCTCTTTATATATTCTGAATATTAAACATTGGTCTGTTGTGTATGGTGCAAATGTCTTCTCCTAGTTGGTGGTTTATCTTTTTACTCTCTTTATGATGTCCTTCAATGTACAAAAGTACTTAATTATCATATGGTTGTTGTTTGCCATGTCTTTCCTTTACGGTTTGTGCTTTTAAGCCTTATTTTAGAAAATGTTTCCTTATCTCATGGTCATAAAGATATTCTATTTTTTTTTCCTTCAAATGTTAAAGTGTTGCCATTTTCTCTCTTAAGTCTCTAATTCACCTGGGATTGATTATCACATAAGCTGTGAGGAAGAGATCCAATTTGATCAGTTTTCCTTATGGATAACCAGTTGTTCCAGTACCATTTTAAAAAGAGTTCATCCTTCCTTTACTGTTCTGTCATCTCTCTCTGCCATAAACCACATGTGTGTTCTGTTCCATTTCATCCCTTACTAATACGCTATTGTTTGCACTGAGGTAGCTGTATAATAATTCTTGACATGCGATTAGGCAAATTTTTCCACTCCCAACCAATTTTTTACCAAGATACTCCTCACTGCTTTTAGTTCTTTGTACTTCCATATGTATTTTACTCATAGCTTGTATAGTTATATATCTACCCACATACATACAAAAGGGAAAATTAAAAATATATCTCTTGGGATTTTGATTTGCTTTGCATTGTATTTATAGATTTTAGGAGAACTGGCAACTTTACAATACTGAGTTAACCAAGTCATAACATGATCTAATGCTATATTTATTTTTTATCCTTGAAATAACATTTTGTAACTTTCTCTATGAAGGCCTTGCATATTTTTTGCTAGATATATAGCTCTATATACTTTTGTCAATATTTTTATTGAAGTATAGTTGATTTACAGTGTTGTGTTAATTTCTGCTATACAGAAAAGTGATTCAGTTGTACATATATATATATATAATTTTTAAAATTTTCTTTTCATTATGGTTTATCATAGGATATTGAATATAATTCTCTGGGCTATATAGTAGGACCTTGTTGTTTATCCATTCTATGTATAAAAGCTTACATCTGCTAACCCTAACCTCCCACTCCATCCCTCCTTCAACCCCCTCCTCTTTGGCAATCACCAGTCTGTTCTCTATGTCCGTGATTCTGTTTCTGTTTCATAGATAGGTTCATTTGTGTCATATTTTAGATTCCACATGTAAGTGATATCATATGGTATTTGTCTTTCTCTTTCTGACTTACATCACTTAGTATGATAATCTCTAGTTTTAAATGGCATTATTTTGTTCTTTTTTATGGCTGAGTAGTATTCCATTGTATATATATGTACCACCTCTTCTTTATCCATTCATTTGTTGATGGACATTTAGGTTGTTTCCATGTCTTGGCTATTGTGAATAGTGCTGCTATGAACATAAGGGTGCTTGTATCTTTCTGAATTATAGTTTTGTCTGGATATATGGCCAGGAGTGGGATGGCTGCATCATATGGTAATTCTATTTTTAGTTTTCTGAGGAACCTCCATACTGTTTTCCACAGTGGCTGTATCAACTTACATTCCCAACAGTTTAGGGGGGTTCCCTTTGCGCCACACCTTCTGCAACATTTGTTATTTGTAGACTTTTTAATGGTGGCCATTCTGACTGGTGTGAGGTGGTACCTCACTGTAGTTTTGATTTGCATTTCTCTAATAATTTGTGATGTTGAGCATCTTTTCATGTGCCTATTGGCCATCTATATGTCTTCTTTGGAGAAATGTCTGTTTAGGTCTTCTGTCCTTTTTTTGATTGGGTTGTTTGTTTTTTTGTTGTTGAGTTGTATGAGCTGTTTGTATATTTTGGAATTAAGCCCTTGTTGGTTGCATCATTTGCAAATATTTTCTCCCATTCTGTAGGCTGTCTTTTCATTTTGTTTATGGTTTCCTTTGCTGTGCAAAAGCTTGTAAGTTTGATTAGGTCCCATTTGTTTATTTTTGTTTTTATTTCTATTGCCTTGGGAGATTGACTTAAGAAAACATTGGTATGATTTATGTCTGAGAATGTTTTGCCTATGATATCTTCTGGCAGTTTTATGGTGTCATGTCTTCTGTTTAAGTCTTTAAGCCACTTTGAATTTATTTTTGTGTATGTTGAGAGGGTGTGTTCTAACTTCATTGATTTACATGCAGCTGTCCAACTTTCCCAACACCATTTGCTGAAGAGACTGTCTTTTTCCCATTGCATATTCTTGCCTCCTTTGTTGAAGATTGATTGACTTAAGTAGGTGTGTGGGTTTGTTTCTGGGCTCTCTGTTCTTTTCCATTGATCCATATGTCTGTTTTTGTGCCAGTACAACACTGTTCTAATTACTGTAGCTTTGTAGTATTGTCTGAAGTCTGGGAGGGTTACGCCTCCTGCTTTGTTCTTTTTCTTCAGGATTGCTTTGGCAATTCTGAGTCTTTTATGGTTCCATATGAATTTTAGAATTATTTGGTCTACTTCTCTGAAAAATATCATGGGTAGTTTGATAGGGATCACATTAAATCTGTAGATTGCTTTGGGTAGTTTGGCTATTTTAACAATATTAATTCTTCCAATCCAAGATACAGCTCTGTATTTTTAATGTTATTGTAAAACAGCATTTTTAAGATCATGCTTCAGAATTCTTTGTTCATATATTATATATCTAAAATTGTGAGCCTGAACATATAGTACATGTGAGAGATGATGTTGATTTGAACTAAGGTGGGAGAGGTGAAGATGGAGGTGGTGAAATTGTGCACATATATTAAATATCAAGTCATCAGGGTTTGTTGATATAGTAATACAGTGTGATATTGATAGCTTCTATATATTTGTGTATACATGGAGAATTTTTTCTAAGAGCTTATATTTTGAAAACTTTATCTTTGGCAATATTTTGTACTTGGGTCAAAAATGATTTCCATCAGAGAAAAATTTCTCTTGCTTTGGCCAAGCTTCTGGGCAGCTACTGACCCCAAAACACTTTAAACCAAGTATTCATGTTGAGGAGTTTTGGATGGCCTAGGTAGCATGAAACCACATGAAATCTGGCTTGTGGTTAAGAATACTTAAGGGAGACTTTTTCTCCTTTCTACCCTCCCCACAGTTTGAGAGAGGTACTTTTCCTTACATTACCCAGGGATGGGGGCTGGATTATTTCTAGTCCACCTCTTAAGTGAATATGTAGCCCTGTGAACCCCAGGTTCAATGGACATGTCTTATTAGGCTCCCCACTGTCTGTGTACTATCTTTCTCCCTGAACCCTTTGTAGCATGAAAACTGAAACTCAGTTTTACTGGGGTTTGGCAAATCCCTGAGAGCAAAAGCCAACCTAACTGCTCTGCTTACACTTGTGGCTTCTTGCTTTAAATTTAGGTTTTTTGGCCTCAGAGGATGCCTTCCTTTCTGGACAGCTCATCAACAAATTTAAAAGATGCTAAAAGACATTTTATCCAGGATTTCTAGTTGTTTCCAAGTGATAGAATTGACTAGGGTCTCTAGCCCACCATGCTGTCAGAAATGATAGTGACTTCGCTCCTTTAACTTGAGGCTTTGGTTCTTGTTAAAATGCAAATATCCATGTTTGAGATAGCAAGTTAAAGCAGTGTTTCTCACAGAGTCATCTTAAAACTAATTCCTTAAAAATCATCTGGCATGCTTGTTAAAATGCTGATCATGGGTCACGTTGCAAACTTCCTGATACAAACCTTGGGATAGAAAGAGGAAAAATTTTTATTAAGCGTTTCAGTGGAGAATAACGTGGTTATCTGTTATGCCTTTGTAAAAATTAGTTTCAGGATCCTTTTCTGAAACAAGTTTTCACAATAAAAATGCTTAGGAATATTTGATATCTGTAGGAAAAACCTCTTCCTGATATTGAAATGAAAGAAATTGCTTTTCTCTGTAAGGAGTCCAGCATTCACTGATTCCATTTCCCTGACTGCTCTAGTGGGAGTGCTGCCAGCCATTCTCACCTATACCTATAGGTTATATACTCTCAAAGCCAGTGGTTGACTTGTTTTACTGTATTTTCTTGAGACCATCCAAAGAAATGTGAAAGAGTCTCATTTTTCAGTCACATTTAGAGAGAAACCCATGGAGCCTCAGAAAGGTAAAGTACCTCCTCCTTCTAGAAAAAGGAAAAAAAAAACCTTTACACTTTCTTATAAAAATATGTTTGAGCATAACTCCAATTATTCTCTTAGGAGAAATTCTTTGTAATGGATTTACTAGGTTGCAAGGTATACCTATTTTAAGACTCCCCATCCCCTAATAAAGATAGCTTTATTATCCTGATTATAAAAAAAAATACTGGAATAAGGTCAATGTTAGATATCTAAAGGCACTTCAGAAAGATTTAAGAAGAAATTAAAATTACCTCAACCTGCCACCCAGAGAAAACCATGGCTAAACATGTTCATATATTATATATCTTGTTAGATTTTTTTCTTATGCATACAAATATTTTATTTTCAAAAACAGAATAATCCTGTTTATAATCTGATATTTTAAATCAATGTTATATTGTGAATCTCTTCCCATGTCTGTAAATGTGCGTTTTGGAAAATTGCATCGTATTTTGTAGGTGTCCTTCACAACATGCTTAGTATCTAGCAGAACACCTGATAGTAGCAACAAATACTTACCATGCTTGTAACTCCTCCTGGGCAGTTGACTCCCATCTTTGCAGAAAGGGCAGCCATTAGGCATCCACATTTTATACCATTTGTTCCCTCCTCTCCTCAGTCTTTACCGGTTGGATGGGAGGTCCGAAGAGGCCCCAGAGAATCCACAGGCTGGCCAGGAGGCCTCAGGTGTAGTCTCATAAGCAAAGGATGAGCTAGCTAATGAGATTCCTTTTCTTAAGAATTTAAATTCAGAAATGCTCAGAAGAAAAGACAGCACAGCAGGAGCAGAATGGAAGAGTCATCTTATAGTGTAAGAATGGAGAGGTCATAAAGGACCAAGTTTAGGGCACATTCACAAAAAAGCAGAAACTGTGAGGTGAAGATAAGATATGGAGAGAGAGGAAGCCGGTTGGAAGAGTTCAGGAAGAAGTCAGTGGAGGGTAGCTGAGTCAGTTCACGGTGGAGCACTAGAGCAAAATCTGCATCCTCAGTCTGCGGGTCCCTCCGTTGGGTCACCTCCCACTTAGACTGGGTGTGGCCCACTCCTATAGTGGCTCCTATTGTTTGATTTCTGTTAGATCCCATCTCCCTAGGACTTCAGGTATTCTTACAATCCCATCCACTAATTCATCTACTGGTAGACTGAAGTTTCAGTGAGTTTCTGCTCCCTGAAGGCTAAAGAATATAAATAACAGTTATTTTGATCGTTTAGACACAACAGTTGCTTAAGGAAGTGGATTTTTGGTTTTAGGTTTATAGTTTTTTCTATGTGTGCCTGTATGTGTGAATTTTTTGTTTAATTTCTAATTTCATCACTGCATATGCTAAAAGAATGTGCATCCTCAATTTGAAGGTACAATATTTTATTTTATTCATTTATTAAAAAATTTTTTTTCCATTAAAAAAATTATTTTATATTAGAGTATAGCTGATTAACAATGTTGTGTTAGTTTCAGGTGTATAGCAGAGTGATTCAGTTATACATATGCATGTATCTATTCTTTTTCAAATTCTTTTCCCATTTAGGTTATTACAGGGTATTGAGCAGAGTTCCTTGTGCTATACAGTAGGTCCTTGTTGGTTATCTATTTTAAATATAGAGGTATATAGATGTCAGTCCCAAACTTCCAATCTATCCCTCCCCCATCCCCCATTAACCATAAGTTTGTTCTCTAAGTCTGTGAGTCTGTTTCTGTTTTGTAAATAAGTTCGTTTGTATCATTCTTTTTTTAGATTCTGCACATAAGTGATCTCATATGATATTTGTCTTTCTCTGTCTGACTTACTTCACTTAGTATGATAATCTCCAGGTCCATCCATTTTGCTGCAAATGACATTATTTTATTATTTTTTATGGCTGAATAGTATGCCATTGTATGTATATGTGTGTGTGTGTGTGTGTGTGTGTGTATATATATATATATATATATATATATATATATATACCACATCTTCTCTATCCATTCATCTGTCGATGGATATTTAGGTTGCTTCCATGTCTTGGCTATTGTAAACACTGCTTCAATGAACATTGGGGTGCATGTATCTTTCCAAATTATGGTTTTCTCCAGATATATGCCCAGGAGTGGGATTGCTGGATGATATGGTAGCTCTATTTTTAGTTTTTTAAGGAACCCCCATACTGTTTTCCATAGTGGCTGTACCAATTTACATTCCCACCAACAGTGTAGAAGGGTTCCCTTTCCTCCACACTTTCTTCAGCATTTATTGTTTGTAGACTTTTTGATGATGGCCATTCTGACTGCTGTGAGGTGATATCTCATTGTAGTTTTGATTTGCATTTCTTTAATAATTAGCAATGTTGAGCATCTTTTCATGTGCCTCTTGGCCATCTGTATGTCTTCTTTGGAGAAATGTCTATTTAGGTCTTCTACCTATTTTTTGATTGGGTTGTTTGTGTTTTTGATATTGAGCTGCATGACCTATTTGTAAATTTTGGAGATTAATCCCTTGTCAGTTGCATCGTTTGCAAATATTTTCTCCCATGCTGTGGGTTGTCTTTTCATTTGTTTATGGTTTCCTTTGCTGTGCAAAAGCTTTTGAGTTTAATTAGGTCCCATTTGTTTATTTTGGTTTTTGTTTCCATTACTCCAGGAGATGGATCCAAAAAATATTGCTGCAATTTATGTCAAAGAGCATCCTGCCTGTATTTTTCTCTGTGGGTTTTATAGTATCTGGTCTTACATTTAGGTCTTTAATCCATTTTGAGTTTATTTTTGTATATGGTGTTAAAGAATGTTCTATTTTCATTTTTTTACATGTAGCTGTCCAGTTTTCCCAGCACCATTTATTGAAGAGACTGTCTTTTCTCCATTGTATATTATTGCCTCCTTTGTCATAGATTAATTGACCATAGGTGTGTGGGTTTATTTCTGGGGTTTCTATCCTGTTCCATTGATCTTTATTTCTGTTTTTGTGCCAGAAAACTATAGTTTTGTGCCAAAACTATACTGTTTTGATTACTGTAGCTTTGTAGTATAGTCTGAAGTCAGGGATCCTGATTCCTCCAGCTCTGCTTTTCTTTCTCAAGATTGCTTTGGCTATTTGGGGTCTTCTGTGCCTCCATACAAATTTTAAGATTTTTTTGTTCTAGTTCTGTGAAAAATGCCATTGGTAATTTGATAGGGATTGCATTGAATCTGTAGATTGCCTTGGGTAGTATAGTCATTTTGACAATACTGATTCTTCTGATCCAAGAACATGGTATCCTTTTCCATTTGTTTGTGTCATCTTTGATTTCTTTCATCAGCATCTTATAGTTTTCTGAGTACAGGCCTTTTGCCCTCTTAGGGAGGTTTATTCCTAGGTATTTTATTCTTTTTGATGTGATGATAAATGGGATTGTTACTTTAATTTCTCTTTCTGATCTTTTATTTTTAGTTTATAGAAATGCAACAGATTTCTTTGTATTTATTTTATATCCTGCAACTTTAAAGGTACAATATTTTAAATTAAGTTCATGAGATATATTTTTAAAATACTCTGTCTTTATTTTGGTTTTCTAATCAGTACCTAAAAAGTAGTCTTCACTACTATACTGTTTCTGCCCATCTTTTCTTCTTATATTTCCAATTGTCACTTTATATAATTTGATGTAGTGTTTCATTTCCTTAAGTGCTTTTCCTATTTAATGTCAGTTGCCTTGATACCTTTTGTCTGATGTTAATATGACCACCTTGCTTTCTTTTTCTGTGTATTTTTTGGTATGTCTTTAGTCATCCTTGTATTTTAACTTTTCCATATCACATTTTTGCATTATTTCTCTTATCAAAAGTATAGAGACCCTGTTGATATTTTTGTTTGGACCTATGTGAATGTCTCTGGAATTAATAGGATGAGTTCAGACACTGTGTAGCCATCCCCAAGCCCATTTGATCTTATTCCTGGGTCCAGAGTTTCCCTTGGTTCTGAGTATGGGTATGTGACTGAGTTCTGGCTAACAGAATATGGTAAATGTGAAATGCATGATCCCTTTGCTCCTTCTGGTCTGCATGGCAATACCCAAGTCCACCTTGTAAACCACAGGTGAAATGGCAAAGTCTCTATTAATCTGAGTCCCTGAATATCTGCGTGGGGCAGAGCCCCTCTACTGCCAACTGGACTATATGTAAGAGAGAAATAAACTTCTATTATGTAAAACCACTCAGCTTTTAATATCATGGAAGCTAGTGTGAACTAATGCAAGAAATGGTAAAGAAAGTGGGTGCTACCATAACAACAAAACTAAAACACAGAATACTGTCTTAACAGTTGAGGAGTGGACAATAAGGAAACTGATATTGAAAGCTAGAGGATGGAGACTCATTCGCAATGGCAAAATATTTGGAAAACTTTTTGTCAGTGATACCTTGTAAAGTAGATAAAATGCCTAATAAGCCCATAGTTCTATGGGAAGAAATTGAATAAAAGAATGTTAGTGCTGTATTCTAGCTGAGAGTGGCTACCTTTTGCAAGGTTTTAAGAGCAAGAGCTCAAGAAAGAACTGCCTGGCTCAAAAGCAGAAAAGAAAGAAACTAGAGAGAGTCCAGAAATTTGGGGCTTTTCGAGTAGGAAAAGTTGATGGTCTTTAGAGCCCAAAGGGCAGGAAACTAGTTTGAAAGAAGATTTTGAGGAGTTAAAGCCCTTCAAGACTCAGTCCCAAGGCAAAGAATTCATTAAGGGTGTGGTATTCCCTCCCCAAATAGCCACCATTAAATTGAGAAAAAGTGGAAAGGAGTTGAGTGAGAAAAAAAAAAAGATTTGAGAGTTATGTCTAGGAAAGAAATTTGGGTGTGGTTACTGACACACAGAGCTTGCTGGAAGCAAGTAAATTAGAATCTATTAAGGGTTTGGAGAGAATTAGATAGCCAAAGAACCATTAGAAACCTCTCTGACTAGAGTGGATGGTGGATGGAGGTGACACGTGCGATCATGATACAGCAGCCAAAGACTGCTTTATAGTGGCCAAAGTGGCCAGTTCCAGTTGAGACTCTTTCCAGGCAGTTTCTGCTCTGTTTCATAAAGCTGAGGTACAAGAAGCCAAGCTCTGAAGATCGTTTGCCTTTCTGCCCCACCTCCTGCCCACATATCAGAGAGTCCCACAGCACTAGGAAGCAGCCCAGGCCTGCAGGCTTTCTCTTTGCTCTGGCTGCACTCAGCCCCAGGCCTTCTGTGTAGGTCCTATAGAATGCTGCTGATCTGCAACAAGAAAGAGGTTTCAAGGGAGCCAGCCTCATCCATCCTACAGCTATCTTTCATCCCCAGCCAAACTTAGGAGTGTTACTAAGGTTCCTTGAGGCTCCCTTCACTTCTTTCTTTTTCTTTTTAATTTTTAACAGCTTTCTTGAGATCTAATTCACACACTATACAATTCACCCAAAGTATGCAATTCAATGATTTTTAGTATATTCACAGAAAAGTGCAACCATCCCCACTGCAGATTTTAGAACATATTCATCACCTCAAAAAGAAACATGTACCCTTTGGCTATCACCCCCTATTTCCCTGTCCCTGCTCCGCAGTGTCTAAGCAACCACTAATCTACTTTCTGTCTCTATGGACTTCCTGATTCTGGACTTTCATATGAATGGAATCATTCATATGAAAGCCAGTATGTGGCTTCTTTCACTTAGCATAATGTTTTTAAGGTTCATCCATGCTTACTTTAGCATGTATCAATACTTCATTTCTTTTATGGACAAATAATATTCCATCATATGAATATATCACATTTTGTTCATCCATTTATCTGCTGGTGGGCACTTGGGTTGTTTCCACCTTTTGGCTATTATGAATAATGCTGCCCTGAACATTTGGGTACAAGTTCCCTTTGCTTATTTCTGGAAAATTCCTGTTCTTTTCAAGGAGGAAATTTCCACATTACCACTTATGGCTTTCCTTTAATTTGCTTCCCTCTTCAATCCATGAGGGATTCCTGGGGGCTCCAATCAAGATGGTGGAATAGAAGGAGGTGGAGCTCACCTCCTCCACAAATATATTAGGAATTCCTCGAAGTCCTGGCATATTGATGGTACTCTTTCCTGTTTCCAGGGCTGATGTGGGTTTTCCCCTATTTTAATATTCTTTTGATAATTTTAGTCATGATCTGGAAGGAAGGATTTTGCTCACTTTGCTTTTATTTTTGATAAATTTATTTTATTTATTTATTTTTGGCTGCATTGGGTCTTTGTTGCTGCGCGTGGACTTTAGTTGCGGCGAGCGGGGGCTACTCTTTGTTGCGGTGTGCGGCCTTCTCATTGCAGTGGCTTCTCTTGTTGCGGAGTATGGGCTCTAGGTGCCCTGGCTTCAGTAGTTGTGACATGCGGCTCAGTAGTTGTGGCTCACGGGCTCTAGAGTATAGTCTCAGTAGTTGTGGCACTCAGGCTTAGTTGCTCCATGGCATGTGGGATCTTCCCAGACGAGGGCTCGAACCTGTGTCCCCTGCATTGGCACGCAGATTCTTAACCACTGCACCACCAGGGAAGTCTGCTAGCTTTGCTTTAAGTACCTCTGTTACTGAAGTCTATTCTTGTACCCTTAACAAGAGGATATTGAATATAAGTTAACTGTTTTTTTTAATGACTCAGATTCATCACCATAAACCTGAATTATTCACTGAATTAATTAAGGGTCCACTGATATACATAATTCTGTTTATTTCATGAAATGGCCTTAGAAAACGTATTTTCCCCATACTTATTATCATCTTGAGAGCAGCAGTGCTAATAATTTATTGAGCACTCAGTATATAGTGAGCCAAAGATGGCAAATGGTAGGTAATCATATTTATATATTTTAAATCTTATATGCTATAATTAGGACAAAAATTACACTAATATAATCTATTGAAACTTTTAAAATAAACAAGTACATAGAAAAATGAATAATTACAAATAACGGTAAATTCTCTGAAGGGAATTAACAGGGTGAGGTGAGAGAGGACAAGAGGGAGGAACCTACTCTATTAGAGTGTTCTGGGAAGAATTAGCCAAGGAGAATTTACCATTTAACCAAGTATTGCAATAAAATTGATTAGTAAGATTTAAAAAAATGTTTTAAAACTGAATCTTTTCATTTAATATCTGGGCGATACTTCGATGATGAAGTGAAGTTAAGCAGGCTGTTTTGCACTTCTGGAGAGTAGGTTTTCTCAATGCTGAATTTGGTAGATCCTGACCTCTGGGTAAGCAGGTCTTCCTGAGGTGCAGGTGGTGGTCATTAGCACTGTTCACAAATCTTCCCCTCCAGGAACTTGGTGGGATTGTGCTTCCCTGCCCTTTTGAAGTTGGGCGTGGCCACATGATTTGCCTTGACCAATGAAATTTGAGTAGAAGTGATGTGCGTCACTTCCGGGAGGAAGCATTACGAGCACCCAATTCCCGTAGTTCTTTTCCCAGCCCTGGGTGAAGAGGAAAACTTCCTCAGCTTTGCTATCTGAGTGAGGATGGCAAGCAGAGCCCTCTGCCAGCGTGCTTCTGACCTGCCGTGTGAGCAACCTAGAAACCCTTGCTGTGCTAGGCCACTGAGGTTCTGGAGTTGTTTAGCTTATTCCGATTCAGTGTATGAGGCTCAGGATATGGTCACTTTATAAAATCAAGATAAGTCTGCCCTTCCTAGGAGTTGCCTCCTCCCCCATATCCTCAGAAGTTTCCAAGTTCCGGTATTTATGGGAGCTTCACTGGCTCTTTCCTTACCTGGGTGCACCACGTGGCCGTCACCCTGTGAAGCAGCCTTGCACTGTAGCCCTTCTGGCCTGGAAGTCCACCTGCCATGGAGGGGCTTCTCATCTCTGCGGTAGCTCTTCTTGCATGTGGACCTTGAGTCTCGGCCTCTTTTGATTGGTTGTTTACTAGGACCAGAAGCATTTGCCCTGGAACAGAAACTGAGCTCCTGAGATGGCCTACCCTCCTCTCTTTTCCCTTCAGAGCAACTTACCATCTTCTCCTTTTCACCCTTTAGTGGATACCCCTCCTGGGTGGTTACACTCCGTGTTCCAGACCCTTAGAGGAGACCTCATCCTACTCCATCCTTTCTGAAGATTGTATATAGTTTGTCCCCACCATCTCAGTGAATCAGAGAATGATTCTGGGAATAACCTTTTTTTCTTCCGAATCAGCAGTGAGGGATGGGTGGGTAGGGATGCCTGCCTCACCAGTTTCACCTGTTTATCTAACTTTGTCTTCCCTTTTTGTTCTTACTAACCACTTCTTAGAGTTTAGTAATAAGCTTACTCACATCTGGAGGACCAGGCTGTTACTCTGTGAAAAAATATATCTCGCACTCTCCTGTGGCTTGATACAGGAAAATTTAAAAAGTGAAATGCATAATCCTTGAATGCAAAATGCTTACAACTTTGTTGGAGAAAGAACTTGTATGTGTGAAATAATGCATAAATGAAAGAGTATTACATTTTAGCATTGAGTCTATGTCAGTAAATTCTATGTCATATTGTTCAGACAGTTGAACAGTTGGGCAGTAGTTGGTTAGGTGCAAACTGCATAGTGTCAGTTTTATTAGTAAGGTAAATAAGCCTTGCTGAGGTGTTGAAGGAAGAAATTGCTGCATTCTCTTTCTCATCCTCTGGGATGTGAAAGAACAATAAAACTACTGATCTCAAAAGAAATAGAGAAATAGAACATTTTGCTTCACTGGGTGACAGGATCTGTACTGAGACAAACCGCCCTAGTCCACATGTGGGTACAGACAGACCAAGCACTTTAGTGAAATTGTTTTCTCCAATTTCTGTAAGAACTACTAAGAGCATAGTGAAAGTGAAAAACTAAGAACGTAGTGGAAGTTCAGATCCTTGACCTTCATTGTATGCAAATTACAGCCTGTGCATCAGTGGAAAGGCAATGGCAGCCATTTTTCTTAGCCTCCTAAGAAAATATATTCCAGGAAACATTCTCTCTTCTAAGGATATGTGACTTGTACACCCTCCTCTTCAGGGAGTCCCACAGCATCATGCTGTTGAACTCCTCCTCATGGCTTTGTTGTTACCAGAAAGTGTTCCAAAGAGGAATTTCTCTTTCTCATTCTTGCGGATTTAAAAGTTTGCATGTGTTGTGTTGCTCTTTAGCAACAATCAGCAAAGCTTATGGGAAAAGAAAGTGTCTCCAAGAACAGGACAGAAAAGTGTGAGAAAAATAGCTGTCATCACACTCCTAGCCTTTCGGAGCCATTACTTTGGTTGTAGATTTCTCCAGAGCAACTCCCATCTCTATCCCTGTTCTAGTCACTCATGGGAGAACAAAAGGTCAGCATTTGCTCTGAACACATCATGCATTCTGACTTGGGCAGGACTAGCTTTCATACAAAACAGCTGAAATAGGGAATTCCAGTCCATGTTCTTCTCCGCCAGGGCCATCTGTATCCACTCAGTCTGGGCAGCATCTGCCCCAGCCCCTTCCTCCTTGTGTTTCCCGAGGCTCCATTTTTGGCTCCGGCTTGTGCCAAGCAGCACCGCCCATGCTTTTGTGCAATGGACATGATTTTGGGTGCACTGGAGGCTGCTACTCGGTCTCATTACCTGTCCCAGCCTTGCTCCCTCTCTGATTATCTTTGCTTTTGAAATCCCTGCGTGAACTCCTGTTATTAGCTCGCTCTCCTCCACCACCTTGATTCTAATTCTCAGTTCACAGGTAGACTTGTGACCTCTGAGGATTCCTAGGACTGACCTTACACACCCCAAGATCTTTTTGGTCCAGTTTCCATATCTTATGTGCCCAAGTAACTTCAATCCCTCCCCTTAGCCATCGCCTCCAAAGCACTGCTTCCCCTATCACTGCCATGCAGGTGATCTTCTCTTCTGAGCTCGTCCTATGGTTCCAGCGACTGCTTTGATATCTTCTTCCGCGTGCCCATTGGATGCTTACCTACAGTATTTCCCAAACTCACCTTCCCTTTTCTAACTCCCGTGTTCCACCTCAGCATCACCCCTCTTTCAGCCACATAGCTCCTTCTTCCTAGAGGGCATCTCCTCCCCCTGCCCCAGCCCCATTCTAGGAATGGCTCCTCGTCCTCTAGGCTCAGCATCCTGTCACCTGCACAGAGAATGTGCCCCAGACCACCCTGAGCAGAGCTCTCCTCTGGTCATCTCTCTCGTCACCCTGTTAACTTCCATCGTAGCACTTATCACCACCTGTGATTATTTTTTCTTTTATTGTCTGTGATTTGATTTCCTGACTAGATTATAAGCTTCACAGGCAGGACCTAAGTCTGTTCTGTTCAGCACTAAGTACTCCGAGAGCAACGCCTGGCACGTAGCAAGAGCGTAATGATTATGTGGTGGCCGGATGGGTGTATCTTCCTGCCCGCCCAGACCCTGAACTTCAGAGGCACATTGACTTTCTCCTCTCCCTTGCTCTCCACATTGAACCTCGAGCTTGTTAACTCTCTTACTCAAAACCAGGCCCTCCTTTCTGGGTTATTATAATAGTCTTATAACTAGTGGTCCATTTTATCTGTTCCCTCTGCTGTCTTTGTTGCTCATTACTACCTGGTGATATTTCTTGAAATATTTGTCATAACCATTACTTTTCATTTTCAAAAATCTTCACTTCTCTTGTACCTTAGCTGACGTTGATGATGTCCCAA
Organism: Globicephala melas; assembly: GCF_963455315.2. Classification (NCBI taxonomy): domain Eukaryota; kingdom Metazoa; phylum Chordata; class Mammalia; order Artiodactyla; family Delphinidae; genus Globicephala; species Globicephala melas. Next base: position 128,618,879 of record NC_083315.2, read on the forward strand.
TTTTCCTTTCCATCACATCTCCTCCCATGCCCTCTATCTAGTCAAGCTGCATCTGAGTTGCACTGTTCACACCTTGTCAACCTGCCTGTGTGCACGTTTCCGTCATCTGTACCCTCCTCCACCTCCCCTTATCCGTCTATAAGCCCCCGCCCCCAGCCAGAGTTAGATCCTGCTGTCTCAGAATTCTCTGAAGATTTTTATCTATGTTCTTTAGATCACTTTCTACCTTCTACTGTGGTTATTTATGTATATACACTGTTTTCCTAAGTGGGTTGCAAACACCTCAACAAAAAGGACTATATATATTTTTTACACTGTATTTACTCGGTGCCTAGAAATTTTGATTTCAACAAATATTTGATGAATAAGTGCACAAGTGATATATAATCTCTAAGGGAGATAAACTACACAAGTAGGTTAAGAGATGCCAGGCACTGTCACATGTGAGAGTGGAACAAACACGATTCCGTAGTTTAGGGCCATCATAGCTCTCCCCTCAAAGAGGATTCATCTACTGTGGAGACCTTTCTCTTGAGGTCCAACCCTAGCTCAGAGGCCAGTGTCAGGGATGGAGTCTGAAGGCTGGCTTCATGTCTTCATGTTTCACCCCACTGTCTCGGCTTAGAGCTGACAGAGCAACATTTGGCTGAGATCAAAATGATCACAAGAAAATTAGATCTGCACTAGAATTAGCCTGATGGGAAATGGAACAGGTACCACTTTTTCTTTATCTTCCTTTTCATCTCTCCTTCTCAGAAATTAGGGTCTAATTTCTAAATGATAAAACAGAATTTTATTTCTAATCAGAAAAGTTAAATTGTTGGTTTCTGAGACCTGGTTGGTCTTTTTTTTCCTTGAGGTTCAGGATCCTTTATTAGCAGAGCTTATAACAGGGTGGAAAACAAGTATATCTCATGTGCTAGTTCCAGCTGGTTGGTAGAGGCTTCCTGGAGTGCCATTTTTCTCAAACAATTTATCCTCTAGTATCTAAGTGTCATGATTTATTATTAATGTTTGTCATGGGTGCAGTAGGAGGGAGCAGAGCACATATGTTCTCCTATTTGGTCAACATGTGATCACTGAGCCCTTGCTATATGCCAGGCACTTTGCTGATCACTGGAGATAAGGGTACAAAGAGAAAGGACTGATTCAGCTCACAGGCTTGTGAGGAAGGCAGACAAGTAAATTATGCAAGTGTGAAGAGTCTTGAGATAGGAGAAGTACATCATGCTTTGGGAGGACATGAAGAAGCTTAACCTTATAAAGTGGTATTATTATTATCTCCATTTTATTATGGAAACTAATGTGTCCAGGGTCACACAGCCAATAAGTTGCAGAATTAGAATTTTTACCCCAAACAGTCTTCCTTCAAAGCTCCTATTCCTGCGTCGTTATTGTGATTTTTCACTCCATATGAGATGTGAGAAGTGGTATATTAGAGTCAGCCTGTGCTCTCTCATGAGAGGTGATTGTATATTTTCAGAAATTTTGCACATTAAAAAATTTTTTTATTGGAGTACAGTTGATTTACAATGTTGTGTTAGTTTCAGGTATACAGTAAAGAGAAATATTGCATGTTGTTTTTTTTTTTGTCATGTTGATCTTGAAATCAGTCAGTGTGGGAGCATTTACACTGTAGAAATTGGCCTCCACTACAAATCAAGCTTTTTTCTTCCCCAAAGAGCTGGTGGTTAAACATTTATCAGTGCACCACTGGATGTGCAATACTACCACATTCTTTAAAAACTAACAAAATATAGTTGGATTTTTTATAAAGATCCAGTGGATCTGAACTTTTAGTGGCATAGGAATCATTTGGGAATGTTTGTTAAAAGGGATTTGGGTTCAGTAGGTCTGGACTGAGAGCAGAAATGTACATTTAAAATAAAATCCAAGGTGCTCTGATGCTGTCAGCAATGAGAACACACTCTAGGAAATGCTTAACTTTTCAAGTAAGTATTTCCTTTTTTTTTTTTATATATTAAAGGTGCCAGATGAACTCCCTAGGTCAGTATTTCCAACTCTGGCTACACATAAGAATCACCTGGGAAGCCAATATAAAATACCAATATGCCAGGGTTCCACCCTAGACCCAATTAAATCAGGACCCTAATTGAGGAAATTATGACATGTGCCCAGTTGCATTTCAGAATTGCTATGGACAAGTTCTCTGTGATTCCTGTTGCCCCCCTCCCAACTTTTGAACTTGAGTATCTACCAATAATCATCTATCGCAACGTGATCATTGTATGTTGGATGTAATGTGTAGACAACTTGGCTCTTTAGCCAAGAGAGAATCACATCTGATTAGGCTAATCTGTACCTGGACATAATTTAGAAGATGAAATCCTGGATCTCCAATCTGAACCTGTTGCTGTAATAAGATGAAGCTCTTGGAGGTCATGGGAGGGAAGGAGTATATTTAGTATATTCTAGGAGGAATAGAAATAATGAGTGGTTGGAGGATGGACTGTTGTGGATTAAAGATGGCCATGAAGGCTTTGGTACTCCTCCTACTAAGAAGTGGGATCCATTTCCCCTCTCTGTGGGTCTTGCCTGTGACTGCTTTACCAATAGAGAATGGCAGCAGCAACACTAGGCCAGTTATGGGCCTAATCTTGAAAAGGAATGGCAGTTTCCAGCAGTTTCATGAGCCCTGAGCTACCATGGAAGAATTCTGCCATGTAAGAAGACTGTGAGAGACTCCCTGAGATTACATGGGGAGAGAGACCAGGTGGGCCCAGACTCCCATTTGTTCCCATCAACGCACCAAGCAATGAGTTAAGCCATCTTGCATCCTCTGAACCAATCCAGCTGCCAGCTAGAAACCAGCCAGTAATCCCAGTTAACACCCCATGAAGCAGAAGAATTGGCTGGTTGAGGCTTACTCACATTTCTGTCCTTCAAAATTGTGAGATCTAATAAAATGGCTGTGGTTTTCAGCCGCTAAGTTTTGTGGTAGTTTGCTACATAGCACTAGATAACTGACACTTTCCCCCAGGTGATTCTAACGTGTAGCCTGTCCAGTCAGAAATAGTTCCACCTGGGTAACTACAATGATTTATCCCCCTAGCCCCTTATCCACATATTGTCCAACATTTACTTCATTTTCCACCTAAGTAAGTTACTTTTATGTGGCAAAAAGACATCTCATGCATTTGGGGGAAATAATCCGTAACATTCAATAAAGTGTCATGGATTTATAAAGAGGCCAAACACTGGAATATGAGTCAGGAAACCTTGACTTTATTCCCAGCTTGACATCACTAGCTCTTATGACCTTAGGCAAGTCATATATCTTTTCCTAGTCTTATTTTTGCTGTTTATAAAATGAGGAAGGTAGACTACATTGTCTCGAAGATCCCTTTCACTCGCAGGATTTTTTGACAGTGTAATGACGTGTGGAATAGTAACTGTCAGTGGGGAGAGATTATTTTCACAAGAAACATGCAACTCATCAATCTACTCTTGATCACCACCGACTCAGTCTAGATTTATGCCCACTATCCAGGGGTGAAAAGCTTTGTGTCTACATCCCTAGTACTTCTTCAGGCACTCGTACATACTCGGGCACACCTGAGTAAGTGTGCCCATTTTAAATGCAGAAGAAAGAAAAAAAATAAAGCACAACATCCATTCTGTCATCCCATGAAATTCTGTAGATGCTTTGTGCTCCATGTGATTATGCCAGGCCAAAGACGCTCTGTACCATGGGCTCTTCCGGCGGAATGAGAGATACAGTAATGAAATTCATGTAAGTCTGGATTTACAATTTGGCAACAAATTCCTCTGAGTCTTCAGAACTTATCTACCTCGCCTTAGTGACATGTTAGAAGCAGAAAGAAAGCATTCTTTGTGTGGAAAGCTGAAATATGCTCTGTCCTAAAACTATAAATATAGTCACTCACTCCTCCAGCTCCAATTAAGCCCTGCTGACCTTTTCCAAAGTGTTCTTTTTTTGGACTCCATTAATGGCAGAGGATCTAACCCATTGCTGCTAACAATACACATTACAGTTGTCTGGAAAGCTGAAAAGTGGTAGCTCCATGCAAATTGGAATCGTTTCTTCAGTTCCTTTACTTTTAAAATTCAGACGTAACCTCATGTGGAAGTTCATGTATTCCTGGTAGTTAAAAGTAAAGTCAAACTTTTTATATACCACAGGGAATCATCAAAAGAACCTGCCCTCCCACCCCCACCTGCCCCAGTAAATCAAACCAAAGGGACTCCCCCGTAAGAATATTTCTCTTATCTATTCCCCTGGACAGAAAGCAGCAGTACAAAACATGAACTGCATGGGTGGCAGTTGCTAGAATGCAACATTGCCATTTGTATTCAAGGGACCTTTTATTCCCAGCTGCATGAGCCAAGCCACAGGACTTGCAAGAATGCTTGGGATGCTTCCTGTGAACTTAGAACATAAAGACTCTGTGGTGTGGCTGTGAAATAGGAACCACTAAAGAGAGAAGAGCTGAAAGGGACTTTTATTATGCTTGTAAGGCCATTGCTGTTCATGTATGGAGTATGTTGTATACGCAGAAGACAGCTCATGTGTGTGTTTATGAGAAGATATATATACATATATATGTACACATATATATGTTATATATAAAATGTCTTTTTTGAGACAGTTGTTTTCAACATCTAACCCAGAGTGTCAGAATGACTAAGTGGGCACCGAGCCATCATACCTGTGATTGACCAAGTTCAACAGAGGAATTGCAGAATTAAAGGAGCCTGTGTTTTTCTTATTAATGATTAAGCCAAGGCCCTTGATAAGAGATTTTCAAAGTTTACAAATAGGAAAATAGTCACTCAAGCTAGAGATTATTCCAAAATATATTCCCTGTTTCACTCAGTATTGAGCAATTTTGGTATGCCAGGGACTCTAATAGAAGTTGTTTTCTATGAAACATTCAAGTTGTTATGCTTCCAGCTCATTCTGTCTCTTTTCAAAGGGCTAAGAAAAGGTCACCAGTAATACCACCTGGTACAGAAAGTGACAGGGTTGAAACATGTTCATTTACATCAAAGTCAGATAAACCATCATGCATGGCAAAGGTCTTTGAAATGATTAATGCCAGCATTTATAGCCTCTCTTTCTTAACCAAGGTTGTAGTGAAAAGTGAACTTGGGTTTATAGTTCATGGTCCTTAACTGAAACATCATAGATTTAGGTGTTTAGAAATATAGCTGTAATACAAACAAGACCTTGAATTTCACCTGAAGTCAGGGGTAGACTCTGTTAGCTATTTTCCCCCTTATCTATTTTTTTCCAAATTACAGCTGGATTTATGAGCAGTTTAGGGTAAAGGGGACCTTGAGGATAGATTAATTTTCCTCAGTGTCATCTAACTAAAAAGTAGAGGTCATATGCAAGTAGAAAGTTTTTAGGTGTCAAGCTAGAGTTCTTGGTGAAATTGCTTATATGGAGAGGAAACCCACTTTGTGAGGGTGCCTGTACGCTATGTGATCTGAATAAGGCTGGTACTGCGTTACTCCCCTCCAGCCCTGGAGACTCTCAGCAAAGTAAGGTATTTCCTTGTTTATTTCGATAAAAGTGCTAAATGAGAACAAAAGCAACAATAACAACAATCTCTTTTGATTTAGAGAATCAAAAGTAGACAAGAAAGGAGCAGAGAGTGTTGAAATTGAAATACAGTAATGGCACTGTCACTTGAATTGCTCAGTTCTTACTGATGCAGTATTGAAAAGAGAGTGGCAGAAAGGCTACCTTTGGTGCAGGTTTAGCTTCAGTGGCTGAAACTCAGCTTCCTTTCCATCCTGACCACATGCACAGAGGTGGTGCCTCAGGTGTGGATTCCCAGACAGTTAAAGGAAACCTGTGATTTATGAGATTTTCTTTTTTTTTCCGAAAAGATTTTAAATGTGATTTATTCAAATGAAACTCAGGAAAATTCCCTTTTCCTTTTGCAAACAGAAAGGTTGAGGAATTCACAGTGATCTGGAACATAAACTCATCAGTCATGAGGTCATTCCCCTGCTTAGACCTTTGCAAATGATGAGTTAAATGATCTTTCCCAGCATGAAACATGAGAACTAAAGCCTGGAACTCAAACTGAAAGACATCCAGTTAACGTTAATTGTTAACTTCATGATTTCCACACCAAACACAGGGCTTACTCTTAAGCATCTCTAAAACCAGTTTTTATTGACACAAGAGATGTAAAAATAACCATAGCCTTGAATACCGATCGTTGAGCCTAGTCAGGGCACCAACTGAACTGCAGAATCAAGGACTCTGGCGGTCTCTAGGAGGACTTGTGTTCTGTCTGTCCAGCGTTCTGGGAGTATGGAGAGTGCCAAGGAATCAGGTAACTCAAAGGTCTCCATGTCTGGTGCTCAACCCAGAGGGCAGGGCCCAGCCCAGCAGCTAGATCTAAAAGTCTTGTGGCCGTTCCTGCTGCTGGCTTTCGCATTCATGAACGGACAAGTCACAAGAAAAAGATATAAAATAGTCTTTATACACATGAAAATGTTCACATTCACTCATAATTAGAGGAATACAATGAAATTAACACTGAGATACCATTTCTCACCTATTTGATTAGTAAAATTAATAAATTTGACAACATATTCTATTGATGAAGCTGTGGGGAAATAGGCATTCACATACATTGCTTGTCTGAAATAAAACTGATACAGCCTTTCTAGAGTGAAATTTGGCAATACTTTGCAAAACTACATATGCACTTACTGTTTGACCTGGAAATTACACTTTTAGAAATCTAACCCCAACTACACCTCCAATGATATGAAAATACATGTGTACAGGGTTGTTCAATGAAGCATCATGTGTAATTGAATAGTATTAGAAACAATCTAAATGCCCATGCATAGGAAAATGATTGAATAAACTACGTCACCCACACATGGAGTACTATGTATCTATAAAAAGGAATCAGTAAAATATCTATGAAATAATAGGAAGTAATTCCAGGATATATTGTTAAGTGAAAAAAGCAAAGTGCAAAGAGTATCTATAGTACTATTCTTAATTTAAGAAAAAAAGGGATATCAAGGATATGTACATATATCTGCTCATTTGTGCGTAAATAATACAGCAACAATAAACCAGAAGGAAATGAGGTTACCTGCAGGAGGTGGATGAAAACAGGGTGGAAAGAATGGGGAATGGGAACATAGTAGTGGAGACAAGGCATGAGCTGCACTTCTCTAAATATACCTTCCTGTACAGCTGTGACTTTTGGACTATAGGACTGTTTCACTTATCCCTCTCCCCCCAGTAATTAATTAAATTCAACCAGGATGTTGGGGGAACCCCAAATAGAACACAATAATAAGAAAAGAACTAACCTATAAAAAAAGAATATATACTATAAAGACAAAAAAACTCACAACTGTTCACAGATATTGTAATCTAGTTGGTAAATTTATTTCTCATGGGGAGTGGTTTAGCAATTCTGAAATGACCTTATGTGTCTACTGGGATTGAACAAATATATAAATACATTGTGAATAATGAGAGCTACGTTTCTCATAGTAGTAGAAAAAAGTTACAAATAAGGAAGGTGGGGAAGCTAGAATGAACCCTGTGGTGTTAGAACAGGAGGTATCAGCATAAACTGATGATTACATGTATATATATATATACACACAGACATATATACTATATATATATATATATATGGATTATACATGTTTAATATATATACACAGATGAGATAAAGAAGTAAATAGATTGTATATGCACGTGTAATATAGATGCACGTGTTTCTAGCTCATATTTCCTACACATGATATCCCAGTAGCAGTGAGCACACTTAGCACCTGAATCTTGGTTTCTAAATACCATTCTTCAAAAAAGGAGTCGGTGTTCCTTGTAGAATTAGTGGACTCCAGGATTAAGTCAGGGAAAATATAAGATGGTGTGGGACATCTTGTGGGAGCAGAAAGTAAGGAAGTACTCGGAAACTGATGGGGACATGTTGAGAGGATACAGAAACCAACTTGAAAGAGTGCTACGTGGTAAAGTTTGGATAATTTGAGCAATAAAATAGTGATAGTAATGGATTATACCCCATAGAATAAAATATCTGAGTCCAAATTGATATAAATAAAGGAATGAATAAATGTGGGTGAGAAAAGACCACTGTTCCTCACAACAGGATTCCAATTAAGAAATGTAGAAGAAGTGATGGAAATAAAAATTACTATTAGGCAAACAGTAATAACTGTTGCAGGCAAGAACCATCACTGTGTGCTAAAATTATTGGGTAAAAGTATGATAAGAAATATGGATTATTTGCATAGCTTCAAAGTTTCTTTCCTAAAGATTCCAAAGGGAAAAATAATGTCTTTACAGTGGAAAACCTGACAGACGTCATCATAACCAAATCACCAAGGTTAACATCACCAGTAATGGGACATATGGATATTGTGGACGGACCCCTTGATATGGTACACTGAGATGGGTACAGCATAACCTTTACGGTATGCTTGCAATTATATATATATATATATATATATATATATATATATATATATATATATATATATATAAAATTATAAGAAATCATCAGACAAACCAAAATTGAGGGACATTCCACAAAAAAGTGGCTAGTACACTTCAAAAGTGTCAAGATGATGGAAAACAAAAAAAGACTTAGGAACTGTCGCAAATTAGAGGAGACTTGGAGGTGACAACCAAATGCAATACATGTGGAATTCTGGATTGGATTCTGAACCAGATCTTCCTTGGATTTTTCCAGTTTTCCCACTGGTCTATAGATTAGTTAGTAGTATTGTATGAATGTTAATTTCCTGGTTTTGATAGTTGTAGTATGGTTATATAAGATGTTAATGTTAGGGAAGTTGGGTAAAAGATCAGGAAACGGAAATATTTTTGCATTTTTTCTTTAAGTCTAAAATTATTTCAAAATAAAAATTTAAAAAGAAATTGCTGGTAAGGAAGAACAAAGGGAGGCACAACCATTTTTTGCCTTTTGTTAAACCTTAAGAGGTCAAGTCTTGAATTTTCACAACTGAAAAGAGTACTAACCACCATATAGTCACTCTTACCTTAACATAAATCATATTCAAAAGTATTCATCCTAAGAGAATGCTCTTAAAAAATGACTCTAACAGATCAACTAGTTTTTCCTCATCTGGTGAAACATAGAAATAAGAGATAAACCAGAGACATTTTATACTCGTGTCTCAAAATTTGTGCACGGAAGTCCTATGCTTTACTCCAGGGAGATGCCCTTAGGCTTTATTGAGAGTCCATTCATTCTCGTGTCATATAAAGCTCTATCAAGGCTGTCTCTCTGGTGTTCTAGCTCATAATAGGTGAGTAGGGAGTAGTCCTGTATCAGATCACTACAGAGGCAGATCCATAATAAGAAACCCCAGTAATGTTTTCACCAGATCCTGAGGTGTCTAAAATTTGCAGAGGTGAGATGTGTTAGCCACAGTTGGTTAGGACTGCCTCTTGCCACTCTGATTTCCTGCAGCACACTTCACCTCCTGTCAGACAGCATTGGAGTGGCTGTAGGCATTTTTGAGCTCCAGCTAAGTGAAGTTGATTAGGGTTTACTGGGATATATTTGTATATTTTACAGTCACTTCTGTGTCTTGTTAAATCACTGCTAGCTGACCCAGAGTGGGAGTGTCTTCCAGGAATACTCCCACTGTCCAATTTGGTATCTAGTTTTGTATTTGTCATTTTGTATTCTTTTTCTCAGAAAGCTTCTCCTTTCGCCCTGCTCAATAGTATGGATCTCAGGCCCCGAAACATTTGAATCTACCCTTGGCAATGACACTAGTGTTTGAGGGAAGAGCTAGTTAGAGATGTTATAACAAGGAATTAAGTAGAGGAAAACAAAAACCCTATTAATTTAATGTAAACAGAAGATCAAAAAACGTACTGCTCTGGGACTGTTTACTGTGTGGATTAACATCCAACAAACTTCAAAAGATACTAAGGCCATAATTCTGTTGAAGCATATGTGATACTTGATGTTGTAATGATATGGAGTCTTGAAGTAAAACTTAAACTATTGATTATACAATGTTTAAAAAGATGAGAAATATATACTTCATTTAAGGAATATTTCCTTTTTAAATGTTTAAAATTAAAATGTTGATACTTATGCCTCTAAATTGTTGATAATCCAGAAGACATACCTAAAAACAATTGTTTATCCAAGGATTTAGATGGCCTGGGCTTCACTGTAATTTTGTTAGGTAAATCTGAAATGGTGGGTTATGATCCTTATTCTAAAAATAAAACAGTGTGTTAGACCAATCAGTTGGATCAGAAATCCCCTAATCATGACCTGAATCTTTCTTGCATGCATTTTTAGCACTTTTCCTGTAGAAGAGTTGCGAGTGAGGTAGGCCATTCTTAGAAAACCCTGGAGAATGAAGATTTTTGCTAAAGATGCTTTGTGGAGACAGATTGGCGTCAAAGAGAGGCTATAGGCCATACAGCCAAACAGACGCAGTCCTGTTAAAAAACAGACAAACAAACAAAATAGGACAAGTACTATAATGATTTCACTTGTATGAAGTACCTAAAATAGCCAAATTCTAAGAGACAGAAAGTAGACCAGTAGTTGCCAGGGTCTGGGGGAAAGAGGGAATGGGAGATACTGGTTAATGGGTACAGAGTTTGAAAAAGTTCTGGAGGTAGATGGTGGTGATGGTTGTGCATCAGTGTGAATATACTTAATGTCTCAGGACTATACACATAAGAAAGGTTGACACGGTAAATTTTATGTTGTGTATATTTTACCACAAAAAAAATGTAAAAAAAAAAAAGCAGCACAAATTGACTACATACAGTGTTTCAAGCACTGTGCCAAACATTTCTTCACATATTACATATGTTGGATCGAGCCAGTGCAATAGTTCAATAAAGTAGGTATTAATTAGTCCCATTCTCCAGGTGAGAAAACTAAGGCCCAGAAAGGTTAAGTAACTTGGTCAAGGTCAGAGAACAAGTAAGTGATAAGACCAGGACTCAACCCGAGGTAGTAGAGTGCCATATTCTAGAACTTCAAAATTAGATGGACCTAGGTTTGACCACCAGCTCTATACTTGGCATGTAGTAGATATCTAAGAAGTGTTTTAAAGACTATTATCATCATTATTATGTAAACTGTGCATGGGAATTTGGTTTTTTTCTTTGCTAACTTCTACCTGAAACTCCAGTGATGTTTCCTCCAGTGTAAGTGAGGTGCAAAAGCCACGATAAAGAATCAACGTGGAATCATGCCTGCAATTTAGGCAACATAGTCAAGAGCTGGGTTTTGGTGATAACGCAGATGAAAAGGCAACTTCTCTTCCGTCACTCTTCACCCCTCCATCCCCCCAACTGCCGCAGTGAGTTTATGACTGGAGTCACCTGGATTGGCTCTCTTAGGGCCTTTTGAGCTGGGGCTCAGCCAGGCCTCCGTACATATTTGAGCTGCATTTTGATGACTCAGGTTTACTGTAAAATTCTTTGGGGCCATTTAAAAGGGACCCTCTTGAACCAGAGTTGATTTAAAGCATTCCAGAACAGAAAAGCACAGCAGTAAAGTCAGCTACAGAGTCCCGCCCTATTCTGCTGTCGCCATAGTTGGGGAGACAGCCCCCTCGGATCCCTGAACTGGAGAAAGAGGCTCAACCTGACAAACTGTAGAGTCAGCCAACCTCACCACAGCCAGGAGCTCATCAAACGGCCACCCTTCCTGAAAATTTGCTTCCCTTGGCCAACCCATGAGGATTGCCTCTCATGAGGCTAAAGCTTAAACTAAAAGCTAGTTGTTTTCTCAACTGGCTGCCAGGAAGACTTTTTTTTTTTTTTTCCTGCGGTACGCGGGCCTCTCACTGTTGTGTCCTCTCCCGCTGCGGAGCACAGGCTCTGGACGCGCAGGCTCAGCGGCCATGGCTCACGGGCCCAGCCGCTCCGCGGCATGTGGGATCTTCCCGGACCGAGGCACGAACCCATGTCCCCTGCATCGGCAGGCGGGCTCCCAACTACTGCGCCACCAGGGAAGCCCTGCCAGGAAGGCTTTTTAACCCAGTTCTTTCATATTCTAAACCTCATGCTGTAAACCAGTAACCCTCAACTTTTTTTTTTTTTTTTCGGTACACGGGCCTCTCACCGCTGTGGCCTCTCCCGTTGCGGAGCGCAGGCTCAGCGGCCATGGCTCACGGGCCCAGCTGCTCCGCGGCATGTGGGATCTTCCCGGACTGGGGCACGAACCCGTATCCCCTGCATCGGCAGGCGGACTCTCAACCACTGCGCCACCAGGGTAGCCCAACCCTCAACTTCTTTTGCATGTTGATTTCCTTCTGATTATTACTTAATCCTGAATGGAGGCTTTTCTAACCAAGCCAGTCATGTAATGAAGAACTATTAAGTTATGGTGGTGGGGAGTAGGCAAGCAACAGCTTCCTTTTAAATGAGTGTTTCAAAAGACTTTCCCATCTAATTCACTGAATCATGAGAACATCCCCAGGGGCAGGTGTCTGCTCAGGGATCCAAATCGCGGGCCACTCCCTTTTTGGAGAACTCTGTATCCTGTCCGAGATCTGTGCAGGTCTGTGTCTGTCCTTCCGTCTTCCCTCACTTAGGTCCCGGTTTCACTCTACTTCACTCTCTCATTCCTCAGAGACTGAGGTTTGGAGTTGTAGCTATCTCCTAGTTTTATTAAAGATGGTGGAGTTTTCCATTTTTCTATTCCCTATTCTTTTAAATTTGTATTTGGCTTTAGTGAAGGGAGTTGATGTGAAATATCTTTAGTATGTGATCTTCACCTGGAGGCTTTGATCTAGTTTTACGTCCTGTGCCATAATACTATGAAAGGTTGAGAGACAGAGAGAGAGAGAGAGAGAAAGAGGATGAATGTCTAAATATAAGCACTTAGAGCTTTGATACTATCTGCTCCTCCTCCTATATTGAGAATAGAATTAAACTAAAGAGGGAGTATTGAGGTCCTTGCAGAAATACTGAATTTCAGAAAAACATAAAAATCTTAGTTGTGGGAATAATATAATGGTGTAAAATTGCTTTAGAAAATTGCCGTAAATATACAGTGCATTAAATGTGCCCGATAATTATATACTACTTAATGACATAATTGATCTTTTCTATCTCTATGCAGAAACAAGCTCTGTGCTCCATCTGAGCACCTGAAAAATCAAGGTTCCCAAGGCCCTGCCCTGCGGCAGGCTGGCTGTCCTCTGTTTGTGTGTGTGCTCAAAACTTCCCACCATCACACAGCCCATGAGGTGTCCCGTGGCTCCAGGTGCAAGGGTCATTTTAATTTAGCTTGTTCTGTGAAGCACAGTAAATGCTTCTTATACATTTAGAGAACTTGAAAGCATTTGTGGATGACAGTGACTATAATAATTCTGATATTGGTAGAAAGTGCTTAGTGGCTTCTGCGGGGGGTGACCTAAGTTGGGAATCCCTTTTTCCCTTCAGTGTCTCTCTTGTCCTTTCTTTCCTTCCCCAGTCTCCCCTTCCTCTCCTCTCCCCTCCCCTTCCAGCCTCTTCTTTCTCTTCTCTCCCCTTCCCTCTCCTCTCCCTCCTTCCTTCCCCCTTCTCCGTCTCTCTCTCTCTGATGCACATGTGCTGATACCCCTCTTTTTTCTAAGCCCTATCAAGTGTTTCCATACCTTGAGAGATAATAATTTTACTAACTGTCCATTATAGTGCTAATTAAATTAGACATCCAGAAAGAAGACCAATCCTGAGACTTACACCTAATAGACTAAATGGCCTTGTGAGTTGCTTCTCTCTCTGACGTCACTCCGGCAAACTCCCAGAGAGTCTCTCGCTTTGCTTGCCTCAAGTTTTACTATGTTCTAATTGCTAAATATTTATCTCTTGCCTTCCCCTCCCACCCCAACAAATATCATAAGCTCCCCAGAGCAGGAACTGTGCCTTTTAAATTTATACTGTTCTAGTGACTGCTTAAGAAATATTTGCTTACATACTTGATATGTTGACGCTCCCAGGTCACCTAATGTCTGTGGCTTGGAACTAAACATTTCTGGTTGGTTCTCCGTCCTCTGGGGCAGCCTCCTTCAGGGTAACTATGTGCCAGGCTTCTTGAGTGTAATCATTTTGGCATAAAGCGCATTGAAACTCTATGCTAGAAAGAACGGCAAGAAAACAAACAGAGTAACGCATCAGACAGAGTGCAAAAGAGAAGAATTCAACAATGCCTGGCCTTACGCCCTGATGTTTCCTGAACTCTGATTCCTGCTGCAGGAGTCACTGGATGACCCTGGCTTCCCCGTGCTTGATAAGGTCACAAAGGCACCAGAGTGGGATTAGCCCTGTAGGACTTCAGTCTGATGCCCATTGCCCATAAGCTCCTCTCCCTTCTCCCCACCCTTGGCCTAGGAAACACACATTCTACGTACTTCTCTGTCTTTCAATCCAGCTCTCCCAATCTCAAGTTTCAAAGATATTCAAAAGTCCGAGCAAAGGCTCTTCTTCCTCTGACTTTGTTTTCTCACAGCCAAGATGGCTAAGGAAAAACAGCATATCCCAGCAAGAAGTTGAAAAAGTCCAAGACACAGATTTCATATTTCTTCTCCTCAAATCTTTCTATTTATGTTCTCTGGGTGTCAGAATGGATGTGACTCAGCTGTGATACACACCAAAAGATTGGGCAGCATGTAATTCAACCCTCACTCTCTCTCGGCATATGGCAAGGTTTGTGGCTGCCAAAAATGATGCAGACTCTTGCCTCCAAAAACATACGAACAAAAAACCCTGTGTTGCATGAAATCAAAGGCTGCACCTTCACCAGCTTGCACTGCATAGGTAATCCTTCTGGACCTGATCAGGCCAAAGTTCCAGATGACTTACAGGACCAGTACTTGGTTTTCCTATGTGGGCTTCATACCATACCCTTCTCTCCAAAAGCCTGACCCTCTACAGCCTCTGTCTCCAGCTTTCAAGAGAAAGGGTCCAAAAGATCTGCCCCCGCAAGTCCCTTCGAAGCAGCCTCCCCCTTACAAAATAAACAGGGAAGTGTTTCCTCAGCATCTGCCAGAATGCTGGAGCCTAGCTTATGTCCCACTAGCAGAGAAGTAGCAAAGATGATTGCTTTTGTGGAGCAAACTTAGTGGGTGAATGTTTGGGGTACAGGGGGAGGGAATCCCCTTCAAGTTGTGAGGTCTTTTATTTCTTTCAGGTGTGAGGTTTTGTCTGACAGAATGTTTTGTTTTTTTTAAAAATTTTATTTACATTTAATTTAGGCTGCGTTGGGTCTTCATTGCTGCGCGTGGGCTTTCTCTAGATGAGGAGAGCAGGGGCTACTCCTTGTTGCGGTGCACGGGCTTCTCATTGCAGTGGCTTCTCTCGTTGCTGAGCACGGGCTCTAGGCACGTGGGCTCAGTAGTTGTGGCTCACGGACTCTAGAGTGCAAGCTCCATAGTTGTGGCACATGGGCTTAGTTGCTCCGCGGCATATGGGATCCTCCCGGACCAGGGCTCGAACCCGTGTCCCCTGCATTGGCAGGCGGATTCTTAACCACTGTGCCACCAGGGAAGTCCCTGACAGAATGTTTTTCCTGGTCAGTGCCGGCCCCACCGTCAAGAGATCTAATGATAATTTTGTGAACATCAGACCGTCTTGAGAGTCCCCTTGAGGGCTGCCTGCACCTGGGAGGGCGGAGGCACATGCCCACATTGGCACACCAAGAGTTTGTTTGTGCAGGTTGCCATGAAATGGAATGGGGATTATGCTTCAATTCAGTTTCCCCTCTCCTGTTTTCCCTGGACAGTCTGTCGCAATTCAGTTGTTAGCAATGTATGTGGTCAGTCATTTCGTCCAATGCCAGCCCACGCTTGTGGGGCTGGTGACAAATGGGAGAGAGCAAGGGAACTGGGACTCATGGCTCATCTCTCTTAAGCATTCCAAAGGCCCTTTCTGCCTTGGGTGGTGATGGCGCAGGTCAGGAGGAGAGCCAGCTTCTTCTTGGTCCTGGCAAGGCATTGCTGAGCCCTATTCCCCTTCAGGGTTTCACTCTCCAGATTTCTAAATGGCCTTCTAAAGTGCTGCAGCGAACAGTGCCTGTGGAGCTGCCAGGCTGTGGGGCATCTGTGTGCCTAAGGGCTCTTGGTTATCAATGTCAGCTTTCAGGGAACCCACAGCCGCGTCCATTCCCACCTAGCCCGGGGTGAAGCAGCTCCTCAGAGATGTTCCTTTTAAGTGGTTTTTTAAAATCCCCCTCCTAATGCAATGTGCTTGAAAACTTCAGAGATGGTATAAGGACCACTGAAATGCCTCAGGAGCCTGGAACTGGCTCAACTTCGATTGACTTCTCTTTGTTTAATGGACCCAGGAAGAAAGTAAGGATCTGTGGCCACCCAACTGACCGTCGAAGCCTCAGAGAATCTCTGCACGGCTTTTGTTCCCCGCTGCGAGAAGCTGGACTGTTCTATAAGACAGCAAACGGTCCTTCCTTAGGTCCCAGCCTGAAAGCATCTCTTTGCTTCTGATCTGATCTGTGTATCCCCACAGCAGCCTGATTTGGCTGGGGGATGCAGCTGGGCCCCCATAGAGACCTCAGGCCCACCAGCCTCCTGGATGGTCATGTGTCCACTTCCCAGGTCTGCAGAGAACTCTCCTCCCTCTGCTCTGTTGTCATCAAAGCCAGTAGTTGGGTCTGGGTTGAGGGGTCTGGGTTCTTCCTCTTTTGTGACCTCAAAAATGAGTTTCCCGTGGGCTTTCCTGGTCCATGAGAAGGAGAGTGGGGAAAAAAAGCTGCTGAAACAGAAGTGAGAGTTTTTACAAACAACCAAATCCCCATGATTCTAAAACCATACACTGTTGGTGCTAGAAGGAGCCTTAAAGATCAAATAGCCAAACCATCTGGCTTTGAGGTGGAGGAAAGTGAGACCCGAAAGGATTAAGGGACTTAATAAAATTTTTGATACCTGCTGACTAACATGTTATTAGAGACACTGTCTCGCAGCAACAAATATAACATGGGAAAAGTGAAAAAAGAATATTTTCCCAAAAAACATCATCTCAGGTGCTTTTCGTCTTTGTACTCTCATCAGCTTGCACAGAGAAGGCTCTGGAAATGCTCTGTATTGATATGAAAAATCAATACAAAGGATTGTATTGTATTGTCAAAGGATTGTCCAGCACTGTGAGTTTGCATTTGCCCATAATTAATTTAATCTATATTTATAATGTAGTGATTATTATGCTAGCTAACAATTCTTGCATTTACTACATACCAGGTATTTTTAATGTGTTGTTTCATTTAATCCACACACCAGCCCTATGTGGTAGGTAACCTCACTACCTCCATTTTAGAGGTATGGGGGCAAATGCATTGAGAGGGTTTGACATTGCCCACCGCCACAGAACTGAGAGTAGCGGAGTTCAGATCCAAACTCAGGGTGACCGGTTGCAGAGCCCATCCTGAACTGTGTTGTATCGCAGAAATCAGTTGTGAGTCTAGCACTGTGCTGGGAGCTGTGGAAGACTTTCAGAGATTTGAGTTGAGGCAATGGTAGAGGAAGTGACAATAGGAATGACTGGGATGGTTTTCACAGAGCTCTTGCCTCTAGTTTCCATCTCTGGGGAAATTCACTCTATGAGTGAGGAGGAAGTAGAGACAGGCTTGAAGATTGATAAGAGGCTGCTGCTGCCCAAAGGGAGAATATGAGGGAGCAAAGACTGGAAGTACTATAGCCACAGAGTGTGGCATTGCTTCTCTCTTGTGTGTACAGGTACATGAAAGTTGGAGCTGCCTGTATGGCTTCTGGATTTCATATTTCTCTGAGTCTGTAGCACATCCAAAGAAAGATGAGTTGGATGGTCTGGAAATCATGCAGTATGGTTATCACATTACTTATTCTTTCAGAAATAATTAAGTGAGTCTCTACAGGGTATCCACTAGTACCCCAGACCCTGAGGGTATTGTCAGTGATCAATAAGCCGTGGTCTTCACCCTCAAGGGAAGGCCCTAAGGAAGGGGATTACATCCCATGATTGGGATGAGTGGAGGCACCAAATCCTCACAATATCGAGATGGTTATGGAGCATCCTTTTCCTTAAGGAAAAGACTGAAGCTCTTTGCCTGGGAGAAGACAGACATAGGGAGGAAACTATAGGTGATATCTTGAAGAGAAGGGCCATCACGGGGAAGTAAGCCATGAGCCTGTGGTTCCTGGGAGAGCTTGCACAGAGGGGAGGTGGGCACTGGTCATTGATGTTTTACAGGAAATTCCACACTGGCTGTGAGGAAGTACTGAAAAAGGTTATTGGTTCCTCCAATATTTGATAATAGTCTGTCCTCATACAAGTAGGGAAATGCGATCAGAGATCCAGGACTTACAAGGAAGGTGGGAAGGAATCCTTTGAAGCTTCTAACTCCTTGCATTTCCCATGGTGTGGAGTGGAGAAGTATAAATGAACAGAGGGCCCACAGGAGCTGTAGGGAGCAACAGCAAGGCCACACTGGGGCACGGGGGCGAGTGAGTGGGGGAATTTGTATAACCGTGGGTGACCTCCTTAGGTTCAGAATTTTAACAGGTCCCCGATGTCCCTTGGAAATCACATAGATTGTATTCTAGAAAGGCCTCATCCACCTTGAAGTTCCTGATTAGCTTCCTCATTTTGCTGCCTCTCCTGCTCACAGAAATGACTGTTCTTCTACATAGTCCAATGCCCAAGAATTGGAACACCAGGAAGAAGACATACGGATACCAGAGACTGGATGCAGATACCAGAGACTTTCTATTGTTTTCTATTGCCTGAACATACCAGAACTTCCACATGTACCTCTAGGCCTTTGGTCAGACTTCTCTGTCTGGAGCGCCTCTGTGCAGAGCAGCAAGCTACCTATGTGCAGATGGTGCCCTGTGTAAGGGCACCGAGCTGAAGAAACAAGGGAGGGCTGGCATCTCACTTAGAGCCTACACTCTGGACACCTTGGGTGGAACTGCATTGCCTTAGAAATAGGGCCTTTTCCTCATCGAACAAAGGATGCTATAGCTAGCTGCCCTGCATCCCCACTCCCCCAGCCCTCTAAATCCTGCCCATCTGTCTAGACCCAAATCTAGTTCTCTGCCACTTGCCCCATTCACCATCCCTCAACACAACCATTGTGCAGAATCAATTGTTCCTTCCTTAGCTTTCTCACTGTTCCTTATTTACAACTCAATTGCAATTCTTATCACTAAATTGTTTTATATGTTTTGAGGGCATATAATGCTAGGTTGACTGTTACATACTACTTGAAGATATTATTCCCCTGGCTTCCAATACTGTGGAGAGCCTAGCCTCATTCTAATTGCTGTTTCTTCACAGCTAATGTATCTTTTCTCTCTAGATGCTTTTAAGATTATCTGTCCATTTTGGTGTTCATAGTTTCGTTTCAATGGGATTATTTGCAGATTTCCTTTTATTCATTCTTTTTTTAAATTAATTCCTGATGTTTGGAAAATTCTTAGGTATTATCTCTTTGAATATTGCTCCTTCATCATTCCCTCTATAATCTCATTCTGGATTTCCAAATGTATATATGTTAGACATTCTTTTTTTTAATTAATTTTTATTAGAGTATGGTTGCTTTACAATGTTGTGTTAGCCTACATAGCACAACAAAATGAATCAGCCATACACATACAGATATCCCCTCCCTTTTGGACTTCCCCTTTGGACTTTAGGTTACCACAGCACATTAGGTAGAGTTCCCTGTGCTATACAGTATGTTTCCATCAATTGTCTGTTTTATATATAGTATCAGTAATGTATATGTGTCAGTCCCAATCTCCCAATTTCTCCCACCCCACCCCTTTCCTCCTTGTTATCCATACATTTGTTCTCTATGTCTGTGTCTCTATTTCTGCTTTGCAGATAAGATCATCTATACCATTTTTCTAGATTCCACATATATGCGTTATTATGTGATACTTGCTTTTCTCTTTCTGACTTACTTCACTCTGTATGATACTCTCTAGGTCCATTCATGTCTCTACAACTGACCCAATTTCATTCCTTTTTGTGGCTGAATAATTAGACATTCTTTCTTTACTCCCCATATGTCTTTAACCATTTAAACAATATTTCCATTGCTTCATATCCCTGGATTGCATTTGGAATATTTACCTCTGTATTCTAATTCATTAATCTGCACTTAGGTGTTTCCATGCCTAATTCTACACATTAAATCTATAAACTCTTTGAGGTGAGGGGCTACACATATTTCATCTTAGTTGAGTGTCTGGGACATAGCTAGTACTCAATAAGTGTTTGCTGACATGAATTAGTTAGCATATCTGAGGAGTAATTGTTGGCCTGATCTTCCTGTTCAATCCAAGTTATAAACACATGCGAAATGCAAATTGGTTATCTGTTGACAAAGCAAGAGGGATGATGGGGGCTCGCTGCTAGTGATAATGGCAGATAGAACTGGTTGGACTGTACTGTTCCATCTGTACAGTCAGAAAGGCAAGTTCGGCCAGGCAGGAGCACGCGGCAGGCTTGCCTACCCACTGTGGCTAAGCCAGGCTCTCTTTTTCAAATAAAACTCCCAGATATCAATCATCCTGCTGACACAGTAAGGTTGGGGCAGGAAATGAGACGTAATGCCAAGTTCCAAACGTAGGGAAAAGCCACTTTTGAATCAGGTTACCTCACCCAGTTTGATGTTGGTTTCATCTTGACATTCTCTCTCACTTAGAAATATATGAAGGAAGGTTACCATCAAGAAAAAGGAGTTCAGGGCTTCCCTGGTGGCGCAGTGGTTGAGAGTCCGCCTGCCAATGCAGGGGACACGGGTTCGTGCCCCGGTCCGGGAAGATCCCACATGCCGTGGAGCGGCTGGACCCGTGAGCCATGGCTGCTGAGCCTGCGTGTCTGGAGCCCCTGCTCCGCAACGGGGGAGGCCACAGCAGTGAGAGGCCTGCATACTGCAAAAAAAAAAAAAAAAAAGAAAAGAAAAAGGAGTTCAGTAAGTCTCAGAAGGCTTGTTCAGACTAGTTGTGGTACCTCATCCTAGGCACCAGGTAAATGGGGCAAGGTAGGCAAACAGTGGATATAGTCTACCCTTAGAAATACCTGCTGCTGGTATTAATCAGAGCAGTCCATCTTTTAAGCCTCATTAAAATGAAGATTTGTCCCTGCTGTCTTTACGGAGAAGACGTCTGCCCGTCAATTGCTGTGCCCAGCTGTGTGGCCGTGGTCATGGCAGGGTCACAGTCCAGAAAAGATATGCATGACTTCAGAGGGAGTTTCCCGGAGTGTTTTTGGCAAAGGGGGCAGGGTTGGTGGGAAGGGTGAGTCTCTCCCTGTGGCATTCAGTGTCTGGCAGTTGGCCATCCTTCGGTGGGATGTTCTTGGGGAGAAACACGAAAATCAGCATTCAGGGCAGTTCTGCAAAAGGACATGTGGTGTCTGCTGCTGATTTTGGAATTCCACCCAACGAAAAAGGAATCTCAGAATACAGTGAGTTTTCCCTCATGGCGTATGTGGTTATCAGGCTAAGCCACGTCTTCTGTTTGTTAGTGCTGCTATAAAACAGTTTCAAATCCACAAAGAAAGAGCTGGCCCACTGTTTCAGAGCAGGCCATCTGTAATAGAAGGAGGCCCTGTAGTCCCTGATCTGAAATCCTGACTTGGACGTGCTTGGTGGTATCCACAGTGATCCCAAAGAATGTCATCAAATGATCATAATTAGGCTCAGTTGAATTAACTTTATGATTGTTAATAAATATGTACTAAAAAGCAGATAGCAGAGGTGTCTGATAGAGGTGACCATCATAGGATGACGGTCAAAGCCTGGAAACTCAGGACATTG
The DNA here is from genome assembly GCF_963455315.2 of Globicephala melas. Lineage (NCBI taxonomy): Eukaryota > Metazoa > Chordata > Mammalia > Artiodactyla > Delphinidae > Globicephala > Globicephala melas. The sequence continues at coordinate 128,640,694 of NC_083315.2, forward strand.
ATGGAATTCAATCCCAGTAAAACATAAACCCACAGCTGGATGATTCCCCAGGCCCCACGGGAGCCACCAGTTCTCAGGTCAGTGCAGAGTAACAGATGGTAACGCCAGTGGGTCCAATTCTGACTTCCTCCACCTGGAAATCTTCTGCTTTATCTCAGCTGGGGATTTCAGCTCTTCCTGATGGCAGCGATTTCCATCTGGGCCTGTGGTGAAAAATAAACCTCTGAAACATTAAAATTCATAAAGCTATTAGCGGTTAAGATGTATAAAGCTCTAGAGATGTCTTTGTGCACGTGATTGTTGTCTGTTTTGTGTGAAAACGATCACACCTATGGAGAAAATTCAATATACATATAAAATTGAATCTCTCATGCCAAGACCCTGTGACTTATTGTCCCAGAGAGGAGGTAAGAATGAAATGACATAGCGATGGTGAAAGTGCTAGTTGGAAGATGATAATGTCACTAGCATCTTCTTATATAGCTCTCTAGGGAAAGATATGGAAGGAAATTTGAGATAAGGTTCTTTGAGCTTCAAAAATTAAACTAGGAATTATAGTATAATAGGTTTAATATTAGATAGAAATCTAGAAAGACAGAAAACCAGAGCAGAAGTTGTCGGCCAGGGTGGACTTCTTGCTTATCCTAAATGTTCTAGGACCACCAAGGTGGTCTCTGACCATTTCTTTACTCTCTAAGGAAAAGCAACCACCCACCTGCTTTGCACAGCATCTGACAGCTACCTGAAATGAAGCCCAACCAAAAACTTGCTGCAAACGTCTCTTTGAGAACAGAGCAGAGCAGACACGAGGAGCCTGTCCCTGGGGGTAACTGCTCCTTCCAGAGTCCAGGAATGATATAGGCTGAGAGTGAACTGGGAAGATGGTGAGCAAGAGCCCTGTCTACTGAGGTCAGTACCACAGAAAAATCTGAACCTCGTATTTTCAGATATTTAGACTTTCAAGGGATTCCAAAATTTTAGATGAGGTCTCCTGACTTTTAAACATTGGTGTTTAAAAAAAAATCATGTGAGCCAAATAAACCATGACTATGGGCTGGATCTGACCTGCTGGCCATCAGTTTGCGTTCCAAATAGATAAGCTCCACGAATGTCTATTGAGGTCTACCAGTGCCAAGTGTTATCCTAGGTGCCATCTAGGAGTCACCTGTATCTGATCCTGGGAAGTTCACAATCCAGAGGGGAAGAAAGACTGACTGGCAAATCTGAGTGCACTGTAGACAGTGGTCCACAGGGAGTGTGCAGAGGACGGGCAACTAGCGCACCTGTAGAGTGCGCATGTCAGGGAAGGCCACCTGGAGTGATGCCAGAGGAGTTGAGTCTTGAACCTGAGTTGAATGTTGAGTGTTAACCAGGTGAAGAAGGCAGGTGGGGTAAAGAGATAAGGGCATGGCAGGGAAAAGTCACAGCAGGAACTGAGGATGAGCACAGTCTGGACTGTGGAGGCACACAGCTCAGTGAGTGACGCCAGGTGAGGCTGGGGCTGGAGGGACCAAGGAGGACTTTTCCATATTAACTCGTTTGGGCTTTATCCCAAGGGCAATGGGGAGCCTGTGGAATGTTTTAAGCAGGGCAGAGAAATGGTGAGATTTCCGCGTGAAAAATCTCTCTTCAGCAGCTGCGTGGAGTGTGAATCCAAAGGGGAAGAGACTGGCATCAGAGATATACCTAGGAAGCAAGGGTGGTAAAGCAGGCAAGAGGTAGTAAGGGCATGAGCTAGGGGTGGAGAGGAGAGCAGGAATTTGATAACTGCTTAGAAAATTAAGTAGGAAGGACATGGAGATTGAAGAAGGGAAAAAAGGGGACAGAGGCAAAGATGACTCCCAGATTCTAGACGTGATGATGGGTGGGTGGTGGTTAGGGTGACATCCCCGTTTGCCTGGGACTGTCCTATTCAGACTGAGAGTCCCACATGATTGGGAAGCCCCTTAGTCTAGGGAAAATAGGGATGGTTGGTTACTCTAGTGATGGTTCTCCAACTAACAAGAGGAATAGTAGAAGATATTAGTTGGGGAGGTTGGGGAGATAATGGGTTGATTTGGCGCATATTGAATTTGAAGTGCCGCTGGACATTCAGATGAGGATATCCATCAGGCACTTGGAATATGAGTCTGTAGGTCAAGAATGGGAGAATTTTGACTTAGAGAGAGTGGATTTAGGGGCCATTAGCAAAAATAGGGGTTGTTTAGGACCATGAAAATGGGTTAAATCATCCAGGGAGTCTCTGTAGAGTACAAAGGGAAATAGATCTAGAATGACACGCTGGAGAGTAAAACATGGAAACTCCTATGTTTAAGGGGCGTATAGAGAAAGAAGATCCTACAAAGAGACCGAAAAGGAACAGTCAGAGGGGTGTAATGCAACAGACCAAAGATGGAGCCTTGGAAGCAAAGTGAGTAGAGTGTGTCTCAAGGCATGAGCAATCATCAGGGTGAAAGGCAAGATACCCAGTACCATGAGGAGAGAAGACTGTGCCTCAACATTGGTGATCTAAGCTGATACCCTCTTAGTGGTTTGCTGGGTAGAAGCCAGGTTGCTCCTAGGGAGGAATGAATGTGAGTTAAGAAAATGGAGACAGTGACTACAGTCTAACCACTTGAGAAACTTGAGGAAATGGGAACAAGAGAGGTAAAGCAGTAGGCAGAAGACCACGTATAGTCAAGGTGGATTTAGTTTCTTTAAGATGCATTAGAACCGAACAAGCTTATAAACTAAGAGGGGAAAATTGGTAAAAAGAAGAAAATTTAAAATACAATGGCCAAGAGAGATAATTAATGGATCAGGGCCCATGGGGAGATAAAGTGATATGGGATGGACTCAAAGGCACAGAGGAAGTTATTGACCTTAAACAGGGGAGAGTAGAATATGACACACCCCGGGACTATGGGAGAGAGAGCAGGCTAGGGTGACGCTAAAGGAAAGGAGGAATGTCTGCCTGGAACAGGGAAGGCACAAAACAAAGGGTTGTGGTTAATGTGAGTAAGAAGAGTAAAAAGTGAAGAAGTATTGAAGGAAGTAGGGACATGTTGAAGATGTACGTTAGCCACTACTTTTAAGAAGAATGTGTATAAAGATTCAGAATATTTTCAGATAACAGTGGACAAACAATTTTTGGAAAACTTCAGTAAAGAGATATCCCAGAACTGACTAAATGTACACTATTTGATTGAGAGGATTATCCAATTATTCTCTTTAGAATTAAATCTCTTTCAAAATTATATTTTGAAACCTAATGCCCAGTGTGATCGTATTAGGAGGTGGGGCCTTTGGGAGGTGTTTAGATCATGAGGGTGGACTCCCCATGAATGGGATTAGTGCCTTTGTAGGAAAAGACACCAGAGACCTCCCTTGCCCCTATTGCCATGTGAGGTCACAGCAAAAAGATAGTCGTCTAGGAAGTGGGCCCTCACCAGACACCAAATCTGCTTGAGTTTCCCAGTTTCCAGGACTGCGAGAAATAAATTTCTGTTGTTTACAGGCCACCCAATCTGTGGTATTTTTATTAGAGTAGCAGACAAAGACATACACACACAAACACATACTCATGCACACAGACACACACGCACACAAATGCACCTTGTGCAATGTATAAACAATTTACTACTTGGACTCCAAAATAGGGATTAAGTCTCTAAAAGTATTGTTTTCAGACACAGTCAGGCTGAAGAGAAGTTCAGCCTAGGTGGGAGGCCAGTGCATAGGTACAGAAAGGCAAAGTAAAAACTAATTTTCCATTTAAACTTGTGTATTTAGTTAGGTTCAGTTTAGAAATCATTGAGGAGCCATTCAAAGCCAGTCTTGGGACACATGCTTTAAGAGGAAATTACCGAAGTCAATGAAGCAGGGCTCTGCTCCTCTCCAGTCTGTGGGTGAAGCCACAGCAGCATGAAGCCAGTCAGTGGGAGCCAGTGCCCCGCCAGCAGCCAGCAGGGTGGTCTCCACGCTGCCCCAGTGATTCATCGTTGCTCACAGCTGGATGCCCCCCCGGCACAGGGAAATGCCGTGGCATTTCATTAGTTCTGCTTATTCTGATCAACGACTAGGAGCCACGTGGATGATGCTTTCCAGGGTATGGGTTTACCTTCTGCTGCTACTTTTGTTTTTCATTTTTAAAATAGGTGTGTTTTTTTTTTTTTTTGCCATAAAAGCAATATATACCCTTCGTAGACCTTGTGGTCAATGCAGAAAAATAGAACTAAGACCAAAATATCCTGTCCGTGTCAAGTACTGTTCACATTTTGGCATATTTCCTTCTCGTCTTTCCATTGTGGTTTTCAGGATGAAGAGGGCTGGGCTCTTTCTTTCTGAGAAAAGCAGCTAATTCCAGGGCAGGAAAATCTTCCTGGCAAAGGCACCAAAGGATCCTGGTTCTAATCGCAGCTTCACCATCATGGGGGTTGTGGTCTTGGCAGCTGCCAACCCTCCTGAGCTGCTCACCAGAGTCGTGAGATGGTGGCGTCGGTTGGCCAACCTCTAGAGCCTGTTCCAGGACACAGATGTCGTGGGCCTGTGATGTTCTGACTCCCCAGAAAGGTGTGCGTTTGGACATGAATTCTTCTTGAGCAGCTATAGCCTCCCCCCTGAAATCCAGAGTTTGCTGAAGCTGTGCCTGATTTCAAAGGAAGGCATTGTGAAGTGATGTGACTGCTCTCCTATCCTTTTGTTAAATCCTGGAAATTAAAGAAAAAAACCCAGAACACTGAATGAGGATGCATTTCAATGCAGGGCTTGTATCAGAGAATCTCTAATGACACAAGGTTTATGATCATCCAGTGAACCATGTAAAGCCAGTGGCCTGCCTCATTCTAGCTAACAATTGAACTAAAAAATCAGGCGTTAAATAACTAAATCTGGCCCAGAAGTTCCCAAACTGTATTCTCAGAACAAAGAGGTATTCTCTAGAAAGAGAGAGTGGTTGTCAGGTGAGTTTAGGAAAGATTAGTATAAATCAAACGTAATGGGCTTCTTTATGATTTCTTAGAACTTGAAATATGCTTAAATGCATTGGGACTACCAAGGGGGAGATGGAGTGTGCCCCCTAGCTAACCTGATCATGGAAGTGCTTTGTCAAGGCTCACTAATTCACATCCCAAGAATATTAGTATCCTATAGAACACAGCTTGAGTAATACTGTTCTAGCTCTTTCTACAAGTTCCCAAAGAAGCGCCTTTTTTTTTTTTTTTTTTTATGCGGTATGCAGGCTTCTCACTGTTGTGGCCTCTCCCATTGTGGAGCACAGGCTCCGACGCGCAGGCTCAGCGGCCATGGCTCACGGGCCCAGCCGCTCCGCGGCATGTGGGATCTTCCCGAACCCGTGTCCCCTGCATCGGCAGGCGGACTCTCAACCACTGCGCCACCAGGGAAGCCCAAGAAGTGCCTTTTTAAGGCACCATTATTGATCTTGCAATAATTATATGTGACTGCTCTGGTCATTGTGGTAATATCCTGAGCTGAGTTTTTAAAACCCATAACCTCCTTGATCTTTTATACTATATTTTCTAAACTTTATAAGTTCTTGTGTTTGTAGGACAATTTTTAATTTTCTCAAATGTATATTTATCAACTGAGTGCTAACCTGTGCCTGACACTGTACCAACATTCTTAGGACTGAGTGTTGCCTCTATCCATCTGTATGATCTTGGGCGAGTCATTTAAGGTCTTTAAATAGGGTCAGGTGACTTAAGCTGGGGTCCAGGAGCCATGAACAGTGGGCAGGGAATTGCTTCAAGACCTGACAAGATCAGCATTAAGATTCTCAGGATTTGGGGGTGTTAAAGGAAAAGCAAAGGTCTGGGAATCCTGGTTTGCAGGGAGGACGTAAGGCAGAGGTAGAGGAATCTGAGCTCTCCATCAGCTAGTTGGGCTTCTTTCTCAGAGCCACGTCAGTGCAAAGATGTGAAAGGTAAAGTTCAGGATCCGCAATGGCCTTGTCTTCAGGGAGGAGATTAGGGCTCAAAATTCAGGAGAGGTTTTGGACTTGGGCCTGATCTACCTGTCACTTTCTAGAACAGCAGGAAACAGACTGGTGCAATGGTCAGGCTGTACCTACAGACATGTGAGCTAAGGATTCAAGTAAGGAAGGAGTTCCTTGATTAAAAAAGTCTTTGGAAGCCCTGGATTTGAGGGGGCTCTGAGTGGGTGTTTATTTCAGCATAGCTCATCATCCTATGGGAATATTTATAGAATGCATAAGCCATAAGCTTTTTCTAGATAAGGCCTAGCCTGAAGTAGAATAATGCTATCATTATCACTATCAATGTGATGCACTTAACAGCAACATCTATATATATTTAAATCAAAAGTGTCTTTGTCAAGTGTTTTGGAATATGGATGGCAGAAAAAGGAGGCTTCCGCGGATAATTAGTAAAAATAAAAATTATTCTTGACTCTCCCTCCACCTCCTCCAGCCACTCTTGCTGTCCTGTTGTCTCCTTCCTGCCCTTGGCCGTGAACTCACCTCCCACTCCTCTAACTCTGGGGAGAAGTGTGTGCTGTTTCCCAGGGACCTTGACTCACTTTCATGCCATTTTTTGCTATTATCCAGACTTTTTGATTGATCATAGCCCCTAATAATCAGACTGTCCGGCTTCGGTTCCTGAATGGCCTCCATCCCTTTCATCCTTCCACCAACGTCGGAAGACCTGTCGTGAGCTAGGCACCGGGTACAAGGCGAGCAGGGCAGACACCGTCCCTGGCTGCAGGCACGGATCATCTGTCTTCTGTGTCCCCAGGCTCCTTGAGTCATGGGATGTGTCCCAGGTGGGCTGACGCCCTGAACGCTGGCCTCTGCCCTGCCTTGATTCAGCCGGTCTGTCCTGTCTTTCCGTCTTTATTTCACTCCTGACTCTGCCTTGGGCGCCTGCTCCTTCTGTCTCTCCCCACCAGGGTCCTTCCTTTCTCCTCCACTCCTCTTCTCCTCCCTCTGCCTCCCAGCTGCTCTCATCTTAGCCTGTCCTCAGGCTGACTGAATTCTGGAATTCTAGCTCATGCTGCTCTCCTGAGTCCCCGCTGGGCCTCTGCTAATCTCACCTGTCCTGCTGCTGTGGACTTGTGGCTGGACCTCATTCCTGGCAGGGAGGGGCTCTGTCTGCCGAAGAGGACGTGCATTATGCTTTCTGTTCCACTCCAGGGAGCAGCACAGTTGCTGACTGGTGTTATCAAAGGAGTCCATTTCCAGAGGGCCCACGACTTCAGATACAAATGCACAGAAAGCTTCACTAATTCCAATTGGTGGGGAAAAAAACCTGAACTGAGGCATTAAAATGCCTCAATTATAAGATATTTGAGATAAACTTTATATATATGTACACATATGTAATTCAAACTTAATAAATGAGACAGTACAAAACACTAGAAATATGGTAGAAATAGAAAACAATCTGGACGTGGGATCTGGGGTTCTGACTTCCTAGGCTCCACTCTGCCTCTAACAAGCTGTGGGATCTGAGGCAAGTCACTTCATTTCTCGGGACTCAAACTCTCCAGTCTCCTTTCCCTGCAATGAAGAGATGCATTCAGACTATGAATAATGTTCCTCCGTTTCATAATAGCAGTTGCTTGTCAAAACTGTAAAAATGAACCAGCTAAATCCCTTTGGAACCCTCTCAAATAGACAAGCGATGGTGCCATGTTTAAGAGTTTTTACTATAATAATAATTGAAAACCTACAGAGGCAATTAAAAAAAAGGCTATAAATCTTCGAGTGTATAATGACTAGGAAGAAACACGACAGAAGGGTGGGTGCTGTGGTTGGCAAACCACGCTGATTTGACAAGCTACAAGTCCCTGTGACGTCAGGTCCTTATATTCTACTACATTTATTAAAGCACTTTGGGAACCTCCTGTTTTCCGTTTGAAGCTAATGACGTGGCAAAGAGTAAAAAAAAAAAAATGTGCTCCACTTTCCACCCTGCAGATAGGCTTCTTGAACATCCATCATTCTTAAATATCACAACTTGATTGTGCTTTATAAGATGCCCTGGTCATACAGTAGGGTCCAGGTGTTAGGAATTGGGCAGGTTATACCGTAGCCCCTCGCTATAATTGGATGAAGGCCCTAGTCGGTCGGTAAAACAATATCCGTCATGGGAGCTCTCGATAGGGCAAAATGGCTGATTTATAAAAAGCATGGGGACTTCCCTGGTGGCTCAGTGGTTAAGAATCTGCCTGCCAATGCGGTGGACACAAGTTCAAGCCCTGGTCCGGGAAGATCCCACATGTCGCGGAGCAACTAAGCCCGTGCGCCACAGATACTGAGCCTGTGCTCTAGAGCCCACGAGCCACAACTACTGAGCCCACATGCTACAACTACTGAAGCCTGTGCACCTAGAGCCCGTGCTCTGCAACAAGGGAAGCCACTGCAATGAGAAGCCCATGCTCTGGAACAAAGAGTAGCCCCCGCTCGCCACAACTAGAGAAAGCCCACATGCAGCAACGAAGACCCAACGCAGCCAAAAATAAAAAACAATTTTAAATTAAAATAAATAAATAAATTAAAAAGCATGAATGTTTTAACATAGAACAGATGTTTATTAATGTGGAACAAATGGATGAAATCATGAGTATTTAGTAAATCATGGACTCGTGTAGCCGAAGAGGACCTTGAGTGTTCGGTCTGGACTTGCTCTGAGATCTGTTTGGGTTCTGACATGATTGTTTACTAACCTTTCTAAGGTGCCTTGGAATGAGGGCCAGATAAAGTACATAAAAAGGAGCCTTGCACTTGATGTGAATAACTTGATTCCTTTGTTTCCAAAATTCAGCTGTTCACTCACTCTTTGACCAAAATTGCTTCCTATGCTGTAATTTTCGATAATTTTTGAAGAGTGGAAGAGAGTTGTGTTGATAATATATGAAAGATCAATACCAGTAAGTCACTGTCCTTCTTTGTTGCATGGCCCCTTTCCCATCCCCTCACCCCGACTCTAATCTCTTATCTGTCCAGGGAAATGTTTGCCAAATGACTGATTAGACTTTCCCAGTAAATTGCATTTTCTGGAGATGATCCTGATAGCATTTTCACCGCTTCCATGGAAGGTTCTGAGGTGTATCTTATCTTCAAGCTTTTGGTGTCTTTAGTCTAAACTGCCTGGTATCTCTAGGGTTTTTTACATTCTTTTTAGTGTGTTTTAAATGGACAAGTCCTTTGAAGTTAGGGAGACAGTTCTTCCTTGGTCTTTCTAAACCCAGTCAATACCACAATACTATCTTTCCAAACCATTAGTGATGCAATTCCAGAACCAATTGGATGATTGATTATTTATAATTAGGAAAACTAGAAGATAAAGAATGTGAAAACAAAAGAGAATTGAAGGGAACCTGGACTGTGTTCTAGTCTGCATCCTGATTATTTTGCTTGGACTGGGGTTGGGGTGAGCAAAGGGTGAGTTACATAGGTTCCAGCTGTACGCAGAGTAACCACCTGCCAGTGTGGACTTTGAGTCACAAGCCATGATGTACTCTTGGTCTTTTTCTTGAGATGTCTGCAGCTGTTTTAAGCTGCACAGAGGGCTGGTGATGGAAATGAAGAGGTGTGTTACTGAAACACTCAGGATCCCTGGTTCTGAGACCGTGGCTGTGACTTTGCAGCTTGGGCTGCCAGGGAGAATGAGAGCGCTTCCTTGAATTAGCAGGGATGGCAGAGGTCTTCTGGATAAACACCTCATGCCCAGTCCTCCTCCATCATCTTTGCAGGTCACAGAGCATCTGAGGTGCACAAGGCAATGTAGGGAAGTATTGAATGGTGCTAGTTTAAATACTTCCCCCCCTTACAACTTTTTCTTTCCTTTTTTTTTTGTTTTTTCAACTTTTTCTTTTCTAATTTTATTTTTTTCAAATTTTTATTGGAGTATAGTTGATTTACAATGTTGTGTTAGTTTCTGCTGTACAGCAAAGTGAATCAGTTATACATATACATACATCCACTCTTTTTTAGATTATTTTCCCATGTAGGTTATTACAGAATATTGAGTAAAGTTCCCCGTGCTATACAGTGGGTCCTTATTAATTATCTATTTGATATATAGTAGTGTGTATATGTCAATCCCAATCTCCAAATTTATCCCTCCCCCTCTTTCCCCCCTGATAATCAGAAGGTTGTTTTCTATATCTGTAACTCTTTTCCTGTTTTATAAATAAGTTCATTTGTACCATTTTTTTAGATTCCACATATAATTTCCCCTCTTACATTGGCACTAATATCTATTTATAACCGAAATCCGTTGGTTTTGCTTTGGTTTTCATTAGCAACAAAGAGCAAACATTACTTTCTCTGATAATCCCTTATCCTCCTCAGTCTTCTGTTATTATTTTTCTGCTTCTCATAATCTCTGAAAGATGACTGTCAGTGATTCTAAAATTCCTTGAGGCCCTGGAATCCAATTCACACAGGCCTGGATTCTTGAGGCCACTTGAAGTGACTAGGCTCTCTCTCACTAGCTCACTAGGCAAGGGCCTATTTGGAACTGAAATTCCCTCTTTGCACTGTTTGTTTTACCCTCTGCAGGCTGAACGCTGGGCTACCTTGTTGAATAGCACAGAAGTAAAAAAGTCACTGGGCACTTCTGCTTCCTCTTTTCCCTCCATTATCACTATACCAACTTTCCCAAGCAAAGTTCTTTGCTTTTCTCCTTGTTTCAAACATACCTTAAAAAAGCAATTGCTGACTCTAATGTTTGTTACAAGTCTCAGACAGATAATGCTGATCGTTAGCTTTTCTGACACTATTCTAACAAGTTCTTGCTAACAGCATAAAATGGTATCTAGGAATACCTTAGGTAGCTTAAGTACTCTTGTCTTTCTGTTAATACAATTTGACATCCTAACTTTTTCACTCAATGTTATAGCATGAGGATCTCTCCAAGTCATAAGAATTTATTCATATATACAATGTTCACTCATTCAATAAACATTTATTGAGCAGCTACTACGTGCCAGAAACTATCATAAGTGTTGGGGATGCATTGGAGAAAACAACAGAGACAGGGCTTAGTGTTAGAAGTCGCTAAATAATTACACAGATATTTAATTAATCATAATAGTTCCACAAAGGAAATAAATACATGTGGATCATGAAAGGGAATAGACAGGGGAAATTGACCTAGTCTGGCATGTAGGAGAAGCTTCTCTGGGCAGCATGGAACATAATTTGCTCCACAATTCTCCCATTTGGGGACTTGATGCTGTTTCCAATCTTGGCTATTTTCAATAAACCTGCAATTAACACCTCTCTGCGTAAGTGATATTATTTCCTTAGTGTAAATTCATAGACATGTAATTACTGGGTCAAGAATGGGAATATTTTGTGGCTCTTGATACATATGATCAAAAAGCTTTCTAGAAAAAGCAATGCAGAGTTTTAAAGCTGGTGAAGGATCTTGGACCACCACACATCCAACTAGCTTCATGGAAACAAGGGGTTGATTTCAAGAAATCAGTAAAATTAGTAGTAAGAGAAATGTCCTGAACATGTTCTAAACCAGGACTATTCAAAGTATAGTCCTCCAACTGATGCAGGTCCTGGAGATGTCGATCAGCAGTCTGTGATAAGTACAGAAATTGAGAATTAAACATTTGAAAGCCTTTATGGCAATATGATCAAGTAACTTTATGTTTAAAAATTGGGGTATGTATATCGTCTGTTACTTTTTCATTTAATTTTTTTCTAGTAATTCATTAATTTTTTTAAACGGTAAAATATCTGTTCATGATACATTGGGAGGAAAAAACAAGTCCCTTCCCAAACATAGTTTGCATGAAAGCTAGTGGAATCCCCTTGGTCAAATTTTCTTTAATGGACCCAAAGTCCCCTAATGCTATATAATGATTTTTTTCCCATGGGAAACCAATGGGATCAGCAAATTTGAACAACAAACATGTATACTTAGCCACACAAGATTTGTGTATTCCTTTCCCAGAAAGATAAAGCATACCTTTTGCAACAATTGGGGCATGTATTGTTTAAAGAGTTTCTGTGAGAAATTTCTCTGTCTAGGAATTGCAGTTGCTTGCTGTTTTATTTTTGCTCTTAGAATATAGCAAGGTACTTAACCATTGAACTTGTGTGCATTGAGACAGTGGAGTTATGATTAGATGCTGCTACTGCCCGTTATTTCTTCCCAGAGGAAGTAATAAAAGATGTCAAAAAACTTCCCACCTCTGAAACCTTTTGCCAGTTGTGTCCATAGAGTTCAGCTGTGGGTCAAAGGCTGCTTCCTTTGTGTTCACATCACCAATAACAGAGACTAGAACTGTTCAGACGTTTGATATAATGAAGTAATCTCACCAGTCAAGCCCTGTAACCACTGTGGATAATATCTGCATGGCATTTAGCACTGTACTAGATGGAAAAATAAAAGGAACTACAGAATGATTTTTTTTGTTGATTTGTCTTTAAAAATGAAAACTAGACCTAGCTCAGAGAAAGGGCTCATTCATAATATTGGTGACATCTCCAACAGATGAGAAATGTGTTTTCCTAAAAGCTCTGCCTGCCACCAATTTTCTGGTCAGTATAAAAATCAAGTTTTTTGTTTTGTTTGTTTTTTTGCTCATTTTGCATTAAAGGAAATCAAGGTAGTGATGTGTTGAAGACTGTCCACTCCGCTGTCAGACTGCCTGGGTTTACATCCTAGACTCTACATCTTACTAGCTGGTGACCTAATTTGAATTACTTCCCTCTCAATGCCTCAGTTTTTTCATTGACATATTGGAGATAATAACAGTAAAGAGCAAATCCATGTAAGGTACCAAACACACACAGTTCCTGAACACAGTAGACACTCAACAAATGTTAGCTCTTCTTGTTTTCATGATAAAACTCATCAGAAGAAATTCTGTTAAGACTGGGAGGAAGGAAGGCAGTGAGGGAGGTGAGGAGGGAGGGAGGAGGCAGGAAGGAAAGAAGGAAAGAAAGATCACAAAACAATGGAACTGTCATGGACTTTTTCCCATGGGGTATTGGAGAACAGCATGGAATTTGGATCCATATGACTTGGGCTTTGGGTCTGGCCCTGCCAATCACCTAGTGTGTAATCCAAACAGTCATGTGACATCACTGAACCTCGGGGTCCTCTTCTCTTCTGTAAATGGAACGGTGTCAGTAATACCTACCTCTTGGGGTTGTTGTGAGTGCAAATGAGCTAATGTATGAGTAGGACCCTTGTGGGAGATAAGAATGATAAGGGTGTGGTTATCTCGCTCAGCGACTCTTCTTTTGGTGTGGATTTTCTTAGGCATGTTCCTGCTTGAACTGGATTATTCCTGAGTTTGGGGCTTTGGGTTGGGGCTTTCCCCTTCTTCTGGGCTTCTGTGCAGCAATTGTTCATTGAGATCAAATGGGTAGACCCCACCTACCTGGTTCCTGGTAATTGAGAGGTATGGGTTACTTCTGGCTATCAGGGTGTGTGTTTTCTGAATTGCTTCATCAGAACAATATGCCTATAGATGAGGAAAAGCTTAATCTTGGGCCATTCTGCATTTGTTTTATCAGTGTAAACTTCTTTGAAAATGGAATTGGAAATTGACCCATAATTCAAGTCTCTTTACAAAAAATAGAAAGGGTGACTCACAGATGAAGAAACAAGCTGAAAACCCAGAGGCCAAGAGTTCCAATCTCATTTGTGCCATGACTTGTCGAGTGACATTGGGCAAGGAGCTTAATTACTTGGTGGCTTCATTTCCTTGTTCATAATATGTGCCATGACAGTACTAACCTACCTTGCTAGATCGTTATAAAAATACAATTTAATATTTGCCATGTCTGTATATTTCAGCTACACACTGCTTCCAGGACTACCTGGTTCGGGGCAAGTTGGAAACATGAAAACGGCTGCTTTTCCTACTGCATTTCAACCAGATTCACAAGAATATTTTGCTCTTTTCACCATGAATTTTCTTAGTTCCATTCTGTTAGCTGTTTACTAAATAACACTACGCTACTGACTGAAAGCCATGCTGTTTCCACATTAAAAATAAATGCCCCCCACCTCCCAAATAATAAAAATAAATGCTCAGAATGAATCCACAGGAAAGATCCTGGGAAGCTCTAGGGAAACACTGAAACAGGACGTGGTATTGACAATGCCAGGAACTCTTAAGAATGGCCTTAAATAGGTATTGGGGAGGAGTCCCATTGAGCACGCTGCACATGGACAGGCGTCTGGGCTTCTAACACCTAGCTCTCCACCGGACACGTGGGTGGCCTTCAGGGAGGATGTATTTATTCATTGCCCACAATAACCTTTTGTACTTCAATATTAAAATCATTTTTTCCTTGAGGTTTTAATAGAGAACAATTATACTACTCATATTTATCTCTACTCCAACCAAAACCTCAACTTTAATGACAGTGAAGGAATAAAATATTTGTAAACCCAGCACACTGAGAGAGTAGGAGAAGAGACAACAGCAGACAAGATACATTTTTGGAAGATGGGAAACAGAGGAAGTGGTATCTAGCTTGGAACAGAGAAAGCAGAACATGTGCTGAAAGCCAGCGCATTTGTGCTGGAGAAAGGCTGGAGAATAAGTCAGGTTTTTCTGAAGGCAGGATGGGGGTAGAGCTGCGAGTGGGTTAGCAAAACCTACCCCCCTCCCTTAGCCTGTGCAACTGGCCCTCCCCATCATAGCCAAAGGTAGGGATCCTACCTCAAGAGGTGTAGTCTGAGGGGCTCAGAACTTGGGGGCTTCAGACAGAACCTGGGGTGGTAGTGAGATGTGGGGGGTTCTGTAAACCAGAAGGAAGAGCTGCAGAAGGATCTTACCATCTTATCAAACTTGACCCCAGAATGCTGACAGCCAGGCTCACAAACCCGTGAAGCAAGAGGCTGGGGGATTCCTCTTGGGAAACAGACAAGCCCAAGAGAATTGGTCTGCAGAAAGTGAAATTTAGGAATCCACCAACAAAAAGGCTGGATCCCTGCTAGACCATTCCATGATGAAATCTACCTGTGATGAATCTCATCCCCTGCCACACACACAAAGCTTCCAGTCAACCAAGAACCACTAGAAATTAAAAGAATGACTCAGTATTAAAAAAGAAACCAAAATAAACAGAAAGGAAAAAAAGAAACCTGAAGGAAAGGAAACATATAAGGAACAGATGGAAAATAGGACGGAAAATGTA
Organism: Globicephala melas; assembly: GCF_963455315.2. Classification (NCBI taxonomy): domain Eukaryota; kingdom Metazoa; phylum Chordata; class Mammalia; order Artiodactyla; family Delphinidae; genus Globicephala; species Globicephala melas. Next base: position 128,655,836 of record NC_083315.2, read on the forward strand.
ATTAACGCTCTTAGAAAATTAACACATATTGTCATTTGGTGAAAAAGAAAAAAAATGCTGTTTTAATTTGTTGATCCATCAGAATGGTTGTTTCTGGTTTTGCTTTATGATGTTATAAATTTATTGAACTATGACTGATGAACAATAAGCTGTGCATATTTAAAATGTACAATTTGATTCGTTTGAAATTCATATGCACACATGAAACCGTCGTGACAATCAAGAAAATGTATATTTCTATCAGACCTAAAAGTTTCCTCACACTCCTTTGTAATTCCATTCCTTTCTCTACCCCTATCTCCAGGTAACCATGAGTTTTTTTTTCTTTTTTACTGAAACTGTAAGCTGCACTTTCTAGAATTCTAAGTAAATGGAGTCACACAAATACTCTTTTTTGCTCTGTTTTCTTTCACTGTATGTTGCATGTTTCATGTATCAATAGTTTCTTCCTTTTGATTGCTGGGTAATTGTCCATTATATGGATATCCACAACTTGTTTACCCATTCACATGTTGATGGACATTTGGATTGTTTCTAGTTTTGGTCAATTACCAAAAAAAAGTTGCAATGAACAAGTTTAAGCCTTTGTGTAGACACTTGTTTTCATTTCTCTTTGGTAAATATCTAAAAATGGAATGGCTGGTTGTTTGTTTGGTATATTTAACTTTCCAAGAAATGATCAAACTGTTTTCCAAAGAGGTTATACCATTTTATGTTCTATCAACAGTGTAGGAGAGTTCCAGTTTTTCTACATCCCCTCCAGCACTAGATATAGTCAGTCTTTTAAATTTTAGTCATTCTAATGGGTATATAAAACTACACTGCAGTTTTAATTTTCTTTTCCTGTTGAATAATGATGTTGAGCATCTTTCCATGTGCTTACTGAGTATTCGAATATCATATTTAGTAGTGTTTGTTCAAATCTTTTATCTGCTTTTAAAAGTAGGCTGTCTTTTGATTTATGACAATTCTTTATATATTTTGGATATGTCTTTTATATGGGTTGTAAATATTTTCTTACATTTGCATATTTTAACTGTTTCTTTTGAAGAGCAGAAATTTTTAATTTTGAAAAAGTTCAGTCTATCAGTTTCTTTCTTTTGTGATTTATGCTTTTTGAGTACTAAGAAGACTTTGCCTATTACAAGATCACAAAGGTTTTCTCCTATGTATTTTTGATAATATTTTTACTTTTAGGTCTTACATTTAGGTCTATGATCCAATATTTTGAGTTAGCATTTGTGTATGGTGTGAGATTAGGACTGATACTCATTTTCTTCTATGTCCATATGCAGTTGATTTGGCAGTATTTGTTGAAAAGATTTTTCTTTCCCTATGACTCATCTTGACACTTTTGTCATAAATTAATTGATCATATATGTATAGGTTTATTTCTGGACTCTCTATTCTATTCATTGATCTATGTGTCTTTTTGCCAGTACAAAACTGTTATTATTACTGTAGCTTTGTAGTAATTATTAAAATTAAGAAATCTAAATGTTCCAACTTCATTCTTCTTTTTTAAAAATTGCTTTGGTTATTCTAGGTTCTTTGCAAGTCCATGTAAATTTTATAATAGGTTTGTCAATTTCTGCAAAATAGCTTGCTGGGATTTTGATAGGGATTTCATTGAATCTAAAAGTCAGTTTGGGGATAATTACTATCATAATAACCATGTTCAGTCTTCCAATCCATGAATATCATATAGCTTTCTATTTTAGTTATCTCTAATTGTTGTCAGCAATGATTTATAGTTTTCAGTATCGAGGTCTTAGAAATATTTTGGTAGATTTACTATTTTCTGTTTTGATGCTACTAAAAATTCAATTTTTTGAAAGTTTATTTTTAAATCATTAGCTATCAGTATATAAAAATACAGATGTTTGTATATCAACATTGTATCTGGTGACTTTGCCAAATTCACTTATTGATTCTAATAGGCATTTTGTAGATTTTTCTGGGATTTTCTATGTAAACCATCTTATCAGCTGAAAAGAGGGACAGTTTTACTTCTTCTTTTACAGTTTTTTTTCCTTTTTTTTTTTTCTTTCCTTATTTGGTTTTGGCCTTATTTCTAGAACCTCCAGTACAATGTTGAATAGAAATGGTATATTCTTGCTTTGTTCCCAAATCTTAAGGGGGAACAATTCAGTCTTTTACCATTAACTATGATGTTAGCTGTAGGGTTTTTTTAAGATGATCTTTATCAGTTTGAGGAAATTCCCTACCTCCCAGGTTGTAGTGAGTTTTCTTTGTTCTTTCTTTCGTCATGAATAGGTGTTGAATTTTGCTTATACTTTTTCTGTATCTATTGAAATGGTTTTTCTCCTTTATTCTGCTAATATCATAATAGTGGTGAATTACAGTCATTGTTTTTTTTTAATGTTAAACCAACCTTGATTTCTGGGATAAAATCTGCTTGGTCATGATGTAGTATACTTTTTATATACTTCTGGGCTTAATTTGCTAATATTTTGTTGAGAATTTTTTGTCTGTGCATATGAGGGACAGTGGTCTTTAATTCTTTTTCTGTGATTTTTTGGTCAGATTTTGGTATTAGGGTTATTCTGCCTTCATAAAATGAGTTGGGCAATGTTCTCTCTTCCTCTAATTCTGAAAATATTTGTGTAAGATTGGTATTATTTCTTCCATGAATGTTTTGTTGAATTCACCACTAAAATAATCTGCACCTGGAGTTTTATTTTGGAGAAGATTTTTATAACAAATTCAACTTTTATATAGATAAAGGACTATTCAGATGTTCTGTTTCTTTTTCTATCAATTTTGGTAAATTGTATTTTTCAGGAATTTTCATTTAACCTAAGTAGTTGAATTTGTTGGCATTAAGTTTTTCATAGTATTCTTTTTATCCTTAAATGTCTATAGGATCTGTGGTGATAAGCCCCTTTTTTATTCTCATTTTGGTGATTTGCGTTTTCTCTCTCTCAGTCTAGCTTGGGGTTTATCAATTTTGTTGCTGTATTTAAAAAATGACTTTTTGCTTTAATAATTTTCTGTTTTATTTGTCTATTTTCTAGTCCACTAATTTCTGTCCTTATCTTTATCATTCTCTGGTTTTAAAATTTTTTCTCCTTTTATAATATATGCATTTTAAAGCTATTTTAGCTGAATTCATTTTCATCCAGCTCTAAATATCTCCTAATTTCCCTTGTGATTTTGTCTTTGACTCATGAAATATTTAGGAAGGTGTTTAACTTCTAGATATTTGGGGTTTTCCTAGATATTATATTGTTATTCATTTCTTATTTAATTCCACTGTGGCTAGAAAATACACTCTGCATATTTCAATCCTTTAAAATGTATTGACCTGTTTTATTGTCCAGTGTATGGCCTATCTTTGTGAAGTTGCTCTGTGCACTTGAAGAGAACACATAGTCTGCAATCGTTGGATGTTGTGTTTCATAAATGTCAATTAGGTGGTGACTGATGGTGTTGTTCACATCTTCTGTGTCTATGCAGATGTTTTATCTCATTTTTTTCTGAATTGCATACTGATAGACGCTAAAGTCTCTTCATATAATTGTGGAACCATTTCTTTCCTTAATTCTGTCAATTTTTTTCACGTATCTTGAGGCTCTGTTATTAAATGCATATACGTTTGTGATTGTTGTGTCTTCCTAACGACTTAGTCTTATTATCATTATAAAGTGCTCATTAATTTTTAAAAAACATTCAGAGCTCTTGGAAAATGAATATATGATTACTGAAAATTTAAAATATATATGTTAAAAGAAGATTTGGAAGATAAAGTTGTAGAAACCTTCCAGTAAGTGAAACAACAACAAAGAACACAGCAGTGATGGAAAATGGCAGATAAATAATAAGAACCTGAAAGAATTGCTCTAGAAGATCCAGCATTCAAATAACGAGTTAAAAAAAAAAAAAAAGTAGAAGTGGAAATTACCCAGGAACCAATATAAGAATGTTTCCCATAAGTGAAGGACACAGTTTACCAGATTCAAAGGGCCCACCTAGGATCCAGCATAGTGTAGGTTGAAGAGCTACGCCAAGGCACTTGTGAAGTTTCAGAGTATCTGCGTGTTCTGTGGATCCCTTTCCTTTGCTCAACTGCTGAAGGAATGGTTTTAGCCCTGAGAGAAATACCTGTTCAAGGGGAACAAACAGGAGCTCTCCTTTTCAGTTCCTGGATCTTGTCCTCAGCTCACCTAAGTTAGACTCACAGCTGAAGCAGCCCTGCCAGGAATTCAGTGCAGCCCGGTTCCCCTCACCCAGGTTTTTGGTTTGACTTGAGTCATGTGTATCTTTGAAATGTTCTTAGTACTCAAGCGCTCAGGCGCCAAAACTCTTTGTTCAACCACTTTAGCAAGTTAATCCCCAGATTGTGCTTTAAGTCTGTTACCAAATTCAATTAAGAATAATGTACTGTATGCTTCCGTAGAATATTTGCCCCTACATGTGATAAGACCTAATGGCTACCCCTAGAACACTTATTAGTTGATACCCTTGAGCAATTGGGAAATAATTTTCAAATTAAGTATAATGAGTTAAATCATTTTGGAGGCCATCCATATGAGAGCACCTAGGCCAACAGTGGAAGTACTGGGAAGAAGCGAGGGCCTGGGATTATGCCCCTGCCAGTCCCAACTCTAGGATAATTATTCACAACCACAATTTTCTGGGGCCATACCCTTAGGGACAATCAGGACTTGGCCCTGAATGACACTTCTATGTGGCTCTCAGCCGCCTACCTCCCAGTTTTACTTTGGTTTGACTTCATACCATATCTCATTTTAAAAGGCTTCCAGTAAAGGGCAGTCTTTACCCAGCCAGTGGTCAGTTTCTGCTGCAGTTTCCAACTCCAGCCCCATGTGGCCACCATCACTGCTGCTCCTCTACTGCCTCAGCTGACTCTGAACCTCACGGGTCACCTCCAGTGATCACAGCTTCTGACCACCTAGAGTGGTGAGGCCAGTTAGTGAGCACAGCACTTCACACTTCAGAGGGAGTCTGGTTTTTCCTGTTTTACACACCCTCAGTTGAGGAAACTAGAACAGGTTGGAACTAGTACTCACTTCATTTGAAGATGCTATCTGGAGTCACGCCAGCCACCTCCTTGGCTGGTTTTGGACTGATGGCACAGGCTTTTGGCTTCATCTCAGGGAATTTTCTGCTTTCCCAGAGCAATATTCTCTTCCCTTATTCTTTGTCTTGCTCCCAGCCACGCACATCTGAAGTGGAAGCATCTTTGTCTCCCACTCATTACTAAGGACTGATAGTCCTGGTTTGGGGGCTAATTTTAATGCTTTCATTACTTTTTTTTATCCCAGTAAGCCTTAAGATCTTATGCAGTAAAATTTCTCTCATCCTAGAGCTATGCCAGAGTTCTCAAGGGAGTGACACAGGTGAAGGTGTCCCTTGGAACTCTTGTTATTCATTGTAAGTTAACATTTATTCAGCACCTACCATGTGTGAGGCACTGTGCTAAATATGTCACATGGTCTCATTGAATCTTAACCAAAGCCCTGTGAACTCCCCATTTTACAGATGAGAAAACCCTGGTTTAGAGAATCTAAGAAACTTGCACTCAAGATGCAGAGAAAAAAAGCAGGGATTTGAATCCAGGACTCTCTGAATCCAGAACCCATGCTCTTAGTCACTGTACCATTTGTTCTCACTAAGGAAAGACCTAGAATACCACCCACCTCACTGCAAAGAGACACACAGAAGACCACATCCAGGTCTCGATTTTAACAGTGTGGACTGATTTAAATTTCATTTCATTCAAGAAAATGCTTGGGTGCTTATCTGTCAGCATCACTGTGATTAGCACAGTGAGGATAGAGAGGGGAGTTGAGAAATTTCTCTGCCCTTAGAAATTTGAGAGACTAGACATATACACAAGCAGTTAAATACTATGTAATGAAATTTCATTCAGCTTAGATAACAGAGAAGAGGATGGAGTAGTGACAAAAGTCAGTAGGAATCTACAATGATAATTTAAGACTGGCAAGGAAGAGTTAAGCCTCAGAATGCTAGGCAGTACATCTGAAATGCAGAAATTCGTGGGTCTAGTGTAGCTGGGGAAGTTTTCATGGAGATGGGTGGGCTTAAACTTACCCTGGAGCCAATGAGATTTTGGTTGGTGGAGAGGAAGAGAGAGGGCATTCCAAGGAAGAGAAAGTATGATCAAAGGCAGGGAAGAGGGAATGAGTGTGGGGGTTTGGGAAGGCATCAAGATGGGCCAGACTGGAAAGTATGGAGGATAAATTTGAGAAGCATCTTGAGAGTAATTCTCAAAAGTTTGGAATTAAGTTTGAAGGCAATGGGAGATCACAGAAGGCATTTGGATATAGGAAAGACAGGCCCCCCCAAAAATTCATGCGTAATGTTTTTCTCACAGCATGGGTCATTTCTCCATATCAAATGACTGTGGCTGGAGTCAAGATGTTAACACTGAACTCCAGAATTAGGGTCTGTTTTCCATTCAGCATTAGAGCCACATTCTTCCTGCCCAGATTTTTTCCCTAAACTGAGGGAAAGCCTCATAGGGAAAGTGACAGCTTGCTCACTGACTCAGAATAAAGGATCTAGATGATTTTATTAACAGAGTCATCAGTTATGATCATCTCCATTTCCAGTATGGGTATGTACCTGCCAAGAGAATGACAGTGCTGTTCAGCTAGCCAGCACAATTCTGGCTTGTTCAGATCCAGAACATGCTCTCCATCTTAGGCAGGACTAGAGACTCACTGACAGATTCTTATTCTCTGCTTCCCCTTTTCCTAGATTCCAAGCAGACTAGCTATTTTTCATTATTTCCTCCATGAGGAGACTGTACACTTTACTTGGTTATAAATCGATTGACGTTGACAACTTTCAAATCCTAAGAACGTATATGGGTCAACCTGGCTGTTTCTTGGGTATGAGAAATACTTTAATTTTCTTGGTTCTATTGGATGAACAAGCTGTTCTCTGTACTGTAGAGTTGGGAAGCCTTATAATCTCAGAAGTAACTTTTGCTGGGGGCTTTCACCCATTCTAAATCGATAATATTGTCAACTTCAGAGAATGTTCTTACCCCCAGGGTCCGTGAAGGTTGTGACCACTTTGCATCTTGTAGCTTTCATTGTGTGAATTATGAGCCATTACAGTGCTATTAGCATAAGTAATGATTTCTCTGTCCTTTGTTGTTTTTTGTAATTTATTTTTATTTATTTAAAAATTTTTATTGGAGTATAGTTGATTTACAATGTTGTGTTAGTTTCTGCTGTACAACAAAGTGAATCAGTTATACATATATGTATATCCACTCTTTTTTAGATTCTTTTCCCATATATGTCATTACAGAGTATTGAGTAGAGTTCCTTGTGCTATACAGCAGGTCCTTATCTCTGTCCTTTGAATCTGTTAAGTGGTCTGAGAAAATCTCTCTGCTTTTCCCTGTGTTGCATTCAAAACCTAATATAGATATGCTGTTATGGATTACCTGTACCATTCTAGCTAGCAATATTAAACATTTTTATTTACAAACTTCTCTGGTCATCATAGGAGGAGGCAGGTAATATTTGAGATGTTTCATCCTAAAATACCCATGAAACTGCACAAAAGGATGGATAATAAATGTAAATTTAAGGTGGAGGAAGGCCATATGCTGAAGTCCATAGGGAATGTCTACTAATGCAGTTGTCAGGGGGATGGATTGAGAAGCATATTCTCAAGATTACAAGCTACATGGCTCACAAACTGAACCAGAGGAGCCTAGCTGGTGATGAAAGAGAATAGAAAGCAAATGTTACCTTGCCCCCATCATTTGCTCCCAGCTATTTCAGGGGATTGAAGATACACTGGCCAGAAGAGCAAACAGTCCAACTGGGAAGAAACTGTCTTCTGAACCAGTCAGAGTCATGTCCAGAGTCAAACCTCCCACCTAACCCATCATTTTCTCTCTTTCCACATCCATTCAAAGACTGTGGCTCCCAGACCACAGCCAGGTAGGAGGTAGACGGAGACAAGTAGAGGTGTGTTATGTCCTGGAAGGGCTAGTTGTGTAATAAACAGTACTGCAAGAAGGCAGGGGCAATGCATGCTCAGAGGGCATATGATTTTATGTGTTACCCTCTAAAACAGGACAGCAGTTTCTGTTACCTCTCAGTTTCTCCTACTACTTGGAAATTACAGCAGTTAGAGCAGGAGGGGCCCCAATCTAATGCCCAGAGACCTACCATAGCTAAATATCTGGGAGATCCTGAAAACAGAGGTAGGCACTATGTGAGTCTGTGTGCCCTTCAGCTCTGCTTTGCTTGTGCCCAAGGGGAAAGTGAGGGAATAGGAAGAGTCTTCGCTTAATCCTGTCTGCTAGCAAGTGCCAGGCTGGAACATACTTTTCTCTTTTTCAGTATGAAGAGACAGAAAAATGCCCAAAGGGGCCTAAGGAAAGAACACTGCAAGATAAGAGAAAGGAAGCTTTTCTGTTAAAACTTGAGGTGAGGTTATATAGCTGAAAATAAATTTCTGCAGAAAAGCGAAAAGCATTTTAGCAGACATATTTTTGGTAGTCTCAAAAAGATGTGAGAAGGCCTAACCACTATGAGATCGGACGGAGCCAGGGGCCATCTGGAGAAAACAGATTGGGATGAAGGAAGATTTGCCAAGGCTGAAATGAGAAATGAGGGCAAATATGCCAAAAGTTTAATAGAATTAAACACCTGTACTAAAGAGAGTCAATACAGAGAAGACATAGCAGAAATGAAATCAGTAAAGTGGAAACAAAATAAAGAAAAGGACCAAGATGAAAATGTTAGAGAGAAGATAGCAAACACAGATCTAATCTGAGAATTACATTTCTTCCCAATGAAGAAATGGATCAAAATGCTGGAAGCAACGGTCAAGCCCATGTCAGAAGAAAACTTTCCTGAGCTGGAGAAGATCTGAGATAAAATTAAAATGGCCAGACCCATACAGAGACTTATGTTTTAAAAGACTTGAGTTTCCAGGTTAAATAAAGACTCTTTCAGTCATTTAGATAGAAATGAACAGGTTACTAATGAAACAAATATCAAGGTGGGCTCAGACTTCTCAACCCTGAAGACTGTTCTAGAAGACAGAATTCTTGTGTCTCAAGAATTCCACATTCACCCAACAGGATGTTTATGTGCAGAGGCTGTGGGAATTCACTTTCAGATTTACAAGGAGGCTGAAAATATACCCCACATGGCCTCTTCTTAAAAAAAAAAGTATTTGAATTTGCCATCCGATTGAATTGGTAAATTGATATGAGGACACATACACACAAACGTACAAAATGACTTGCAGAGAGCGTTGGAGACTATTCAAAATAGAAAAGAAATTATAGTTTTGAATATGATTATAAAGCGGTATGCAAAACCTAATACCTACTGTTGACCAACAATTTACTTAGGTCTGATAAAAGAGGAGGAAGGAATATATTCCAAGTCATCCACAGTGAACTGGTGGGTGTTTTTTTTTTTTGTAATTAGTGAGAAAGATACAAAATGTCATTTTATGAGAAACAATGTTTTCTCTGAGTAGTTTTAGTTTGAAAACTGACTTCTTCAAGAGAATGCTTTTTGCCTGCTTATCTCTAAAACTGCAATTATTATAGGATCAGATGGGCCATGTATCTAGCTTCAGCTGGCAATGAAGGAAATCCTGATAAGCTGAGGCGTTAAGAAATTACATAAAGAGACAAGATATATAAATGATCTTCTTTCTTCTCATCTAACTTTTTTTTTCAAGTGAAGAAAAGTGCTGGCATCAGGAAAAGTGAGTAGTCAGTGGAAACTCAACCAGGATGACTTCGGTAAGATAAGTTTTCTTATTTGATGCGTTGGCAAAAAAAAAAAGTCAGTTCATTTGTTGCTTATGAGAGTTTGCTCAGGAATTCATGAATTGCACTTGAGCCAATGTGAGAATTTTGAAATAAAATTTTTTCTGTATGGTTTTGGCTTTCGTTAAGCTTCGATTTTGAAGTGAGAGGGAAGAGGAATCTCAGGAATCCTTACATGTGGTGCACCCCATAGAGTGGGTGTGGAAATGAGAAACTGGAAATTATGCCTACGCTGAATATCAGAAATAATTGTGACTTTTAAAAAATATTGAAGCTTTAGTCTAAGTCATAATCTTTTCCCATCTTTGCTATGCTGTTTATCTTTGCTGAAGTTATGCCTATGCCAGTCATAGTTGTTAAAGGAAAAAAAAAGTATTGGAAGAGATTTGGAGAAAATCCATCATATTGTGGTGCGAGTATTTGGGTACTTGGGGAAATCTTGCTGCCACCTTATTTTTAATAAAAACAGAAGATCCAATTCTTGGCCAGGATAAGATTAACAACCTCCCCTGCCCTGTAACCCTCCAAACATTCTAATTAATTTTGTCGTTGATTTCTGACAGCTCACCTATGGTTTCCCATCTTTAATATGTTTTCAAGCGTGTAAAGGATGGATGCAGTAAGGGTAAATTAGAGAGAATCACTTAGGGCCATTTGTAGATTATGAATTGTCCAAAACCATTCATCGCTGTGCTCAAAAGGGTTTGTTTAACATTTATTTGCACCTTGTGCAAACATGGTGCCACTCTTACAGGGTAGGAGTTTTAGAAGATGTATAACATCAGTATGTACAACCAACCAACCAACAGTACTGATAACTTACAGTGCACGTAGACTCCACTAACTGTGGAAGGCACAGCATAAATATGAATCTTAGTCTCTTCTCTCAACAAAGTGGAAAGCTAGTTAGGGAGATTAGTGTGACACAAATGAAATGATTAGCAAACAATCAGGTGTTAAGCTGAGTTGTACTGTGCTTCTGTTTCTTCATCTGTAAAATTAGAAAAGCTACTTATAATAAAACTACTTATCCCAGTAGGGCCTGGTGCTCAGCAGGGTTAGCCAGTCATTACTGTTATTTAAATTACTATTAATAGCTGGGATGAAGAGAGAGAGAGGCATGGACATATATACACTACCAAACATAAAATAGATAGCTAGTGGGAAGCAGCCGCATAGCACAGGGAGATTAGCTTGGTGCTTTGTGACCACCTAGAGGGGTGGGATAGGGATGGTGGGAGGGAGACGCAAGAGGGAGGAGATATGGGGATGTATGTATACGTATAGCTGATTCACTTTGTTATACAGCAGAAACTAACACACCCTTGTAAAGCAATTATACTCCAATAAAGATGTTAAAAATAATAAATAAATTACTATTAATTTGTAAATGTAATAGGATGTAAGAGAAGAAAGTGATCAGTGTGTGCTGCAGCAGTGGAGAACGTTTAATTCGTAACTGAGATTTGAGTTGGGCCTTTGAATGATGTATCAGATTTAGCTAGCTGGTGACCTAAAGCATTGGGGCGGTCATACGCGGTGGGAAAAATAGTTGTAGAGGCATGTGGGTTGCTGCCTCTGCAGTTAGGATAACAGCCTGACCGGTTCAGTGGGTGTGTATTGGACTTTGCCGGAAAGAAAATTGAATAGATAGGGTGGGGTGAGATTATGGAGGTTTTACAAGTCAGGCAAAGAAGTTCAGGTTTTGATAGGATCAGCAACAGATTGTCTATACTTGAGTGGAAGGAGTATGTTAACAGAGTCTGGTTAGCGGGAGGCAGGGTGTTCAGAGGGAGTGGGTCGCTGAAGTCGGGAAGCCAGGGAGAAGGCTGTTACAACTCCCAGTGAGCTGTAATCAGGGCTTGGCTGGTGGAATGGACAGAAGTAACAACTGGGGGAAAAACAGCAGAGCAGTGAAAGGACAGTTATGCTTTGAAATCTAGTGCCCTGTTTTCTGAGACCAATACCAGGATACAAGGTTGACAAATACATGTGTATTCATGGAACAATTGAGGTTGAATAATTGAAGGTGTTGCTGAAAATGAGACTTATGAGGGCCAAAGTATACGTCCAGGCAGAGAACAAAGACTAATAATAAATTGGGAAAGAAAATGAAGAGGGAGGTATCTACTCCAATATTCTTTTAGTTTATATCTATTGCATATCTGTATTTCTGCTGTGTAGAAAACGTTGGCTAGGAAGCAAACATTGGTTTAAAAATCCAGGACTGTAATGATCTATTTCCAAGTGTATCTTCCAAGGACCTATTGGAAGACCCCTGCATCATATTTATAAACAGTGACTGTGTCGATTGGGGGTAGTCTGGTGTCCTACCTAGATTCAAATCCTGATTCCACCATGTGTAGCCATATACCTCTGAGTGAGCTATTGGCCCTTTCTATGCTTTAGTTTCCTCATGGGTAAAATGGAATAATAACAGTATCTACCGCATAGTGATACTGTGGGACTTAGGTGAGATGATGCATGCTAAGTGCTCAGAACAGTGCTTGGTGGGTGCCAGATGTCATCTAGGAGGAATTGTAAGAGTTGTGGTGGTCTTGGTGGTGGGTCACGGTGCAGGCAAGGGGAAGTATTTCACTTTACCCCGCTGAATATAAACATCGTAACCATTGTTCAGGCAATGGGTCTCCAACCAATATGCTGAAAGCACAGTTGTCAAAGGTAATGCCTGTGAAACTACATGTATAAGACTAAAAGTAAAGAGCAAGTATTTGGGGGTGGGGGTGATCCATTAAGGCCCAAATCTCAGGGAGTGTCACCTTGGTTCATCATTCATGCAAAGACCATTTAAATAAAACAATACTCTGCAGGCTACATTCTTATAAGTACAGCACTTGAAAGGTAAGAGGGAAAACACTAGGTGCCTACTGTTTGCAAAAGCATAAGGTGTAAAGGACATAGAAACTTCACATGTGTTAATACCATCTGGATTCCAGGTTGAGCTCCCTTAGACCATGTTTTCTCTGATCCCTCAAGTTGGCTTTTTTAATAGCTTTTACACTGCAGACAAGTTAAATCCTAGGTCCTGACAAGTGGCCAGCTTACAGTAAGTGTGTACTGTCAAAGGAAGACGACCAGTCACTTGACTGAACACTGGAAAGCGTTGGAGTGTTTTCTGGCACGTGGGCTCCTCCAGACGCTTTCTGGAGTGGGCCATTCAGCCAGTAAGTCAGTAACAGAGATCAGGGCATGTGCAGAACAGGCCCTTTTGTTTTTCCAGGAACTGGCCCCAATTTGTATTATGTTTTCATTTGTTTGTTCAAATCATGCTTATAATCGTGTTTTCCCCTGGGTATACCAGAAGGCAAGCAGTATGGTGATGAGAACCTCCACTCTTGCCATTTTTCAGAAGAGTTGGAAGTTTCAGGGACTGTAGAATGGGGATCATTTCAGTATAGAGAAGAAAAACATGTCTAGCCAAGGATGACCATCTGAATTTGATTAGTGCTTTCCATGTCATAAAATAGATGCTGCCTCCAATAGAATTATCTGGCTTTACCTACTTTGGGCTCAAATCCACTTGTTCCCTAGAGCTGTTTGCTGACCACCTGAAATGTTGATTGAGGCTTATGTCCTGGCCCGTGGACAGGATGTAGGTCCTCTTTCTGGAGCCAGCCGGAGCACCCAGTGTCACGGAGACTGCAGAAGCCCACACCCATGTCTGGCTGAAGGCCGCATACTACCTCCAGGGCCCATGGAGAGGCTCTTCAATTCATGTTTCTAGAACAAATCTTGAACTGCCACAGAGCAGGCTGGAAGAAGGGCTCTGCCGGTGTTCCCGTGCCCTGTCTTCACCAGGGAGTCAGAACTGTGTCTTTTACTCCATCTCTGCTCATTGCGAATCACTGGAAACCGTCAACTTCAGGAATGCCACAAAAATTCTTACCAAGTGGGAGAATCTGTCTGAAGAACAGAAACAGGCATAATACGACTATAACTAGGAATGCACTAGGGGCTTGTTACGACCTTGCAGGCTTGCAAGGAGTTTGAATTTTTTTCTACGTACCATGAGAAACCATTAGAGGATTTTAATCAGGGAGGTGACAAAATGTGATTTGAAAATGACAAGCAAATGCTGTTGAAGATTACTCAAAATTTATTTTTTAATCATTTCATTTTTACATGTTTTAGGAAAAAGGAAGGGAATTAAGATTTAATGAGCATCTTTTATGTACTACATATGGTTTTGGACACTTCCATGTTTTGTGTAATTTTTAGAACAATCCTAGAGATAATTGTTAGTATCTCTATTCATCCTGATGATAAAACTGAGGCTTGGCCAGATTAAGTAATTTGCCCAAGGCCACATGGATAGGGCAAAGCCAAAAATCAATTCCTCATGAAGCGTGTATGCTATTTCCATTATGCCATGTTGTCTTAGCACTGGGATGTTTAGCATGGTGCCTTGAACATAGAAGACGTTCAATAAATCTTTGTTAAAAGCAAATGTTTCCATTTAAAACTTACATCTTTATTTTTAACACCAAATGCCAAAACGATAGCCTAGCATAAAAGGTAAATAAAAACAATAGCATTAGCCCTACTTTAATGAGGGTCTGAAAAGTTTTAGGAACTATCTAGAGAAACTCAGGACTTGTGTTTAAATTAGGATCTACGTCAGGGTTCAGTCATGGGAAACACAATCTCCTTTCTTAAGCAGAAAGAAATTTAACCCAGGAATTTGGTACATTCAGAATTTTTGGTGAGTGAAATCTGACTTCATCAGGACTGTGATTGAAGTTTGAGGAGTCCAGGCACCTGAGTTATCTGAGAAATTTATGGAGAGTGACGTCAGCAAGATGGCGCACTAGGTGGTTTCCCACTTCAGTCCTCCTCACAGAAACAGCAACTAGCAACCATCCATAGACAAGACACCTTTGTGAAGATCTCAAAATTGTTGGGAAGGCTGGAAGTGGGGGTGCGAGGCTGGGACTCCAGGATGACTCCCAGAACAAACGACTGTCTGACCTGCCAGGGGAAGCTCCCTGTGCCTCCTGCTGCTACAGTCAGGAGGAGCAGGGTGTGACCAGGAGTTCACTGATTGAACTGAACACATCACCTTAGCTGCAGTGAAACAACTGGGAAAGCTCCGCTGCCACCACCAGAACAGCCCCTCAGCAGTCACGCAGCCGGAGCCTGATCCCTGGACCCTGGGACACTGCTGAAGAATAGCTCCTGTCTGCCAATAGCAGCAGTAGAAGCAGCAGGAAAACAGTCCCACCCTCACGTCCATCTTCCAGATCTCCCACACGTGCATCTATTGGCAGGATTGATTTGCAAACCAAACCCTGGCTCCAGGGAGCCTGGGAAACATAGCTTTTAGCTTTCCAACCTCTGCGTAATAGGAGGCAAGTGGGATGGATAATGGGTACCGAGTTCTCACATTGACGTAGTCTTCCCCTTCCTGCCCAAATGCAATGTCTGCCACTTGGCAAAGTAGTTGTGAAACTCTTTAGAAATGTAGCCAAGGAGGTAGGATTTGGGTTGATGTTACTCAGAGGTAGCTACCCTCTGAGCGATGAAGGGCTGCCTTCGCAGCTTCCTCTGTGAGAAGCTTCTTGGGCCTGTGTTTGTCCTGTGATACTTCTGTCCTCAAAGAGAAATGAACAGAGGACTTAGATTATGCCCTGAAAGGTCCCCAGAAGAACACAGTGTGATTACAGCTCACGTGATATCTCCATAGTCTTGCCAAGTGTTTAACCAAGCTCACAGCATCTATGGATGGTAGGGTTTTAAGAAGCCTGAGACGGCAGCTCCTAGAGGGCCCCTCACCAACCACCAGCTTGAGAAGATGGAGGATGCCTTTCCTATGCATCACAGCTCTCTTACATGAGTTTATTTTCAGAGTTGACTGGACATGAGACTTAGATTTGCCAAGGCAGTATGAAAGTCATACCTTACTCCTCAAAAGTCTGAGCTGAGGGTATATGCCCAGTAGTGGGATTGCTGGGTTGTATGGTAGTTCTGTTTTTAGTTTTTTAAGAAACCTCCATACTGTTCTCCATGGCAGCTCTATTTACAATAGCCAGGACATGGAAGCAACCTAAGTGTCCATCGACAGATGAATGGATAAAGAAGATGTGGCACATATATACAATGGAATATTACTCAGCCATAAAAAGAAAAGAAATTGAGTTATTTGTAGTGAGGTGGATAGACCTAGAGTCTGTCATACAGAGTGAAGTAAGTCAGAAAGAGAAAAACAAATACTGTAATACATATATATGAAATCTTAAAAAAAAAAAAAAAAGGTTCTGAAGAACCTAGGGGCAGGGCAGGAATAAAGACACAGACATAGGGAATGGACTTGAGGACACAGGGAGGGGGAAGGGTAAGCTGGGACGAAGTGAGAGAGTAGCATGGACATATATACACTACCAAATGGAAAATAGATAGCTAGTGGGAAGCAGCCACATAGCACAGGGAGATCAGCTCGGTGCTTTGTGACCACCTAGAGGGGGGGCCTAGGGAGGGTGGGAGGGAGGGAGACACAAGAGGGAGGAGATATGGGGATATATGTATATGTATAGCTGATTCACTTTGTTATACAGCAGAAACTAACACACCATTGTCAAGCAATTATACTCCAATAAAGATGTTAAAAAAAAAAAGAAGTTTGAGCTGAGAAATTTGAGAGCATTCCATGCCAGTTGAGGACATAACCCTTCTCCCCGAGTCCTCACACAAAGACCTTGGCTTGACTCTTGGCTTTTAATGTGGAAGTTTTTTAATTACATTCTCGTTGTGTCTTCGGTGGCACTTGCACGATGCTGATCACTTTCCTGGTCTGTCCAGACCTTTGCTTATCTGTAGCCTCAAACATACGATGCTTATTTAATATCGCAAGTGATGATTCCAGTTGCGGGGATGCTAGTCCTTATGTTGAAGATGCCAGTGATTGCCTTCTGTGTTGTTCAACATATACTCAACATATGTTCAACATATCAGCTGAAAATCTCTGACCTTGCAGCCCGAGGAATGATGTAATGCTACATGGTTGACATGGAAAGATGTCAGATACAGTATTAAGTGAAAACAACAAGGTTCAGAATAGTATGTGTATATACGTATAGTATAAAACCAGATTTGTTTTTGAAACACTGGTGAAATGTTGGTCTGGAGCCTGCAGCATCAGCATTACCCAGGAACTTGCTAGAAATGCAGATTCCTAGGCCGTGTCCCCTCCACCCCCGGCACCCTGCCATCCTACTGAACTGGAAACTCTGAATGTGTGGCTGGCAGTATGACCTCCAGCTGGTGGAGAACCACAGCTGTAGTGTGTCCTGTCCTGGGATAGTTTGCTACTATGTGTGTCCTAGGGTCTGTATGGGTTTGTAACACTTTTATAATTTGCATATGGTCCCAGTAAATGAATTACTTAAGTTTGTAAAGGATTTTGATTTCACTGTTTCCAGTTCATTGTATTCATATATGTCTTTTCTTTACAAAATTAGTAAAATAAAAAGCCAACAAATTAAATGTGCCAAAAAGTGCTGGCAACTAGAAGAAAAATATGTTTACACATTAGGCCAAGGCTTTTTAGACTTTGATGTGCACACAGATTGCTTGGGGGCCTTGTTAAAATCCAAGACTGGATTGAGGCCTGAGGTTCTGCATTTGTAACCAGATCCAGGCCAAGGCTGCTGGTCTGTGGACCACATTTTGAATAGCAAACCACTAAAACATTATCCATGGTTATTTCTGGAAGGTAAAATCATGGGAGCTTTTCACTTGGTGCATTTCACCTTTGTGCATTTTTTGAATTTGATTTTTTACAAAGAGCTGTATTCAGAGAGGAGAATAAAGAATTTAAAAATCTTTCACCAGAATTTGCCTTACTTCTACATCTCTCTGCTGTGCAGGCTTAGTCTTTAAAAAACAAAAATTTCCCAAGAGTGCTTCAAAAGGAAACCGGTTTGTCGTCAGCCTTATGCCTCCCCACGCCACCCAGATCATTGTGGCTATAAATGTTAAAAAGCAGTAGTGTTAGATGGTAGAGGGCACTTACAAGAAATTCATATTAGCTGGAGTTTTTCAGTGGCAAGCATCAGAAACCTAACAGAAACAGGCTTAAGGAACTAAAGGAAAAATTTTTAAGGAGTTCAAAGAAAAATGGTTTTCAGTCATGGCTGAATCTAAGTCTTCAAATGACATCCTTAGGAATTGGTCTCTTGCCATCTCTAAGCTCTGCTTTCCTCTGCAGTGGCTTTACCTTCATGCATTCCCTCTTTCCCTAGGATGGCCACCAGAAGCACAAGGCTCTGTTTCATCAGATTAGTGGCCACAGCAAGACAACTCCTCTTCCCAGCAAATCCCAGAAATGACTCCTGTTGGCACGAACCTATCTCTGAATCTATCAGTGACTCCGATTGGCTGGACTTGGCCATATGAATGTTTCTGAAGAAGGCTGTGGGTGTTACCAACCCCATGCAAATAAGCTGAGAGGAAGGCGTGATTCCCCAGAGGAGAACTGAAGTGTCGATAAAAGAGCAAGGTGGATAGGTGTAAAAGTGAGAGATGATGTTCTATTATTGTGCAGATCTTGCCGCCCAGTCTTCTCATTTTATTTATTTGGAAACCAGGCTAAGTCACACTAGTAAATAATAGACCCAAGATTTTCCAATTTCTACCTCTTTGCCTTGTCCTCTTTACTGTGTAACCTCCCGTTCTTGGAAACTAGAAATGAATCAAACCTGAAGCCTCTGTAACACTTGCTTATCACTGAAATGTCTTCTTAAACCCTGTATTTCAGATATTAAACTTAAAGGAGCTGTAATTGTACATCGATCGTCTTTGACTCTCCTACATCGACTGCTCAGATTAAGTAAGAAAACCACATTCCTTTTGTTATAGTAATCCTCGCTCCTCCTTTCTTCTTTGGGGAAACAAGTTGAAGCTTGATAAAGTGTAGGGGCTTGTCTACTTGGAAAAAGTTTGAACCCTAACCGGGTGATTCCATGAGTGAGGTGGATGCCCGATGGATGGAGGGGCTCACACCAGCCTCTGATCTTTTTGATCACATTTTATCCCAAGAACTTGATTAATAGTCTAGACTGTGTCCTCCCTTTGGGCGGGCTTGTTGCCCTCCCAATTTTCCCAGCCGCAGTGCTATCCCTGTGGACAGGTACAGGCATGAATCAGAAATCTGGAGGCTCGCCCAAAAAAGTATGTCTGCTGTTTGTAAAGGGGCAATGTAGTAATTACCTGTGAGTAACGCAGTGGCAGATCTTCCATGAGAAATTAAAGCTGAAAAAGAGGGCTTTCCTTTGCTTGAAGGAAGGGTACTGGGTGAGCGAATCCTTTCCTTGGGAACTGTCTCTTCTCTTTCTCCCAAACTCTACCCTTTTCTCCCCAGACATCCTTTCTTAACCACCCTCCTCTGGCACTCAGCAAGCCATGGGAATGAGAAAGAATTGGCTGGAAGTAAACAGTCTGCTTGCTCATAGCAACTGAAAGTTTTCTTCCGATGGTTCTGGTTCCAGGGGAGGTTGCTGAAGATTAAATCCTGAAGTCTGTCCCATTCAGAGAGCAACAGCCTGGCTTCTGGTGGCTACAGCATCAGGTAGGAAAAGAATGGTTTTTCTTACCTTTCGTTTTTTGTAAAATATGATTTGAAGGCAAATTTAATGTTAGATGTCAGTATATTGGGCACAGAATCAACAAAGGATTTAAATAATGTGATTTCTGTCCATCAACCATCCCAGACTAATGAGAGGATTGGTTCTACTGTCGGAGAACCTGTCCCATGATTTGTGTTTTGGGGAGGGGCTTTCTTGGGTGGTCCAATGTAATAGCTGTTGCAGTCAGTACCAGGAAGAAATTCATGTCTTGATGAATTAGACAGTGTCTGCGTTCTCTGGATTTTCACTTGTAGTGTGCATGTTTACATATGTATGTGTCCCATACTCCAGACACACAATCACCTTTGTTAAGAACACTCACAAAAACACAGATGATGAACTGACCAGAAGACAGGCCCCCTTTGATATATTGTTTTATTCTGAGTTTTTCAAGAGCCCATCAACTGACTTCTTGTAAGATACCACCATGCATTTTTTTAAAAAAGAAGTTATTAGGAGACATAAGTGTTAAGTAAGTGTGAGTTACATTTGTATCAGTTACATGCTCACTCTGTGGGTTGCAAAAATGACTTTTATGTATTTTGGGATCATGCACTTCTGTATGAGGGATATAACTTAGTAAAACTAGATAAGCCACCATAGAGTGAGTATGATGGGCCGTTACAGAGTTTGTCATAACCGGATCCCTAGTGTTGTACAGGTGAAATACGATGCGCACATGATAGAAGGAAGTAATAAAGGGAGTATGGAAAGGAACAAAATGGAGTTCTATGAGAATTTTTAGGTCTGCCTTTTAAAAGGAAACGAAGTTGGAGAGTCAGCAACCAGAGAATCAATTCTCAGAGAAAATATTTGTGAATTGTGTTATTACATCATTTTTTAAAATGACCATATATTGAGGTTTCCTATTGTTTGCCATTGTGTGTGTGTGTGTGTGTTTGTGTGTGTGTGTGTGTGTGTGTGTGTGTGTTTGTGAGAGAGATACACTGGGTTACTGATCACTGCTGGGCTATTTTTAAATGAACTTCAGTAAACACTGATTCTGCAAACATTAATCAGCTCCTCTGTGTTCTGGGCACTGTTCTAGGCCCTGGACTATATATATATCGTGTTGAATTTCCTATTCAGTAACCTTTACTTACCTCTTACTTGTGTTACCAACGAAAAGACAACCCCAGAGATTTAGTGCAATTACCGTAACGGGGCTCCTAAGGTGGCCTGGTTATCGGAACTACTTGTGTACCGACCTGCTAGAAAAGTATATCTTGTGTTCCAGTCGGAAATGACACCCTGTTGAAAGTAAACAGTACCTTCCTTAAAATCCAGTGCTCTGAGGCTGAGCAGTAGCAGAGCTCTGCTGTATGTTTTGGGTCCTGTTTGAGTCTCGAGTTCCCAGGGTGAGAATGAGACGCTGGTCCTTGATGGGATGCTTGGCCCCGAGGCACGGGTGGTGCCTTCTCTGCCCTGCTTCCTTCCCCAAACCCTGTGCGAGTGAGGGTGGGGAGGGAGGTGGGCAGAACCCCTGCCCCTATGGAGGAGGCTTCTCCAGGTGTCTCCCAGGGGACCTTCTTCTTCATTTCACATCACTTGTAAATGGCCCCTGAGCCCTCAGCAAACATGATTGAACCTCCTTGCAGACCAGCCCTGGTCCCTCTGCTGCCCTGAGAAGCTGGCTCCTCAGCTGGCCTGTAGCAGACTCAGGAGCAAGGCTGGTAGATGCGAACGTTGCCTCATGAGCAGCACACGCCCTTCCTCTTCACTTCTTCCCTACAGCTGATGCTTCTCGTGGTTGCCGTCAATACTACCCTTCCCCACTCTGGAAAATGTCTGAGTTGGTCATTGATGGTCCTTCAGCTCTGCATGTCTCCCAGTTCTGGTGAGAAATGCTACCCTGGGTGACATGACAAAGCAGAAGGCAAAATCAACAACAACAACAGAATAAAAATAATAATAGCACCTACTATTTGTGAGTACTGGCTATGTGCCAGGCACTGTGCTGAAAGCTTTGCACACATGATCTCATTTACCCTTCACAACCACCTACGAGGTGGGGGACTACTGGTAATCCCATTATACAGACAAGGAAATTGAGGCTTAGCCATTTACCTGTTGTTGGGAGATTCACATCTAAATGCCTGACTCCAAAGCATTCAGCCACAGCTGTGATGAGAGTGATGATCAAGTTTATAAATGCTTGAACGTTGGCCAAAGAAGACGGCACAGACCTGTGGGGAGGGTGCTGGGGTCGGTGCCCCCTTCTGGCCCCCTTAGCTTCTCTGCCCTTTGGGGATGCCTGTGAAAAGATCTGCCAGAGACCACCAGGGAGACCAAAGGGCTCGCTCTGCCGCCTGTGGCTTCCCCCTGCAAGTGGCCTGTCATACCTCCCTTTGAGGTCTGGCAGCCGACATTTATCTTGGTCTTTGTTTACAAACAAAGGCCATGCATCCTGTTCTTTCTTTGCTGTTTGGGGCTGACTTTAATTCTAAAGGAGCATATCTTTTACTTCCACTGTGCTGGTAATTCTGGAGACAGACTCCAGTCTTAAGAGGAGTCTGGGAGTATCCATAACCTGTTCTTTCCCTTTCCTTGACTTTCAGCTAATTTATTCCCCAGACCCTACCTAGAAGATGGAGTTCTCCTTTAGGGGTGGTTTCTGTTTCATCAAGTGCCACTCTTAGTACTGTTGGAAACTCCTCTGAGGAAGAGTTTGTGGTCTCCAGGCTGTTTACCCTTGGGCGCCACAGTTCACAAATCATGCCCTAGGCTTATTTCTGGCGGATACTCTCACATCTTGAACCCCTTTATGTTTTCAACCTATAGGCAAACTGTTCTGTGATATGGATCTTGTCTCCCAAGACTAGGGATGTCAGGAAAGGGCTCAGATCAGCCCCTGCACCAAAACCATTGGATGGCCCTTTGGTTAACTTGAGTAGTGTGTCAAGACCCTATCCCCTTCGACTTCTTACAAACTATTTTTATTGTGTGACTTGGCAATGAACTAGTGAAATATCACTTTTTGGAAATTTGGCCTTAACTTGCTTGTTTCCAGTTTCAAAGGGTTTTCCTTATTTTTCATTTTATTTGAAGAGAATGAAAGAGTTGGAGATATAAGTTAACAAAAAAGAAGGGGACTAATATTAATTGAGCACCTAATATGTGCTGAGTACTCTACTAGCCTTTGTACATATGATGCAACATTTAACCCCGACAGAACTTTGCAAGGTAGAAAGGACCATTTACAGTTGAAGAAGCTGAGGGTAAGAAAGAGCTAAGGTACTAAGTGTGGTGGGAGCAGAATGCAAAGCCCAGGTTGCTTCCCTCATTCCACACTTCCTCCACCTGGATTATAAACCCCTTCCCAGTGGGCAGAATGGACGCAGACAGTTCATCTCATTTAATCTTTACAGTCCTGGGATTTAGGTATGTGACACTTATTTGGTGACCAAGGAAACCAAGACTCAGAGAGTGTTGTTTGGGTTACTGGAAAGCAACTCCTATTGCTTAGTAGTTTCCTAGTCATCTCAAAGACAGATGACTTCCGAGGAAATGGTCTTCTCATGAAAAAATTCAACCCCCAAGATCCTAATCAACGATAATCTATTTGTATCTATTCTGATTTTCCAAACCTTGATCTTAGCAGTGTGTGTTTACTTACATATGCCCTACTTTGTGTTTCTCACATAGTTGTATTTCATAGACACAGGTCAGTGTCAGTGAAATGACATGCTTGTCACTTATGCTGATATAGTTTTCTGTCCTGTTACTCAGACCAATTCCTTGTTATTGAGCATTTGAGATGGTCCAAAGAATACAACTTCACTTTTTCTATTTGTTGATGTTGTTTTTGGAGGGTATGTTCTCCAAAGAATATATCAGTGAATCAAAAAGTATGACGAATATTTATAACACATAGCTGGATTTGTTATAACATTGCTTTCTCACATGTCACCAGCAACAAACACAGGGACTTGTTTCCTTACAATCCCAGGCTGGGCTGCTTTTTATTGAGCTGAATTCATTTATCGTTCTCCTCTGCAAAGATTTGGGGAGTTCTGATCTTTGAGGGTCTATCTTCCCATCACCGAGGCTTCTAACAGAGGACCCTGCTGAGCCAGTTGACTGCTGCAGTTGCCTTCAGTCAGTCATGAAGACCTGAGATGCCATGTTCCATGGCCTGATGAAGTGGGAGAGGGGGATAAACAGGTAAGGGATAAGCTGGAAAGTAAAGAGAAATGGGTAAAACCCATGATAAATGAGTAGGTCAGAGGAGAAATAGAGGATATGTGAAAATTAGCCTCTTTGAGATTCTTGAAATGAAGACTAGGATGTGAAATAGATTTATTCATTCCCTGGTTTATGTTGTAGCCGCCTGAAGGATGGCCCCCTAATGATTCCTGTCTCCTGATATTAGCACCCTGGTGGTCCCTTCCCACATTCCATCAGGTTTGGTCAGTGTGCCCAGTAGCATACAGGAGAAGTAATGATATGTCACTTCTGATATTAAGTTATAAAAGACGTTGTGGCTTCCATTTTATTTTTTATTTTTTTTAGCTGCATTGGGTCTTCGTTGCTGCGCGTGGGCTTTCTCTAGTTGTGGTGAACAGGGGCTACTCTTCGTTGTGGTGCATGGGCTTCTCATTGTGGTGGCTTCTCTTGTTGCAGAGCACAGGCTCTAGGCATGCGGGCTTCAGTAGTTGCAGCACGTGGGCTCAGTAGTTGTGGCTTGCGAGCCCTAGAGCGCAGGCTCAGTAGTTGTGGCACATGGGCTTCATTCCTCCATGGCATGTGGGATCTTCCCGGACCAGGACCCATGTCCCCTGAATTGGCAGGCGGATTCTTAACCGCTGTGCCACCAGGGAAGCCCTATGCCTTCCATTTTGGCCACTTTCTCCCTCTCCCAGTTCACTTACTCTGGGGGAAGCCAGCTGCCATGTTGTGAGTAGCACTTTGGAGAGGTCCACGTGATGAAAAACATGGTGGTAACAGCATCCCAACCACAGTAGAATCCAAGTCACACCTCTGCCAGAAAACCTGTCCCATCTGTTCACCTCTATTCCCTGTTAGACCATGGATAGATACTAATTATATGTTGCTGTAGAACAAACCACCTCACAATAGTTTATTAATAACAATGGTTTATTATTTCTCACAGTTCTTTTCTGAGTTGTTCTTACTCTGGGTTTTCCTGGACCTATTCATGTGATTGCAGTAAGCTGCAGATTTAAGATGGTGACACTCTCACGTCTGGGGCCTCAGATAGCACTGGATGGAGCAGCTGGAATGGCCTTTCATTGTGGGCTTTATCACAGTGTGTTGTCCTCAGAGTACCAGGAGGACAAAAATAGAAACCGTAAGGCCTCTCAGGGTCTGGGTTTGGATGTTGCACAATACCATTTCCGCCTCATTTAACTGGACAAAGAAAGTAAAAAGGCCAGATTCAAAGTGTAGGAGGAATAAGCTCTACCTCTTAATTAAAAGATTTGTAAATAATATGTGGTCATTTTTAATTCATCAACTTCACCCTTTGGCCACAATTATTTCAATTCATCGCATAGGAGAAATATACACTGCTCTCCCAAGACCCTTGAGGTCTCATCCAGTGACCACATTGGGCTTAAAGTCCATGATCTTGTGATCTGAATCTGGTACAGATATAGATAGGATTTCTCATGTATAGTTCTCGTCAGTTAGAGATTAAGGTTTGCCTTAACAAGTCCTGTTTATTTCCTCTAAATTCTGCTTGTAAACTAAACCATACACCCAACATAAAATGTTGAAACAGCGACGTGGTAACCCCAACAGACATTCCCATTCAAAAATAGAATAATAGGAGGCAAAAGCAGTAATTGGTTCAAAGCAATTCTGAAATCTATCTTTCAGATACAAATCTATCTATTTTTATCTGAAATCTCTTTCAGATAGAAATCTGTTTCTATCTGAAATCTATCTTTCTGATAGAAATCTATCTATTTCTATCTGAAATCTATCTTTCAGATAGATATCTATCTATCTATTGCTATCTGAATCTGAAATCTATCAGATCTATCTATCTATATTATTGGGTTTTCCTACTCAAGCAGGCAAGGTTCCTTGATTAGGGCCTAAGTCTGCTCTAGATTCAACCGTCTGGATTCTTGGCTCCATCCTCTGAGATGTCTTTTCTCTTTTAATATAAATGGCCTGTGTTTGCAGCAAAGTAACTTTCTCAACCTGCATACTGACTGTAGAAATTTGGGGCTCTAGAGGTCTCCTATCATTTTAGATGCTTACTCCAATATGGTAGAATTCCTTTAAAAATTTATGGATTTTCTGTTCATCTCATTATTGTTCATTTCATAAGACAAAATCTTTTATTTTATTTTTTAACACCTTAATTGCAGTATAATTGCTTTACAATGGTGTGTTAGTTTCTACTTTATAACAAAGTGAATCAGCTATACAAATACATATATCCCCATATCTCCTCCCTCTTGTGTCTCCCTCCCACCCTCCCTATCCCACCCCTCTAGGTGGTCACAAAGCACTGAGCTGATCTCCCTGTGCTATGCAGCTGCTTCCCACTAGCTATTTTACATTTGGTAGTGTATATATGTCCATGCTACTCTCTCACTTAGTCCCAGCTTACCCTTCTCCCTCCCCGGGTCCTCAAGTCCATTCTCTATGTCGGTCTCTTTATTCCTGTCCGGCCCCTAGGTTCTTCAGAACCTTTTTTTTTTTTTTTTAGATTCCATATATATGTGTTAGCATATGATATTTGTTTTTCTCTTTCTGACTTACTTCACTCTGTATGACAGACTCTAGGTCTATCCACCTCACTACAAAATAACTCAATTTTGTTTCTTTTTATGGCTGAGTAATATTCCATTGTATATATGTGCCACATTTTCCTTATCCATTCATCTGTCGATGGACAGTTAGGTTGCTTCCATGTCCTGGCTGTTGTAAATAGAGCTGCAATGAACATTGTGGTACATGACTCTTTTTGAATTATGGTTTTCTCAGGGTATATGCCCAGTAGTGGGATTGCTGGGTCATACGGTAGTTTTATTTTTAGTTTCTTAAGGAACCTCCATACTGTTCTCCATAGTGGCTGTATCAATTTACATTCCCACCAACAGTGCAAGAGGGTTCCCTTTTCTCCACACCCTCTCTAGCATTTATTGTTTGTAGATTTTTTGATGATGGCCATTCTGACTGGTGCGAGGTGATACCTCATTGTAGTTTTGATTTGCATTTCTCTAATGATTACTGATGTTTAGCATCCTTTCATGTGTTTCTTGGCCATCTGTATATCGTCTTTGGCGAAATGTCTATTTAGGTCTTCTGCCCATTTTTGGATTGGGTTGTTTGTTGTTTTGATATTGAGCTGCATGAGCTGCTTGTAAATTCTCATTTACAAAAATTTTCTCCCATTCTGAGGGTTGTCTTTTCGTCTTGTTTATGGTTTCCTTTGCTGTGCAAAAGGTTTTAAGTTTCATGAGGTCCCATTTGTTTATTTTTGTTTTTATTTCCATTTCTCTAGGAGGTGGGTCAAAAAGGATCCTGCTGTGATTTATGTCATAGAATGTTCTGCCTAGGTTTTCCCCTAAGAGTTTTATAGTGTCTGGCCTTACATTTAGGTATTTAATCCATTTTGAGTTTATTTTTGTGTACGGTGTTAGGGAATGTTGTAATTTCATTCTTTTACATGTAGCTGTCCAGTTTTCCCAGCACCACTTATTGAAGAGGCTGTCTTCACTCCATCGTATATTCTTGCCTCCTTTATCAAAAATAAGGTGACCATATGTGTGTGGGTTTATCTCTGGGCTTTCTATCCTGTTCTATTGATCTATATTTCTGTTTTTGTGCCAGTACCATACTGTCTTTAGTTTTGTAGTATACACTGAAGTCAGAGAGCCTGGTTCCTCCAGCTCCATTTTTCTTTCTCAAGATTGCTTTGGCTATTTGGGGTCTTTGGTGTTTCCATACAGACTGTGCAATTTTCTTTCTTTTTTTTTTTTTTTTTTTGCGGTACGTAGGCCTCTCACTGTTGTGGTCTCTCCCATTGTGGAGCACAGGCTCAGCGGCCATGGCTCACGAGCCCAGCCGCTCGGCGGCATGTGGGATCTTCCCAGACCAGGACACGAACCTGTGTCCCCTGCTTTGGCAGGCGGACTCTCAGCCACTGCACCACCACGGAAGCCCCAGATTGTGCAATGTTTTATTCTAGTTCTGTGGAAAATGCCATGGGTAGTTTGATAGGGATTGCACTGAATCTGTAGATTGCTTTGAGTAGTGTAGTCATTTTCACATTGTTGATTCTTACAATCCAAGAACATGGTGTATCTCTCCATCTCTTTGTATCATCATTAATTTCTTTCAAGGGTATCTTATAGTTTTCTGCATACAGGTCTTTTGTCTCCTTAGGTAGGTTTATTCCTAGGTGTTTTATTCTTTTTTTCTTATGGTAAATGGGTGTGTTTCCTTAATTTCTCTTTCAGATTTTTCATCATTAGTGTATAGGAATGCAAGAGATTTCTGTGCATTAATTTTGTATACTGCTACTTTACCAAATTCATTGATTAGCTCTAGTAGGTTTCTGGCAGCATCTTTTGGATTCTCTGTGTATAGTATCATGTCATCTACAAACAGTGACAGCTTTACTTCTTCTTTTGCAATTGGATTCCTTTTATTTCTTTTTCTTATCTGATTGCTGTGGCTACAACTTCCAGAACTATGTTGAATAATATTGGTGAGAGTGGACAAACCTGTCTTGTTCCTGATCTTAGAGGAAATGGTTTTTTGTTTTTCACCATTGAGAACGATGTTGGCTAAGAGTTTCTCACATATGACCTTTATTATGCTGAGGTAAGTTCTCTCTATGCCTACTTTCTGTAGGGTTTTTATCATAAATGTTGGTTGAATTTTGTTAAAAGCTTTTTCTCCATCTATTGAGATGATCATATGGTTTATCTCTTTCAGTTTGTTAATATGGTGTATTACATTGATTGATTTGCATATATTGAAGAATCCTTGCAGTCCTGGGATAAACCCCACTTGGTCATGGTGTATGATACTTTTAATGTGCTGTTGGATTCTGTTTGCTAGTATTTTGTTGAGGATTTTTGCATCTATGTTCATCAGAGATATTGGTCTGTAGTTTTCTTTCTTTGTGACATCTTTGTCTGGTTTTGGTATCAGGGTGATGGTGGCCTTGTAGAATGAGTTTGGGAGTGTTCCTCCCTCTGCTATATTTTGGAAGAGTTTCAGAAGAACAGGTGTTAGCTCTTCTCTAAATGTTTGGTAGAATTCGACTGTGAAGCCATCTGGTCCTGGGCTTTTGTTTTTTGGAAGATTTTTAATTACAGTCTCAATTTCAGTGCTACAATTGGTCTGTTTATATTTTCTATTTCTTCCTGGTTCAGTCTCGGAATGTTGTGCTTTTCTAAGAATTTGTCCATTTCTTCCAGGTTGTCCATTTTATTGGCATATTTTCCTGTAGTAGTCTCTCATGATCCTCTGTATTTCTGCAGTGTCAATTGTTACTTCTCCTTTTTCATTTCTAATTCTATTGATTTGAATCTTCTCCCTTTTTTTCTTGATGAGTCTGGCTAATGGTTTATCAATTTTATCTTCTCAAAGAACCAGCTTTTAATTTTATTGATCTTTTCCTTCATTTCTTTTTCATTTATTTCTGATCTGATATTTATGATTTCTTTCCTTCTGCTAACTTTGGGTTGTTTTTGTTCTTCTTTCTCTAGTTGCTTTAGATGTAAGGTTCGGTTGTTTATTTGAGATGTTTCTTGTTTCTTCATGTAGGATCGTATTGCTATAAACTTCCCGCTTAGAAGTGCTTTTGCTGCATACCATAGGTTGTGGGTTGTCGTGTTTTCATTGTCATTTGTTTCTAGGTATTTTTTGATTTCCTCCTTGATTTCTTCAGTGATCTCTTGGGTATTTAGTAGTGTATTGTTTAGCCTCCATGTGTTTGTATGTTTTACAGATTTTTTCCTGTAATTGGTATCTAGTCTCATAGCACTGTGGTTGGAAAAGATACTTGATACAATTTCAATTTTCTTAAATTTACCAAACCTTGATTTGTGACCCAAGATATGATCTATCCTGGAGAATGTTCCATTAGCACTTGAAAAGAAAGTGTATTCTGTTGTTTTTGGATGAAATGTCCTATAAATATCAATTAAGCTCATCTTCTCTAATATGTCATTTAAAGCTTGTGTTTCCTTATTTATTTTCATTTTGGATGATCTGTCCATTGGTGAAAGTGGGGTGTTAAAGTCAGCTACAATGATTGTGTTACTGTTGATTTCCCCTTTTATGGCTGTTAGTATTTGCCTTATGTATTGAGGTGCTCCTATGTTGGGTGCATAAATATTTACAATTGTTATATCTTCTCCTTGGGTTGAGCCCTTGATCATTATGTAATGTCCTTCTTTGTCTCTTGTAATAGTCTTTATTTTAAAGTCTATTTTGTCTGATATGAGAATTGCTACTCCAGCTTTCTTTTGATTTCCATTTGCGTGGAATATCTTTTTCCATCACCTCACTTTCAGTCTGTATGTGTCCCTAGGTCTGCAGTGGTTCTCTTGTAGACATCATATATACAGGTCTTGCATTTGTATCCATTTAGCCACTCTGTGTCTTTTGGTTGGAGCACTTAATCCATTTACATTTAAGGTAGTTATCGATATGTATGTTCCTATTACCATTTTCTTAATTGTTTTGGGTTTGTTACTGTAGGTCTTTTCCTTCTCTTGTGTTTCCTGCCTAGAGAAATTCCTTTAGCGTTTGTTGTAAAGCTGGTTTGGTGGTGCTGAATTCTCTTAGCTTTTGCTTGTCTGTAAAGGTGTTAATTTCTCTGTCGAATCTGATTGAGATCATTGCTGGGTAGCGTAATCTTGGTTGTAGGTTTTTGCCTTTCATCATATAAAATATGTCCTGCCAGTCCCTTCTGGCTTGCAGAGTTTCTGCTGAAAGATCAGCTGTTAACCTTATGGGGATTCCCTTGTATGTTATTTGTTGTTTTTCCCTTGCTGCTTTTAATATTTTTTCTTTGTGTTTAACTTTTGAGAGCTTGATTAATATGTGTCTGGGCATGTTTTTCCTTGGGTTTATCCTCTATGGGTCTCTCTGTGCTTCCTGGACTTGATAGACTATTTCCATTCGCATATTAGGGAAGTTTCCAACTGTAATCTCTTCAAATATTTTCTCATTCCCTTTCTTTTTCTCTTCTTCTTCTGGGACCTGTATAATTTGAATTTAGTGTGTTTAATGTTGTCCCAAAATTTCTGAGACTGTCCTCAGTTCTTTTCATTCTTCTTCGTTATTCTGCTCTGCAGTGGTTATTTCCACTATTTTATCTTCCACGTCACTTATCCATTCTTCTTCCTCAGTTATTCTGCTATTGATTCCTTCTAGAGAATTTTTAATTTCGTTTATGGTGTGGTTCATCATTGTTTTTTTGCTCTTTAGTTATTCTAGGTCCTTGTTAAATGTTTCTTGTATTTTCTCTATTCAATTTCCAAGATTTTGGATCATCTTTACTATCATTACTCTGAATTCTTTTTCAGGTAGACTGCATATTTCATCTTCATTTGTTTGGTCTGGTGGCTTCTTACCTTGCTTCTTTGTCTGCTGTGTGTTTCTCTGTCTTCTTATTTTGCTTAACTTACTGTGTTTCAGGTCTCTTTTTCGCAGGCTAAAGGTTTGTAGTTCCTGTTGTTTTTGGTGTCTGCTCCCAGTGGCTAAGTTTGGTTCAGTGGGTTGTGTAGGCTTCCTGGTGGAGGGGACTGGTGCCTGTTTTCTGGTGGATGAGGCTGGATCTTGTCTTTCTGGTGGGAAGGACCACATCTGGTGGTTTGTTTTTGGGGGTGTTTGTGACCTTATTATGATTTTAGGCAGCCTCTCTGCTAATGGGTGGGGTTGTGTTCCTGTCTTTCTAGTTGTTTGGCATAGAGTATCCAGCATTGTAGCTTGCTCGTCGTTGAGTGGAACTGGGTCTTAGCATTGAGATGGAGATCTCTGGGAGAGCTTTTGCCGTTTGATACTACGTGGAACCAGGAGGTTTCTGGTGGACCAATGTCCTGAACTTGGCTCTCCCACCTCAGAGGCACAGGCCTGACACCCAGCCGGAGCACCAAGACCCTGTCAGCCACACAGCTCAGCAGAAAGGGGAGAAAGAAAGAAAGAAAGAAAGGAAGAAAGGAAGGAAGGGAGGGAGGGAGGGAGGGAGGGAGGGAGGAAGGAAGGAAGGAAGGAAGGAAGGAGAAAGTTATTTAAAAAAAAATTGGAAGTAATATAAAGAAAGAAAGAAAGAAGAGGGCAGACAAACCAAAAAACAAATCCACCTATGATAACAACTGCTAAAAACTACACTAAAAAAAAAAAAAAAAAAAAAAAAGGAAAGACAGAACCCTAGGACAAATGGTAAAAGTAAAGCTATGCAGACAAAATTACACAAAGAAGCATACACAGAGGTTTTCCAGTGCGTCCTGGTGAGATATGATTTCTGAAGGTGCTCCCTCTTGCGTGAGCACTGGAATCACAACTAACTGCTGAACAATCATCAACAGGAAGTCATTGGAACTCACCACAAAAGATACCACACATCCAGAGACAAAGGAGAAGCCTCAGTGAGATGGTAGGAGGGGTGAAATCACAATAAAATCAAATCCCATAAATCCTGGGTGGGTGACTCACAAATTGGAGAACACTTATACCACAGAAGTTCACCCACTGGAGTGAAGGTTCTGAGCCCCACGTCAGGCTTTCACCTTGGGGTCCAGCAACAGGAGGAGGAATTCCTAGAGAATCAGACTTTGAAGGCTAGCGGGATTTTATTACAGGAGTTTGACAGGACTGGGGGAAACAGAGACTGCACTCTTGGAGGGCACATGCAAAGTAGTGTGCACATCAGGACCCAGGGGAAGGAGCAGTGACCCCATAGGAGACTGAACCAGACCTACCTGCTAGTGTTGGAGGGCCTCCTGCAGAAGTGGGGTGAAGCTGTGTCCCACCGTGAGGACAAGGACAATGGCAGCAGAAGTTCTGAGAAGTATTCCTTGGTGTGAGCCCTCCCAGAGTCCACCATTAGCTCCAACAAAGAGCCGGGTAGGCTCCAGTGTTGGGTCGCCTCAGGGCAAATAACCAACAGAAAGGGAACCCAGCCCTACCCATCAGCAGACAAGCAGATTAAAGTTTTACTGAGCTCTGCCCACCAGAGTAACAGCCAGCTGTACCCACCACCAGTCCCTCCCATCAGGCAACTTGCACAAGCCTCTTAGATAGCCTCAGCCACCAGAGGGCAGACAGCAGAAGCAGGAGGAAATACAGTCCTGCAGCCTGTGGAACAAAAACCACATTCACAGAAAGATAGACAAGATGAAAAGGCAGAGGGCTATGTACCAGATGAAGGAACAAGATAAAACCCCAGAAAAACAACTAAATGAAGTGGAGGTAGGCAACATTCCAGAAAAAGAATTCAGAATAATGGTAGTGAAGATGAGCCAGGACCTCGGAAAAAGAATGGAGGCAAAGATCGAGAAGATGCAAGAAATATTTAACAAAGACCTAGAAGAATTAAAGAACAAACAAACAGAGGTGAACAATACAATAACTGAAATGAAAAATACACTAGAAGGAATCAATAGCAGAATAATTGAGGCAGAAGAATGGATAAGTGACTTGGAAGACAGAATGGTGAATTCACTGCTATAGAACTGAATAAAGAAAAAGAATGAAAAAAAATGAAGACAGCCTAAGAGACCTATGGGACAACATTAAATGCAGCAACAGTCGCATTATAGGGGTCCCAGTAGGAGAAGAGAAAGAGAAAGGACCCAAGAAAATATTTGAAGAGATTACAGTCAAAAACTTCCCTAACATGGGAAAGGCAATAGCCACCCAAGTCCAGGAAGCACAGAGAGTCCCATACAGGGTAAACGCAAGGAGAAACATGCTGAGACACATAGTAATCAAACTGTCAAAAATTAAAGACAAAGAAAAATTATTGAAAGCAGCAAGGGAAAAATGACAAATAACATACAAGGGAACTCCCATAAGGTTAACAGCTGATTTCTCAGCAGAAACTCTACAAGCCAGAAGGGACTGGCATGACATATTTAAAGTGATGAAAGGGAAAAACCTGCAGCCAAGATTACTCCAGCCAGCAAGGATCTCATTCAGATTTGACAGAGAAATCAAAAGTTTTACAGAAAAGCAAAAGCTAAGAGAATTCAACACCACCAACCAGCTCTACTACAAATGCTAACGGAACTTATCTAAATGGGAAACACAAGAGAAGAAAAAGACCTACAAAAACAAACCCATGACAATTAAGGAAATGGTAATAGGAACATACATATCGATAATTACCTTAAACGTGAATGGATTAAATCCTCCAACTAAAAGACACAGGCTCGCTGAATGGATACAAAAACAAGACCCATATATATGCTGTCTACAACAGACCCACTTCAGATCTAGGGCACATACAGACTGAAAGTGAGGGGATGGAAAAAGATATTCCATGCAAATGGAAATCAAAAGAAAGCTGGAGTGGCAATACTCATATCAGACAAAATAGACTTTAAAATAATGTTACAAGAGACAAGGAAGGACACTACATAATGATCAAGGAATCAATCCAAGAAGAAGATATAATAATTATAAATATATATGCACCCAACATAGGAGCATCTGAATACATAAGGCAACTGCTAACAGCTATAAAAGAGGAAATCGACAGTAAATAATAGTGGGGGACTTTAATAGCTCACTTACACCAATGGACAGATCATCCAAACAGAATACTAATAAGGAAAAATAAGTTTTAAATGACATATTAAACAAGATGGGCTTAATTGATATTTATAGGACATTTCATCCAAAAACAACAGATTACACTTTCTTCTCAAGTGTGCACAGAACATTCTCCAGGATAGATCACATGTTGGGTCACAAATCAAGCCTCAGTAAATGTGAGAAAATAGAAATCATATCAAGCGTCTTTTCTGACCACAATGCTATGAGATTAGAAATCAATTACAGGGAAAAAAATCATAACAAACACATGGAGGATAAACAATGCGTTACTAAATTACCAACAGATCACTGAAGAAATCAAAGAGGAAAACAAAAAATATCTAGAGACAAATGACAATGAAAACATGATGATACAAAACCTATGGGATGCAGCAAAAGCAGTTCTAAGAGGGAAGTTTATAGGATTCAATCCTACCTCAAGAAACAACAAACATCTCAAATAAACAATCTCACCTTACACCTAAAAGAATTAGAGAAAGAAGAACAAACAAAACCCAAAGTTAGTAGAAGGAAAGAAATCATATAGATCAGAGCAGAAATAAGTGAAATAGAAACAAAGAAAACAATAACAAAGATCAATAAAACTAAAAGCTAGTTCTTTGAAAAGATAAACAAAATTGATAAACAATTAGCCAGACTCATCAAGAAGAAGAGGGAAAGGACTCAAATCATTAAAATTAGAAATGACAAAGGAGAAGTTACAAGAAACGCCGCAAAAATAGAAAGCATCCTAAAAGACTACTACAAGCAACTCTATGCCATAAAATGGACAACCTGGAGAAAATGGACAAATTCTTAGAAAGGTATAACCTTCCAAGACTGAACCAGGAATAAAGAGAAAATATAAACAGACCAATCACAAGTAATGAACTTGAAACTGTGATTAAAAATCTTCCAACAAGCAAAAGTCCAGGCCAGATGGCTTTACAGGTGAATTCAGTCAAACGTTTAGAGAAGAGCTAACACTCATCCTTTTCAAACTCTTCCAAATAATTGCAGAGGAAGGAACACTCCCAAACTCATTCTATGAGGCCACCATCACCCTGGTACTAAAAGCAGACAAAGATACTACAAAAAAAGAAAATTACAGACCAATATCACTGATGAATATAGATGTAAAAATCATCAACAAAATACTCACAAACAGAATCCAACAACACATTAAAAGGATCATACACCATGATCAAGTGGGATTTATACCAGAGATGCAAGGATTCTTCAATATGCTCAAATCAATCAATGTGACACACCATATTAACTAACTGAAGAATAAAAACCATATGATCATCTCAATAGATGGAGAAAATGCTTTTGACAAAATTCAACACCGATTTATGATAAAAATTCTCCAGAAAGTGGGCATAGAGGGAACCTACCTCAACATAATAAAGGCCATATACAAGAAACACACAGCAAACATCATTCTCAGTGGTGAAAAAGTGAAAGCATTTCCTTTAAGTTCAGGAGCAAGACAAGGATGTCCACTCTCACCACTATTATTCAACATAGTTTTGGAAGTCCTACCCATGGCAATCAGAGAAGAAGAAGAAATAAAAGGAATACAAATTGGAAAAGAAGAAGTAAAACTGTCACTGTTTTCAGATGACATGATACTATACATAGAGAATCCTAAAGATGCCACCAGAAAACTACTAGAGCTAATCAATGAATTTGGTAAAGGAGCAGGATACAAAATCAATGCACAGAAATCTTTTTCATTTCTGTACACTAATGAAAAATCTGAAAGAGAAATTAAGGAAACACTCCCATTTACCATTGCAAGAAAAAGAATAAAATACCTAGGAATAAAACTACCTAGGGAGACAAAAGACCTGTATGCAGAAAACTATAAGACACTGATGAAAGAAATTAAAGATGATACCAACAGATGGAGAGGTATACCATGTTCTTGGATTGCAAGAATCAATATTGTGAAAATGACTATACTACCCAAAGCAATCTACAGATTCAATGCAATCCCTGTCAAATTACCAATGGCATTTTTTACAGAACTAGAACAAGAAGTATCAAAATTTGTATGGAGATACAAAAGACCCCAAATAGCCAAAGCAGTCTTGAGGGATAAAAATGGAGCTGGAGGAATCAGACTCCCTGACTTCAGAGTATACTACAAAGGTACACTAATCGAGACAATATGGCACTGGCACAAAAACAGAAATATAGATCAATGGAACAGGATAGAAAGCCCAGAGATAAACCCACATACCTATGGGCAACTAATCTATGACAAAGGAGGCAAGGATATACAATGGAGAAAGACAGTCTCTTCATTAAGTGGTGCTGGGGAAACTGGACAGCTACATGTAAAAGAATGAAATTAGAACACTCCCTAACACCATACACAAAAATAAACTCAAAGTGGATTAGAGACCTAAATGTAAGACCGTGCACGGTAAAACTCTTAGAGGAAAACATAGGAAGAACACTGTTTGACATCAATCACAGCAAGATCTTTTTTGATCCACCTCCTAGAGTAATGGAAATAAAAACAAACAAATGGGACCTAATGAAACTTAAAAGCTTTTGCACAGCGAAGGAAGCCATAAACAAGGTGAAAAGACAACCCTCAGAATGCGAGAAAATATTTGCAAATGAATCATCAGAAAAAGGATTAATCTCCAATATATATAAACAGCTCATGCAGCTCAATATTAAAAAAACAAACAGCCCAATGCAAAAATGGGCAGAAGACCTAAGTAGACATTTCTCCAAAGAAGACATACAAATGGCTAAGAAGCACATGAAAAGCCTCTCAACATCAGTAATCATTAGAGAAATGCAAATCAAAACTACAATGAGGTATCACTTCGCACCAGTCAGAATGGCCATCATTCAAAAAATCTACAAACAATAAATGTTCGAGAGGGTGTGGAGAAAAGGGAACCCTCTTGCACTGTTGGTGGGAATGTAAATTGATACAGCCACTATGGAGAACAGTATGGAGGTTCCTTAAAGAACTAAAAATAGAATTACCATATGACCTAACAATCCCACTACTGGGCATATACCCAGAAAAAAACATAATTCAAAAAGACACATGCACCCCAATGTTCATTGCAGCACTATTTACAACAGCCAGGACATGGAAGTGACCTAAATGCCCATCGACAGATGAATGGAAAAAGAAGATGTGGTACATATATAGAATGGAATATTACTCAGGTATAAAAGGAATGAAATTGGGTCATTTTTAGAGACATGGGTGGACCTAGAGACTGTCATACAGAGTGAAGTAAGTCAGTAAGAGACAAACAAATATCGTGTATTAACACATATATGTGGAACCTAGAAAAATGGTATAGATGAACCGGTTTGCAGGGAAGAAATTGAGACACAGATGCAGAGAACAAATGTATGGACACCAAGGGGGGAAAGTGCCAGGGCGGGGGGTGGTGGTGGTATGATGAATTGGGAGATTGAGATTGACATATATACACTAATATGTATAAAATGGATAATTAATAAGAACCTGCTGTATAAAAAAATAAAGAAAATAAAATTCAAAAGAAAAGAAGCACACACATACGCACTCTCAAAAAGAGAAAAAGGAAAAAATATATTTCTATATATAAAAAAAGGAAGAAAACAACCAAATCAATAAACAAATCTACCAGTGATAGTAAACTCTAAATACTAAACCAAGATAACATAAAACCAGAAGGAAGTTAGATGCAGAAAGCATACCCCAAGTCTACAGTTGCTCCCGAAGTCCACCGCCTCAATTTTGGGATGATTCATTGTCTATTCAGGTATTCCACCTATGCAGGGTACATCACGTTGATTGTGGAGATTTAATCCACTGCTCCTGAGGCTGCTGGGAGAGATTTCTCTTTCTCTGTTTGTTCACACAGCTCCTGGGGTTCAGCTTTGGATTTGGCCCCGCCTCTGCATGTAGGTCATGTGAAGGCGTCTTTGGGGGAGCCTGAGGTCTTCTGCCAGCGTTCAGTAGCTGTTCTGTAGGAGTTGTTCCACATGTAGATGTATTTCTGATGTATTTGTAGGGAGGAAGGTGATCTCCACATCTTACCTCCTCCATCTTGAAGGTCTCTCTATTTATTTTTTATACAGCAGGTTCTTATTAGTCATCGATTTTATACATATTAGTGTATATATGTCAATCGCAATCTCCCATTTCATCCCAACAACAACAACAACCCCCCTCCCACTTTCCCCCCTTGGGGTCCATACATTAGTTCTCTACATCTGTGTCTCTATTTCTGTCTTGCAAACCAGTTCATCCA
The DNA here is from genome assembly GCF_963455315.2 of Globicephala melas. Classification (NCBI taxonomy): domain Eukaryota; kingdom Metazoa; phylum Chordata; class Mammalia; order Artiodactyla; family Delphinidae; genus Globicephala; species Globicephala melas. Next base: position 128,694,349 of record NC_083315.2, read on the forward strand.
TACCATTTTTCTAGATTCCACATATATGCGTTAATATATGATATTTGTGTTTCTCTTTCTGACTTACTTCACTCTGTATGACAGTCTCTAGATCCATTCAAGTCTCTACAAATTACCCAATTTCGTTCTATTTTATGGCTGAGTAATATTCCATTCTATATATGTACCACATCTTCTTTATCCATTCATCTGTTGATGGGCATTTAGGTTGCTTCCATTATCTGCCTATTGTAAATAGTGCTGCAGTGAACATTGGGGTGCAGGTGTCTTTTTTTTTTTTTTTAGCAGTATGTGGGCCTCTCACTGTTGTGGCCTCTCCTGTTGCGGAGCACAGGCTCCGGACGCACAGGCTCAGCGGCCATGGCTCACGGGCCTAGCCTCTCTGCAGCATGTGGGATCCTCCCAGACCGGGGCACGAACCCATGTCCCCTGCATCGGCAGGCAGACTCTCAACCGCTGTGCCACCATGGAAGCCCACAGGTGTCTTTTTGAATTATGGTTTTCTCTGGGTATATGCCTAGCAGTGGGATTGCTAGGTCATATGGTAATTCTATTTTTAGTTTTTAAGGAACCTCCATACTGTTCTCCATAGTGGTTGTATCAATTTACATTCCCACCAACAGTGCAAGAGGGTTCCCTTTTCTCCCACCCTCTGCAGAATTTGTTGTTCGTAGATTTTCTGATGATGCCCATTCTAACTGGTGTGAGGTGATACCTCATTATAGTTTTGATTTGCATTTCTCTAATAATTAGTGGTGTTGAGCAGCTTTTCATGTGCCTCTTGGCCATCTGTATGTCTTCTTTGGAAAAATGTCTATTTAGGTCTTCTGCCCATTTTTTGATTGGGTTTTTTTTTTTTTTTTCCAGGGTGCAGAAAGTTCTAATCTCATCTAATCACGAGACAAAGAACAAGAAGTAGGAGGGTCTGTTGGGCCTTCTCAGCAGGTTCATACAAAAAAGGAAAGGTATATGTTTGGCCGTGTCACAGGTAGATAGTGGAGTTATCCTTACGTCTTATAGGAGTCGTGGGAAAGAGTCAACAGGAGAGTGTGAACTCTAGAATGCAAGCTCATACCTCTCCAATTCTTTGATCAAAGAATAAAGCTTTCCTTTGCTTATGAACTGAAAAAAACAAACAAAAAAAAAGTGAACAGTGAGTCTTATCTAAGTCGTATGGGGAAGGATGGTTCTTTGGTTCTTTGCAGGAAGCCCTTTCCTGGAACACAAAATGTTGATGGGGGGTGGGGGATTTCTTAACTGCTGCTCTTTTCCAAGAACATAGGGCTTAGGTGAAGTTCAACACTGTCTCTTTTGTTGAAGATGAATGAATATCCTTTTTTGCTGAACAATTCAGAGGTGAGAATAAACCTCTTGAGGAGGATCAAGCAGGGTCCAAGAAATAATCTCTTAAAATCTCTTTTTGGTACTGTTTCTTCAAAATCAGTTGAACCATTTATGGAGAAGTGATAGAAATGTTCAGTTGTTTTAGAGTCCTAGACATCAGATATCTTAAAAAAGGAATGTCTGAAATGAAGATAAGAAGTATTAATGTGAAAGTTTGTACTAAAGTAAATAACCTTAAGAGCTGCACCTGAGAGTAACCTGTCCAATGGATTCTAAGAAGTTGGTGGAACACCACTCACTGAGTTCCTTGAAGTTAAGATGTTGATGCTCTTGGTGATGTGGTCCACAGCCTTGGTTACCTTTCATGTAAGGGCATATGTGACCCAGTATCTTGCCAAGCTTCCTTACTGGCCCAGACAATGGCTTGTCCAGGGAAAAATCCAACCCATGCATGGTCTGCTATGGTGATGAGTCCTTGAGTCCTTCAAGTTTTATATGCAGTGATTGGGCTTTAGCTCATAGGGCTTCTTCTGATCCTGGGATTAAAGGCCAGTGCAGCACACAAAAGGAATCTGGATGGTCAGATTTTAGTTTCTGAACATGGGAAGCACAGAGTTTGGAAAGCTTAGTTTAGAGGGTTGTAGCCAGATATTGAAGGAATCCTGTAAACCAGAGAACAGTCCAGTTTTTCTAAGCATGCTTTGTAAGAATTAGTGCTATAAAGTTAACTGTAGTTCCTTAAAAATGTCTGGTCATGGGCTTCCCTGGTGGCGCAGTGGGTGAGAGTCCGCCTATACATGCAGGGGACACAGGATCGTGCCCAGGTCCGGGAAGATCCCACATGCCGTGGAGCGGCTGGGCCCGTGAGCCACGGCCGCCGAGCCCGCGCATCCGGAGCCTGTACTCCGCAACGGGAGAGGCCACAACAGTGAGAGGCCCGCGTATGTGCTGCTGATGGAAAGGAGTCTGGAACACAGGTCCACATGTGGGACTTGCTGTTGAATATCTGTGTAAGGTCGGATCTTAACAAACGGCACCGCAAAACAGAGGAAAGCTTCAAGTGAGCTTTATTAGGGAGCGCTCCCAGGTGAGGTTCCGGTTTTTTTTTTTTTAATATTGAGCTACATGAGCTGTTTATATATTTTGGAGATTAATCCTTTGTTGATTCGTTTGCAAATATTTTCTCCCATTCTGAGGATTTTCTTTTCATCTTGTTTATAGTTTCCTTCATTGTGCAAAAGCTTTGAAGTTTCATTAGGTCCCATTTTTTTATTTTTGGTTTTATTTCCATTACTCTGGGAGGGGGGTCAAAAAAGATCTTGCTGTGATTTATGTCAAAGAATGTTCTTCCTATGTTTTCTTCTAAGAGTTTTATAGTCTCGCATTACGTTTAGATCTTTAATCCATTTTGAGTTTATTTATGTGTATGGTGTTAGGGAGTGTTGTAATTTCATTCTTTTACATGTAGCTGTCCAGTTTTCCCAGCACCACTTATTGAAGAGGCTGTCTTTTCTCCATTGTATATTCTTGCCTCCTTAGCAAAAATAAGGTGACCATATGTGCGTGGATTTATCTCTGGGTTTTCTATCCTGTTCTATTGATCTATATTTCTGTTTTTGTGCCAGTACCATATTGTCTTGATTACTGTAGCTTTGTAGTATAGTCTGAAGTCAGGGAGCCTGAATCCCTCAGCTCCGTTTTTCTTTCTCAAGATTGTTTTGGCTATTCGGGGTCTTTTGTGTCTCCATACAAAGTTTAAGATTTTTTGTTCTAGTTCTGTAAAAAAGGTAGACAAAATCTATGCCCACAATTCTTTTTGGGATAGACCTTTCTCTATACTAGTGCTGTCTAATAGAAATATAATGCAAGCCACAAATGTGAACCACATATGTACTTTGTAAAGTTCTAAGAGCCACAATTTAAATAATAATAAAAAAACAGGTGAAAGTAATTTTAGTAACATATTTTGTTTAGCTCAATATATCTAGAATATTATTATTTTAATATGTAATCAATATAAAAATCATTAATAAGATATTTTACATTTTTTTATACTAAGTCCTTTAAATCCCATATGTATTTTACAGTTATACTACATACCAATTTGTGTTCAGTAATTATGTGTGGTTAGTGGCTACTCTGTTGGGCAACCCAGCTCCAGATTACTCAGAGCTATTTTGGGATTAGGCTTCCATGAATCTTAGAAGTGTTTTTGTCCACTTGAGAAGGTCTACTCAGCATTTCCTAAAGTCTTCTAGAGGTTTTAATAAAGGGTCTTACAGCCACATCCTCGATTAATCTTTACCCTGAGACCATTTCTTACTTGGAGAATCCTTTGCCTGCTGTAGAGGATGGAAATGAGGAATAGTTTTATTTGCCAACCTAGCAAGTTCTGGGCCCTCCTTAATTTCCTCTAAATTCTGCTTGCAAAGTCAGTGGTTCCTTCTTTCATCCTTCTCTCTTCCTGTACCTCATTATGCAAAGCTAAAAAAAAAAATATCTATTGATGCTTCCATCATTCTGTCTGGAAATTTCTTTAGCTCAGACCCACAAATGTATTAGATATGTTTTTTACCTTACAAATGACTAGAGATGACAGTTCTGCTGATTGTTTCAGCAACATGAGTGGCCCTTTTTCCAGCCTCCAAAATGTATTTCCAACTGCCCTCTCAGCCTCTGCCAACCATCTGGTCCTAAAGCCAGTGCCTCATGTTTCAAGTTTGTGTTATGGAAGCACCCTACTCACCAACTTCTGTTTTAGTTACTCACTGCAGAGTAGCAAACAACCCTAAAGCTTGGTGACTTAACAATAACTTATTGTTTCTCATGATTCTGTGAGTTGACTGGCTATTTTAATTACTGGTGTTACCTGGGCTTATTCAGGTAGCTACCTTCGGCTGGAAGACCAACGGGGCGGAGGGATCAGCTGGGCTTCTCTCTCCCTGTGCTCTTGCATCCTTAAGGAGGCTAGACTTTTTGACATGGCGGCGGTAGCAGTCTAAAGGTACAAGCTTTAGTGTGCAAGCGCTTATCAGGCGTCTACTAATCTCATTTCTTTGGTGCCATTGGCCAGAGTAAGCACATGACCAAGCGCAGAGTCAATATGGGAGGGAACTACACAAGGGCCTGGGTCCTGGGAGGAATAACTAGTGTAAATCTCTTATAAGTATCTTATGGATTACATGAGTTGATTTATATATACATAAAGCACTTTTTAGCATAGTACTACTGCTCTGAATCTGCCCGAAGTCCCACAGGTAGATACTGGAATTCGGTTCTGAAGTTGCCTTTACCTTATGTTTGGAAAGATACATCCATGCTTGCTCTAGTCACAGCCTAACAAGGAAGAGGGGTTGAGCAGAGGGGACAGGTTATGTCATGTGTCAGTCATTGTGCAAAAGGCGTCAACTGTGTTATCTCATTTAATCCTCAAAGCAGCCCATTTTACAGACGAAGAAATGAGGCACAGAGAAACTAGTTAATGGCCCAAGGGCCTGGGTCCAGGCAGCCTGGCTCTGAGGGCTGTGCTTGTCATCACCTGTAATCACTGTCCCACAGCTGTGTACACACAGGGACAGCAGGAGAGACAATGAAAGTGAGGGAAAACAAGGACTGGGGTGCAGAAGAAATCAGGGCAGCATTCCAGAGACTGTGTATATTTTTTTCCAGTGTTTGGCCCTTTGGGTTTTCTGTAGAAACTGTTCTTCTAGAACCCTGACTTTTCTTTGGCAATCAGCTTTCCCATTCGGGGCAGATGTATGGGGAGGGATTTTTTTTTTCCTAGGTGATCTCACTTGATTCTTATATCTGAACCAAGCTTGTTAAGTTGAAAATCTTCCGATGTGTTGTGAAAATGATGGCTTGGTGGCCCTGAACGCTTGCCAGAGAGCGTGCTGTGTCTCAGAAGACCATGGCAGGACTCCTGCCATCCCGGGTGGAGAACACACAGGTCCCAACAGAAAATAGTCACTCTGGTTCTCCTGCTTCCATATCAAGATTTATGACACATGAAGGTGCCAAGTTGGCAGGGTGAGAAGAACAGCAGCTCACATTCACAACTGTGTCTCTTAAGATCTGCCCAAATGTGGCTGGAGTTGCACTTTAAAGGGTTTTGGTAGTTACACATTTGGGGGGAAAATTGGGAAATGTTAAAGAAATAAAGTAAGGTGGAGTCACTGTTTTTAGATTAGTTTTTGTTTATGTGAACACAGAAAGGCCTGGGTAATTAATGTGACTTCAGTTAAAAGAGGAAGAAGATTTATGAAGATAAAGCACCATGGAGGCCATAGAAGATGCTACATTTACATAGATGGGTGTGAGTCATGCACCTTCAGTGCCCTGAACTTGGAAGCCCATACATGAGTGATGAAGTGAGCTGTTTTGAGGTTAATTTCTATTGCAGTTATCAACAGACTTAAAAGTGTTGGCTTAAATTAGGAAGCCATTTTGATCTTTGATACTGCAGGGATTTTTGCCATAAATATTTAAAGGAAACTTGCCAGCTTCTCAGGGTGGCCTGTCATTAAGGAAATTGGTGCTCTGGGAGCTTCCCTCTTCCTCCTTCATAGTAGAAATCGTTTCCTCTGCCCAGAAACTCTAACAATTTGGGCTTAGAATCGTGCTATGGACTGAATAAGAGTTTGGAATCTCTCTGTGCCCTGTTCCCTCCTGCCTTGCCTCCTTGCTTGAGGTGTTTATATCATTTTAAATGAACGTCTTCTGGATATTTCCAGCAGGAAACATTCTAGAGCATTAATTATGATTTATCTTGTGTAGTTTCAGCACTTGATAAGAGCTGTTTATTCCCACGTTCTGCATTGTTGGTTTCCTGTGCGAGCACGTGGGATATGTTCTCTGTGCATCACTCTACATCTCAGATGTCTAGTTTATCTAAGAAACCTTTAGTTTTTTGACTTGTAGTTAATTACATGCATATTTGTAACAGGGAAAGCCATGAAGTGATACTTATCGTGGAGCAAAATATTGTTTTTGAGATACATCCTTTCTAGTTAAGTCCTTATTCTTGAAATAATAGAGGCTTTGTTCATTCATTGGTTTTGGTGAGTGAGGTGCGTCCATTGCAGACTCCTTCCTGATGTGCGTGAAATGATGTACACTGAAGCAGCGGGTGTGGTTGGCAGTTTCTGTCTGATTCCCTGGGCCTAGCCAGAGCTGTGTCACCAGATGCAATAGGCATCCCTGATTTGATGCAATGGAGAAAGAGGGTTCGAAGGGAGCCAGTGAGAAAAGTAGACAGGATTAAAGGAAAAGAGAGCAATTTCTGGTTGGGTCTGAGTAAGGTTTTCTGGGTCTGGAGACAAGCCGGAATGTCAGCTGCTGAAAAATGAAGCTGAGAGCTGACATTCACTCTCATCTCCATCCCAGCATGCTCTCAAAAGCACTTTTTGTTTTTCTAGATCAACATTTATTAAGATGCTGAAGAGAACAAAGTAGGCTAAAATGACCCAGATTTGTTTTTACTGTGTTTCTACTTAGACAGCCGCTGCCTGTCCTTTTAATTGAGCTGTTCAAACCATAGCTGGGAAGCCACCCAGCTGATGGCATGAGACCACACCCCCTGTTCCTTTTTAGGTCCCGGGGCTTAAACCTGGCCCCTGGGAGTAGGTCTCTGGTTGCAAAGCTCTGTCTTAAGGCAAACGAGTTATGAATACTTCCTTCAGAGGCCAACAGTGCCTTTGCATTTTGCATCTTTAGCAGCAGAGCAGAGCCCCCAGCCCAGGGCAGGATTAGATGGGGTGGCTTATTGACATGACAGAGCTCAGAAAGGCTTCTTGTCCCCCAGATCTCTCCCACCCATTTGTCACACCATGAAGGACTCAGTTCTTTGTGTTAAGAAACACCTTTTAAACAAATGCTTACTGTTTGCACCATAAGAGAAATAGCTTATTTTTCCAATTTTTATGTGAATTGACTACATTTGATCCATTCTTTCTCATAAAAGCTGGGCACCTCTGAGAGAAGGTAAAGGGGCTCACAAGTTGGGGACAAGGACAAAGGAGTCATATGGATGTCAGGCCTGGATGGGGGTGGAGGGATGTAGGGAAGGGCTCCTGGCTATCACTGTGTGGATGCTGAATGCTGATGATTCCCACATCTGTATCCATAGCCACAGCCCCTCTCCAGGGTCCCAAATCCATATTTACAGTTTCCCTTTGGCTGCATGTATCTAAAGGCCAATGGGCACTTTAAGTGTAGCACATTCAAAACTGAATCCATCTTTTCTTCCTTTTTGCCCAAACTCATACCTTGTCTTCTGCTCCAATTCTTCCTGAACTTCTCCCCCATTTCCCCTACCCAGTCACTTGTCCTGGAAATTGTATGTCAGCCATTCCCCTGCTCCCTCCCTGGCTGCCCCATCTTCTCTCCAGCTCTCATCGTCTTCACACAGACCACCGCAGCGGCCTTTTTATTGGTTTTCCTGCTTCCGTCACTCTCTCCCACTTTGTTTCCTCCTTCACACCACTGTCAAAATTAACTTTGTAAGCACAAATTTGATCACTACTCTCCTCTCTAAAACCCTTCCTTTAACTCTGTCATTGCTATAGAATAGTCTAAACTCCACTGTACAGCACACAGAGCCCGTCTCAGCCTGGCCCACCTCCCAGCTACCCTGGAACACAGGCCTTAGTGACTTTGCTTGTGCTCTTTTCTCTGCATGAAATGACCTTTTTCTATCCATCCTGCTGTCACCATTCCATCAAATCTAGCATAATTATGCCCTCCTCCATGAAACTCTGCAGCTCCCCGAGGTCACCCCTCCACCCCAGAGCACTTGAGACGGTGCCACTCCAGTAGCGCTGATGTTCAGCATGGTTGGTGCCCACACACAGGAAGTGCTCTGCTAATGCTTATCATTGAATGAGGGGGATACTGGTGGAGAAAGAGCTCCAAGAGATGACAGAGGGAGGAGAGGAAACACTGAACAGCGAATTAAAACAGCAAATGAGATCTATTATTTACAACCATCAAACTGGAAAAGATGAAAAAGACTCATAATGCTGAGTGTCCAGGGTGAGGGAAGAAAATGGGCAGTTTCATTTGTTCTTGGAAGGATGGAATATTAGTAGAGCTTTGCTTGCTATAGGAAAATTTTGAAAGGATGCATCAATGCCTTTAGAAAGGTGAGAGGATTTGACCCAGCAATTCCACATTGCAGAATTCATCTTAAGAGAATGACCTGACGAGGAATCAGTGATGATTATGTAAAGACCCTTGTTTCCATCAGCAATAATCTAGTAAAAACTGAAATCATCTAACTACAGACAATTGGTTAAATATTTAGATCACAGCACATTTTTATCCTGGGTTATTAGACAGCCATTAAAAATGATAATATATCTCTATACATATGAACGTGGAAGGATAATATTTGTGATATATTGTAGAGTGAAAAAGTTGGTTATAAAAATATATGCACCCTTTAATCTCTCTTCAAAATATTAGCATAAAAATCATGAAGAATGTGTGCTATCATGTCAGCCATGCTTATTCCCAGCTCATGACATTCTTTCCATTTTTCTGTATTTTCTGATTTTTTTTTTTTTTTTTTGCGGTACGTGGGCCTCTCACTGTTGTGGCCTCTCCCGTTGCGGAGCACAGGCTCCAGACGCACAGGCTCAGCGGCCATGGCTCACGGGCCTAGCTGCTCCGCGGCATGTGGGATCTTCCAGGACCGGGGCACGAACCCGCGTCCCCTGCATCGGCAGGCGGACTCTCAACCACTGCGCCACCAGGGAAGCCCTTTTCTGAATTTTTTGAAATGATCAGGAATGAGCGCACACACACACACACACACACACACACACACACACACACACGCTATTCCATTAGGGGAAAGAGCAGAGAAAGCAGAAAGCAGCAGGCCAGCCCACTTACCTTGACCACCAGTTCCCAGCTTCATCAATAGACTCAGGGCAGCCTGGCTGGTAGACATTTAAGGCAGCAGAGAGGCAAATGTGTCCCATACCTTTTCTGTTAATATGCAAGCTATTCAAGAATCCATGTGAGGATATCTGGAAGATACTGGGGGCGAAATCAGATAGTGGCCATGAATAGTTCATGGCCATAGACCTTTTCCAAATACTACTATAGGGGAAAACAGTTTTTTAAAGTTTCCCCATCAGGAATCCTAGTCTGGCTGAGCTAAAACCTAGCAGGGAATCTGGCCGTAGCCTCAGAAGCTGAGGACCTTGGTCCCCGTCCCCCTCTCCTTTCCCCATCAACTCATATCACAATTCATAGAGTGCCTGCTGACTTGCAGTTCAATTAGAAGTACTCCAGAGTGCGTGTTTGTTGAAAACGCTACACAGGGGAAGCTGAAAGGGGTAGGCTGGGCATTGCTGCGGTGACAATGCTGAATGCAGGATCCAGGGAGGGTAGCAGCAACCTTTGCCTCTGGATCATTCCCCAAACCCACATGGCGGCTTGCTCAGGCCCCTGGGCCAGGCAGGAAGTCAGGAGACACTATTTGCTTGGTGCCGGAAGACAGGATTGCTCTGCCCTCCGAACTGCTCTGTGCAGCTTGAAACGGCCTGTGCCCTGGGCCAGCCCATGGGGGCCACCTCATCCTTCACTGCTCCTTCCCTACATTGTGACCACTCAGCCTCCTCCAACTTGGACCCTGGAGCCAGCTTCTCCCATCTCCAGCCCCTCAGCCCATCCATAGCTGTGTCAGTGGCCAGAAGGGCTGGTCAGTGATGGTGTGGGGCGAGCACCCAGCCTGCTCTGTGCATGACCTGTGCTGGCCCTGCCCGGTGCTGTGCTGAGTGCCCCCCCTTCTCCTGCCTCTGTAGTGCTCCTTCCGTGTGGTTGCCCAAACCCATCAATCTGGAGGCACCTGAGGCTGACGCTGGCAGCACTTTAGCCAGATTCTGTCCCCAGAGCAAATTGGGAGCTCTGCCAGCTTCTGAAGAAAATCTGCTTTAGGAACAGGGGAAGAAGCCTCTTTGGTATTTTCTGCTAATCACGTTATTCACATAAGAGAGCTCTGCGTGTTTCCTTCCTTTCCCACAAGTCCTCATCCTCAAGCCGCTGCTTGTCCAGGAGCCTTGAGGAGATGAGCAAAGAAATGAACAGGTGGTGAACGATCATCCAAAATACGAAGGAAAAAGCAAAATAAGTGTTTTTAGAAAAGGTTAGATTTCTCGAAAGGCTAAGGTATTTTACTCAACACATCCTCCCAGAGCAGAATTAAAAAATGATCTAGCCTTGACTGGGAAGTTTATTGCAGCCCATTATAAGCCCTGTCTCCCCCTTCCACAAAACAAATAGGAGTAGTATGAGTTATGTCTTAAAAAGCAAACTGTAATTAAGGTCTCTTGTCTACAAGGTTGATTTCTCTGTGATGTTTCCAAGCTGGTTTGATTTTCTGTGCCTTGTCTTGCCCTTTCACTTTTGGCTTTTCTCTCTCTTCCCATCCTTTTATTTCTACCTTTGGTCTTGCCTGCTTCCTTTCCTTCCCAGTGTTTTCTATTTCAAAAGTGAATAGAGGCCAACAGTGCAAGTATGACTATGAAAGAATGAGACTTTTATGTTTAAAAAAATATTTAAAAAGTCAAACTTAGATGAGGGAACGTCCTTCAGGTAATGAGTTCGGGAAGTTGTGTACTTAATGTCACTGTGTACATTGTTTGAGATGCTTATACAGGTCCTCATCTGGAATTGCCTTTGGGGATGTTTGCAAGGTGCACACACAAAAAAACAATTTCAATACTTTAATTTTGTCCCCTCTTGATTATGTTTCTTCTTCATCAGATTTGACTCTAAATAACAAATTCTAAATTAAAAAAATGAAAAAATAAATTGTTATTCGTGGCCAAGATGTGCTACCAATGACAATACACATACGTATGTATATTTTAAATAAGCCCCGAGGACATTCCCAACAGAGATGGTCCAAAATTATTTTGTGAAAATAGAGCAACCTTGGAGTCAGGCATAGCACCCAGAGAGGACATTTTGGAAGAGAGTGTTTCACTCTCTTCCAAATATCAGTTCAGAGACGTTGAGCGTTGTTTAGTTTTCATCAGCCTTTTTGCTGTGTAGGGAGACTGTTGTGACCTGTGATGTGCGCTCGTATTTATTGCGTGCATTCTGTGATGTACCAGGCTCTGCGCTGAGCATGTTCTGTGCAGCGTCCCATTTAGTTCTTCCAGCAGCCCCATGAGAAAGCTGAGGCTCTCAGAGGCAGGGGACTGACCAAGGTCACACAGCTAGGGAGTAGCAGACCCAGGACTTGGACTTGTTTTGCTGACTCCAGGGCCCAGTTTACCTACTCACCAACCTGAGACAGGTCACTTGTTTCCTTTGTGCTCTCAACACTTCTGGTTGTTTAGAGCCTTAAATAAGACCCTACATGAAAGCACATCATACATTGCTTGGTGTTACATGAGTGTTCATGCCTTTCTTATGTGGCTGTTTCTCCTTAACTCTCAGTATTTCCATTATTTATATATATTTTTTTCCAGGAACTTATTTCTCTATTTTTTTCCTAGAATGTTATCAGTGACTTCTAAAAGAAATCCCAAGAATATTTTATTTCTACAGATTTTCGCTCTAGACATTTGTAGATGTTTCTCACTTGCCTCATAAAAGGGATCTCTATAGAAATATTTATCACTGACATACTACAAGCAGCATACATTATTTTCTTTGTAAACCTTATAAGAAATCTCAATACATAAACATATTATATCATGTGTTCACTAGCTCCATCAAATATGCCTGGTAATTGGTCTCTTCATTCAGAATTTGCAAATCTGCCTTTCCCTCAGGAAGTAAACCCCCACGGCTAACACCTGAAGGGCCCACCTCGAATGCCTTCTTTAGGTTCCTCATTTTCCCATAGACCTTTATGGTGGCAACATTCTCTCTGACCTTTCCGTATATGTGCCCCTCTCTGTTTGGCTCGTCTTGAGGTTGTGTCTGGATCTTCTCTTTCTTTTGACCTCATGCCTGGCCCACAGCTCAGAATGAACCTGGAGGGCTGCTTGACAAAGACTGTTAACTTAGCTGCTTTATTCACCTGCAACTCTGTCTCAAGTCCCTCTAAGTAGCCCTTCTACTTTCTAACCTGCCCCCGAGTTGGCTACTTCCGGTTACACATATTAAATAAGAACAGAATAGAGGCATAGATTGTAGAACACTACACTTGACCAGACATCAATGCTTATGACAGAGTAAGGTAAGAGATTAGGGAACCCCGTTATATCACTATTTTATTGATAGAAAAACTGAAACAGAAAGAAGCTAAGTTTCTAGGATTAATACAGTAGCTTATTTAATTAAATGATAAATTCAATGTACCTATTCTTTTCTTCTACTAATAGTAGAAGAGAGTATAGGAAAGTATATATATACTTTATATATATATACTTTATATATACAGAGTATACATATATACTCTGTGAAGTATATATGCATAGGTATTGTGTGATCATCTCCACCACCTTAGTCCTCTTCAGTATGAGACTAGAAATGAAGGGCATTGAATATGAGGTTTGCCTCTATGATAAGCTCAGCCATTGAAGTCTAGCCAGGCTGTCCTTCAAGTTTCTCATTTTTAAGGGATTGACATGGAGCTGGGGGTCGTGGATGGATAATAATTATGCATACGAAGGTGTTGTGGCAATTTAATTAATATTTTTAAGCACTTGGAGATCCTCAGATGAAAGGTGCTAATCCAAAGAAAAATTATCTTATGATCCCGCCCATGTTCCTGCTGCAGATTTCTGGTCCAAAGTGAAAGGGGTTAACCTAGAATCTGGGAAGCTCTGCTACCAGAATTATGATGAAAAGCATAGACATGAAGCTTCTCAGCCCTTGTGCAGAGTGATGGTTTATTTTGGTTTGCTGCAATGCTGCAGCAAATCACTGTGTCCTCAGGAGACAATGTCATGTCATCCATCAAGCCTGCCACTGGGGAATTTTCTGCCTCAGCAGCTCCTTGTCCTTAAAGCTGGCCCACGCAAGGAAATCACAACCTCCTTCTGATGGTGGGTCTCATGTTTCCTTTTTTTTTCGAGATGGATAAAAACAACTATAGTCTTCAGGATACAGCACAAATTGGTGGGTTCTAGTAGCCATGAAGGAGAGCAACTGAGAGAAAGGACGGGCTTTAAGTCCCCTCTTTTGTCCCGCATTTCTGGAACCCAACTTAGCTCTGATCACGTGATTAGAATGGAAGAAAAGCAAGGCTTAGAGCTCAGCAGTGGGGCAACGGTAGCTGGCCCTGAGGGAGTCCCTCTCCTGCTGCTTCAGCGTCTCCTGGGGTTGACCACATGGCCCTGGCCACTGAGCACCTGGGGGGCCTCCTCCTTCCCAGCACTGGGTGTTGGTGTGCGTAGGAAAAGCAGCTACTCGAAGTTAGATGGGGTGGCTTTCTACCTGCATGCTCTCAAAATAAGGAGTGTCCAATATCAATTCTGCCCAGACAGGCACAGTAAGGTTGGTGGTGCGGTGGAGGTAGGGAGTGGAGCTCTATGCTAGACTTTCCCAAAGTGTCCCTACAGGACCATCTACCTCAGAACCACCTGAAGAGCACCCTCAATCTGGGGGCTTGGGGCTCTGCACTTTCACAGGGTCCCCAGATGTCTTGTACCTGGTACATGGAAGGGGCTCCATATGGGCTATAAGGGCTCTTGGATTGCCTCCCCCATGTGTCTTTCCTTGCTTGTTGAACCCCGGATGCAGCCAATACTGGGCAACAGACTCCCGAACACAGTGTAGCTGGGCAGAGAGAAGGGAATAATTCTCAAAGCTTTCCCCTACTGCAGCACGTTCTTCCAAAGTAATCCCTCTCAACAATCTTTAAGATATTAATAAGAGCAGTTATTAAGACTGTGATGGCAAGAAGAGAGAGGAGGCAATAGAGGATGCAAGATAGCTAAAGAAGGTAGTTGTGGGTATTGCTTTTTTTTTTAACCTGTTTTCTCTCCCATCCACCAACAGCAGAGTTTTCACACATACTCTGAGTTCCTGACCCTCTGGTTCAACCATGGTGGTGTCTCCACCCTCATTCTAGAACCTTGTTGTGACTCTTTTCCTAGAGTGTGCTATAAGATAGAACTAGACCCATACCACACACTCCCCTTCATCCAGCCCCTTCCATCAATGGTCCAGTTCTGATAATGAAGCTCTGCCCCCTTGTTCCCAAATTCCCAGGCACTTCACCCCACCCATGTTCCCCAAACCCAGATATTGGCTCTGCCTTCCCTGTATCTGAGTGCTGGTTCTGGAACATTCCTCAGCTCCCCTTCTATCACTCAGACCTGCCTATCTCTTACTAGTCCCTCCGCCTAGTGGTAGAGACCCATCCTCCACCTTGTGATGCACCACTGCCTAACTGCCTGAACTTCAACATATATGCTGTCAAATTTCTCATGGCTGGGCTCCACCTACCTGTTGGGCCCCCAGTTTTAGAACAATGGGTGCCCCCCTTTGTTGGAACCTTGTACAGAGCTACCCATTCTCCCTGGACAGTATCTTCGTCTGGCAAAACCTCCACTGTCACCTCAGCCTACCTCCCACCCCTTGTCTTGCCCCTTGATCACAAATTTGCTCCTCTTCACTCATGGTCCTCAGTGTCCTGCTCTAGTCAGGGCACCAGCTGCTGGGAATAAGCAGCCAATGGTACAGAGAGATTGCCATCAGGAGACAGAGTAGCTGAGCCACTGCTGTTTCCAAGGAGACCCATCCACTGGCTACGTGAATAGCTGTGTTGAGGAAAACCATCAGGGAGGCTGAATTTTTACCATTAAAAAGCATAAAATCTCTTTACCTAGAGCCTAGCCAGCAAAGTTTGAATCCGAAAAAAAAAAAACCCAGTGCTAATACACATAGAATGTGAGAAGCTTTAGAAAAGCAGAGCTTTACACTCTAGGAGGCTGAGATGCTGCAAAGTAGTTACTATAGTAATTCAGAGGGATTGCAGGCTGGAAGGGGGTGCTTTCTAACCATCTGGCAGGTTGCTGTGCTGATCGCCATTCCCAAACATCAGGACAGGTTGGCTGTAGTGCTTCTTAACTTCATCTCCTAGCCCTGTGCAGGGCTGAACTGGGGACGGCAGAAAGTGCCTATGCATGGTATATGGGAGAACATGGAATTTTTCCCTCCTGCCAAAGATCTGGCTAAACTAAGCTATCATGTATCTCAAGGCACCCTCTTAAAAAGCAAAATATGTTCCATTTGAGTTGAATAATAGATCCTCCATGTGCAGGGACTGGCTTTTAAGTTAGCTCTTTGCCATCCAGGCAGTTAGACATAGGTCAGGTCCATCTGCCCTGGGGACCAGGGGGAAGGAAGAGTGCAGGTGTGGACTGATAAATGTCCACTGAGGAATACTGCTCCAGAGTAGAAGACATCAGAGACAGGGAGGGGAGCTGGGGCAGTCAGTAGCCAACACACATACAAAATAGCACCTCCAGATGCCTTCGGAAAGGAGCAGAGGGAGGGTGTGGTGTGTGTGTGTGTGTGTGTGTGTGTGTGTGTGTGTGTGTGTGCATGTGTCTTGTTGAGAGTGGGGTAGATGAAGTGAAACACTAACTTCCATTTGTCTATATTTACAACCCTTTAGAGCTTTAGAGCCAGATCATCTTGGGTGTGTAAACAAATTAGAAAGTGCTTGTCCTTCCCTAACTACAGGCAAAATACAGGCAAAATAGACTGAATTTTAGTCTCAGATACTTAGGAAAAGCTGTGGGCTTAGAACTCGGTATGTTTATTTTTATGATGGCACTTGGAATAAAATATTCCAAATTTAACATTTAAAAGGGAACAAACAAAGTAACCCATTATGCAAATGGTATTATGGGATGGAGAGTCCCTGGGCAAAGGAAGATGAATGTATTCATAATTGTGTTTTAAGCTTCTCCACTGGAAACAGTTCCTTGTCTATTCTAACCTGATTTTGCCAGTCTTTGAGTCAAGCGATGGTGACTTTAATCTAGAACTTGGTCCAGATGACTATCAATTGCTTAACTATAAGGGATCTTGTAATTTTACCTCCAAATTGTAATGTCATTTATAATTCCCTTTGTCATTACAGAAAGATATCGTTTTAAAAGACTGAATGATGAGCTTTGTAGCATACTTTTAATTATTATTTTTGTTATGAAAAATTTGAAACTGGGAAATAACAGGGAAATTAAGGAAACAATCTGCGATTGATATACTCCTCCCTCTAAGTTATATTTTCCAATGGTTTATTTATAAAAGTTGACCAATCTGGTTTGAGTGTTTCTATACATACAAGGCCATATTTCTCCCCTGAGGAGTTTTCTGGCAGTCAGGCTAAGAGCAGTAATGAGTTTTCCAATCCAGACCAGCTGGAATCAAGGCTCCAAGTACTTTATTCTGTGCAAAGAATGCACCACTTGTCACATAGATATAAAAATTCTTAATGAAGCATTCATAAAGAGAGCTGTTTATCCTTCATAAGCTATTATAGAGGCCAGTAAGAATGTAGAAGTATAGCTGTTTGACAAAGAGGGATGAATTGAATTTTTCTCAGTCATAGCTCTCAACTGTTGGTGGTAATAACAGAATCTCAAATGTTGTTCAATTACCCAGCCCTGATCCTGAACAAAGTTGAGTTTTCCTTCCTTAGGACCCAACTGCAAAGCATACAATTACCCCATTGTCACTGAGGCAGAGGCAGGCACACTTCATCTTCTGTAGAACAATGGTCTGAAATGTAATCCTGCTACAAGATTAACGTCAAGCTACAGTTATTTCAGTGGTGGCCATGTTTGCAAGTGAAGACCGTTCTCCAAGTGTGAGCAGTTCTCCAGTAAGTCCTGGTGTGGTAGCTCACACATAGTACTGCCTCACTTTGTTCCTTGGAGGGTTGAACAGGGGTGATTAGTAGCTCTACAGTCCTTCCTCCCAAGCTCCTGTCTACAGCTATGAAGCCAAAGCAATGAAATTCCTGAATAGATGTGTCTAAGCTAAGAAATTCCTCCTGGACAAGTATAACGTAAAAACAATTAAGGAAATTTCATCTGGCTAAGAGAAAACAATCATCTCAGCATGTTCCAGTTAACTCCTTATGAAGTAGGGTTTGCATAGAAAAAGGAATTTGAGGGTTCACAGAGTTATGGCTTCCATGGGGGCTCATCCCCTTGGAATTAGGTGAAGCATTCAGTGAAAGCTTTGTTTGACAGTTGAGTTTTCTTTAGTACCATGTAGAGTGTACCCTAAAGATACACTGTAGTAAGGATAATTTGTCTCATTTCATGGCACAGCAAAGAAATATTATTTTAAAATCAAGGGGAAGAGAGACTGCCATATATGGCACCCTGTCAGTGTGGGGCATGTCCTCCAAAGGGAGCAAGAAAGAGTACTAGAGTTCAGCTACTCCATTTTGCTGCTGCATACCTGTGAAATCTTGGGCAGAACACTTACCTTCTCTGAACCTCATTTGTAGCAGTATATAGTCAGGATAAGTGTACTAATACTACTTGTGGCTATCTCCCAGGGGTGTTGGAAGGATCCAGTGGGAAAATGTATTTGAAACTTTTTTATAAAGTGTACTAAATACTGTTTGTTACAGTGGTAGTAAATCTTTTTATTATTGATCTTACTTCTGATATAATCTAAGAAGAAAATAATTTTCTTGTGACCCTCATCATGTCTGAGGTCTGGTGCATTATCTCCCACTTTGGGAAATCTTAGCCATTAGGAATCAAAATGATACAAGCCTTATTCTGAGTATTAATCGGCTTCCTGACTGGGATGTTGCTGGAGGTTTGGATTATCATATTGCTACCATAGTATCATTTTCCCTTGAGTGGCTATGGCTATTTGGTTATAGCTCTCCCATCAAAAAAAAAAAAAACACTCCCATCATAGAAAATATAGAATACTCAAGCAAGGCAACTCTCTTTGACACTTTGTTGATGCATGCATGCATACAGTCATTCATACATTAACTACATTTGGTAAGTACTGTGTGCCAACACCAAGCTCAGGAGAGTGAAAAAGATTTTTGTTCTCAAGATGCTCACTGTTTCATTAACAATAAATTAAAATATTTGATACATGGTACGCTAGACATCTCTTGCTTTTCTAATACCAATGCTGGGGATATGGTACATTGTAACAAATATTTGCTGAAAGAAATGAATAAAACACAGGCTACCAGTTTTCTTAGATGAAAGGACAAACTCACTGAGTTCCAATTTTGAGAGCCAGCAGGAGTCTTGAGTTTTCTGAGTCCATATATCAGAGATTTCTCTTCCTGAAATCTAGAACCAAACCCAACTTTTAAGTTACTTTTCCAGTGCAAAAGGAGGTCACTGTGACCCTCTCACTGCAATGAAATGGTGTTTGTACTCACTGCCAACTCATCCTGTGTTGTGAAGAAGATTTTCCTTGGAGACGTATCGGAGAGAGAAAAAAGGAATGAAGGGGTCATTGAGACAGGAACTTCTGGTAGCACAAAATCTGGGGAGATATACTGCTGGTGAGTCTGGGCTTGATAAACCCTGGGGTTCTTGGCCACAGATACATTATCAATAACTGTGAAATAGGCAACATGAATTGCCTTGGCACAGTATTTTAAGAGATATCCCTGCACTCATTAGCAAAGCTTATTTGTAAACAGATGTGCCTACTCTGTCCTAAGGAATGGTATTGTCAAACACTTCTGCTCTTTCAAAGACAGCATTAAGAAAATGAAAAGGCAGACCACAGGATGGGAAAAAATATTCACAATGCGTGTATCTGTCAAAAAATTTTTCTCCAGATACATAAAGACCTTCTATAACTAAATAACAAAAGGACAAACAACATAATTTAAAAATGGGCAAGAGATTTGAGCAAACTTATCACTGAAGAGATATGTGAATGGCCAAAAAACACATGAAAAAATGTTCAAACTCATTAGTCATCAGAGAAATAAAATTATATGCCACAATGAAATACCACTCTACACCGACTGGAATGGCTAAAATTGGAAAAGATGTGGAGTAACTAGTGCTCTTATACATGACTAATGGGAAGGTAAATTGGTACAATCACTTTGGAAAAGTTAGGCCGTTTCTAATAAAGTTAATCACATAGTACTCTATTACCCACCAATTCCACTGTTGGGTATGATACTCGATGTAATTTAAAATATATGTCTACACAAATATTTGTACGTGGGTATTCACAGCAGCTTTTTCCTTAACAGGCAAGAACTAGAAACAAGCCAAATACCCATCAGGAGGTAAATGAATATACAAAGTGTGATACAGCCATACAATGGACTTAAACTCAGCGTTTAAAAGGAGTGAACTCTTCACCTATGCAACAACATGGATAAATTGCAAAAACATTATGCTGATCAAAAAAAGATAGACGCAAAACAATATGCATTTCATGATGCCAAAAAATACATATATAATCTACAGTAATGGAAAGCAGGTCAATGGTCATCTGGGGCCGGGGGTGAGGAGGATGGTATTGCAGAGGGATTTGAGGAACTTTTTGAGGTGATGGAAGTGTTCTGTATCTTGACTGTGGAGGTGGTTACACAAATTTACATTTGGTGAAACTGTACAGTAATGTAGGTGCATTTTGTTATACGTAAGTTAGGGTTCCATAAGGTTGTTTTTTAAAACTGACATAATGAAAGGACATACGTAAATGTACTAAAGTAGAACTAACATTCAAAGTATTTGTATCACATATAATTTGTACTATTTTTTAACATCTTTATTGGAATATAACTGCTTTACAATGGTGTGTTAGTTTCTGCTGTATAACAAAGTGAATCAGCTATATGTATACATATATCCCCAGATCTCCTCCCTCTTGCGTCTCCCTCTCACCCTCCCTAGCCCACCCCTCTAGGTGGTCACAAAGCACCGAGCTGATATCCCTGTGCTATGTGGCTGCTTCCCACTAGCGATCTACCTTACGTTTGGTAGTGTATATAAGTCCATGCCACTCTCTCACTTTGTCCCAGCTTCCCCTCCCCCCGGCCCCCATGTCCTCAAGTCCATTCTCTACAACTGCGTCTTTATTCCTGTCTTGCCCCAAGGTTCATCAGAACCTTTTTTTCTTTTTTTTTTAGTTTGCATATATATGCGTTAGCATACGGTACTTTTTTTCTCTTTCTGACTTACTTCACCCTGTATGACAGACTCTATGTCCATCCACCTCATGACAAATAACTCAATTTCGTTGCTGAGTGATATTCCATTGTATATATGTGCCACATCTTCTTTTTTTAAAAAAAATAAATTTATTTATTTATTTATTAGCTGCGTTGGGCCTTCGTTGCTGTGCATGGGCTTTCTCTAGTTGCGGCGAGCGGGGGCTACTCTTTGTGGCGGTGTGCGGGCTTCTCATTGCTATGGCTTCTCTTTGTTGCGGGGCACAGGCTCTAGGCATGCGGGCTTCAGTAGCTGTGGCACAGAGGCTTAGTTGCTCCACAGCATGTGGGATCTTCCTGGACCAGGGCTCGAACCCGTGTCCCCTGCATTGGCAGGCGGAATCTTAACCACTGCGCCACCAGGGAAGTCCCTGTGCCACATCTTCTTTATCCATTCATCAGGTGATGAACACTTAGGTTGCTTCCATGTCCTGGCTATTGTAAATAGTGCTGCAATGAACATTGGGGTGCATGTGTCTTTTTGAATTATGGTTTTCTCTGGGTATATGCCCAGTAGTGGGATTATTAGGTCATATGGTAATTCTATTTTTAGTTCTTTAAGGAACCTCCATACTGTTCTCCATAGTGGCTGTATCAATTTACATTCCCACCAACAGTGCAAGAGGGTTCCGTTTTCTCCACACCCTCTCGAGCATTTATTGTTTGTAGATTTTTTGAATGATGGCCATTCTGACTGGTGCGAGGTGATACCTCATTGTAGTTTTGATTTGCATTTCTCTAATAATTAGTGATGTTGAGCAGGTTTTCATGTGCTTCTTGGCCATCTGTATGTCTTCTTTGGAGAAATGTCTACTTAGGTCTTCTGCCCATTTTTTGATTGGGTTGTTTGTTTTTTTGATATTGAGCGGCATGAGCTGCTTGCAAATTTTGGAAATTAATCCTTTGTCAGTTGCTTCACTAGCAAATATTTTCTCCCATTCTGAGGGTTGTCTTTTCGTCTTGTTTATGGTTTCCTTTGCTGTGCAAAAGTTTGAAGTTTCATTAGGACCCATTTGTTTATTTTGGTTTTTATTTCCATTACTCTAGGAGGTGGATCGAAAAGATCTTGCTGTGATTTATGTGACAGTCCGTTCTGCCTGTGTTTTCCCCTAAGAGTTTTATAGTGTCCAATTTTACATTTAGGTCTCTAATCCATTTTGAGTTTATTTTTATGTATGGTGTTAGGGAGTGTTCTAATTTCATTCTTTTACATGTAGCTGTCCAGTTTTCCCAGCACCACTTATTGAAAAGACTGTCTTTCTCCATTGAATATTCTTGCTTCCTTTGTCAAAGATAAGGTGACCATTTGTGCGTGGTTTTATCTCTGGGCTTTCTATCCTGTTCCATTGATCTATATTTCTGTTTTTGTACCAGTACCATCCTGTCTTGATTACTGTAGCTTTGTAGTATAGTCTGAAGTCCAGGAACCTGATTCCTCCAGCTCCATTTTCCTTTCTCAAGATTGCTTTGGCTATTCGGGGTCTTTTGTGTTTTCATACAAATTTTAAGATTTTTTTGTTTTAGTTCTGTAAAAAATGCCATTGGAAATTTGATAGGGGTTGCATTGAATCTGTAGATTGCTTTGGGAAGTATAGTCATTTTCACAATATTGATTCTTCCAATCCAAGAACATGGTATATCTCTCCATCTGTTTGTATCGTCTTTGATTTCTTTCATCAGTGTCTTATAGTTTTCTGCATACAGGTCTTTTGTCCCCTTAGGTAGGTTTATTCCTAGGTATTTCATTCTCTTTGTTGCAGTAGTAAATGGGAGTGTTTCCTTAATTTCTCTTTCAGATTTTTCATTGTTAGTCTATAGAAATGCAAGAGACTTCTGTGCATTAACTTTGTATCCTGCTACTTTACCAAATTCATTGATTAGCTCTAGTAGTTTTCTGGTAGCATCTTTAGGATTCTCTATGTATAGTATCATGTCATCTACAGACAGTGAGAGCTTTACTTCTTGTTTGCAGATTTGGATTCCTTTTATTTGTTTTTCTTCTCTGCTTGCCGTGGCTAAAACTTCCAAAACCATGTTGAATAATCGTGTGAGAGTGGGCACCCTTGTCTTGTGCTGATCTTAGAGGAAATGGTTTCAGTTTTCCACCATTGAGAATGATGTTTGCTGTGGGCTTGCCATATATGGCCTTTATTATGTTGAAGTAGGTTCCCTCTATGCCCACTTTCTGGAGAGTATTTATCATAAATTGGTGTTGAATTTTGTCAGAAGCTTTTTCTGCATCTACTGAGATTATCATATGGTTTTTATCCTTCAATTTGTTAATATGGTGTATCACATTGATTGATTTGTGTATATTGAAGAATCCTTACATTCCTGGGATAAATCCCACTTGATCACGGTATATGATCATTTTAATGTGCTGTTGAATTCTGTTTGCTAGTATTTTGTTGACAATTTTTGCATCTATGTTCATCAGTGAACATAGTTTTTCACTGTGGTTTTCTTTTTTTTTCACATCTTTGTCTGGTTTTGGTGTAGGGTGATGGTGGCCTCATAGAATGAGTTTGGGAGTGTTCCTCCCTCTGCTATATTTTGGAAGAGTTTGAGAAAGATAGGTGTTAGCTCTTCTCTAAGTATTTGATAGAATTCACCTGTGAAGCCATCTGGTTCTGGGCTTTTGTTTGTTGGAAAATTTTTAATCACAGTTTCAGTTTCAGTGCTTGTGATTGGTCTGTTCATATTTTCTATTTCTTCCTGGTTCAGTCTCGGAAGGTTGTACTTTTCTAAGAATTTGTCCGTTTCTTCCAGGTTGTCCATTTTGTTGACATATAGTTTCTTGTAGTAGTCTCTCATGATCCTTTGTATTTCTGTAGTCTCAGTTGTTACTTCTCCTTTTTCATTTCTAATTCTGTTGATTTGAGTCCTCTCCCTTTTTTTCCTGATGATTCTGGCTAATTGTTTATCAATTTTGTTTATCTTTTCAAAGAACCAGCTTTTAGTTTTATTGATCTTTGCTATCGTTTCCTTCATTTCTTTTTCATTTATTTCTGATCTGATCTTTATGTTTTCTTTCCTTCTGCTAACTTTGGGTTTTTTTTTGTTTTTCTTTCTCTAATTGCTTTAGGTGTAAGGTTAGGTTGTTTATTTGATATTTTTCTTGTTTTTTGAAGTAGGACTGTATTGCTATAAACTTCCCTCTTAGAACTGCTTTTGCTGCATCCCATAGGTTTTGGGTCATTGTGTTTTCATTGTCATTTGTTTCTAGGTATTTTTTGATTTCCTCTTTGATTTCTTCAGTGATCTATTGGTTATTTAGTAGCATATTGTTTAGCCTCCATGTGTTTGTATTTTTTAGTTTTTTTCCTCTAGTCTCATAGCATTGTGGTCAGAAAAGATACTTGATATGATTTCAATTTTCTTAAATTTACCGAGGCTTGATTTGTGACCCAGGATATGATCTATCGCAAAACAAATGGTAAAAGGCAAAACTATATAGAGAAAATCACACAAAGAAACATACACACAGACACTTACAAAAAGAGAAGAAAAAAGAAAAGTGAGAGAGCAACCAAACCAATAAAGAAACCCACAACTGAAAACAATCACTAAAAACTAAACTAAGATAACCATAAAACGAAAACCAAGTCAAACACAGATTGCAAACCCGAAGTCCACAGTTGCCCCTGAAGTCCACTGCCTCAATTTTTGGAACATTCATTGTCTATTGAGGTATTCCACAGATTCAGGGTTCACCAAGCTGATTGTGGGGATTTAATCCACTACTCCTGAGGCTGCACAGAGAGATTTCCCTTTCTCTTCTTTGTTCGCACAGCTCCGAGGGCTCACCTTTGGTTTTGGCCCCGCCTCTGCATGTAGACCACCCTCAGGTGTCTCTTCCCTGCCCAGACAGGAAGGGGTTAAAGCAGCAGCTGATTAGGGCTCACTTGCTCACTCAGTCCAGGGAGCGGGAGGGATACGGCAGTCACAATTGGGATGTGCGCGGCGAGCCTGCAGTGGCAGAGGCCAGTGTGAAGTTGCAACAGCCTGAGGCATGCTGTGTATTCTCCTGGGAAAGTTGGCCCTGAATCACAGGACCCTGGCAGTGGCGGGCTGCACAGGCTCCTGGGAGGGTGTGGGGAGTGACCTGTGTTTGCACACAGGACCCTTGGTGACAGTGGCAGCAGCGGTAGTGGTTTGTGCCCACCTCTGGGGTCCAATCCTTGCACATCCTGAAACAATGGTCTCTTGCCTCTTTGGCAGGTTCCGACTTTTTCCCGGACTCCCTCCCAGCTGGCTGTGGCGCACTAGCCCCCTTTCAAGCTGTGTTCAGGCAGCCAACCCCAGTCCTCTCCCTGGGATCCGACCTCTGAAGCCCAAGCCTCAGCTCCCAGCCCCCACCTGCCCCAGCGAGTGAACAGACTAGCATCTCAGGCTAGTGAGTGCTGGTTAGCCCTGATCCTCTGTGCGGGAATCTCTCTGCTTTGCACTCTGCACCCCTGTTGCTGTGCTCTCCTCTGTGGCTCCGAAGCTCCCCGCCGTCCCTGCCAGTGAGGGGGCTTCCTAGTGTGTGGAAACTTTTCCTCCTTCACAGCTCCCTCCCAGAGGCGCTGGTCCCATCCCTATCCCTTTGTCTGGTTTTTTTTTTTTCGTTTTTCTTTTGCCCTACCCAGGTTCATGGGGATTTTCTTGCCTTGTTTTCTTGTTCTGAGGTCTTCTGCCAGTGTTCAGTAGAGGTTCTGTAGGAGTTGTTCCACATGTAGATGTATTTTTGATGTATAGTGGGGAGGAAGGTGATCTTCACGTCTTACTTCTCCACCATCTTGAAAGTCCAGTAGTAAGTATTTTTGGTATGGTAGAATGTAAAGAGCTAAAACAAGATTGGAGTACAAAATGTGAAAGAAATATTACCATCATATTCTTCCAGCAATCATACTGTGATATGTCTCAGGGAATATGAAACACAAGGTACTTGAATCTTCAGGAAACATTTACATATTTATGTCTTTTGTCTTCCAGTAGAGAATGTATAGCCTTAAAAACAAGGACTGGCATCATTTTTATTTAAATTCATGGCAGAGAAACATTGATTTGTTGATAGAGGTGGGCAGGTTAAGAAACTTAAGTGCAAAAACCCTAGCTAAGAGGTAGGTCTTAACCTCAACCAAAAGAAGAAGAAGAAGAAGAAATAAAAGAGACTTGCAGGGGCCAAGTGTTTTGAAATAATAAATTTCCAATAAAGAGATGCTGTGATATGACAGATTAGTCTCCCAGGGTCTTCAATTTCAGGGAATTGCTCTGTGTACTTTGTAGACACAGATTTCAGTCTTGACCCCATCTCTTCCTTCTCCCTGGAGTACATCTTGGGTCCAAGTCTCACATCTGTTCTGTAGAAGACGCTGAGATTCTGCTCAGACACGAGCCAGTACAAGATAGAGACCCGCGGCCTACCCACCTTTCTCACTGGAATCTTGGCATTGGAAGTGGCATGTGGGGAGCTTAATACATATTCTGAAATGATCAGGTCTTATTTCATCCCTAAAATTCTGTTTCCCTACTTTTCTTTAACTCACCAAGACAAATTTGTAAAGAGTAGAAGTGATGCTTGTGTACCATAAATGTTTATCTCTGAACAAATCATATTTTTGGTCACAGCTGGTTTAAACCTACTTATTTATGTAGACCTTTTTCTGAGCAGTGTTGAGAACTCACTTAATATGCAATTGAAAATGTGGTGTATGGAATGAATACCTTTGATTGTAGTAATCATTTTAAATGTACCAGGATTAAAGGTCATTTAAATAACTCATCTGTGGAAATATAAAGTGAAAAGATGACATTCTTAATTTAGTTGTTTCTTAGATTTGTTCTTTAGCAGAATTTTGAAAGTGGCTTAAATATACCTCATACTGATTTATCCAAGACCATTCATCAAATCAAAAATGGGTTCTTATATAAAATGTCTTATTTCTAAATGCCAGAAAATAATCTGGTCTTAACCTAGAAAATTTTAGGTTATGAATGACATGCAAACAATATCATTTTAGTTGCATATTTTATGTGTGGTTATTTCTATGTGAAGACATAAATCTAGAAAGCAGGGACAAGAGTAATATAACAAATGATGGGCAATTTAAACTTAGCTTTTGCAGAACAGACAGGCTTTACATGTTTCAGTTAGCTTTGTTGTTTAGGTGTCTGTCCATCATATTGCTGTTATAAAATCCTTCAGTACCATGTTTCAGGAGTAGTAGCACCATAATGAGAATGCCTGTTTTTCCCTTCTACTTTTTTAGAAAGGGCTCTAGGAAATGGAACATGAATTTAAAATTCAGTCACAAGTATCTGCATCTTAGCATCATCATAAAATCATGGATTTGACAAATTTGCACAAGTGTACCCCTTTAGGGATTTGGAAGGAGAGTGTTGCATGTCCCTCTGGCCTGAAAATACTTCCTATGCCAGAAATTTCCCCAGCAACTAGAACAAATTAGATTTGGCCTGGAGGACTCAGACCAAAAATAAATCCTGCTGTGGGCAAAGTTAAAATATAATAGAAATTGAAAATGCAATACATAATATAAAATTAAGGTACACTATTTCAGCAGCACGTGTACTCAGATTGGAACAAAAAAGGGACGTTAGCATGACACCTGTGCAAAGATGGCATGCAAATTCTTGTATGCTTCTCATTTTATAAAAATGTAAGCTAAAGATGTGATTTGCATAGGATAAAAACCACACAGAAATACAACACAATGTAAACAAGTAATTATCTCAGGGAATTAGGACTACAGTTTTGAAACCTCTCTGTATTTTAAACATTTTAAAGAGTAGGGGTATATAAATACATAATCAGAAAAAAATAAAATAAGCATTTAGATATAAAATGGTATGTTCATTCAAGCTATATGACTACCTGAAGATAAAAGCAGAATTGACCAAAAGTGAATTAATTTTTTTTTTTTTTTTTTACTTTAAGCAAACCTAATACCTTAGGGAAATGACTTTCAAGTTATTTTGAGTACTGAAAGCTTTTGTAAATATAAAATGTTATGCTGACGCCCAGCACATGAAACAGGCAGGAGAGGAACCTCTGGTGGGGTAGGGTAAGAATGGAGGACCAGATGAGCCATCCCTTCAGCATTCCATGGCCCTGGAAAGCACCTGCACAGAACCTGGGGCACTCAGACCTGGAAAACCACTGGCTATGGCCATGGCTTGTGAACTAGGTGATCAACCCTCAATATAGAACCCACATACTTGATGTCTTTGGCGCCTAACACAATGCTCTTGATATGGTTGGTCTTCACTAAATGTTTATTGCGTGGCTGCCCAGCCAGCTTATTTTCATTGGCCATCTGGCCTTTGTGATGTAGAATAGGATGGTGACAACTTCAAGGTCCTACCCAAATTGTTTGCCTTGGAACTGCCCTAGCACCTGATGACTCCCGCATTTAGAGCCTCAAGTCCTGGTCACGAAGTGAACTGCTGAACGCATGCACACCTGCAATTTAGGTTCCACCTAAGTGTAAAAGCAGACTTACTAAAGTTGCCTGTATTAAGTGTTCGTAGTCTGGAAGTGTGTTACATGACAATGCTGTTGATGGAATTGTGCACAATAAAATGCATATGGTGGGAGGCAGATGGTTATTACAAAGATGATGTAAATGTGCTTTGCAGATTATTTTGTGCCGGCAAGGTCATGGGTAAAGCCTCCAGAAAGATGCTGAGTTGAGGAAAGAGCTCAGCTGCTTAGACCATGCATGCTTCTTGCCGTTTTAGAGTTGCCTGTTTTTGTATACACATGCATGCACACAAATTAGCATTTTATGTACTAAAATATACAAATTAACACATGTAGTTTGCCAGCACAGTGTAGTGGTTAAGAGCCTGGATTCTGAATTCAGACTTCTTGAGTTCAAATCTTGCCTCCGCCTCTGACTAAGCATGTCACTTTGGGTAAGTGAGTTTACTTCTCTGTGCCGCAGTTTTTTCTTATATAAATTGTGGATGAAAATATAACTATGTTGTAGACTTAAAATTTAATATATAGCAAGGTCTTAGAATAGTTCCAGACACATAGTAGTCACCCAATAAATGTTACCTATTATCATTTTATCATTATATCATGCTTATATAATGATAAAACTTTGATAAGTGTTTCTTGGCGGAGAAGGTCTGCTGTGGTCCTGGAGAGGTCCTTTACACCCTGTATTGTTCTCTATCATTGGATTTGATGGTCTTCTGTATGGATTACTTTTATTTCTAATTACAGCAGGGCTTATGGTACAGGAAGATTTTTACTTTTTCTTCTTTTATATCCCTCTATTAAAGAACACAAAATCTAGGATGGATAGATTAATAAATACATAGATAGATAGAGAATAGATAAATACAGATTTTTAAAAATACAAATGGAAGAGGAAATGAGCCTTAGGCGTGATTTTAAGAACCTGTCTTTCTTCACATGATGTTACACTTTTCACTGCTTGATTTTTCTTTTCTTTGTTTTTTTTTTTAATTTTTATTGGAGTATAGTTGCTTTACAATGTTGTGTTAGTTTCTGCTGTATATATGTACCACATCTTCTTTATCCATTCCTCTGTCAATGGACACTTAGGTTGCTTCCATGTCCTGGCTATTGTAATAGTACTTCATTGAACATTGGGGTACATGACTCTTTTTGAATTATGGTTTTCTCCCGTTATATACCCAGGAGTGGGATTGGTAGGTCATATGGTAGTTCCACATTTAGTTTTCTGAGGAACCTTCATACTCTTCTCTGTAGTGGCTGTACCAATCTACATTCCCACCAACAGTGTAGGAGGGTTCACTTTTCTCCACATCCTCTCCAGCATTTATTTTTTATAGATTTTTTGATGATGGCCATTATGACCAGTGTGAGGTGATACCTCACTGTAGTTTTGACTTGCATTTCTCTAATAATCAGTGATGTTGAACATCTTTTCATGTGTTTGTTGGCCATCTGTATGCCTTCTTTGGAGAAATGTCTATTTAGGTCTTCCACCCATTTATTCACTAGGTTGTTTGTTTTTTCAGTGCAATCCCTATCAAATTGCCAATGGCATTTTTCACAGAATTAGAACAAAAAATTTTCACAATTTGTATGGAAACAGAAAAGACCCTGAATAGCCAAAGCAATATTGAGAAAGAAAAACAGACCGGGAGGAATCAGGCTCCCTGACTTCAGACTATACTACAAAGCTACAGTAATCAAGACGGTATGGTACTGGCACAAAAATAGAAATATAGATCAATGGAACAGGATAGAAAGCCAAGAGATAAACCCACGCACCTGTGGTCACCTAATCTATGACAAAGGAAGCAAGAAAATACAGTGGGGAAAAGACAGCCTCTTCAATAAGTGGTGCAGGGAAAACTGGACAGCTACATGTAAAAGAATGAAATTAGAACACTCCCTAACACTATCCACAAAAATATACTCAAAATGTATTAAAGACCTAAATGTAAGGCCAGACACTATAAAGCTCTTAGAGGAAAACATAGGCAGAACACTCTTTGACATAAATTGCAGCAAGATCTTTTTTGAACCACCTCCTAGAGTAATGAAAATAAAAACAAAAGTAAACAAATGGGACCTAATGAAACTTAAAAGCTTTTGCACAGCAAAGGAATCCATAAACAAGACGAAAAGATAACCCTCAGAATGGGAGAAAATATTTGCAAATGAAGCAACCAACAAGGGATTAATCTCCAAAATACACAAAGAGCTCATGCAGCTCAGTATTAAAAAATCACTGCTTGGGCTTCCCTGGTGGCGCAGTGGTTGAGAATCTGCCGGCCAATGCAGGGGACACGGGTTTGATCCCTGGTCTGGGAAGATCCCACATGCCGCGGAGCAACTAGGCCCGTGAGCCACAACTACTGAGCCTGTGCGTCTGGAGCCTGTGCTCCGCAACAGCAGAGGCTGGGATAGTGAGAGGCCTGCGCACCGTGATGAAGAGTTGCCGCAACTAGAGAAAGCCCTCTTACAGAAACGAAGACCCAACACAGCCAAAACTAAAAATAAATAAACAAAATAAATTTTTAAAAAAATCACTGCTTCAGTTTTAACCCCTAGTACATATCATTCCAGTAGCTCTCCCTTCCTTCTGTCTCCTTTTGTGCTCATTGTATCACGATGGCTGACCTATGAGTTTCATTTCATCTTACATTTCTTCTGGAGCAGGGCACACTCTCCCATACCCTTGTTCTAAAGGGAAAGTTGTAAAATAGAAAAGATTTATTATTTTTGTTCCTTTAAAAGGTCACATGCATCACTTGAAAGATTCTCTGTTAGGCTCAGACTCTGCCTTCAGGAAGTTGAGTCTTTTGAAGGAGAAGGATGAGTAAATACAAAAGTGCAAGTAGATGTTATAACCACCATGAAAGGAGTGAGCTCTGCATCCCCCGGGGGACCCAGGAGGGTCAAGAAGAAGGCTGAGGAGGAGATGCGTATTCTGAGATGTGAAGGACAGGAGGAGAGAGCTGGGTCTTTTGTCCAAGTATGAGCAGTAAGTCATAACTCGGTCTTTCCTTCTTAACCAGTCCTCCCCCAGGGCTGGCCCTGCTCTTAATAGCAACTGTGTTCTACCGACTGAAATGGACAGTTAAATGATTATCTCTAAACCAGAGAGTCAAGGCCATGTGCCAGAGAATATAGTACTTTGCATTCCAGTGGTGGTTTTCTTTAAAAGGTGGAGCAGTCACTATGCCCCGCTGGTACCCTTCACCCTTATCCCTAAGTGCACAGGACTCCCAATAGCTACCGCTTCTTTATCCAGAGACTTTCTCTGGTGTCTGCAGCCCACTTTGCTACACACTCCAGGCAAGAATTCCTGACCCCCAGGAGCAGTCCCCCTTCATTAGCTGATAGGAGTTGGGGTATAAACACTCCAGCAACCTTGCCCCTTCCGGGGATGGCTCTGAGGTGTGTGTTTCCCCAGAAACCATCCTGGTTGCCAGCAATGATAGCTGCCTTCCCGTACCTGTCTCGCTTTCCCGTCACCCAGTGATGCTTTCTTCACCTTCCTTCCAAATAAACCGCGGATAAACCTCAAATCCTTGCCCCAGCATCTGCTTCTGAGGGAACCTAAATGAAGACTCATGAACAAAGCACATTTGCAAACAAACAAAACATCACTTTCAATATTGTCCCTACACTCCTTTACTGTCCATTGGACCCTCTCTTCTCTGTTTGCACGTGTGGCTCTAAATGTCTGATCGTGCGTGCTTGCTCCTCTACCTCTCTCTGTATCGTAAGGGCTTTGAGAATGTACATTAAATCCCTCATCTTTGTATCTCCAGGACTCGATACATGCTTGCTAAGTGGATTTCCTGTGGGCGCTTCCATCCTCCTCCAGGGAGAATGCATCAGCTCAGGATATTTTACAAAACTCCCGAGTCTGGTGCACAGTGTCCTGAAAGAGAAGCAACACTGATAATTTTTCACAGTTAAATTTAACCCCTGCCCGTGAGGAAAGCACATGCATTATGGTGCTTCAACTTCTTGGTCTCTGAAGTGAGGATTAAATAACACTTGCCGTGATTTATTGTCGGGAAAGTGCTTTCAAACTTTAGTGAGAGTCTGTAGATTAAAATAGTAGCCACTGTTCCATCATTTAAATAATCTCATTGGCAAAGACCATGCATTAATCATCATAGCTGAGTATTTTTATGTTCACTGAACATCTTTCATCTGAGAACATCACCATGGTTTATAAACATTAACTGAATGTCATCCTCATGACAACACCCAGACTTGTCCTTTACATGAATTGATAAACTGAGACCCGAGACAGTTAAACAGCTTGTTCCAAAACACCCAGAATCCGGGGCAAGAAACAGGTTACCGCTAGGCGAGTTAGCAATCAAGAGAGAATCCTGTGTACATATTTGGTTGGATGAGACAAATAGATCAGATAGGTGGACCCATAAGGAAAGCACCACTGTCTTCTTTCTCTGCTCCTCATAGAAGCAGTCTGGGATTATTGATGGAGTCTCAAGAAAAACCTCCACGAATAACAGTTTTCATGAATTATGAAAACTTTACAGAATAGTTGAGTTGCTTTGTGCTGAGCAGCTACTCTCTGTGCATTCCAAAGAAGCCCATTCAAGTGGCTCTATATGTTTTATGCGCCTGACAGTAAAAATAACTGTACCTTCCAGCCAGATAAAGAGGGAAGGCTGTTGTACCTTTATGGAAGACAGATGGGCGAGGCATACATTATAACAGCTTCCATTACAATAAGATATGATCCCTCTGTCTCAGCAGCTGTTCTGCAAACAGAGCAGGGACCTTTCATCAAGGCTGGCACTTGCTGACCAGGAATTGCCAGTTCCTCCTGCTTGTGCCCTGGGATTGGCGGGTGAATTCCCACTTTGGCCAGTGGGTGACCAGCTGAGAGGTGTGAGGGACTCCCTGGCTCACAGACACCATGTTTTCTCTCCCCAGCCAGTCCTCAGTGAGCACCAAAGTCGATAACACCAGGATGTGAGGCACAAAGCAGATTTGCAGCCTGGTTGTACCTGCCGTGTGGTTTTGGGAAAATCACTTTACCTTTCTGTTTTTCAGGTCCTCAACTATATGATGAGGCATTTAAAATGGAACTGTAATTTTCCATCTGTACCACGAAACCCCTGCATTTTAGGAGATTTTTCAGGAGCCACTGAAAAAGTCCCCAAAGGCAGAGCACCACCGAAAGAACAAAAAAAGGCTTCTTGCTCCCCCTCAGAAAGTTTGAAAACTACCGGTTCTGATATCTGCTTTTCCTAATTTTGAAAACATAAAGGAAGTCATCTGATCTGATATCCTATGGTTCCTTTATATCATAGTAGAATGGAATTGAATCATGTCAGGGCAGAGAGACCTGCCAGCAAAACTGGTCAGTCAGTGGAAGAGCAACTAGGAAGCTTCATCGAGTCAACCCTCCACGGCCACCAGTCCCCAGTTGCCAGGGCTCAACAGAGCTTTCCCAGCAAAGGGTGCTGCTTCCTCCTCTGTCAACTTCATCGTAAGGGCTCTCTCGTTCCATAGTCCCCACACCTCCTGTTCAGAAACTTACTGTAACCATCACACGCCGGTCTTTCAATAGTCTGCTTTGTGGGATGTGCTGGCAGAAGAGCCGTAGGCCTAGAAACATGGTGTTTTGTGTTTCTTTTTCATGCCTCTTCTCTAAATGAGGAAGACAAGTAACACTTTATAGTGTCTGAAAACACGTATTAATTATGGTGGTGGACAACTTGGGGTTAATCCTGGCTACTATACTTCCTAGTAGCTTTTTGGCCTTGGGCAAGTTACATAACTTCCCTATGTTTTAGTCTACACGTCTATAACAAAACAAGGATAATAGTAACAACAATAATAACAGTAACATCTACCTACCATTCAGGATTGTTATGACAGTTAAATGAATTAATATGTATTAATGCATATGTAATATGCATTATACATATGTATGTATGTAAAGTACTGCCATTTAGTAAGCATTCCAGAAGTGTCTGCTAATTTAAAAAATACAATGTAATATGCATTATACATATGTATGTATGTAAAGTACTGCCATTTAGTAAGCATTCCAGAAGTGTCTGCTAATTTAAAAAATACAAATGCACATATACATACATATATCTGTGTTATGTATATCTATCTATATCGCTCGATCGATTGATAGACAAATATAAAAAGGTACCTACTACTCTGTCCAGGTACTAGGCCAGGCATTTTATCAACATTGCTCATGTCTGTGTATTTATTATATGCCTACTAGCAATCATCTCACCCTTACGGATGAGGATAAAGAACTGAAATTTCTCACTGTTCCTCAAAAAGTTAAACAGAATTACCATAAGATCCAGCAATTCTACTCTTAGGTATATAATCCAAAAGAATTGAAAGCGTGAACTTGACTAGATCTCTGTACATCAGCGTTCATAGAAGCAATATCTATTCACATATTCACAACAGCCAAAAGATGGGGAAAAACCCAAGTGTCCCTCAACAGTTGACTAGATAAACAAAATGTGGTGGAATCATATTGAGTTATAAAAAGTAATAACTTTTTTTATATGCTACAACATAGATGGGACTTGAAAACATTGCGAATGTATTCAATGTCACAGAATTGTATGCTTACAAATGGTTAAAATGATAAATATCGTATTATGTACATTTTACCACAGTAAAAAATAGTTAAAAAGAAAGAACTGAAATTTCTCCCCAAGCAAGTAGTAGGTATAAAACTGGGGTTTTGTTTCCTATTTCCTAGTCCCAACATCTCACCGCAGATCCTTCTACACTGAGAGACATATGTCTTAAACACCTCATCTGGCAAAGGTACCTGGCAGCCATATCTTAGAATGAAGAACCAACACAACCACTTCTACTCTTCTTTCTAGCTAAAGCACACATTTCCTGTGGTTGGAACAAATGCCCGACCACAAGGATCTAAGAGAGATTTTGCTGCTCACTTTCAACTTTGCTACAAGATGCCCTGGGAGGGCCACCTGGGTACAGGTAACAGTGCCTGCAGTGGTGTCTGGAGTCGCTCCTACTAGGTCATGAAAGCCAACTGTGACATTTTCAGGAATTTTGTGAGGCAGTTGTTAAACACAGCCACTACTAAAAATTAAATTCTATAAACTCACAAATAAATTTTCTTCTAAACAAAGGTCACATATACTCATCACTTCCTACTTATTGTGCTACGTGTCCCTATTATCTATGCTCTGGAGGTTACGTACATCTATTGCATCTGGATGATGGGCGTACTACATAATGATGTGCACTGTGTGTCCCTTCCCAGCTCCCCTTTCAGTGGTGTCACATTGGAAGCTCATTACCAGCTCATTACCCAGTGGGGGTATTTACACCACAGAAACTGGCAAATGCTACAGATCAGGATTTGACTTCTTGTTTTGTTGATTAGGTAGAGTTAATAATGGGAAAGTATTAATAATACAGATTAAACTTAAAATTGTGTTGTACCTACCACAAAATACCTATTAATTTTTGTAACTTTACAATGTAGAGACCAGGAAGACACCACCCTAACAAAGGGATCAAGGTTAACATCACCAGCAATAAGATGTATGTATATTATGTACCCCTTGATGTCCTCAGTCTGACCCAACCTACTTTTCCAGGCATAAGAGCCACCATTTGCATCCTCACCCCCTTTTCCATGGCTAGTCTGCTGGCTCACTGTTGCCTGGACCCACTTTTTACTTTCCTGCCTTTTATGCCTGGCCATCACTCCACTCCTGCCTGGAATAACTTCTCCCTTCATCTCTGCTCAGATGAATCCTGCCCCTTTAGCAGGTACAGTGTCCATTCTTTCTTTCTCTTACATGGACCTCTCCATGAAGGTCTCCGCAGTCTCCCCTCTTGCAACTCCTGTATTACTTCCTGTATTATTATTTCCTACAGTGCCATTCATTTGGAGATTACATGATATTTTGGATTGTTGGATTGTGTTTGTTTATGTGAAATCCTCCCACATGACTTTAAGCCCCTAATATCAGAGACTAACTGCTTCATATGCTTCTATAAATCATTCCAGAAACTTAGTATGTATTCAGTAAATATTTGTTGGCTGCTTTTAAAAACAAATGGCAGACACCACCACTAAAGTTCTAGATTTTGTTGCTTTCTTCAATGTTAAACTTTTTGAGCAAATTACTTGCCTCTAGGAACTTTTTACTTCTGAGTCTTTCAGATAGAAGGATCAACATCATTATGCCTTATTTGTATAGAACCTGTCATCCGTTGGTTTCAGTACTGAAAACCACTGTCCACCTTCTAACAGTGACAGCAATAAGAAGACAGAGCTCAGCCTTAGGTTATCCTAAAGCCCACTCAACCTCATTTTGTAAATCTTTGTCAACCTCATTTTGTAAATCTTTTGTCACACTGGCCGGCTCTTAGTAGGCCCTCAGTAAATGTTGTAAACATTTAGCCCTTTGAAGTCACTGAAGAATGTTCCCGTAGAACAGCTTGGAAAGTGGTATGTCCTACAAACACTGACTGTGTTGCCTCTTCCATGTTTGCCAGTGCTTGGGTTGCACACCTTTTGCAGCTCTCTTGAGTTTTCCTCGGTGTAACCCAGTGCTGAAGAGAGTGCCATTCAGAGGAATCACAATGCCACACGACCAAAGGCAAGACGCACTTAGGTTTTCGTTGTGCTTCAGGAAGAGTGTGAAGCTGTTCTGGGAAAGGGCAGGTTGGTGGTGTGGGGAACTGCTCTGCTGAAGAGCTTTTGGCAATTACTTAGCAGTGTTTACAGGATTTATTTCTCAAGGTAGTTTGATTTACAGAAAAGTTGCCTTAAAAAAAAAGAAAAAAAGCTGGCTAAAACAGGTTCCACATTTCATCTGTATGAGTTGTCCTGAATGGCATAAATTATTTTTCCTGAGGCTATTAGCTCAGAGTCTGAGTAAGACACTGGTATTTTATGGGAGCCGAATGCAGGGAGCTCATGCCTGCCTCTGCCCAGTTTGTCATACCTGCTAATCCCGTCTTTTAAAAAAAGAGCATCCTCTTGAACTCTCTCAGTAAAATGTCATGGTCTCAAAATGCGGACATTGCAAGGTCCTTGGGCCCAGGTTTCCTGCTCTTTGCTAGGATGCCATTCATCTCCTCTACACCACGTGCAGAGAGCGTCTCTGGGTCCTGGCTGAGGCCACACCTTGTGTCACTGTACACTGGTCAACTCCCTTCATTTTCAGTGTTCATTGCAGATGTCTTTCTTCAGCGCTGATCCCTTTATCTCTGTCAGTTGTAGTGAGGCCAATAGAACATTATGAGGACCAGCAGATTGCCGCTCCCGGGAGGGCGGGGAGAGAGCTAAATTTGCAGCCTTGGGTTGACTGGTGCTGTGCTGAGGTGAGGCAAATCTGCCAGCTCCTTGCACAACCAAGGAGGCAAGTCAGTGGAGGGTGAGGGCGCACAGAGACCTCACCCCATTCCTGTCTGCCTGCACAGACTTGTTCACACAGTTCAAACGGCTGCAGATCCGTTCATTCCGAAGGCTACTAACTGTTTCTTTTTTCCCCCGAACCACTTGCTGAAACCAACTTCCTCCACGTAAGCAGCCATTACACATTCAATATCACTGCTAAAGAAAGGGGAGATTTTTCTCCTTCTACCCACGGCAGTGTGTGATTTAGTCACCAGTACTTCAAGGTCGGTCACCACAGTGCCAGATGATTGGACAATGAGTTGTTTCTTGTGGTGGTTGGATTTTTATTGGAAAAGTACCTAGAGCCTGGCTACAGGGAATTCCTTCCCTGGAGGACCATCTGAGATGCTTGCTTTTTAAAACCTTCTTTCTACTTTTTCCATTTTGGATACCTGTCAGGTCTATGTAAATATCACCATCTTTCTCTCTCTCTCTCCTCTGCCCAGACAGCAGTCACTTTATTTAGTTTTTCCTTCTATAACATTTTACTTAAAGGGGTTGTCAGTATCACAGTACTTCCCCGGAAACAGGGGATTAAAAATTCTCAGCCTTCCAGAACGGGTGAATACTTGCTTTGTCATGAGAAAAATCAGTATCTGCCACCACAGGAAGCCAGGCAGGGAGCAGCTGGGCAGAGACCTGCACTTCAGCTGAGTAGCAGGGTCACGTGTGTGACCCAAAAGGTTATGCTTTCCTGCTTGTTTTACGAAAAATCGATGAGCCGGGCAGAGGAACAAGAGCCCAGATAAGACAAGAAGCGTGTGCCAGGTACTCTCCGACGGAGAACCCGGCCCTGGGAGCAGCCGGCTGCCGGATGCAGTCCTGCTGACCCGGGGTGAGCCTCACACGGAAGTGAAGATCCTACTTACGTGAAGAGAAGAGCAGTGAACGGTCCATCCACAGGCAACGGAAACCCAGCCTTTCCCCACCATATGTGAACTGCACCATTTAGATATTCTGGACAGTTCTCTCTTCCAAGGCTCAGGTTGCTGCAAGGACGTTTTGAGCCTGCTCAGTCATCTTTTGATTGAGGCAGGGAAACTCAGTGCCTCCGCACTTAATATGACCTGAAAAGGTCTAGTATCTCCCCACCTTTCTAACCCCACTTAAAAAATTGAGATATAATTTATAGACATAAAATTCATCCCTTTAAAGTAGAGTGTTTTTTTAGTATATTTGCAGATAGGTGTGACCATTACCACAGTCAATTTTAGAACATTTTCATCACCTCAGAAAGAGAAATAATAATACCTGTGTAATCTGGGTTATACAGATGTGTGACTCTGTCATTGAACTGTATGCTTAAGATCCATGCATTTACCTGTATGTATCTCAATTTTAAAAAGGGAGAAAAGAAAAGATGAAAACCAGAGTTGTAGACTTAGCACTCCTGTTCTTGAATACACCCTCATTTTATTCTAAACAGCCTTTCTTTTTTAAGGTTTCCCATATTTAATCAAATATTTTTTAAGAGTATAAAGAATATGTATGTGTGTGAGTGTGAGTTTTAAGAGTTCTTTGTATATTTTAGAGAACAGACCTTTATCAGGCACATCATTTGCAAATATTTTCTCCCAATCTGTGGTTTGTCTTCTCATTTTCTAGACACTGCCTTTTGCAGAGCAGAAGTTTTTAATTTTAATGAAGTTCAGCTTATCAATTATTTCTTTCATGGAGTATACCTTTGTTGTTGTATCTAAAAAGTCATTGCTATACCTAGGAATTTCTCCTATGTTATTTTCCAGAAGTTTTATACTTTTGCGTTTACATTTAGGTCTGTGATCCATTTTGAGTTAATTTTTGTAAAGAGTGTAAAATCTGTGTCTAGATTCTTTTGTGTGTGTATGTAGACTGTGCCTATTTTTTAAATTAGATTGTTGGTATTTTTTATTGTTGAGTTCTAAGAGCATATTTAGATATAAGTCCCTCATCTGATACATGATATGAGAATATTTTCTCCCATTCTGTGAGTTGCC
Organism: Globicephala melas; assembly: GCF_963455315.2. Taxonomy (NCBI): domain Eukaryota; kingdom Metazoa; phylum Chordata; class Mammalia; order Artiodactyla; family Delphinidae; genus Globicephala; species Globicephala melas. The sequence goes on from NC_083315.2 coordinate 128,733,768, forward strand.
TTTTTACTTTCTTTGTACTTTGGAACACAAAAGTTTGTAATTTTGATGAAGTCCAATTTATCTATTTTTTCTTTTGTCACTTGTGAATTTGGTGTCATATCTGAGAAACCATTGCCTAATCTAAGGTTAAAAACGTTTACTTCCATGTTTTCTTCTCATAGTTTTACAGTTTTAGCTCTTTGTTTAGCTTGATGATAAGTTTTGAGTTAATTTTTGTATATGGTGTGAGGTAGAGGTCCAACTTCATTCTTTTTCATATGGATATCCAGTTGCTATGGCACAATTTATTGAAAAGACTATCCTTTCATATTAATTGTCTTGGTACCTTTGTCAAAAATCAATTAACCATAAAGGTAAAAGGATTTATTTCTGGATTCACAACTCTGTTTCATTGATCTATGTCTATCTTCATATCAGTATCACACTGCCTTGATTACTGTAGCTTTGTAGTAAGTTTTGAAATTCGAAAGTATGTGTCTCTCAACTTGTTTTCCTTTTCCATTATTTTGGTTATTCTGAGTTCCTTGATTTTCCATATGAATCTTAGGATCAGCTTGTCAATTTCTGCAAACAAATCATCTAGGATATTGGTAGGGATTGTGTTGAATCTGTGGATCAGTTTGGAGAATATTTCCATCTTGATATTAAATCTTCCAATTCATGAACGTGGGATGCCTTTCCATTTACTTGGGTTTTCTTTAATTTTTCAACAATGTGTTTCCTAGTTTTCAATGTGCAAGTCTTACACTTCTTTTGTTAAATTTAATCTTAAGTATCTTATTCTTTCTGATGTTATTGTAAATGAAATTTTCTTAATTTCATTTTCAGATTGTTCATTGCTAGTGTGTAGAAATTCAACTGAATCTTATACATGGATCTTATATCCTGAAACCTGGCTGAACTCACCTATTCGTTCTAATAGGTCTCTGTTTTGGTAGATCTAGCTCCATTTTGCATTACTCTCCCCCTTATCCTCTGAATTCTACCCTCTCTGATTTTCTTTCAGTTTCTCTAACATGCCAATCTCCCTCATGTCACAGGGCCTTAGCACGTGCTATTTCCTCTGCCTAGATCTCATCCTTCTCCTGCATACTTCCACATGGTTGACTCATCCTTCAGCTCTGTCTCCTTGAGCTACACCCATCTCCGTCCATATCTGGTCCTTTTATGTAAGTTGTCATAACACTGTATTTTTCCTTGACCAACACAGCTTATGTTCTCATTTGTGTTACACATTAACCAATGTCATTCTTCTCCAACAGACTATAAGCCCCTGTCTGAGTTTTCTCAGTATTATAATTCTCATCACTATGCCTGGCATATAGTGGATGTTAACAACTAAACTACTTGTTGAATGAAAAAAATTAATGAGTGGTTAGCATTGGAGAAATATGGCCATCATTAATAACTTTGAGCAGGGTGAAGCGGGGGTGGAGGAACAAATTGAAGGTAGGGCACATACCATCTGTATAACCAATCTGGCCTCCTTTTGGGGAGTTAAGTCCTGGAATGGAATTTCATTGTCTTTGGAGAGCAGAAGCATTTGAGTATGTAGCTGGTAACATGGATTTTTTTTTTTTTTTTCCTGTTTAACCTCCTTACATGGTGGTGGGAAACCCAGAAAGGGAGACCCAGTCATCTGAGTCATTTGTAGATGAATAACCACAGTCTGACTTCTTATTTGCTTTTTACCTTCCCTGAGGTACAGCTGACTTGTGGGGGGAAGGAGGGGAAGAGGGTTTAAAAGATTCGTCTATTTTTCTTGCCAAGTTAATTCAGTCTAACAAAATAGGGAAATCCCCAACCAGCTGTTCCAGTGACTAGCAAGAAAAATATTTCCTTGGAACACTGCAACAGAAAACACACTTTGTGTGCTGGCGTCCTGAGACAGTGCTCTGGAGCCTTCCAATCACTGCCCACTCTGAGTTTTTCAAGATATCACTGACAATAGTTAGAACATGGTTTTGTTCCTTAGTTGGAATTCTCTTCAAAGTCTGGGTTCAACTGTGGTACTTCAGGTGGAAGCATTAAGGTTAAGGGTAATAGAGAACAGAGGGAAGAGTAGCTAAGTGTCTGAAAAATGAAGCAAAGATGAGGAGGGCTTGCAGCTCTGTCAGTGTGGGATAACCTTTCTGTCCTATTCTTGAAATCCATGTTCCAGTTGTCGGGTGACATGGGAGGAAAATATTTGCATGTAGTGAAAGAAGGTTGGGAAGTAGAGATTTTTCACTTTAGCCTGTATTTTGGATAATCCTTACACATCTGAAATTGGGTTTTGTTCTAGGGGTTTTGAGATCTTTTAGCTATAGTGAAACATTACCTCATGAAGCTGCAAGACCATCATGGTAGGGAACACTCTGCTTTGTGTTTTCATCTATGTCATCTGGCACGATGCCTGGCTCAGAGTGTAGGGCTCAGTGAAAATTAGACCATCTTAAATAAGACAATGCAAGCCAAATCAGTTTTGCAAATTAGATAGATTTTACAGTCCAATGAACTAAGCTCCTTTCCTGTTTTTTATTTCATCCTGATGCTCATACCTCCATTCTGTCTCCTATACCACAGGGTGCAAATATTTAGACTATTTAATTTTAGTTGTTTAGAATAGGTAATTAATTAATTATGGATAAATTCCATAGGTAAATAAATCAAGTCATTGTTTTACTGTCAATAAAATAATATTTAAAGGAAAATAATTCAAAAGTGAAAAATACATCTTACTAGCTGTGGTTTTTCAAAGACTTATCAAAGGAAATTTTAAAATACTAGGCATTTACATTGAAACAAGAATGAAAAAGGTAGTTTGTAGAAGCACAACCTTCAAATGCGTTTATATACTTTCTTAGACTGATATGTTAAGATAAATACCATGTAGAAGCTACCCTCTCTTATCTTCCTTCCTGTTTCAGATTCTGTCTTTAATAAAAAGAACTAAGTCACAATTTAGAGTCCTTTCTTCTGAACTTTTCACGTCTCTGTCACTAATGTAGATGCAAGTGTCTCAGACCAGAGGTTTTTGAATGTTCGTGGGCAAGTTTCCAGTTGCTACCCAACAAAATTCCCTGGGACGAAAATGGTGGCAGACTTCCAAATCAGGATGACTTTACTTGAGTTTAACCATTTGCAAACTGTTACATCTCTAAATGGATCAAGCCCTATTGAACTTGGATTTTCTTCCTTAAATATCCTCCACTCTCAAAGCTTTACCTATCATTGATATGCTGTTTTGAGTCCATAAGTATTCACTGAGCATCGATTAAGGTACTCTTATAGATTCAAGGGAAAGAATAGTATTCTTTTAGGGCACAAAGCTCCTGTTCTCATGGAGCTTATATCCTGGTAGAGCTTATTATATCCCTGATCTGTTTAAGAGTTTGGGGTATAGAGATTGCATTTGATTTTTTTTTCTTTAACATTTGCTGGTTATATGAACTTGAATAGTTACTTAATCATTCTAGGACTCATTTTCTTCATAGTAGAATGGAATAAAGATAGTACAAGTCTCCTAGGGCTGCTCTGAGGATTAAATCAGGATACGGGTTGGGAGGTGGAAGGCAGAGGGAAGTAGAGAGAGAAGACACCCAGTGGTTTTTCAAGGATCTTGGCTCTGTATGGATTTGAGCAGAGATCAAGGAAGGTCCCTTATTAAGACGCAGAAACCTCTGCATGGTTTTAGGCTGTGAGGAAGGAAACAGTAGAAAAAAGTATTGAAGCATGAGAGAGAGGAAAAGGATATCAGGGGCATAGGAGAGATGAGCCTCGATCATGTAACAGGACTGTGATTCCAGATGTCATGGGACATTTTGAGTGTGGAGTCCAAATGCTTATGTAACCAGGCCCTGGAGAAATATCATTTAAAGTTGTTAACTGTTTTCCATCTTAAGAAGTAAGAACTTTGGAAGAGTAGTGTGTGATGTCTCAGGCATTTTCCATGCTAAATTATGTAGTATGAGGCTTTTTATCATGGAAATAATTAAATAACTGGAGAAACAGTATATCAGTGTTTCTCAAAGTATGTTCCCAAGGCCACCTACACCAGATTGCCTGGGTATGTATGAAAACTACATACACCTAGGCCCCATACCGGGTGCCCCCAAATATAATATCTGGAAGTGGACTTGGAAAACATCATTTTTTATCTTGGTAAAATACACATAACATAAACTTTACCATTGTTACCATTTAAATGTGTAAATTCAGTAACATTTAGTACATTCACTATGTCATGCAACCAGCATCACTATCTATTTCTAAAAGATTTTTATCACCCCAAAAGGAAACCCCACACCCACTAAGCACATCCCCCCAGCTTCTGTCAACCACCGATCTGCTTTCTGTTTTTATGGATTTGACTGTTCTAGATCTTTCCTATAAATGGAATCATACAACATGTGACCTTTTGTGTCTGGCTCCTTTCACTTAGCATGCTTTCGAGTTTCACCCATGTTGTAGAATGTATCAGTGCTTCATTCCTTTTCATGGCTGAATAATGCTCCTTTGTATTATACCACATTTTTTTTTTTATCCAGTCATTAGTTAATAGACATTTGGGTGTTTCCTCCTTTGGCCGTTGTGAGCAGTGTCTCTATGAACATTTGTGTACAAGTTTTTGTTTGAACACTTTTTACAATTCTTTTGGGTATACTCCTAGAAATGGAATTACTGGGTCATGTGGTAACTCTGTGTTAACTTATTAAGGAACTGCCAAGTTATTGCACGCAGTGGTCGCACCATTTTACATTCCTGTTGGCAACATATGCATGTTCTAATTGCTCCACATCCTCAACAGCCCTTGTTATCATTGTTGTTGTTTTTCTTATAGCCATGCTACAGGGTGTGAAGTGATATTTCCTTGTAGTTTTGACTTGCAGTTCCCTAATGACTAATGATGTTGAGCATCTTTTCATGTATTTGCTGGCCATTCGTATATCTTCTTTTTAGAAAAGTCTATTCAGGTCCTACGCTCATTTTTTTAATTGTGTTGTGTTGTTTGCCTTTTTGTTGTTGAGTTGTAGAAGTTATTTATATTTTCTTTGTTTTATTTTATCTCATTTTTTTTGCGGTACGCGGGCCTCTCACTGTTGTAGCCTCTCCCGTTGCTGAGCACAGGCTCTGGACGTGCAGGCTCAGCGGCCATGGCTCACAGGCCCAGCTGCTCCGTGGCATGTGGGATCTTCCCGGACCAGGGCACAAACCCGCATCCCCTGCATCGGCAGGCGGACTCTCAACCACTGCGCCACCAGGGAAGCCCATAAATTTAAGTTTTAGAAATATAATTCTGGCAGCAATGTGAGAGTAGGGACTAGAATGGACAAAAGTCGGTCAGTAAGGTCAGTAAAAGTGGGTATTTTGGCAATGAATCCTTCCCATATCCTTTTATTCAGCCCTTAGAAACGTTCTACAGTGTTTGAAATATTGGTACAAGTTGGGTTTCTTAAACTGTTATTATGGAAAGCTTCAAACATATAAAAACTCTTTCACTAGTAAACAGACTCCATGTGTCCATCAGCACAGATTCAACTTTTATCAACATATGGCCAATTTCTTTTATCTATGCCCTCCACTCACATCTCCCTCCCCAGATATTTTGAGGCAAATTCCAGACACCATATTATTTCATCTATAAATATTTTATTATGTAATTCCAACAGAGAAGAAATGTTTTAAAAATATAATCTCAATGTGATTATCCTACCTAAATAAAGTTAACAATAAATTCTTAATGGTATGAGGTCTTTAAAACTCAACAATTGACCTAAATATTCACATATAAAATTCTATCTTAGTTCCTATAGAGAAATAATACCTTTATTAAGGGATGGAGGTATGATCAAGGTTCCTAAAAACTAGTGCCAGCTAAAAATTGGCACTTGCCATCTGCCGCTACAAGGATTAAATCACAAGCTGCTGCGATCACTGACCCTCAGCACACCCTGAAAGGAGTTCAGCGTGGAGACCAGGAATGTGGCACTCTGTGCTCTGGGAAAAACTGGCAGAACAGACCTTCAGATAGTTAGACGTTTTCAGGAGAAGACTTTATGAGCCCAATTCTTGCATCTCCTCATATCTAGAAAAACACTAAAATCCTTCATGGTGAAAATTGCTCCTTGTGAGTAGCAGTAACCTTCACGAGACTAGCAGCAACCTTCTGTAAAAATATGTGCTTGATTGCCTGTATCCGCTTCACCACAATCACATATATACTGACCTTCCCGCCTGCCTCTCTGAAGCAGTTTGTCAGAGCTCTCTGAAATACTGTCTCCCGGGCTATAGCCCTCATTTTGCCCCAAATAAAACTTAACTCACAGCTCTCACATTGTGCAGTTTTTCAGTCGACACTAAAATGATGCTTCTTCAAATATACACAAAATATATAGCTCCTAGAGCCACATTTAGTTATTAGTTCTTCTATTATGTGTATTTAGTAGGGAAGTTTCTACTTTGTTATAAATTTGCAGTTTGAAAATAAGGTGTATAAATTGAGCTGTGGAGAAATTATCTTTGAGTTTTTTTTTTTACTCAATACTAATTCGTCACATTTGTACAGTGCCTTGAATTTTCCAAAGTGCTTTCATGCCTGTTATCTAGTGAACCCTAATAGCTCTGCTGTGCTAAGATGTCAATTTTCTAATATTTATAATTGTTATCAATTTTACTTTGTTGTGGTTTTCAGACTTAGATTGAAATAATAAACAATATATGCAAAATCCTTTACTTGTGAGTCAAGAAAGACTCTAGTCAGGCCTGCATGGGTGATGAAAGGGAAGTACTGTGGGTTATATCTTATCAGTTATAATTTACTTAATTTTCCATAGTATGGGAATATTTGGTAGTGATGTACACACATAGACGTACACATACACACACACACAATTACAATGATTTTATATCCATGGTTTTAACTCAGTAGTTTTCATGGGCTCAAAACCCACACATAAATTTCCTGGAAACCTCTTGGAAAGGCTTGTAGTAAGATTAAGAAACATGGCAACACTTGAATTAGGATAGGGTTCAGAGCTGAAACATGCTGATAAATCATCCTTAAGTGGTGCTCCATTCTTTTTTAATCATTTCTTCAATTTTCGTTAACATTCCCAGACATACTAGACATAGAAAAATTATCTTCGAAACATTCTGTAGCAGAAGAGCTTGGTGACTGTTACTCATAGTGGTTAATACAAATGCCATATTTAATATAAAGTCTTTCCCTTTATCCATAAAATACAGATAACTCAAATGCTCTTTAAATGGTCCCACTAAATATAATTTATCTAAATGCAAAGGATATTTGAAATACTTTCCCATATGCTTTTCTCAGACAGACAGTGAAAACCTGCCCCATGATGAGAAAGGGATGTAGAGATTGAGTGTGGGCTCTGGAGTAGCACAAACCAGGGTTTACAAACTGCTGGGTTTGGGTAAGTTGCATGGTCTCTGGGATTCTGGTTCCTCCAGTGTTGTATTGGAGTCTGTTATACTAGCTACCAAGGCCTAATTGTTAAGTATGCAAGAATTTTTTAAGCCAATGTTTAAACCATTGGCTGCTTGAAATCAGCCTTGATGAGAGTATTTATACCACAGAATTGTGGTATAAATTGGCAAACTCTGTAAACCAGGGTTCCCTCCCTAAATTAGGTTCCTGGACCCAATTCTATTGTGTATGTGTTTGTGGGGGGAGGTGGTTTCCCTCATACCAATAAGCAATGCTTGGGACACCAGTTGGGTGTCCTACAATTCAACTTGATTCTGATACTATTTACCGGAGATAGCATCAGATTCCACAGGTTAAGGGTTTAGTCCAAGACTGCCTTCCTTCCTGCCCTACCTACTTCTGACCGACTGACTTAGGGGTTCCTAAGACCCCTTCCTCAGTTTTGATTAATTTGCTAGAGTGGTTCACAGAACCCAGAGAAACACTGTACTTACTGGATTACTGGTTTATTACAAAAGGATATAACTCGGGAACAGCAGGATAGAATTGATGCACAGGGCAAGGTATGTGGGAAGGGGCGCCGAGCTTCCCTGCCCTCTTGGAGTGGGCCATTCTCCCCAAATCCCTTTGTGTTCACCAACTTGGAAGCTCTTTGAACCCAGTCCTTTTAGGTGTTTGTGGAGGCTTCATTATATAGCCATGGTTGATTAACTCATTGGCACTGACGTGATTGACTCAACTTCTGGGCTCTCCCCCATCCCCAGAGGTCAGGGGGATGGGACTGAAAGTTCCGACTCTCTAATCAAGTGGCTGGTTCCTCTGCTGACCAGTTCTCATCCTTAAGTGATCAAGGAGCATTCCAAAAGTCACCTCATTAACATAACAAAAGACACCTTCATCACTCTCCGCACTTTAGAAATTCCAAGGGTTTTAGGAGCTCTGTGCTAGAAACAAGGACAAAGACCAAATATATATTTCATATCATAAATCAAAAGATCACACTCCCCCTCCGCCAGCATTGGTTTGTCAGCACACCACTGCCTCCTAAGTAGGTTTAAGGATAAAATGAGTTAATGTCAAGCACTTTGCATTGTGTTCCCCATACAGAAAGCATTCAAGAAAGGCTAGCTATTATTATTATCATCATCATCATCATTCTATTAAAAACAAATGCAACCAACTCTCAGTTGTTTACTTATCAAATCGATAAATTATCTATCTTCTTTTTCTCTTGCCCCAATTTGACAATTTCACTAACAGCACACCAGGGACTATGCTGAGACACATTAAAAAAAAAAAAAAAAAAGTAGTGTAAACCTAATCAACTCACCGAAGTGCTTATTAGCATCTTAATCCTGACAAAATATTTGATGAGAGAGAAAAAGAAAAGGATGAAAGTTGTGAAAAAGTGAAAACGGGAATATATCTAAATTCAAAATGTTTGCCCCCCCCTTCTGTCTTCCTTGAGACAGCTCATTGAAATTTCATTATAAGTGACAAGTGACAAAATAATGAACAATTCTTAACACTTGGTAGAAAAATCTGACAATTCTGGATATCTGTAACAAACTATGGAATTCCTGGTCCAGAGCGTCTTAAGTCAAAAAGTGAATTATTGGTTCCAGAAGTAAGAATCTGGGGATGGGTCTGTTTTCAAACACAGCTTACTGCAGGGCTCTTACCAACTCATGATGCTGAATTTCTCTGCCTCCTACTGTGTTAGCCCCATTCGCAGTCTCCATGGGGCATCCCCCGCAGGTCCAGACTCCACCTTTAAAGTAGAAAGATCTTTCCAAAATCATGCCCACCGGGAAAGAGAATACCATTTTTCTTATAGTTCCTGCAAAACTCCTGACATTCACTCTGATTGAACTGTCACATGCCTGATCCAGTTTGAGAGCCCTAACAGACAGTACATAATAGGATGGAGATAATTCACCCTCCAAAAAATTGCAGTGGTATTACACTAGAAAGATGAGATGGAGGCGACAAAAAAATGCTAGGCAAGAAAAAACCAATTGTCCACTATAAATCATCTTCACTATAATTGAACAGATATTGACAATAACTCATGTCTACATGTAGAGCCTGAGTACACTTCTTGACAATAACCTTCTCAGGCTGGGTTTCAGCCTTGAGTACTTCTGATGCCATTAAAGACTTTAGTTGTAAAGAAGCATAAATAGAGGTAGTATATCCATAGGGAACTGATTTTGAAAAACCCAGGTGAAAGAGTGTTCAAAAGCAAATGCTAGTAAAAATTTTTATTACACCGCCTGTCAGGCAGATTTCAAATTGACAGTTCAGATAATAGGTGAATCTTCCTAGTATGCTCTTGGTGCCTTCCTTGTTAACTAAGAACTAGAGCCCCTCTGTTCTTAGAGGTCTGGGAAACAGTAACATAGCAAAAACTGAGAGACGTAAAAACTTTGGGTGTTCCATAATGGAAACAAACCTATTGGCTTGTAGAAATCCCACAGAGTGTTTGGCTGTCAATTAGTTTTAGAATTTCATTCCAGGAAAGTAAGTTGTAACTCTAATGTTATGGAGAAGTCTAAATATTTACACCAGGAAAAAAAAAGAGAGAGAGAGAGAAAAAAAAAAACACAAAACCCTCTACCCTCAGAGAGTATCCATAGTTACATAGAGTTGTAACTCCAGAGACTTACATAGTTCTAGTATTTAAGGTAATGTATGGGGCTCTGCATCATGGTCTCTCCTGGGAAGCTGATGCTTCTGTTTCTCTTGGCTGAAAGTTTGTTCAGCCTGCACCCGGTGGCATCCTGATTCCTAACCTTTTCTTGAAACCACAGTCCATAATGCATGAGTCACAGAGGTTAAAATGCAGCCTTTTCTGGTTTATATCATATGCACATTCTGTAATAGTCTTGAAGTGACATTCCATGAGTCATATCCCAGCCTGATGTGCCCTAACAAATTGCATCTTCTGGCGATGGACATTGAGAACCCCACAGTGCTTATTAGTATGGAGTGATTTAAGTAAACTATTTTTCTATCCTCTGAGAACTTTCTTTCGTATGGTGTCATGCTCAAATGCGATTTGTTTTTAATCACTGTGGTGCTCACCTTTATCCTCACCATTAAATTAGAAAAAATTTTTAATTGAAGCATAGTTGATTTATAATGTGTTAGTTTCAGGTATATAGCAAAGTGATTCAGTTTTATACATATACATATATATATATATATATATTCTTTTTCAGATTCTTTTCCCTTGTAGGTTATTACAAAATATCGAGTATACTTCTCTGTGTCCCCTGTGCTATATAGTAGGTCCTTGTTGGTTATCTATTTTATATATGTATATAAAAATCCCAAACTCCTAAGTGATCCCTCTCCCCCTTTCCCCTTTGGTAACCATAAGTTTGTTTCCTGTTTCTGTGGGTCTATTTCTGTTTTGTATATAAGTTCATTTTTATCATTTTTTTTAGATCTACATATAGGCGATATCAATATGATATTTGTCTTTCTCTGTCTGGCTTACTTCACTGAGTGTGATAATCTCTAGGTCCATCCATGTTGCTGCAGATGGCATTATTTCATTCCTTTTTACGGCTGAGTATATTCTATATATATATATATATATATATATATGTATATATACACACACACACACAGATACGTATACGTGTATGCATTCACCATTAAATATGATGTAATCATCTTGTGACAGTGCCAAGGAAACACCAAACCTAAGAAGAGTTTATTTTACCAAAAAGAGGCACATCTGTAAGCATTTTGGAGTGTGGGCATATTTCCCAAAGGTTTTGAGTTTAGATTGCACTCTGTGTGGCCCTGAAAAAATATATCTTGGGTCTTTTGTAATTGAACTAGAAACTGTGTACCGATCCAGCTTTGTAAACAGTATCATGTAGTATTCATTTGGAAATACACAGAATGTTAATGAGGTGTTGCTGTGAAATCATCTTTTACTAAAAAATAAAATGTGTGCCCAACATCAAATGGTGAAGATCATTACCAATTTCTCTTCTCCTAGGAAAGAATGACACCCAAAGATTTCTGGATCTTAGAAAGAAAGGAATTCTCATTATTTGCAAAAGTAGCATTAAGGCAGTGCAACTGTGGCACCAAAGGACAAGTGCCACTTAAAAACATGGGAAAATTAAAAAGTGGCGTTGCCAGAAAATAAATGGGAGTCTTCATGATTGCTAAGCCCTATAAGTAATGTAAACGTATCTGGCATCTGTCCCCATTTTTTTCCTGGGACCTTTTAAATGGAAGATCCCTAATTCATTCTTAACCCCCCAGAAGCTGTTAGGTACCCTGTGGCTTGTAGCCATCAGAATTAATTGCAGGTGCCTCTGTGGGTCTGCACTACAAGGCAAACGTGATCGTGATGGATTCCTAACACAACCTGCAGGCTTAGTGTAATTAGCTCCGGATCCCCTCCCCCTTGTTCTGAAGTGCTTCTAATTCTCAGTGGATTTCTGAAGCCACAGTTTGCCTTTCTTGAGAGAAAATTGAAGAAGCTCTATGAAATAGAAAAAGAAATCAACTGAACTCTTAATTTTTGGAAGGGAAATTGTGTGGGAAAGATAGGGGTTATATAATAAGTTAAAGCTTAAACCATTTCTGTAAAGACGTTTCCCTGAAGCAGGATAAGAAAAGCGAACTTGGTGGTGGGGTATTTACCCCTTAATTTATGAAGATTGACTCTTTCTGGTGTTCAAAAGTCCAGACTTCAATGTCATCTCGATGTACTATAAAACCTTGGCTTTAAGTGTGGTCCAAGGACTGGCAACATCAGCATTACCTGGGAGGTAATTAGAAATGGGGAATCTCGCTGCCCAGCTCTGAATCAGAATCTGCAGTTTAACAAGAACCCCAGGTGATTTGTATTGACATTAATATCTGAGAACCACTGATGTATTTATGCTTGTGATATTTAATCATTTAAAGAGCTGTGTGTAGGAGGTGCTTATATTCCAGGTATGGTTGCCAAGTAAACCCAGATGAAAGTGGGTGCTCTGAAGGTAGGGGCCATGTCCCCATGGTCTTTGGATTCCCAGCACATAGTTCAGTGTATAACATGTTGAGATGGATGGTTGGTTGAATGGATGGGCTAGTGGATGGATGGAAGGATGGATGAATGGATAGAGAATGGATGAACGGATGGATAGATGGAAAGATGGATGGATGAAAACCATAATACCCATCCTCAGTCTTGAGTATAAAATCAAGTCAAAGCAGAATTTGGCTTTTGTTATTACTTAATAATGGCTTGCTTAATATTATGATCATAGTATAGTATAACATGTCTGGCCAAAAAAGTCTTCTTTTAGGGACTAGACAGTTCTAGGCCTCTATTAACCTAGGGAGCCAGGTTTGGAAGGGTGTCTTCCAGAAAAGAAGAACATTGTCTCTTCCCTGAACTCATCTGACACTCTGCATCTGTGCCCTCTTTTGCTATGTTCCTTTTCACTGGCTATGCCCTATCTCCACAGCTAGAGTATAAACCTTTTAGAGACAAGGACCATGCCTTCAACATTGACCCCCTGCACCCAGCACGTGTCCGCTGACCTGAACCTGGTGCTGCTAATGAGGGGAGCCATATGATAACACGAAGGCATTCACTCAAAGAGGAACAATCTGTGTCTGCTCTTTCTTTCCTAAAATTCACCTGTTCACTGGTACCATTTCCTTTGGAAGTAGGAATAATGTTCTGTTAAATTGGTTCATTTTTTTTCTTGCAAAACATTGTTGGAAATTAGAGCCAGCAAAATGATAGAAATAGTGAGTGGCTCCTGCTTCCCTGACATAGGAGGAAAATGGCATTTGTGCCTGTGTGTCGACGCTGCCCTCAGGACAGTGTCTGAGCAGCATTGCCAGTGCTGACCACAGCAAAGAGCAGCTGAGGAGGGGGCAATCCCATGACTCCAGCTCAGATGGATTCCTGAGACAGTGCTTCATGATGAGGAGGGTGCAGCAGGGCAGTAGAGTGAATGGAGAAAGCACTGATCATGAAATCAGAAAGCCTGGGTTTGAATTTCAACGCTCCCACTTACTACTGGTATGACTTTGGGCAGTTTTCATAATGTTTATGAAAGTGCACGGTAAAATGGCCTGGCAGGCAGGCTGTGTTCACCAAATGCTAGTTCCCTCCACTGCTCTGAGCCTCAGTTTCCTCACTGTGATGCATATTGCAATCTTTAGTACTTAGCACATTGAACGTGCATAATGGATGCTTTGAATTCCTTCCCAGTTGGCTGGTTTCACCCTCACTATCTGGCACCCCTGTGCTGGACCTCCTTGGAATCACGTGTTCTATTGGATGACTTCCATTTGTCCCTCACTGAAATGGTCTGAAATCATGGTCTATCTATCAAGCAGACTTTCTTTTAACAGCTACAGTAGTTTCTGCCCACCCTTGACCACTGCTACATCCCTGGTGTACCCTGGCAACTGTATCTAGATCCAGAACTTGTCTTCTCCCAAGTAAGAAACTTGTCCCATTGGCCAGTGCTAACTGACCTGTAGACAGATATCAGCACCAGAAGGCTTTATTCTTGGGATACTTCTTCTCCAAACTTCAATACTTTTGGCACTCTTGAAACACATATAATTTTTATAAATAATTTTCTTTAAAAATAACTCAAAGCCGTATATAAGTTCATTATAGAAGAAAGATTTTAAAAAATACAGATCATCAAAAGGAAGCAAAAGACCAATCGCAATTCTGTCACACACAGAGGATCATTACTGGCACCTTGGTGATACTGAATAAACTTTGAAATATTTATATAAATGAACATATACTGTAATATACAAATAAACCTACTTTATATAAATAAATTCATAAATAAATTCATATAATATAAAACATATTAACATATATCATGTAAATATATGTTAATGTACTTTGAGTATATATGTATATACTTGCTCCATTTGCCACTAACCATTCTATAAAAACTATCAGAAACCACTCACACACACATATGATTTTTTCATTACTATTTACTTAAAATATTTTTTTTAATTTTATAAAATTTTTAAAGTTTGCTTTTAATTTACAGTTATTACAAAATATTGGCTATATTTCCCATGTTGTACAGTAATACATCCTTGAGCCTATCTTAAACCCAATAGTTTGTACCTCCCACTCCCCGACCTCTGTATTTACCCTTCCTGCCTCTCCCTACTGGTAACCATTAGTTTGTTCTCTATTATCCGTGAATCTGCTTCTTGTCATATTCACTAGTTTGTTATATTTTTCAGATTCCACATATAAGTGATATCATACAGTATTTCTTTCTCTGTATAAGTGATATCATACAGTATTTCTGTCTGACTTATTTCACTTAGCATAGTGCCTTCCAAGTCCGTCCATGGTGCTGCAAATGGCAAAATTTCATTCATTTTTGTGGCTGAGTAGTATTCCATTGTGTATGTGGACACCACATCTTCTTTATCCATTCATCTGTTGATGGACACTTAGGTTGCTTCCATATCTTGGCAATAGTAAATAATGCTACTACGAACATTGGGGTACATGTATCTCTTCCAGTTAGTGTTTTTGTTTTTTTCAGATACATACCCAGGAATGGGATTGCTGGGTCATATGGTAGATCTATTTTTAGTTTTCTGAGGAACCTCCATACTGTTTCCCACAGTGGCTGCACAGATTTACATTCCCACCAACAGTGTACAAAGATTCCCTTTTCTCCACACCCTCGCCAGCACACTTATTTGTGTTCTTTTTGATGATTGCCATTCTGATAGATGTGAGGTGCTCTCTCATTGTGGTTTTGATTTGCATTTCCCTAATGATTAGCGATGTTGAGCATGGTTTCATGTGCCTGTTGGCCATCTGCATTTCCTCTTTGGAAAAATTTCTATTCAGTTCTTCTGCCCATTTTTCAATGAGTTGTTTGGGGGTTTTTTTGAAGTTGAATTGTATGAGCTGTATATATATGTTGGATATTAACCCCTTATCAGTCATATCATTTGCAAATATTTTCTCCCATTCAGTAGGCTGTCTTTTCATTTTGGTTTCCCTTGCTGTACAAAACTTTTAAGTTTCCTTAGGTCCCATTTGTTTATTTTTGCTTTTATTTCCTTTACTTTAGAAGACAGATACAAGAAAACATTGCTGCGATTTATCTCAAAGTGTACACACACATGCTCTTAATGTACTTGGGATTTCATGACCTGCTCTTTTTTCACTTGATTATCACTCATGGTGCTATTGAATATAAATTATAGCTTAAACAAGTCAGTGCCTAGACCATTGCTTAGCCCACAGAACCGCACGATAGATATATATGGGATAAATGAGCGAACATATCCTAGTGTAAATTTTGAGTTTTCTATGTTGGAGTTCCTTTAAGTGGGGTAAATTTGTTGATAAGTTGTCAAGAAAAGTTTTACATGAAAGAAAAATCCTCATTCACTAAGGTGGACCACCAATAAAGGTGGGTCTTTACTAGCGTGAATTGGTAGACCCCTGTCTATTGTAACGGTTCATCCCAGAACTGAACACAGACTTAGAATGGGTATCCTATTTGGACTAGCTCTGCACTGTAAATCTAAAGACTATTTTGTCTGAAATTTGGAGGTTTTAAGTGCAGTGTTTTCAGGGATCGGGCAGTTACAAGGGTAACGAATGTTACTTGGATCCCCTGCCAATAGGCACAAACCCTGATGCCCCTAGGGATCAGGCAGGGATTTTACACAAGGATTGGACTGGACATGATGCAGATGTAAACCCATAATAGACCCTCTGCCGAAATGGAGTGTCCACTCACTTCCAGAGGGCAGCCACTGCTGAACCCCACTCAGGTACTGATGGGGGACCCAGGGGTGCCAGAGCTTCTGATTTTTTCAAAAGGAGCCAAAAATTTGAATATTTATGTGAAGTTCCTAATTCTGAAATAATGGCAACTCATTTAGTTTACATTTATTTTTTAAACTACTTTATTGAGATATGACTGACATACAAAAAGCTGTACAAAATATATACAGCTTGATGAATTTGGAAATAATACGTTTCCATGAAATGATCACTATGATCTGTGCCATAAACATATCCAAACCTCCTAAATTTTCCTCCCATCCTTTTAATTTATTGTTGTTGTTGTTATTATTATTATTTATAGTAAACCACTTAACATACACAAGTCAAACAATATCTACCTGGGAACTTTAAGCCTTAGAATTAGGCTAGGGAGCTGTTTAAATTATCAGAAAGACCTCAGATATTTGAATGCCAGGTATAAGACTGCTTTAAAAGGCTGGCTGTACCTGCCAACAGCAAGGGGTGCAACATGTCATTCTTGTAAACCACACCTAGATTCTCAGTGGCTCTTGCAGGAAGTCATAGCAGATGGAAGGAATCCATAGACACCAGTTCTGCTAGACAATTACCGTAGGTAGTGAGAGTCCAAGTAGAGGAGACTGCCAACATTTTTTACCTGGCTCAGTGAATTGGCAGGTAGATCAGAGAGAGGTCTTAATATATTGTGAAAAAGCTCTTCTCATTTCAGAAAAGATCCCTGGCACTACATCATAAAGACCCTCTGATTTACCTTCTCTAGGAGGTCTACTAGAGTTAAAAGTCTATATACAGCATTTCGAAAAGGAAGCAAATGTCAAAAACAGACAAATTGCAGCCAAGTGATGGGAAATGCCATTTCAGGTAATAGCCTTAATAGCGTTTGCACAATGGTCATTCAAATATATTCTTTCCTATAAATGCCCTTAACTCCACAGAATGGAGACATGGCTTTAATCAGACTGGTTCTTAGATCAGGTTATGTCAAGATACAAGCAGGGTATTATGTGCTGCCTGATCAACATGGGAAAGGAATCCAGAACACTTTCTTTCACAGCTAAAATGTTTTACGAAGGAAATGGATAGTTATAGATAATGGATAGTTATAGATATATAATAATATATAGATAGATAATGGATCTATCTATATATTATCTATATATATTATCTATATATAGATAATGGATAATGGATAGTTATCTTTATTATCAGCATCTGCAAGTATTGGAGTTGATTGAAGAATGGAGGTTGACACAGTCACTGTCCTGGAAACTTTGAATTTAATTTCAAGGGACAAAGGGTCACCAATCCACAACTATAAGAAAACAGGCACAAGAAAGGTGCACCCCAAGTAAAGTGATACTCAATGGAGTGGCCACTTTGGGGGCAGTGAGTACACCTGACTCTGCTCCCAGTCCTGAAGTGGCAGGGTTACTGTCTAGCCTATTGCGGTTCAAGCCTGATCAGGTGGCCACTTCATGCACCATAGTCCTTGGCTCGTTGGTGAGGCCAGGTCAGAATTAGGCTGATCCCACCAGACTGGGGAAACCTCAGGAACTGACCTTTCCGACATGCAAGAGATGCTAGGAGTTACTCCATAGGAAATGTGCCTGAATGAGCACTCCTGTGGATCTTCCAGAACCACACCAAATACATGCTGAATGAGGCAGGAAGGGTTGCCTTCCCTTAGGTATTCTCTAAACTGAGCCCTAGTTAGGGTCTGTAGTGTATTCCTTCTGACCTAGACCATTCCTAAACCAACCCCTTGAAGACCTCAGGAACTTAGGGAGTCCCAGATAATTTTGTCCTGTACTGGGGGAGGTGGGGCTGATTTTTAGTTTACTATTGGACACTTTGTTTTAGAAATGATGGATCTGATGATTGAATTTCGTTTTCCTTTATTTTGTGACATCCCTCCATCTGTCTGTTCTTTCAGTATACTTTTAGCAATTGACTACAATGTTCCAGGCACTGTGCTAGGTGACAGGGATAGAAAAAGTAACCCAGACACATGCAATTCCTGTCCTTTTCGTGCTTACAGTCTAGTGGAGGAGACATGTTAAATACTCCCACAGGTGGTGAATAATTATAATCAGGATAAATGCTATGCATCCAACACTTCTTTTTCATCTCTCTTTCATATCCTCTCAGTCCCACATCTTATTCAACCATTGTTGTGGCAACACATTCCAGACAGCCTTTGACTAACTTCACAGAGGTATAATTTGACAGTGTGTGTCCTCAGCCAATGGCCACTTCTTGCTTCTTGCCCTACAGCTTCTCTAATGCTAAAGTGTGAGAACCTGCTCAGAGCTCACAATTATCCAGCCTAGGGTGGGGGTAAGTTAATACCCATGGGGACACCTTTAATCAGTGGGAGACTAAGGCTAATAAATTAATGCCTTCCCTTTTTATTCCATGGATGGGCAGTTCTGAGATGTTTTTCATAAATCTCCTGAAAATGTTCCAGCAGTGTCAAGTATCAGTTGCCCAGAGCAGTGGCTGAATCAGTAGTAATTTATGCTTGTACTGGCTTTTCTCCCTCCCTAGTTCATTCCCCTAGTCCCTCATTTCTGCTTTCTAAGATCAGTCTCCAATTAAACTACCTTCATATAAGCCTTTCTCAGGCTCTGCTTGCAAGGTTAAGACATGCTATGAAGAAGAATGACTCTGAGAGTATGTCTCTGTGTGTGTGTGTGTGTGTGTGTGTGTGTGTGTGTGTGTTTGTGTGAACCTAACTTAATCTGGATTATAAGGGAATATAATAATGCTTTCCCTGCTCTATTACTACACATTTTTGGTTACCTACCCAATAGTCATCTTCTTCCCTGCTAATAGAATGTTGATTTTATTCAGATATCTCCCGTCCCCACCACCACCACCCAGGGAAGCTCAGAGATATACTCTATTTGGTCTAAACCAATTATGATAATCCCATTTAAATTACCAATGATTGATCTAGAGGTAAACATGTGACCCATTTTGTGCTTTTGAGACATAAGAAAGCTGCTGGGCATTCTAGAAGATTTTTTCTCATACTCCAAAGGTAAGAAGTAGACTCTCTCTGTATCTAGATATGATACCTAGACCAGTGTCATGAGGGTATCTAGCTTAAGGACAAGGACCAAGATAGCATGGCAGAAAGTTCAGAAGATCTTGGATCTTTGATGACATTATTGGATCACTGAATTTGCTAACAATTTCCTTATTGTTTTAGCCATATATTTTAAACTGAGTTTTCTGTTAGTGAAAAGATTACCTTACCTAGGGGTTGGATACCTGATGCTGCTGCCAAAAGCATCAGAACTGGAACACCTACCTAATGGTAGAAGAATGGATCATATTTTCTCTAGGGATACCTACTGACCACTTCTAAGAGACACAAAAATTTCTGGAGGACACCATTTTCCTGGTGGCTCTTTCTAATGCCACTTTGGCCCTTGAAGGAGCTGCTATTAATGAATAGCTAAGAGAAGAAAAGGAGTGAGGTTTTCCAGGAGGAAAAGGGGCAGGCTGTGAACTTAGAGAGTAGGAAAGGAGAGGTAGGACTACAAGAAGATCGAATGGCACCCGTTAATAACCCATTAGCAGCAAGCACACCTAGTGGCCAGATGTTGGTTTCTAAGACCATTCTCCAATAAAAGGAACCAGGGATCCTTAGAGAAATTAGTAGTTCTAGAATGGGGATAAAAATATACAAGATGAACCTAGGTATCTTAAGAAAGTGCTAAAATAAATAAAATAAAACAAAATAAAAAACTTACAATGGTTAGAGTAGGTCAAAAGAACAAAGGAGCCAATTAAAAGAGTTCCCCAAAAAAAAAAAAAAGAGTTCCCAATGACCAAGGCTGGGACAATTTGACAACAAAATAAATAAAGTAGTATTTAAATTATAATGCAAAATATAAAATTAATATCCATGAATACATACTGATATAAATATATGATTGAATAAATAAATAAGTAGGAGAGGAGAAACAATTTCCCATGCTGAAAAATTCTATGCATTTTATGTAAATACTCCAGCCTCAAGGAGGTGCATAATTCCCCACTCCTTAAGTGGGAGCTCTGCATAGTGACTTCTTTCCAAAGAGTACAGTATGAAAAGAGGGGAAAAGAATAACTTTACCATGGAGAAGCCTTACAAACACTGCCTCAGCCAAGTGATCAAGATCAACATCAACAGTGTTGTCTTGATACTATGTATCCTTGATATGATGCGATGAAAATGGCACTACGTTTATGGTGTTCTTCCCCAAAACCCATGACCACAGTCTAATCATGAGAAAAACATCAGACAAAGCCCAAAAAAGGGGCATTCTAAAAAATGACTGTCAAGGTCATTAGAAACCAGGAAAGTCTAAGAAACTGCCACAGCTAAGAGGAGCCTAAAGAGACAGGACAACTAAATGTAATGTGGCCTCTAGGACGAGATCCTGGAACAGATTAAGTAAAAAATTAAGGAAATCTGAATAAAGTATGGACTTCAGTTAATAATAATGTATCAATATTGGTTCTTTAATTATGATCAATATACCATACTAATGGAAGAGATTAACAATAGGGGAAACTGGGCATAGCACATATGGGAATATTATTTTCACAAATTTTCTGTAAATCTAAAACTATCCTAAAAAATAAAATTTACTTAAAAAATAGCTCCCTGGACTACACTAGCAAATACTGGTGCTTAATAGTCCACGTACTGTGGGCTCTTCTTTCCAGTGCAAGATTTCTCAAGTAACTTTCTTGGTTAAAAGGGCAGTAATGTGAAAACTTAGGCATAATTTTACTTAAGGGCTACCAGATGGCTGTCATCTGGCAAAGGCATATCCTCTTGACTTTCTAGTTGAATACATGACCTTTAGATACATGTAGGGGAGCATTTAACCTCCAAGGAAGAGTGCTACTTATTATGCCTATTTAAATAATGTGATAAGTTTAACAGTTTCAAGTGATAAGTTAGTGCACGTCATAAATATACAACTCAGATAGTTTATAGCAAATTTAAAGCAAATTTTATGTTCTATTATTCATTCACCAAACAATGATTGCCTACTATATGCCAGGCAATATGAATTTATATAAATATATAATTATAAGTATATAGTATATTTATATATATAGTATATTTATATATATTGTATCTAATATATTATGTATATATAAGTATATACATATATATATATTTATATATATATAGTATATAATATATTTATATATATTGGGTTGGCCCAAAAGTTCATTCGATTTTTTCTGTAAGATGGCTCTAGTAGCACTTAGTTGTCTTTAACTTAATTCAAAACAGTTCTTTTAGATTGTATTGTGAGAGCTGTCATATTAGTGTGCATTTAAAAACAAACTTATCAAAGTTGGTGAATTTTTGGGTAGCCATTTTAAAACTGAAGATGGAAGAAAAACAATATTTTTAGCTTATTATGCTTTATCATTTCAAGAGAGGTAAAAACGCAACTGAAACGCAAAAAAAGATTTGTGCAGTATATGGAGAAGGTGCTGTGACTGATTGAACATGTCACAAGTGGTTTGCGAAGTTTTGTGCTGGAGGTTTCTCGCTAGATGATGCTCCACGGTTGGGTAGACCAGTTGAAGTTGATAGCGATCAAATCGAGACATTAGTTGAGAACAATCAGTGTTATACCACGCGGGAGATAGCTGACATACTCAAAATACCCAAATCAAATGTTGAAAGTCATTTGCACCAGCTTGGTTATGTTCATCGCTTTGATGTTTGGGTTCCACAGAAATTAAGCGAAAAAACCTTCTTGACTGTATTTCTGCATGTGATTCTCTACTTAAAGGTAACAAAAGTGTTCTGTTTTTAAAACAAATTGTGACGGGCGATGAAAAGTGGATACTGTACAACAAGGTGGAATGGGAAGAGATCATGGGGCAAGCAAAACGAACAACGATCAACCATACAGAAGGCCGGTCTTCAGCAAAAGAAGGTGATGTTGTGAGTATGGTGGGGTTGGAAGGGAGTCCTCTGTTATGAGTTCCTTCCAGAAAACCAAACGATTAATTCCAACGAGTACCACTCCCAATTAGACCAACTGAAAGCAGCACTCAACGAAAAGCATCCAGAATTAGTCAACAGAAAACACATGATCTTCCATCAGGATAACACAAGACCACATGTCTCTTTGATGACCAGGCAAAAACCGTCACAGCTTGGTTGGGAAGTTCTGATTCATCCGCCGCATTCACCAGACATTGCACTTTCGGATTTCCATTTATTTCAGTCTTTACAAAATTCTCTTAATGGAAAAAATTTCCATTCCCTGGAAGACTGTAAAAGGAACCTGGAACAGTTCTTTGCTCAAAAAGATAAAAAGTTTTGGGAAGATGGAATTATGAAGTTGCCTGAAAAATGGCAGAAGGTAGTGGAACAAAAGGGTGAATACGTAGTTCAATGAAGTTCTTGGTGAGAATGAAAAATGTGTCTTTTATTTTTATGTAAAAACCAAAGGAACTTTTTGGCCAACCCAATACATACATAAACAAATATTTATTTAATTATTATATTGTATAATTATATATTATTATATTTATTTTATTATATGTAAATATATAAACATATAAATATGTATATAAATCATATGACTGATTCTTACAACTAGGTCATGTAGAAATTGCCTCTGGAACTGATTAATTCCAAGCTCTTATAAATTTGTAGCTTTACTTAGATACTGATATGGTCTGCCCCTGGTTAGAAAGGCAGTTGATAAATAATAGCGATATATTAAAGAAGAGATAATACTGTTGAAGTTGCTGATTACTTAACCACATGCTGAGTTCGGTTTACTTCCTGTGGAAGGTCCAAAATTCTTTGGATGACTTGTCGGAAGGTTGGAACAAGACATATGCAAAGACACTTTATAATCATCCGCTGCCTTCTGATGTAGTCGTTTGTACCTGCCTCAGCTACTCATAAGCTCCTTCCAAGCCGGGACTAAAACATTATCCACTTTTGTATCTCCCATGTAACTACCAAAGGGTCTTGCATATGGTAGATGTTTCATTCATTTTGGTGAATGAATTAAACAGTGTTTACCTCTGCTGCTCCTGTAACTTAGCAGGAGACATGATGGGAAATCACAGCAAACTCGGAATATACCACTTCTCACTCACAAACATCAATGGTAAAATTTAGAAAGCGTTTGTTTGCTTGGCGTAACAGATTGATGTATCTTAAAGCACTGTACATTATGTCTTTTAATGTCCTTTGTTCATTTTTCATATCAATCACTGAATACTTAGAAGGTATTTCTTTTTCTTAACAAGTGTCAAAACATTTCATAGCAGCAGTTTACTTTGCAGAATTTTACGTCATGAACAGGTGACCTTAATGATCGGAGTCAAACCTGAAGTGCTGAAATTTGCTCTGTGGTGATATTTGCTTAATTGCTTTACCAGATGGAGGCTCAGTCAAGCTTGTCTTTCTCAGCAACTCTAATTTTTGATTCTATTATGCAATTAGACCAAGTCCTTGGTGGGCAAGACTTCTGTTCCAAAGGAGAGTTAGTTCCTAAGTAACACAAGGAACTAAGTTTTCCCAGGTCATAATTCATCCTAGTTGTTATGAGAATTAATGTGCATCTTGTATGTAGCATAGTAATGCCTTATTTATAATTGGAGAATGAGGTCGCTCCCTAGTTCCATCCTCAGTTGCCCTTTCTCCTTCTCTACGCTCTTCACTGTACTCACATGGCTTCAAATGAAACTTCTACACAAGTGGTTCCCAAATCCAAATCTAGATCTCTGACCTTTATTCTAAACTCCAAATGCTTACATTTCCAGATTCTCACATGTTGCTTTTAGAGAGACCGTATTATTTTCTCTTGGAACCTAGTGTGATGCCTTACATGCTGTAAGGAAAGTAATAAATAAGCAAATGAATAAATGAATATATAATAGGGAGAACCAAAGCTGACTTTCTCATCCACTAAAAAGTTCAGCCATTTAAAATTGGAAACATTCAATAATTCCACGCCCTTTTCAGCAAAATATACTAAAAATAATTTAACCTTTTTTTTAAACTTAGAGATCACCATTATGAATATCAGTTGCTATAACATACAGGAACACTTAGCCCTTAGGCGTTATTAATCATTTGAGAGAATTTGCTCCTTCTCTAAGTGAATCCTTCTGTCTGCTAATCATATTCTTCACTGTTAGGATGTCAGCCATCATCTCTTGCTGCTGCCTGTATCTGTGCCCCCAGCATCCATCCCCCACTCCTTGACCCCCTACTGCACCTCTCCTTGCCAAATTTTATGATTTAAACTGCTATAAGAAACCCAATAGCTAAGTTTTTAGACATTTCTAAAACAAAACTAAACAAGCTTGAAGTAAGGCCCCAAGGAGTTATTTTATTAGAACAGTGTGTGGATTTGTTTAAGTCAGTTTTGTGCACTCTGCAGCCTTTTTTCCCTCCCCATGTCTTAGCTTAGCTGTGTTCCAGATAAACGAGGTTGATAGATAAGAAGCAGTTGCATTTAAATATGGCACAGCAAGTAGTACTTCATTTGGTTTGGGACCTACTCTCTGATCCTAGAGCAGATGCCAACCCTCACTCAGAAGAGAAATAAGATCAGTAAATTCCCCAAGAAAATATGATTTATTCCTTCCTTTCCTGTTTAAAGGTTATGATTTTTGCCTTCTTCTGTAAGACTTCAACAGTAATTTTTTTCAGCATGTCTCCAAGTGTGGTCCTTGGACCAACTGCATCAGAAACACTCAGATTGCATGTTATTGTGCCGATTCTTAGTCCCAGCCAATCCATTCAGAATCACTTGGTAGTGGGTTCCAAGTATTTGTTTTTTTAAAAAAACCAAATACAGAGAACAAAACAAATTCCCCTGGTGATTGATTCTCAGGCATACTAGAGTTTACATGCCAAGCTCTCATCTCCTCTGCAGGCTTCACAATTCTCCCCCGCCAACCTTCCTCCTACCTCTGAGCTTTCTTTTCCTGTTCCATACATTTTGCTTGTCCATTTTATCTTGAATTTTCTGCTCTCCACTTTCAGTACCCTCAAGTATCTTCCTTTGAACATCCTCTATCTTCTTAATTAATCTCTCTCTAATCAAGAATAAACAAGGTAACCATTTTCTTTTTTTTTTAATTTATTTATTTAATTTATTTATTTTTGGCTGCGTTGGGTCTTCGTTGCTGCGTGCGGGCTTTCTCTAGTTGCGACGAGCGGGGGCTACTCTTTGTTGTGGTGCACGGGCTTCTCATTGCGGTGGCTTCTCTTGTTGCAGAGCACAGGC
Organism: Globicephala melas; assembly: GCF_963455315.2. Lineage (NCBI taxonomy): Eukaryota > Metazoa > Chordata > Mammalia > Artiodactyla > Delphinidae > Globicephala > Globicephala melas. Next base: position 128,759,308 of record NC_083315.2, read on the forward strand.
TCTAGGAGCGCTGGGAGCACTGAGCTCAGTAGTTGTGGGTCATGGGCTCTAGAGCACAGGCTCAGTAGCTGTGGTGCATGGGCTTAGTTGTTCTGCAGCATGTGGGATCTTCCCGGACCCATGTCCCCTGCATTGGTAGGTGGATTCTTAACCACTGTGACACCAGGGAAGCCTGAGGTAACCATTTTCTTTCTGCACATGGAATTCCTGCCATCTGCTTGACCACTTTCCTGAGCCTGCGTGTGTAAATGGGTTACACGAAGTGTTGGAAACACCTTTTCTGGAAGTTTTTAATAAGTGAGTTGAAGCACATTCTTGTTCAAAGGTAGAAAGAACCAGGCTTATCTATAGTCTTTTCATTGTAAATAACAATTTATTGTCTTTCTGTCCTCTCCCCTTCATGACATTTCTGCTAATCTTTTGTCTTTATGTTTTGAAGTTCTTTTTGTCTTAGGACTATGTTTTATAACCTTTTGTATCTCACATTATAGTGGACACTAGCAATCTGCAATACACTTATCAACATGGGGTAAATATGTGTTGATCTGTATTTTGCATCATGGTTTTCTATATCCTAATCTAAGTGTGAGAAAGCAGACTCACCTATTACAATGAAATGGGCATAACCCAACACAAAACCAAGTGTAATTCTGTACTTATTTAAATAGTCTCTGATAAGAAACTCTTAAAACTTTCATATCAATGTCCTACATATTTGTATGGTAAACTACATACTGAATGGAATGGTAATAGAGATGTAGTAATATCCATAGAGGCAGGGAGCAGTGTGTTAGAAGCAGCATGGGAGAGAGTTTCAACCCTGATGGGCTTGGTATAATGGCCAAGTGGGCAGGTGATCTCTGATGAGTCCTACTGTTTCACCTTGATCCCTCTTTTGTTTAAGTATCTGGAGTCCTCCAAAAGGGGTCCTTACAATATCGTACCCTGACTTGTCCTCCTGTGAACTTCTTCAAACTCCAAATACTCTTGGTCCCTCCATAATAAAACCTTCCAATCCATCAGGTTGGTATTAGGGAGGAAGCAATCTGATGTTTGCACTTTAAAAAACAAAGTTTACTGAATAGAATTTTGCATTGTTGGTATCTGTGAAGGTCATATTCTTAAGCCTCTTTCTCTACCATCAGAAGACTACAGGTCGGCAACTTGCCATTCCACTTAGAAATGTCACCGTTTGGGGGAAGATTGAGCTAAATTCTGGGTACAGAATATTTTCCCTCTGAATCTAGATAATTCTTTTCAGATGAAGTCCTTCTGTAAGAGCCGTTTATACCAGCTGCCTTCCAAGAGTGAGTCAGGAGGACTCAGATGAATCTAGCTAGCCATGCATGTCTATAGAGGAAAGAAATTAATGTGACTGTAATTCCTTTATATAAATGACAGCATCAATTTCTCAGGCTATCAATATGGCCTTTCTGTTGTAGCCTCTAACCCTAACCCTGTTACAAAGAAGGCATGTTTAATCATTGAGGGCTAGACTATGAAATTAAGTGAAAACAAACAATTCAATTTGAAGGTCCCTTCAACGTTGGAAGGGACCTCCTTTGTACTAGAGCCTGCTGTGGCCCAGAGCTAGGAATGTGTTGTAAACCACCAGTGCTTAGAGAGCAGGAAAAAAAAATTACCATCTGTAGACACAGAGTCAGAAGCTATGAATCATGCATTTAAGTAACAGAGCTGTAGGAAAATAGCAGCAGACTTGTAAGAAAAGATAATGTTGAATCTGACAATAGGCTTAGGTGGTTTTTGAATGACTTCAACCTAACATTGACCTGATGAGCTTCAGAAAAATAGTCTTGAACCAAATAGCACTAACTTCCCAGGAGGGAAGGTTTCCGTGTTAATGGATATGCCAACGTCATTTAGTGAAAATGCAGGTCAAAGGCTTCTGAATGATGCCTATAGTCCTTTGAGGCTGTTTTAATTGAGCTTTTCAGTATCATGATTCATTGAAATAAGAAGAAACCAGCATAGACTCATTTTTAACCTTATCCCACTTGAAAAAAAATAATATATTCAGTTTATCTTTCCTGGGAAATCTGATCTTGTAGAAAGATCCTGGTGTTAAACCATTTTATAAAACTATGTTTCAAGCATTGCCAATTCACTTTACTTTCCTATTCTGTAGAATTTGACCACAATCAAAGATTTCCACTTTGGTCTATTTTATTGGCTGGGCTCCAAGTTTGGTACCAATTGCTCCTTCAATTTCAAGATGAGCTGACAATTTGAGAAGCATAGACCACTGCAAAGTAAATATCCATCACTCACCTCCACCTCTCTATCCTGCCCCATCCTGACATCTGTAGGCTCCATGATCTAAAAATGAATATCTTGCTTTCTTGATCAGAATGTAGGTATTAACCAGGGATTGCCTAGATCTGGGAACTAATGGCAATAGGTCAGGAGATTGGATCTAGATCTCAGCCAGGTGGACAGACACATCTCTGTCCAGGAGTCATGCATAATGCCATTTATCAAAGAGTGGAAGATGGCAGGAGCATTCAGGCCACATGGCACCCTGGAATCTTCAAGCTGGTCCAGGTATATATACTCTGGGACATAATTTCATGAAACCTCTGGTGCCAAAGTAGTTCAGAATAAGAAGGAGTGTAAGTTAATTGTGCACGGTGACTGCATGAGACACCTGAAGTGTTAGCCTAGATGAAGCTTATCCATTTTACTTTTTAGAAAAGATCATCCAAATCATTCTCTCTCTTTCTGTCTCTCTCCAAACTGAGTGCAGTTTCTGTGCAGTGGCTAAATCATACTGGGTTGGGAAAATATACTACAAAGAAGATTGGAGTCAGTATAGACTTTCTTCCAGCATAAGCTTTTATAACCTGAATTGGATTAAACATGGTGGATTAATTAAGAAACACAATTTGCATTATAGTGACTATGGCTTGTTCTACTTACTATTGCTGCACCACAAACAACCCCAGAACTTGGTGGCGTACAACCATTTATTGCCCTCTTGGATTCTATGGGTTAGGAATTCATATAAGACACGGTAAAGATAGTGTGTCTCTTTGCACAATGTCTGAGACCTCAGCTAGGGAGACTCAAGAGCTGGGAGGGACTCAATGACTGTGGGCTGAAATGATCCTGAGGCTTCTTTCTGACATGTCTGGTGGTTGATGTTGACTGTGGGCTGGGAGCTCAGTAGGGCTGCTGACCAACGTGCCAACAAGTAGCCCCTCCAGCATGACAGTCTCACAATAGCCAGACTTCTGACATGGTGACGAGCTCCTACAAGGGTGACAGGAGGAAGCTGCATGGCCTTTTCTGATGTAGCGTTATACAGCATCTATTCCACAGTCATGGGATTATTGCTTACAGCCTAGAATCAAGGGGTAGAGTCAAAGACCTCACCTCTCGATGTGTCAAAGAAATTTAGATATGTTTTAAAATTACTCAATTCACATAAATCATAACTATCAAGAACTAGAGTCATAGTAGGAAAAAAAGCTATAGTGGTTGCAATACAACTTTGATCAAAAATGTATCTCAGTGGGCTTCCCTGGTGGCACAGTGGTTGCGAGTCCACCTGCCGATGCAGGGGACGTGGGTTCGTGCCCCAGTCCGGGAAGATCTCACATGCCGCGGAGCGGCTGGGCCCGTGAGCCATGGCCGCTGAGCCTGCGCGTCCGGAGCCTGTGCTCCGCAACGGGAGAGGCCACAACAGTGAGAGGCCCGCGTACCGCAAAAAAAAAAAAAAAAAAAAAAAAAAATGTATCTCAGTAACGATAGGTGATAAGGAAGATTAAGGTGAGGAAAGTTTATGAAATGGTCTATGATAATACTGATGGCCACTGGAAATGCTTGATAAATCAAGCTTGCGAAAGTCCAGGCTTGTTCACCAATATTAAGATTTTATAACTATACACTTAGAGATATAGTATTTTAAAGCAGCTCTATTTTCAGAATTCCCACAAGATAAAATAACTTACAATTGCAAGTTATAAACTTTCTAGGTTCTAATCACCTTTATCTCTTGAAAACCATTGTTTTATAACGGATTTTTAAACTTTTTTTTTTGTTTTTTCTTTTGTGGTACGCGGGCCTCTCACTGTTGTGGCCTCTCCCGTTGTGGAGCACAGGCTCCAGACACGCAGGCTCAGCGGCCATGGCTCACGGGCCCAGCCGCTCCGTGGCATGTGGGATCCTCCCAGACCAGGGCACGAACCCGTGTCCCCTGCATCGGCAGGCGGACTCTCAACCACTGTGCCACCAGGGAAGCCCCCGATTTTTAAACTTTTGATTGCGGAAAATTTCTTCTTGGAATGCACCTGTGTACTGATTGCATTATTATAGCTCTGTTGACTATTTGTACTACATACTCCATATTACCTCACACTCCACAGAAAGGCCCTCATTTCTCTACAAGTCTTATTTGGTCATGTTCAAGGTTTACACTCTATTTTATTAAGTATCTCTCTGTACCATACTCATATCTGCCATCACTTTTAAACATTTAAATTCCTAAGCCGGATAGTCTTCTCATCAGAGCAAGAGAAAATGCATTTGTATTGGTGTCTTTGATCTTTGAGGCAATACATGAGTCCAGTTTGTCTCAGGTCCTCAGTTTCCTCTCTACAATAATGAATTTGGGAAGAAACTGGCATAACCTTGTTTTAGACAAAAATCTCTTTCTTATGGTTTTCAAATGATGACATGAAAAAGAAATTGGCCCCTTGGTGAAGAGAGGTAAAACGGGGTGACCTGCAGGGACCCCTGGAGATGAAGTGGGGTCTCAGAGAGCTTATGGAGAACAAGTCTGACAGAGAGATTATGGACTGCAGCAGCTCAGAATAATAGGCGGTTTAAAGGATATAATTAACAACTTTCCTCTGAAGGGCAGAACAACAGCCTTAGAAAGAGAGGTCAAGGGCCCTTTTTGAGGGGCAGGACAGGAATAAAGACACAGATGTAGAGAATGGACTTGAGGACACGGGCGGGGCGGGGGGAAGGGTAAGCTGGGATGAAGTGAGAGAGTGGCATGGACATATATACACTACCAAATGTAAAATCGATAGCTAGTGGGAAGCAGTCACATAGCACAGGGAGATCAGCTCGGTGCTTTGTGACCACCTAGAGGGGTGGGATAGGGAGGGTGGGAGGGAGACACAAGAGGGAGGAATATGGGGATATATGTATAAGTATAGCTGATTCACTTTGTTGTAAAGCAGAAACTAACACACCATTGTAAAGCAATTATACTCCATTAAAGATGTTAAAAAAAAAAAAGGCCCCAGGGCACCAACCTTCTTCCAAGCATAAGGGAAAGCAAATGTTTAAGCAGTTCACCTCCTAGTTACAGAGTGACTTCACTTACATGTAGGAGTTTGCTAAAATCAGGTACCGAGGCACTTACAGAAACAAGTTTTTCGACAGCTGTGATATTTTCCAAAGTAAGAATATAGGAGAAAATATGTGTGTATGTCCCCTCTCTGTGTGTTTGTAGACAATAAGAAGCACAGGGAAATTATCTTTCATAGGAAGAATAATCGCAGACCTGTTCTTGTCACTGAACTTCCAGTGGTATACTCCCCAGCTTGGATTCATTCCTTTTGTAAAGTCAGTAAAAGTTTTGAGTGAAAGCTTCCGTGGAAAGGCATTTATAATTCAAAAGTCATCACTCATTCAAAACCCAGACCTTGCTCTGGCTCCTTGGACGGCACTGCCTTGGGACCTCCTCCCTTTGTTCTGCTCTGCACGCAGAGAGGAGAGGTGCAGCCAAGGAGGATGAAAGTTTCTGACACTAATGCCTGGCAGGACAAGTCTGGCAACTTCCAGAACAATGCAAATTAAATGGCCAAATTACTCACTTTTCCCAAACTGAAATGACCTCTTCACCAGAGGTGTTTATACTTGAGGTAAACTTGCCAAACACCACTGTAACCCAATGGGGGGCAGCTGTAGTTGAGCTATATTAAGTTTCCAGGTGCCGCTGGAACAGTATTAGAATTAGCCCACCAGGTTCAGTAATGGATGGTGTGAGGTGAGGGATACTCTTGTAGGCGTCCTGCTCAAGGGAATTTTGAGGTTTATTTTGAAATACTTAGAAAGAAACAGCACTTATTGTTTTTTGTCTTCAGAAATGGACAGTTTTTCTTGATGGTGGTTAAGGATCATGGTGGGATGGTTGTCCTTGTTTTGTTTGGGTGAATCACCAAGAACCAGAGAATGTCATGGTGGGAAGGCACCCTGAGGACTTAGGCCAACCCCATGTGTTAACAGTGAAGGGAGAGAAGCCTTGGGGAGCAGTAGCAGCTCTGGAATTAACAAGACCTTAGATGGAAGTCATGAGTAAGGCACATGTTAGTATTATGTCTAACATGACTAATTTTTCTGTGTCATATTCTCTTTTATGATAGACTTTTTTTTTAAATAAGCAGAATCTTAGCTTATATTTAAACAATAGCTAGGAAAAATCAACTTTTCAGTTGACCTCAGTTACTGCTAAAGTTTAGTTTCTGAGTTTTAGTCCCATGTATGAACAATTACATGTGATCATCAAATGATGGAAGCATTGTTGAGTTCTAGTTGGTTGAATTTACTTGTCTTCTAGTTGGTCTGAAAATCACTCATTCCTGAGTTATAACAGCTGTTGCTGTGAGGCAAGCATATGTGGATTTTATATTTTTCACTGGTTCTGAGTTTTAATTTATTCTAAATTATTATTTGGAGTCTACAATTGAAATGCTCCCAAATACACTGTATTCTTTTAAAATGTAGCTGAAAATATATGACATTTATACAATGATTGATAAAGCTTATTTACATGAATTACAAGGAAATAATATATGATGCTTACGTACATTTGTGTGTCAGGGAAGGTGAATGTTCATTTTTCTTTAGCCTATATTCTTCAAACTAAGGGTCAAAGTGTTGACTAATTTGTTTAGTGTGGTTTGTTTTGTTTGTTTTTGAAGGAATAAACATTTTATTTAAGATACTTTTTATACAAAAACAAATATAATTTTGAAGATGGACTATTTTAAACTTTATCATACATTAAAAACTACCAAAAATATTAATAGCAAAAACTTTAAGCACTTTTCTAAAACTACTGCAATTACATGGTTATACACACGTACACCTTTTTCTCTATTTACAATAAACGACTGTCTAATAGACAAGTCAGATTCCATCAGATTTTCTTATAAAACCAGTCTTATAGCAAGAGCAAGTAACTTGTCTGGAGCATGTGTAGTTTAAGAAGACAGAGTAAGAGGAAGCATGTCTATTGCTGAGTTACTCTTCCTTTCACCACAGTCATCAAGTTTGTTTTCTGGATACCAACATTAGTTAATTGAAGCAACAATGTTTAGTGTGTTTTGATCAATAGTTTTAAAAAGAAAAACAGAGGGCTTCCTTGGTGGCGCAGTAGTTGAGAGTCCGCCTGCCGATGCAGGGGACGTGGGTTCGTGCCCCGGTCCGGAAGGATCCCGCATGCCGCGGAGCGGCTGGGCCCATGAGCCATGGCCGCTGAGCCTGCACATCCGGAGCCTGTGCTCCACAACGGGAGAGGCCACAACAGTGAGAGGCAAAAAAAAAAGAGAAACAGAATAGGTTGGGATGGCATGAAACATAACAAAACAGAAAATACCAGAATGCATGTAGTAGAGGTGAATACTGTTACATGTAACTAATTTTAGTCTCATGTGTAGATATGAAAGTGTTATTATGGATCACAGTGTAAAATTTATGTCTTTCTGAGGGTCACAATAAAAATTTTTTAAATTCTCTTTGACAGCTGTTTGTTCCTGGTCTGGACAGTCTGGTATTTGCCAAATGGGCTTTATCATCAAGTCTATGCTTATTGGATAAGCAATAGAGCTTGAAGAATATGCCCAGAAATCCAGATATTTTATTCTCACATTTTAAACCAACAGCTGTGGATACTTCTGGGAAGAACTGCTTGGAGACTCCTGGCACTATCCCATTCCTAGTCTCAGTTTCCTCCAATCTCCATGTCCCACATCACCTTTCAAACCAGACTCGGAGCAACTAGTTCTCTACTTGGGCCTCTCAAGGAGAGAGAAGCCTGCCAGATAGGGAAGGGCTTTGCCCAGCCTGTTACAACTCCTTGGTGATTTGCCTAAGGTTTAAAAAAGGAGAGGGGAAATGGAGGAGGAGCAGAAGAGTACACCAGAATAATTCCAGATGGATCCAAAGATTTCAACATAAAAGATGAAACCATAAATGTGCTGGAAGAAAATATGAATAGTGTCTTTATGTAAAAATTATTGAAGTGTAAAAAGAATGGTGCTCCACCCAAAACCAAAACAATAAAAAGAAAGCATAAAAGAAAAAGTCAGTAATTTCAACTACTCAAAAATAAAATTTTCTATTTTATTAAGTGAACGTTAAAACAATGTTAAAATTAAAAAACAAACTATGAAAAATGTTTACTACACATTATGAAGTAAAGGGGCTAATTTCTGCAATACGTAAGGAACTCCTGTAAATAGAAAGGAAAGAAACAATAATCTGATATAAAAATGAACAAATACATATGAATTAAAGGTCTTTTAAATATGCCATATTCACTTATAGGAAAATGCAAGTTAAAATGGGATAGACATTATCAGGTTTATCAGTTATCAGGTTGACTGGCAAAGATTAAAAACTCAGTAACACTATCTTGATTAAGGTGTAAGGAAAGGGGTACTCATTTGTAGTGGGTGTACAAACTGATACAACCTCTATGGAGGGTAATTTAACAGTATCTATAAAGATTAAAAATATACATATAATGTGACCCAGAAATTCCATTTTTAGGAATTTGTCAGATAGATATGCTCACACATCATCAAAAGGCATATATCCAATACTATTGTAGAATTGTTTGTTGCCAAACACAGAAAAAAAAGGAAACAACCTTAATTCCCATCAGAAAGAAACTGGCTGAATAAATTATTGTATATATCCATTTATACTGGATTACAAATACAGTCATCAGACAGCTCTAGAGTACTAATGTATTAGAACAGTCACCGAGGTATGCTAAATGAGAAAAGTAAGCTATAAACTCTTTGTATAGTGTGCTAGGGTATGCTACCATTTGTAGAAGCAAAAGGGAGGGGCTCTTTATTCATACATGCTGTGTATGCTTCGAACATCTGGAAGAGCATACAACTAGGGAATATTCATTGGCTCTAATGAAAAGTAAGTGGTCACTGGTAGGCTTAAGTAGCCATAATTTACTGTGCACTCCATATCCTTTTGTAACTTTTGAATTTCGTACAATGTGAGTGGATCACCTAATGAAAAGTTATTTGATTTTAGTTAAGAGAAAATGGCCAAAAGAAAAGAGTATGAGGGAGAAGCATAAAGAAAAGTACATGAGTTGTACCTCTAGTTTGTACTTCTAGTTTGGAATTTTCCAAACTAGAATTTCTAGTTTGGAAATTCTAGTTTGCAAATTCAAAATTCACTTCCAAATTGGAATTTAGTCACTAAACATGCAAAGATTTTCATTTTGGTGTTGTGTTAGCTGCCTGGGTGGCAGGTTCATGAAGCCATTTTAACAACTCAAGTCCTCTTCCCATTGTAGAGGGAAGCTCAGCTTCCCCACATCCAAGGATTTGGGGGGGGGGAACATTTCTACTATGCACTTCTTGCTCTATTTCCCCGTTTCACTTGCATAGTTTATCCTATAATTTTGTGTCTTCCTGCCCTTTGCCAACTCAAATGTGTAACACAGCCTGTTGTTTATTTTTATTTCTCCCTCAGAGTCTCACACAAAAAGTAATTGGTTGCAGGAGAAAGTTACCTCCTAGCGTGTCACAATAGATGGCCAACATTAGATATCAAATTGCCCTGGTTTTGAAAGTTTGGGGGAATTTCTTAGAAACCTATTTTCCTCTAATATGCAGATTCCTACCTTGTCTCAGACCCTTTGTAACTCAGAGCCTTCCTGGCACCCTTTCTTTACTGACACTCCCTAGAACCTTAGGATGGCTGCTCCTCTATCATGGAGGGCAATCCATTTTTGTTTCTCCTGCCTTGTGGAATTCTGCCAGCAGCTTAAAAAAAATATTTTTCCCCAACCACATTACACTAGAAATAGGGGGAAAAAGTCGAAATGTCCAATTATAGTGAATTGGTTAAGTAAATTATTGTATGCAAATACAATGGAGAATTCTACAGTCATTACAAATTATCTGAAGTTCCATATTTACTGAAGTAGACAAATGTTTATAACATATTAAGTGAAATAAGGAGTTTACAGACAAGCACATATATGCATATGTGTGTATACCTATACAGTACATATATATGTATGATACAATATGTATATATGTGTGTGTACAGTATATATGTGTATATAGTATGCATATGATATGCATATGTAATATGTATATTCATGTATGTGTATGAATATTTACAATCCCATTTTTAAATTATTATATTTTATTGAAGTATAGTTGATGTACAATATTATATGTTACAGGTATACAATATAGTGGTTTATAATTTTTAAAGATTATACCTCATTTACAGTTATTATAAACTATTGGGTATATTCCCTGTGTTGTACAATATAACCTTGTAGCTTATTTTATACATAATAGTTTGTACCTCTTAATTTCCCACCCCTATAGTGCCTCTCCCCCTTCCCATTTTTTACAATCCCATTTTTTAAAATGTACATAATATACATTTTTATATTTGCTGGAAGTATATATATCAAAATGTTAACTGTATAACTCTGGTTGGTAGACATTTGGAGAATTTATTTACATTTATATTATAACTGAATATATTTATGTTTTGAAATATTATAATCCATTACTTTTGGGAAAACGAGAGTAAAAGGAAAGGTCTATGGGGCCAGGTAGGGTAGCACTGCCAAAAGTTGCCCAGGACCTGTAAGGGACTGACTGCTGCTCTAAGTAATAGGCTGATACAGCTACAAGTAGCTGCCCTTGCCTCTGGGCTTTTATTTAACAATAATAATAAAAAAAACCGCTCCCCTTTCATTCTCTCTTCCCCCAACACAATTTTACAATAGAATCTCCCTCTGTGCTCTAAGACAAGGTAAACTTTGAATAGAAAAAAAAGTACAGAATGCAGAATTTCCTTTCCTTTTTCTTATAACAGTGAGCAACTCAAATACTTTGTGCAATGTTTTCTACAACTTTTCCATTTTAAGGGGTGTTACAAATTGGCCCCTCTTCTCTTCCAATGTCCACAAAGATGGTGAAATCTCATCCTCTAGGCCAGCAAGAAGAGATTAGAACTCAAAAGAGAATGAAGACTTCTTAGGGGATTATGAACAGAGATGATAAGGTATTTAATGACCAGAAAGCCCTGGGAATCTACCAGTGGCCTATAGGACCAAACAGAAGGGAAACCGGATGTGGAAAACCAGAGTAGTCTTCCTGGTGGCTGCAAGCTGAATATCAGCCTGGCCCTGGCCTGCACACTGACCAGGCTGGACAGAAATGTCCAGAGTCAAAGTGCTGCAGGTCAATCCCAAAGTCAGAACAAATTGGTCTCCCTTTATTCCAGGCACCTCATGTGAAAACTTGGCATGTTTCATCTTTAGGGAACTTAGAGATGATTTAATATGGTTTTCTCATGTGAAGAACCAAAACTAGCAGAGGTTAATGGATCTGCCTGAGTTCACAGAGCTGATTAATAGAAGGGCCTAGGCAAAGCCCATTGGGCTAAATAAATACATTTGGGATGGCCGAATGAACAAATGAATGACTATTCCAATACTAGCATGAAACTCATTCCAAATCTAACATGCTGGGCATTCAGATGATCCATACATTTTCTCAGTCATACAATAAGGAATTGATTGCTCACGATAAATATTCATAGAGGTGTGCCTCATTTTATAGGACGCACAGGGCTACTTTACAGGTAGATTTGACTAGATTTCAAATATATAAGAACAGCTCTTTTAAAATAAAATAGGTTAATTTTCTGAAAGATAGAATAATCCAATTTATCTGCTATATTAAATTTTCATACCTAAAATTGGCTTCGCATGGGTCTTCCTACACTAAGTGAACTGAAAGAGTTAATGGAATACCCGTCCTTCCTGTGCAAACACAGCCTGGCCGCCCCACTGTAGAATGTGAATTCTGAGTGGTGATTACCAATGCACTTGCAGAAGCAAAGCTCAACTCTTTGCCTGTGTTGTCCATGATATCTCCCTCTGTAGACTGAGCATAATATTTTATAAGGTACCCTTCTGTGTGTAAGTTGATTTCCCCTGCAAGGCTGAGAGGGCAGGATCACTTGCTGTTTTGATGGAATTAGTTGGAGTGAAGCGTCTGGCACAGCCTCCCCCACTTACCATGGAGGAGGCCCTGTCGATGTGCAGCAGGGTTCACGAGCTCAGATGCCAACAGGGGCCAAGTAGGTGATACACATGAGCAAAGCAGGTTCAGTGGGAGAAGCAATTGGGATCGGTACGGGCAGTGGAGACTTGGACAGCTAGTGCCCCATGTAATGGGGGTGGGTTTTACTCAGCTCTAGTTCACTGTTACCATGTAGAAATGTAGGCTGGGTTTTGGTAGACTCTCCAGTTTTTTTAAGGGGAAATAGAAATTACACATTTTAATGTAAAACCTTCCAACTTGTTAATGTTGGCAGCTAGTTCAAATTTGTATTAAAACACTGCAAATGTTGGTAGAACAAAAAAGTCCTTTGGCCCATCGGTTACCAGTTTGAGACTTCCAGACTCCTGCAGTGATATTTAGTGAGTGGTATTGTGTAAACTTGTGCATTTATTTTATAAATAAAACACAGAGAAAGACCACCCATGTTTTTATAGAAATCATATGCATCCTTTAATCTTTACCTTATTCACTTCTTTCCTAAAGCTCTCCCCAGCTCTCTGACATCATACATCTGTGCTGTCTGCACTGCACCGTTCATGCTTCACTCTGTGCATTCTTTCATCGTTTCTGATTTCACATGTGCAGACTTCATTCTTGCATTTAGACTTCATTGTAAACACTTCCAGGGCAAGAATCATATCTAATACTTCTTTTATGCCAATGTCAAAGCTCAATAAATGTTTGTAGTTGATACTTTTTTCAATAAGGGAAAAAGAGAATGTCTTTGTTGACACACAAGTACATAGTTATACTAGAAACGAGCTTAGTGTCTTGAAGTTCCTGAATTTCTAGCCTAGGCAGACTAACAAGTTCAAGTCTGTGGGCACCTTGCCCTGCTGAGCTGAGAAGCAGTGGCTTGCCCTAAATTTTTAAGAAGAAAGCACTTGGCAAAATAGCTATGAGTTCATCATTTCTCTTCTAGAATAACAATATTGTAGGATGTGTTTAGTTCCATGGAGGTGACATGGTCCTTTAAAAGTATGACTCTGAGTGTGAAATTTTCTGAGCCAAATCTTATCTGTAGGAAACCTTCTCTCAATTTAGGCATTCAGAGAATGGTAGGCTCAGTTAAAGAAGGTCAGACTTACGTTTTGCATTCACAAGTCAGAGCTCTCTGGGCCGTTTTAGAGCGATTTGGAGGAGCAGAGGCACGATCTATAATCAGCCTTAATCCAGAAATGGGTGCGGCAGGGGAAGAAGTGGAGCTAGCATTGAAGCTCTAGAAATGACTGGCAGCTACCTTGGTACCCACATGGAAGTGAGGCTGTGGTGGCTGAGAAATGGCATAAACCTCAAGTAACTTTTTTTTTTTTTTTCGGCGCACGGGCCTCTCGCTGTTGTGGCCTCTCCCGTTGCGGAGCACAGGCTCCGGACGCGCAGGCTCAGCGACCGTGGCTCACGGGCCCAGCCACTCCGCAGCATGTGGGATCTTCCCGGACCGGGGCACGAACCCGCGTCCCCTGCATCGGCAGGCGGACTCTCAACCACTGCGCCACCAGGGAAGTCCTCAAGTAACTTTTTGAAGTGTCCTGGACATTAAAGTTATCTCTACATTACCAAGAGCAGGCTACAAAGCCATAACACCTGGACATGTGCGCCAGGGGGCCGATAAATGTGTCCGGGAATGGGCCTAGCATTTGGGTTGAATTGGCCAACACTGCTTGAAAGGGAAGAAACAGGAAGAAGTCTGGATCCTCTATGGATCCCTAAGTCCCCTGAGCTTGTTATGATGGGCAATACAAAGGTGGAGGTGAAGAGACCAGCTCTGATGGGAACTGACTCCCTGGCCAAAGAAAAACATTATATTCGCTCCCTTACTTGTAAATACTGATAAAATACTGAGAAGTACTGATAAAAGTGCTTTTACTGGAAAAGCCCTGTCTGCATACTCCTTATGCTCACAAACACCACACACCTGTGCCTCTCAGACACTTCTTTACAGTTCTTATTATTTCTCCCTATTATTTGGTAATCTAAAAAAAGAAAGAAACCATCAAATAAATAGATCACATTATTACATTAGGAAGCAGACTTTGGAGTGCAAAAAAAAATGTAATGCTTTGGTTACTAAAATGAGTGCCTTCACTTAGACAAACGATACTTGGGTCAAAATAAACATTAATTAACGTTGTTCAGAATGTTTAGTTGTAACTCTGATATTGTCACCTTCTGTTCGATAAAATTTATTGCTAAATCATGAAATCTCCTTTTGTACTAGTCACTATGTCGATCCAGTTGCATCTTCTTCATCTGCAAATTTGAGCTGCTAATAAAAAGTGAGGTGGAAAATACAAGTCATATATCCTTGGGATAATTGTGTTTACTCTGTCCAAAGTGAATATTAATTATCACGATAGAGTAATTTACATTTCCTCTCTTATTGATTGCCTCTTATCTTTCTCTCAACAGCCTTTCCATCCATTTCTTTTCTCATGAAGCTTCTTCTGGTTGGAAATTTACCAAATTTCACCAGGTAAGAAGTACTAAGTGTGAACCTGTAAACCTTGTTTCAAAAGAACCCCAGTTTAGGAAATCCAAAGATGGTGTCAGCTTTGGACAAATATCTAGAATACAAAGTGGGAAAGATCCATCAGGATTCCCAATCATTTTGGAGCAGTGGTTCTGAAAGTGTGGTCTCCAGACCAACAACATCACCATCTCCTGGGGAACTTGTTAGAAGTGCAGACTCTCAGGCCCTTTCTTATGCTTTAACAAACCTTCTAGGTGATTCTGATGCACCTACAAGTTTGAGAACCACTGTCTGAGATAGGTGTCATGGACCAAAGGTACAGAAAATGTCTCCTCTGGATTGATGGGATTTGATGGATTTGATATCTCTTCTTCCTTCCTTTTCTCCATTGCCTTTTCCTCCTTTCTGCAGGTTTATCCATTCCTCATTTAGCAAGCCAAAGTTGGCTCTGCAAAATCATACTTTCATTACAAACACACTGTTTTTATGACAACTTAAATGCTAGTATGAGACTCCATCAAACTAAGTATTCAGTAGAAGTTATCAACTAATTAACTGATTTAAATCCTTGTTTAGCTTTGAGAAGGAAAGCTTCTGCAAGTCACAGAAGACAGAGTTATAAAAGGGTGCCCATTTTCTAAGGTGGTTGCCTTTTATACCTGGTATCCATAGGACATTCTTTTTACAAGGAAAGTTAATATTTTTATGTGGGCTGAAGGTGTTGAATTGTTACAGCTGGAGTCGTTTGCAAAGGATTGTGTTGTCCAGAAGGAGCTCATGTTCTCGTGCAGTGTTCAGAATATGTTTGAGGTCTATACATTATCCATTACCTCCAATGCCAGTAGCCAGTCTAGATAGCTGCCCAGCAGCTATTTCATGTCCAACCTTACTATAATTTGGTGTAACCCTGGGGATATTTATGAATTATCTGCTAAATCTAAAAAAATGTGAAGGAGGATGCTGTCATTCTGAAATCATTGCTAAATGCTGCCCCCATAATGCCTTTGCTTAAGATACCCTTCATTTGCAAAGATACACATGGTTTATTCTCTATAGCATGTAATTTCTTCAGCAATTCAGCAGAGTCTCTAAGACTCAGTTTCCTTATTTGTAAAGTGGAGATAATAATCCAATTACTTGTTAGTATTGTTGTGAGAAATAATGAAGGTAATTCAGGAGCACTTAGCACACAGTGCCTGACAATAAATCTCAGCCATGATTAAGGATAATTTTATTAATAGAATTGAAAGTTCAAAAATGTCACATCAGCCCTCATCCCATTAAAAACAAGCACATAGGGAAGAGATCTACTGTCTCTCCCTCGCATGACTCTACCACAACTACATTGTATTTTATGTGGAGATTTGTTGCTGTTGTTTTCAGCTCCCTGTTTTCTGTTCTCCTAGTTCCTTGGCCGGTGCTGGGACTCTAGTATGGGGCCAGGGAGAATTAGGAACACGATTAAGTGTAGAAATCCATCATCCATACCCCACCTGTAGGACTAGGAGAGCACAGAAGAGTGGCTGCGATTAGCTCTTCTAATACCCACCAGCCCTTTGGAGCAAAATCCAAAAGTCCAGCTGGATGACCCATGTATATGCATCAGAAAATCAAAGGACCTGAAGAGGACCTTGAAAAGTGATTTACCTCCCTAACCTCCGTTTAACATACAAAGCAAAGGATGCATCCAATTTTTATAGATTTCAGGAGAAGGGAATTTCCCTAACTTTTCATTAAATGCCAATATAGATAGATAAAAGTTATATATAATTATGAAATCTCATTTTGGCATAAGTTTAAATATTTCTTAGAATATGCTAGAAAGACCCAGTTCCATCTATGACAAATTACCCCTTAGATGGCTTTGGCGAGAGAAGGGATGCAGAGATAGGAGAGGAGATTCTCGGAAGCGAGGTATGTTAAACATTAGTATTACGTGAACGTCCAGTAAACAAGAGATTTGTGAGTTTGAATTAGTGACCTTTGGCGAGACAAGGGATGCAGAGATAGGAGAGGAGATTCTCGGAAGAGAGGTATCTAAAACATTAGTATTATGTGAACGTCCAGTAAACAAGAGATTTGTGAGTTTGAATTAGTGACATGGAGAAATGAGAAACATCTGGAATCTGTACTTATTTTGCTGGTCAGAAACACAGTTTTGAGATCCTTTGTTGAATTGTTGACTTTGTAAAGACTTATTAAAAACAAATGTCTAAGGTGACTGCGAAGAGAACGTAGTTGAATTCGGAACACAAAGTCCTTAAAGGGAACGCCTCCATTTCGAAGAGTTTTTACTTGCCATCAACTAACGCTTAATGCTGTCTCCTCAAATGAATCCTTTTGTTCCATTTCAACACACACTTGAAGAGTCAAAGGCTTACAGACACATTTGAAATTTAATAGTACCTTTTTGGAGAGAGAAAGGGGACTCGTTTTCTTCATATTCTTCAGTTATTTTATATGATTCTTCCATAGCCACCCCCTTCCTCCCCCATACAAATAAATATCTAAGAAAAGGGGATCTACCTAGATGCTGGCCCTTACTTTTATTATGGACACAGCTGAGATTTACAAATGAGGTTGTCTCCCTCTTTGGTTTCTGAGGAAGATTAGTTCTAGCCAAGGCAGACCAGGGAGTACAGCAAGTGGTTATTGGTTAAGCCCCACTATGTTCTCAGATGATGCTCTCATGTGCCCTTGCTGGGGCCATAACTAGTCACTCACTAGAAGGAAAGCAGGTGTTCCAGGCCAAGGAGATGATCTCGTGTTGGAATTCTGAGGGGACCACCTCTCCAAATTATTTCCTGCCGATGCCCTGCCATGGCTTTTATCACCCCTTCTGCCTGTACGAGGCAAGGGAGAAGGAGGGAGAGAGGAATGGTGTAAAGGGACAGAGGAAATGTCTTGAGGTATATATTCCAGGAATACTCACCTCCCTCATCAATTTGCTACTCTCCTCATGTACTTTTCAAAAAAGGAAATGTTGTGAAGAACCAGATCTCAGGGAGGCCACAGAACGGAATTGTACATTTGGCATCACAAGCTGTGCTAATGGAATTCTGGTGTCGTACTGAACTCCCAGGATGGTGCTGCTAAGCCAGCCTTGCGCTGGTCGTTGTATTCAGGTTACGGTAATAAAGGCAGTCCCCATGTCTCCTACTTTTTTATACTCAAGGTATTAAATTCAGGAGTGTGGATGCCCTTACTGTACAGGAGGCAAGGTGGAGGGCAGATGACCACTTGCCAAGACCATCATCCTCATAAAAGAAGCAAAGGGACACCATTTGAGGATCAGACCACAGGTCTGGCCGTTTCTCTAGCCAAGTAGCCTGACCCTAAAATGACAACTAGGGACAGTTGTTGTCGGGGGTGGGGGGGGGGAGGGAGAGGGGAGATAAGGTTGCTTTCTATGAGGCATTCCCAGAATCCCACAATATTTAGCTATCGTTAACTTCATATCCTCTTCAACCTTTTTTTTTTTTCTAATCGGAACATCTCTTTGGATAACAAGTTTCCATAGAATTACTAGCCACTGTGTGACTGCATGATTTTTTTCACTTATGCAGAACTACCTTTACTAATCTTTGGGGAGGGTCCGTGCTGTGCTCACCCTGCCTTACTCTTTATGGTTTTGTAAACATCAGTCCTTTCCGCTTTCAGCCTTCATTTTTTCAGACTGAAAGGTGTCATAAGTCCTCCCTCACCACAGGTCCTATCTAGTTCCCTCTTCTGGACATGCCCTGGAGTTTATTGCCCGAAGTATTCCAAGCATAGAACAGAGTATATGCGAAAATAGAATATAAATATTCACAGAGCCTTTAAAAATACCCCAGAAAAAGAGATCTAAAAATCTCTCTTTTTAGATTTATATGCATTTTTTTATTACTAAAATAAAATGTAAACCTGTTGCTTTTATGTAAGGCCAATTTGGATTTTTTTCATCATGGTCCAGAGCATATAAACATAACTCTTTTATGGAGAGGTGATACCCTATTGGTCACCCTGAATGGCTACCAGGAACAGGCTTATTAGTTCTACTTTATTGCTGAGAATGGCTTACATTTTTAATTTTAAGATTCAATTTATTATTTACATTTTAAAATACAGCTTACAGGGACTTCCCTGATGGTCCAGTGGTAAAGAATCCACCTTCCAATTCAGGGGATGAGAGTTCAATCCCTGGTGGGGGAACTAAGATCCCACATGCTGTGGGGCAACTAAGCCCCTCGCACCACAACTAAGACCCAATGCAGCCAAAAATCAATCAATCAATAAATATTTAAAAAAAAAAAATACAGCTTACATTTTAATTTTAGGATCCAGAGACAGTCTAAAGTAAAAATTTGGAGGAAAAGAATTAAGGTGGATTAGTGATTCTACCTTATCTAACGAGATGATTTTTTAAAAGACAGGCTGTGACTATAAAGGTGACCTTGTCTGCACTCCTAGGGCATCAGAGTTTTTGCATCAGCTGGCGGTGGTGGTGGAGGCACGTGGCTTTCACTTTCTCCCAGGGTGCTCCCCTGTGGAGGGCAGTGGGATTTCCCTTCTGGGGCCTCCAGAAGTGAGGGCTGTAGGAAAGCGTCCTCCGTGGACTTGTGGGATGCCTACCAAACTGTTTCCTTGTTCACCAGATTTACAGAACTTTCGGTCATAAAATATTTTCTTTGTGAAACCCTCAGAGATTTGCTTTCCCTCTTCACCACAATGGCAGGAATGCAGAGCTTTCCCATGATTTTTTAATGGGATTCAGCTGCCCAAACTGCAGTGCCTTCAGCTATGTCTCTGCCTCATTTTTCATTTGCAGATGCTAGGAACTAACACTCCCTCTCTCTCTGTCTCTCTCTGTCTCTCTCTGTCTCTCTCTCTCTCTGTGTCACACCCAGCAAAAGCTCATGGACATGAGCTGCATCTTTATGAGCATGGACCAATCAGTAGGTATTCCCAAATGGAGCAAATGTCACCTTATTTCAGGCAGCTTCTGGTCTGGTCCCACATTCTATAAGAAAGTAGATGTCCCTTGGAGACACCTGTCAGCACCAGGCAGCTGGCAGCGAGTGGGTGTGGCCATGAGCCAGAGCAAGTCCAGCTTGAGCCCTGTGGTCAGCAGTGAGGAGAAGAGCAGCCCACAGACTGGAGACCAAGGGGAGTCAGAACAAGCCAAGGGTCTGAGCAAGCCTGGCATCCAAGACTGTGGAGAATGGTCCATAGGAAGAGTATCAGGGTCTGCAGGAACCAGAGGGACAAGGCATAAGGAAGCACAAAGCAAGCTTATGTGCCAACATTGATGACAGCATTCTAATCACTTCCTGCTTCAGGATTTCTCCTCCTTCTTGTAGTGCAGACAGCAAACCCAGTATAGGTGGGAACAGGAACTGGGATGGGGAGAACAGGCACAAGGTGTTGAATGTATCTCTTAGTGACATCATGACAACACAGAGAAAGAAGACGTCTTTAAAAGCACAATATGGGGCTTCCCTGGTGGCGCAGTGGTTGAGAGTCTGCCTGCCGATGCAAGGGACACGGGTTCGTGCCCCGGTCCGGGAAGATCCCACATGCCACGGAGCGGCTGGGCCCGTGAGCCATGGCCGCTGAGCCTGCGCGTCCGGAGCCTGTGCTCCGCGACGGGAGAGGCCACAACAGTGAGAGGCCCGCGTACCGCAAAAAAATAAATTAAAAAAGAAGGCACGATATGAACATTAACCTAGTTTGCCAAGGCAATTCACGCCGACTGAAAATTCCTCTGTCTTCTAGCCTCACACATGCCTATCTCACCTCTTTTTTTGAAGTAGAATGCTTTCAAAATGTTTTTATCCTATAAAATTCAACATATGACCTTTTATGACAGAGCTTTTCTGGTCTCCATAAGTGAGCATCACTCAGTATGTCCTTCCAGCCCTGAACTCATGTCCTCCGTCTTTTCTTTGACCCTCAGCATGTTGTCCCTTGGCCCAGTCCTCAGGGTTTCCTTTTTCCCTCATCCAGAAAAACCTCCTCTGTCTTCATAGTCCTGATCTGGGTGCACTGCAGACAGGAACTGCCCCATAGCAAATTAGTTACTCTGACCATCGTGTCTGCTATGTTGTCATATGGAAATGTCGTATGGAAAACAGGTCCTGGTCCTGATTCCATCTTTCACTGGCCATGTTAGGCAAATCCCTTCCTTTCCCTGAGCTTCTCCTGCCTACTCCTTTGAGCTGTTGTAAGAATCAAATGAAATAATGGAAGGGGGAGGATTATAAATTTTAAAGCACCACAGAAGGCATTCTTACAATAAAATGTGGATCCTTGGCTCACGTTGTGGTGGAGCTGAGCCTCCTCCAGTCATTCTTTCAGCTGGTTGGTGTAACCCCTGGTGAAACAGTGACCATTGTCACTAAGTGGCATAGGTTTCAGCACATCCTTTGTTTCTTCTTTGGCTTTCACAGGGCAGTTGCACCTGCCATGAACTGATACTTCTCGGAAGGGATGGGGTGGAAAGACATATAGCTAAAAAGAGTTGGGGCCTCTGATTAAATGATACATCTTAGGAGTCATTTTGACTCCTCCAACCCAGAAAAGAACAACCACAAGTATGGCAAAACCCATAGTAGAAACAGCCAAGAGCCTAGCACCGTGGTTCTTATCGTTTGAAATTTCCACTCATCCATGTTCCGTCTCGTAGTCACCATCATTGAACATCAAATTTAACTGAGGTCCTACTATTTTGATTAAATTTCAACACACATTTTTGCCTATCAAATATGTGCCAAGCCCTATGCTAAGTGTATAATGGTGAGTAATTTACAGATTCTTCCTTAAGAAACTCTCGTACAGATAAACACACACGTAAAAAAATAATGTTCAGGGCTTCCCTGGTGATGCAGTGGTTGAGAGTCCACCTGCCGATGCGGGGGACACGGGTTCGTGCCCCGGTCTGGGAAGATCCCACATGCCGCGGAGCGGCTGGGCCCGTGAGCCATGGCCGCTGAGCCTGCGCGTCCGGAGCCTGTGCTCCACAACGGGAGAGGCCACAAGAGTGAGAGGCCCGCGTACCCCCCCCCAAAAAAAAAAAGTTCAATGTGATCTTTGCTATAGGGGAGGTATATTCAAAGTGCTGTTGGGGTATAGAAGAGGGAGCAACTCAACTAACTGTATGGAAAGTTGCAGAAGAGGTAACGTGAGTTGGTACCTCAAGGATGAATGGAAGTTGGTTGAAGTGAGTACGATGCAGTAGTTCAGTACAGGAGCTGTGGGTCCACCCTGACTGGTTCAGATCCTGACTCTGCCACTTCCCAGCTACATAACTTGGCTTATGGACTTACCTTTTGATGCCTCGGTTTCCTCACCTCTACAATAGGTATGATACTAATAGAGCCTACCTCAAGGGTTATCATGAGCAGAAATGAGGTAAGGCACGGGAAGCCCTCCGAGCAAATTCTGTCATATGATTAGTCACTCAAAGAGTAATAGCCATTATTGTTGTTATTATTGTTCTTTACTAAGTGAACAAGCAGGAGAGAGATTCCTGGAGCTCTTAGAGACTTAGTCTCTTAATTTACAAGATTCATTATCATTCATGATCATTATTATTATTAATAAGAATAAAGCTAAAATTTAAATGCCATGCCCTAGACACTTTATATATGTAGCTTGACTTAATTCTTGTGATAATCCTGAGAATCAAAAAGTTTACACTGAAATATCAATAGCACCATAAAGAATATGAAATGAAAAATAAGTTCATAAAGGGTGGGTGAAAGAGAATTACATAAGGAGGGATATTAATAACCTAACATAAGGAGGCAAAAGTCAAAGGGATTTCAGAATGGTGGCTTTAAGCCAAGTGAGGTCCCTGGTATGAGTTTGTTTTTGTTTGTTTTCATTTTTGCTTTGTAATTTTCATTGTTTCTTTGTATGTTCATTGCCTCTAAGCAAGGAGTACCCTTTACAATTTGCTTCACTTCTCACCACTCATCTCATGCCCAGCCCTGAGAACATTTGTGACATGCTAACAAGAATCTAGAACTTGAGTTGGGCAATTGCTCACATTCGTTGAACGATGTTTTCATGCCAGGCTCTGTGCTAGGTGCTTACAGACACATGATCTATATAACATCCTAAATGAGGTATTATTGTCCCCAGTCTTTGGGTGAAGAAACGCGTCAAAGAGAGATTAAGCCTTTAAAGAAGGACAGGATCAGAGGCAATAAAGCAGGAAAGTGCATGACTTGCTCTGAGACCTGTTCTGCTGGAAAGGAGGGTCCATATAGGGGAGTAGTATGAGTTTAGGTGGAAGTGGTTGGATGACCTTGAATACCACGCTTAGGAATTTGAATGTGGCTACAGGAAGCTAATAAATGATAGGTTTCCTTTTCTTCTCTACTGCTTTATGAAAACTCACCTACAACAAATATATAGGCTACCACAGGGTTCACTCTGAAGTGGGAGGGGTGCCAAGAAGTCCTGAAGATGTTCGTTTCTCTTTGCAAAATGCCCCACTATACGCAGGGACAGTACTTCACCTCTCATGCCAACAGAAGGGAGGAGGGACCTTCCAGTAAATATTCTCAGTTGAGTTTTCTTCATATATTTATATCATTTAAAAAAAATGACGACCCAGCTTCCCTCCCTGGGTTCCAATCCTTGAGATCTGATGTTTAAGCCTTACACTGCAGAGTGCCCTCAAAATCAAGAACACATTCCTTAACCTTTGGTTCCAAGAAGTTCTTCATGAGATTGCTCCTGATTACCTCTCCACCCTCAACTCCCTCCACTCCCATGATGTATCCCAACCATACTGATCCTACTAAGACAGATTTTCTGCAAAAAAAAAAAATCTTCATCATGCCACACACCACCCCCTGATCTCCATAATGCTTTGCACTTTGGGGTATGACTTCTCACCAGAAATGTGTTTTTTGTCTACTTTAGACCGTAAGCTCCCTGACGGTAGAGGTCCTTGTTCTCTACTGATTCCTGCATCTGACATCCAAGCACATAGTCAATGCTCAACAGCAGTTTGTCAATGAATGAGTAAATGATTAAATGAAGAAGTGTTCTAATCCCCTGGTCCTTACTCACTGTGGGACTCTGGTCTTCAGCTTGTTAGTGGGTTTTCCTTCTCTAATTGTCTACCTGTCCCTAGACCGCACCACCAGCTTGGTCACTGATTTCCACGTCACTCTCTCAGTCTAACGTATTCCCCACTCCATTCACAATCTGACACATGCACACACTCACCACCACCAAAAACAACAACAAAACTTGTCTTCTGTCTCCTTTCTGGTCGCCTCCCTTTGCCAAAACCCATTGTTACCTGTCAGAGTTCTGTTACCCATGAACTGTTCCTTGGTCTCACAGATCCCATTTCCCTCTTAAATCCAATGATTACGTTTCAGTGGACTCGACTAGAAAAAAGATACAGGGAAGGGAACCCTAACAATATCTTTTTTTGTTTTTAATTTTATATTTTATTTTTGACTGTGTTGGGTCTTCGTTGCTGTTCACAGGCCTTCTCTAGTTGCGGCAAGCTAATAGGGTGCTCTTCCTTGCGGTGCATGGGCTTCTCATCGCGGTGGCTTCTGTTGTTGCAGAGTACGGGCTCTAGGCGCGTGGGCTTCCGTAGTTGTGGCATGCGGGCTCAGTAGTTGTGGCGCACAGGCTTAGTTGCTCCGCGGCATGTGGGATCTTCCCAGACCAGGGATGGAACCCATGTCTGCTGCACTGGCAGGCGGATTCTTAACCACTGCACCACCAGGAAGTCCCCCTAACAGCATCCTGATGTTTTGGCATAGTTGTTGGCAGCTCCTGGAGTAAAGGGGATGTGTGTGCTTATTATTATTATTATTTTAATGTATAGTTAATTTGAGTTCTGTTTTATTTATTTATTCATTTATTTTTGGCTGCGTTGGGTCTGTTGTTGCTGCGCACGGGCTTTCTCTAGTTGCGGTGAGCGGGGGCTACTCTTTGTTGTGGTTCGTGGCCTTCTCATTGCGGTGGCTTCTCTTGTTGCGGAGCACGGGCTCTAGGCACTCGGGCTTCAGTAGTTGTGGCTCACAGGCTCTAGAGCACAGGTTCAGTAGTTGTGGCACAGGGGCTTAGTTGATCCGTGGCATGTGGGATCTTCCCGGACCAGGGATCGAACCGTGTCCCCTACATTGGCAGGTGGATTCTTAACCACTGTGCCACCAGGAAAGTCCGGGATGTGTGTGCTTATAGTATGTGTGCGTGTTTGTGATATAATGACCCACAGCTGGGAATGGTCTGGCTAAGTCTTAGGGAATGAATAGCCTGGGAAAAATGTGGATACATCTGCCTGCCCATTGGAAAGCGACAGGCCCTAGATGGGCAGTCCCAGCTGTAGGGGCTCAGGAGTTCTGCCCAGCAGACCAAACCTGATAGTCTAGTGCTAGTAATAATAATGTTAACAGCCTAATTGCTATCACCTATGTGCGTTCCCTGTGTTCCAGTCACTGTGCTAAGTTCTTTACATAGGTTTGATCAACTATTTCTCACATCAACCTAATAAGTTGGGAGCTCTTATTACTCCTATTTTGTAGGTAACGAAGCTGAGGTACAGAGAAGCTAAGTAGCCTGCAAAGGATCACACAGTAAATGATAGAGCCAGGATTTGAGCCCAAACATTCCAACATCGGAACTCCACTCAGTATGGAATCGTTCAAAGCAGGTGCCCCATGATCACTGAGAGTTAGTATGTGGAAGCAACACACGCATACACACAGACACAATTTGTTTTTACAATATAACTCTCACAGCTGGGGAAAACGGAAGGCTCGTTAGGTCTTAAAGAATATGAATGAGTAAAGAGAAAGGATAGTTAAAAGTATCTCTCAACAGGCTGTACTTCTCAGCATGTTTATAAATTTGTAAATGCATTCTGTTATACATATAGGGAGAACCATGGAGCACAGGGCTGCTACACATGGTCCTGCATGCGGAAGGTGTTCCCTGGAATTGTTCAGTGCACACACTGATCAGCTTTACATGGTGAGCCCCCAGTGCCCATAAATTAATATAGGGGCCAAATGGAAGCCTATTATGGGGCTTGAGCTAGTGTGGACTTAAAAAACGAAATAAAAGAAAATGTGGAAATGATAAACCGACTGTCACAGGACCATGAAAAGCAGATGTGTATCCCAGTGTGGCTGCAGAGTCTCTCTGCCACCACGCCTTGCCATTCAGCTGCTATACCAGTGTACCACTTAACCTGCCACTGTGTCCCACACACATCCTTCCATACTGCCCAGGCCGCATAAATGTTTCTCCTTCCTCCTCAACCTCTCCCCCATCTTTACTTACTACCCTCTTCTTCAAGACCTAGACATGCACCCATCCATCATTCATGCATTCATTCAACAAACATTTTTGGAGCACCTACCATATACCCTAGGTCCTCAAGTAGATGCAGAGTGACAAAGATGAGTATGGCATCCTCACCGTCAAGCTGCTCCCAGTTTAGAGGGGGAATTAAACAAATAAAGCAAATTCTCTCCAGGAAGTTTTATAATCATTCTCTCTCTTTTTTTTTCCCCCAGCTAGAGGAATTCTCATGTTTTGGAAGCATTTCTTGTGCATATCCTTATGGATTAAGTAACAATTTGAAACACTTAAAGCAAAACAAATACATTGTAGAGAAACAGAGAAAATATTGTGAAAGCTGTAAATAAGTAGTTTATATGTCTGCATCTCTTCTGGGTTCATTTTGTAAGGAGGCAATAAAATGCTAAGTTAAAGCTCAATTTGGTTTTCTCCAGATACTTGCCAAATTTTTGACATCACATGCTACTGTGTTTCCAGGCTTCAGGAAGTCAGTTGAGCAAAAGAAAATTATGCTCCATTCTAGCCTGCAAATGATTCCTATTTTTTCATGAAATGTGTGAGGCTTGAACTAGACAGCTATACATAGTGTGAAAATAATTTCATCCCCAAAGACATAAAGTAACAAATTATCTATGGAACCACAGCAAGCAAAAGACTTTTTAAAAAAAATCCTCTGCTATGAATATGAAATCCCAGCTGGCCATGCATGTTCCATTTGAGACGAGAAGGCTTATCTTAATAGACTGTAAGCTCCTTTAGAGCAGGAGCTGTGTCTTATTTATTTGTCTAGCCCAAGCATTCAGCTTAGGGCTAAGTAAGTATCTGCGAATATGTTATACTACTGATCAAAGTGGAAGTCTGTGTCATTCTCTGATGTCTTGTCAGACTCCCTAATATTATGGAGAAAGTGGCATTAGAGTTTTTTCTGTTTGGGTTTTTTTTTTTTGCAGGGGTGAGGTCGGTGAGCAGAAAGGGAATTGTTTTGCTTTATTTTTTTCAATTGAAGTATAGTTGATTTACAATGTTGTGTTAGTTTCAGGTGTATAGTAGAATGATTCTTTTCTATTATTGGTTATTACAAGATATTGAATATAGTTCCCTGTGCTATATAGTAGGACCTTGTTGTTTATTTTATATATAGTAATATGTATCTGTTAATCCCAAACTCCTAATTTTCCTGCCTACTGCTTTCCCCTTTATAAGTTTTCTATGACTGTGAGTCTATTTCTGTTTTGTAAATAAGTTCATTTGTATCATTTTTTTAGATTCCACATATAAGTGATATCATATGATATTTGTCTTTCTCTGTCTGACTTACTTCACTTAGTATGATAATCTCTAGGTCCATCCATGTTGCTGCAAATGGCATTATCTCATTCTTTTTATGGCTGAGTAGTATTCCATTATGTGTGTGTGTGTGTGTGTGGTGTGTGTGTGTGTGTGTATACACGCACACATACCACATCTTCTTCATTCATCTGTCAATGTTTTATTTTTGAGCTATGTCATATTCCAGTGGAGACCAGGATGAAATCAATGACCTTGTCTATCAGGATAGTTTAGATATTGACCCACTGATCATCCCATTTGATGAGTAGGGCCATTGAATGATCTTATCTTCCCTGTGATCAGCACTCAAAATAATTGTATTCCCAACTGTAGTACACGTATTACCTTAAAGTTTTGCTGTACTTTCAACTCAGGAATTGTAACCAACCCCTTCTATGGCTCTGGACCTCACATCTCTTCTAAAGGCTGTGCAAAAGCTACAAGCCTTCTCACCACCCTGTACTACTGCAGCGCTATGCCCTGGTCTGGATTCCCTGTGAGATCCATGTAAAAACAGGAAGTGGCTTCTGAAGCCGTGCTTGGTCGGAATAACACAATATATATGTCATCTCACCTTCAACAGAATGTAATCTGTAATGTCACAACCCTCTTCCTGTCCAACTTGGCATTGGCATTTTGTTTGACTTGGTGGCGAGAAATATAAAAACACTTTGGGAAATTTTCCTTGCAGAACACTTGTTAAGGGAGCTTGGTTGCTTACGGGAAATTCATACTGCTTAGCATGTGTAAAATGCCCTTCAGTCCATTAGTGAGAAGGTTCAAGGCAAAATAAACACATTTCATTTTGACCATATTTAGAACTCACAATAAAAAGGAGTAAAAAGATAAGCTGATGGAATAAGGAAATTTTTATCTCTATATTCCACACATATTTTTCACTTCCTCCCCTTTCCTGTAATAACTTTTTAACATAATGGCACTCATATACATTTTTAGAGGATTTTCATTTTATTATGTATTGAATTACATAGTGCCAGTAAATCCATAGAAATTCTCATTCCCCAGCTCTTACAATTTGGCTATAAAGATTCAGAAAGAAACCGAGACATTAAGGAGAAGCCAGGGGCTACAGCTGCAAGGTCTTATATTTGTTTATGTCATAAACGTCTTCATTTGCCAAACCAAAATTGTTTAAAATTGTGGTATATCATGTTGGTCCTCGCTGACTGCCTTCAAGCGTGTGTTTGGAAGAGCATCGTATGGTGGCCATGCTCTGAGTTCCTTTCTCCACACAGGCACCAAATCCTCTGAATTCTACCCTGTCATCCACCAGGGCAGGTGGGGACTGCCGCATCATCTCTATGCCAACGTTCTTCTAATGACATAGTGACAAAGGGGCCCTTATTCATCTGAAACAGACTCCTCAATTTTAAACATAGGCATTCAGTGGTAAAAGGAAGGCATTTTTTTTAAAAAAAGAAATGTTTTGTTAAAGATGTATATCACATACTCAAGAGTTGTCGTTTTCTAGTTCCTGCTTATACATTATTTCTGTTTTCCTATTTTTTGGTCCATCACAGGGAATAAATGTGGTTTTTCTTCCTGAAGAGTTGAAGAAATACACTGTCCATTCTGAGAGTCATGGTTAGATGCCTCCTACAAGCCAACTCTTCCTAAAAGTAAAAAATATAGGGCTTCCCTGGTGGCGCAGTGGATGAGAGTCCGCCTGCTGATGCAAGGGACACGGGTTCATGCCCCGGTCCGGGAAGATCCCACATGCTGCGGAGCGGCTGGGCCCGTGTGCCATGGCCGTTGAGCCTGTGCGTCCGGAGCCTGTGCTCCACAATGGGAGAGGCCACAACAGTGAGAGGCCCGTGTACCGCAAAAAAACCCCATAAATATAGGGCTGATATTGGATTGATTTTTGTTCTCCTCTTGTTTTTCCTAATCCTTCTGCAAAACAAGTTACAGTAAGATAGAAACTAAGTAAACTGGCACGCGGTACATGAAAGACGTCAGGTGTATTTGGGCTTATTCCTCCAGCATTATATAAAACTGACCTTTATACCTGCTTCTCCTTCCTGTTAAGGCTGGATGGTAACTCATGCATTTTTTCACTCATTTACTTAATTTATACATTCATTCAAAGTTCTAAATGAGAACCAATTGTTAGTCAGAACATGAAAAAAATAGAAAATAGTGACGATCCTTGCTATTTCCTTGGGGAGACGATATCTACATGCATGAAACAATTTAATTCTAAGATTTATTTAAAGTGTGTGAAATTTACTTGTAAAAATAATACTAGATGACATGTATATAGTGTTTACTATGTGCCTGAAACTCTTTGTGTTTTTTATATATTAATATGTATATTAATCCTCACAACAATCTTGCCAAGTTGCTTCTATAATGATCCCATTTTACATGTGGTGAAACTGAGGCATAGAGATGTTGACTAACTAGCAGCTAGTAAGTAGCAGAGCCAGGATCTGAATCCAGGTAATCTGGCTCCAGAGTCCGGGCTCTTTGGCCACTGCCTATCATTGCACATACATTTTTTTTTTTTGAAATAGGAACGACTCATTATTTAATCATTTTTCTGAATCATCCGCAGAGAGGCGTTGATTATATTTAAAAATTCAACCTAAAGGATGTATAAATATACATCATGTTAGTCATGAATTTTTAGTTTTTAAGCTTCTAGATAACACTGTTTTCACATTTTATTGTGATTAACATTTGTGGAAAAAGAAGTAAGGTACAAGATGCTCAGCCTCTATATAAAACTTATATAAATCAAGCCATCAGAATTTTACTTATTTCTTTTTGCCTCTGTTTTTATAGTCTGTGACTGTTAAGAGTACATATAAATCACATTTTTATTTAGGGGGAACCGGGCACATACATTTTATGTAGAATGAAAATGTTGTAGCCAGAGGTCACTCAGGGAAACTCTCAGTGGAAGAAGATATGGTGCTTGAGCAGAACCTTAGTGATGGTGTAAGGTTTAGGCTATGAAGAAGGTAGAATTGGACTTTCTGGGAAGCAAGAACAGCAGGAAGAAAAGCTGGGATTTGGAAATGATTATAGCCTGA
Source organism: Globicephala melas (assembly GCF_963455315.2). Taxonomy (NCBI): domain Eukaryota; kingdom Metazoa; phylum Chordata; class Mammalia; order Artiodactyla; family Delphinidae; genus Globicephala; species Globicephala melas. The sequence continues at coordinate 128,789,877 of NC_083315.2, forward strand.
TAGGAGGAATGACTGTCTTGCACAATGGTGTGAGAAGACTTTTATAGGGAGCCTTGAGCACGAGGCTGAAAAGTTCAAACAAAAATCCACAAACAAGTATAAAAGCAAAGAATTGACTCATTCGTGCATTCATATAATTACAGCACTGGAAGGGACCTTGGTGAGCATCCATTCCAGCTCCTCCTTTTATCATTGTAGAATCTGAAGATCCAGAGGTCACTCCCAGTGTCACTTACCTAGTGGTAGAGCTAGAACAGAGCACAGCTGTCCCGACTCCTCGTTTAACATCATTTCCAATGTTTCAGGCCACTGTGGGAAGTTCACGGGGCAGAGGCATTTGGTTCAACTCAGAAGGAAGAGAAAGAGGCAGGGTGACCTGTGAGGCAGTATTGCAAAATTCAGGTGAAGCACAAGAGGCTCAGTGGAGATGGGAAACTTTTTGAGAAAGGATTGAGGGAATTTGATTGGGTATCACTAATAAAGGGATGGAAAGTGCCAAGGTGCCTCCACATTGGCATAACTTTGAAAGAAATAGAGAAATTGGACAGAGATGTCTCTTGGGCATAGAGATAATCAGTTTAGATTTAGCACCTGTGAGAGCAAGGTGACCTATTATACCCGGTCCATGTGGGATCTTCTGTAACGTGATGATCAGGTTCCAAGGCCGTCTGCAATTTCTCCATTAAGCACTTGCCACCGTCATTACCATGTGAGCAAGTCCTTGCCAAGACCGTGAGATGACATTGAACTCAGTCTTGCTTCTATTTGGTGGTTTCTTCTACTGCCAATCAGCCTCCTGTGTGTTCACTTGCCCCAGAGGCTGAACAGCAGAGGGGTAAATAGGGTCAGCTCTAAATACAGATGGCCTGTGTTTGAATTCTACTCTACAACTCTTTCCTTGTGTGATTTGGGCAAATTGCTTCACTTCTTGGTGACTCAGTTTCCTCATCCCTAAAGTGACACTGTGATCAGTACTTGCCTCCTAGCAATGTGAATTATTAAATGAATTAATACGTGTAAAGCACTTAGAATAGAACTCAACATGTGGCAAACACTCAGTAAACAGTACCTCTGATAGTGGCTATTCCGTGATTCATCTCTGCTCCATTACAGTCTCGGAGGGTTTTTTTTCTCTACAATAGCCTGGAGGGCTGGAGTTCTGCCTTCCCACCTGGTACCTCATTCTCTGTGGCTGCTGTTGTAACCTTAGCATGTTTCATTCATCCCAGGCATCGCCCTCTGCTTCTCCAACAAAGGTCACCCTAGGCCCCCTGCATTCTTACCACATCTAAGTCCCCCATCCAATAAACCACGTTTTCCCCTCACACAGATACAACTCAAGTTTGTTCCCAGAAGGGGGTGAGGGGTGACAAGGACCCCTTTCTCCATTTTCATGCAATCTCACAACGTAAAATTGTGATTAGGTCCATCCAGCTTTTACCAAAGATCTCTCAGATTAAGCAGATCACGCTGTTCTGGAGTTCATCTAGCTAAAGGTTCAAAAGTAAATTCTCTGTTTCTGAAGCAGGACTGAGAAGGAATTAACCTAGGGGCAGGAAGGGAATAAAGACGCAGACCTAGTAGAGAATGGACTTCAGGACACGGGAAGGGGGAAGGGGAAGCTGGGACGAAGTGAGAGAGTGGCATGGACATATACACACTACCATATGGAAAACCGATAGCTAGTGGGAAACAGCCATATAGCACAGGGAGATCAGCTCGGTGCTTTGTGACCACCTAGAGGGGTGGGATAGGGAGGGTGGGAGAGAGACGCAAGAGGGAGGAGATATGTGGATATATGTATATGTATAGCTGATTCACTTTGTTATACAGCAGAAACTAACACACCATTGTAAAGCAATTATACGCCAATAAAGATGTTTAATAAATAAATACATAAAAAATAAAGCAATTTTTTTGTTGAAAAGAAAAAAGCAAAGAGAGAGGCTGCTGGACTGAGATTCAAATCCAGGCTTACTAGCTGTGTGACTTTGGATCATATAGTACCACTGACTCTTGGTTTCCTCACTTATGGAAATAGGACTGTTAATACCTATTTTGCTTCTTGTAAGGATGAAAAGTTATAAACTTTTGGAAAGTGCAGTACCTGGCACATAGTAAATGCTCAATCAACTCTGGCTCTTGATACTGTTATTATTATTATTATTACTGCCATGACTTCATCATCCCCCAATTATGAGTATACCCAACGTTTGAAAATATAAAGATTTTTCAACAAAGTGAGATCTTGTTTTTGACTTTCATAACTCAACCACGTTGTGCCTGGTGATGACAGGCAATGTCCAACATTAGAAGGCATCAGCGTAAAGTGGCAGCAGAACCAGAATCTCTTTGCTTTGATTTCATCTTGCATGTTGGCTCTTTAGGCTGGAGGTGCCAATGGCAGGGCCACCAGCCAAGAATTTCAGCCTTCTCTGTGAGGCCAGAGAATTTCAATGCCATGGGGTGCTGAGCTAGTACAGAAAGAGCTGTTTGAGGAGACTCATCGCTACTATGAGGTCTCAAGTCAATATGGTGATACTACTGCCTACCTTATTTTTCCATAGTCTTTATAAAGATATCATAGGCCACATAGTAGTTGTAGGCATTTCTGAGAGCTCCCTGAGGTACATGAATAAGCTAGACATGAAAATTTAAAGCCTTTTGGTTTCCTCTGCCACTGAATTTTAAAAGTAGAGTGAGATGACCTCTCTAGAAATACAAATGATGTGACAGTGACACCCCCAAATCCCTCGGGGGCCCTGTGCAAATGATACCTGTCCCTGTCCATGAAGATAAACTTGAGGGTCCTTCTAACCAATTTGAACTGCAGTGGCATTCTTATCCCTCCTCTGTGCAGTCAACAGAAAAAGGCAAAGTTTAGGTTTGCAGCAAAATGGAAATTAACTCCCCTGGTCCCCGCTAGTCAAGGGCTGTTTGGGTTAGAATCCTAGTGCTCTATTTTTCATGCAGAGTATCTTTCTTTTTTACTATGTTCTCTGGCATTTTTACTGTCTATATTACTCTGTTCTCATCTAATTTGATCTTAAACATTTTAAAAGATGAAGTTGCATTAGATCCTCACAAAACTAAGCACAGGGAGAAGTTTAAAATAAAGATGTTCTACAGGTCTCTACTTGGTTATGTAACAAAAATTATAAATTATAAATACAGGGGGCAGAAAAGCTGCCCTCTGATGAAATATTTTCTAAGATCTGCAGGAATAGGACCCAAACAGGGATTCTAGTTCTCGCATTCCCTTTTAAGTCAAATTTTAGTGGAGAGCCTTAGATCTTCTAAAGCTACTACTGCCCCAGCCTGCCCCCCATCCCCACGCTCTGATTTGCCATGTCTGTGCCTGTCACAGCTCTCACTTGAAAGGGTTCTGACCAAGCTAAGCTGTAAGGAACTAAGTGGAAGGGTGTAGAGAAGCTCTACCGAAAAGCCAGAGAACCAGACTCAGAACCCAGATAGGGAACAAAGGAAGCTCACAGCCCAACTCTCATGTCACATAAACAGCTTGGCTCAGTCACCACCATCACCACTAGGGACTACACACCGTGGCTGGTACTATTCACTGAACAGAAGGAACCCTAAACTTTCCAGGCTTCTCTGTGCCATTCACTGCAGTATCGAAGCACCCAGTGGGAACACCCAATTGGCCTCCCACCAAATACACAGTGGTGATGTCCCCAAACACAGGAAAGGGATTCAGATGATGGGCAGCCAAAAAATGATGTTCACTTTCCCTTCCATCTTCCTCTGCCTGCTCCCATTCTACCTTAAATTTAGTAAGGTAAACTTTTTTTTCAAAAAATCTTTTTTTCATCTTTATAGCATTATTATTCCCATTTCACAGATGGGAAAACCAAGCATCCTAATTAGAACTGCCATAACAAAATGCCATAAACTGGGTGGCTTAAACAAGGAGCACTTATTTCTCACAGTTTTGGAGGCTGGCAAGTCCAAGATCAAGGTGCCAGAAGATCCAGTGTCTAGTGAGAACCTACTTCTTGGTTTATAGATGACCACCTTCTTGCTGTATCCTCACAAGGCAGAGAGAGCTCTGGCCTCTTTATCTTCTTAAAAGGGGCTCCATTCTCAGGACCTCATCTAAACCTAATTACCTCCCAAGGGACTCACCTCCAAATACCATCACATTGGTGATTAGTGCTTCATGTATGGTTTTTTGTTTGTTTGGGATTTTAGGGGGACACAAACATTCAGTTCCCAGTACCAAGCCTCAGAGAGGTTAAGTGACTGTAGAAGTTCATAGAACAGTATTTATCACTTCTAGATTTTTGTTCCATGTTTGGGTTTTAAAACACTACTACCCATTTTGTTTTGTCTTTTGTATTTTTGTCTTGTTGGTTTAAAAACTGTTTTTTGTTTTTGTTTCGCCAGTGGAACCTCTTTAAATTTTTCTAGCGAAACTTACAAGAAATCTCAATTTCTAAGGCAGAGAAAAGCAGAGCTGCTTGGGTTGAAGTATAAAGGAGAACAGAAGACCATCTGCTGAGACTCACAATCCTAGTTTCAAACACACAAAGCACCACAGAGTTTGGAAAACTGCTGTTGCTTCTCTCAGTGAGAGAGGTCAGTCATTCCTAGTCCATTTCCTGTCACTGCCCCTCTAGCCCCGGACTCAGGGACAGGAAATAGCTCTGAGTTTAAATAGAGAAGTAACTGTTCATACCCAAATTTGTCCATGGCTGCGGTCCAGCATTTCTCAAAACATGTTCCATAGAACTCTTGTTCGTCGGGATATTAATAAATAATAACTGAGAAAAATAAAAACGTTTTGTCAATGTTGAATCTCTCACCTTAGCTAAAATGTATTGAAAACAATAAAAAAATTTTAAATGTTTCTTACCTACGAGGAAGGACTCTCAGACAGTATTGTGACACTCCAAAGAAGAGGTACAGTGTCTAGAATTTTCCACATATTTGACCAGAAACCTATTTTTTTGAATTGCATTTCTTAGGGCCAGTCTCTGGAAATTTTTTGACTCAGTTTTATCTTTTAATGCCTACTAAACATTTGGCTATTTTTGGAAGCAGGATGAGTTGGTTCTTACCCAGCCATTTGTCTTATAAGAATTCTTGTAATGTTTGTAAATCCCAGAGGAATTGCTAAATTCACTCAGGAAAGGTAGACACCTATTTGATTCCTTATGTCTGAAGGAACGGGTTTAGGTATCAGCATTTCTCTGTCAGGTAAGGGTATAGACAGTAGCTCAGAAACACTCAGAAAAATCTTAGACCTGGATACTCTCAAGATAGTAACAACAGTTATTACAATTTGCTAATTAACAGAGGTCTGTAAAGTGCAATTATGAAAGGCAGTGAGGTGAAGGGAAATTTGCTTTCAGGTTCAGTGTTTTTAAATCCTGGTGATTATTTATCCCTCAGAGGAAATGGAGGTGTCTCCAAAGGTCTGATTCAAATGCAAGAAGGAACCAAAATTCTGGAAAAGCAATGATTTAGCCCGGTGGAAGGCATTGAGCTGCCCAGGGCAATCTATTCCAGGTGGATGTCTGTGACTTATCTTTTTACTTCCTTGAAGTCAAATGTGTAACCTGATTTGTAAATGTCTACAGTCCCCTATGCCTTTTGCTTCAGATGAAACTTGCTCAGCCCGGAATCTTATCCCTTCCTCAGCCACATCTTTATCTCACCAATTCATTTCTTACCTTAGATAAATTGCCTACCTAATGTGAGCCTCAGGGTTTTATTTTTAGTATAAAACTGGAATAAACCTAACTGCTCTGTCAGCTGTCAATTCTGAGGTTGTGTTGAGAATCAATCATGTTGATCAGGACCAAGACTAGCCTATACTACACGTTTGTGCTAATTAGAAGGCATCCCCTCTGGAAGTAAGGCAGCCTGCTGGCTCAGGCTTGGCTAGTGGCGTAGGCTAGATTTCAGCCCCATGCTGTACAACCTGCCCAATTGTACATCTTTTATCCATAAATGCCAAAGAATTATGTAAACTGAAAAGTGCTTTCATTGGACAGTGTTATAGAGCGGTCAGGGGCAAGACCACAAGGATCTGGGTTCATTGCTGGCTCTGCCACAAAAGCTGTGTGACCTGGGCAAACTCAGTGACCTCTCTGAGCTCCAGTGTCCTCATGTATAAGAATGGGGATGACAGCATCTCAGATTTGAAGATTAAGTGAGATCATGCTTGAAAATTACCCAGAATATAGTAAGCACTCAATAAATGCTATTACTATTATTATTATTTAAAGCATAGAAAAATGGACTTTTAGACATTACTGTCATTTTTATTCTAACATAGATCCTACATTCTAGACAAATTAATCTTCTTCTCTATGTAACAATGTACATTGACCAATCTGCACCTCTCCCTACGCTGATTCTTACTGGAAGCAAGTCACTCTGTGAATCCATAGCTCTCCTTTCACCATTCCCTTGGTATTTTCCCAATCACATATATTATTCTACAGTATTGTTAGAGACTAGTTAATATCTCATGATATAATGGTAAATTTTAAAAAGCAAGGTACAAAGTTGTATATTCATGACCTCAATTTTATTTTAAAAAATTTAAAAAATATGTACCCAGGCAGTCCATTCTTTACACAAGCTTAATATACATGAATTTCAGTTACCGTGGGTTGGTTAAATAACAACAGTCTCTCAGCAACCCAGTTCAGATTTCAGTTACTTCAGCATATTATCTGTGAGTAATTGCATAAAGTGTAACTTCACGGCTAGCAATTTAGTCCACAAATCACTGTGTAAATGATGCATATATTTCAAGATCAGAAACCAATCATATCAATTCTTTCCAAGTCTGTCTATCACTGGCCACTGCACATCTGTTATTCAGTTCACGTACAGACAGCAAAGTGTGTGGTTGTGTTGCTTCCTTATCTCCCAATGATAGATTTACATGGCATTTTTTTAAAGTGAAAAATTGAAGAGGAAACTGGTTAAAAATGATGCAAGTGCAGCACAGAAATGAAAAGTGGTAACAGTGGATAAAACTTCTATCAGTGTAACTGGAGTTATAGAAGAAATGTTTAACCATGAGATGTTGACACTGATGCTGTTTAAGAGACTGTAGATATGGCCCCAGCCAGAGGAACTTAGGGAAGGTGAAACTGACAGAAGTGTACAAGAGGGAGAAAAAGGATGGAAATGTCCCAGAGGAAGTGATGCTGGCAAAAAAAACCCCAAAAAACCCGATAACAAAACTTTACACTAAAGGAATTCTAAGAGATATTTCACATTATTGACAGTGCAAAGGATAAAATGTTGGAAGCTGATCTAAACTAGAAAAGAGTATGACAATTTGCCAAGGTATAGAAAAAATGACTGCTCTATATCATAACTTACACAATGAAAGATAGACAACCACTACTCAAACTGCTTTTGCAAAGAAATAAAACACTTTAATTCTGTGTTTCTAATATTTTAAATTACAGAGTACTAAATACAGATCTTACTATTTCTATTTCCCTGTACCTTTATAACCAACAGTAAGAGAGTTTTTAATGTTTTGACAAAAAATGCTAAAGGTCAGAGAACACTTGAGTTTTCTCCATTGATTATGAAAATGACCTTGCATGGTTTCAATTTGCATGGTCACTGTTACAGTCATATACTATCATGCAAAGTGACAATTGCCTGTACTTATATCTCCATAGAAAATAATGACTAGATGAAAGTGCACCAAAAAGTAAACACTGGTATTAGAACTATAACTGATTATAACTTTCGTCTCTGAAATTTTCAATATTTTCCAGTTGTTCTAAAATTAGCACAGATTACTTTTATAAACAGAGAAGAAATTATTAACAAAAAAATTGGTTTAAAATTTAGCTCCATTGGGAGTATAAGGCACCATTGATTGGCCCTCTCTGCCCTTGGCTCAGGGCCGTTTGATCAAAATATAAGGTGGCTTGCTGCTGATTAATTCTATAAAGGCATTTGGGTTATTGTCTATGATATTTTTAATGATCTCAATAAAATAGACATTTCCTATGTATATAGGTGTTACCTTCCTATTCCCTGGAGCCCTGAACAGTGTTCTGAATACCTAATAGGTGCTCAATAATATTTCTAACCCATCTCTCAAAAACCTGCCAGCAATTGCTGGGGGAAAATTACCCCAAAAGCAGCAAGGAACACATTAGATGATATTTAAATACATGTTAAGAAATTTCATATAAAAGTCTCTAAGGGGGCTTCCCTGGTGCCGCAGTGGTTGAGAGTCTGCCTGCCAATGCAGGGGACACGGGTTCGTGCCCTGGTCTGGGAAGATCCCACATGCCGCGGAGCGGCTGGGCCCGTGAGCCATGGCCTCTGAGCCTGTGCCTCCAGAGCTTGTGCTCCGCAACGGGAGAGGCCACAACAGTGAGAGGCCCGCGTACCAAAAAAAAAAAAAAGTCTCAAGGTGTTCTGCTCATATAATTAAAAATTAAATTTTTCTTCAAACAACATAATAGTTGAGAATCAGAGGACTCTAAATCATGATGGTTCCAGTTTCGGTTTCCATAATAACTTTAATTCAGCCTGAGTCTTGACACATTTCTTTGGATTACAGCAAATGGGGTTAAGTTTTTAATCTATGTATGCATAGAAAAGCAAAGTTATGATTGTTGTGGAAACCAGAATTTCTATTTCTTAAATATTGTTCATTAAAAACTAACAAATTATCACACAAATAATTTTTTTAACGTATTGTCCTTCGTTTATATATGAAGTGCAATGGAAGACAAAATTTGTGCCTTCCTGGTTACAGTACCTGACTTTTTTTTTTTTTTGAGATTTCACTCTCCAAGTTAGTTCAGGCTCAGGCATAAGAGCTGAGGGATGTAGACAGAGGTGGCAGGTATATAATGCCATTTCTGTCACTCAGGTTACACAGTGCATGTTGTGGTTTCTACCTAAAACACCTTTTCGTCTCCCATAGATAAACTGTATTTCACCGCATTGCCCTCAACTTAGTGGGACATCACTGAGGCCTGTGTCACTACACCGCCCCCTCCAGAAGGAGGTGAATTGGGCAGAGGAGAGCAGCCAGAGGGGCTCTAACGTGTTGCCAGCAAATCACTCCAGATTTTCCCTTTTGACAAAGAGGTTTTTGTAGTATAACCTCTAACCCCAGGCAAAGAAACTCCATCTTCCATCTGAGACTGTATCATTCACCTTTTCCTAAAGAATGTGAACAAGTGAAAGCACAGACAAATTCTAATTTCAAACTATATCTAGAATTTTTAGCTTTCCTCACCCCCAGCCTTTTTAATAAACACCCGTCTCCTCCCAGGTTTACTGAATTTTACCTGTCACAATTTGGAAATAAATGACTGTTTGTAGAGTTGTGTCTGTACCAGCTGACAGTTGGCTGCTGCACATAAATTCCAGTGCCTCTCAAGGCTCTTTCTTCAGGTCCCTGCCCTCAGTCTTGGGTGGCAGCACACAAATGTACCAGACAGGGGGAACTCCTGCTTTCCAATGGCAAATCCAGTTGATTCTGTCTGCCCTGCCAGAGCTTGTGGGTTTCATTCCCAAAGACAATAATCTAGGTTAACCAGGACTCCCACTGCTGGATACCAGGACACTTGTTTGATATTTTAAGTACAAAACTGAAGATGGCAATTTGAAATGTGTTTAACATACATTTATGAAGCCCACCTCTCCACCTCTGCGAAATTTCCATTCCTTCTTCCCAGGAATAGAATCCCCATACTCTCTGAACTGAAGAGACGGCCAAAGAGCTTGGCATTCACAGGTGTACTTTGGGGGACAGAAAAACAGGGTGTGTGAAGTGGAAATAACTGACTGCATGATTGATGGAGCCCAGATGAACTCAGGGCATTTCTTGTACCTCTTCCAGAGACTTAATAAGAACAGGAAGTGAGCACACACTGTAACCATCTTCCACAGCAGGAACCCAACTCCCCATTACAGCTGGATATGGGAAATAGGGTGGGGAAGGTCCCTGCTATTTAGAGGTGGCAGGACTTGGGTCAGAGCTGGTAAGCAAAAGCAGAGTTAACGGCTTTGAATTTTCATTCCTTCCATTGGAGAAGTTGCCGTCAGATTAACTGCTAGAACTTGTATGGAAGAGATAGGTGAGTGATACCCCATTGGGTTAACTCTGGATAATCCAGCCTCAACAGAAGAGGGAGTCTGGAACTGTGCCAGAAATGGAAAGAGGGCGTATGCGGGTGTTCTTGCAGTCTTAGTATCCCCATCCCCATTATATCCCTGGAGCCTATGTGGACCAGTGAACCAAGCTTCTTTGAATAGATGAACTAAATAGATGCTTATAAAATATGATTTTGAGAGTTTCTGAAAGACCTAAATTGCCAAAGCTACATCAGTCCCCTCACTCTGAGGGCCTGAAATTTTACCTTTTAGAGTTCCAGTTTTAGGCTCAGGAATTATTGCCAGAAGATCCTTTTGAACTCAAATTTGTTCCCTAGGAACATAATGTATATTATTAGCCCCCATTTCTCCAGATTAGTTTATAAAACACTTGCACTTTCCCTTAACAGAGACTGGAGAAAAAGGGACTCTGGAATAATGGAACAGGAGACTGGTAAATTTTGATTGTATCAGAAAGAATGAGAAGAAAACCTGCTTCCAGAGTGAACATAAGTATGAAAGTATATTTAACAGTGTGAAGATTTGCCCCTGGAGTGAAGTGTCAGAAAGAAAAATAATGTTTAGAGAGGAGAGCAAAGGTTGAACCCTGACAACATCAAATCCAGTTCTATCTGCCAAATCAAAGAAGGCTGTTGTTTGATCCTGCTGTTTTATGGAAAAGGCAATTGATCAGAATGAATTGAAGATAATACTTGTTACCTGTTGTCTTTTTTATAATAGCCGTTCTGACAAGTGTGAGGTGATATCTCATTGTGGTTTTGATTTGCATTTCCCTGATGATTAGTGCTGTTGAGCATCCTTTCATGTACATTTTGGCCATCTCTATGTCCTCTTGGGGAAAATGTCTGTTCAGATCTTCTGCCCATTTTTTAATTGGGTTGTTTGTTTTTCTGATGTTGAGTTGTATTAGTTTTTTGTATTATTTTGGATATTAACCCCTTATCAGATATATCCTTTGCATGTGTGGCCTTTTCATTTTCTGATAGTTTCCTTCCCTGTGCAAAAGCTTTTTGGTTTAATGTAGTCCCATTTGTTTACTTTTGCTTTCGTTTTCCTTGCCTGAGGAGACACATCCAAAAAAAATATTACTAAGACTGATGTCAAAGAGTGTACTGCCTATGTTTTCTTCTAGAATTTTTGAGGTCACAGTTCTTACATATAAGTCTTTAATCCATTTTGAATTTATTTTTGTGCATGGTGTGAGAGAGTAGGCCAGTTTTATTCTTTTGCATATAGCTGTCCAGTTTTCCCAGCACCATTTATTGAAGAGACTGTCTTTTCCCCATTCTGTATTTTTAACTCCTTTGTCATAGATTAATTGCCCACATAAATATGGGTTCATTTCTGGGCTCTCTATTCTGTTCCATTGATCTATGTGCCTGTTTTTGTGCCAGTACCATACAGTTTTGATGACTGTAGCTTTGTAGTATAGTTTGAAATCAGGGTGTGTGGTATCTCCAGCTTTGTTCTTCTTTCTCAATATTGTTTTAGCTATCTGGGGTCTTTTGTGTTTCCATACAGATTTTCGAATTATTTGTTCTAGTTCTATTAAAAAATCCCATCAGTATTTTAACAGAGATTGCACTGAATCTGTAGATTGCCTTGGGTAGTATGGTTATTTTAACAATATTAATTCTTCTAGTCCATGAACATGGTATATCTTTCCATCTATGTTGTCTTTAATTTCTTTCATCAGCGTCTTATAATTTTCCAAGTACAGGTCTTTACCTCCTTCAATTTATTCCGAGTTATTTTATTCTTTTTTATGTGAATTATAAGTGGGGTTACTTTCTTTTTTCTCTTTCTAACAATTCATTGTTAATGTATAGAAATGCAGCAGATTTCTGTATATTAATTTTGTGTCCTGCAACTTTACTGAATTCATTGATGAGTTTTAGCAGTTTTTTGATGGTGTCTTTAGGATTTTCTATGTGTAGTATCATGTCACCCACAAACAGTGACAGTTTTACTTCTTTCTTTCCAATTAGGATTCCTTTTATTTATTTTTCTTATTTGACGTGGCTAGGACTTCCAATATTATGTTGACTAAAAGTGGCAAGAGTGAACATCCTTGTCTTGTTCCTGATCTTAGAGGAAATGCTTTTAGCTTTTCACCATTGAGTATGATGTTAGCTGTGAGCGTGTCATATATGACTTTTATTATGTTGAGGTATGTTCCCTCTACACCCACTTTATTGAGAGTTTTTATCATGAATGGATGTTGAATTTTGTCAAAAGCTTTTTCAGCAACTTTTGAGATGATGATGTGATTTTTATTCTTCAGTTTGTTAATATGGTATAACACATTGATTAATTTTGAGACACTGAACCATCCTTGCATCCCTGGGATAAATTCCACTTGATCATGGTGTATGATTCTTTTAATGTATTGTTGGATTCAGTTTGCAATTATTTTGTTGGGGATTTTTGTATCTATGTTATTCAATTATTTGGACCTGTAATTTTCTTTTTTGTGTGGTATCTTTGTTTGGTTTTAGTTCCAGAGTGATGCTGGCCTCAAATAAGGAGCTCAGAAACATTCCTTCCTCTGTAATTTTTGGAATAGTTTGATAAGAGTAGGTGTTAACTCTTCTCTAAATTTTTGGTAGAATTCACCTGTGAAGCCATCTGGTCCTGGACTTTTGTTTATTGGGAGTTTTTACGGTACTGATTCAATTTCATTACAGGTAATTTGTCTATTCATATTTTCTGGCTTTTCCTGGTTCAGTCTCAGGAGATTGTACATTTCTAGGAACATTATATTAATTAATGGTATTGGGATGTGAATGAAATACAAGTTCCCAATCTTGAGTTTACAGATTTTTTTAGACTTTGCAGGGTTTTGTTTATATTTTGGTTTGATTCATACTTGTGAAAAATGTTTTACTTCTACTAGTGTTGAAATCATAGCCACCTACTGTTTTCTGTAACTATGAAATATTATGTCTTGTTGCTTGCAGAACTAATGTTCTTACTGATTTTCCCTCCTCACCCTTTTGATTAAAAAGCAGCGACAGCAGGAGACAAGGCATTGGACTGAGAGTTGCCCATTATTTTTGTCTTCTCTTGTCACAGTAATTCTCAACCCAGACTTCACATCAGACTGAACTATGCAGCTTTTTCAAATTGTGGTATTTCCAGGGGGAGAGCCTGACTGGTGTGTGTGTGTCTGTGTGTGAGAGAGAGAGAGAGAGTGTGTGTGTGTGTGTGTGTGTGTGTGTGTGTGTGTGCACGTATGTTTTAAATTCCACAGGGAATCTGATGCACAGCCAGAGTCAAGAACTCTCACTTTATTGACGTCAGTGAATATTTGCAAACTGTTTAAGTCTGGGGTTGGGAGTTGATTTAAACCTCTATTTTAAACAGATACTTACAATGTAAGATCCTGCCAAATGATCAGATCAAAATATTTTGTGTGTGCTCCTCTTTCTGCCTGGTTGTTTCTCCTGCTGCTTACACGAAAGTTGGAGATCCAAACTCCTTTATAGGTTACCCCTGTGGCTGAAGGTATAAAGTGTCAAGAATGACTTTTTAAATGTACTACTTTATACAAGGGAGGAATTGTTTTGCACCCTGAGGGTGGTGGCCTGAGCTGTGGCTGAGCCCCAAGCCTCACGGTTAAGCAGTGATGCTTCTGTGGCCTGTGAACGTAGCTCGCTGTGTGGACACATTGGTAGATGAGAGAGTCGCCTGGAGCGGAGCCCCACTGCCCTGGTTCAAAAGTTCATGGGCCCAGAAAGGGCGGTGGTGGAGTAGAGGCCAGACAGAAACGCTTTCTTTCACACAAGGGAATGCAGAGAAGCAATGTGACTCCTGGTTCGTCTGGGCAGACAGTGCCCTGCATGTATACACGGGGGTCCTCAGATTTCTTGCTCTGTCGGTTCAGGTTTATACACTATACAAATGCTTTCCCCTTCAGGAAAAATTGCATAGCATTTGACAGACGTTGTAAATATTCCTCTTGTGAGTATGCATTTAATATATCCAGTGAGACTAATTGCAATATGTAAAAGAGGGCATTGTTTCATGAAGTAACATAATGTATAGTGTACATATTCATTCAGCCATTTTCTCTGATATGTGATAAATACTGCAACAGGTATGAGCTCAAGACATAAGCTATGAAATGTGCGAGCACAGAGATAAATCAGATATGCATCAGATCTTAGAGTGCTTACCTTATGATTTTAAAGATAAAAGGTGCTTATAAAGGGCAGAACATGGCACATGGCACACAGCACAGTCACAGTTCTTTGCTGTTTCAGAATAAGGAGACTGACCCTAGCTGAAGGCAGTCAGGAGAGGCTGTTTGGAGGAGATAGCCCTGGACCATGAGGGTTAGGTGGGATTTAGACAATACCTGGCTTGGGGGAGTGGCAGCTGGGCAGATTTCCAGGCAGGAGACAGAAGATCTAGGGCACATACAGCAAATTTGGCCAGAATGTGTAAAGAGGCACCTCTGACACCTTCTAGAAGGCCTTCTTGGGTAAGTTACTGAACCTCTCTGTGCCCAGTTTCTTCATCTGTAAGATGGGGATGATAATAGCACCTCCTTCATGAGGCTAGGTGAGAAACAAATGAGTTAATATATGGAAAATACTTGGAACATTCCTTGGTACACAGTGTTCTATAAATGTTATAGAGTTAAAATGTTAGATCTGAGTTATTATCAACGAGAGGGGTAAAGAGATTTCAAGACCAGGTGGCTGTAAGGTCTTCTAATTCTAAGGACCCAGCACACAAACCCGCTAAGAGTTTTGAGTGGCCTCCTGAGGGAGGAGGCCAGCTTCCCAAGGCTACTGCACCACTAAACCTGGCGACAATTTGGGAGAACAGTGTGGGAGGAGACAGAGACCTGGGAACAGAGAAGGCTCTGAAAACAGAGGGCTGCTGCACCTAACTTTTGCTGTTAATATTAATATGGAGTTGAAAGAAAAGGAAAGAAGCCCTGTTAGGTCATAGCCTTCCCTCTCAGTGGAAAATTCCCTATTTTAATTTCCTTTGGCTCTTCTTTTGTGTCTTCTTTGGCAAATAAAGGACTTTTTTAAAAAGGAGAGTGGGAGGAAAACAGCTTTGCTGCAGAGAGAAGAAAAAATACAAGAAAAACAACCAAACCAAAACGAAAAAACAAAACAAACAGAAATCATCGTTATAATCTGTACTCACGGACACAGAAAATGGCCCCAAGAGCCAAACATCTATCCACCCCCTTCACATCCATGGCAGAAGCCCACGAAGAGTAACTGAGGCAGGTTGTTGGGTGCAGGGTGGGAGGCTCTCTCCCCTCCCTCACTTGCTGTCCCTTGTTGTTGTAGCTCATTGCCTTTCCAAGGCAAGCATGGGCTTCCTCAGTCACTCCTTGGCCTTTTTACTCCAAGCTTGGGAGTCAGGTTTTAAATGATATATGATCTCCCAGGTAAAATTCTCTATGTTAAATGCTGAAAGAAACGCCCCTGAGACCCTCCTACTTCACTGGGCATGGTTCCCTTTGGAGTCTGGTCTCCACTCTGCGTGACTGCCAGGTCCTCAGGCTTCAGGGAGGGAGTTGGGAGTTCTGGTCTCCATTTCAGCTCCTGTGGCCAACCTGATCTCCGTCACACAGATTCCCGACTATTCTCACCTAAAAATAAAGCTGTCAGAAGACTTGAAAGCCCCAATCTGAAACCCCCTACATTTTATAAATACAAGGTGACATTGTTACCGTTCTAATTTTCATTACAGCACTCTCATTTTTTTTCCAGAAAAGGCATAAACAAGAAGACAATTTGTTTTGTATTTTTTTCACTTTCTTACCTCAAGCTCTCCTTTAAATTGCCAAAGGGAATGAGCTACTTGAACAGAGACAGAGTTATTATGGTGGATAGCAAAATAAGATATGCTAAAGCTCAGGAGCTTAATTTTTTGCTTCATTCAGTAACATATTTCAAAAGAGCACCAGTGATTGGAACATAATTTATTTATCAACAGGGTTCTAGATTACTCCCTTGTAGTTGACTCTGAAATCCATCTGACTCTTGCCGGGTGCTATAACCAAGGTGAGAAAGGCTAGAAACAGACCTGGCATTACGATTACCAAAGGGAGAAGAGCTCACCATGGGTATTTATCCACACTGGAATTTGGCAACCAAACTCTGAGTCTTTCTTCCCAGCTCCTGACACATCCATTTGTAAAGCAGGTTAATAATAGCATCATACCTACATCTCCACAGTTACAGCTAAATAACAGTTTCCATGATAAGCCTTTATTTTCCTGCAATTTAGAATTTAAGACAGCAATTTTATCTACAATATCTAAGCCTAGAATTTATTTTTGGCTTTCTCAAAGAAAGTTGTACCCATTTAACTCTGCCTGGCATGAGAGAAAATTTTTTTTAAAAGTACAGAGTTTAGGGCTTCCCTGGTGGCGCAGTGGTTGAGAGTCTGCCTGCCAATGCAGGGGACATGGGTTTGTGCCCCGGTCCGGGAAGATCCCACATGCCGCAGAGCAGCTGGGCCCGTGAGCCGTGGCCGCTAGGCCTGCGCGTCCGGAGCCTGTGCTCTGCAACGGGAGAGGCCACAACAGTGAGAGGCCCATGTACCGCAAAAAAAAAAGTACAGAGTTTAATTAGCTAGGCAATTTGCATGTCTCTAAACCTTCAAACCCTGGCCATTGCCAGAGGCAGGGAGCCAGATGAAGTGGAACCACGGTCAGATACAGGAAGGCAATGTCAAGGGTTTGCAGTGACCCCAGTTGCTAATAGCCTGTGTTAGTAATACGCATATCATTTTAATGACCTATTAGCACTTGTCATTGAAGTGAAAATTGGGTGATTTTTTAAAAAAAGGGTATCTGGGCAATTTTTAGAACATAGAGGGAAGGTGTATTTTTTTGCCCTTTGCTTTCAGAAGCAGTCTGACACCCAGATGTTGACCTTCAAGCTGCCTCTCCTAGCCCTGGGGCTTCTCCTGGCATTTCCTGGGCGGACCCCGCCTCAGCCTTCCCGGAACTGGGGTAGAGCTGAATTCCAGCTTGTGGCCGGCGTTGAAGTTGGGCAGATGGCAGGCAAACATCGCTGCAAAGGGAAACCGCTGGTGTAGAGCACCTCGGTCCAAGCTTGGTTTTGTTTCTCAAGGCCACCTTTTTGCTCCCCCTTTCTGTGATACCTCTGAGGAGGCTTTCACTGCCTTGGAGTTTAGGATGTGTCTTTCAGGAAGAAAGGTTCTTGTGACTACCTTCCTCCACCTCTTTGGTAAGAGGAGACCTTTGCAGGAGTTGTTTTCACATCAACACCTGTTGCCCTGTTTCCCGTTGCTTGTCCAATGGTTGCCTTAGAGTTAGTGGTGAAACTCCCTGGCCCAGTCACTAAAGCACTTGTGAAGGCATTTTGTTCAGCCCTTCACACATCTCTGGCTGTTTAAGAAAAGGCTCAAGAACTGCCTCCAACCTTGTGTTGCTGCCTAATACAATAGCACAGGTAAAACCATAAAGCAGGGACTCTAACTGGATAAAAGCCTTGGGCCCCTGAGGATGTCGTGAAGCCATTAGCCACAAAAGGCAAAGGGTAAGGCCCTATGTCTGCCAGTATACAGAGCATACAGAGAAATGTCCCCAAATGCCTGGGCTTGATACCACTGGGCAGTTTTTAATAGTCTCCATCAGAGCTTAGCCATTGAATTTATTCATCAGCTCTTGACAGTTAATAGCCTCTGATTTGACTTTTTAATTTTCTTTGTCCGGCTTCCCCAATAACAGTTGACCCTTGAACAATGGGGAGGGGTGGTACAGGGGTGCCAACCCTTAGAGTCAGCCCTCCACATCCACGTGCCACATTCACGGTTTCTCCATATTCACAGTTCCATCCTCGGATTCAACCAACTGTGGGTTGTGTAGGACTGTACTATTTACTATGGAAAATAATCTGCGTGTAAGTGGACCCTCGCAGTTCAAACCTGTGCTTCTCAAGGGTCCTCTGTAGATACTAAGTACCCAGTAGACTCATCATCTTAGCCTTCTTGGTCAGCCTCATAACACCAAAATCAACTTCCTGAATAAAGAACTGGATATCCTGCTACTCAAAAATGTCTTCCCTGACATCCAGTTACCTACATCTGTATGTTTTCTTTCAAATGAAAATTCCCAGGGGGAGGATTGGTCCCTGCCAATCACTTCTTAATGTGAACTACTTCGGTCAGATAATCAGATGCTCCCAGAAAGAGAATCGAGGAAAATGGAAGTAATTTTTAAACCTGTGGGACTCAGGGAGAAGGTGGCCAGCCTATAAAGGAAGGACTTTGGGGCAACCAGATGTGTGTGTGTGTGTGTGTGTGTGTGTGTGTGTGAGAGAGAGAGAGAGAGAGGGATTGAGAGAGAGAATGGATACCCAGGAGAAGGAAGGGTTGGAAAGAGAATTCTCATTGATTCTGTAACTTGGTCTGTGGCTCTGGTGATGTGCGCCAAGCCTGAATGGGTGATTTGGAGCAAGGGTGGGCAAACTTCTACCTGTCACCTGTTTTTGTATGGCTCACAGATCAAGGGTTGTTTTTACATTTTTAAATAATTTTTTAAAATCAAAAGAAGAATACTATTTTATGACGCATGCAAATCATACAAAGTTCCAATTTCAGTGTCTATACATAATTTGGTTGACACACAGCCACACTGATTCATTTATGTGTGGTCTGTGACTGCTTTTGTGCAGTAACGCAGAGCTGACCAGTTACAACAGACAGACTGTATGGCCTACAAAGCTAAGCTAGTTACTACCCGCCCCTTTACACGCAAAGGCTGCCAGCTCTTGATTTAGATAAAGTTTTCTGCTTGGTTCCTTTTTAGCGTTAACGTTTTTGGGTGGCAGCCTTTTATCGCTCGTAAAGTGAGCGAACAATATTTCTTCCTTTTCATGGCTAACCATTTGGTATTGGTTTAAGTATGGTACATCTACGCAATTGAAAGTTCTAGAATCATTCATTGGCATAGAACTATGTGTCCAACCGTAACTCTTTGTACAGCATAATCCATAAAAAAGGTTCCAATCAAAAATATCTTCAAAGATCCGTACCAAAATTTAGACATGTTATATCCAAGTGGTGGGATTACAAGTGATTTTTTTCTTCTTTTTGCTTCTCTGTATTTCCTACACGATTTTCAGTGAACAAATGTTACTTTTATAAAGAAGAAAAATATGTAATGAAAAACTCTTTGCCCTCTGATGGATAGAAAAATAGAATAGGATATTAATACATTAGGTATTTTTCATCCTTCCCTAAGGGAAAAAAATTGAGTTTTCCTGGGAGATATTGAAGCAAGGGCCTTGGCATCAAACGCCCACTGGGGTTCAGAAACCAAGTCTGTGTGTCACTAGTTCTGTAATCTGGAGTGAACTGCTCACTCTCTCTGAGCCTCGGTTTTTCTCTAGTGTGGAAAAAAAATCCTCTTGGGGCTTTTTCAAGCATTAAATAAGACAATGCTTTCAAAGCAAGTAACAACTCATGTAGTGACAGGCACATCAGCATTAAAAAGCTGCCAGTTTTGGGGCTTCCCTGGTGGCGCAGTGGTTGAGAGTCCGCCTGACAATGCAGGGGACACGGGTTCACGCCCTGGTCCGGGAGGATCCCACATGCCGCGGAGCGGCTGGGCCCGTGAGCCATGGCCGCTGAGCCTGCGCGTCCGGAGCCTGTGCAAGCTGCCAGTTTCCAGCATACTTTATGGAGAATATTTGCTATAAAGATATCCTGCCTTTTGCAGCAGTGTCTTTGTGACAAGTCCCTAAAGTGAGATGTGTGGATCAAGTAGCAGGGGAAGGGGAGGCGTGGGCAGGAGGGCAGCAAGGGCACAAGAATGCCAGCTCTCCTGAGGACGAGGGAAATGGAGTGTTCAGAAGAACCATTGGTTGCTTTTTTCCTTTGGTTAGGAAGCTTCCATTACAACCTGCAGCAGTCGGGAACAGCTAGATTGCTGCAGGGAGGGAGAGTGGGCGTGGGCAGAATGTGTGCATGTGTGTGACGGAGTGGGTCTTGGAGGAAAATTGTTCCAACGGTTCACAGTTGAGCTCGATGGTTTGGAGTGTCTGTTAGGAGGAAAGTGCCAGGCATTCCAAGATGCAAAAAACACAACTCCAGGGGAAGCTACAGTCCGTCGTGGTGGGTTGAGAGAGGGGACTCTGGGGAGAGATTTTGGGCACTTGATCACTTGTGCGTCTACCACATTTTCTAGTTCAAGTAAATAGCATTCCAAGGAGTGCTTGCACACTCAAGGCTTAGCAAGAATGAAGATTATTACAACAGTATTCTTACAATTACCTTGTTTTGAGGAAATGATTGGGCCAGGAATTAAAAAAAGTCACTAAAAACATCTAAAGATAAGTTAGGGGTCTAGATGCCAAGAGCTTAAGAGAATGGGAAAAGGTGAAGAGAAGATTCTAGGTAGGGCCCATTGTACTTCAGCAAACATCAAGGAGCAACCCTTGGGTGGGAGAACACCAAATGTAAACTCTTCAGTGTGCCATGTTCTTCTCATCCTCTTTGTCCTTCTTGTTTTCCAGGGAATACTGAACTTTTCCCGGGAAAAGCTCACTTTCCACTTTTACTCTCTCCCAGGCCCTCTCCATAGCCATACATTCCCAGCCTCCTAGACTGGCGCTTACTGTTAACACTGGCATGTGAATCTCGGTCCTTGACATTCTGTCCTTGAAGCGTCAATGGCCTACGTGAGCTGCAATCTCAAGATACCTGGGGGTCAAACAAAGCAAAACCTGTCAAAAACACAACCATTTTTTCATAAAGTTCACTCTGTCTCTCCCTGTCCTGCCTTGCCACTCATATAGTGCATTGCGCAGTCATTATTTTTTCTATGCTGTATACTTCTCTGCAGGTTTTTTTTTAACATATATTTGCGTTATGTTATTTATTCTAATTTTAGGATGGGTCAGGCAGGCCTTTGCTACATCAAAGAGACATAAATCATTCTCTCTTAATGTGTTCATGCCTGAAGTATTTAGAGTCTGCATAATTATATTGCTCATGTCTTACTCCAAAAGATGTACGTTCTTCTTAAATATATATTCTCTCTCTGCATCTCTTGAGGATGCAGAGAGAGAATATATATATCATGTTGTAAAAGGCACCCCAGTGAGGTGTCGTACCCCCATCTGCAGGAAAGGCACCCAGTAGACCAAGACTATGTAGGATTTATTTATGTTCTACAGGATCTGGGAGAAGGCTCTTTCTATCAGCTGGGCCCCCTCTGTGATTGGAGGTGGTATGTGGACCTTGCAAGCATTGGTAATGTAATGTAAGTTATATTATATATCCGGAAACCTGTTGAAAAGGAAGGTACCTAGAGTCACAAAATAGTTTGTTCATCTGTAAAGGGGATTAAGGTGGGCCTGTCAGAAGGAGCTAGACCCTCTGAGTCCCGGAACTTGTGTCCTTCCCACTGCTGAAGCTGGATAATCTGAACCACTCCAGGGTGACTATAAATTACCCAGTTTCCACACCTTTGTCTCCAGAGGGTCAGAGAAAGTGGTGTCTTCATTGAATATTGACAATATAGCCTGAAGCGTGATGGGTCAGTTTCCAGAGGCTAGGGCAAGTGTGTTCCCTCCAGGGTAAGGTAAAGACTCTCCTGGGCCACATCCTTGAATCACAGCGGGATACCTGGAAGTCCTCTGCAGAGGAATCAAGACTGTGTTATGAGGTCTGCAATACCTTGCAACATCTCCTTGGGCTTCTGGCTCCAGGAAAGAAAGATCCTCGATTCCACACACATACTCACGCTCACACATACACACACGGACTCACACACATTCAGTAATACACACACATAAACATTCACAAATACGCAATGCACCCACACACACTCACACATATACACAGTCACCCATACAAACACACACATAAACACTCAGATGCACACGTATGCAGACACCAGCTGGGTACTGTGCAGGCCCTCTCCATAGAACTCTCTCTAACCCACAGCCCTCACCCACCACCTCTGCCCTCGTGACACACTGACCTTGAGCTAGTGTCCAAGTGACCCTGGCTCTCCTGGGCTCACTCCGTGAATTATCCCTATCCCGGTAGCTCTAGGGTTGAGTCTCTGAAACCAATGCTGAAGGCTGAAGACAGGGAAACCCAGGAGAGCAGAGGAAGGCAGTGCCTTTCCTTCCTTCATCTATAAAAATGTTGGCCCTGATGATCTCTTCCATCTCTCTGGCTCAGGACACACTCTACAACTATCAATGTCCAGTAGGCACCTTGTGGTAGGAGGTGTATTATGCATCCGGTTTAAAACTGAGTGGGGCAACTGAGGCACTTCTCATGACGATCAAAGAAGGAATTGGCAGTGTCACTGAAGCACCGGTTCTAATCCTGACTGACAAAGAGACAACAGGGGTCATCTCTCACTTTCTTTTTCTCTTTTGTAAACCTACCTATCTTTACTTATTTTTCTATTTTTCATTACCCGATAATACATGATTATCATAGTATTGTGAAAACTTCCAGAAATACGAGTTAAGCCAACATCTGTCTGGCATCTGGCCCCCTCCTGTAAGACAGCCTGTGTTAGCGGGCAGCGTATGGTCATCCAGACTGTAGAATGTCTGGTGGAGTTTTTTCCTGACACAAATGGTACCCACTGCATAAATTGTCTTATAACTTGCCTTTCCCCCCTTTAATTATATGTCTTAAAGGTCTTTTTATTAAGTGATTTTTTTTTATCAAACAAGTCAATAAACTTCAAGGGGTGGGAGCTTTCCCCATTTCTGCCAAGTGCCACGCTGTGCTTGTGGTTCTGTCTGAAATTCCCGATCCTGGGCTACTGCCTTTTCCCATCTGATGGTTACAACACTCGCTTTGCAGTGTCTCTGGGCTCCTGCCTGTCTGCTGTGGCCACGTGAAGGAAGCAGAGTCGTCTTACTGTAATTATTTGAGGTTCTGGGCAGTTTTCTGTGCATCAAATCCAGTAACACAAAACAGAAGAAAACCATTATGCCCCAAACCCAGCTATTTACTCCCTCCCACACATTGTTTTCTGGGAAAGGGAGACTGCAGTCATCTGGGAAAAGGATCGGCCGCCATCCTCAGCGAGTTTGGAGAGCCGTGATACACAGCGAGCACTCTGGGCTCCCAGGAGGGCCAACCCCTGGCAGATGGGACCTTTTTCCAGGAACACTAGCCCAGTATTAGAGCCACGCAGGTGTGATCAGACTCCCCCCCCCCTCCCAGATCCCGTTTCCATCACTTACTAGCTCTAGAACCTTGGGTTAGATACTTATCTGTACATCTCATCCTTATCATCTAGAAAATGGATGTAGTAAAAATTACAGGGGGTTTCGTGAAGTGTAAGTGAGGGAATGCATGAAAAGTCCTTAACACAGGGTATGGCATGTAGTAATTCCTCACAAAATATCGCCTGCTGGCTGAGCTCTCCCCTCCCCTTCCTTCTCTTCCAGATCTTCTCAGTGGTTCCATCCACTTGCGTCAGCCCAGCTCATCACCCTTTCCCGGTTCAGGTAAGCTCACAATAGCTAGAAACCTGCCTGCTGCCCCAGCCTGGCCCTTCCCCTGGGGGGTGCCGCCTGGGATCTGCGTCACTCAGCTTTTCCAAAACCCACAGAGCTAGTTACTACAGAGCCTCGCTCAACCCTGAGCCCAGCTACAGCTTGTCTTCACTCCCTCACGCGTTCATCGTTCATTCTTTCAGTACACGTGTGCATTAGCACCTACTCTGTGCCAGGCACTGTGAGAGGTGACAGAGGTAGAAAAAGACACAGTCCCAGCTCTGAAGGAAGCCCAGTCTATTGGGGGTTAGAGGCCAATCAACTGGCCATTACAGTGTGGGGTGACAAATCCGTGCTCTGGTGGGAAGGTGTGTCCAGGCTGCTTCAAGGAGGGACATGCACACCAGGCTTGGGTGCCTTCTCCAATTTTTGACAGTTTCTCTAACTCTCCCTTCCAAATCTCCTACTGAAGTTTTTTATATCATCAATTACATTTTTAATTTCCAAGTCTCCGTGCTTGTCCTGATTATTCTTTTTTCATAGTAGTTCTTAAAAAGTGAGTAGGAGTCAGCCAGAAATGTGTATTTGGACCAGGACAGATTCTAACAACCTGAGCAGGAAACCTGGTTATGAATATCCCAATCTCCCAAGGTCAGGGTCTCTGTAAGATCCAGGGAGACAAGGAACCAAGCTGATAAATGCAGTCATTCATTCCTTCATGCATTCAATCCAGTGAATTCGTTGCATCGATGTTATTGTTGTCTGGCGTTGCAGGTTATGGTTTGGGTGGTGCGGGCATGGTCTGTGCTTTCAAGAGTTCACTGTTGAGTGGAAGAAACTCGCATGTGAAGAGTTATAACACCAAGGGGGTAAGCACCACGTTCATCAGTATATGGATTGATTAGGAAGCCATTGAGGAAGAGACTGGGCTGGGGCAGCTGGCGGGGTGCCCACAGCAGAAGAGACGATTTTATTGTTGAGTCTTAAAGGATAAGAAGTAATTCACCAGCCAGAGAAGGGACCGAGGAAGTAGCAAAGGGGGAATGGCATTCCTGGCAGAGAGAAAGGCATGTATTAAATCAAAGAGGTATTAAAGGGCTTATGGCCCTTGAGACTGGTGAGAAGTTCTCTGACCAGAACCCGGTGTTCACTGAGTCGGGGAGGATGGATGGGGAGAGGACACGGTGAGTCTGAACTGTGCAAAGTCTCGCCTGTCATGTTCAGGGGCTTTTTTTCTTTCTTTCTTCTTTTTTTTTTTTTTTGTGGTTCTTAAACACTTATCATGGACCCTTTTGAAAATATGATGAAAATTACAGGCCTTCTCACCCCCCAAAATGCACATACACATAAAGTTTCAGGGCTTAAAGGATCTGAAACCCATTCCCATTCCTCAACTAAGGCAGCGGGGAAGCCCCTGACAATTTTAAGCAGGAATGTCCTGTTCAGATATAGGATTGAGTTCTGGCTCTTCCATTTCCAGCTGTGTGTAGTGGCAGCAGCCTTGCAGCTCACCACGGGTTGCAGTGGCAATTGAGGTGGGCGGTTCTGTGCAAGCTTGGACATGTCCTCACGTTGGCAGGTGCGGCTCTGGGGACCCATACAAAGCCTCAATCCCAGGGCAGCTCCCGACCTAGAGGCCTAGGGGAGAGGGGTATCCATGCATAAATGCCCCAACTTCCTTTTTTCCAGGTCACCGTCCTTCCAATCACTTTCTTTCTTCCAGAAAATTCCAAACTATCTCATAAGCTGATGATTTGATAAACCTATCCCATTCTCTTTTTATACCTTTTTTTTTAAAACAAAGTCTTTAACGTATTGTGATTATCAGGAGGAAAAAGAAGTGCTTGTACTCAGTTGACAATGACTAATGAGACATCTGTTTAAAAATTTTTGTACTACTTAGAGTAACAAGTTTAAAATTTAAGCCTTTAAAATACATGTTTAAATTTAAAACAAATATCAAATAGGGATTAAACATTGAAATAAATTAGAACCAGAATGGCTAAAATCCCTAAAACTGGGATTAAAGATGAAAACATTTAAAAATCACTTTTCATTGACCAAGTATAATGCCATGTGCTCAGAGTTCCACTACAACATTCTGTACAAAAGGCAAAATATTCGGAGTATGTGCTATGGTCCTAGGTTATGTAAAAAGGGAAATAGTGCTGAGTCCTAGTTTTGAAAAAGTGCATCCTCCTCCTGGTCCCAGTGTTCGAGATGGTTCAACACTGCAGGACTAGGAGGCCAAGGGCTTACAAGTTAACACAGGTGTTTGTTTTTTAAGTGGTCAAGTCATTGAAAAGAAAACTGAGGAAAATGATTCATGGCTGTGACCTTGACTTCTATCAACCTATGGTTGTGGCATTGTGTAGAGAGAATTGGAGTCCCCAAATCCTCTGCTTGCCTAAATACAGACATATAGGAGAAACTGGATTTGGGGCGTGAAGGTAGCAGAAGGTGCCGGGACAAATAAGATTATTAAGAAGAAATCGAGTAGTCTTTCTACTGCTTCTTGTCTCTGTGGTATAGGAAACTCACTTTTTGTGGTCTCTGAGCAGGATATCCAGAGTCTGTCATGGCCAGGAATCTCTTGGGAGAGGGGCAAAAAGCGAGAAGGAGGATAGGGAGGGGCGGAAAGGAAAACACAAATGGGAAATTTTAAGAACTTCTAAAATTTAAATTTTCTTGAAAGCTTTGTGAGGTCTTATTTTCTTTCCATTGTTGTTGTTCTCTTTTGTTTTGTTTTGTCTAGTTTTACCAGAATTTCCCATAGAAATGTATAGAATGACCTGTAAAAAGAACTCCAGCACTAGGGAGAGAGGACTGCTTAAACATCTCATCAATTTATGGTCGGTTTCAGTGCCTTCTTCTGTGGCTTTCCAGGATATTGGAATCACCAGGGAGGCATTAAAAAAGATGGATGCTTGGGTCTGTCTCCTAGCGATTCTGATTTAGTCATGAGTGTGACCTGGACCTCAGGATTTTGAAGATCTTTCCAAGTGATTTTAAAGTGCAACCAAGGTTGAGAACTACTGTTTTTAGTTACTATCTCTTATATATTACGTGAACACAAATCACCTGGGTTTCTAGTTAAAATGCAGATTTGAATTCAGTAGGTCTGGAGTAGGGCTCAAGAGTCTGCTTTGCTAACAAGCTCCCAGGTGATGCAGATGCTGCTGGTCTGAGGCCAAGACTTTGAGAAACAATGGACTAGAGATCTCTGAGGTCCTTTTGAGGTATTATTCTACCAAGATGTGGATTTCATGCTTTTATATATCACTCAGTTAGGACTCAAACAAGTCTGAGCATTATGGTATAAGTAGTTGATGGACTACTATGCAGCCATGGAAAGTTATGCTTATGAAGATTATATACTAATAATGGAGGAATGTTTATGTCATAATGGAAAATGAAAACATGATGGCAGATTAAAATGTTATATGCTCACAAATATGTCAAACAGAAAAAGTGCATCATTGTCATAATGTGGTTCTTCCTACTAAAACATTCTATTTCTCTGTGTAAAATACCATCTTCATGTCTGTTGAATAACTCAGGGAGCACCTCACATTGTAAGTAGTCATATGAGACAGGGGAAAGATGGCTAGGGCAAGTACCAGGACGAATTCTTGAGTAATCTCACCAGGTAACTAGCTAGCTATGTGACCTTGGACACATTCCTTAAATGCAGTGGGGCCTCATTTTTCCCTTTTGTAAAATGGGTATTAATAGAAATGCCTACTTCATGGAACATCATAAAGATGAAATGAGATAGCAGGCACTCAATAACTGATGACTCATATCTAAGCATCTTGATTTGCTCATCAGGGAATGAGAGAGTAGACTAGAAGATTTCTAAGGTTCCTCAAGCTCTAACTTGTGAGGCTGGAGAGCTTTACTTTTGGAAGATTTATAGAAACAAGATTACTTGGAATTGCTCTGGATGTCAAATAAGTTCTTACAGTTCTTAGCACTGTACTAGGCAGCAAGGACAAAAAGTGAATAACTAAGAGGAGCTCACAGTCAAACAATTCAATACAGTATGATATGTGCCGTAATGGAGACATATACAAAGTGCTTTGAGCGTCTCAAAGTGGATGTAGTAGAGATGGTGATAACGTGGGTCTTGAAAGGCAAGGGGAGGAAAAGGCATTCAGGCAGAGGAAAGCACATGTTCAAAGGCTTGGAGACATGAAAGAAGATTGTGTGTCTGGTGTGGCTGGAGCGTATATGGGTGGGGTGGGGGGTTGGGAAATAAGGATGAAATCTGGATTGAGACAGTTTATGGAGCACCTTTTTGGCTACAATGAGGACTTTATGACATACTCTTTGAACTAGGGAGTAATATAGTCAGATTTGTGATTTTAAAATAAACTCTAACAGTGGTGAGGAAGATGATCTTGAAAAAGGGAGGCAGGTGGGAGGTTATGACAATAATCCAGGCAGGGGTAACAGAGAAACACAAAAGGGTGTATTAGAAAGATTGATAGGTCTTAATGATTGTTTGCATGTGCCGGCTTGGGCAGGAAATGAGAAGAGGAATTCAAAGATGCCTGTGACCCATATAGAAAATCAGGAGGGCAAGGTTGGTGTGAGAAGTGCTACTATGGATACATTAGATGGAGAATCCACGAAGACAGTGCAGGTTCGTGGATATGTGTGCCTCTAAGACTGGAAGCAGAGAGGTTACAGGATCTGTGTGCCAGTGGTGAAGTGATGGGTGGGTCAATGTTTGTCTCTGGAAACACCAGCAGTGTTAGGGGTTTCCAAGGCAACCTGTCTCTAATGTGGACCAAGGACAGCCTTACCAGCATCACAGCCCCCTGGTGCTCTGTCAAGGCTCTGTCAAGGCCCACTGAGACAGAATCTGCAGGATGAGAGATGAGCATTTACATCTCAGCAAGTCTCTCTTTGCTCTAAGAAAAATAGCCCTTTAAATACTGATGAAAGCTATGGACACAGTACCATCCAACAGAAATATAATGTGAGCTAAGTAGGTAGTCTTGGTTTTTCTAGTAACCAGGTTTAAAAAAAAATAATCAGGTAAGATTAAGTTTAATAATATTTTTATTTAGTCAAATACATACAAATATTATCATTTCAACACTAATCAGTAAAGTAATTATTAATGAGATAGTTTGCATTTTTTTTATCACTCTAAGTCTTCAAGATCCAGTAGGGGTTTTAACACAGTACACTACAATTGAGGCTATAATATATCAGGCACTCAGTAGCCATGTAGTAATGGCTACTGCACTAGCCTGTGTATTTACAAATACCTCCCACTCCCCTGCTTTGGAAAAAAATACATACACACAGAATTTTTCTAGAATTTCTAAGAATGCTCACAGCTCCTGAAGCATATCCATGTTTGGTTAAGAACTCTTGTTTTTCAGGTCTTTGGGTTTTTTGAGACTGATTCTGAAAATAGATGGCTTTCTTCGATATTGTGAGGTTAATTTTAAATGTTCTAGTCATGTAGAATATAAAGTACAGTACAGTGCAGAGTGATAAGAATTCATTCTTGCACATAAAAGAAAGGATTAAACAAAGCTTATTATTTTAAAATTCTGCAGTGGACTGTCTACTCTAAAAGTGGGATTTTTACATTCTCACAGGACATACTATTGGTTGCAGACTTGATTTATTAACTCTGTGGATATTGTTTCTAGGCTGGACAGAAACAAAGAGTTAAATGCAACACTTTCTAGGTGAATCATTTTAAACACACTTTTTAATTCAGTGAATTTAAAAAATTGGTTTAGGTGGTTTCCTTTCCCCTCACCGTGGTTATAGACATATTGCAGAGAAATGGCCTGAGACGTCACTCCTTTTCCAAACTCCCATGTGTAGCCGCTTTAAAGCAGCACCATTATAATGGAGACTTCTTTCTGAGTCTCAGGCAGAAGTATTTTTAGAGAAAGCATCATGCTGTATTTGAAAGAATGACCCTTCCTGTAATTGGCCTGTTGGGATGTTTGGGTTGTGGTCTCACATAATTACAGACCCGTGCCAGGGGTCTGAGGGCCATCAGCATATTTCCAAGGCCTCTAAATCAAGGTTATTTGGTTAATTGCTCACAGGTGTTTTCCTGTGCTCATGAATACACACAGTCTATGAATTTTACAAAACTTGGCAGAAGGAAGGGCCGTGTGGCCAAGGAGTTTCTTAGATTTACTCAGCTAATTAATCAGGCAGGGTAGGGATTTGGCTATTCTCTTGAGGGAGCTAAGCGTTTGGAGTATGACTGAGAAGTAACCTGTATTTTTGAAGGAGAGTTTAAGAGGAAAACAAAAGGAAGCAGAAACACTTCAGTAAGCTGCTGCCGGTGAGAGCTCAGAGTGGTGGCGTAGCCTATTCCGGCTGCTTTGCAGAGCTGGATCAGCTCTGCCTCTGCAAAGAAATGGTGCTGGATTCTAAAATAAAGTGACTGTGTCAGGGTATGAATTTTAATTTCTAAAACTGTGTCTAAAGTACAAGCCACACTGTTCATTCTTCTTTCTTCTGATTTCTCATGATCATTATTGTTTGGGCAATGGCCTTGGAAAGTGTGGAAATTCTGAGGAGAGGATTCCTATACTGGATTTGTTTAGAAATTCATCCTAAACAAGTGAATATGACATTATTCTGTAGCATACTGTGAAGTCCAGAAGAATGTCTCAATAATTGCCCTAGGTCATTTCTATGATAGTTATTCATGGGAAAAAAGCATGGGGGCCTGGTTAAATGAAATTCACCTACAGTCAGTTAGACCACATCATTCTGCCCAAGAAGCTAGATAGCAAATTGTTTTGCAATTCATTTCAACAAGCGTAGGTGAATCCCTACAAAAAGACAGGAGGAAGAGTCCAGCTAAGAAACCTTGGTATTCAGGAAGAATATTACCAGCATACAAAGAACTAAGTGGAGAGTAGATGGCCATGAGGCTGGAAACAGAGAGATGACAAGCTCCATGGATACCTTTTCAAAGATGAGGGGGACTTAATCTTGCTTATAATCTAAAAGAAGAGATCCAGTAGAGGGGAAGAGATTAGAGATACAAGCAGGTCCTGGAAGATCTTGGAAGATATGGGTATAAAGGACATAGTTTTTCCTGAAATAGAGGGATGACTCAACCAGTAAGACCAGAGGGCAGGACAACAGGGTGGTGGCACATGTAGAAAAGCTTGTGAGCAGATAGGAATTTGAGATGTTGGTGTTTACTGCCTCACATTTTCTGATGAAGTTGGAAAGTTCTCTGCTTTAAGGCAATGGTTCTAATCCTTAGCAGTACACTGGAATCATCTGGGGAGCTTTAAAAATAAACCAAAACTGATGCTTGGATCCACTGCCAGAGAATCTGATATAATTGGCCTGGGATGCAGCCTAGGCCCTGGGATTTTTAAAAAGTCCTGGGGTGATTTTAATGGGTTGCCACAGTTGAGAACTCCTGGCTCAGACTAGAGTAAGGGGGCTGAGGAAAGTAGTGAAGAGGTCTAGAACAGCTGCTGAGGTCTGGAAAAGGGAGCTGAGGAGAAGCAAAATAATTGTGAGGCAATCTTAAAGCCAGGTGAGTCTTAAGATCATACCTGTATAAGAGCCCCAACCCACACACGGGCTGATTTCTTCCCCCAGCGGCAGTGTTATGTCAGCCAAGGAGGCTATCTGCGGGACTGGTCCCGAGGTGGGCTTTACACAGGCTCCGGGGAACAGAGGCATGAGAAAGGGGTCAGGTCATTTCCTGCAGCTTAGGCTGGGCTTCGAAGAAATCGAGGCAGGAAGCAGCCCAGCCCAATGCCACCATAATCCTATATTTCTACTAGTGGGAGTTCTTCTCAGCAGGAATTTAGACCAAAAAAACCAACAAGTAAACAACCCCACTGGGAAAAGCCAGGGAACCGGACACTCCAGCACTTACATAACTAATTGCTGAATAATCTAGAGGTGAGTGTACACGCTTACTATAAATACGTGTGCCACTGCATGTCAGGAACTCATTTCATGCCCATCCCTATTTGAAAATCACCTCTCATGCCCATGAAATAAAAAACCAGGATGTGGGTGATGGTGCGTATGGCTCTTCCATTTGTCATAGAAGGCTTGTCCCAGATCACAGGAGGGCTGTCTACTAGCCCCCATTTCCCCCCTGGGGACGGGCAGCATTGCTCTCGCTAAGGCAGTGACCTATTATTGAACCATTTTGCATGTGCACAGTGAGTCATTGTTCTGGCAGAATTCCCCGCTCTCCACACACATTTTTACCCACCTTTGGAATGTGGGAACACTGACTATGTATATAATAGCCTGGCAGAAAAGTGGCTCTGTCAGAGATTTTCCTACTGAACAGCAGGAGGGGAAGCCAGGAACAGGAGAAGGGAAGGGAAGAGGGAGTGTAGGGAGAGCAGTGGCAGGGGACATAGAGAGAAAGAGAAATTTCAAGATGAACCAGAAATCATGCTATCATGTAGAAGAGTGAAATTAGAACACTTCCTAACACCATACACAAAAATAAACTCAAAATGGATTAAAAACCTAAATGTAAGACTGACACTATAAAACTCTTAGATGAAAACACAGGCAGAACAGTCTATGACATAAATCACAGCAAGATCTTTTTTGATCCACCTCCTAGAGTAATGGAAATAAAAACAAAAATAAACAAATGGGACCTAATGAAACTTAAAAGCTTTTACACAGAAAAGGAAACCATAAACAAGACAAAAAGACAACCCTCAGAATGGGAGAAGATATTTGCAAATGAAGCAACTGACAAAGGATTAATCTTCAAAATATACAAGCAGCTCATGCAGCTCAATATCAAAAAAACAAACAACCCAATCCAAAAATGGGCAGAAGACCTAAATAGACATTTCTCCAAAGAAGATATACAGATTGCCAACAACACATGAAAAGATGCTCAACATCACTAATCATTAGAGAAATCCAAATCAAATGCACAATGAGGTATCACCTCACACCAGTCCGAATGGCCATCATCAAAAAATCTACAAACACTAAATGCTGGAGAGGGTGTGGAGAAAAGGGAACCCTCTTGCAGTGTTGGTGGGAATGTAAATTGATACAGCCACTATGGAGAACAGTATTTAAGTATTTAAGGAACAGAGGTTCCTTAAAAAACTAAAATTAGAACTACCATATGACCCAGCAATCCCACTACTGGGCATATACCCTGAGAAAACCATAATTCAAAAAGAGACATGTACCACAATATTCATTGCAGCACTATTTACAATAGCCAGGACATGGAAGCAACCTATGTCCATCGACAGATGAACGGATAAAGAAGATGTGGCACATATATATACAATGGAATATTACTCAGCCATAAAAAGAAATTGAGTTGTTTGTGGTGAGGTGGATGGACCTAGGGTCTGTCATACAGAGTGAAGTAAGTCAGAAAGAGAAAAAGAATACCGTATGCTAACGCATATATGTGGAATCTTAAAAAAAAAAAAAAAACATGGTTCTGATGAACCTAGGGGCAGGACAGGAATAAAGATGCAGACATAGAGAATGGACTTGAGGACACAGGGAGGGGGAAGGGTAAGCTGGGGCAAAGTGAGATAGTAGCAATAACATATATACACTACCACATGCAAAATCAATAGCTAGTGGGAAGCAGCCACATAGCACAGGGAGATCAGCTCAGTGCTTTGTGACCACCTAGAGGGGTGGGATAGGGAGGGTGGGAGGGAGACACAAGAGGGAGGGGATATGGGGATATATGTATACATATAGCTGATTCACTTTGTTATACAGCAGAAGCTAGCACAACATTGTAAAGCAATTGTACTCCATTAAAGATGTTGAAAAAAAAAGAAAAGAAAAGAAATCATGCTACCTGCAGTATTCCTCACTAATGAGAACCCTGACTGAGTAGAGCTCAATGTCAGTGAGATAACCAACATGAATACGTATGTAAAAAACATTTAACATGATGAACATATATATATGTTTAAGACCCTGAGCAAGTTACCTAACCTCCATATTCTCAAATAAAAGAGATATTACCTACCTCACAGGGTTGTTATAGGGATTAAATGAGTTAATATTATTGGAGCACTCCTGGAACATCATAAGACAACAATAAATGGTAATCACTGCTGTTGTTAATATGTTTTTTCTATGTATTAGGCAGCTCTGAACTTGAGGACGTTAAGTCACCTTTCCTAACTTATTTTTCTTTTTGAAACCTGTTTTTTACTATCTGTAAAAGGGGGATAAAATCATCTGGTCAATAGGTCATAAATGTAAGGGAATTAGAATACTCATGCACCTTAAAGTAAAATAAAACATGCAGGGCTTCCCTGGTGGCGCAGTGGTTGAGAGTCTGCCTGCCGATGCAGGGGACATGGGTTCGTGCCCCGGTCCAGGAGGATCCCGCATGCCGCGGAGCGGCTGGGCCCGTGAGCCATGGCCGCTGGGCCTGTGCGTCCGGAGCCTGTGCTCCGCAATGGGGGAGGCCACAACAGTGAGAGGCCCGGGTACCTCAAAAAAAAAAAAAAAAAAAAAAAAAAACATGCAGTGTACAAATGCATTATAATGACGATCTGTTTATTCACAAATAGTTATTGAACATTTATTATATGCCTGCACTGAGCCAGGACATGCATGGTGTCTGCCCACATAGGGCTTAAAGTCTGCAGGAGAAGCTAGACATTATATATGATAGAATAATATAATATAGTATATGTTATATTATAATATGTATTATATTATAAAAATTTACAATTGTGGTGAGGGTTCTGAAAGAGAAGAACCAGTTGTTATGTTTGAGCATTACAATGGGAACTATGTTGGTCTGGGTACAAACCTTTGCTGAGGATTGATGTTGAGTTAAGACCTGCCTGATAAAGAAAGTAGAGATGGGGGTGGCGGTGGAGGGGAGGAGGAGGAAATGTTCCAGATCAGTTTACACACCAAAAGAAGAGTAAAGGCAGTTAGAGTTTAGGGAGCCAAGGGAAAAGTGGCAAGAGATCTAGACCTGCATTAAGGAATCTGGAACAAAAGCACAACTTGCTCCTGTTTACTTCTCTAAAAGGTCACCCTGGTTGTTGTGAGCAGAACAGATTGGAGAGACACAAAGGTGGAAGAAGAGAGACCAGGTGGAAGGCAAAGAAATGATGGTGGCCTGGGAAGACTGGAGTAGATGGAGATGAGAAGCAAATTAGGCAGAGTTGAAATATATTGTGGAAGTGAAATTGGCAGGACTTGGTGATGGATTGAATGTGAAGGGTGAGAGGGCTGAGAGGTGCCGAGAATGGCTCCCAGGTTTCTAGCCTGAGGTGTTGGGTAGATGGTGCAGCCACCCATGGAAATGAGGAAGTCTGTCGGAGGAACAGATTCAGTGGGGAAGATGATTAGTACTTGTGATTTGTTTTCAAAATCATTTCATTGAAATGCAAATTATCGTAATCCATTGTGATCAGTAAAGAATTATAATACAATTATGATGTATATTTTATGAAAAACTGACAAAGTTTCATCTGATATATATATAGTTATAATAGTAAGGAAATCTGGATGATTCTTGGACTCCCTATGTTTAAAGAACCTCATGTAATTGGTTGTGAGGCAAAAAATATGATCAGTCATCTGGCGGTTTAGTACCCCCTTGACCATTATTCTGGCATCATTTAAACTTAAAGATTACAGCTCTGTGCACAAAACAGAAATTTCTCATGACAAGAAGTTCTGTACTAAAACTTCCTGGTCTTGATTATCTATACAATGAAGAGTCTTCTCGTATTTATATTAGAAGATGAATATTCATAGTATCTATACGAAAGCTGGGCAACATAAAGGAGCCCTTATCTTTCATATGTGCACAGGAGGCCAGGGCTCAACAAGTGACCGACTGATACAGTATCCCTTCCACAAGCTGTGACTGTGAGTGCCTGTTTATTAAATCGCACAGTTGAGCTTTGAGGTACAAGGAGGAAAAGGAGGAGAAAGAAGAGAAAAGAAAGAGAAGAATAAGGAGGACAAGGAGGGAAGGGGGAGGGAGAGAAAGGAGAAAGAAAAAATAAGAGAAAATCTTGACTTTCACTTGAATCTGTTGCCAATACATAAAGAAAAAATACCATTTGGAAGAGTTATCATAAACATAACAAGAAAGATTTCTTTCCAAATACGCCATAAAACAAACCTCCCTACCATCACTACCTTCCCTAACTACTCTTAAAGCACCAGAGACAGATGGGGAGTCAGAGAATATTCCAGACTCAGAGCATAAAGGTTTATAGCTAATGCACAGTTTATGACTGGAGCCTAGGACACAGATCAGTCCAGATGTTTGGAGAGTTCATGCTTTCCAACAGCTGGTCCCCGTACCTACCAAAATTACATCAGCAACTTGGTATACTTTTCAGAAAGTCTGAAATATCTCATCAGCTGGATTCCACATGTTTTCTTTAGGGATATAACATTACTCTATGAAAACAAGTGAAAAGAAAGACGAACTTGAGAAAAATAGTCAAGGCCTTTGCTTGTGACAACTGTATTTAATTTGCCCCAGAAGACAAACAGATATTTCCCCTGTAGTCAATAGTGTCACCCATGCCCTTTGCACTTTCAGTGGTGACTGGTAAATAGCGACGTGATTGGGCAGGTTAATTCACCTTTATGAGCCCCAGGTCGCTCATTGTAAAGCAAAGTGCCTGAACTAAATGGTCTCCATGAGGTTTCTTCCAGGTCTTCCTTCAACTTTGACTTGCCTCCCTGGGAACACTGTGTTTAAACCCCATGGGAATTGGCTTAACTTGCTCTGTGGAGGTCATCCAAACCTGATTTCCACTCAGCTTGTCCTGTGACTTCTACTTTTAAGTTGGCCTGGGAACTTCTCTAAAATTTACAACTGGATGAAATAAATCCATCAAGGGCGGCTAATTAGCATGAATATAGTTGCCAGCACTAACTTATGAAGGAAGTTCTGTGAGGATAAAGGGAAATGATTCACCCCAGACACAAGAAAAGTTCCACTGATTTGGCACACGGTTGGGGATTGGGTGCCAGGACATAGGGTAGAGGGGTAATTACTAGGTCTTTTTCCCTGAGAAAGGCAGAATTCCAAAGTGGAAAGGGATAAAAGAGGCCCTGTGTCCCTGTATTTAGGATGAAGTTAGACTTCACCAGTCAGACATTGGCCTGTGCCCATGAAGGCAGGGCTTCTGCAGCCAGCAGCTGAGAGACATCATCTTCGCTTCTAGGGAAATCACCTTCCCAGGAAGCCTTGCCCACACCACCAGCCTTTCTCTAGCTGGATTTCTCCAGCTTGCTGAGCAGTAACTGTCCAGCCCCAGCAAGATCTGGCAAGACAGGGTGAGACACAGACCCAGGCCATGGCCACTGTCACTCCCATCGGCCTCAGCAATTTTCCAAGGGCTCCCACTGAACATGAGTGACCACAGCTGCTATGGGCCAACGTCTGCAAGCCGTGCCCCAGACATATTGTTGGTTGCAAGCTGGCACCAGCCTTAGAGAGCTGGGCCGTGCACCCACACTTGTCCTCAAGTTCTGACTTTCCCAGAGAGAGTTCCCAAGCAGGAAGTAGTAAATTCAGGGAGAAGCAGGATCCGGGTCAGCTGACTTGCCAGTTTGCTAAATAGAATCAACTTTGCTGCGATGGGGCTTTCACATCGCCACATTCCAGCACTGTAGTATAATTACTTTAAACACAAAGTGGCATCTAACCATGCCACTGTTTATGTGTCCAAATCATCACTCAGAGGAAACGTTTTGATGTTACCTCGACATTGCATGTGACTTTGGCAGGGAAAATAAGCCTGGTTATTTGCGCTTGACGTCTGACTCCAAGGCTCTGAAGTGGTGTGTTGGATCTGGTAGCCTGCCCACAACGGAGCTGTGTTGTCGTTCTCACTGGTCCAGCCTGCAAACCAGCTTCACATGGGGGCAGAGATTTCCTGCCTTGCTTGTCTTTCTCTAATAGTGATGAACTGACACAGTGTGACCCACCAAGGCCAAGCTATTGCCGGGATAACACTTCCTTAACTCCACCAGCACATTCAGATGCAGTGTTTCACCCAAGGGATAGGCACCGACCTATCTTTTTAACTAGGCCTGAATGTCCTGCTGCTCCACCCTGTAGGCTGTTCAAGAAGGTGGGTGGACCTTCATGAAAGCATAACAGAGAGAACTAAAGCTACTGGATTAGATGGTGTTACTTACAGATTCTTGGATGTCTAAAATGAAAGAGGCCTTACGCACCTCTGACAAATTTTTTAAAGTGTGAATTTATATAATATCAAAACGATGACTCTTAAGAAGATAGAAAAACACAAAACAGGAACCTTCCTTGCAACGCACAATAAGTAGGTCCATGTGATTAAGACTTTAAGACTGGGAAACTGGGATTCTACCAGACCTACTTGGGGCAGAAAGGCAATGAAGATGCTAAAGTCAGAACTGAAAGCTCCTACCTGGGACCAGCTTGTGTGGTCACAGAGGTGCCCAACATAAATAGGGTGACCATACACTTTACAAGGCAAACCAGGACTGTTTTTTCAGAATGAAAAGGAAATTATTAAAATTTAAACCTGGACCCATATCTTACGTCACTCACAAAAATTAACTTGAAATGGATTAAAGGCTTAAATGTAAGATCTGAAACCATGGAACTCCTGGAAGAAAACACTGGAGCGAAGCTCTTGGACATGGGTCTTGGTAAGGATTTTTTGGATTTGACACCTGAAGCCCAAGCAACAAAATAAAAAATAAACAAGGGGGCTACATCAAACTAAACAGCTTCTGCATAGCCATCAACAAAATGAAAAGACAACCTAAAAATGCAAAAAAAAATTTGCAAACCATATATCTGTTAAGGGGTTAATATCCAAAGCATACAAAGAACTCAAAACCCCAAATAACCCAATTTAAAAATAGGGAAAGGCCCTGAATAAACATTTCTCCAAAGAAGATCTATGAAAAGTCAACAGGTGCATGAAAAGGTGCTCAACACCACTAGTCATCAGGGAAATGCAAATTAAAGCCACAATGAGATATTACCTCACATCTGTTAGAATGGCCATCATCAAACAGACAAGATATACAAGTGCTGGTGTGGATGTGGAGAAAAGGAAACCCTTGTGCACTGTTGTAAATTGTGCAAAATTTACATTGTACAAGGTGCACAATGTAAATTGGTGTAGCCACTATGGAAAACAGCATGGAGGATCCTCAAAAAATTAAAAACAGAACTACCATATATGATTCAGTAATTCTGCTTCTGGGGATATATCTAAAGGTAACAAAAACACTAACTCAAAAAGGTATCTTCACCCCTATGTTCATAGTAGCATTATTTACAATAGCCAAGACATAGAAACAACCTAGATGTTCATCGATGTATGAATGGATAAAGAAGTTGTGGTGTATATATATATACAATGGAATGTTATTCGGCTACAAAAATTGAAGAAATCCTAATATTTGCGACAACGTGGAAGGACCTCGAAGGCATTATGTTAAGTGAAATAAGTTAGAGAAAGACAAATACTGTATGATCTCACTTATATGTGGAACCTGAAAACAACAACAAATCAAACTCAGAGAAAAAGAGATCAGGCTTGTGGTCATGGGGAGGGGGAATTGGAGGAAGGTGGTCAAAAGATACAAAGTTCCAGTTATAAGATGAACAAGTTCTAAGAACTGTAATGTACAACATGATGACTACAGCTAACACTGCTGCCTGTCATATAGAAAAGTTGTTATAAGAAGATACTAAGAGTTCTCATCACAAGGAGACGTATTTTTTTTCCTTTATGGTTTTCTTCCTCCTTTTCTCTTTATTGTAGCTAGAAGAGAAGATGGATGTTAGCTGAACCTATTGTGGTAATTATTTCACAATTTATGTAAATCAAACCATCACGCTGTAAGCCTTAAACTTATACAGCCATGTATGCCAATTATTTCTCAATAAAACTGGAAAAAAACGTAAACAAGAATAACAGGCATAACCTGGGACTTTCTGGCAAACCAGGACGTACATCCAAGTCATTCTCCAGCAGCCTTTTTCAGTGGTACTGCATCTGGGTGAACCATGAGACCAATGAAGCATAAGCTTCGAGTCCCTCACTTGCATGGGTCCCTGTGAGCGCTGGGGGTGGACCGAGCCTGTAGTGTTGCAGGTGTGAAGGGAAAGCCAGACGCAATCTGGAAACATCTCTATGGAAGCAATGCTGGTAACTCCCCTAAAGATATTTTAGGAAACGTCCCAGATCTCCAAGGCTTTGGTTACCTGTTATGATTTTTTTCCTAAATCATTATTCATTTCTGTACTTAATTTTGCATAATACATAATTTTTTTCTTCAAGAGTATCCCCCTTTCCACCCCTTCACCTCCACCCAAGTTATTTAAGCCTCAGGTTTCATACTTTGTGCTTCGGTGGGGCAGTCTGGGGAGAGAAGTAGGGATCAACATCATCCCACAGGGTGCAAATAGGCTATTTCTTACCCTCACCATGTTTATACTAATGAAATTAGGATAAAATGATCATTAAGGGCAGCTCAAGAGAAGAAAATCAATCTCCCAGCTGGAGCTGAGGGCCATAGCTGATAGAAAAGGGGTAGCAGTAGTCTTGACTCCTAATCCTTAGTTATAGGAAGAAATACAGAAGAAAATGATTTATCGTATGTTTGTGAGCTTCAAGTCTTTTTTATAGTCCCCATTAGTAGAGTTATTTCCCGCCCTAGAGCTTCACTCAGAGTCAGTCCCTGACCCAGCTTCTGCTGCTGCCCAACCCCCAGCTCACATAAGCTCTGTTCCTGTTCCAGGGTATTTGCTCCTATTCACAGTACCCTAAAGATTCATCCCAAACCGAGCTTTGGGAGTCCTTCAATCTAATTCTTTCTCTGCACTGACTTATTTTGTGGCTCTGCCATTTTTCATAAGATCCTCAGTTTTCTTGGATGTGCAATGGAAGTAAATAATGCCAGCATCTCCTTGAAAAAAATAGATCAAAATTTAAAATCAGCTGACCTCTATGTGTTAAAGCAACACCTTAGGTGCATGGAGTATGAGAAAAGAATAGGTGATTGTTAAAACAACACAAAAATGATCTTGATGGACTTTCTGATCATACTTCAAGAAATGAAGTGAGATACTCTTGTTTTATCACCAGCTGGATACATTGCAGAATCTTTGCCCCAAGGAGTTCAGCATTTTGAACCAGTCTGCCCTCATGTTTCCTGACTGCCAATCAAGGAAACGTCCTTTTGGGCTCCTGCATTCCACAGATCCAAACACTCAAATTGATTAGATTGTGAAAACTAGAGGCTGGCTGGTGACTCTGAAAGCTATAATTCTGCAAACCTCTTAGCCCTCTTCCAGCTCTGTCATCTTTCATATTTTTGCAAAGGTCATGCACATTTTCTCATGCCTCTGGACATGCTGTTTTTCCAGTTAGAATGCCTCTTTACAACTTCTCCATCTGGGCCACTCCTCCTTCCTTCAGGGTTTCCCTAGCTATCACAGTTTCCAGGAAGATTTCCTGAGCACTGCTGCCCTCCGCCCATCACCATTAGCACCTAGCTCCTGATCACATCACAGGGCTCTACACTGCATTTATTATCTGTCTACTCCACTGCACTAGGAGCAATCTGGGTGTAAGGACTGTGTTTACTATAGTTGTAGTAGACAGTCAATAAATGTTGAATAAATGAGCAAATGAATGAAAGCAAGAAGGTATTGTAGATCATTAATAAGGCATGAGCTGTGACTTAGTGGCTCTGGAAATAGATTCAAAGAATTTCCTATGAACCTTATTTTTTTTTTTTTTTTTTTTTGGCGGTACGTGGGCCTCTCACTGCTGTGGCCTCTCCTGTTGCGGAGCACAGGCTCCGGACGCGCAGGCTCAGCGGCCATGGCTCACGGGCCCAGCCGCTCCGCGGCATGTGGGATCTTCCTCGACCGGGGCACGAACCCGTGTCGCCTGCATTGGCAGGCGGACTCTCAACCACTGCGCCACCAGGGAAGCCCTATGAACCTTATTTTGATGTTTCCCAACTTAAGAGACTGTAGCCCTTTTTGGGAACACCGTATGGGCAAAATATTCACAGATTTGGATAAAAGAAAATTTCAATGGTCTGGGAGAATTTGAGTGATATATAAAAGGGTAACTTGGACTCTCTTTCCTGGCTTTGAATATTGTTGGCCTCCTAAAAGCAAGATGGATTTGTAGGGTGAGTGTGTATGGTGTATTATCCCACGATGGAATATATGTCTCTCCCATTGCTCTGTATTTTTAAAACAGCCTCTGCTAGGCACAGCTTAGCCAGTGAATGCGAGCAGAGTCCCCAAAGCTGCTTCTGTCCAGCCTCAAGAGCCCCGAGGGATGTTTTTCACTTGCCCTTCTAAACTGCAGCACCGAGATAGCTAAACATCAGCACCAAATATTTTATGCTCAGCAAGTTAGTAAAATGAATTTTTAAGGTCCAGATTAGAGCCAAGGGAGCTTGGGAAAATTTGTCTGGAAGCCTAACTTGCTTTGTTAAAACTCACTAACAGAATTGCTCACCCCAATCTTGCACAAATTAAAAACTGTGTAATTATACACATTGGAAAGTGTTCAAGTTGTCCAGGTAATAGGAAAATCGTAATGACAATAATTACATTGTATCTAGAAACTATGCTTGAAGACTATAAAGACAGTTAAAGCTGTTTCTCCTGTTTCACTAAAAGATTCCCACATTGTTTGTAATTTTACAACCACGTCATTTACTGCCCACCGTGTTTCCAGCATAGTATGAGCTGTGAAATAGGTATAGGGATACGGAAGTGAAGCAGGGCAGTTTGGGGGCACTTTCATTACCAAAATCAGTACTTGAAACACTTGGTATCATACCTCCAACAATCTGCATAATTAGAATGGGATGAATTTGTCTGTGTTGGGAGAGGTGGTGATATATTTTTTCCCATTCAGCAGAAACTAATTCAGAAGAAGTTCAGTAATTTCTACTGTTGCATTTTCAGAGAAGAAATGACTGAAACTGAAAACAGAACACAGAAATTCTGATTTCTAAACCCATATTTGTCCCATGACCTTTCTGGGATTCCCCATACTTTTTTTTTTTTTCCCCTGAATGATGGCAAAAAATAGACAAAGCTCTACCCATGACAGGAAGCAGTACCTGGATAACTATTCCCTGGACCTGGACTGGAACGTAACTTCTTTAGTGTCATAATGAACTGCCGTAGGATAAATCACTATAGCGTTTGAGTCTTTTTGCTCCCTAGCACAAGCCCCATCACACCAACCAGGTAGGTGTCCTCACTGTTCTGGGATTCGGCATGCTCATTCCTAGTTCCAAGGATGCTCTTCCCTCTCTTCTCTGCTCATCCAAACTGTGTCTTCTATCAGGTTCAGCGAGGCCTCACGTCATTTGAGGAGGCTCCCCGCTATTCTCATCAGCTCATAACTGGGCCCCTGTCTAAACTCCACTAGCACTTACTGTCTGAATCATTCTTCATAGAACTTCATTCTCTTCTCCTCTCTTTACTGAATTGTGAGCTTCTGGAGAACAAAGTCCATGTCTTACTTTGGAGGATTCTCATTTCCTACACTTGTTAGGCATTAAATAGGCAACTTATAAATGGTTGTTCAAGCAGCCCCCAAAATCATCTAATCCTTAGTGGTACTCCAAGGCTTGATGAAGAATGAGAAAGCATGATGGAAAGCACATGAATTTCGAGTCAGACAGAATTTTTTAATCTCCCTCGGTTCTGTTTTTTTATTTTTTTCCCCTGTAAACAGGAATAAGAAGACCTAACTTGCCAAGTTGTCAGGATTAGAAATACTGTGAAATGCCAAGTACAGTGCCTTCTATATAGTAGGCTGTCAATAAATGGAAGCTGTTATTGGTTATATACCAAGACCTGGAAAATAATGATTCTATTTTATATTCGCTTGCCAAACAGATGGAAGAGTTTTGAGATTTCGCTTATCGAGGGAAAATAAAAATTATTGAGTAATATTGTTTGAACTCATGATCAGAGAAATCTGTAGGGAAAATGGAAAAGGTTGCAGCATGTTACAGGCTGTGTGAATATTTTTTTTACTTATCAGCATCAGGTTCAGAACTGGGGTTTTCTGCAGTGAATATAGCAGGAGTCACATCTTCACAATGAAAGGTTTTAAAGCATATTCCTTTGCAAATCATTCACTCTGTTCTCAGGATTTGTCAGTCTTCTCTGCTACTCTTGCCTGATGTCAGATTAAGAAGATAAACAATTCTGAAACACCCCAAAGGGAGATTTTCAAGGAATCTGAGATGCAATGATTTACCTTTAGTCAAGTGACTAGTTTTAATTACTTAAAATATGTGCATATATCCACCGTGTGATAATGTTCTTGACCCATAATCTCCTGTCTTCTCCTCAGTGGAACGGATGCCAAAATGTTTGCATTGAATGTAAACCAAAGTTGCTACTTAATTAGTCCTAATGACCTGGTAACCTGAACACAAATGGTCCTTTTTAGGTGAGTACCCTAAAAGAAGAGAGTCCTGTTCAGGAGAGTCTTACAACCTGGTGAACAATTTATAAAACACTGAAGAGGAGGCCCGCGCGGCTCAAGGACAGCAATCTATAGAAACCGACTAGATGCCTATTCTTGAGGGAGTCATATGTCCTTGGCCCCTTGTGGCGTCTCCATTTGTAAAAATGAGGGTGACAATTTTTACAAGATATTATCATGAGGTCTACTTAGATGTATAATGTAGTGACTGAGGACTCTGGCTTTGGGGTCGGAAAGACCTGGACTTGAATCCTGGTTGTACTACCTCTCAACGGCCACTTAGAGCAGAGAACCTCTTTATGTCTTACTTTCCTCATTTGTAAACTTGGGGTAATTATTGTTCCTATCTCATAGGGTCATTATGAAGATTAAATAAGGTGCGTGGAACATCACAATAACTCAATAATTATTAGCTGTTATTTGCAGAGTACTCTAAGCTTCTTATGGAAAAAAAAAAGCCATATAATTCAAAATCCAGACTCTTCAATTGGCAGATAGGTTTGGGAGGGCATTTTAAATTTTAAGTAGATTTAAATAGGCCTCCACTTTAAATAAGTACTGTATGCCAAATTATCTCATATTTTCTGTGTGAAATTCACACAATTTCTGATTTCTTTTATATACCTGTAGAGATTTTTTATATGCCTGATTATTTTTCATA
Source organism: Globicephala melas (assembly GCF_963455315.2). Taxonomy (NCBI): domain Eukaryota; kingdom Metazoa; phylum Chordata; class Mammalia; order Artiodactyla; family Delphinidae; genus Globicephala; species Globicephala melas. The sequence goes on from NC_083315.2 coordinate 128,834,696, forward strand.
GGCCTGTAGAATTACAACCATCAAGATTAGGAGTGCATCACTTTCATCTGCGTAACACTGCTCCCTCGTGATCATTTTCCTGTGAAACACTGGAACTGGATGAAGTAAAAGGGAGAATTATTAAATTATCAAGTCCTGAACTAGTCAAACTTCACTATTTTTTGAGATTCTCACCCACATTCACTTCTTCAGTAATGTAAATTGCAAATTAATAATCTTAGCTTCTTAGGTATATGTTTGTGGATGAGACCTAGAAAGAAGTTTGATAAGTAACTGAAAAATAATAATTAGAAGATAGGGTTTTCCTTGGTTTGGACTGTTACATACAGGGGTTAAGACAGTTCAGAGGATGTAGCCAGATAGGACACCCTGGTGCACAGATGACCGAGGGACTAATAGATGAAGAAGCACAGCTCAGAGGAAGTTGGAAATCGAAAAGCAGGAGTGGGATAGGGTGGGGCAAAGAGAGACTGCTGGCCAAGATAGGAAGTGGCAGGATGCGCGTATTGGGTGCTGGTTTGCAAAAGGTCAGGCCATGCAGGTGTGTGCTGCCACCTCCATTCCTGACATCAATGTACAGAAGTAATTCCGGTCTGCTTATCTGCCCTCTGCACCTTCTCTTCTGTGGCTGACATCACCCAGTCCTGCTTCCCTCCTCTGCTCACAGCTTACCCAGTTGGGAAGTTGGAGCACTGGGGTTGTTTACTGTTAGAATCAGAGAATAATGAATATGTGAGCTGAAAGACAGATGTATCCCTAAGAATACACCCTGATTATCATATTCTCCACAACCTCTGAATGTTACTTTTGATAAGGAGATCATTTCATGAATTGCATAACAATAAGCATTCTTTTTAAACAGCTTTATTGAAGTATAATTGATATATCATCTATTTTAAATGTACAATGTAATGACTTTTTAATAAATTCAGAGAGTTGTGTAATCATCACCACAATCCAGTTTGAGAACATTTCCAACACCCCCAAAAGATCTCTTATGCTTGTTTTCAATTAATCCTTATTTCCACCCCTAACACTAGGTGACCACCAAATATGTCCCTATATATTTCCCTTCTCTAGGCATGTGCACGAAAGCATCCAGTATGTCCTTTGCACCTGGTTTCTTTCACTTAGTGTAATGTTTTTGAGTGTTATCCTTGTTTGTAGCAAGCTTCAGTAGTTTGTTTCTTTTTAGTGCTGAATAGTATTCCATTGTCCATGCACAATTGATAGACATTTGAATTGTTTCCAATCTTTTGCTATTATAAATAATGCTGCTATGAACATTCATATATATGTCTTCGTGTAAATATATGTTTTCATTTCTCTTGGGTTGATTCCTAAGAGCAAAATTACTGGTGAGGTTTAACTTCTTAAGAAACTGCCAAATGATTTTTCAAAGTGAAAAATACATTTTACATTCCCACCAGCAATGTAAGAGGGTTCCAGTTTCTCCACATCCTTGTCAACACTTACTATTTTCTGTCTTTTTAATTATACCCATTCAATAGGATCATAAGCATCCTAAAATGACCAGAGGTCATTTACCGACTTGAAACAGGCCCTCTGATGTCTGTACAAACATAAAAGGAATGCTTATTTGCTATTTCTTGTTTTGGCCAAACAAGTAGAATAAGTTCAGACGCATACACACACATCTAGCACTTTATGTGGGCAGGGGTGGAGGCTCAGCACTGACTATCTTCTCCCCTGGGCCAGTGGGCCAGCTGCTGCTCCTATACAACTCCTCCTCTGCTCCAGCAAATTGAAGCAGGTCCCTTTAGGATAATCCTCTCATAGCCCATGGTGTTATTTCAAAGAAAACAAGCAAACAAACAAATTCAGGGAAGTAATTTATTCTTTATTTTCTTCCCCAAATGGTGAGATTGGGTGATAAATAATGCAGGTAGAGGAGAAGAAAAGAAAGCAGAGAACCCAACATTTGTCAACTGCCCCAACACTGGAAATGAGATAAGCATTTTCATATTTTTCACATCATGAAATTTTCATAATCTTTGATATAATTTTATGATCACTATTTCATGGGTGAAGAAGTGAAAGCTCAGAGAGGTGAGGTAGATTGTGTAAGGTCACACAGTGAGTAAAGCTGGGATTCAAGCCCAGGTCAAGTAGTTTCGAGCCAATTTTATTTCAGTATGCCAACTGAGAAGAAATAAATAAGGGAGGAAAATTCTCAGAAACAGGGAGAAAAAAGGTCATGTAAATGTTAACCAGTGAGGAAACATAACAGTGAGATTTACAATGGTCTAAATTATACAGCCAACAATTAGCTTGTGGTGCAGGGCTTCTATTATTTCCACACTTTGGTGCCTATGCATATACAAAGTTCAAACCCTGGGGACTAGGAATCAAACTCGAAGCTTCAGGGAGGAGTGGTATTCCTGCTTATTCGATTTTCTCCCAGCTGAAAAAAGATTGTTCATTCTGAGCACTTGCCCAGGTAGTGCAGAGAAAAACCACAGAGACATTTTTACCACCCAGGGTGAGAAACTGAGAAGTTCCAGAATTAACCTGGTACATTTTTTGACTAACAGTTCTGCTTCCCTCGGGTAAGCGGTACCTTTGCTGATGTCATCACCACCCACCATCACCTGGCATCCCTGAGAGGTGGCGGTCACAGCAGGAGAGAAATAGGGTGGAGCATTTAGAAGAGGTTACTTGGAGGAGCTGTCTCAAAGAAACACATTTACAGATTCCACAGTGGAGGCCTCCTTAATCTCTGTCTTTAGGAATATTTGATTTACGTGTCTCTTACTCCATTTTTTTCCATAAATGTTTATATGGTCATCATGAAAGAAAAAGTGGTAACTCATCTTTAGGATGCCTAGTTTCAGGGGAAATAGCACTGCCTTCTTTAGTTCTTCTAGTCCTTAGAGCATCAAGTTAGGGGTTGTTCATGCTTAGGTTGGGAATGTGGTAAGAGGGACAGGGGACGAGAGATGAGAATATGAGTAATATTCTGTGAAATTACGTTTGCTCTAACAACCAACACAAACTCTAGTATTCGGGGACAATTTGGATTTTTGCCAATTAAGTCTTCAAATTTTAGGGCTTTAAATTAAATCCTGACTCTGGCAGCAAACTTGTTACTCAGCTCATATTACATACTTAATAGCTCTTATTTTTGAATGGGAATAAAAATACCAGTTTACACCACAGGATCTCAGAGTGAGGGGAAAAACTAGCAAAAGTGATTACAAGGTACGTTGCCAGAACAAATGTTTATTGGTGTACCTAATAAAAGTGGTAATAATAGTACAATAGATCAATGCACTTTCCGAACTACGTTCTCAAACATGTTAACAGGTGATCTGTGGTGGGGAAAAAAAACCCCAACTCCATAATCAAATACATTTGGGAAACACGGAGGGAAATTTGTGTAACACCAAAAAGACTTTAATATATTAAATGTGCATTACCAGCTTTCAAGAGGAGGATGCTATAGGGGGATTTTCTGAGCTGCTTGAAAAGAGAAACTTTTAATCACAGAAACATTTCGTGAAACATTTTGGGGAAAGATGACACAGAAAATTTGCAATTGCTTTAGGAGTATATTTTCTTGTCCTACCCAAAGTTCACATATCCAGGCAACTCTCCGTTTCACCCATCTTCTGCCTAATATCTCCAACCAGGACCCAGATTGGTAAACCCATAGAGCATAGAAAGATGTTGAAAGAGGAATGATATCTATGACCCTTTCTAAATCTGAATTATCTTCTAAAAGCCTAGAGAGCCAGCCTGATTGAGACACTGATTAATGGTGGTCTCATGTGAAAAGGGAATTCTTCATTAAAAAACAAAAACTAACAAACAAACAAACAACACTAACTTGTGTAATAATAAGTACATGCAGTGCATGGAACTTGTTTGGACCTGGATTCTAACAAACAAACTATAAGAAGATATTTTGGGGATAAGTGGAAACTTTGGAGGCTAAGGAATTATTATTAGCTGTGTAACCAGATAACTGTATCTGGTTTTCTAAGGACATACACTCAAGTGTTTAGTGTGAAATATCATGATGTTTAGGATTTGCTTTAAAATAATTCAGGGAATTCCCTGGCAGTCCAGTGGCTAGGACTCCGCACGTTCACTGCCGAGGGGCTTGGTTTCAGTCCCTGGTCAGGGAACAAAGATCCTGCAAGCTATGTGGGGCAGCCAAAAAACAAACAAAATTTCAAAACATAGAGGAAGCAAATATGGCAAAATATTAATAACTGTTCACTCTAAATAATGGGATATATGGGGATTTTTTTTTACCATAGTTTTCTGTCAGTTTGAATTTTTTGATGACAGTGTTTTTTTAAATGAAGATTTATCAGTTCCAGATCTACTAAATGAAACTCTCTGAAGATTGGGCCTGAAAGTCTGCTGTTGTTTCCCTCCTCCTCTCTCTCACTCTCTTTTTTTAAATCATATGTAGTATCAGGGTTTTTTAGGAAAGCTGAGTTGCTAGCTTCCTCCAGACTGTTATAGCCTTTGCACGTTGCCCCATCCTTCACAGCCCAGTACTTGGCAGTGATGTAGGTGTGTAAGGTAGTTTGAATATAGGAGAAAGCCTATCACCCAGATATATAGGGTGAGGCTACAGATGCTAACTGAAACCTCAACCATCTCATTAAACAAGTTTAACATGACTTGTTTTTACTGATTAGTTTTGGTGTTTACTGTTTGTAATATGAACACAGTGGCACATCTTTGAATTAAAAATAAAAAAGTGAATAATTATTTGCCATAATTAGAAGGTAACCATAAAGTTATAATAAAAAAGTATTGTATTTTACAAATACAACATTTTAAAGCAAGCAGTATAAATAATAAACCTAATCAATTTCTAACACATTTACCTAAAAATAATTTCCTTAGAGAGAACGGCCATTATGAGTGGTCAGCATAATAAAGTTATATATTATACTTCACGTGCTAAATGACTGTCAACGTTCAGAGGTGACATTTTGATGTATCTTTTAAAAGAACACAGTGATGAACACAGAAATTCAGTACCTGCAGAATCCATGCTATTAAACCATATCAGCTGTACTTTCAAAAAGCCATATTGTCGTACTTTCTAAATGTTATGGTAGAAGGTTTACATAACGGGCCTGAGTGTCATGCTGTGGTGCACACGGTCTGCAGAAAGTAGTCACCAGCATAATTAGCCATGTTCTAAGCCATCACATCCATTGAATATGGGTTTATGAGCTGTTTTCATTTTTCTAAAATATTACATTGAAATGGACTCATAACTATTCTTTTTAAATGCTTGTCTGTTACCATCTAAAATCATGTGGCATACCATAAGGAGTACCCTTAATACACCTTGGGAAACATCAACCTAATTTAAGAGCAGCAAGATTATATCAGATCCTTTGCTAATAGGAAAGAAAGGGGAAAATGATTCCTAAAGGGGAAGAAGTTACGTCGTAATTATATTTGTATGACCTGTAGCTAGCACAGTGCCTAAAACATAACAGGCATGCAATACATGTCTGAGTAAATTAATGAGTGCTCATCATGTCTCTGAATTATCTCTAGCCCCTACTCTCAAAACCAATTATTTGTCAAGGTAAAGGCTTTTAATCAGAGCTCTTAGCCCATGAAAATTAAATTGCTGAGCCTGGCCCCTTTGTAGGAAATGTAAAACTCATGAAATTCAAGTACTCTTGGGAAATTCAAACACATTTTCATTTACCGATGTATATAATCGAGGCAAAAATAAATTTAGATAAATTTATTTAAATAATGGATATTAGCTTTTGACATTTCCTGAAACACTGGAAAAGGAAATGGAAAATCCTATCTCACGGATTTGGAGGCAGCTTAGTGTAACTGAAAGAATGCAGACAAAAAGCCCAGGCTCAAATCCTGGCTCTGCTACTAGTTAGCAATGTATAACCTGGTAAAGTCACGTAATCTCTCTGAGCTTCAGTATTCTCATTTATAAAATGAAAAGGTGAGATTAAACTATCTATAAGTTTCCTTCCAGCTCTAAAATTCTATTTTCCGATTCTTCTCCCAGAGACTCCTGAGCAGTGCTTGGTATGAAGCTTCAGGTCTTTTCCAGTACTAAGTAGGCAAGAGGATGGCATGGTCCAGTGTATGGACCCAGAGCCATTCTGAATTACTTGAGCCCAGGTACTGGCAAACAAAATCATTGGCATATAAGTAAAGGCTCTCGGTTTTTCAATTTTCAAACAAATAAATTCAGAAAACAATTTAAAATGCTCTCATTTCCTTTAATATTTTAAATTTTATCGCAAGGCAGTACATTTAGCTGTTAAGGACTACTCTCGGCAATCAGATTGTTTAGGACTAAATCCTAACTATAGAACTTAGACAAGGATAGATGTGCTACCTAACCTTACGTAATCTTATTTTGGTAGTCATTTCGCAATATATACGTGTATCAAATCATCACACTGTACACCTTAAACTTACACAATGTTATATGTCCATTATATCTCAAAGCTGGGGAGAAAAGATCTTAGGACAAGGGTCTTCTCCATGACTCAATTACCTCATCTTTTTTAAGTGATTACAAAGAGAAAAACAATGCTATCTACTTCACAGGTTTGTGGGAGGCATAAGAATTAAATGAAAAACAATACTTGCAAAGCACTTAGGAGAATGCCTGACATGTAGTAATCACTCAATAAAGCAGCTACCATTGGTCTTTTCCAAATATCCTTTATCTAGGAAACAACTGTTTTTTCCTACTAAAGAACACAATAAAAGTGTTCATTTGGTGTGTACCTACCCCTTTGCTCTGAGCTACTTACATTTACATCTGCAGAATAAGTGAGGAAGGCAGGCAGGGATCATAGCCTGTCTGCTCCTGGTCACTCCTACCCTAGAGTTCTGTTCCACTCTGCAACCAACTAAATCACTTTAGTCAAGTCATCAAATTTGCCTAAAGTTAACCATCTGTCTAGCTGTGTGCTATTGGCCCATTCTGGGCAGCTCTACAGAAGTTGCCATGTGAAATGCTGACTTGCGTTGAAAATGATGGTTCAGGAAGTCCCTGTCCTGTTTTGCAAGGCCCATGAGATAATGCCTGTGGTTTAAATGCTGCAAAATGCTGTTCAAAATGCTGTCGCTTATTATACGTAAGGTCCAATTTGAAGATAAAATCTAAAGGGAAAAGGCCAGAATGTGGGATGTGACCTCTGGAAGGTCTCTCATTATTACAGGGGACTGTGCTCATGTCCCATGGGTCCCGGAGTGGTTGTTTCTCTGTCCTGATTTGGCACAATGAGAGGGATGGCCTGAGGGAGAAGAGGAGAGACCCTGTTCCCCAAGAGGGCTGGGGATGAAAAGATGGAGACACCATAGGGAAGAAAAGGCCATATTCATTTTGAACTATTTCCTCACATTCATAAACATTTTAAGTAAACAGTAATTGTATTTTACATTTAAAAAAATAAATGTTTGTTTTTCTTTAAAATTACTGACAGGAAATTTATATGAATATGTCTCCTATTTAAGGGAAAGAATGAACATTTGAATTCACAACCATTAAATCAAAATCCTTTGAAATCTGGTTTTACTCTACAACTGACGTGCCCCCATTTCGTATGTTAATGAATGATGTTAAATGTATGTGTCATTCCTTTATTTTAGAAACATATTTTTGCAATTTTTTTTTTTTGGAAGCATAATGCATAAGAGTGATACCACTGGCTGGAAATAGTTGCTGGGGGAAAAAACTGACATCAAGCAAATGGCATGTAATCAGCCAGAACAGTACAATTAGCAATAACATTTTGCCCAACCGCACACACTTGCAGTGTCCGGTATCTAAAAACAAGCTTCAAGGGAATGGAGAACAGGGAAAACATTCTTTCCTTGTTAATTAACATAAGTCACAAAGCTAGAGGGATTTTAGTTTGAAGTAGGAATTACAAGTAATGGGGGCAATATCAAAAACTGAGGCTAAAGATTAAATTCACAAGACAAGTTGATATCTTTATATCTTTGGGAAGGTAATCCATAAATCCATCTAAAACCATTTAAAAAAATCATTCCAATTTAACTCATCTCTCCCCAAATCTCTCAAAAGGTTTTAATGCCTGGCTTTTCCTGAAACTCAAGGACTTTTAGTTCTCCAAGTTGGCGAAGAGTAATGGGGAAATCTCTGATTTAAGAAATGGAACGTTTGCCAAATTCTTTCCGTGGGTTTGGAGTGAGATAGGATAGCATGGTGCCCGATCCTTATCCTCCACATCAGTGGGAACAGTAATTCGGTCCCTACCACCCCATTCAGACTGGGAGCCTCCAGCTGTGGGTGGTTCTGCATTGTTCGCATTCCTCCTAGAGACTGTCGGGGCAGGGCTGACGGTCACTCTGGGAGCCACAGCTGACAGAGGAGGCTCCTGTCGCGCGTGCTACATTTTACAGCTCGGCTCTAGCAATGATAAACAAAACCATAGGAACGAAAGGCAAAGGTGATTCCAGGGACTGCCATCAGTTCCCTACATGGACCCTGCACTGTCCAACGCTCTCCTTTATGTTGTGTGTGTGGCTCAGATGAAGTAACTGGAAACCCGAAGGGGAAAAGCCAGGCTGCAGATAGAATGCAGAGACAATGGCAACTTACCTGAGAGCTTTGTCATTCTTCCTTCAGTTTATCAGTTTAAAACCCGGGCAAACTTAAGCTGTTAGGGTGGAAGGGGTGCCATCAGGCACTGCCCTATTGACACCTTCTTGTCAAATGATATATAATTCTTTATAAATTCATTTAATTCTTTATAATTATTTAAAAATAGATCTGTCCACTGGCAACAGGGCTGAGAATTTTGTCCCCAGCCCTTCCTGTCTCAAATCTGGGTTTGCACACCTTTGAGTGGGCACAGATCTTGGGTATTTCTCAAAGTTTTCTGATACCATAGCTTGCTGTCTGAAAAATCAAACACTTTGCTAAAAAGTGGACACTCTAGTGTCAGGTTTTAAAAATTGTATTGAATGCAGATGCAAAATGTGACTTTTCCATTTTGCTTTAAAAAAATTATTTACAAACTCTAATACTAAGGGGCATTTTGTATTTGGGTATGTTGTCTGTGCCCTGGTTTCCTTATTTGTGAAGTAGGAATTGTGATGGTACCTATCTCAGGGGGTGACTGCTATGATTAAATGAGATAATAAATTTAAAACCCTTGCCACAGTACCTGCAACACAGTAAATAATAAACCATCAACTGTCATTTTATTTTATTCCTGGAAACCACTCTTTTGAAGTCACTCGTCATTCATAGAACAAAACAGTATCTATCCATGCAGGCTTGCACTTATCCATGAGGTGTCGGTCACCTTCCAAAGCCCTGAGTGGGCCAGTGCAGTGGGCATGAAATATATAGATGTTTATCAGGCAGCATTAAAAGAGCAAAGCTATGAAATGGGAAGAAATAAAAACTGGGATGCTTATATATTCTGTTCAGTCTATATTCTCAGAGCTGCCCTGCAGCATATTTACAGAAATGTTAGTTAAGACTCTGATTCATTTACATGCTATTAGATTCATGTGGAAGTTTCTGGGGACTTAATGTTATTGTGATGTTTCCGGAGATGCGTTATTTATGTTATTCACATTATTCACTAAGACTGGTAGTCTCTATTGCTTTATCTTTAGTTGAATGACTTTGTAAAAATTAATAAACAGAAACCTCAGGTGAACTAGAGTTGGGTTCAAATGCCCTACAACGATAGCAGAGCCCAAAAGGAAGAAGAAAGACTTCCTCTTCTTGCCTGGCGAGAGCTCAGCCAATGAGAGACTCAGCCAATGAAAAGCCACTATACTTTGAACTCTCAGTTGCTCCAATGGACTCTGTTTACTATAACCCTCCCAACTTCCTTTTCCCCTTTATGAAAGAGATCTCCTCTCCCTGTTGTGTGGGACTTGCAAGTGACTCACCATGGGTGCAGACCCCGAATGGCAATGCTTTGCTGGTCCTGAGTAAGCCCATTTTTGCTGGAGAAATAATTGGCAGTCTATTTGTTTAAGGTCAGCAGCTTCCTATTGACCAAACTAATGATCACAGTTTTAGTTACTCCAGTCACATCACAGAAAATTAAAAATAGGCAGCCCTTTGTGAATTTGAATTGGATGCACTGACATCAATGTCCTTATTGTGATAAAAAGATTACTAACACATCTTAACACATTACCTCCCCACCAACACACATTTTTATTCATTGGATAAAATGAATTGGTGGAGTAACAGTACCTAAAGTATTTTGGGGCTTTCAAATGAAACATTTCAAAAGTATCTTTAATCTGGCCTCTTCATTTAAATCTTACTTTAGCATCGGTATTAACAGAGCAACTGGTCACAAATGAGTGTCAGAATCATCTGGAGAGTTTGTTACTTTTTTTGAGATTCCCAGCCCTGTCACTAGTTCTTCAATGGTTCTGATACACTTATGGGTTTGGAAACCACTATTTAAAATAAATCAGCTAATAAGTCTAAGTGGAAATTGGGCAATATTTGTAAAAGGTACTTACTGATGTCTTTTTAAAGCTACTTTTTTTGGGTTTTGCTTTCATGAGAATTTGAATATACTTGAGTACATACATATATATTCTTTATTTTAAAATGCTAGTGATATGAAGAATAATGTAAGGAAATATAGAGATAAGGAAGTGGCTGTAGTCAATATGAATGTGATCAATATGATTTATGCAAATTTTTTTTTTTTTTTTTTTTTTTTTTTTTTTGCGGTACGCAGGCCTCTCACTGTTGTGGCCTCTCCCGTTACGGAGCACAGGCTCCGGACGCGCAGGCTCAGCGGCCATGGCTCACGGGCCCAGCTGCTCCGCGGCATGTGGGATCTTCCCAGACCGGGGCACGAACCCGTATCCCCTGCATCGGCAGGCGGACTCTCAACCACTGCACCACCAGGGAAGCCCCTATGAAAATAATTTTTGATAGCCCTAATAATCCTTTCAAAGTTCATTTCTGTGTAGTATTTGTCAATAGCTATTTGTTCAAAACAATTTTTAATATTTAATCTATTAAGTGCATTTCTATTACACTATTTTAAAATAAAATTTAGCAAATTATTTAAGTAATTACAGTTATTCATTGTGAGAACTAATAACTAGTCAGGTCTGGTTAAATTATAAAGTTTATACTTTATTAATATAACTTTTCCTTAAGACTAATTTTAGTTCAGTAAGTTGATTCTTCACTGAAGTGAAAAGCTTTAGTGTTTCCAACTTTTTTCTTCTCTGACATCACTATCATTGAATATGAATTGAGATAAATCTTGCCATACCTCAGCTGACAAAGAGGATGTGTTCTACCACCTTAGAAATTTTATAGCCAGAGATAGAAATTATGCTAATGCAAACAATGCTTTCGTCAGATAAAAAGATTATCCTATTTTCTTTCCCTCTCAAAAATCACTGTATACTTAATAAAGGTGATACAGGAAGACATAAAATGTGTATCAAGTCTTGGGGCTGAGAAAGAGATCCAGGTAAGTTAGAAGAGTAGATGGAGAAACCGAGCCTAAATACCTCACTCTGTTGGTCCCAAATGATCCCTCACCTCCACTCTTTTCAACAGACCTTCAGTAGGCTCAGCCAGCATCCCTAGATGGGAACCTCCCCTCATCCCAACTCACAGGGCACCTAAATGTACCAGTCAAGTTCACCCTTTAGATCAGCGGTTCTCAACTAGGGGCAATAATGCTTTATCATGAGGTACCCTACACTGTAGGATGTTTAGCAGCATCCCTAGCCTCTACCCACTAGATACCAGTAGTATCACCCATCTCACCATGCATCCCCCACCGCACTGTGACAACTAAACATGTCTCCAGACACTGCCAAATATTTCTGGAGGGGCAAAAGTCACATACTGATTGAGAACCACCAGATTAGAAGTGGCAAAATAGGGGGTTGAAAAGTGCCTTATCTCAAAAATATATATCTCCCCCCTTAAAAATGCTGAACTTCCTGTAATAAGACCTTGTATCTTTCTTCCCACAATCGCAGAATACAAGGCTTAAACTTGTACCTATTCTTGTATAGGTATCAGTCTGAGGTTAACTTTGTGGGAATACTTTCAGCTAAAATGCAACTAGTCAGTCAATAATGACAAAAGGTTGGACTTCCCTGACAGTCCAGTAGTTAAGACTCTGCATTTTCCACCGCAGGGGGCACAGGTTCCATCCCTGGTCAGGGAACTAAGATCGCACATGCCATGCGGTACAGCCACAGAAATACATACATACATACATAACGTACATACATACATACATACATACAAAAGGTTGGTTTTCAGAACCTTCCCAGGTCTGCTCAGATCACCTCAAGTGGACCACTTTTCAGAAGGAGGACTAAGAACAAACTTCTAAACCTTGATGACTTTACCTGGAATTGTTCATCTGCCTGTCTAACACATATGTGCTGCCTTGTCAGGATTGGTGCTAGATGTAGTGTGAAATATACAGTGACTTCAACATTCTGTAGGTGGAAAGAAGGGTCTAGAAGAGGGTCAGATATTGGATATTTAAGAGGGAGAGTGGATAATTGAAATTTAACTACAGGATGGGAGACTAGGTGTCGTTTACCTCTGTGTCCCCAACACCTGGTACGCAATAGGTACTTAATAAGAATTTGCTAAGTGAATAAACGAATGATGGAGAAGGCCCTCAAGCAGCTGGGGGGACTTGAGATACAGAGCTTTGGTAGGAGGAAATTGACTGAGAAGAGTCGGGAGAGAATGGCCTAAGAGGAAGATAATGGAAGCTTGGAAGTGGAGAGGACTAAAGCCCAAGTGAGAAGATGCCTGATCAACTCTGCACCAGAAGTAAGGCAATTTAGGGAGAAAGCATGAGCTTGGAGTCAGATTTCCTGAGTTCAGATCCTGGCACAACCACTTGTTTTCTTTAAGATCTTGGGCATCTGTAAACCAGGGATAATGACAGTTCCTCCGTCAAAAGGCTGTCATGAGGATTCAATGAGGTAATACTTATAAACCTCTTAGACCAATGACCAGCCAAGGGTCAAGCTAGATCGACTCTTGAGAGTGGCAGGGTTTCAGAGAAGGATGAGGGACTTAAGAGCCATAAAAATCTGAATGATCACTGTGGTGAAAGGAAAAGGAAGCCAACCAGGAATGAGTAAAAAGTTGACCAAACATCTGTGAGCACTCCACTGACACAACTGTTGTCTTGGTGATGTGACTGACTCATTTATTTGATTTTCCTTAATCTTCCTCAGTGACTTTAAAGCAAAACGCAAGAACACTGATGATTGAGTTGACCTGAATTTGGGGATTGTTAAGAAAGCTGCATTAGAAGGTCAAAGAGATATGGGACGTTGAGACTAAGGGGAGGATATATTCAAAATGGTAAGCCCAGGCATTAAACTCAAAGGTTAAGAAGGGAAGCCCAAAACAGCTAATAAACTGAAGGAACTGGGAGGTGGGTGCGGGTTGGTGACTGAAAGTCTCAAGGTCAAACAACGGCTCTGGTGGGAGAGGTGGAAGGGCAGGATGTGGTGGACAAAGCAGTTTCCAGTGTTCAGAGATGGAGCAGCTCCCGATGACACAAGGTCCAGTTAAACTTCACATGGAGGTGGGGGAATCCAGAAAGGAATGGAAGCAAGGCCACTTCGTTTCCTCTTGATCAACTCAAACCACTGTGTTCCCAAGGGTATCTCATCAAAATGTTTTGTTGGCAAGGAATTCAATAATTGATTAACTGCTCTAGTAAAATCCCTCTAACGTTCTTCTTGCTATCTCAAAAGGCTGTAGGTGAGTAGTTAAAGGCAGGGGGAAGGCTCACACAGAAATAAAGTACACATCCAGGAATATCAGTAGAGACAGAACATTGATAATTATACCATATGTTTATACTTTAAATATAAACATTAGGTAAACTGGCTGATGTATGATGTCCCATTCAAATCAACCAAAAGTCTTCTTAAGGGATTGATTCTTTCTCATCATTACCTGGGATATCTGTCCAAGAAACATCTCAGCAAATGTTAATCCTCTCCCATTCTCATCTCAGTGCCTTCTCTCTTTTCTCCACCTCACTCTCAAAGCAGCCGTGTGCGCTTGTGTGTGTGCGCGTGCACGCGCACACACACACACACACACAAATACATACCCTCCCTACGCATAGTTTATGGGATTCAGTCATTTAACAAATATGTACCAGACACTGTTCCAGATGCTGGGGCCACAGCAGTCAGAGAGGTTAGATCTGTGCTTACATGAAGCTTATATTCTAAACGGAGAGATAGTTGACAAACAAGTGAACATATTCATAAATAATTTCAGATTGTGAAAATGCTACCCAAAAAATAAGTGATGTGATAATAAAATATTTTATATTCATTTGTATATTAAGTCTGTACATATATAAAATTATCATGTAGTAGTATATATCCCCATTATTTAAGAAATTGGGGTGAAAGTGACAAAAATTATGATCCAATATAGAACTATAGGCAGAAGAGAAAGTTGTTAATTTGCTGATTCTGTTTTTCTGCTCAAGAAATCACATAGAATATTTGGCTTAATGATATATGAATCACAAATACTTTATTAAAAGTTTTTAACAGAAAGCAAGTTTAAGAAAGCCTCTTCCCCCCCAACCCCAAATGGTTTTACCTTCAAAGCAAGATCTAGTTAAGAGTGCTACCAACCAGCACTTTATTCTCCTGGCCTGTCAAAACTAAACTTCAGGGTCTGAGGTCCTTTGAGAACAATCTCAAATCCGTGATTCCTAATTCCAACTCCATAGTCTAATTACCAGTGTCCCTTCTTCAAAGAACTAGAGCATAAGAATTCTGTTTAGGCTAACAGAATGATATATTAGACTCCCCTTGAAAAAGAAAAATGGAACCACTGCTTTGCCTGCAGAAGAATTTCTTAAGATTTTTTTGGCATTAGATTCCACAGGCAAGCCAAAAAAGAGTGAATGTAGGTTTTGTTTCTAAACTAGGATCAGGTGAAAGGGAAACATCAATCTAATGTGCGTGTTCACAAATACTTTTTCCCTTTTATCCTACCAGTTAATAATAACCAGCACGCCAGGACCTTGTGTTATAACCAAAATCCCAACCACTGCAGATGGGTAGGGCTGTCTCTTGGAGGCCCCACCAACAGAGTCCTTTAGCCTCAGTGAATCTCCTGTGAAATGCCAGAGCAAGCACATCTTATTTGCACTTTTATCCATCATTCTTTTTTAAGCAACTAAAATCAAGTTTAAGAGCATGTTTGTTATGCCTACAGTCTACTCAAGGTAACCAAATTAAAACAGACTGAACAGATTTTAAACCTTCTTCATAAATGGACTTTCCCTCAAGAAAGCCAGAATCAGCCAGGCTGTAAGTCTGTATTCCTTTGGGAAGATGGACGTTCATACCTCCCCCGTTCTAGTTCAGTATGTTTCATGTGTCTCAGGCACAAATCGATAAGATGGCATTTAAATATGGAAGAGAATTTCAGTGACATCTGTACTGTTATCATTTGTGTTTCAAAGTGACACCACCTAGAATACTACCCCAGATAAAGATCATCAGAGTGTGCCCGAGGCATAACTCAAGAGTAACCAGTCTGTCACCAGAGTCCTACTTCTTATCCTTTCTCATCTGTCTCCCCCAATGGGGAGTGGAGGGCGTTGCCTTCCATCTCTGGGGGGTAGGAATGTTTTCTTTCAGCTTTTCGGAGAGTAATCAAGGAATCGGAACTGAAAAACTGCTCTGGAACCTTAAAGGCCCATTATATAAACACACAGGCGGCATACATCAGCAGGTTTTATACTGTAGGCAGTCTACCCCTTGTCTTGTCCCTTCTACTAGACAGTTTTTGGTATGAGGGCCCTTCTACCTGTCCTCAGTCTTCTCTAGAATGTGAAGCCCATGCATAAGGCAGCAGTGCTCTTTTCACACTTAATTCCAAGATCTCAGTGCAGTTCTCTGTGCTGGGCTCTCCTACCTTGTGTAGCTAATACCTCTGCTGTACCACTTAGAACGGCCTCTCCTCAGGAGTAAAGGCCTGGCCTGCCCGTCCCCGGTCTTCTGGAAACTTTTGTCTGGAGTATTTAAGAATTCAAGCCCTCAAGGAATTGGAATGTGGTGTCTGTGGTGAAACTAAAACCATAACAGAATAGAAAGAAGTTCTTCAAATATACCTCCTGTAAACTTTTACATACTGTATTAAAACCAGACTTTGTCCCAGGATAATCAAGTTAACCTATTTAAAAATAGTGTCTCAAAATTTGATGTCCAAGAGAACAGAATTTAATGAATGCAGATGTTTTTCAAGTTTGTATCTCTAAATTGGGTAAAGGTAAATCTTCCTGAATTAGAGGTACATAATATTAATCCCAATGCTGTGCTGTCTCTGCAAGATACAATTGACCCTTGAACAACCGAGGGGTGTGGGGTGGGATTTAGGAGAACCAGCCCTCTGTGCAAAGATCCAAGTATATAGTTGGCCCTCCACGTATACACATATACCCTCAGTTCCTCCATGTGTGTGGTTTCTCTGTATCTGCAGTTCCATATCTGCAGATTCAACCAATAGCGGATCCTGTAGTACTGTAGTATTAACTATTGAAAACAAATCCACATTTAAGTGGATCTGTGCAGTTCGAACTTGTGCTCTTCAGGGGTCAAATGTCATTTTTTCTAGTCCTGGTTAGGGATTCCTGGTACATAATAATGAGACAGCTGGATTAAATGACTGTTAATCAATTCTCCTGCCTTTCCTTGAGAATTAAAATATCTTTTGGTGTTTTTATTTTACAGAACACAATTTATATACTAGCTGAGAATAATAAAAAGGGCACTTTGAGTTTTAGTCAGTGAAAACCAGGACTACATCACTGCACTATTTGTTTCCACAAGTGATTCTTTTTTTCTTTCAAAGTGATATACATTAGCTAAAGGGACATTTAAGACCTTAGAGTAGGACTTACTTAAATTTATTTTGCTTTAAAATGCATTTTGTTTTGCTTTTTCAATGAACTTCAGTAATTACCAAAAAGAAAAAGGAACCTAATTTCTTTATTATGACCTTCAGCCAGAATGATGAACAGTATTTAATTTAGGGAAAGTATTCTTTAAAAGCTAATATGTCAAATTACTGGCTTCTCCCTTTGACTAGAATTTATATTTCAGCATTAAAACATACGGTAAGTCCCAAATTCCCTTGAATTATGTATAAAAGATGAAAAATAACTAAGCTTTTTTCTTCTAACATACTGAACTCATCTTAATTCTTAACGTACTATTCTGGTGTTTGGAAAATATCAATACTTACAAAGGAATGTAAATTATAGCAGTTCACATCTCTTAGTTTTCTATATAACTGTGTTTCTTCCATAAAAGTGTGTAACTATCACCCACCAAAGCTTAAGCCTCTTCAATTCCAAAATGAGGCTATGGCCACTGTCCTTTAAAACCATGTCTCCCTGCACCTGCTCATTCTGTGCTCTCTTCCTAAGATACCCTAACCCATGGTTCCCACATGTGTCTCCACTTAGAATAATCTGGGAATTTGAAAACACTCCCAAGCCCAGGTCACATCCCAGGCCAATTAAATCACATGCCTGGTACACAGGCATCAGGAGTGCTTTTTAAAGTCCCCAGGTGGTTGCAATATGCTGCCAAGTTTGAGAACCGCCCCCTCAGCCAACTTGTTCCCAAACTGTCCTTCATCCTTCCCATCTCAGTTGACAGGGTATGTCTGAAGCCCTCCCTGAAGGTTCTAGGCCTTCCCATTACTCCTCCTGCATATCTCTACCACAGCAAGTAGTAAAAAGTATATTGTATCTGTTTACCTGCTCACCTGTTCCCTCAAACTACTCCAAGAGTCTATGTTTAGGTCTGAATCCCAGAGTCTCACCCTGTGCTTAGTGTAAGGGCGTACTCAATAAATAAATTCATGGAACGAATAACTTCTTCCTAATAAAAGTAAAGCAAAAACATACAGTTATGTTAATATTTATATGCTATGGAGAAAGTATTAGTTTAAGATGTGTTTTAGGATAATGTTTCACTTGATGGGCAATGTCTCATATTTAGGAAAACATCTCATCATACCAATGAAAATAAATCTATAACTCAACATCAAAAAGAATCATAAAATATAACTTTGATTACCTACAAAACTTCATTCTTTATTGTAATAAGCACAGAAAAATGTTTCCTGTGATAAGAAACATCTAAAACAACCCATCCTTTCTTAGTTCCATTTCCATCTTGAGTGGATTATGCGTTGTTTTCCAAAGCAATCCTTTCCGAATTTTATGATGTTTCAGGGGTTTATAAAACTGATTTTTAAGAGTTTTAAAGTACTTAGTTGGGACTTCCCTGGAGGTCCAGTGGTTAAGACTCCGTGCTTCCAACGCAGCGGGCAGGGGTTCAATCCCTAGTCCAGGAACTGAGATCCCACATGCCATGTGGCGCGGTCAAAATAAATAAATAAATAAATAAAGTACTTAGTTTACAAAGTGTATCATGTTAAGAGTCTATGTTTATCATGGTATTCATGCTGTTAACATGATCATTATGATTAAAAAACTTCATACAGTAAGTTTTGCTATAATCAAATTCTAGACAATAAACCCAAGCTTAAACGCATGTTTTAAAAAAGGGGTTTATATTTTTTATTTTTTTGCCTTATATATCCTGAGAGGTTTATTGATTTCTTTCTGTTTTCAATGTAATTGTAGCTTCTTTTTATTAGTAGGAGTGATAATATGATTTTTTTATTGTGGTAAAAGATATATAACATAAAATTTACCATTTTTCCAGGTTTGTTGAGATATAATTGACATATAACATTTTATTTGTTTCAGGTATACAGCATGAAGGTTTGATATACTTATAGATGGTGAAATGATTACCACAATATAAGTTAACATCTATCACCTCATATAGTTACAAATTCTGTGTGTGCATGCGTGTTAACTTTCAAGATCTACCCTCTAAGCAACTTTCAAATATACAATACGTTGTTTTAAACTTTAGTCACCATGCTGTATGTTACATCCCCGGTACTTATTTACCTTATAGCTGAAAGTCTGTACCTTTTGAACACCTTCATCCATTTTGACCACTCCCACTTACCCCTTCCTCTGGCAACTGACCAATCTGTCCTCTATATCTATGAGTTTGGGATTTTTTTAGAGTCCACATATAAGTGATATCATATTTAAAATATTTTGCGCCTTGGGTTACCTATTCATTTCATATTGCAGCAATGTTTTACAATCTAACAATATGTTATTCTTTATCTGCTAGATTTTTATGCATGAAGCCTGAAAAAAAATCAGATTTAGGAACTGTTTTCCAAGACAGTATTAAATTCCTCACTTGTCTCACATCAAATTAATTTAAGACCTTAACAACTACTGTTCAATATGCACTTATTCTGAATGCATATTAAAGGCAAAAATGAGAGAAAAAGTATAATCCTCCACTTTTTAAATGCCAACATTGTAATCAACTACTAAACAAAAATTTAAATTTAGTCTGTTAATTAAATACACATAATTTAAAAGGCAGTCATTGGAACATGGTTCTTGTCCTCCTTCCCGTAACGGGAGTCATGACTTTAAATCATGAGTGCAATAGGCTTAGAAACTGTTCTGCTTTATCTGAAATGAGCTCCGAATGTATTTTCAATTGTGGAAAGACAAAAAGATTACCGTTCCTAATATTCAGTTCTAATGTCATGGTTCCCAAGATGTAAAAGCTGTGAATAAGACAACTATTCCAAGGAACCTTCAGCTGTGAACACAAAACGGAATTTCTTTTGCCATGCAAACAAGGCACACAGGCATACTTTCAACCAATAACAGCTAGCTTTATACATTTATGTTTGGATCAAAAGAGCCGGGCAATTTTAAAGCTGGCTTCTGTTAGCATCAGTCTGATCTGGGGTGGTGTCCTTTCTTAGGTCCTCTGCTTCCTTGTCTCCTTGTCACATCCAGACCCACCCCATTGCTCCTTTAGTGAGGGGCCCTGTGGGGCGTTACTGCCGCCGCTGGCCAGGGCTCACCGGATCAGCAGGCAACAGAACACCTAGGAGGGTATAAGCCCGGGGGGCTAGGGGTGGGAGGGTTGGAGCTCTGTGGGTCGCGGGCCTGGGGGCCAGGTGGAGGCTGGTTCTCTCTTCGTCTCCAGTCCCCAGAAGCTGGTCCAGTTGGCGCAGGCTGACTGGAGAAGCGTAACTCACCCTTCCCTAGAACCAACAACTAAAAGTGGCAAAGAAATCTCCATCTCCTGTCCTGAGTCTTAGTGCCATAAAAAATATCTTCCACTGGCCCTTCGCATCACGCGCTGACCCTCGGCTACCATCGAGAGCGGGCAAATATAATTTCTGAGAGGTCACTGGCACTAAAACCACAGCGGATAGAGAGGCCTTGTCTACCTGAAGACGTGGAGAGGCAGAGTTAGCGGGGGAAGCTTGGCTTCCTCGGCGGCGCCCCCTCCATCCAGCATAAAACCCGCGAAAGAGCGGCGTCCTGAGTAGTGGGTGGGCAGGTGGGTTCGAGACAGGAGGACGGGAGGGAGCAAGGAATCACAAAGCCTCCTCCGCTGGGGCCGCCTCCTCTCTCAGTGGCCTCCCCACAGTCGCTCCGAATTATTAAGACGAAGATCAGACCAAATTGCCGCCCCCGGCCAGCCCAACTGGGCTCCGGAGGGAGCGATCCCGGGAGCGGGGGTCCGCGCGTCGGAAGGGGCCATTAGGCCAGAAGGGGGGTAGATGACAGTGTCCCCTCGCGCCTCCGTCTCCGTCACGCGGGGAAAGGCCTAGATCGCCGCGGTCCTAACACAGAATCCGTCTGCGGCTCGCCTCCCTCCCTAACCCCGGAAGCGTGGCGCCCTCGGCTTTCTCCCGCCCCTGACTCGCGGCACCCCTCCGCAGGACGCTTGGTTGGGCCCGGGGCGGGGCCTGCAGGCGCTCCACGTGCTGCTGCAAGCTCCGCTCCCGCGGCTCTGCCACCGCCCCCACCACCTCTGGGTCGACGGGGGTGGAGTTTCAGGGGGGCGGGGCGGGAGGCGTGGGCGAGGGGCGGGGCGGACGCGGAGCGCTCGTCCGGCTGCCCAGGCCAAGGGGCTGAGAGCAGTGGGGCAGGCGTGGCGGCCGCAGGAAGGCACTGAGAGCTGACGGGAGTCCGACGCCTGGTGCTGCGAGCTTTCTCTGAGGTAAGACCAGGAACCCGGCTCCCCAGGACGCCCCCCGAGCCCGGCCACCGCGCCCCGGCCGCTCACTGTGCCCCTTGCCGGCCGGGTGGCGGTGGCTGGACGGGACTTCAGGAGGGCTTCTGGAAGTCGCGAGCCCCAGCCCAGGCGGTGTCCCCTTCTCTGCGTCTTTCTTCGCCTTCTCGTCGCTGCCTCGGCTCTGGGCGTCGGGCACCGGGCTGGAAGGTCGCTTTTCCGCGAGTCGGAGCTCGCCCACGCCGGGAAGGGAGGACGGGGCCCCGGGGCAGCTGAGCCGGGCGGCGGGGGAGGAGCGGAGCTCCGGGGCCGCGTCTGCGGCGAGGGCGGGAGGCCGGCCGGGGCTGCGGGCTGCGCCCCCGGGCACGGTGCGCGCGCTCGGCTTCCCGGTGGTCGCCGGCGCCCTGGGCTGGGGGCGCCTGCCCTTCGCGCCCTGTCTCTGTGACCCGGCGGCGGCGCCAGCCCCCGAGCCCCGAATTCCTGGGTGCCGCCTGTTGTGCGCGCGCCGGCCCGGGCAGCCCGACTGCGGGAGGGGACCTGAGGCGCGAGGTCTGCCTCATCGTCCCTTAGCCGGGGGAGCCGGAGACTGAGCTCGGGCTCGGCGACGCCGGAAGGGGGCCTTGGTGGGATGCGAGTGGGGGGCGCGGCCTGCAGAATTTGGGTTCCTGGAGGAGCTGTCGGAGCGCAGGCCCGGCCCGGGGCAGAGGAGACCCCCAGCTGCTGATCGGGGAGGGCCAGGACCTGTCAGGGATGGACAGCTGGGAGCCACCGGGTGAGGTCTACAGGGATTATAGCAGCACCTCCAGTCCCGGGACAGCATAACCTAATGGTGAGGGCGTTTTCTTGAAGGCAGGAAAAAATGGAAAGCTGTCAAAATAAAGCCCATTTTAAAGTTGAAATGAAAGTTGGAGAATTTTCAGGCCGTGCAGTTGTGTAGCTAGTGTCCAAAGAAATATTAGCTCCTTGACACCCTTTTCGTTTGGATTTCTTAGCAAAAATATGTTTTGCCAGTATTTCCCTTAGGAGTTGTGCATTGCCCGCAGTGGGGAAGGAAAACTTAAGCAAGCGTTCTCGGGTTGCTTTTAACTTGCCTGTGCTCTCCAGCCTTTTTGAGTGTGCAGAAAAAGTATCTCGCTGGATTTCTCATGTAGGATTCCGGCTCTTCTTCTCTGGGGCCCGTCGATGTTTGTTTATTGGTTTTATAAGCATCTATTTAAATTTAGTCCTTGAACGAAATACTCCCCGTTGCCACAGGGTGTAGTTTAGGGATTAGAGAATACTGTTGGATAAAACTGCTAGTGGCTTCATTTTGCAAGAATGTAAGTCATTTCCTTTCTGTGATTTCAGGGAGTTGATATTTCACAGCATCACAACTTTGTGGGGAAAATTTTCCGTAATACATCTGTCATTAAAAAGGCTTTTGACTTTTGGATTTCTCTTCTTAGAACAGAGCGTAAATTTAGGCTCAGCAGTGTTAAAGTATCAGAAGTTTTTCAGAATCTACAGCATTCTGAAACTATTGTAGAAGGTAATTTTGACAAGCACCGAGACCTGCAAACTGCCTGCAGGATAGAGAGTGGGGGAGGGGAGAAGACCAGAAGAGAGAGGCAGGAAAACAGATGCCTGGGCTGTTGTCCTTTGTCGTATAAAACTTCTAGCACTTAATCATTTTTCCTTGGGTGTGGTTTTGAGAAATAAAAGTATTATGTTAAAAATGAAAATACTCCACAGTATGAGACAGCTGACATTTGAATGCTCTTTCAGTATGTTTGTAAACATATTGGATTTACATTTCATATTAAAATGGACTTCTGGGATTATTAGATGAGAAGGGTCCCCCAGGGGATATCTAGTATCAAGTTATCTGCAGGATATATTTTCCAGAAAGCAGACTGCCTGTAATATGAACTAATTCTCCCCCCCATCCCCCTTTGAATTGCTTGTAAGAGTGCCTGAGATCTGACACTGATGGACCACAGTAATCAGCAGTTCTTGCAGGGCCCCAAACATTTTAAGGGACAGGAAATCTTTCTCTGTTTCTACCCCCTCCTTTTTGGTGGGGCAACAGGGGTAAGCTACCAGCTTCAAACACATAATTTGAACTTGTAGATTTAAGATGCTCCTGGCTCTACAGGAAAACTGAATGGGCCAGGATGAAGATGGCTGCTTTTGAAAGGGAAATGTCAATGTGCTAGGTAATAATTTTTAGCTACAAGTTCTTTAGAAACTCATTCAGCTGGTCTAGTTGAATTGAGCGGGGGGTGGGGGGGTGGGGGGAGTGGGGGTGTGTGTGGGGGGTGTGGGGGTGTGGGGGGGGACGGGTTGTAGAGCTTTTCTGATTTCTGAACTTTGTTTCCACTTTTAACTACACTTACAAAGCTTTTGGCTTTCAGAACTTATGACATAATAGACCATGTAGCCTTTTGCTGCAGATGCTTGAAATGAAAGTTTCAAACAGAATTGTTTTTGACTGAGCTGTCAAGTTCAGAGTTTAGTGTAAATGAGTCCTGTCTCACAACTAACTTTTTTGATAAAGGAATTCTTTGTAGTTTTCAACTTGAATGTTGCAGATTTTGATTTCTGAGTCTGTGGGGTTTTTTTAAAAAAAAACTAAAACCTGCAAACAATTATTTTAATACATGAAAGCCGGTACCAAGAAAAGATTAATTCAGTCCAGATGTAAAAATGTATGTGAATTTTAGATTTGGATGATCTCAACCAGTTTTCCCTTTTGTTGATGAGGCTGCCTGGATCCCAGATGGCATTCACAAATTATCCCTTAGGTGGTTTTCTGAGTTCAGAACTAAATTTCACCAGCCTTCTCTGAAGTCATTTTAATATTTTTTCAAGTTTTCTGAAGGATAGAAAGCTTTCTGCATTTATAGAGAGATGGATTTTTCATACTACTCATTAATACTAACCTTTTAAATGCCCTGGTTTGGTAGATGAAGCCTATGGGGAAACTGGAGGTATTCAGTATTGTGTATTCTTCTTCTTTTTTTTTAATTAAGAGGTACAAAACTCCAGTTATAAGAATTGTGTATCCTTATGGGCAAAGCATAGAAGATTTGGTTTTCGTTTATGCAATTCCAACTTTCTTCTTTTAAAGAAAAAAGTTTTAAATGTGTTTACAGTCTTCAGTAGAATCCTGTTGTAACAGTTTGTGGTCTCTGATATAGCAATTGTATGATGAGCCTCAACGATTCTTTCTCAACAAGAAACAGCAAACACAACTAATAAGAAGACTCCAGTATTTTTTTAGCTTGTACTCCCAACACCAGAGTTATAAAGGATGTGTGTTATATATTTAAAATTATAATTTTTTAGGAAGTCTTTGTATGATTATATAATTATACATTTTGGGTGTTTGAGTACATTGTGATTGTATATAAAACAATCCAGTGTAGGGGGGGGAAGGAAAGATTTAGTGAAGGAATTTATGAGTGGTGAAATTTTAGTTAAAATGTATCTTTCCTGAAACCCAAACAGGAAAAATGGTATTGTTGGTCTCTGTAGTTAAACTTTGATATAGGGAGTAGTTGCAAGGGCTATTTGAATTGCACATTCTTCTGAGGAAGAGGCTTTGGGGGCCTATAAAAATAAGTAGAAACAAGTTAAAGGGATAATTTGAGAGGAAGGAAGAAGTAGAATACTGGGCATTGAACTGCAAGGAGAATCTAAACTTAGAAGGATGAGTATTGAGAACAAGGCTGAAGTAGGGAAAGCTTTCTATTTAAAAGTAAATTAAAGAAGAAGATCTTTTTAGCTGAGAAAAAAAAGGATTAGAATTAAGGTGCCCTATAAGGTCTGTATACAACATGAAATAGTGCTGCGGAGTGATATTTATGCTGAAGTTATCATAAAGTTTTGAGTGAAAACATGCAATCTGTGTTTCCAGTTACCTTATATGATTTAGTGGTGTAATTACTTCTGATGCAACTTTGTGTATATCACTTTTCATATGTATCAAATGGAGCAGTCATGCAGTATACCGTATTGATCAAAGAGGGATCCTAGAACATTGGGGAGGGGAAAGAAATCACTGATCTGACAGCTGGTATAACGTAAGGAGGAAAGTGTGGTGCCGAAACATTCACAGATGAACCAGACACAGAGCAAAGGAGAAGGCAGTGTTTCCTGGAGCTTCCTTGGAGTTGTCTGTAGCACAGCGTTTTCTGGAATGCCTTTCCCCACCTATGTGGCCTTACCTAGCAGAGTTTAATCTATACAGCAAGAATCTAGGTAGAGATTTGGTCATTAACCAAGTCATTTCATTAATGTGGTAATTGGGATAATTCTGATCAAAAGTATCTATTTTGAGCCTCCATATTCCAATTAGATTATCCTGGGATATTTTCAGATGTTTTCTAACAACTGCCTTTGTACATATATGTTATAGAACTTTGAGCAGAAATGTTTTACTGGTATATGAAGATAGAGGGAAAAGCAATATGTTATACTACCTTATAGCCACAGTTTCATGTGAGGGAGGAAATCATTATAAAAATCAAGGAGATTCTGGATGAAGATTTTAGGAAATTAACGTCATTTCTCACTTAGCTTCTCAGGTGGTTCTTTGTCTGATTCACATTAAACGAAATGTAATTAATTTTCTCCCTACAGGTAGCAGTACTTATGCTGTCCAGTTTTAGTAGATGGCTTTTGTTTGGAGGGAGTGGGTGTCCCTGTGGCTTTATTTCTTTGAACTTGTTCCTGAATAATTACATACAACCAGAAAAATGCAGAGATCAGAAGTATACAGCACAAAGTGATCATATCTAGGCACTCAGCATCCAAATCAAGAAACAGAACCTTACCAGGCACACACACCCCCCCCACCCCGCCCCAGCTCCAAGTTTCTTGCAGTCATAATCCCTGCCCCAAGGATGACCACTATTCTGACTTTTATTGCCGTAGGATAGTTTTAACCTGTTTGGGGGTTGCATTTATTTATTTATTTTACTTATTTATTTTTGGCTGTGTTGGGTCTTAGTTACTGCACACGGGCTTTCTCTAGTTGCGGTGAGCGGGGGCTATTCTTCATTGTGGTTCGTGGGCTTCTCATTGCAGTGGCTTCTCTTGTTGCAGAACACAGGCTCTAGGTGTGCGGGCTCAGTAGTTGTGGCACGTGGGCTTCAGTAGTTTTGGCTCGCGGGCTCTAGAGCGCAGGGTCAGTAGTTGTGGCACACGGGCTTAGTTGCTCCGCGGCATGTGGGATTTTCCCGGACCAGGGCTCAAACCCGTGTCCCCTGAATTGGCAGGTGGATTCTTAACCACGGCACCACCAGGGAAGCCCCTTTTGGGCTGCATTTGAATGCAATCAAGTATAAGTTCTTTTTCGTGTCTTTTTTAACTCAACGTGGTGTCATGTCCAAATTGATTCAGGTAGCAGTACTTGTTTTTTCTTTTATTTCTGTGAATAAATATACCTAGTTTATTCATTCTGTTGATAGACATTTGGGTAGTGTGGGGCTTGACCTTTTGATGGCTCAAGAAAAATCAAGCAGTTTGGAATTGAAAGAAGAGTAATCTTCAGGTTAAAAGAAAAAAATACATCAGAAACGTGAGAGAAAAAAATACAATATCACACAAAAATAAAGGCTGAACTCAGTCCACAGAATCCGTGTTTCAGGGACACATTTAGGAATATACCAACTGGATCTTGCCGGATTTCACTTGAGAATTGAGAAGAGGGAAAGGACCTTAGGTGACAGCTAGCCCCTTCTTTTTTTTTTTTTTTTTTTTTGCGGTACGCGGGCCTCTCACTGTTGTGGCCTCTCCCATTGCGGAGCACAGGCTCCGGACGCACAGGCTCAGCGGCCATGGCTCACGGGCCCAGCCACTCCACGGCACGTAGGATCCTCCCAGACCGGGGCACGAACCCGTGTCCCCTGCATCGGCAGGCGGACTCTCAACCACTGTGCCACCAGGGAAGCCCAGCCCCTTCATTTTTTAAAGGTGAGGGGACTAAAGATCCAAAAGACTGAGTGACTCAGAGTCTCACAGCTAATGACAGTGCCGAGAGTAGAAGCTGCTTCTGACTTCCAGTCTGGTCTAGACTAGTGCCATCTGAGGGCTGAAACCCAGCTCACTACTCTGTTGTCCAAGCAGTGAGTCCACTGGCCTGGAGCATGGGGTGCCCTTTCCTGATCCACACAAAGATATCCTATGGCTCGGTTCAGATAGAAGACCTGCCCAGAGAAAATGGAGCTGTGGCCCAGTGAGGCAGAATTATACTTCCTCAAGGCTGCTCTGCCTCTGCCCCCAGTACAGAGCCCTTGGAATTTCTGTTTAACCCCTTTCTCCTTCTCTCCTCTCTCCAGTGAGACTTTGGGTTATAAGCGCCAAGTAGGTGATATCTTGAGGTCCCTCCTGGCTCATTGTTTTATTCATCCATAAACAATCTAGGATTGACCCCAATTTCAAAGGACTGCTCTCTAAATATTTTCAGAATAGTTTATTCTTAAGAATAAGAATATATATAAATATATATTTTTTGCCTCTTCCTGACATTATGTCACCCCCTTTCTATACACTTTTCTCCTCCGTTCTGCCCCCCCCACCCCCTTTAAGTTATCTTTTCTTAAATATCCCTGGAAACATCCAGTTTCTGGTCTCTGTCTACCAAAAACAACAGAGAAATTCTGATGCTGAAATCTGTGGCACTTATTGTAATAAGTGCTCCGCTCCCAGGAAGCACTTATTGTAATAAAACATAGGATTATGAGAAATCTGATAGGTAAAACAAAGTGCTTGTGAAGGAAGACTGTTGGTATAGATATTTTCTTTCATGTTTCCCTAAAGAGAAAAAGGACATTTTCGTGGTTCAAGAAAAGACTCAGAATTTCAACTTAGGCTCATTAGGAAGGTGAAAAAAAGGTAAAACAAACAAATAAAAAGAGCAAAACCTGAAGCTTCATAAATGGGTAGTAAATAACATATCCTGCTCAAATGAGATACAGCTTATAACAGCAAAAATTTAGCATGTATAATCTTAGCAAATAAGAGATAAGTAAGAGATACCTGGGGGAAGAGTGCTCACCATAGGGCCTGACAAATTGCTCACTGAAATTACTACAGAAAAGAGTAATAAGTTTTGAAGACAAAATGGAAGAAAGGCAGTAAAATATAAACGTTAAGAACAAGATTTTTGAGATTAGTTCTCTGGGGTCCAAATCTAGGCTCCACTGTTTTCTAGTGTGTAACCTGGGGGAAGTTACTTAACTCTCTGAACCTCTTTTTCCTCATCTGTAAAATGAAGATAATAATAGCAACTATCTCATAGGGTTGTTTTGATTAAGTGAAATAGCACATGTAAAGCAAGTGCCATGGTGTGACACGTAGTAAACAGTCAAGAAAAGTTGGCTTTTATTACTTAAGACAAAAAGAAATGATGTATACAAAGATTTCTAGCCCTTGGAAATCCCTAAGCTTTTGTTTACAAGTAGTTGTTCACAAGATTTTATTTTGTGTTTTGATCGCATTAAGTAGGCAACAAATTATAGTATTTCTAAGTTACAGATATTGGGCAATCGATACTGCTGCACTAAGAATAGCTGGCATGTCCCACTGATCACTAATTGAGTTATTTTTCCTAATTCTCCTATTTCCAGCAGTCTCATTCCCGCAGCTTCTGCCTGCTTGCTAATTATTTCTTTCCAGCTGCCAAAAAGTAAATTTACAGATTAAAAAAATTCTCTTTGTGATGAATAATGTTGTACAAAGTACTTTTAAACTTAGAGTACCAGTGGCCCATGTCTTTTTCTCTTGTACTCTGCACATTTCATGTGAGTCCTTTTTAAGAAAGCCACTATTATTGGGATAAAGCAATTGTTTATTCCTCCCAACCCCACGCCCCACCATTGGCACAGTTTATAAAATGTGGGCCAGACCCCTTTACGATTTTCTCTTAGGCCCAAAACTTAAGATTTTTAAACCATTCATTCAAAGAAAATTAATAGTCTGAAAGTTTCAAAGGAGTTTTTAAGAAAAACAAACTTAAGCACATTAGAAAGACACATTTACATCTAAATAGCATAATTACAAATCCAGTCAAAATAGGCACAGGATGTTCCAGAATAATCATGGGTGTCATTCTGCTCTGTTCATTAAAAGGGGGGCCTACCCCAGATAACCCTGTGCCCTGGTAGGTGTTGTATAATATCTTAAACTTAATAAACTTAATACTTTAAAAATGTTCACCAGGTCCCTCAAAAAACAGGTTTTGCTTCTGTATGAAGTATCCAGGACTGTGTTGAATACTTACTGCAAGTCCTGCCAAAGGGTTTCTTGTCTTGGTGGGGGAACAAAATATATGTGTTTAGAGAGGTATTAGATATTTCCCAGTAAGTGCTAAGTGGACTCCTGGAGCAGAACCAATGATGCCCAAAGGTAGGATGGCCCTAGCTTCCCTGGGGCTGCTGGATTTGGGTTGGGTCAGGAGGTCAGGCTGGGATCTTTGTATTCCTCAAGTACAAAGGACCTTTTCTAGGAGCAACAGACATGGTCAGGATTTGGTAAAAGTCTCAAATATTAAAAGAAAATTATGAAATTGAAACTATTAAATGTTTAATTAAATTCATTCATTCATTCAACATAATACTTGCCTACTCTGTGCTAGACACTGTTCTAGGCCCCGTAGCTACGTCAGTGAACAAAATAAAGAAAATAATCCGGCCTTCATGGAGCTTATATCCTATTAGGAGACAAACACTAAACAGAACAAAGCTATAGTATTTTAGAAAGTAGTGTGTTTGGAAAAAGAAAAAGCAGAGCAAGGTAAGGGTCGTTAGGAGCGCTGGAGGAGGGAAGCAGGGCCTTTGGCAATTTCAAATAATATGGTCAAGGTAGGACTCATTGAGAAGATGACATGAGGGAAGAAGTTGGCCATACAGAGACACCTGGGGGAAGAGTGTTCCAGCAGAGGGACCAGTGAAGGCCTTGGGCAGAAGTGTGCCTGGTCTGTCCCAGGACCAGTGAGAAGGCCACAAAGTGGCAGTAGATGAAGTTATAGAGGTTTGGGGAGCTTATCACGTAGTGTCTGCCTGGTGGACCATTTTAAGAACTTTGGCTTTTACTCTGAGTGAAATGGGGAGTCACTGGAGAGTTTTGAGCCTAAGAGTAAGGTGATTTGACTTGGATTTTAATAGAATCACTGGCGGCTGTGTTGAGATTGAAAAATGGAGTAGGGTAGTCCCGGGAAGCAGGGATACAAGTTAGCCGCTGTTGGCAATAATCCAGTTGAGAGATGCCAGTAGCAGTGGAGGAGGTGGTGAGAAATGACCGAGGTTTATTTTATAGGTCAAACCAATAAGATTTCCTGGTTTGAGGAGCATGAGAAATAGCAATCAGAGGAAGGATAACACCAAGGCTTTTTGCATAATTATGGAGTTGCCATGAACTGAGATGGGGATCTGATGGAGGAGCTGGTTTGGGAAAGATAACCAAGAGCCATTTTGGACATGTTATATTCAACTTCCAAGTGGAGAAGTTGAGCAGCTTGTTGGATTTAGGAATCTGGAGTTTAAGGAAGACGTCCAGGCTAGAGATAGAAATTTGGAAGTCGCCAGCAGGCTTTGGATGAAATCATACAGGGAATGTCTGTAGACAGGGAAAGCAGTCCATGGACCAAGCCTTGGGTCATATCCATATTTATAGTTTGTGGAAAAGAGAAGTCTCATAAGAATGTATCTTAAGCCAAAGGAATTATGCACATATTTCTGACATAGTGGACCTAATTGTTTCCATTCCCTAAGTAACAGTGTTATTATTAGTAGATATTAATTCTACTGACCCACACCATGGGAAGAAGGAACTATGAGTTACTTTTTCTGTGATGAGGGGCTTGGGCTGAGCCTGAGGCACTTCAGGCTCTAGAGAGTGAGTTGATAAGGAGGAACCAGTAGAGAAGACTGAGGAGCAGTCAGGGGACAGGAGGGAAATTAAAAGCATATACCTGAAATCCAGTAAGGAAAGCATCTCAGGGAGGAGAGAGTGATTCAGTGGTGTCGTGTCAAGTCAAGTAGCTTGAAGACTGAGAGTTGCTCATTAGATTTAACAACCTTGAGGTCACTGGTGACCTTGACAAGAGCTGTATTAGTGGCAAGGTGGGGACAAAAACCTGGCTGGAGTGGGCTCAAGAATGAAAAGCTTCCGAAAGATAATTCTTATTTTTAGTTCAGTTTCTTATACTATTCAATATTCTATGTGAGTACATTTTAATATGTCTGATAAAATGTGGGGTGGGACTTCAGAATGCTGGGGGCCATGAGGGTCTACAACAGGGATGGGGAGCCTTTGCGTTTCCCACTAGTAGAGTGTATGGTAGGATTGTTTTGTTTTGTTTCTAGTGACGACATGTTCTTTAATTCAACCCATTAATCATTTCATATGAAAAGGATAAAACAGAGCCCCAGTGAGACATGTGTTTTGAGTTGGCTTCTTTTTCAGCAACACTGATAGGTTTGAGCTGACCAGTCTATATACATCATGGTACTCCACCAGCCTGAAAACCTTCATTCATGGAGTGGATGGCTCAGGTTAGGGGTTCCCAGGGGCCAGAGCAAACTGAGTAATAGAAGCTTTGCTTGTTTAATATTTCTTTTATGCTTTGATGACTTTCATTGTGAATATTATTTCAAGGCATGTGATTAAGCAATTTTCATAGTTCTGTATTTTATATCATAATTATGCACTAAGAATTTTCTGGTCTGGGAATTACCTTTGAATTATAATTATAACTTTCTGTAATACTATCATCAGAAAGAATCAACAGGTCTCTGATACTAGTTATCTTTTCTTTCTCTAAGCTTATTAAAATGCTAAAACATAGGCCTTTAATGCTTAAATATTGCTTTTGGGTAGTTAAAAGCTTATAGTGATAGGTAGAATTAAAACATTGTTACATATATTTGAGTGCTGCTTGGTAATGAAAGTACTGTATAGTAATAGTCTTTAGAAAGTTGCTGATTATGGGAAAATGCTGGAAAGGGTAAGGACTTTTCATTTGTAGTGGATTATGGCACATGTTTTTTGAGAAGTGGAGATCCAGTGATTATATGTGTGTTTCTAGTGGGTTGTGGTATACACATATAATGTCAGCATTCTCTGAGGTACTGTTCTGTCAACACTGTTTTATTAGTATCAGTTTGAATGTTGTTCCAGCTGAAACTTATAAGTCACTCTACAGTTAATTAAACGAATGAAATTGGCCTGTAACAGTGAAATGCTTAACACAAGGCCAATGTGAAATAATTTGGCAGTGCTGAGTGTTTTACATGGTTAAATACTGGAGCGTGCAGAGGTATAAAACTAAGCAAATTATGAAATAAATGCTAAGTCTCTTAAGTCATTGACTACAGGATGAACTCCAGATCTCTTAGCGTGGAGTTCGACGTGCCAAACCAGAGTTGCAAGCCTGTGGCGCACCAGCAAGATTGGCTACAGACATGTTTTGGTTTTAACACAGTGTTGAAAACATCTATTTTCCAGCATTTAAAAATTGAGAAACTTTAAATTAAAAAAAAGTGAATTTTACACATTTTCTTAAAAAACTAGAAGGCATGGCAATGATCTGTTGGGGCAACATAGCAGCTTCCCTTTTTATACGGGTGTGTGCTCAGCAATCCCCCGTTGTCCCCAACAGAGATCCTCTTGCTTCCAACATTGAGACCAAGTGTCTGTTGACATTTTTCATCCTGCAGGCTTCACTCCGATGTTAACTGTCCCTGTAGGCATGTGAGTTTGCTGTCCTCCTGTTGTAAATACTTATTTTCCAGTGTCATCTCGAAGCTCCTTAAGTCTAGCCAAATTGTTCTGCCCTTTGTCCCGTCAAACACATACACAGTTAGTCTGGGTCATGCTTCCTCTACCCCTTCCACTGAACTGAGCTGTTTATTGCCTATACCACTTGATGGAAACAGAGCACATGCTACATTGTATAAGTCATCCTTTTATATATATTTTCTAGCTTCTCAACTGTATTAGAATTTTCTTGAGGGCAACAACTATATCTTAGAATTTACTAGTGCCTATCAAATTTATTTTAGATTTAATAGATTAACTATTGTTTAGATTTAGCTTCCAGTGTATGGTAATATATGATTATTATGATGCTGTAAAAAGATTAGAAAGTATCAAAATCTTGTATAAAGTCTGCTTCCTCAAATAGGACTTTAATTTACTATGTCCATTCCTTTGTAGCTTTGTAATCACATTTATGTAATCTAATTGAGTATTAATTCACTAAACACCTCATTTATTGCCAATTCTCTGATTCTGTTAGGTAGATGAATGAAGTTTCCAAATTACATTACATTATATTACAACATACCATTTTATTTATTTCAGATATGCTTCTTTCTAATGGCTATTATTGTTTTACATGGCTTATTTTCTCATTCATTTGACAAATAGTGTGTACACTATACGGAAGGCCCTGGAGATGTGTGAACTTGACAAGCATGATGGTACCTGCTCTTCAGAAACTTTTAGCTGGAAAGGCAGATATTAAATAATTGAGTATATAATTGTTCAATTTTGATAAGTATTAAGAAGTAGGGCGTGTTCTGAGACCTTATAACAGAGCACTCTGGTATGGGGGCAGGGGCTGCAGTATGGCGTACAACACGACTGAATTCTAAACTCCTTGACTTTCTCATAATTCCATAGCAGTTTGTAAAATATTCTGAAGGTAAAAATTTAACCTTAGAAACAAATAAATTAAGGGGTAATTTATGTAACAAAATAAGAGCTTAAAAAAAAAAACTTTTCCAAAGAATTTACCATTGGCTGTAGACATTGCATTAATGATAAAAATTATAATTTATAGCCCTATAGTCTTTGTTTAATACTTGAGTTGAACTCTGTTTAAGTAAACAAAAGGAAAAAGGGAAATTGAGCTAGAAATTTCTGATCTGGCTAACTTGCAAAACAACTTTTGTTTTATGAAAGTAATTCTTTCAAAGGCATTTGTAGTAAGAACTTTTCTTATGACTTTCAAAAATAGGATATAAAAAGTAAACTGATTTATTCCTTCAAGAGTAACCAGGGTATTGTACCTTAATTTTATACTTCTAAGCCCATGACTGAGAAAAATTAATAGTTTATCAGTCTGATCTTGGAGTGAGGTAATGTGGTGTCGTGGAAAACCTCAGCAGTAAAGTTAGTGACAAGTGTGAGCCAAAAAATAGAGTGGAATTTTGTGTGGTTGCATATATTTTATCACAACAGTCAGACATGCTTTAAGTGTTTTTTCCTAAGGAAAATAGAATTTTATACTTAACCCATCTAAATATAGTGGTAAAGTTAATTTTTTGCATGGTTTATTGTCACACTGAAACAAAGGTCAGCCGCAGTGGTGCCACTTCTGAAATCTTTGTTAAGAAACTCATGTCACTTGCTAATTATAAAAGGAGATTCAGAAAAATCGCCATACTTAAGGAAGGTTTAGTGCAAATAAACCCAAGATTTTTAAATGTGATCTTAAGGAAATGCAAGGAAATCAGATCAGGGCATAGTTTTTTAAGAAATGTCAAGTGTCATGTACAATTTAAAATAAATTCCAAATAAATCTGTTTAAAATCTTTTTAACTTCAAATATTCATTAACTGAGCCCACATTCATTTTAAATCTGTAGAAAGGATGTTGAACTGATAATTTGTCATTTACTAAATTATTTGCCGTTACTGGTGCCTGGAGAAATGTAAAGATAAATTTTTGTAAATGTCAGTTGTCGAATAAAACCTAGCAGGAAAAGCTAATGGAAGTTATTTTATTCATAACATAGAACGAAACTTCCTTTATTTATTTTTTATTTTATTTATTTATTTTTGGTTGTGCTAGGTCTTAATTGCGGCTTGCGGGTTCCTTAGCTGTGGTATGCGAACTCTTAGTTGTGGCATGCATGTGGGATCGAGTTCCCTGATCAGGGATTGAACCTGCGTCCCTTGCATTGGAAGGCAGATTCTTAACCACTGTACCACCAGGGAAGTCCCAGAACAAAACTTCCTTTAATAATTGACTTATGGATTCTTGAACTAGACTCATGTTTCTGACCAATACGTTTTCAGGAAATTTGTAATCAGTATATTATAGATAGAGGAGTTAAATTAATGCATTTTAATGTATAATCTGTTTTCTACTGAGAAGACTTTGAAATATATGCTCAATTGGCAAGGGGATGGGAAAGGATATAAAATTTTATTTGGGGGCTTGGGTAGGCTGGTTAGTGGTCATCTGAATTCCATTTTCTAGTGCTTTGAATCCTGACCAGACATGTTGTAGTGGGACTCCTGTTTGTGTATCTTTTTCTGGTATAATGTTATTTTCTGCATTACTAAGGTTAGTCACATCTTCCATGTAGGCAGTAAGCTGTTTGAGGACAGACAAGATGCTGCATTTCTCCCTCTCCTGAATTCTTCCATAACTCCTAGAAGAGTCCTGGCTATTGACTTAAGCCCAACAGGATTACAGCTTTATTCTTTCTGATCTCTATAAGGTGAGAGAACCATCATGTAGATTTGAACCTTCAGCAAGTCAGGGAGGCATTTGACACATTAAAAAAAGTAACAGAGGGCTTCCCTGGTGGCGCAGTGGTTGAGAGTCCGCCTGCCGATGCAGGGGACACGGGTTCGTGCCCCGGTCCGGGAAGATCCCACATGCCGCGGAGCGGCTGGGCCCGTGAGCCATGGCTGCTGAGCCTGCGCGTCCGGAGCCTGTGCTCCGCAACGGGAGAGGCCACAGCAGTGAGAGGCCCGCGTACCACAAAAAAAAAAAAAAAGTAACAGAAATGTGTTTATGAAAACCCATATGCCTATTTCCCAAGTCTGACATATAAGTAAAATATAACTCTTCCCGTAACAGTCATGTGTATTCAGATTTAATGTTGGCATTCAAAAATATACATTGTGTTGCTTAAATTTTCAAAAGCCTGTGAAAATACAAATTTTGTTTCTTAAACTTTCAAAAGAGCATAAGATTGGGTTTTTAACATTAACAATAGAATGCAGTGATAGAAATTATCTGTGATTTCTCGATGCAGAAAAACAAGGTCTCTTTTGAAATGCCTTAATTTGGGGTTTCTTCCTGGCCCGCGAAAGAACAGGGATTCTTGTTTCCTCATGCCATCAGTTTTCTGTGAGCATACGGAAGGTAGAGTGTGCACAGATTTCCTCTGCTTTTCTGGGGTTGGCCAAGGCATAAGTTTAATCCATTGAAAATGTCCACTTGACCATTCCTGCAGTTTTTTCTCCTTGGCTTGACAGATGGTGGTGTCCACTCATGTTGTGGTGATCTAGTTGTCCATGAGGAGGTAATCTTAACTTGACATGGACCTCTGACCATTTGGGTTGATATGCTTGGCCCTGTGGCCTAGGAATGAGATGATAATGGATGTCATATTTTATTATTAGAGGGTTTATATTGGTCTTACCTTTCTTTCAGATTAGGGACAAAAAACACAAAATGTTGGGATTATTTAATATAAAACTTTTGTGTTGCTGGGCCACCCATCTTCTCTGCTGTTGCCTTGACTTCCTTGGAAATAGGAGTTTTAGCTTCCCCTGACCTCTAGTTCTTCATCCCTCTTCTATGTTCTGTTCCTGCTTCATCTGTCCACCTGTGTGTTCTCTATTCTTACAGAAAACAAAATCTCTGCATATGGTATGTTTTATATTGGGATAATGAGAAATTAACTAAAATCATGTATAGAGATTCCACCCCTTTCTAGTTTATTTTACTGTGTGTGTGTGTGTGTGTGTGTGTGTGTGTGTGTGTGTTTCCCCCTGAGTATATTAATAAAGTTACTTTGTGAGTACTTGTATGAATTTAAACCTTCCACAAGCCAGGGGGAACAGTTTGACCCATAAAGCAAACTTAAAAATGTATTTATGAAAGCCAAGTATGTACCTTCCAAGTCTGACATATGAGTAAAATATGAATAAAAGTAACATGTAGTTAAATTTAATGTAGAATTGAAAAATATTTTGTTTAAATTTTCAAAAACTATAAATAAAGATTGAATTTTGAAGATTACCAATAGATTGTAGCTATAAAATAGAACATCTTCCTCAAAGAAATTGAGATGTCATTGATGAGGTTCCTATGGTAATTAAAAAAATAATATTATATATTTTAAATGTTTGATTATGAGAATAATTATATATAATCATAAGAATAATTACAAATGGTGTTTTTTCAATTCTCTGAGATGCTAAAATGTAAAATAAAATAGATTTTCATAAATGTTTATGCACCTTAATTAGTGAGATTTTTCTGCCTAAATGTAGATAGAAATAGAACCATACAGTATGATTAAGAATTCTGACTACCATTATAGTTTGGTATTATAATAAATTACAGTTCAGAAGTTAAATTATATCTGATATTTGAGTGAGGCCATGGATCTTAAAGAATTATTAGCAACTGGAATATACTACTAAGATGAAATAATGTATTTGAAAGTGCTTTGTAAATGATATACTGTATAGACACACCTCGAAGTCTTAATCACAGTTATCTGGATGGTCATTTACTACTGATACTGTAGGAGAAAGAAGAGTGTAGAAATTATCATAGTGTACCTGGGCCAGCCTACAGCAGGGTGTTTAACCTAGACTGTAGGTCATGAGAGAGAGACTCTAATTCTAAAATCAAACACAAATGTCCTGTATGTGTGCATGGACACATTTGTAGGGCAAGGATGCATACTATTTATCAGATTATATAAGAACCATGATTCATATACTGTATGGTATTTTTTACTTAAACATTAAAGGAAGGTGGGAATTCCCTGGCGATCCAGTGGTTAGGACTCAGCGCTTTCACTCCCAGGGTTCGATCCCTGGTCAGGGAACTGTGATCCCGGAAGCAGCGCAGCATGGCCAAAAAAAAAAAAATTAATGGAAGGTAAGCATTTATTTCCTTTAACCAGATTTTCTAGCATCATAATAATATATATCTGTAGGACATTTTTTATTTTACTGATAAATGGAACCTTTACTTGGTTACTTTATTTGGTCCTCAAAGTAATAGTCTCTCCATTTTACAGATAAGGAGGTTAAATGACTTGTATGATTTGACACCTTTACCTGTTTCAATTTGTGACAAAACCAGAACATGACACTCTTCTTCTAACTCTGGGACCTGTGCTTGTTTCTTGCCACCTCAGTCACAATTGCCCTGTTGATAAAACATTTCTAGAGTGTTTGTAAAATATGGTGCAACATTTTGATTTCTTTTTTCTTTTTTTTTTTTAACTACCTATTTAAGTGAATTTAGTTTCTGCCA
The DNA here is from genome assembly GCF_963455315.2 of Globicephala melas. Taxonomy (NCBI): domain Eukaryota; kingdom Metazoa; phylum Chordata; class Mammalia; order Artiodactyla; family Delphinidae; genus Globicephala; species Globicephala melas. Next base: position 128,873,192 of record NC_083315.2, read on the forward strand.
GATACTAAACGTGTGGCCCTTAATTAGCTTACATTGATTTTGCCATAGAGAATTTTTGTGTCATTCTGAACTAGATAGGATAATCTTTTCAAACATTCTACTTCCCATGATAATGCATTTAACTTGGCACAAAATTCCAGATCATTGGATTTTGTCTGAAGAAAACAAGATATGCATAAAATTTCACACTATCAATCCTTTTGTTACCTTGAAAAAATCTCTATTAATTTGTAGGGTTGGTTAGTAAAGAGAAATTTTTTTTTTTTTTACTATTTTGTCCGATGGTTATTTGATGTGTTCACTCTTTTTTTTAAAATTTAATTTAATTTTTTATACAGCAGGTTCTTATTAGTTATCCATTTTATACATATTAGTGTATACATGTCACTCCCAATCTCCCAAGTGATCCCATCACCACCACCACCCCACCGCCCCCCTCGCCCCACCGCTTTCCCCCCTTGGTGGCCATACATTTCTTCGCTACATCCGTGTCTCTGTTTCTGCCCTGCAAACCGGTTCATCTGTACCATTTTTCTAGGTTCCACATATATGCGTTAATATATGATATTTGTTTTTCTCTTTCTGACTTACTTCACTCTGTATGACAGTCTCTAGATCCATCCACATTTCTACAAATGACCCAGTTTCGTTCCTTTTTATGGCTGAGTAATATTCCATTGTATATATGTACCACATCTTCTTTATCCATTCGTCTGTCGAGGGGGACTTAAGTTGCTTCCATGCCCTGGCTGTTGTAAATAGTGCTGCAGTGAACATTGGGGTGCATGTGTCTTTTTGAATTACGGTTTTCTCTGGGTATATGCCCAGTAGTGGGATTGCTGGGTCATATGGTAATTCTATTTTTAGTTTTTTAAGGAACCTCCATACTGTTCTCCATAGTGGCTGTATCAATTTACATTCCCACCAACAGTGCAAGAGGGTTCCCTTTTCTCCACACCCTCTCCAGCATTTCTTGTTTGTAGATTTTCTGATGATGCCCATTCTAACTGGTGTGAGGTGATACCTCATTGTAGTTTTGATTTGCATTTCTCTAATAATTAGTGATGTTGAGCAGCTTTTCATGTGCTTCTTGGCCATCTGTATGTCTTCTTTGGAGAAATGTCTGTTTAAGTCTTCTGCCCATTTTTGGATTGAGTTGTTTGTTTTTTAAATTTTGAGCTGCATGAACTGTTTATATATTTTGGAGATTCATCCTTTGTCCGTTGATTCGTTTGCAAATATTTTCTCCCATTCTGAGGGTTGTCTTCTTTGTAGTTTCCTTTGCTTTGCAAAAGTTTTTAAGTTTCATTACGTCCCATTTGTTTATTTTTGTTTTTATTTCCATTACTCTAGGAGGTGGATCAAAAAAGATCTTGATTTATGTCGAAGAGTGTTCTTCCTATGTTTTCCTCTAAGAGTTTTATAGTGTCCAGTCTTACATTTAGGTATGTAATTCATTTTGAGTTTATTTTTGTGTATGGTGATAGGGAGTGTTCTAATTTCATTCTTTTACATATAGCTGTCCCGTTTTCCCAGCACTGCTTATTGAAGAGACTGTCTTTTCTCCATTGTATATCCTGCCTCCTTTGTCATAGATTAGTTGACCATGGGTGTGTGGGTTTATCTCTGGACTTTCTATTGTGTTGCATTGATCTGTATATCTGTTTGTGTGCCAGTACCATACTGTCTTGATTACTGTAGCTTTGTAGTATAGTCTGAAGTCAGGGAGTCTGATTCCTCCAGCTCCGTTTTTTTTCCCCCAAGACTGCTTTGGCTATTCGGGGTCTTTTGTGTCTCCATACAGATTTTAAGATTTTTTTGTTCTAGTTCTGTAAAAAATGCCATTGGTAATTTGATAGGGATTGCATTGAATCTGTAGATTGCTTTGGGTAGTATAGTCATTTTCACAGTATTGATTCTTCTAATCCAAGAACATGGTATATCTCTCCAACTGTTTGTATCGTCTTTAATTTCTTTCATCAGTGTCTTATAGTTTTCTGCATACAGGTCTTTTGTCTCCCTAGGTAGGTTTATTCCTAGGTATTTTATTCTTTTTCTTGCAATGGTAAATGGGAGTGTTTCCTTAATTTCTCTTTCACATTTTTCATCATTGGTGTATAGGAATGCGAGATATTTCTGTGCATTAATTTTGTATCCTGCAGCTTTACCAGATTCATTGATTAGCTCTAGTAGTTTTCTGGTGGCATCTTTAGGATTCTCTATGTATAGTATTATGTCATCTGCAAACAGTGACAGTTTTACTTCTTCTTTTCCAATTTGTGTTCCTTTTACTTCTTTTTCTTCTCTGATTGCCGTGGCTAGGACTTCCAAAACTATGTTGAATAATAGTAGTGAGGGTGGACATCCTTGTTTTGTTCCTGATCTTAGAGGAAATGCTTTCAGTTTTTCACCATTGAGAATTACGTTTGCTGTAGGTTGGTCGTATATGGCCTTTATAATGTTGAGGTAGGTTCCCTCTATGCCCACTCTCTGGAGAGTTTTATCATAAATGTGTGTTGAATTTTGTCAAGAGCTTTTTCTGCATCTATTGAGATGATCATATGGTTTTTATACCTCAGTTTGTTAATATGGTATATCACTTTGATTGATTTGCATATATTGAAGAACCCTTGCATCCCTGGGATAAATCCCAATTGATCATGGTATATGATCCTTTTAATGTGTTGTTGGATTCTGTTTGCTAGTATTTTGTTGAAGATTTTTGCTTCTATATTCATCAGTGATATTGGTCTGTAATTTTCTTTTTTTGTAGTATCTTTGTCTGGTTTTGGTATCAGGGTGTTGGTGACCTCATAGAATGAGTTTGGGAGTGTTCCTTCCTCTGCAGTTTTTTGGAAGAGTTTGAGAAGGATGGGTGTTAGCTCTTTTCTAAATGTTTGATAGAATTCACCTGTGAAGCCATCTGGTCCTGGACTTTTGTTTGTTGGAAGATTTTTTTTTTTTTTGCGGTACGCGGGCCTCTCACTGTTGTGGCCTCTCCCATCGTGGAGCACAGGCTCCAGACGCGCAGGCTCAGTGGCCATGGCTCACAGGCCTAGCCGCTCTGCGGCATGTGGGATCTTCCCGGACCGGGGCATGAACCCGTGTCCCCTGCATCGGCAGGCAGACTGTCAACCACTGCGCCACCAGGGAAGCCCTGTTGGAAGATTTTTAATCACAGTTTCAATTTCATTACTTGTGATTGGTCTGTTCATATTTTCTATTTCTTCCTGGTTCAGCCTCGGAAGGTTATACTTTTCTAAGAATGTGTCCATTTCTCCCAGGTTGTCCATGTTATTGGCATAGAGTTGCTTGTAGTAGTCTCTTAGGATGCTTTGTATTTCTGCGGTGTCTGTTGTAAGTTCTCTTTCATCTCTAATTTTATTGATTTGAGTCCTCTCCCTCTTTTTTCGATGAGTCTGGCTAATGGTTTATCAATTCTGTTTATCTTCTCAAAGAACCAGCTTTTAGTTTTATTGATCTTTGCTATTGTTTTCTTTGTTTCTATTTCATTTATTTCTGCTCTGATCTTTATGATTTCTTTCCTTTTGCTAACTTTGGGTTTTGTTTGTTCTTCTTTCTCTAGTTCCTTTAGGTGTAAGTTTAGATTGTTTATTTGAGATTTTTCTTGTTTCTTGAGGTAGGCTTGTATTGCTATAAACTTGTCTCTTAGAACTGCTTTTGCTGCATCCCATGGGTTTTGGATCGTCGTGTTTTCGTTGTCATTTGTCCCTAGGTACTTTTTGATTTCCTCTTTGATTTCTTCAGTGATCTCTTGGTTATTTAGTATCATATTGTTTAGCCTCCATATGTTTATGTTGTTTACGGTTTTTTCCCTGTAATTGTTTTCTAATCTCATAGCATTGTGGTCAGAAAAGATGCCTGATATGATTTCAGTTTTCTTAAATTTACTGAGGCTTGATTTGTGACCCGAAATGTGATCTATCCTGAAGAATGTTCTGTGCGCACTTGAGAAGAAAGTGTAATGTGCTGCTTTTGGATGGAATGTCCTGTAAATATCAATTAAATCTATCTGGTCTATTGTATCATTTAAAGCTTGTGTTTCCTTATTAATTTTCTGTTTGGATGATCTGTCCATTGGTGTAAGTGAGTTGTTACAGTCCCCCACTATTTTTGTGTTACTGTCAGTTTCCCCTTTTGTAGCTGTTAGCAGTTGCCTTATGTATTGAGGTGCTCCTATGTTGGGTGCATATATATTTATAATTTTTATATCTTCTTCTTGGATTGATCCCTTGATCATTATGTCCTGTTCTTCCTTGTCTCTTGTAACATTCTTTATTTTAAAGTCTATTTTATCTGATATGAGTATTGTTACTCCAGCTTTCTTCTGATTTCTATTTGCATGGAATATCTTTTTCTATACCTTCACTTTCAGTCTGTATGTGTCCCTAGGTCTGAAGTGGGTCTCTTGTAGACAGCATCTATATGGGTCTTGTTTTTGTATCCATTCAGCAAGCATGTGTCTTTTGGTTGGAGCATTTAATCCATTCACGTTTAAGGTAATTATCAATATGTTCCTATTACCATTTTCTTAATTGTTTTGGGTTTGTTTTTGTAGGTCCCTTTCTTCTCTTGTGTTTCCCACTTAGAGAAGTTCCTTTAGCATTTGTTGTAGAGCTGGTTGGTGGTGCTGAATTCTCTTAGCTTTTGCTTGTCTGTAAAGCTTTTGATTTCTTCATCAAATCTGAATGAGATCCTTGCCGGGTAGAGTAATCTTGGTTGTAGCTTCTTCCCTTTCATTACTTTAAATATGTCATGACAGTCCCTTCTGGCTTGTAGAGTTTCTGCTGAGAAATCAGTTGTTAACCTTATGGGAGTTCCCTTGTATGTTATTTGTCATTTTTCCCTTTTTGCTTTCAATAATTTTTCTTTGTTTTTAATTTTTGTCAATTTGAATACTATGTGTCTCAGCGTGTTTCTCCTTGGGTTTATCCTGCCTGGGACTCTCTGTGCTTCCTGGACTTGGGTGGCTATTTTCTTTCCCATGTTAATCTCTTCAAATACTTTCTCAACTCCTTTCTCTCTCTCTTCTCCTTCTGGGACCCCTATAATGTGAATGTTGTTGCATTTAATGTTGTCCCATAGGTCTCTTAGGCTGACTTCAGTTCTTTTCATTCTTTTTTCTTTATTCAGTTCTGCAACAGTGAATTCCACCATTCTGTCTTCCAGGTCACTTATCCATTCTTCTGCCTCAGTTATTCTGCTATTGATTCCTTCTAGTGTATTTTTCATTTCAGTTATTGTATTGTTCATCTCTGTTTGTTCTTTAATTCTTCAAGGTGTTTGTTCTTTAATTCTTCTAGGTCTTTGTTAAACATTTCTTGCATCTTCTCGATCTTTGCCTCCATTCTTTTTCCGAGGTCCTGGCTCATCTTCACTATCATTATTCTGAAATCTTTTTCTGGAAGGTTGCCTATGTCCACTTCATTTAGTTGTTTTTCTGGGGTTTTATCTTGTTCCTTCATCTGGTACATAACCCTCTTCCTTTTCATCTTGTCTTTCTGTGAACGTCGTTTTTTTTTTTTTTTTTTTTTTGCGGTACGCCAGCCTCTCACTGTTGTGGCCTCTCCTGTTGTGGAGCTCAGGCTCCGGACGCACAGGCTCAGCGGCCATGGCTCACGGGCCCAGCCGCTCTGCAGCATGTGGGATCTCCCCGGACCTGGGCACAAACGTGTGTCCCCTGCATCAGCAGGCGGACTCTCAACCACTGTGCCACCAGGGAAGCCCTGAACGTCATTTTTGATCCACAGGCTGTAGGATTCTAGTTCTTCTTGCTTCTGCTGTCTGCCCTGTGGTGGATGAGGCTATCTAAGAGGCTTGTTCAAGTTGCCTGATTGGAGGAACTGGGGGTGGGTAGAGCTGGCTGTTTGTTGCTCTGGTGGGCAGAGGTCAGTAAAACTTTAATCCCCTTGTCTGCTGATGGGTGGGGCTGGGTTCCCTCCCTGATGGTTGTTTGGCCTGAGGCTACCCAACACTGGAGCCGACTGGAGCTCTTTGGTGGGACTAATGGCAGACTCTGGGAGGGCTGACGCCAAGGAGTACTTCGTAGAACTTCTGCTGCCAGTGTCCTTGTCCTCATGGTGAGACAGAGCCACCCCCAACCTGTGCAGGAGACCCTCCAACACTAGCAGGTACGTCTGGTTCAGTCTCCTAAGGGGTCACTGCTCCTTCCCTTGGGTTCCGATGCACACACTACTTTGTGTGTGCCCTCCAAGAGTGGAGTCTCTTTTCCCCCAGTCCTGTCAAAGTCCTGCAGTCAAATCCCGCTTCCCTTCAAAGTCTGATTCTCTAGGAATTCTTCCTCATGTTACCGGACCCCCAGGTTGTGAAGCCTGATGTGGGCCTCAGAACTTTCACTCCAGTGGGTGGACTCCTGTGGTATAATTGTTCTCCAGTTTGTGAGTCATGCACCCACCAGTTATGGGATTTGATCTTATTGTGATTGTGCCCCTCCTGCCATCTCATTGCAGCTTCTCCTTTGTCTTTGGATGTGGGGTATCTTTTTTGGTGAGTTCCAGTGTCTTCCTGTTGATGATTGTTCAGCAGTTAGTTGTGATTCCAGTGCTCTCGCAGGAGGAAGTGAGGGCACATCCTTCTACTCTGCCATCTTGAACCTGTTCTAGTAAAGGGAAATTAAAGATTTTTTGAAATGATTGCACATCATATATTTAAAGGTGAGACATCGGTTGCCTGATTTCTCTTTAGAACTTCGTAATTTTTAAATTGCAATAAAGAACACTCTGAAGCTTGAATAAAATAGTGCTAATGTTTTATGGAAGTGCATCTACCATATGCTCTCCTGCAGGAAGTTTTACTTACATGTGGACTTTGGAGAAGAAACCTAATTTAGCATGAGAACATCTGCAGTTCATTCTTTCATTCAACAATCATTTATGTGCCAAGCAGTTTGCTAGAAATTCAGTGATGAACAGTGCATGGACCTGTCCTCTAGAAGTTAGAGCCTGGTTGATGAGAGGAGACAGACAAACAAATGAACAGTTATACCATGTGACAAGTGAAATACTACCTATTAAAAACTCTGCTATTGCAATTTTTAACAAGAAATTTTCTTCTGTCTCTCCAGAATTCTTGCTGGATGGTAACCTTTGATAAACATAAAAGGCCAACCTTTGTTTTTACTTAGTATCCTTTAAAATTATAGTCTATTTCCAAATCACCGTGACTTCCTACATTTTAATTCTAAGGTCTGGTTTAAACTTTTTGAAGCCATGGATTTAGCCAGTTTATCTAATGTATTGTTTCACTTTTGTTTATGTTCTGTGTCATGCAGTGAAGGGTTTGAGGTGATGTATTACTTAACATGTAAGGCACTTTAATGAACGTGTAGATTCATTAAAATTTTTTTAAATCAGCATTTTTTAATGATATGAATTACATACAATAAGAATAAACTTCACAAATTTTAAGTAGATAATTTGATGACTTTTGACAAATGTATATAATCATGTTACTAGTGTCACAATCAAGATAAAGATCATTTTTGTCTTGCCAAAAAGTTTTTTACAGCCACCTTTTAGCCTCTCCCCCACCACCACTTCCTCTCTTCTCTGCCTTTCCCCCTTACCTCCCCATCCCTGACAACTACTCATCTTTAGTTTTGCCTTTTATATAATTTCATATAAATGGAATCATATGGCATCTAGTTTTTTCTGCCTTGCCTTTAAATCTGACTTCTTTCACTTAGCAAAATGCTTTTCGGATTCATCCATTTTGTTGCATGTATCAGTAGTTCCTTTTTATTGTTGGGTATTATTCAGTTGTTACAATACGTTTATTCATCTGTTATTAATGGATATTTGGATTGTTTTCAGTTTGGACCTGTTATGAATGAAGTTACTATGAACATTCATGTGTAAGTCTTTCGTGACTATCTTTTCATTTCTCTAGGGCAAATATCTAAGAATGAGATACCTGAGTTGCATGGTAAATGAATTTAATTTTATGAGAAATTGTCAGACTGTTTTCCAAGGTGACTGTATCATTTAACATTCCCACCAGCGGTGTCTAAGAGTTCTAGTTGCTCCAAATTCTCAGCAAGACTTGGTATTCAGTCTCTTTAATTTTAACCATTCTTGTGAGTGTGTAGTGGTATCTCACTATGGTTTTTGTTTACACTTTCCTAATGACTAATAATGTGGAGTATCATTTCAAATGCTCATTTGCCCTTTGTATATCTTCTTTGGAGAAGTGACTATTTAAATCTTTCAGCCATATTTTTAAGAGAGTTGTCTTCTGTTAGTTATAAGAGCTACTTATGTATTCTGGATTTAAGTTTTTAATCAGAGAAGTATTTTAAAAATAGTTTTCTCAGTCTGAGGGTCGCCTTATCATTTTTACGTGATTTTCAAAGCAGAATTTTTAATTATAAAGAAGTTCAATTTATATTTTAATGTGTCATGGTTTTTTGTGCCCTAAAAAACCCAAGATCACAGAGATCTTCTTCTAGAAGTTTCTGTAAGTTTTATAGTTTTAGCTTTTACATTTGGATCTGTGATCCTTTCAAAGTAATTTTTATATATGCGTTGAGGTCGTTTTTTTCCTTAAGGATATCTAATTATTCCAGCACCACTTATTGAGAGTTCACTCTCTCACTGAATTGCCTTGGCGCCTTTGTCAAAAATCAAATGACTTTTTATGTATGGCTCAATTTCTGGACTATCTGTCCTATTCCATTGATCTATTTGTCTGTCTGTAGGCCAATATTATACTGTTTTGATTACTATTCGTATGCCTTATAATAAGGCTGACAGTCAGCTAGTAAGTCCTCCAACTTTGAATGTGAGTAGTGAGAGCGGACATCCTTGCCTTGTTTCCAATATTAGGGGAAAACCATTCAGTCTTTCACCATTAAGTGTAATATTAGCTGTAGACTTTTCATAAACTGTCATGACTTTTTACACTCTTGGAGCAAATAATTTCCACATTGTAGACAGATTAATTCGATTGGAAGATGTTTTCGAAAGACTCTTTAGAGGGAATTTCAGAATTTTATCTCCTGAATTCCCTGAGACTTTCACTGAATTGCAAAGCCAGTAGATAACTTACAACTTTCCAAATCTTATATCTGAAAAAGAATTCTCATCCAGCTTTCCATAGAAAGCCCATGACTAGGACCAACACCATGTTTTCTTAATTCACTCTTCCAAATGAGAAAGTCATGAAGGGAAAGAGGCACTTCTCTCCCAATGACTTTTTGAACACTTGAATAGTTTTGCCTCTGGATCTAAGATGAGATGATTCCAAGGCAATTGTTGGCAAAATATAGCCTTTTTTTGGTAGGGTTAAGGGAGTAAAATGGCAGTGACGCACTACTGGTTTTACACAACTGTCTCGTCAGGAGTGATGGCTGAGACCTTGGAATAGGCTGCTCATCTGGTTTCTCCAGGACAAAAGTCTGTAGGTCAGCCTCAGAACTAGTTGCCATTCCAGCATGATTAGAGCCATATAAAAAACTCAGTCCTGAGCAGAGGTAGGGTGGTTTCTGTTTTTTGTTTGTTTGATTGGTTTGCTTGTTTGTTTTTAACTCTAACCTTCAGGGCTGAGCTGTGGTTCCATTTTTCATGGAGGATTAACCCTGTTAGTGTAGGGTGAGGTGTAATTCTGGTCTCCTTCCTCCACACCCTTTAAAAACCATACTTGAAGTCTTTCTCACAGCATTAGAGGATGATTACTGTAAGAAGGAATGCTCTCTTTTGGCAATGTGCAGGGCGAATGCACAGCACAGAACCAGAAAATCCAATGAACAGGTAGGTCAAATGGGCTATTTAGTGACTTTCTATTGGGTTTTGTTGACTTCACACACCAAGGAGCCCAGAGGTTCACTGTTAAGTGGCTTTTATATCTATTCCCTTTGAAATATGTGGATAATAATTGAGTAGACCTTGGTTTTTATCTTATTTCAAAACCCTAGTTGAGAAGAGTTCCAGAAATAAGGCCTGTGTATTGGTATATGGGAAATAGAATGTTAGTACATAGGTAAGTACCACTGGAAAATCAGATTTCATACTTGATAGAACTGGCAAATTCATGGTAGTTGTCTTCCAGAAGCTAAGGGAATTAAACACTGGATGGCAGGTAGAGGAGAGCCAGCTTCTGATTGACGATTCCCTTGGGAAAAACCTAAGGCCGCAGCCCTGGCTCCCAGTGAAGTTCTCCATAGCAATCTTAACAATCTTGGATTCATGTTTCTCCAGAATGACACAAGCCACTTCTCTCTCCTTAGAGTAGATTGGCTAATGATTTGATGATGCCCCAGAGGAATGGGGGGTGGTGGTGGTGGAAGTGGGTGGTGAGATGTTTTTAAAGTTTAGATTGTTAGTGTCTGGTTAATGGTAACTGAAAGCTTTGTTAGGAATGAGTGTCTTTTAATGTGTTGGAGATGTATCCCTGCATGACAATAGCAATGGTAAATATTTTGTAAAGCTATAATAAAGAAGTCATACATATATCTAAAAAAGACAAAAACTAATTCAAAAAGATACATGAACCCCAATGTTCATAGCAGCACTATTTACAATAGCCAAGCCATGGAAGCAACCTATAAGAATCCATTGACAGATGAATGGATAAAGAAGATGTAGTATACACACACACAATGGAATATTACTCAGCCATAAAAAAGAATGAGATAATGCCTTTTCCAGCAACATGGATGGACCTAGAGATTATCATACTAAGTGAAGTAAGTCAGACAGAGAAAGACAAATATCATATAATATCAATTATATGTGGAATCTAAAAAATATGGTACAAATAACTTATTTACAAAACAGAAACAGATTCACATACATAGAAAACGAAACCATGGTTACCGAAGGGGAAAGGGAAGGGATAAATTAGGCGTTTGGTATTAATAGATACACACTACTATATATAAAATAGATAAACAACAAGGATTTACTATATAGCAATGGGAAGTATATTCAATATCTTATAATAACCTATACTGGAAAAGAATATATATATAAAAATAACTGAATCGCTTTGCTGTACACCTGCAACTATCACAAAATGGTAAATCAACTATACGTACTTCAGTTTAAAAAAAAGAAGCCATATATAAAACAAACATTTATCATTTCCCTTAAGGATTTTTCAAACTGTAAATCAGAGTTCTAAGGAGGGTTTTTAATGATTAAAATAATCTTTGTTTTTCTCTTTTTAAATTGATATTTTCAGATGCCTTTTATATTTATGTGATAGTTTTGTTTCTAACTTACATATTCACAGCAAAACCCCTAAAGGAATGTTAAATAAGACTTTTGTAGCACTATAAAGCCGTGTTAGAATGTCCAGAGGAATCTTTTACTTGAAAGTCTGTAGATTGTGCTTTTGATCTTTTACTGTAGAGGGTGCCTGGCCCTGTGAGTCTCACTTCACACCATTCTGCACGTTTGACACATGCACAGTATATGTGCGTGTGTGAGGGTGTGTCCAGGTAATGCTGCTCATTTGGGTGTGTCCGGTTAAAACAATTTCAGCCCATAATTTTTATGTATAAGTGTAAAAACTGGATTCTTAGCATTTCAAAGTCTTTTTCTGGCTTCATAAACTTTTTTTTTTTACATATAATTCTACAACTATTAGGATAAAAGGCAGGTTTTACTAGCATTTGGGTATGTTTACTTTAGTGAATCATTGTAACATGTTTCTTAACTTTCTATTTAAATATATGAAATACGAACTTTGCAAAGAGACTAGTTTAAACTAAATTGTTTTCTACCCATGGGAGTTTTTGAATAGAACTTAGAGAAGAAAAATTCTGGAAGGAAAACACACCAGCTGCCTAAAACTACCTGGTATCATCTTGGCCCAGTCATTCTAAGTGTCAGTTTCTTAACCTGTAAAATTAAGGGTTTGGACTGAACCATCTTGAATATCTGATTCAGTGGTAAGGTTTTCATTTGATTGTACTTTATTGCATTACTTTTTCACTTAGTAGTAGATAGAAACCCATGCATAATCCACTGTCGACTTAAGGGAAACACACTACATGAGAGTTGTGAGTTTAAGTTTTATTCAGTTAAGTTTTATTCTCACTGGGGACTATATATAACCCAGGAAACAGCCACTCAGTAGCTCTGAGTTAACTGCTCTGAAGAGGTAGGTGAGGAGCCAGTATGTATATGAATTTTGGGGCTAGGAAATACAGATAGTCAAGCATACATCTTGGTAAAAGATTACTACAATCACAAAGAACAGATATCACAAGTTAATGGTTCTAGTGCTTTTCTATGTATGGGAAGATGCAAGAAGCTGGGTCTTTGAAATTCTTCCTGAGATTTGCATCTAACTATCTAGGAGCTTGTTTATCTAAAGCACGGAATGCCTCATCCTGTTTTTTCATCCTGAATTCCTTTCAAGATGCATTGTTGGTTAGTGACTACGTGGGTTTTGACTTAACCCTTGTATAACTGGTTGTTACATATCTTTTTAAAGTTTAATCAGTGGTATGTGATTATTCACAGCATTTTAACATCAGTACCTCCGACTTTAACTTTTCTAAATTGCGAAATACACACATAGAAGAGTGTTTATAATGTCTATGTGCATTTTAAACAGTAATAGTTATAAAAGAACACCATTGTATTTACCACGAAGCTTAAGAAAAAGACTATTTCTGTAGCACCTTTGAAGTGTCTGACCCTTTCCTGAAGACATTCCCTACCTCAGCCTCCCCCACCCCTCAGTACCACTATTACAATTTTGAGGTTAATTTTTCATTTGCCTTTCTTTATAGTCTCACCGCATATGTATGTATCCCTAAATGAATCATTGTTTGGTTGCCCGTTTTTGAACTTGCTATTCATAGAAAAGAATCATAGCATATATAGTCTTCTGCAACTTGGCTTTTTTTGTTCAACACTGTTTTTGAGATTCATACTTGTTAATGTGTAGCTGTAGTTCATTAATGTTCGGTGCTGAATTGTGTTAATGTACCGTACTTTATTTACCTATTCTACTGCCAGTGGACTTTTGCATTTCCAGTTTGTATGTTTATTTCATTCTTGTTATTAAGAACCATTTCATGACATGTAAAATCCTTTTTCAGTGTTATAAGAAAGCTAGCAGCTTCTCAAATGCTTAATTCAATCTTCAAAGAGCTCCATATACTACCACCAGATAATGAGAATTTCACAGCAAAATTATTATCTAGAAAGCTGCAGTTCTGTGTCAGAGGGAATTGAATGCATCTACCATGAATGAAGGAATCAGAGATTTCATTGTGGAAATTAGAAGCAGATGCTTCTAAGTTGGAGGATTTTCCCTGAGAACAGCACTTTTTGTTGGCAATGTCATGCTAGAAATTCATCTTGGTTGAAAGGAATTTTTGCCCTAGTTGCTAAACCGATATGACTTTTGAATACAGATGGCTATGAAAAAATGAAGTTTCAGTGGTTTAAAATTTATGAATTTTTACCATTGCCTTTGTTCTTCTTGTTGGTTGCTTATCTAGCATCTGCCTTCATCTCCCAACTTCCCATGTTTTTGTTTTGATGTCCATGTACTTCAGGGGAAGTTGATCCCATCTCTAGCTCTGGAGGTGGGCCCTGGGAGGCTTCAGCTAATCTAACTATTCCATGCCCCTGCCCAGTGATAGGGGGCTTGTAGCCTAAGACATCCAGTCAGAGTATCAGTACTCTTGTTTGCCTCTACATTCTGGTTGATTTGGCTACTCTGAGAGATGCCGGCCCTGAAGTGGAGCGATTCCAAGGTGCCAGGAAGAAACTAGGTCCTGGATGACATGTTTAACTACTACATCAAACCAGCCACAAGCTTACCCGTCCTACTTCTAGGCTTCCAGTTACTTTAATTTTTATAAATTCCCCTTATATCATTTAACTAGTTTAACTATCAGTAGTTAACACTTATATAGTGTCTACCATATGCCTTATAACTCCCTTTAAAGTAGATACAGTTATTATTTCCATTCTAAAGATATGGAAGCTGAGATGTAGCAAGGTGAAGGGACTTGTCCAAGGTCATACAGCTAGTAAATAGTCAAAGAGTCCAACCCAGGCAGTGTGGCTTCAGAGTCCAAGTTCAATTTGGATATCTTGGGTACTTGCAACTTAGTGCATCCCAACCAATGTATCTTTATATATGTTTGCTTAACCTGATACACATGGAGAAAGTTGGCTTAACCTGATACACATGGAGACTTTCCTAAAAACTGTACTTTGTTGACAGTATTGACATTACGTTTGTCCACTAAATTTAAAGACAAGAAAAAAGGTGCCCTCTTTCACCTATAATTAACATACAGAAAATATTCAGGAAGCTGTGACCAATACTGACTCCCATTGCTGGGGTGAGGGGAGTGCTTCTTAAAGAACCTAATTTTAATCTTAATTGCTAGGGAATTCATTCACATTTCTGGTGACTTTCTAAATAATTTAGTCAACATACCTTACTGGGTGCCTGTTACAGACCCAGTACTACTCCAGGCATTAGAAACACAGAGATGCTGCCAGAGCCTATCCTTGAGGAGGTTCCAGTGCTATCTGGGGAGACAGACTTGCTAACAAGTATAAAGGTGATAAAAGTGCAACTTTTTTCCTCAGCTGCCTACTGATGTGGAGACGTGCTTCACAGACCAGTGTCTTGAGTTTTCCAGAGAGAATGAATATTCTTTGCTTTTGTTCTTTTGGAGGTGGGTGGAATAATAGGCAAGGGAGGATATTATAGGCAGAGGAAACACCATGGTCAAAAGCATGGAAATATGAGAGCAAAACTTGTTCAGGGAACCATAAGGAAAAGAATTTCAGTAATATAAAACGTGACTTGGAGAATGGCCACACTGAGGAAGGAGGGGACCTGATGGTGAAAGTTTGCTGTGCCTCACAGTTCAGATGCGATCCTGTGGAGGTGCTGTGGCCCTGAAGAATGTGAGCTGGGGTGTGATATGCAAGATCGGATGTACAGTTTAATGAGGTCACCCTGACAGCATTGCGGGGGTGGTAGATTTAAAGAATGAGACAAGACAGAACATTTAGAAATCCAAGTGAGAACACAGTGAGGAGGTATGGCAGGAGAGAAAGCCACTAGAATGATAGACTAGACAGAAGGAAGGGTTTTTTTTTTTTCCTTACTAAGGTTATTTTTTAAATGTATATATAGCAACTAAATCTATCCCAACCTTTCAGCCATTGAGGATCACTTGTTATCCTTCTCTCCCACCTTCCTTGGCTTTAGATTTGGAAAAATTGTCTATCAAGATAAATTTAAGTCATTTAAGTCATTTGTTTTCACTTTTTTAATCTGGCAGGTGAAACTAATTGTGCTATGAAAAGAAGCACTTAAAAATGATATTGAAGTTACTTAAGTGAATGTGCTTTTAACTTCCCTTGAGATATCACCATGGGTACATATGCCAATTTTATTAGACTTTTTGAAATATTTAAAATAACTCTGAAGATTCCCATTACTTCTTTTATGAACTCCAGGAGGGAAGCCACTGTAATTGTTGATTAAAAGAATTATGCTTATAACTGTTCTGTTTAGGGAGAGTATACCAGAATGGTGCTTTGCAGAAATATGTTTTTAATCTCAAGTGGTGGTTTTATTTCCCCAGGTATCACTGTTATCATTACCCTTTGCTTTGCCTCTATAATTGAGTGAATAAAGTGAGTATGGTCATAGAAAATAATGTCAAAGAAGGGGAAAATTCAAAGGTCTGGCAGTCAGAATACCACAGTGTGCAAAACCATTGCCAGAGCTAGAGGAGGTGATTGGTTGCATTAACTTAGAACACAACTTTGAAAAAAACGACCCACTGTATGATGTCTTGATGAGCCAGAAGCCTCTCAGGGTACTGAAGAAAGTGCCTTAAGATGCAGGGGAGCTCTAAGTCCTGATGTCATCCATCTGGCCTTTGCTGGGGCGGGGGGGTGGGCAGGCCTCTCTCCTGCCTCCCCTCTCGGGGCCTTAACTGTGTTGCTTTCCACCCTTGCAGTTCTTCCTTCTTCTCCCAACCGCATACAAGTCATTCCTTTCCCTCCATGAAATTGGCCTGAATGCTGCACTCTGCTCAGGTCTCAGTCTTTTCTCAAATCCCACAACCATTATGTTACCGTGCAGTTTAGCATTTAACTTAAAATACAATTGTATTACTTTCTACTGTTAATTTCAGCTCTTCAGAGAGATTATAAGGTCTCTAAGGGCCAGAATTTAGAAATGGTATGAGAGACAAAAAGTAGTAAACTTTAACAGTGTTATAGGACTCAAATGCCAGTTGGCTTATGATTGTTCATGGACTAACAGACTACTTGCAATCTTTTTCTTTCTTTTTTTCTCCCTACCTCTTAGATTTAGAGGCTTTCTTTACTTCTTTATTCCTGCAAGTTCTGTTCTAAAAACATACAGTGAAACAGGGTAATTTTTGGCTGTACTGGGTATTTGTGATTTGGGGGGAATGTACTCAGTAAATGGTGGGGTTTTTTTTTTGCAGTACGCGGGCTTCTCACTGTTGTGGCCTCTCCCGTTGTGGAGCACAGGCTCCAGACACGCAGGCTCAGCGGCCGTGGCTCACAGGCCCAGCCACTCCGCGGCATGTGGGATCTTCCCGGACCGGGGCACGAACCCGTGTCCCCTGCATCGGCAGGCGGACTCTCAACCACTGCGCCACCAGGGAAGCCCGGTGTTTTTTATTATTGATGTTATTTTTGACATAAAATAGTTTACTAATCCATTGCTGTTGTTAGACTATTTAGATTTTTTTTTCCAGTTTTTACTCTGATGGATAATGGTTCCTTAAGTACCTTTGATCAAAAGTGTGGTGCTCTGTTTGAATTATTTCCTTCTTATACATTTCCCAAGGTTGGCTTACTGGGTCAAAAGGTATGAACATTTTTATGCTTCCTACTAGAGTCATGTTGGTCACAGTGATTTACAGTGCTAACTACAGCTTATGAGTACATCCATTTCACTCATTTTTCTCCTTATTGCAATACAAAGCTTCCTTGCCTTTGTCTGTAGCCAAGGACTAGCCATATAATTTTATTCATTAGAGTATGATAAGCATTACTTGGCACCAGTTCAAGTCCACTTTAATTGGAAGGTTCTTTTCCATTCCCAGCCTCAAGGTGCAGCAAATCTCATTGGTTAAATACAAAAATGAAATAATTTATTAGCTACTAACAGGAGGAAAATACTATGTCTTGCAAAACTCAAGATATGATTAATGACAGAATAGATAGATTAGAACCAACACATATTACCAAAAAGCAATTCCTCCACTTGCTTTCCATGATAGGAAGTCAGTAACATTACCTAGTAGTAAATGAGTAACCCAATTAATAATCTTCCCAACAATTCCATTTCAGAGGTGAAAAAAATGGACACAAGGAAGTGAAGAGACTTGCCCAAGGGGCATCCAAGTGGCAGGTGTCAGAGCTGGCATCCAAATCGGAGCAGTCAGGCTACATACAGAGTCCAAGCTTAAGCAGCACATTATATTGCCTTTTTCCTGACTTAAACTTTCCATTGATTCAATAGCTACATTTCACGTGTAGTTATCACTTGTATTATATGTACATATTTACATACATATGCTATTTATGTAAAAAGATATACGTATACTTACATATTTAAAATAAATACATATATTTACATATCTGCAAACTTTTCATACAATAACTATATATTATAATAACTGCATTTCAAGTGACATACACAGCCACTTACGTAGTGTGTATAATGTTACAGTCAGGTTATAGTCCATACTAGATTGCATGTGGTAATTAACTTAATGATTTTCCCCTTACCAACTTTTGCAAAATTGCTACAACTATGCTATAAACTGACCAATTCCGAAATTATATATCAACGATGCTTTCTAGCTATTTTGTTTGCAGAAAAAGCATTTTTTTGCAGCTACTGTAATTTATTATAAGTGGAAAACATAATAAAAGCATATTCAGCACAATTCTGTAAAAACACATAGTGGTCTTTAATAAGAGAGGATTATTCACCCATAAATTAGTATTCCAGATAAGATATTCTCTTGTTGCTGAAAATTACTGTTATGAATTAATTGCCCTGTATACTTTGTTTGCCTTGAATGAATTTATGCATTATACCCATAAATCACTTGCTGTATGTAATGATCTTAGAGAATGATGGTATCTGACCAGCAACTCAACCACCTAAATTTTTCATCTACTCAGATTTTTTTCCTGCCTCTCAGGTCTTCTCTGCTAATGGTGAATATTCACCATAGAGAATATTCTCCTTTGTTTTAGAATCGAGAAAAACTTTAAAACTTAGGGCAATGTTTTTTTCAAGTAAATATTGATGTGGGTAGCCAGTGATAGTAGGCATTCAGTGAATTAATGAATGAATGTATCAAGCAGTATATCAGCTTGTTTGGATGGGCTGTATTCAAAAAGACTCATTCAGTTGCAAGTGGCAGAATTAGCTGAAGAGAACGAATAATTTATTCACTCACATATGGAAATTCCTAGGGGTAGTTTCTGGCTTCAGACACAGCTGGTTGTAGCAGCTCAAATGATGTAACGAGGATACTTTCTGAGCTTCTCTTTCATCTGTGATGTCTTCCTTCTTCAGGAAAGTTCTTACCATGTAAAGATGATTGCCAGCAGCTCCAGGCTCATATCATTCTCACAAATAGCAATCCAAAGAGAGGAGCAGCCCTCTCCATTTGTATACTTTTTTATGGAGGAATTCTGGCCTTGAGTTATATGTTCTTCCTTTAGACCAAGCACTGTGACTGAAGATGACGTACCCAGTTTGGCCAGCCTTGAGTCACATCCCTACCCTTCCAGAGTAGAGTGTACACTGTGATTGATAGCTCCACTGGAAATATCTGGGATGGGAGAGGGACACTCCCCAGTGGAGAGATGGTACCAAGCAGATGAAAACAGATGTTTTTTTACATTCCATCCTTTAGTCAACAAGCACACACATTTGAACCTATACACTCATACATACTTTCTCTTTTTCAATACATAAAATTTCAGAGGAATTACCACCTTATATAATACAGCTGTCCCATTTACAACCAACAGTAGACTTAACTTCCCCACCCCAAATAGACATCCCAAAGTTTAGCCCTGATGCTGCCTCTGGCTCTAAGCTCTAGATCTCTAGGTGATACGTGTTTTTGTCAATCAGTTGTAGATCTTCTCATGAGCTGGCAACTCATGATGGTTATTTTAATGAGCATCCCCCCAACAACCTGATATCTAGTACTTTATGTCCATTGTCTCATTTAATCTGACCAATAATCCTAGTAGGCCAGTAGTACGTATTTTACAGATGAAGAGTCAGGCTCACAGATTAGGTTCCTTGCCCGAGTTCATACAGCTCTTATTGTAGAATCTAGGTAGGATTCAGGTTTGTCTGATTGGGGAGGTTAAGTCTGTCTTCTTAATCAGTATTCTGTCCATATTGTCTCTAAACGTCTGATGTTCAACCGTATGGGAGGTGATCATTCAGCTTTTCAGTCCCTCCTTTATCTACTAGAACAATGGTTAGAGGTGGGAAAGAGACAGCAACAAAAGAGTCTGATGTTCTTTCCAGAGGGTTTGGCTCCAGATAGCTGATAGATGTCAGCTACTTTCTTTTTTAGATAAAACAGTAACTGCAAAAGAGTCCATAAAATGTACAATTTACTTACTCTTTTTTTTAAAAAAAAATTTATTTATTTTTTATTTTTGGCCGTGTTGGGTGTTAGTTGCTGCGTGTGGGCTTTCTCTAGTTGCGGCGAGTGGGGGGCCACTCTTTGTTGCGGTGTGCAGGATTATCAGTGTCGTGGCTTCTCTTGTTACGGAGCACGGGCTCTAGGTGTACAGGATTCAGTAGTTGTGGCACGCAGGCTCAGTAGTTGTGGCTCACGGGCTCTAGAGTGCAAGCTCAGTAGTTGTGATGCACAGGCTTAGTTGCTCCGCGGCATGTGGGATTTTCCTGGGCCAGGGATCGAACCCGAGTCCCCTGCATTGGCAGGCGGATTTTTAACCACTGTGCCACCAGGGAAGCCCTACTTACTCATAAAATTATATGAGGAAAATAATTCTGTGGATCCAAAATGACCCTTGTAAGCAAATGACTCGTACTTAAGAAAGAAAATATTCTCGTAATACAGAGAGCATACAGACAAATTGAAAATCAGGTATCATTTGTTTCCAGGTCAGTTTTTATATTTCTAGATACTGGGATCAAAATATAGGACTCGGGCTTCCCTGGTGGCACAGTGGTTGAGAGTCCACCTGCCGATGCAGGGGACACGGGTTCATGCCCCGGTCCGGGAAGGTCACACATGCCGCGGAGCGGCTGGGTCTGTGAGCCGTGGCCGCTGAGCCTGCGTGTCCGGAGCCTGTGCTCCGCAACGGGAGAGGCCGCAACAGTGAGAGGCCCGCGTACGGCAAAAAAAATAAAAATAAAAAAAAAGTTAAATTGAAGTTTCAAGCAGGCTAAACTTCAAAGTGGTTCTGAAGCTAGAGGCCATTAGACATTCAAGACGTTGAACAATTTGACTTCAAGGTTCAATCCAGATTTCTGAGTTTGGAACTTAGTTGCTGGCCTTTAGTTGGAAAATGTTTATTTGGTAAGAATTATACTACTACTTAAAAAATAGCTGGATGGTAAAAGTAGCCCATAGTGACTCAATAAGGAAACTTTCTCTCAACAATTGGTTCTCAACAATGGGTGATTTTGCCCGCAAGTTGACATTTGGCAATGTCTGGTGATACTTTGTGTTGCCACAACTGGGGGGTGGGGGGATTCTCCCTACATTTAGTGAGTAGAGACTAGAGATGCTGCTGAACATCCTGTAATGCACAGGACAGCCCCTCACTACAATGAGTATTTGGCCCCATAATGTCAATAGTGCCAAGGTTAAGAAACCCTGCTGTATAATCTTCCTTGTCCAAAGACATGTGTATAGTAAGCCATACAACCCACTTTTAATGAGCATGTACTATATGCCTGCCATTGGAGATTAAAAATACACACAAACACTCTCACACACACATACACACATAGCTAGTGACCCTGCTCTAAGAAGATCTGAATAGAGGAGATAGACAAGAAGAATAACAACTACAAGTTACTGAGTCATCCATGAGGCAGAACTTTGACGGAGTATGAACTAGTCCAGGGTCAGCTCAGGTTCAAGAGAAGGAGAAACAGATCTCGCCTCTCCATGGGAAGCATGGCAAAGAGTTTTCAGTTTTCTTTGATATACCATAAGTATAACCATCAGCACTTGGCACATAGTAAGTAAATGTTAGCTATCATTATTGCTATTATTTTACCTTTTCTGAAGAGTAAGTGAGCTTTGGCATTTACTGTCCCTCTACTTGGAAATCTCTTCCCTGGGATGGACGGATGAATGAAAGGAAATAAGGAAGGAAAGGAGGAAGGGAGAGAGGGAATAAATTACATCCCTCTCTTAGTTCTGGTATCTGCTAAAACATCAACTTGTCAGAGATGCTTCCCCGGGTTACTGTGTATGACATAGCAGTCCACACTACCACTTTATCTTCTTCAACTCTCTCACCTACTCTGGGTTTATTTTTCTTCATAGTACATGTCACCATCTACGCTATATTGTCTGTCTCCATTAGAGTGGAATATTTGTTTTGTTCATTGCTGTGTACTCAGCACTCACAACAACACGTGACACATAGTAGGTGTTTAATGCATGTATGCTGAATGAATGAATGAATAAGTGAACAACAGCAAGCCAACTAATTTTACCAAAGGCATTTTGGTATCACTTTTAGGATACCATTCATTAAAAGACCATGTCCTTTTTTTCCAAAATGATCTTAGCTACAGTATTCATATACCTAATGCTGTCATCTGTTATGTCTTTTCATAAGAAATGCCCATTGGAGTCTGTGTGCTCTTGGCAAGCAGGGACAACGTCATCATCTTAAGCACCTTGGCCCTGTTATATCCCTAACTAGATGGTGAATTCATGAGTATAGGGGCACATCTTCTATTGCTTTTGTGTTCTGCTTTTCACCAAGTAAATACTACAGTGCTGTGTGTATAACTTGAGTTTCATTAATGTGTAGTGATTAAATTAAAAGATAGGGCTGTCTGCAATCCAGTTTTTCAAGATAATGTTTGCCTTAGTTTTGTTAGGTAATAGAGATACCTTATTGACTGTGTAAATATGCCTATTAGACTTGCTTGCATTATAGTAATTTTCTTATCAAATTAACCACCTGTTCACTTTTTTTAGGGCGACAGTCTCAGAATTGAGACTCCTCCTTTGCCTGCATTCAAAGTGAGACTATACATATTGTATGGGTAGGAAGTTTCTGGTGACCTAGGGTTTTTTTTAATAAACTTTTTAACTTTAGAATACGTTTAGATATACAGGAGTTACAAAGATAGCACAGAGTTCCTCTGTAGCCCACAGGTACCCACTTTCCCTGTTGTTAACCTCTTACATGAGTGTGGAACATTTGTAATGAACCAGCATTGATACATTATAATGAACTAAAGCCCATACTTTTATTCCAGGGTGACCCAGTTTTAAAGCCTACATCCAATAATTTCTAAAAAATGAAAATCAATATTGAATGTCCATACTAGGTGGTAGCTTCCTGATTCTTAAAAGAAATGAAGTAACTTTGTAACCAATGGGGCTGTCAGAAAGTAAGGAATTTACAATAATGTGGGTTTAAAATTCAAGTGGGGAAATCTTATAGCTTAACATTTTATTTGTAAGTTGGGTGTTTGTAAAGATGGCAGGATGGGGTTTGATCAGTATCTAAGCTGTTTTGTTGTTGTCTGGGAAATATGGTACTATAACATGGTTTGTTCTTCATAAATAATCTATCCCAAGATGGTTGAACAGACAAGGGCTGCCCTGGAGTAGGAAATGTGCCCTCCTGGGACTGAGTTGGGATTTAGCTTAGGATACAGAATAAGTAGCCAATGGCTCAGAGGCTAAATTCTATGATTAAAATTAGTTTAAATTTAGTCGAATTCTTTCCCCCAGGACTCTCCAACTTAAGATTAAATCTTATACCGAAGCACATTAGAGATATGGGTATTTTGCTATTTCAGTGGAACCTTTTAATCAGCTTTAATGCAGGCCTGGGTAAAGTAAAATCTTAATACTATCTCTCTTTCAGGGCTTTTCTAGTTTGCTATCCTCAAAGCAGAAAAAGGAGCAATGAAGCAGCACCGCTTCTTAAAGACTCTGCTTTTATAAAATTTTCTTCAATAATCCTCTTCTAGTCTTTTTTTTTTAATACTGCACTATCTGAACCATAAACAAACTAGTAAATAAAAATCATATCCATGAAATTTTAAAATTATTTTAATGAGGCTCTGGAAACATCCCAAAAATCAGAAGATATTTTTCCCTAGTTTATTTTTTAAATTCTAGAAATTACGTCAGTAGAATTATCCCCCTTTAATTAGTTTAATTAGAAATGGAAAATTATATGAGTAACTCAATTTGAAGTATAGATTTGAATAATTATACTGAGATTAATATCATTTAAGGGTTTGAATTTAAACAAGTTACATTTAATCATAGCTTATAATTTCTTGAAAAGATTTTAATGTCAGAGAGGAGGCCTAAATTTTGGAATGTATCAATTCATAGGGAAAAATTTTGCCATGAAATATAATATTTGACAATGAAATTGTTTCAGAACTGTATTTCTCAGGTGGTATGCCTGAGAATATTATTCTACAGGACCTTAATAGATTTTTCTTGCGGGGAAATATTCTGTGCCCAAGTAAGTTTGAGAATTATTAAGTTAAATTTAAGAAGTTGCCCGTAGGACTTCTCAGAGCCTTCAGTGCTTTCTGAATTGCTAAGAGAGGTTATACAGGATATCCTGTTTCCTCACCTAGTTACATTTTTTAGGAGAACATTCTGAGTACACAAATTTGACCTGATTTAGGAATTCATACCTTTGAAAATGTTGAGGACTTTTTTTTTTAGTTATAGTGATGATGTGTGCTATATTTCACATAGTTGCTTATCCCTAATTCTGTACCTCAAGATATTTTCCCAGTATCTTCTATGAAGGTGTTATATCCACCCCTCTGCTCAGCAACTTCTTTCTTTTAGCTAAAGTGTTGTTTCCATATGTGACTGCATATCAGAAATACTTGGGGAGCTTTTTTAAAAGATTAAGATTCCTGGGCGCTGACCCTGGAGATTATGAGTCAGTAGCAATGTCACTGTGCTCAGGATTCTGTATTTATTACAAACACCTAGGTGATTCTGATGCAGCCGACACTGGTCCTCCAACTGGTGCGTTGGAACTGTTAAACTAAAAGTGTGCGTTCTGCAGATTGACGATTGGATTTGGAGTGCAGTTAGTTTGTGGTCATAGAACACGTGGGCTAACCATCCCATACTGGAGAGAACTATAGCACTGACCTCTGGTGACCCTGTAGGGTGATGTACTGGCTGCAACCTAATGTGAAACAATTGCTATTACGCTTTAAGAGAAGCAGAATATTCCTAAGGGGCTTTTGGTCACCTTCCTAATAAGGAAATACTTACTGTATATGTTTTTACTTAGTTTGAGTAGCTCCCTTGTGGATGGTATTTCATTCATACTTTAAAAAGAAATACTAGTTTATATTTACTCATGGTGCCATGTAAGGTATATTCTGTCCCATCTTCCTGCTGATAACAGATGGAAATTGAACCTTAAGCAAATAAGACTCATGTATGCTTTGATTTATGTCAGCAGTGATAATAGCTCTTCTATTAAAACTGTATGGTTATACTTTCTGCCTGGAAATTCCTACATATCCTACAAATGTAGCTGGAAAGGAACAATATAAATAATTACTAATGGTTTGACAGACAAATAGTCTTAACATACCTTGGTTGAATAGTGTTATATTAGCAATAATATATGAAACACTAGACACATGCATTAAATATAGAAAATATCCACCATTGTTTTAAAATTATTCTTCAAGGTCTTGCCAATGCAATGAGACATGAAACAGAAATAAAAGTGTGATTATTGAAAATTGGAGATAAAGTCTTCATTACTTGCAAACAAAATTCTATACACTGAAAATCTGAGAGAAGTTAAAAAATAAAATGACATGGTTTAATAAACTGATTACATATGAGAGGTATCCAAAATCCATGGTATACAAATATAGTTTATACAGTCATGTTATTTCTATGTATTAACTGGTTGGTGAAATAACATATAGAAAAATTAAGTTTGCATTGTCAGGTTAGAGAATCAGAAGAGAGAGCAGCACCATAAAAACTCAGGAAGAAAAAAGTTGTAAAGAGGGCTTAACAACCTCAGTAAGTGTTGTACATAGAGAGATCAATCAAAATGAATCCTGTGGATTCTCTTGATGGTCTAGAGATCACTGGCTTCCTGTAGCAAAGCCATGCTGGTGAAGAGAAGGAAGTGGAAGCCAGACCTCAGTGGTTGAAGAAGGAATATAATGTAAGAGCCAGGACATTTATTTGAGTTTGATTGTAATGGAAGAAAAAAAGAAAGAGATTGATAATTTTGTTGTTGTTGCAATTTTGTCATTTTGTTTGTTTATTCCAGAACCCTTCATTTTCTCCCATGTGAGACTGGAAACTTCTCAAAGGCAGGCTTCTGCTTCTGTGAGCCCTGTAGTACACAGTACTGCCTTAAATGTAGAGGGTTTATGTTTAATTCATGACTGAATGAAAGTTTATTTTTAATAGTTATTTTATTTATTTTCCTTATTTTTTTTTTTTGGTTGCGTTGGGTCTTAGTTGCAGCGCATGGGATCTTCACTGAGACAGTTGGGGTCTTTCATTATGGCGCTCAGCCTTCTCTCTAGTTGTGTCCTGCAGGTTTTCTCTCTCTAGCTCTGGCATGCCGGCTCCAGGGTGCGTGGGCTCTGTAGTTGAGGCACGCCGGCTCCAGGGCGCGTGGGCTCTGTAGTTTGCAGTACGCGGGCTCTCTCATTGAGGTGTGTGAGCTCAGTAGTTGTGGCACTTAGTTGCCCTGCGGCATATGGGACCTTAGTTTCCTTAGTTTGGGACCTTGATTTCCTGACCAGGAATCGAACCTGCATCCCCTGCGTTGGAAGGCGGATTCTTTACCACTGGACCCCCAGGGAAGTCCCTGAAAGTTTTAAAACACTTGATAGCGGGCAAAGCACAGAGTACGTTTCTGTGCATTCTCATTGATTAAGCGAGGGAGCCCTCACTGTGAGACGTGCTGTACCTGTGCCAACGAGACCAGTCGTGCTGCTGCTCCTCTCCTCGTCTCTCTCCTCCTCTCTCTCCTCACCAACCTTACCGCCTTTATTCACAGCCTCCTTTTGGGCTTTTTTTTACAGCTATGAAACCCACGTAGTCGAACGTCGTGATGCTTCTTCTGTAGGGCGTGTGATGAGGAGCAGAGTTTGGCTTTGGAGTGCTCGGAACCAGAGGAATTGCCGAGGACTCGGAGCCCAGCCCTGATCACTAGAGAGCCCACAACACAATGAACAAATTGAACTTCCATAACAACAGAGTCATGCAAGACCGCCGGAGTGTGTGTATTTTCCTTCCCAACGATGAATCTCTGAACATCAT
Organism: Globicephala melas; assembly: GCF_963455315.2. NCBI lineage: Eukaryota > Metazoa > Chordata > Mammalia > Artiodactyla > Delphinidae > Globicephala > Globicephala melas. The sequence goes on from NC_083315.2 coordinate 128,899,776, forward strand.
CATAAATGTGAGTAGATCCCACTTTAGAAATGTCTAAATGATGATGTTCCCACCAGTGACCACATTCAAATTATGACTTGGCTAAGGATGAAATCATTACAGAATGAGACCATTAATAATGTGGGAGAATTGAGGTATTAAAGTGGTCTACACAGGTATAAACTTTGAATTATGGCTTAAGTTTAGCTGCTTTCAGCATTCTCTTGTCTGGTAAAAATAAGAGAATTTTGGTTATTATATTATAGAAACATGAACACTTTGCTATTTTTAAACCTTTATTGAAATACAATTTTTATGGATATCTGAGTTTGCTTTTTAAATAATTTTGAGTTGTCACCTACACACGTGAAATGGCAATACATAATTGCTAGCTTTTTAACACGCGCTTGATCATTGTTTTAATAGTAACCTGTAGCCTAAGTCTAGCCAATTTCAAGAATAGGCTGTGTATTTGAGTACTAAACTGTTGCTTATGGTTCATGAGTCAGAGTTAACTCTTTCAGTTAACCTGGACATTGAGGAATATGATACTTTTTTGTATTTTTTACTTTTAAAGTTGGCTTATAATTTACTTACAGTGAAGTATAGGAATCTTCAGTGAGCAGCTCAGTGAATTTTTACAAGTGTATACATCCATGTAACCATCATCCAGCTTGAGATATAGTAGATTTCTAGTACCCCAGAAAGATCTTTTGTGATCCCTCCTAGTCAGTAATCTCCACCCTAGGGTAATGACTATTCCCACCTCTATCACCATGGAGTAATTTTCTTGTTTCTGAACTTCATGCAGCTAAAATTATGTGATATGCTCACTTTTATATCTGGGTATATTTTATGTACTCAACATTTGGCCTGTGAAAGTCATCCATTCTATCACATGTGACAGTAATTCCGTTTTCATTATTGTATAATATTTCATTGTATGAATATGTCCAGTTTCTTTTCCAACTATTATTGATGGATATTGGGTTATTTTAAGTTTGGGGCTGTTACAAATGAAACTATTTGGAACATTTTATGTATATGCACATATGTATACATTTCTGAGCTTATACCCGACAGTGGATTGTGAATCATGAAGTACACATATGTTTAGCTTTGGTAGAGACTGCCGAACAGTTTTATGTAACCACAATCATGCCTAGCATTTTTCAACCCCTCTCCCTATTATCAACTTTCATATTCTTTCACTGATTGTATTCTGATGGAATTAAGGGAAAAATTGCCTTAGTGCAAGCCTTGAATTAGTTTTCTTTGCTATATGCAACTATATTTTTAACCCAATTGCTGTATGAAAGAATATTTCTAAATGTTATAATGAAGCTATATGACATTTAAATAGCTCCATTAAAAGTTTAAATAGGAAAAGGTTCTGCTTATTACCATAATTATTTGGGTTTTATTCTGTCAGTCACCACAGTTTCTTCACAGATTTACTAATATAACCTTGTTTTTGCTCACAGGAATTGTCTGAGCATCAAACCTGCCTGTTGAATGAACTTTATCAATCCGTTAGGCAGAATTTCCTTTGATTAGCTACATTTCTACTCAGGGTACCTGAAGTTGTTTTGGTTTTGTGAAGTGATAGGCTGTTATTTTTGGCAACATTATCATTCTTTGTCAGTATGGGCACTGTCAGAATATATCAGAATGTAATTTACATGTATACATGAATATGCTATTTGAGTTCTTTTATACAGTTATATAAAAAATCAATTAAAATTTTTAAATATACATAAATATAAGCATAAGCACTTAAGAAACTTCTCTCCATTCCACTTCTTCGGTCTTTTCATCTGGTGGAATGTGTATACATGTGTTTATGTGTGTGTATGCTCATATACAGGATATGGGGCAAAACCTTACTGATCTCAGGTAAGTTAGAAGGAAGACTAATCTGACTTCATGAGGAATACTAGGAGCTGACTATAATTTTCTAAGAAATTAATTTGTACTAAAATCTTGGCTGAGGAAGATAATTACAGAGAACAGACTGGCAGATAGCCAGTCCATTCGTTCCTGTAGATCAGTGATTTTACAACTTGATGTCCATCAGAATAACCTGGAGAGCTTGTTAAATACCCAAACTATTGGACTCCACTCCTTGGAGATGCTGATTAAGTAAGTCTAGGGTAGGATGGGGGATGTAGGTGGAAATCTGTACTTCACAATTTACTCTGCAACCTTGGGCAAGTTAGTTTTTTGGCTTCGGTTTCCTCTTCTATAAAGTGGAGATAATCTTACTCTCCTCACAGGGACATTGTGAGGATATAAAGACATAACATGAATAAATGCTTATTACAGTGCGTGGTACCTGGGAATTGCTCAGTGAATGAGCACTTAATAGAGTAGCACTTGTTTTCATTTCTTTGAGCTGTGGTCTCACTGTTAATGAAACTCAGCTGTGGAGTCTGACTCCCACGTAGACCTGTTCTTATTCCAGGGTCCATAGACGGCCCTGCCATGTCCCGACTCCTCATTAGCAAGCAAGCTGTTGGACCAAAGGACGGGGAGGAGGAACTGGGTTAAGTAGTATGGAGTTCCCTCCTCGCTAGAAAGCCAACTCAGGGCTGCCAAAGGCCTGTCGTGTTCTACAAAGTGTTATTTTTGTCTTTGGAAAATAGCAGCTGATATTTGTAGAGTTGTGGTAGAACAAATTAACTGTAACAAAACTATTTCATTAATGGTCTCATTTTTTAAATCATTTCTAAACTTTTTTTTAAACAAAGAAAGTTTGTTCCCTGACAAATGTAGTTGATAGAATGTTGCCTTTCTGCATGTGGGGTAAATTTAGTGTTTTGGTCATTTTTAATTCTCCATGAGTTGAACTAATAGGGACTGTTCTAAATGATTTTAATCATCAGGTAATAAATATGGGAACTTGGAAATTTTTGGAAATCAAATGATGGTAAATGTAGGAGCCACAAAATTTTTGAGTGATATAAATTATGGGTAAGAGGTTACACCTCTTCACTGAGAAGAGAGTGAACAGTTCTTTTTCTGGAGCGTATTTTAAACATTCTTGCTCAATATCAAACCATTGACATTGAGAATCAAATGCTGTTTTTATTAGAAAGTTCCATATAGAGTATATTTTTAGATAATGCTTTCATTCTTATTCTTAATACCTCATACTCTATGGCACTTTTTAATGTTCCCATTGCTCCTGAAGATTAAAGAACTTGAAAAATTTCACAGTCAGCTAAAATGTAGCCTTAAAGACTCATAATATGCAAATGCAAAAAACTCAAGCTTGTTTTCACAGCAGGTAAGACTTCAGAGCCACAACCTTACTTAATTACAGTTTTTAAACAAGAACATTGTTATTTCCTTAATAGTTGTTAAAGAGCTTTATCAGTTAGGCTCCAAATACTTGATTTAAACTAGCGGAACAATAATAATTATATAAGGTGTGGGGGGGAAATGCACAGCATTATTTGAACAGCAGTCATACAAAGTTACAACATAGTTCATTTTGCATACACCGTGTGGTTTGGAATTTTTCTTTTAATGTTTTATCACGTTTTACCCAGAGTGCTTTGTATATGACATTTTATTTTATTTTTTTATTATATTTTTAAAATTTATTTATTTTTGGCTGTGTTGGGTCTTCGTTGCTGTGTGCGGGCTTTTTCTAGTTCGAGCGGGGGCTATTCTTCATTGTGGTGAGCGGGCTTCTCATTGCGGTGGCTTCTCTTGTTGTGGAGCACGGGCTCTAGGCACGCAGGTTTCAGTAGTTGTGGCACGTGGGCTCAGTAGTTGTGGCTCACGGCCTCTAGAGCGCAGGCTCAGTAGTTGTGGCACACGGGCTTAGTTGCTCTGCGGCATGTGGGATCTTCCCAGACCAGGGCTCAAACCCATGTCCTCTGCATTGGCAGGCGGATTCTTAACCACTGCGCCACCAGGGAAGTCCCATGACATTTTAAAATACAGTCAAATCTAAAGATTAAAGAAGTCCTAGACTATATGACATCTGAAGTCTCAAATTTGTAGTATCTAATTCAATTTTATTTAACATTAGACACTTTTTCCATTACTTTATCATTTTCTTTATTTAAGCTTATTTGTAAAGTGGAATCACAGTAATATAGAACTCAAATCCAAAGTCTTTTTAGTGAACGAAGATGATACTGATTTCCTATTGGCAAATGTATTCCCCCAGTGGTGTTGGTGGATGCGTATTGATACATTTTCCCTAAATTCTTGCGTGGCACATTACTAAATGATCTGCTCAGTGGGTCAGAGAGTCGTCTGTAGTCATGGAACAGAAGGAAGGTGAGGAGCCCACAGGAAAATCAGATCCCTAGCTTTTGTTCATCAGACATTTACTGAGTGCCTGCTGTATATCCTGAATATAAAATAAGACACTGTCCCAGCTTCACTGAGTTCCTGTAACTTCTAAAACAGCCTAAGTGGTACTCTCTGGCCTTACATAAATACTTTTTGCACTTTCTAGTGGATAAGGTGCTTCAGGTTATTTGCCATTTAACAGTGAATGTGGAAAAGAGCTGTAAACCTATTTTTCTTACTCCAGTTGACATTGTCACCATTTTGAATTGTTTGGCTTTCAATTGTCAAGAGATCTCAACATGTTTTTATTTTCTGAGTCTGAGTTACATATTAAGGTATGATAAGAAGTCATTAATTCAGAGTTAACTAATTTAGAATTTGTAATCATTAAAACTGTAACTGTCATCATTGTTGAAGAAAGAAGTTGCAAGTTAATATTACAAATACGAGGGGAAATGCCACACAATATATGTACCTACTCTGATAAACTGTCATGTTGCACATATTTTATTAATATACATATACAAAAATATTGTAATACAAAATGAGCAAAGGTGTGAGTTGCTGCCTCTGCCACTACTAGTTACATGACTGAAAGCTGCCTGGCTTTTCTTTTCTACTTCTATCAGATGAAGAAATTGACCCACGTGGTCTCTTAGTGTCAATCCCAATACTAATAAGCTTTAGTGGTTCTGAATTCAACAAGGCAGACTCATTAGAATTATTGTCTCCCAAAACACTTCATTAAACATTTGAAAAGTCATTAGAACTGTATCTTTTAAAGACTGTTATCGTTCAACATGTGACTTTTCAGAATAACTTAACCCCAGAGTTCCAAATTAATATGGTTTTATTATGTTTGAATTATACTAGGACTCAGAAAAAGAACCTGGTTTAGGTACTTACAAGATGTGTCAATTATTAAAGTAAATAAAAGCTAGGTATTCACTCATTGTGCAGTATGTGAGCATTTTGTTTAGACCATCAAGAGGAAAACTTTCTTTGTAAAGATACTTGGCAAATTAATCATTTTGATAATCTGATTAGGCTATTTGGGGTTCCTTCTGAAATACATATTTATCATGCACCACAGCTATAGAGTAAGGCCTTATCCATGTATCCTAAGATTTATGAGTCTTGTACAAGATTGCAGTGGTACTTTATTACCAGGTTGTAGAAATTTGAATTGTGATCATTATTATTGAAACACAGCTGCAGATTAAAGTGATTTCCATAAACCAACTGTCGTTTTGCTAGTGTCAGCTTGTGCCTTCAAGGCATGTATTTAGGATGCATTACGTTGCCTGATTGTGGCTCACTGTCTGGACTTCGCTGAATTGTTATCTTAAATGTGTGTTTGTTTTTGTCTTTTTTCCTATAGGTTAAAATTCTGTGTCACCAGTTGCTGGTCCAGGTGTGTGACCTACTCAGGCTAAAGGACTGTCACCTCTTTGGACTCAGTGTTATACAAAGTAAGTCTCAATCCCATCTCTGATGGAGTTAGCCAACTGTCCCTGAGGAAATGACATTTTATAGCTGTAACTTAAATTGAGCATATTGTTATGTAATTATGATTGTCAAAATACCCATAAACTGATCATGATTTTTAATCTAGTACTCATATTTTAATATGAGTACTGTTCTGTATTTCTTACAAGTTTAGAATTTTAGGTCATGAATTTATTATGGTTTGAACTTAAAAATTTGTTCCTCTTTAGGAGTCTGGGTTTTATGTGTTTGCTCTTTTATGTTTTAATGAACTAAGATTGATTTTTGTTTCTTTGCACTCAGGGAGCAGCTGGCGCTAGTAGGAAATTGGATGTTTTTGTAATTTAATTTGTTTTATAATTTTTAACATTAAAAGACATTTAGACATAATAAAACTGACTTTCCTCTATTCAGCTTCTCTTGCTGTTGAATATATAGTATAACAAAGTGATCTATTAATTTACTCTTATTTTCTGTTTTTCCTTCCTTGCCCCTTCTCTTTTTTCCAGTCAGAACACATGACTTAGAGAAATGGGATCAGTTTCTTCTGTATACTTTATGTGGAGAAGATTTTCAAGCAAAGGGCTCCATATAAGCTTTCTCTGCCAATAACACCTTAGTTAGAGTTAAGTTCCCAGGGTTTAAGTGCAGCCATTCCTTAAAGCGTTCTTCTTTCAAATCATATTTTAAGATTTCTCTAAGTTAGTCTTCTAGATGCCAAAAACCTTTCAAATCTTTGCTCAGTTTTCCAAGGAGACCTTTTTTTGTGAAATTTATCTATATTTTATATTTGGATATGAATTATTTTATACTATTGGAATTGGTTTCAATTTAAAGGCTTATGATATCTTGAGAATCTGGTTAGTACCATAAAGTGCTTAGGTTTGCCGTGTTGGAAAGTATATCATGATCAACTGATCAACAAGTTCAGCTCCAAAATGTGAGTGAGCAGTTTTCAGTTGTCTAAAAAGACAGCTCTGGAGAGGCCAGAGAGCATGGAGCAGGAAGTGAGGAACCAGCCATTTGCTCTTCAGCTTCTTCCTGTGGTAGTGAAAGCAGTAAAAACACAGATGCTCAGCTCTATCCTTGTATTAGTACACACCTCAGTCATTCTTTCAAGGAAGGGTCTGGGGGTATAAGATGCCCTACAGATTCTAAGTAACCTTACTTTTATTTTGTACTCAGAGTTAATTCTTACTACAGCTACAGCCAGACTGTTGATCTTTGTTGTTGAACAAGTCAATCTCATAAAACCAGTTTACAGCTTCCTTAGGTTTCAGAATAAGAGTTTTTCAGATGTCCTTTTTGGTATATGTGCTGCCGAAGCGAGCACTCAGATGTCCTTTTTAAAAGAGAGATTGCAGGATGGCAAAAAAACATTGGAACAGGAATCAGATGACCTGGTTCTGATTTTGGTTCTACCACTAGCTAGCCATGTGGCTTTAGACATATCCCTTGCCTTCTCTCCATTTCAGCTTTCTCTCAGGTCTAATGGAAATCACTGTTCCACCTGTTTTCAGGATTGATGTGTGCTTGAGAATTCCTGAAGTACAAAGCTCTGGTCAAACTGTCAGATGGTAGAGACACAGTGATAGTTTAAAAAAATATGTATGTGCCATTATGGTGAACAGTCTGTTCTATTCATTATGTTGCTTCTTTAGACAGGAACTCAAGCCAAACACAAATCAGATTCAACAGTAAGGTTGTCTGATCTTGTCCATTTCATGTTTAATTGGTAACATAAGAGAGATGGGAGATAGTTTTAGTTGACGTGATAAGTGGATTTTAGTAGCGTCCTCTTGGTTTGGGGACCTCTTCCTTACCCGTTTCGTCCAAACTGGTTGACTTAATATGCCATTCATAGACAAAAAGTAGCTTTACCCTTCCTGTTCTCTTATGATGCTTTTCCAGTCAAACTCCAACATTCAGTCATGAGTGACAGCGTGGTCAAGTGTGTTATCCTTGAAGCAGTCAAAGAGACACACTTCTCTTGCAGAATGAGTACATTTGTATCCAGGGCTTTCCAAGAGCATGCCCCCATAGTGATGGTTAGAGGAAAAAGAAGGAGTTTTTTTAAAAAAGATTGAAAACTGTACAAGATAGGAAGGCTTTTCATATGAAATATCTCTCTCTTTAAAAGAGTCCATTTGGGAAATCAGAAAATTTTTACATTTTTTACCAGCTTGTTTTCACATGTTTAGATCATTTTTATATGGGTTTTTTAGCAGTCTTATTTTCTGTTCATCTTAAGAACATCATTCCCTTGAAGAAATATTTTGGCATTCATTCTTGTTTTGCATAAGATTCGTCTCCTCTTCCCACAAGGTCAATCCCAAAGGCAGTGCGAGTAATGCTTTATCATTTCTTCATGCTGTTTTATGTGGAGGAGACAGAGAAGGAATAGTCTAAAAGACTTCTCTTCACAAAGCACATGGGTCTTAAAGACCATTCTTCACAAAACACATGGGTCAGGCTCCTCACTTGGAAATGGGTTGGTTCTCATCAGTGTTTTCTAATTTCTTACGTAACAATTAAGGCGGTGTTTCTGCCCTGTTTCATTACTTTGCACTTATGAGATGAGTCCTCTGTGAGCCAAACAAGAGCATGTTTTTCTAAAACCGAGTAACACCCACAGTGTTGGAAGTTAAACTGTAAGTTATAACGACCCCAGAAACTAAGTAAAAGTAAGAGTTGGAATCTAATACTTCTTCTAAATGTTAACATATTTTTAACGAGACATGTTCTGTATTGCAAAAGCAAAATAATTCATAAAGCTTGTCGTTAATGTCTATCCCACAGAACCTTTTATCTTTTAATATCCTGTTGAGTTTTCTTGGTAATATGTGAATTCAGAGTACATTCACAAATCTGGAGGCTTTTTTGAAAAACCCATTTCTTTTCTTTTGAAAAAATCTATCCTTTATCACCTTGTCTCCTTTTTTTTTAATGTGCAGATAATGAACATGTGTATATGGAGTTGTCACAAAAGCTTTATAAGTATTGTCCAAAAGAATGGAAGAAAGAGGCCAGCAAGGTACGACAATACGAAGTCACTTGGGTGAGATTACATTTATGAGCAAAATTCTTTTGATTTTTTAAAAGGTTTATTTTAATTATTATACATTAGAAAAATATCTTAACACTTTATACAGTAAATATTGGGAAAGCGAAATGAATTATAAGTTCTAAAATATCACATTAGTGAAGTATTAATAGCTTATAGCATGTAGCAATAGATTTTGAATATCTGCTAAAATAATATTGGATAATAACCTTTTAGTAATCTTGGGATATTTTGAAATGAAAAGCATGGAAAAAGTATTTGTTCCTGTTCTTTGGCCACGTTAGTTGTCAAAACTGATGGTCTAGAAATTATTGGTCATTTTAAAATCCAATTTTACTATCCTTACATTTGATATTTTGTTACTTTATTGAACCAGTGCCTTCCATTTGCATAGGGGAGCATTCACTGGGAATTTACCTAGTGTTTTCAAGATCACCCCCTCGCAAATCAGTAATAATCCCCAGTGTCTAATCCTCAGTCCTCCAATTTGTATTTAAGAATTCTTGGAGTAAACTGGAAGGCTACTTCAAAGCCAACTACAAAGTAAGGAACCTGAAGGTCTAAATAAACAAACAGCATGTTAGCATTTGGTATGTGGAATGTCAGACGAACAGAACATTGTAATGAGGAGCAAATGGTCACCACAGGGGACAGAGCTGAGAGAGGAGCTGGATCTCAGCTAGAAATTTCCACTGGCATTTATTTTTATCTTCCCGTATGTTGTCATTGGCATTACAGTGAATGAGTATCAGATATAGTTATAAAACTTACCGTTTTCACATAAACTTGGTATCCATCTAGGACAACTGAGACAACTGTCTACCCGCTGCAAGCCCCTACTCATTAGAAGTAGATCAAACCTTTTAGTGTTTAAAAAGTTACTTGTAAATAATGGTATTTGTTGTTTTTGAAACCCACTTTTGAAGTAACTAAAAACAGCCTGATTTTTACGCATGTCTTTGTTTAGGGTATTGACCAGTTTGGACCCCCTATGATCATCCACTTCCGTGTGCAGTACTATGTGGAAAATGGCCGATTGATCAGGTATGAGGACAGGGAGAAATTCCGAACCGTTATTTTTCTACAGTACTCATCCTCTAACATATCAGATAAAGTACTTGTGTTTATTGTTTGTCTCCACCTGCTAGAATATAAAAGAGCAGGGATTAAAAAAAAATTTTTTTTTACGCACGCATGTATCTTCAGTCCCTAAAACAGAGATAAACATTTGTTGAATGAATGAGTGATAATGTTAGACTATCAGTGAAAATGTTAACAATCTCATCAGCTCACATTTTCTCTACTCCACATTTTCAATAACAAATCAGTCACCAAAAAGATAAGAAAGAACTAGCGCTCGTGTAAAGTGGAAAATTGGTTAATGGATTATATTCTTTTCTGGTGGTGGTGTGAGGAGTGGAACAGCAGCAGGAACTCGTTCCTATAAAAATGCATGGGTGTTTATATAGCCTGGTTTTCTTTTCACTTTTGGGGTCTTGCTTCTGTTCTTGGCAGTAGCTTTAAAGCTAAGATTACGCCCAGTGGAGGTATCCTGTGAGAATCTTAGATGCAGTTTGGCAAGGGCAGGTAATTGATTCTTTTTCTGGAGGCAGGTGCATGAATAATACTGTGCTCATGATACAGACTCAGAATTCCCCAGTTTAGAAGCTCAGTTTATTATTTATATAGGAGGATTCAGTGCTGGAAGACTTTCAGAGGTGATTTTGTTGGCTGATAGAAAATACTAGAAATGTGAACTCTGTGTTTTACTTATTTATTTTTAAATTTTGAGAAACCCCACGTAAAAGGGACAAAGATACATGTGGCTAATGAGTTGTATCTGAGATTTGCTCTTAATATTTATGTTACTGCCACATGCAAATTAAAAAGTAAAAAATATTAGCCCGTAAAGAATGTTTTTAAAGCAGAGAAACTTTTCTAGTTATTCTCAGTTTATATAAAACTTTTTCTAAGTTTACTTAATTGGAATGGAATGTGCTGGAAAGAAGGAAAATATATTATTTAGCCACTAATTAGCCCCCTGGGACTAATGAATGTTTAATTGATCTCCATGCTTCTGCCCTTTTCCCCAGTGATGAGCTAGTCCAATCATTGTGTACTCAACATTATAAAAAGAAGTGCTCTGAAAAGTCATAAGGGAAAAAAAAATTACATAAATGCTTTATTTTTAAATTTTAAACTTTTCATTTTTAAACACAGTCTTGGTTAAAGTAAACCCGTATGTTTTTATTATCATCAACTAATGAGCTATTAATCTCAGGTGAACATTCAACCTAAAGTAATAGGGAGACAAATACTCATTAAATACATACACACACACACACATTTTTTTCTTGCATTTTTACTTTGATCACAGAGGCGTCCTGTTTGCCTGTGACATTTTTTGGAGCTTGACCATATTTTTCCCCAATCAGCACTTCTTACTCAGTGTATTTAATGGGGACTGTATTTATTTCTGACCTCAATGGATTGTAATGAGTGCACTGTTCGTATTTCCATTTGTGACGACTATCATGATTCTTACAACGTGTGCCTATAAAATCACACCCATAAAGTAACAGCCACTTAATTAAAAAAAAAAAGATTTAAGGAGAGTTTTCAGCTTATTCATTCTTAGAGGAAAAAAAAGACTATTCATAGTTAGGCAAATTCTTTTCTAGTAGGGCATATAAACAGAAATATTTTGAAAAGGGCCTCAGTGTATTTGTAATGTGCTCAGATGAAAATCAAAACAAAAAAGGACAGCCTAACATTCAAGCCAGGATTGTCTCCTCAGATTTGTCCTTATTTGTGTCATGTGTGCAGCATTATTGTAGCAAAATTATTTTAATACAGACAACAGATGCCTAGGCTTCTAATACTTGTTCAATGTAGTATATCCCACATTGGAGTGGAATGATTCAGATCTGTTTTCCATTCTCTGAATGAATCAAATGCTATTGGCCATAGGAAGTGTTATTTTTGCAGTCTGGGTAGTCTGACTTGGGGTCCTGACACCCTGCGAACTTGGTGAAGCAGCAGTTAGGCAGCAATCCGGTATTAGCTACAACCTCCCCCTTTTCAGTGAGTGAGGAGGGAGAGGGGAGGAGGGAGCAGGAACAGAAGAGCTCTTGTCACCAGATGGATAGCAGGATTGGGGTTGTTTACATGCCTTTAGATTGTTCCATCAAAATGTGAGTTCTGTTTTATTTTCCTAGTGACAGAGCAGCAAGATACTATTATTACTGGCACCTGAGAAAACAAGTTCTTCATTCCCAGTGTGTGCTCCGAGAGGAGGCCTACTTCCTGCTGGCAGCCTTCGCTCTGCAGGCTGATCTTGGGAACTTCAAAAGGAATAAGCACTATGGAAAATACTTTGAGCCCGAGGCTTACTTCCCATCTTGGGTAGGCACTGTTTTCAAATTCTGAAGTGTTTTCTCTAGCACATTTCTAGTTCATTGTGTGGGTAGTCATGCTGCTACAAGAACTGGGAACGCAGATGTTTGATGGCCAGTACACCCTCCGTGACACCCAGATACACATTTCATACTTGAGAGCGTGGCACCTACAGTCTCTCGATGGACTCAATCTGCTTATGGGTTATGAGGAAGAGGATTGCTATCCATCGTAAAGATGGTGGAACTCGGTATTTGCCAGCCTTCTTTTGGCATTTACATGGCCTTGACCGTCTTATGTCCTCTTAATTCAAGCAGCATTTTTTCCCTTCGAAGGGAGAAACACATTACTCTTTAAAAGGTGAGATCATTCACAGCTTCTCCTGTGTTGAGGAAACAAATATAAGTAAACTGCTTGATCTGACCGCCATCTCCTTCACTCTCAAAAGAGGAGCAACCCCCTTATTTCAGCAAGAAAACTTAGGTTATTTGAGCACTGACGGTCTCAGAGGTCCTTTCTCCATCCCCACCCTGTTGATATCGCTTCCCATTCTTCCTCTAGGTCTCTGCCGAGACGTCTCTCTCTCCCGTATCTTCAGCCTCTACCCCAACTAACTCTTCTTAAGTCAGGACATACTTTGTTTGCTTCACACCTCCCCATCCTCAGGGAAGAAAGGAGGGAGGGAAAGAAGACCTACCAATCTCTCCTTCCCTTCTCAGTAAAGCTTCTTGAAAAAGTGACGATGTATATTTGATTTTTTAGCTTCTTTACTTCGACGTGTAATCCTCAACCCACATCCATCTGCCTTCTTTCCTCACCACCCCCTCCACTCATGGTGCTGTCCTTAAAGCCAGCAGTGACCTTTAAATTGCCAAATCCGGTGGACACTTTTCACTTCTTTTCCTGAATTTCTCTGCTGCATTTGACACTTAGTCACTCACATCCCAGGAGATCTCCTCCAAATTAATGCTTTTTACAACCACCTATGTACTGGCACCTCCTGAATCTGTTTCTCTCCCCTATGTCTGTAAGACAGCTGTTTACCCATAGGCACCTCACACTTAGAATGTCCCAAATCAAATTCATCTTCTTCACACCTCAATTCTCTGCGTTCCCTACCCCTGTGTTCCTAACCTCAGCCAGTGGCACTGCCATCCACCCGATCACCTAGAAACTTGAGTCACTCGGGGCTCTTTCTTATCACCCTTCTTTCTCCCTGCCCCACCCAGTCAACGAGAACATCCTCTAACAGAAACCCTTGATTCCGCATCACCAGCTTAAGAAATAAGATTCGCTTGTATTTTTGTTGCTCTTAACTTCCTAAACATTACCACGTGTCCTCCCCGTAGTGGTTCTTCATGTTTCCCAGGCTTCAGCTCTCATCAGCACTCCTGCAGTTGTCCCTGTTGTCACTGCTTCAGGCTTTACTCACAGCTTGCAGAGGAGTTGTTTTTGCTTCTGATTTAAACCTTCATCTTCGGAGTGAAGCCCAGGCTCCCAAGCATGACCTAGGAACTTCCCAGCATGGGTCCCTGCCAGCCTTTCCAGCTTCCTTTCTGGTTGTCCTGCACCTTGTGTGTTGTGTTCTAGCAACACCCAGCAATTCCTGTGGTGTTTCACACATTGGACCTTTCTGTCTGCAGCTCCTTTAGCTGGTGAGGCCCCCTCCCTGTTTCACCTGGCTACTCCTGCTCATCAGCTCAGGTGTGGTTCCCTGGGCAGACTGTCTAGGTGCCCAGTGCCCCTCCTCTGGGCTCAATAAGACCCTGAACATAAGTATTTTATTTTCAAATGCTCTGTTTGTCTCTTGCACTCAGTGATCTAAGTATTTCTTAGCATATTCTAAAGGACAGGCATAAACTTAACCTTTTCTGTTTCTTCAGCATTTCACATCACGGTGCTCAATATAAGCTTTTGTTCACTGGCTGACAGTGCTTCAGTTGTTCAAGAAAACCCACAAAAGATGTCAGGCTATTACATAGCAATGTCTGTTGGGCCAAAGTTAACCTGTATTTACATTCCCTTAGTTATCATCAGGTACTCAATGACCCTTGGTCTTTAAAGCAGAGCTTCCCATTAGTGTGCCATGGCACCCAGGGTGCTGAGATACCAGCTTCCTCAACCCTTGCGATCACCAAAATCATCTACTTCATTGCCCTTACAGATATTATTTTCTAGGGGTTCTTTGACCTGAAAAAGGTTGACAAGTACTGATTTAGGTGATCTCCATGTAAAAGGAACCTAGAAAGAAAAATCTGTAACTTGAGTTCTCAGCAAAACTTGATTATTGGCCAATAATAACTCATCATGTTTAATTCTCCTTAAAATATTCATAGGAAGAAACAAAACATCAGTAACTATAAAAACAATAATAAAACTAAAAATTCTCTAATTTTCAAATCCTCGTCATTTTAAGCACTAAAATGCTTTTTGTTCACTTTGCATAATTCTTTCCATATTTTATAATCTTCGTGAAATCAGCTAAGACTTTTATCAACACCTTTCTTTGAACCTGCAGCTTCTGGATACTATATATTTTTGATATCTAAAAGCTTTGACTACTGTCTGTTGAAAACTGAAGTTGCAGTGAATTGTAATGAATATTTGAGTGAAACTGTTTTCTCATAAGCATTTGAGTAGAGTGTTCATATCAGCCTCTTATGCAAAAACCAGAAATGTTTCTGAGAATTCCTCGCAGTCCCCTGCTTTCTTCGGATTAACATTTAGAACCTCCCACTCTGTGGCTGTAATTTTAGAAGAGTTAAGTAGGATCCGGACCCTGAAGATGTGCTGACAGTGGCTGCATTTCATGGTACCAATAATTCTGCAAGTATAAGCAGTGAGGTGGACAAAACTGTGCAAGTTTGTATGGTTTTTCTTTGTTGGTGATTTTAAAGCCAAGAGAACATATTTTTCCCATTTCTTGTGATTTTTCTTCTTAGATATGGAGTACTACAGCTAAATTGACTCTGTAGCTTCTAGTATTAGCTGATTCAGCCAGGTCACATAACAGATGATCAAAAAAGAATAAGCGTGGGAATTTTCTAATGGAAATCAGCCAATTTACATGGCCTGTTTTGGGTTCTCATCATTTGGGAGATGAGGGTAGTATTTGCATCCCTCCAACAAATGTTGCATTGCGCTCCCATTGTATTCCAACAGGTTGTTTCCAAGAGAGGGAAGGACTACATCCTGAAGCACATTCCAAACATGCACAAAGATCAGTTCGCACTGACAGCTTCTGAGGCTCATCTTAAATATATCAAAGAGGCCGTCCGACTGGATGATGTTGCCGTTCACTACTACAGATTGTATAAGGTACAAAACTGCAGTAGGTCTGCAGCCATACCTCCTTGATCAGGAGACGTTTTTATTTAAAGTTGTCATTTTAATTTTTTTTAATGGGCTTTTAAAAGAATTTCATTTCAACCGCTGTTTGTCATCATTGGTCAGTCTTGGAGTCAATGATGCTTTTCCTCAGTCCTGGGAGCAGACTACAGGAGCAGTCCTGTAGTCTTTTTAATGGTCCTAGTATTGAGATAACAAGTGGCTGTAAATTGTGCATCTGGCTTTTCAGCGATTATGAAATAGTTATTTTTCTCTTTCCCAAATCCGCATTTCTGCCTTGGGGAGTAACATTTGCAACTTGTTCGATCAGTAATTTTTAATACTCCTTGAAGTGAAGCCGTACCTGCATGTATCCATTAGTAATAAGAACATCGCCACAATAGCTAATGTTTATGGAGTATTGTGTTTATGGGGCCACTTTATATTTATCCTCTTTTAAAAATCCTTATAACTATAAGATAGGACTGTAATCTTCATTTTACAGACCAGGATACACACCAAAGATCACAAAACTAGTAAGAGCCAGAATTCAACCCAGGTCTACTTGACAAGAGCCTGTGTGCTTAAACCACTGACTCTGTGCTGTCACTCTAAAGTTTGATACTGCCTTTCTCCTGTGTCCTTGTGTTTTGTGTTCTTGTGTCTCTAGCCTCATTTTTCCATCCTGGGTCAGAGGTCACAGACCCAAATAATAACTGGGGTGGGCTCTGCAGGGAATCACTGGCAATATGTTCTGTCTTCTCTCCTGCTTCTCCTTCCCACTCCTCTCCCTATTTCACAAGTATCACTTCCATGGCAAGAACCCTTGAATTCCCATTTAAGTATTCAAAGGTATATTTATTCTCCAACCAAATAGGATGAAGTGATTCAGAGTGTGATCTGTTGGGCCTACCTTTCTGGGATTAAATCCCAGCTTCACCCCTTACTGTGTAACCTTAGGCATGTTACTTAGCCTCTCTGTGCTTTAGTTTCCCCATAGATAAATGGGGATGGTAACAAAGCCAATAAACTCTGAGGTTTATTGAAGACTAAAGGAATTAGTGGGTGAAAAGTGTTTAAAAACAGTACCTAGCACGTGTTAGGCATGAAATTAAACGTGTTGCCTTTACCATTATTATTGTTATTATTAGGTTTGTTATCTCTCCTACATCCTTTGTGGTAAGATTAACGTAACTAGACAATTGGAGACTAGACCGTAGTTTGGATATATTGCTGGGTAATTTTCCTGGCTGGTTCAAAAGACTTAAAAAGAGAGCAAAGGATGTTATTTTTTCTCTTTCATGCGCAAGAGATGCATTGTTAATGCCCTGTCATCTTTCAAAGGCATAGAGTTCCACAAGATCTCTTCAGCTAAATTCCTGGAAGACTGAGTTCTTTTTTTTCTTTTAAGGGAGTTCATTGTGACACCTCAATTTATCTGAGAAAATGCAAATAAATGACATTTTTTGACAATAAATTTATATTTTTAAATGTATTAGAAGTATGAATGATATATCAGGAAGACTGTGGCTTTATAAACCCTCCATCAGCAATCACTCTTGCTGGGATCCTAGGCAACTGTTGCTACAATCCTGGGCATCTGTTAAGTGGAAATGATCCTATACATATCACAGGTTGGGAAGATTCAACAAGATGGTGAATCTGAAATAACCAGATGGAGTGCCTGGCACATTAGTGAATGCTCAGTAAATATTGGTTGCTTTTTATTTTGTAGGGAAGCTTTGGTATTTTAAAGAATCCTATTAAGTTCCTATTAGGAATCCTTTAGTGAAGTAGATATCTCCAGTTTATCTTTCATGTAAAAATTAATTTTTCAATTTGCTTAAAGTGCACTACTTTTATGTGTCATAGAAAATCATTCTGGTCTGCTTAAAACAAGATAACTAATACTAGTGAACTGAATGAGGTGGGGAAGTAGATATGTTTTCCTTATAGGCAGAATTTTCATTCTTTAAAGAAATCACGTGGCCGCCATTAAAACTGCTTCATTTAAGTCCTGTTAATAAAATGGAGACAGAAGACAGGAAACTTAAAACAACAAGAACAACAACAAAAACCTCTGTGCCTCTTTCCCAGTAATATGCACCTCATACACGCACTACCAGCATTTTTATGAGCACAATCTTATTTCAGGAAGCAATCAGAACAGCCTTGAAAGGGAAATTGGCCTAAGCTCATAGTGATGGATTTGTTTCTCCTGTTAAACCTGTACTGTGTGTGCCTTTCTTGATGTAAAGAGTATTAATGGGAAAAAAAAAGCCCCAATAGTGAAAATAGGCTGTGGCTTCTCTTTACTATGCCAGGTAAGGATGCATTTTCTAAAAATATTCCTTTCCATGATCATGCAAAAACTGGCAGTAAATGTAATAAAGATCTGTATGTACTCATTTATTGTTTTTATTGAGAAATCTCATAATGAAAATATTTTAGTTACTCAGCAATTTTGTTTTCTAGTTTGAACTTTACACCTTATATCCACTTGTTACAGATGAGCACTTAGAAGATGTGGCCAAGTTCAGAATACATTCTTAATTGTACAATTTTTTCCCTTATACTTGTTGTAGTAGTTTTTTTTTTTTATGGTTTAGCTGGTAGAATGTATATCATATTGGCAAGTGATAATTGAACTTCTTAAACATAAGTATTTTCTTTCAAGACTAACTGAATGTAAAGCTTTTATAACTTTATTAGCTATCTTCATGAAAGGGCATTAACTATTCAGGCTTGCCTCTGACTTTGTTTTCAGAGTTGGGAGATTTAACCAGTTTTAAACATATAAAGTCTAGTACATCTCAGAATATAACTATGACCTTATATTCAAGATTCTAACTTCTGAAAAAAGATTAAGCATAAGAGAGAAGATTAAAGAAATGATGTAAAAGCAGCAGAATAGTCTTACTGGAGTTCTCAGTAACACAAATATTTAGAATATTGTCAGATATGAAAGTGTATATAATATAGTAAAAACACTAAAACTTTGAAATCGCAGGGATTTAGAAAGTAGAAAATACCATTACTGATTTAATATGTGCCCATGATTTTCTTAAATCTTATAGAAAACAAGGAATGCAGAAAGACAAGCAAAGTTATTTTAAGTCAAAAAGCTTTCTAATCCTGAAATTTATCTTTGGTTCTTTTCTTTGGTGCTGAATTGTTCATTATAGAAGAAAAATATACTTTTTCATACAATTTTATTCCTATAGGATAAAAGGGAAATTGAAGCTTCTCTGACCCTTGGATTGACCATGCGGGGAATACAGATTTTTCAGGTTAGTTAATGAGAAATAAAGTGTCAAATGGCATCCACTATGTCTTACTCTGGCAGTGTGCCTGCCTGGTCCTGTGATAGGTTCACTGGTCCATTTCCAGCCATTGATTGGTCATTACTTCCTATTTGTCTAGCACAGATGTAGATAAGGTAGGATAGTCGAAGTGAAGCAGTCTGATCCTTGACACTAATAAGTCCTCTAGAACAGAAAACAACAAACCAAAGATTGGCCACAGTTCATCACTCACAGATCATTAATATCCAGACATTTTTCTTTGTGTGTCATTAATTTTTAATATTCTTTTTTATCATCTGGTGCATCTATAACTGTGGAAAGAAAAATGAGTTTTTAATACAGTGACTGACCAGACATTTCAATTTCCGTTACAATTTTTTGATAAAACGTGTCCCTTGAGTAAGTAGTTACCATCATCCTTTTACAAGTGGGATGGTTTTATGCTACAGCCATAAACAAGGGAGAGAGATGCCTCCCTCTGTGAGACCTGGGAGAATATAAGGATGCCTTATCTTCTATATAGGCAAAATATCCAGTTATGAAAGTCTGAGTGCCTTATCTCATCTCTTGAATGCCTGAGTCTTCTGGACTTTTTATTTAAATTTAGGGATAGGCCAGAAGGGAAAAGATTGCCTTAAAAGGGCAGGTTAACACAGTCACTCAGGAACCAAAAGCGACAGAATTGTATCACTCCTCTTTTAATTACTGTCTGCATATCTCCAAAGAGAGTTGGGGACCTCTTTCAGATGTTAATTACTGTATTTTAGTTTTCTGGGAAAGAAGTTAGAGCTATTTTAGAATATCTGTCAGTTTCCTCAGTAGCTCTCTGTGCATTACTTGTAAGAGTTATAAGTAACTCTTATAATTCTTTCCACAGAATTTAGATGAAGAGAAACAATTACTTTATGATTTCCCTTGGACCAATGTTGGAAAGTTGGTGTTTGTGGTGAGTTTAAAATAACTGACTTAAAATACTCAGTTTTTTGTTTTTGTGGACTTGTATTGTTTTTTGTTTTGTTTTTTTAAACAAAATATTGTTTCAGGCACAAAACTTGATATTTTCTCAAAATTGAAGATGAAAATAGTTAGCTGTCTTATATTCTTATGCATGTGGTATAATTATAATCCTTGCCACTTTTCAGTAGTGAACCTAAAACACAGAGTCTTATAGCAAAAGAAATTACTAATTTTAATTTGTGTATATGGTCCCCACCACTCTACCCTAAGTTATTCTAGTTTCAGAAGAAATGTGATGGGGAAAAGTTCAAGATGAATTCATCAAACAGAATTGTTTTTAAAAATGTACAGCAGAGGGATTAGAAAACAGAAAGCTGTAATCAGAGGGTAAATTACTCTTAGCATGGGGGTTAGCCATTTCTTGTGGAAGTTAACTTCTCTTGAGCAAAGAATAAAGAGTGATATAAAAAGATGTTTCTATTAATATCTGTCTGTTGAAACTCATCATTATAAAGAAAGGACTGCAATTCTTAACAGGAAAAGTACTTTTACTTTTAGATTATTGAGAATGATACACTTTCTTTTGTTGGAGCAAATTCTTGATTTTTCCCAGCTGTTTCACTGTTTTGTCAGCTGTATCCATTTGGGCGAGGGTTCAAAGAATTACAGTTAATTATATGTATTTCTAGTGGTCGTTAAAATTCATAATTTCGCTTTGTTCAGAAATTATTGGAAAAAATACACAAAGAAAGGAGGAAGATAAGGATTAGGACACATGTGCTTCTTTCTTTCCATCAGGAAGATGGCCTATATAAATAAAGGGCTCTGTTGCCAGATAGCATTTGGGCACTGACTCCACACTGCCCTGGGAGTTAAAAGACCTGTTTCTGACTTTACATTGGGCACAGTCCAATCTGATTTTACTTCACTCATACATTAAATGGGGCCTGACCTGCCTCCTACTCACTGGCTCTTTCTCGTTCAAGCTCTTTGGGAAAGGAGTGGAGCTATTTATAAATGAGCAAATTATTACCCCACTTGCCCCCTTCATGTCCCCAATTAAGAAGTAATAAAATACATTTATAGAAATTGAATTCCTTAAGGGTCCTGCACCCAGTGGTTCCTGAATCTAGTTGTGCATCACTCGCATCTGAGGAGCTTATTTAGATTTCTGGGCCTCATCATCCTCACCTAAGAGATTTTTGATTCAGTTGGTCTGGGGTGGAGACCAGGAATCTATTTTGGCAAACTTCCCAGATGATTCTTCTTGCAGCCAGCCCAGCCCTGCCTGGTTGTGTGACCCTGGGCAAATCACTTAACACCTCTGTGCCTTGGTTTCTTCATTCCAAAATGGGGATAATTGACTGTCCCCGCCCCCCACCCCATAGACTTGTGAGGATTAAGTGAGTTAATACATGCTTAGTGCTCATTAAGTGTAAGTTATAAGCATTCTAGCATTGACATCCAATGTTGGTTCCTTTTAAAATGGGAAGTCGAGAGGTAAATTCCATCCATGTCTGAGTTACACAAACCCATATTGCTTTGCACTGACTTTAAGTGTGTAGTTAGAATATGCCTCCCTCTTTGTTTTATCTCTCCTCTCCAGCTGAGAATCACTGTGCCTGGAATATTCCTTTCTGTAGTCCTGCTGCCCTATTCATTGTCAGGAAAGTTAAAGGAGTTAGTAACATTCCATAACTGTAAGGAACTTTTCCAAACCCTTGCCCTCAACTTAGAACTTTATGTGAATGATCCCAAACCTAGTGAATGAGATTCCTCTACTGACAGAAAGATACTTACGCTACTTCCATCTCTTATTTCTCCTTCCTGTCTCATCCCTCTAACTGTCCTTCCGGCTTCCAGCTCCCTCTTTTATCCAACTAGAGAGTTTTTCATTTTTTCTAAACCCTAAATAGATATCCTTTATTGTTCACTATCATAACTCCTTTATTTCCTTACCAGAATTTATCATAAGCTGCAATTATTTTATGTGTTTATTTACCATCTCTCCTACCAGAATGTAGTGACATAGGGGTAGGGACTTTGTCCTCTGCGCTGTTATTTTCTCAGGGCCTAGCAAAGTGTTTGGTACATTGTAAGTGTTCAACAGATATTTGAATGCATTACGCTTCTAGAATTTGTTGTCTTGTTTACTGAGTTAGGGTGTTGGGATTACATTTAAGGATGCTTTTGTGATGGGCCCTTCTCTTCTCCATTATGTAAATGGCCTGGCCAGCCAGAGAAACCAAAGATGGAACCAGAAGACCCTGGCTAGGCACTTCCCTGAATTTTTGGTAATCCTCTGTCCTGTGACGTTTTTGAAAGGGAAAACAGTCATTTATCCTCCGGGAATTTTGGATGGAGCTTTATACATTTATTTCTGAGTCTGTAGTTTTCCTTACTGACTAGAAAATGAAGGGGAGCTTGGCACATCGGATACTTTTCTTCCTGATCTGATTCATGCCTTCCCCCCACAGGGGAAGAAGTTTGAGATTTTGCCAGATGGCTTGCCCTCAGCCAGGAAGCTCATCTACTACACAGGGTGCCCCATGCGCTCCAGACACCTTCTGCAGCTCCTGAGTAACAGCCACCGCCTCTACATGAACCTGCAGCCTGTCCTGCGCCACATCCGGAAGCTGGAGGAAAACGAAGGTCCTGCAGGGTCTCGGGCGGGAAGCAGATGGTGCTTTTGCCACCCAGGGCCCCGTACCCTACAGCTGCCAAGAACTGGGGCTTTAGTCTTGTGAAGAGTGGGACCTGGGGACCGGCGTCTCCAGATCCCCAGCAGCATTCCTGTTTCATCTCAGCACTGTCCCAGAAGGCCCACAGTGCTAGTCAGCATATCCGAGATTATCCCTGCCATTTAGCTACCTTCGAGAACAGTCTCTGTAAGGTTTCCCCACACTTGGCTTGAGAATTCTTGCAGAAAGCCACCACATGAAGGTGCAGGCCAGGGTTTCTGTGCATATCAGCTTTTATCTGCATCTCAGAGCTTTGTTTATACACTGATCCACCTTGGTGCTGTTATCCACAGGCTATCTGGAATTCCTTCCAGTGTGATTATTCCTTAGGTTAGAGTGACAATAAAGGTGGGTCACAGAATGTCTCCAGCCTCTTGTTGACTGCTAGGAGGCCCCGTGTCTGGCTGAGCAAGAAAGACAAACAAAGGAGAGAGAAGTTTACAATTGAGGATCTTGTCAGCCAGTCCTGTGGGAGCTTTGCTGAGACACAGAATAGAGCAGTGCCTTTGGGGCTTCAGAGTTCCAGGCCCTGAAAGTGGGGTCAAGTCATGGTGAAGAGAGGAAGACGGGGATGGGGGCTTCTAGCAGCAGACTTCAACTTCACAGTATTAACCTAATGGTTAACTCTTTATCTCTTGTGGTTACCCTGTTCGGCACACTCCAGCTTCTAATCCCCAAAAATGCTACTTTGCATATTTGGTTTTTTAATGTCTTCGACTTTTTTGCAAACTCATTTTGTAGTAATTCTTGGTAATTCGATTGGATTCTATTTGGGGTATTTGCATGAATATTAGGATGAAGATTCATATTTTAGGTCCATATCGGAAACAGATTTCGTCCTCTCAGACCTCACTTTTC
Organism: Globicephala melas; assembly: GCF_963455315.2. Taxonomy (NCBI): domain Eukaryota; kingdom Metazoa; phylum Chordata; class Mammalia; order Artiodactyla; family Delphinidae; genus Globicephala; species Globicephala melas. The sequence continues at coordinate 128,923,202 of NC_083315.2, forward strand.
TTAAAGAAGTGAGACAAGTCCCTGTCCTCTTTTTTTTCCTAATTGGGGTATAGTTGCTTAACAATGTTGTGTTAGTTTCTGCTGTACAGCGAAGTGAATCAGCTATGTGTATACACATATCCCCTCTTTTGGATTTCCCGTTTAGGTCACCACAGAGCATTGAGTAGAGTTCCCTGTGCTATACAGCAGGTTCTCATTAGTTATCTGTTTTATACATATTCGTGTATATATGTCAATCCTAATCTCCCAGTTCATCCCACCCCCCTTTTCCCCCCCTTGGGGTCCATATGTTTCTCTACATCTGTGTCTCTTTGTGCCTTGCAGACAGGTTCATCTGTACCATTTTCTCTCTTAACAAACAAAAACCTTATAGAGGTTTGCATCTGATTGATTTCTCTCAAAAGCTGTCTGTCAATTTAAATGAGACCCAGTTTGGAGAAGCCATTGTAATTTAAGTAGCAGTTGGAATGTGAATCATTTTCCACTGTCTGCCACCAAACTGCATCTGTCTTCAGAGAGAATTGGTCTCACTGTCAAGTGTATTGGCTTCCCCTGCTGCTAGACTGCCAGTTCTTTCCCATGATGACTCATCAGTATAATAAATGCATATATCTCTCTGACGCTGATATGAAGATTAGGAATTTAAACAGGACAGAAGCGCCAAGGAAGCTTGTGAGAATAGGTAACTTAGGTTCAGAGCCCATCATTTTGCCAAGTTGGCTTCATTCCTAAATGGCCAACTTGGCACCTTGTGAAATTCACTTATTCCTGCAGCTCTCTGCCAGCAGCATTTTAGTAAATTCTTGTTTAGGTGACCTTAACGGGAGCCCCTTAGAGCTTGAAAGAATTAACGGACGTCGCCTACAGATTCTAAAGCAAAATTACATAGAATGTCAAGTTAAGAGGGGAGGGCTTTGTCTGTTATCAAGCATAGCACCAAGTGCATTTGGGAGCTTATGTGAGTAGGGGCAGTGAGGGAATGATAAAGGTGCAGATTGGATCTTTTACGTGGATACATATAGATAGATTTTGCGGGGATGGCTTTTTTTCCTTTACATCTTTAGTTTTCTCTGCTTAGAAATCCCTCCAGATCTGAAGAAAACCTGAAACAGTTTCTTTGGACTTACCTTGGCCTGAATCCATTTATCTCACCCACACTTAAGGACTCCATCATTTTAAACAAAAAAAGCTATTAACATTAGCCAAAAATCACAGCATGAAAAGAATCTATATTTTTCTTAATTAAATTTCATCTAGAGTCACCTTGTCTGAAACACTGTTTTCTCATTTTATAGTAAAAATGATCACAAGAATCTTACGGTATTTAGAACAGATGGATAAAAAATGCTTTCTGTCTTTAAAAATTTTTTTCACCTCAACTTTATTCAATAGCTAGGGCTTATTCTTAGGTCTGTGTCAAGAGGGCACATTGACTGCATTATATTACAAAATAACATATGAAAAACTTGGTGGTCTGTGGGCTTTTACAGTAGAGGGAATAAATAGAACACTGACACATTGATGATTTGCCCTGTTGACACCAGTGATTACTAGGGGGTGAGAGGTTGCATTTTGCATCTCTTAGAATAAATTTCAGAATTATTTCAGCGTTTCCCTCATTTTGTAACCGATTGGTATGAAGCTTCTTAAATGTTTGCAGAGGGTCTAAGAGATAAAGCACAATGACAGGAATAGAAGCCAGCACATGGAACACCAAGGCTGCGCTGACACATTGACAGGAAGTAATTCATGCTAGGCTCCTATTAGATAGAAAACAAGTTGGCAAAGTGCTTGTCTTCTAGTGACTATGCTTATGAGTATAGAATAACTGTAGTTGATTCCAAATCTACAAGAAATTTGGGAGTAAAAGGGCTATTTGTAAAGAGACAGAAAAGCTTTTAAATTATTAGATCCACAATTCTCAATTGTCTTAGAACTCGAACACCATATAGGACTTTTTATTTTTACTTTTTCTCTTCACTTTCCACCCTTCCAAGGGCAACATGGCTATTGTATTGAAACTACAGTGAATAGAAAGTATGAGAATTTTGCAAACCCCTTTAGTTCTTCATCTTCATCTTAACTCCTGTTGCCTTCAGAAAATAGGAAATCATTAGAACCCAGTCTAACCCTAAAAAATGGGCTGTAGATGGATGTACTTTTGTTGCAGTGATGGTGTGTGTTAGGCTCTGATGTCTGGTTCCAGTCTGCCTCTGTGTGGCTACACACACTCACCTTTGTGTGTTTCAGCTCGATTCCTTAGAATTGACATGAAAGGGCTGAAGCCCAGAAATGTACACACAGCCTTCTCCAAGCATTTTTTCCATTTTGCATCCTGGAATGCATATTTTCTCTTCCTGCTGATGTTCATTCCCTCTCTGGGGAAGCCTGTGGTGATTATACTTCAGAGCTGGATTCAAACATCAAGAGTGCAAGTATTTTTACTTAACCAAGACACAATACAATTAAATCCATTACCAGGCCCTTGAGAACCCAATTAGTCTAGTAGTCAGCAGTTTCTGAAATAATATCAATTTAACATTCCCCAAATGCACTCTCCATTTTTAACATTGTTCTAATGTGTTATTTCTCATCAGTATTAAAGATACAAGGCAGTTTAACTATTTCTTGGTTTTAAATTTCTGACTTGAAGCACAGTTTCTATCAGTTGTACACCTGTAGCTCAGTTATAACTTTGTGCCTTTATGTAATGGTTAGTTTAGCATTCGATAAAAGGGACTTTCCAATATTGTGTCTTTGCTACGTTAAAGAGGTGTACTGACATGTTAAATCAAAGAACAGTTTTATCAATCAGAGGCTACATGAGTATAAATTATCAAACCAGTAGTGATTACTCTGTGTTCTTAATAGATGGTAAAACCTCACTGATTCAGCCTAAATGGAGAAAAGCAATCTTCATCCATGAAAATCTAAATTCTAGAATTTTTTGAAAGGAATTCTCAGAAGAATAATTTTATTTTAAATTGTCTTCAACAGCTAGAGCTAAGCTAACAATGGCCCAAATTGAACAGATGAACAAATCAAATGAAAGGCAATTAGCATAAGTAGATTTATTGAACTGTTTCTGTAGCAGTTCTTTTGAAATTATCTGTGGGGAAGGACCAGATTTTTAAAAACTTCCAATCCACTGTGGACCGATACTTTTGCAAAGCTCAAAATCACATTCGTGGATGTCCTGGCAATGTCAGATCACTCTAAAAGTTTCTAAATGTTTATTCTCAATTCCTGAACTTATTCCACTGTGGACCAATAACAGTTTGCAGACAAGAAGTGATCTGCCATCTTACACTTTGAGTAGCATTCTTCTATGGTGTTTGAAGCTTTAAAACTCTTTGAGTAGTTAAATACTCGCCTCATATCTATGGTACTGGTTTTTGTTCATTTTGCAGTCTTCTTAAATTGAGCTCCTATCAGAATTATGAGCACTTTCCACTCACTCACTTCTGAATGTGAAATTGTACTTGTTCTTGGCTTGACCCCCGCTAATCAGCTGTTCCTTCTGCCTTGGTTGAATATAATGACGAGCTGTCTTCCTCACCACACAGAGAAGAAGCAGTACCGGGAATCTTACATCAGCGACAACCTGGACCTCGACATGGACCAGCTGGAGAAGCGGTCCCGGGCCAGCGGGAGCAGCGCGGGCAGCATGAAGCATAAGCGCCTGTCCCGTCACTCCACCGCCAGCCACAGCAGCTCTCACACCTCGGGCATCGAGGCTGACACCAAGGTCCGGGACGCGGGCCCCGAAGATGCCTACCCCGGCAGCGCCATCCACCGCAAGCTGAAAACCTGCAGCTCCATGACCAGCCACAGCAGCTCCCACACCTCCGGGGTGGAGAGTGGCGGCAAGGACCGGCTGGAGGAGGATTTGCAGGATGATGGTAACCTGCCCCCCAGGCCCTCCGAGCTAACAGTGCTGACCTGTCGTCTGGGATGCTCTGCTTTTTCTCTCCCAGTTTTTTCGCATTATTGTTTCTGTAGAATTGATGTAGTAATAGAGAAGAAAGAAACAGCATTTGGCTGCTTAAACCTGTGTTAAGGCATAAGATACGATCAGACCTATAGCCTGTATCAGCCAAACTTAGTACTTGTGTGCATCTTTTTTATTTTTCTGTTTCAAATAATTGCTGTAGCATTCAGGTTTGGGGAAAAGATACACTGATTCCATTAAGGGAAACTGCAGAACATACGTGTGCTTACTATAGAATTCACGTGGATATCAAATCAAGTTGCTAAATGCTCTGAGAGAAGGCAGCCATGGGTGATGGGGAGCTTCATGCACTACTCATTCTGTCCTTGTTGACAGTCAAATCATGGCATTAGCAGACTTGTAGGTAACACAGCAGTCCTGTGGAGAAGAGAAGCAGCATCTAGTTGAGAGTTGTCGCTAGAGTTTCCTGTTGTGGAGTCTCATTAGCAGATTTATTTTTAAATATGAATAATTAAATAACCTCCCTCAAGGTGTGGCTATGAATTTCAGTGGCCATTTCCCCTTAGGTCACTAAATGTCTTTTCTTTCTTTGTCAGAAATAGAGATGTTGGTTGACGACCCCAGGGACCTGGAGAGGATGAATGAAGAGTCCCTGGAAGTCAGCCCAGACATGTGCATCTACATCACAGAGGACATGCTCCTGTCTCGGAAGCTGAATGGACACTCTGGTGAGCTCCCTCGGGAAGGTCCTCTCCTTAGCTAGTGGGTTCAGAGGATACTTAATAATGTAAGAAACCTAGGTAAGAAAAACAGTACAAATTGTTTAGATAGTACGATCTCAAATTATAAAAATGTTTACATGTATGTGACAAAATATACATAAAATATTAATAGCCTTTTCTCTGGATGATGGGGTTATGGATGTTTTTATTTTCTTCTTTGCATCATCCCAGTTTGCCAAAATCTCTACAATTTGAGCCCATTGTTTTAAAAACATGGAGCTAAGATTGAGTAGTGACGTAGTGTACTGCTCTGTCCTTCATTCTTGTGGAAGTTTGGCAGGAGTCTGTTCAGTGTTCTGAGCACCAGGCTTGATACTGAGTTTTCTAGTGCTGGTTCTGGGTTTTGGAGCAAATTATTTATAGGCAGAAAAGGGCACATTTACAAGGAAATTCAAAAGGAACCATACCCAGTGCCAACCAGTGCACTAGTCCACATCTTCTTCCTATGAAGATTGACTCAAAAGTTTAAGGCTTTTTAGAAGATAAGGAGCTTTCTAGAGAACGATCTTCTACTCAAGCACTTTGTACCAACCCCCAAAACATGAGTGTCATCTGAGAATTATTTAAACTGTCTACATGTAAACCAAGAATGTACATATATCATTTTTTAATTGAACTAATCATCAAACAATACATTCTAGACACTGAATTATTATGAGACCCTTCTAAAGAGATAGAATACAAAAAGTCATTTCTGTAGGTTACTAGCAGTGGCTGAATAACAATCACATTACTTACTCAAGGTTCTTTTTTTATCAGGTAGAAATGTACTTAAGCCATTTAGCCTTAGGGCTCTGGGGCCTGACCTATTCACTTGCTCCATCTGTTTGCAAGAAAAATATGAGTGGTTTTTACTTACATCTCCAGTTCGCATTGACAATTTTACCTTCTGAAACATTTTTCCTGGGTGCTTTTTTCCCATGCCACAGTCACTTAGGGAAGTGTCAGCCCCTGGATTTCTGTTTCTGAATTATCAGGTTCCCCGAGCACTGGGGTGATGAGGAGCTCTGTTGACCTCAGAGCCCCAGAACTGACTTCTCACCGTGGCCTCCCATTTTGGTGTCTCACCGGTGGCATCTGCTGCAGGAGGCCTGTGCCACGGTGTTCCCGCTGGCCAAGAGGAGCCTCCAGAACACAGTGTGTTCCATATGCTGGTCCTGGACCTAGCCCTTTGTGGGCGTTTGCTCTTTAGTCAGATGGGTGCTAGGCTCAGCGCCATTTATAAGAGGTGCAGACAGACACAAGGACACACAGACACTGGCCAGGACACACAGCTCCTTAACTTACCTGAACCCAGTTCCCACCCAGATCTGTGTGACTCCAGAGGAGGCCCGAGCCCTGCACTTACCCACTGCTTGTCTAAGTAGAGCCAGACCTAGAGGCTGTGTCCAGGTTAAATTCAAAGTCAGTGTTGTGTGGAGAGTGGGGGGAGCTTTAGGAGATACAGGAAAGAGATTGCTTTGCACCTTCAGCCTTTGTGTTCATTCCTAACTGCATCATAAATAGCTTAATTAAAAGTTTATTTTAGGAAATGCAGTTTCTAACCTCCGTCCTGTGCTCTAACCCCACATGTATCCCACTCCTCCTATTCACTGCAGCACAAGGAGAGAATGTGATCCCCCCTGGTCATCTGCCACCAAAGGGCCACAGTGAGATGTGTGGGCAGTGGTTAATAGTTGCCCTTTCCTTCTTGGTAGCAGTATATGTCAGGTGAGTGGCAAGAGGGATGAATAATTTGAAGTCTTCACTCGTTCTCCTCTGCGTTTCACTTTAGGGTTGATTGTGAAAGAAATTGGTTCTTCCACCTCCAGCTCCTCAGAGACGGTGGTCAAACTTCGAGGCCAGAGTACTGATTCTCTCCCACAGGTATGGAAGGGATTGAAATTTTAAATCAGCAGCTGAAGGTATAGAAAATTTTAAATAGGAACTTACATTTATAATTACATAAATGAGCAGAAATTTAAAACCTTAATGAAATGATTCCTAGTAGATACATACATTCTAGTTTTAGTCTGAATTTATGTCCATTTATTTTCTAGTTCTGTTTATCTTTGAGTTGGGTTTTTATTTGGATGAACTATGTACTTTGTTTCATACTTTATGTGGGTGGGAAGCCTCTAGTCTTCAGGCTTCAGGTTAATTCTGGTGTGTGTATGTGTGTGTGTGTTGATCTCAACAACTGGGAGAGTAATTTTCTCGTCAGGTGTGTTGCGGTAGAAATGTTTCCACACTCTAATTATTCCATTCAGATTGAATCAAACTATGCTAAGCTAGAGCATTTGATAACCCATGATCACTGGTTAAACTATTAAACTATCAGAAGATATAGATAAATTAAAATACACCATTGCAGCATTTAGATATAATCTACTGCTGATATTCACCTCTGTCTCCAGGGAAGCACTTGGATGCTCTGTCTCTTTTGTTTTTTTCCTTCTACGTGTGTTCCTCTTTTCTTTCTTTCTCTTGCATTCTGGCAATCTTTGCCTCCTATATTTTTCTCTCTTTCTTCCCTTTTTTCTCATTTGTCCTTTTTTTCTTTTCCATTTAAGTAACCATAATGTGAACGTGACATTTTATTAAATATTCTTCTGGAAACTCCAATGAGTGATATTTATTGCAGCACATGTAGCATGATGATTAGGACTACAAGCTATAGGGTCAAACTAACTGGGTTTGCACCCCAGCCCTGCCAGTCAGCGTTAGCTCTTACTGTACATGAACGTTTGTGGGGCACAGCGAAGGATCAGCTTCCACATCTACCAGATGGGAAGAGCATTCGTGTGCCTGCCTTGATGCTTTGTGGCGATGACCTGATGAATTCTATGTGAAATTTCGGTGGAGCCTCAGAAGACGTCAGTACAAGGATCGTCATCTTCAGGAGGCTCTCGGACCTGACCCTTCCAAGAAAATGTTGTTGAGCTCAGGCTCTGTTCTTTCTTCCTGTTACTTTTTCCTCCAGCAAAAATGATATCTTATTCTAACAAGGCTGGCCTTTGTGGTTTCAGCCGCAAAAGTAGATTAGAACTATAATGCCTCTTTTCATTAAGTAACCATTAAGGATCTTCCATTCATGTAATTATTGGAACCATTTTTTAACCTACTTATATTTTCAACTGGAACCACCTCTTGGGATAATGAGTTCTAAAAGTCTGCTACCTGCTGTGTGGAGCATTTGTCAGAGTGTGACCTCTTGCAGTGTTCGGGAGCCCACCTCTTTATCCTGGGGCCGTCTCCCAACTTGCTATACCAAGAGCACTTCGTGTTATTTTTCTACCCAAGAATTGTGGCTTTTGAAAAAATAGTTTTTTAAACTGTGTTTCTTGAGTAATAATTGGTTTGTTTTCCCATTTCTTATTAAAAGAGTAACAGACCTCAGCATGAGAGTGTTGCCGTGCTGAATTGCCATATCCTCATGGAAAAACCGAGAAACAGTATCTTTACCTCTGCAACCTGATTTTAAGATAACTGCTTGATTTCTGAGATGCTAGAGACAGTTGGATTCACATTGCACTGACTTCCCTGTGCCTTGGGTTATTCATCTGTAGAGGGGGGAGAATAATAGCACCTGGCTCACAGACTGATGGGAAGATTAAACGAATTCTAGGGTCTAGCACACAATAAGGGCTCAGTAAATGCTAGCTGCTATTATTTGGTGGTGGTGGTAGTGACGTTTTGCTCCACAGGGCCTCAGGGCCCACAAACCACAGACTGGAAACCACTTCCTAACATATAAGGATTCCTTAACCTTTTATGATTTTGCAGCTTCTGTCTGTACAAGGCAAATAGTGCTAAACTTTCGCTTTAGTCTATGCTCTTAAAGTTGTTTCAACCTTCTCTTGTCTTGTAGACTGTATGTCGAAAGCCAAAGACTTCCACCGATCGACATAGCTTGAGCCTCGATGACATCAGACTGTATCAGAAAGACTTTTTGCGCATTGCGGGGCTGTGTCAGGACACTGCTCAGAGTTATACCTTTGGGTGTGGCCATGAACTAGATGAGGAAGGCCTCTATTGCAGCAGCTGCTTGGCTCAGCAGTGTGTCAACATCCAAGATGCTTTTCCAGTCAAAAGAACCAGCAAATACTTTTCTCTGGATCTCACCCATGATGAAGTTCCAGAGTTTGTTGTATAAAGGACGTCTATGTGCAGCTGTACAGACAGCCTGCTGTTCGATAGAGGCTGTGAAAGCCATGGGTTCTTTCTTTACCTATTACTGTGCCATATTTTCTTCACCCCAGACATAGCTCTTTCTTTATAATATTTGCGACAGAAATAAAAGCTGAGGGACAGTTGCACTTTAAGTATTACACAGAAGTAAAAGGACTGCAGAGAATGTACACAAGACAAGTGCCCAGAAGTTCACTGATCCTTTGGAAGGAAATGTGCTTTACTGGTTACCAAGCCTTCAGAATATCCAACTGTGGTGTGTTTGTTCATTGTTTTGTTTCCCAGTTCAGTTACATGTAACAACACTTTTTTTTTTTTATCATGTGAAAGATGTTGTTGGGTTCCTTTGTTTGCTTGTACATTTTTTTTACCACTCCGTCATGAAATGCCGGTGGTTGGAGGGAAGAGAGAGAGAAGAGGCTCTCATTTTTTAGTAGAGAGACCGTCACCTACTCAGAGCCATTGCCACCCCACTGGGGCTGTACCAAAGTGAACACGAATGAAGCAGTCAAAATCCAGCACGCCAAAGATGCCTCCACCAGAACGGCAGCCGAGGGCCAAGAAGATGTGAGTCAAGCAATAACCAAAAGACCATGCATGCCGTGATGCCTTGTGACTCCTTCACACCTGGTCAGTGCCACGTCATCCTCCTGCTCTTCCAGAAAGCTCTAGGACTCAGCTGAGCCCCTTGTCCAAGTAACGGATCAGTTGTGTTCATGCCATAATGAATTTTGTGGAGTTTCCAAAACCAGTTTCTGTTAAAACTATGGAAATGTCTTAAAATATGTCTGTACTTGGTGGATTTTTTTTTTTTTAAATCAAGAGCAAAGTATGGTCATGCTGGTTTCTGCTTAACCAAAATACCCTAACTATACGTACATGTTATACATATGTAAATATATGAGACTGTGTGTGTTTATATGTATTTAAAGCTTACTAACTTTTCCTTTTGGCTCCCATGACTATCTCATATACATGGTCTTTCTTGTTTGGTAAAGAGGATATGTCATCAAATGAATGATGCCTACAGACAATCAGTTGATAGATACAGAGTTAAGAACGACTGTTTTCTCATGTGTCTTTTGCCATAGTTCTCAACCCTGGTTGCATCATAGAATTATCTGGGGAGCTTTAAAAAAATAACAATGTCTGGGTCCCACCTTAGATGAATTAAATCAGTCTCTTGCGGTGAGACCCAGGTGGAATTGCCTTTTCTTTTAAAGTTTCCAGATGGAGCTAGTATGTAACAGGATTGAAAACCACCGATCCAGAGGATATCTTTTTCATTAATTTTGAAGTATACAGAAAATGTTAGTGTTTGAGAAAGAACCATTTTTAAGACAGTTACTGCTGTCCACTGCTGTTAGGATATATCCACTGCTGTTAGGATATATAATGAAACCAAGTCAGGAGATTGAACTTAGTAACCTTTAGATGTACAGTAACAGTGTTGCTCACACTTCAGGAAAGTACTTTAGCACAATGTCTTTCTATGAGATGTTTTTAATGATTTCATATTTTACAACATTTGTTTACCATATTTTGATATACCATTTTTTCTATCTACCAGGTTTTATTAAAAAAACTATATTATTTTCTAAAGAAACAGTCATATTTTTATACAAAATTAAGTTTTCAGGTAACAAAGAAATAGACTTAGGGTACGGCAGCACCTGCAGTGTTCCCCATGGATGGGAGTCAGTATTATAAACACATGGAGAACGAGAACAAACTCCACCTGTACTGTCCCTAGCGTGCCCCCGCCGTGGACGTGACAGGGCAGTGTGTACACACAAGCCTGGTCAAATTGGCTTAACTTGACACTTTAAAAGGAAAAAAACTATGACACTCTATAGTCATGAAATGATTTTGCTTTTATGAAATGTTTGAAAGAACCAAAGTTTCAGGTATCAGAATGTATAAAAGTATCTCAGTCTTTGTATAAAAAGATGAAAGTATGAAAGGATCATCTAATGACTATTTTACTTATGTCATTAAATAATCCACCATTTCTTACAGATGCTTAAGAGACAAATCCTGATGAAGTTTGACTCTAAAGAGCCCAGCTCATAATGTGGTACATTTCCTTAGCTCCTAGTGTTTCTTGTGTAAACATTAAGAAAAAATATATTTAATTAAGTACATAGTGCTTTATACTTTATTTTCTCTCTACTTCAAACAGAATCAGGTCTTTAGGGTTTTTCCAGCATCGTTGGTGGTTTTGCACACCCTCTTTCTAATTGCATTTATGAATAGTCTTGTGGGTTTTCAAAAATGAAACATGCTAAGGACATTTTTGCTTTTTGATCCACTGTTTGCAGCAGAATTATATATATGTATGTGAAAATCCATTTTGAATATCTACATTTTTGTATTTGGAAATTGTTTTAAAAATAAAAAAGGAGAAGTATAAAGCTGTTATTTATTCTGCATTTGTTAATATCCATTGCTAGTCAGTATACCAATTTGGTATATATTGCCCCTATACATCTACATTTGTATTTGCAACAATGAACTTTATATCTACATAAACTGTAAATAATCCTTTCTGTGAAAGGATCATCATATCAAGGTGATACCAAAAGTGTGTGAAAAAAAAAACTGCATTATTTTGTAATTATTCTTATAGGAATTTCATGGTAAGATTAGCAGTCAATAAAGTTACTTTTTATTTGTCTTTAAAGTGCCTTTTTTAAATTGAGTTCTCAGTTATGCAAGAGTGAGTGTTCTCTTTTTGTTCTTCTTTCCTATAATAGAGCACATTAATGGACACCCTGGTAGAATTCTGAGCAAAATGGCCCTTGTGGAGATGATGCTAATAGCCGATGCTGAGCCCTGCCATGTGCCACATCCCGCTCCACGTGTGTTAGAAGCTCATGTGTTAACTCATTGAATCCTTGTATTCCTATAAGGCAGGTACTATTCTTCTTCTCAAGTTAGGGATGAAGGAACCAAGGCTCCAAGAGGCTCCGTCTGAGAGGGTGTGGCAGTCAGCCACTATTCAGTCCCAAAGTGTGGGGCTGAAAGGACTCTCCTTAAAATATAATAATATTTTAATAATAATAAAATAGCTACTTTAACTTTTACCCATTCAACAGACATTATTGGAATATTGGTTCTAATTTCAGAATAATGAGTGATTGCACTTAAAAGCATGCATTCACAAGACCAAATGTGAGAGCAACATGACATAAAGTATAGAGCCCTGCTCCTAAAGGAGAATCCATTGTCTTGTCTTTGCTCCAGCTTTCTCGGGTGTAAAACAGGAATAATTCAAAGGACTGTTGGGGATTAAATAAGGTAATGGGTATAATATGCCCCTGATGACTAGGGTGGGAGAGAAGAGGGTTCTCAAGTCTTCTAACAAACATTTAAATTTTATAGAATTGAGTCATTTGGTCATTTGGAAGCATAAGGTACAAAGCAGAAGCTTTCTAGCAAGGTGTTGTCCATGAATTTTGCAGAGTATCTGGTAAGTTATGTCAGTTGGAGGCAAGGGGAGGAAATATATGGGCACCTACTATGTGTCTGGTACCATACAAGTCACGGCTAATCCTCACAGCCCTTCAAGGTGTCATCACCCTCATTTTGCAGCTGAGGAAGCAGTTCAATTTGCCCAAGATCCTGTCACTAGTAAGTGATAGAGCAGAGTTTTCAACATAAATTCGTCTCCAAAGACTTTGCTTTTTCTACTACATATACCACGTTACCCAGTGTTCTCAGAGAAAGCTCAGTATCTAGTAGGAAAGACAAACTTACAATTTTGATACTGTGATAAATGGAGTTTATTTGTTCACTGTTTTTTTTGGAGCACCCACTATCTGCCAGACACAAGGCGTAATCAGATGTTGCTTTGACATAGGCAGTGAAGACCTAGGAGCTGGGAGTGGGAGGTGGCAAGATCAGAGAAGCTTTTATTCAGAAGAGCCTTGAATGGGGACTTCTGGCAGGATGGGTGAGGTACAAGCTGTCCAGGCAGGGGCTTAGAAGCTGGGGACAACAGTGCTCATTCAGGACTTGCGAGGGACCCTTTGGTTCAAGTAATGATCCCCCAGCCTACTCACGAGAGGCTTTGGATGCCCAGGTGAAGACACTGAGTGTCTGGACAGCAGGGAGCCATTGAAGAGGGTTATAAGAAGAAAGATGTGTTTGGAGTTTGAGAGAAATAATGGGAACAGTGCAGGTAGGGGTGGGGAGGGAGCAGCAAGACTAGAGAGACGACGATTTGAACTAAGGATGTGGCAGCAGGGAGGCAAAGGAAAAGATGCAAAAGCTACGTAGGAAGCAGAATAGCAGGATTGTCTCACAGACATACACACACACACACAACGTGGTCACCTCCAAAGCTAAAAACTGGAGAAATAGGGAATTTTGCCATACTTGGCAATAATCTTGAAAGAACTAAAGAGTTCATTACTGCTTTATATTATGAATTAAAATATACTCTGCATGAATACTTTGAAAATTGGCACAATGGCTTCAACTACTCTAGTCTCCAGCAGTGGTTCTCAACCCTGGCTGCACATTAGAATGATAGAGAACAATGCCTGGGGCCCAGATCAGAGCTGCTGATCTATTTTGTCTGCGGTGGGCATGGTGCCAGTAAAAGTTTTGCAAGTGATGCTTACGTGCATCAGGGTTATAACCTAGTAGTCATTAGGTGAGCCCAAGCAATATGGACCAACCAGTAATCTGCTCCTGAACTAGAGTGATCCACACGTGGGATGGGTTGGGTCTCCAGAGTGTCCAGGTGCATTGCATTTTGTGAGAGTGGCATTGTTTTCTTTTCGCTAACATAACTGTCAGAGAGTGAGGCACTGAACTCACTGTTTCAGAAAGTCTGAATGCACCCACATACTAGAGACCTGGGTGTTACATAAATATGACCAAGTCTGGCTAAGTATGAGGGTGGCGGTTATGTGAGTACCAGTAAAATATTTTAAAATCTCCTCCCTGTCGCTGTTTGATTTGCCTCATCATTTCTCTGATGCTTTATACAAGTTGATCCCCACACAGAGGTGTAATGAAAATAGTAAGCTAAATTCCACCCAACCCTTTGATTCTTAAGACATACATTTTGTCTTAATGGAGGAGCCTGAACTCTGAAAAGTCCTGCTTAGATGCTACGAGCCATTGTAGGTGATGGAGTCATATACTCTCAAGAGATTAATCGAAGGTCTATTAACATGGCACTGGTATAATTAACCAACTCATTACTTAGGATGGGTGTTTACCCATCTGGTGTCAACTGTAGTCAGTTAAAGTCTCTTCAATTTATTACTGTCATTATGGCAAGAGGTAGATTTCTGCCAGCTTAGGAAGGAATTATGTTGCAAGTTTGCTCCCAAATTGGTTGTTCAATATTTAGAATACACATCCCAAACTTCGCTAACTAGCCCACAAATGCCTGTTTATCCCAGAGAGATTATTAGAGATGATTTTTTTTCTGTGCATTAGTAATTATCTATCAAAGAAGAGGCCCAGTGTATAAATAAGGTAAGTGGAGTGACCCCACAAACACATGGAGATGATAGCGCCCCCCAGAAGACCAATAGTTCAGTCTTCAGGTTCTTCTCAGAGTACATTCATACCCAGCTATACATAAACGTGGAAACAAAGCTTCAGGCAAACCATGCCAAAATGAAGCGGCTCTAAGCCAGTTTCTACCATAGGGTTCCATGAAGGGTGCTTCTAGTGTTTTCACATGCACACCCCAGGCCCTAGTTCAGAGCTGCTCAACCTTGGTCTGCCATCATGAAAGAGTCAGCTGGAATGAAGCCAACACCTAAGGTCAAGTCAGAGGCCCTCTCCTTCTGATCTACAGGAATGGGAGGAAGTGGATCGGTGTAAGAGCTTCCCGGCAAAGCAGAAGCCCCGGGGTCTTAGATTCTATCCCTGATTTGCTACAGGGTATAAATAAGGTGCTATAAGAGAGAATATAAGGAGCCTATACTGGGACCTTTAAATGCAACATCAATATAAATGTGGAAGACCATAAAATCCACTGGAGACATTAAAAGAAGGCCTAAATAAATATACCATGTTCCTAAAAGGAAAGACTCAATATGTGTCAATTTTTTCCATCAGTTCCAATCAAAATCCCAAATGAAACATTTTAACCATGAGGGGGTAATCAGAACCAGTTTTACCCTCTCACCTTAAACAGCTAAAAACCCAAAAATATGCATGAAAATGTTTTTTATACATTCAACAACAGCTAATGCAGTAGTGTTAAGCCCCAAAAGGAGAGAAATAGATGGACCTTATCACTGCCCCAGCTTACTGCCTGGAGAGCATTTCCAGGCCAAAAGGAGGGGAGAGTGGTCTCCCTGAGAAGGCAGAGTGGAGAATTTGGGGATGCCAAGGTAACTAGAGTTCAAGGGACAGAGTACCAGAGAATAGAGAGCTGCACAGAGCAGGGGGCGGGGAGAAGGAGGGAGCGTTCTCTGGAGATCTGCAGAAGGTTCCCCTCAAGTTTTCAGCTGAGCACTTAATCAGCATGTACATCTGAGGAAAGCACCTAGGACTGGGAAGAGAACCACGAGAAAGGGGCAAAACCATCCCCAGAGCTTACATAGGGTCAGAAATCGTTTGTGTTCCCACCAGTGAGAGTGAAAAAACCTTGTGATACATGGGGCATCTCGTAAAGTACTCAGAAGGGTATTTTCCAAGACTAAAGGTTGTTCTGGTCCTGCCTAACAAAGTGTAAAAAGTAAGCCTTTTTCAATTTTGAAAGAAAAGTATTGTCAAGTTAGAATTCTGTACCCAGCAAAAGTCTCTTTCAAAAACGAAGATGAAATTAAAATTTTTTCAGGCTTACAGAAGCTGAAAGAATTCAACACCAGCAGATCTGCACAAGAAATGTTAACAGAAGTCTTTCAGGCACTGAAGAGCCCCAGAAATGGTAAGTATATGGTTAAATATAAAACACAATTTTTTTTTCATATTTTAGATCTAAAAAAATAATTGCTAATTGAAAATTTTAAAAATAATTGACCATTTAAGGCAAAATTAAAAACAATGTGTTATGGGGTTTATAACATGTAAAAGGTAAATTGTATGACCACAATAGTGAAAAGACCAGGAAAGAAGAATGAAAGTATACTGTTGTAAGTTTCTTATACTATATTTGAAGTGGTATAATATTATTTAAAGATGGATTATGATAGCCTAAAGGCATATCCTATAAACTCTAAAGCAACCACCAAAATAAAAGCATGAAAGATAAAATAGAATAATAAAAATTACTAAACCCAAAAGAAGGCAGACAAATAGGAAAAAAGGGACAAAGAAGTACTAGGACAAGTAAAAAACAAATAGAAAACTGGTACTTTTAAACCCAACCATATCAACAATCAATTAAATGTAAAATTCACCCAAAGACATTTACAAGGAATAGTGAAGAATTTTTTGAAATAATAGACCCAGCAAGAACATATTTACTTTTCTAGCTGCAAAACACACTATAGAAGTCCTGTTATTGATAATGCTGATGCAAGGATTGGCAACTTTTTTCTGTAAAGAGCCAAATAAATACTTTAGGCTTTGTGGGCCATATGGCCTGTGTTGCAACTTCTCAACTCTGCCATTGTAGTGTGAAAGCAGCCACGGACACTATGTAAACAAATGAGCATGGCTGAGTTCCAGTAAAACTTTATTTACAAAACAGGCAGCAGGCTGCATTTAGCCCACAGGCTGTGGTTTGCCAGTCCTGATCTAGAACAGTGTAATAGACAAAGAGGTCAGAAGTGGACCAACATATAAAAAAGAACATAGTATATGAAATAGGTGGCATTTCAAATCATAGGGAGAAGAGTGGATTATTCAGCAGTTAGTGCAAGAAAAATTAGCTTGTTTCTTTTGAAAAATAAAATTAGAATCAACTTTGTATCATTCACAAAAATAAGTTAATTAAGGAGCTAAACATTTAAAAATTTAACTATAAAAGTAGAGGGCAGTGAAGAAAAATGTATTTATAAACTTGGGGTGGGGGGAAGCATTTCCTAAAGTAAACACTATAGTCACAAGTCACAAAAAAAAAGTTGATAAATTTGAGTACAAAAAATTTTTAAAACTTTCCTGTATACTGTCTAAAAGTAGATGTCACCTAAAGGTAGGAGACACACAGGGAGAAAATATCTTCAAATTTTAAAACAAATAATTGGTATCTATAGTATATAAGAGCTTCTATAAATCAATAAGAAAAATACAAACAACACAGTAGAAATATGGGAGAAAATATTATTGGGCAATTCACAGAAGGAGAAATTTTAAAAAACAGCTAATAAATACATGAAAAGCTGTTCAACTTCACCAGTAACAAAGTAAACCAACATTAATATACCATTAAGAATTTTTTTTTTGCCTATTGGCAAATTGGCCAACCAAATCGGCAAAAGATAAAACAATTGATAATATCCAGTGTTTGTACAACTGTGAAGAAATAGATTCTTTCATAATTTTTTACAGGAGTATAAACTAGCATTATAGGACAATTTTGAATAAAACTGACTTACAACCCAGCCATTTATTTCTAGATGCTTATTCTACAGAAATAAAAACATATTTTAAAATAAGTCTTGAGTATTGATTTGAAAAGAGAAACATGTAATATGATCTAAATGTCAAGTAAATACTGGCACAGTCTTATTTTGGCATAGTATGCAGCAGGTTAAAATAATAAGTAGTTTAGATGTACAGACATTAAAAGATCTTCAGCATATGCTGTTAAGTACGAAAACAAAGGCACAATGCAGCACATTAGTGTAGCACAAAAAAAACAAGGTATGTAATTATATGTGTATGTTTAAACGTAAGTAAGTGCATGAAAAATGACCTTGAAGGACATCTAACAAACTAAACTATGGGTAACTCTGAAGAGGAGAGTGATTAAAGGCAAGGTAGGAAAGGGGACTTACCTTCTTTTGTTTGTTTTAAGTCCATATTCTTCTTAGAAAAGACAAACAGAGATATCGCAGGGAGTAAAAACAATACTTTGGAAAAAACAACCTATTGTTAATATTCTCAGAGAGATAGAAAATAGTGCACTCAGACAATTGGAGAAAACTGCTACATGGATAGAGATGTAGAGAATTACAAGAGCTCTTCAAAATATGATAGCCAAAATAAATGTTCTAGTGGGGAAGTTGGAAGATAAAGTAAATTTCTCAGAATACAGAACGAAAACAGCAATGGTAGATGTTAACATACATGCATACATACCAATAGATAGCTTATGTACATACATGAAATGAAGGGAAAATCTTACAAGAAAAATTTTCAGAACTGAAAGATATGCATTTCCAAACTGGAAAAAATGCAAAGAATGCCCATAAAATAAGTAATAAAGACCAATCCAGGAACATATCATCATAACATTTTAAAAACTAGGGATAAAGAAAAGATCCTAAAAGCATCCATATATTCCCTCCCTAACCTCTGGTTGAGTTTTTTTTAAGACTTTATTTGGGGAGTGGGGAGTTTTAGGTTAACAGAAAAATTACGGGGAAGGTACCGAGATTTCCCATATACCCTCTGCCCCCACACATTATAGATTTTTTAAGAAAAAGGATGGAAAGAAAGATGGATGGAAGGAAGGAAGGGAGGGAGGGAGAAAGGGGGAAGGAGAGAACAAGAGAGAGAGAAAAAGAAAATAGTCATATATAAGAATCAGGGCACAGAATGAAATTAGTGTTTTCAACAGTAACACAGGAAACTGGAAGACAATGAACAATACTTTAAAAATTGAGGGAAATGTTTTTCAACCTAGAATTGTAGAATAAATTAATCAAGTATGAAAGTACAATAAAGACATTAAAGTCTTTTAAAGATTATCTCCCCTATCTTCATACTCAGAAAGCTACTGAAGGATGTGCTCCCACAGGATGGGGGAGTGAGTCAATTAAGAGGAAGATAGATGTGAGATCCAGGAAACATGGGACCCAGCACAGGAGAGAAGCAAAGGGAAGGCATAGGTTGTCAGCCATATAGCAGACTCAGGGAGCAACCAGTCCATGTAGAAACAGGAAAATGGAGGGTTCTAGGAGAGGCGTCTCCAGAGGGAAAATAAAACTGACGGCTCACTCAATGTATTTGACCAAGTAGAACAGGATATTGAGAGGGGCTTCATAGTTCTGTGAGGAATGTGGGAAAATTTGATACACATATAGAATAACTGAGCAAACAAAAAGAGGAAATTAACTCTGAGAAAAAAATATTGAAGAAAAATATATCATCATAATATTCTACAACTGACTTAACACTTGCATAAGCATAAAGTAAACATTGTATAATATTGATTTAACCAAAATTGTGACATAACTATTGCGAGGAGAGGGAGATTCTAGGTGGGGTGGTGGGACAGAGTGAATGTGTGTAAAAGTGCTTTCTCCTATCTTCCATGATAGGAAGTTGACAGATAATATTCCAAATTGGAAAAGAAGCATACGTGTATTATAAGAATGTTACTTAGAAATATGAAGGTAAATATTTTTCTTCTAAAACCACCTCAAGAGTTGAAAGTATTAGCATTTAGGGAGTGAAGGAGGGGCTATTTATTTATTTATTTTTTAGGGAGGTTGCAATTTTTTATTTATTATTTATTTATGGCTGTGCTGGGTCTTCGTTTCTGTGCAAGGGCTTTCTCTAGTTGTGGCAAGCGGGGGCCACTCTTCATCGTGGTGTGCGGGCCTCTCACTATCGCGGCCTCGCTTGTTGCGGAGCACAGGCTCCAGACGCGCAGGCTCAGTAATTGTGGCTCATGGGCCTAGTTGCTCCGCGGCATGTGGGATCCTCCCAGACCAGGGTTCGAACCCGTGTCCCCTGCATTGGCTATTTTTTGTTAGAGGCTTTATAGTACATTGGACTGTCAAATTATGTAAATGTATTACTTTAAAATTCCTTTTTAATTCTTTTTTTTTTTTTGCGGTACGCAGGCCTCTCACTGTTGTGGCCTCTCCCGTTGCAGAGCACAGGCTCCGGACGCGCAGGGTCAGAGGCCATGGCTCACGGGCCCAGCTGCTCCGCGGCATGTGGGATCTTCCCGGACCGGGGCACAAACCCGCGTCCCCTGCATTGGCAGGCGGACTCTCAACCACTGCGCCACCAGGGAAGCCCTCTTTTTTCATTCTTTTTAAGGAGATAAAACTAATTTCAGTCACTAGCATAGAACCCTGGGTTCCCAGAGACCCTAAAGAGTACAGGACTGGCAAATGGACACCAGTGGGGTGGAGGTCAATCTTTGTTTTGAGGACTGGGCTATAAGTTTGTCTTGAATGAACAGAGACCTGGGTGCCAAGCCCAGGAGGCGGAATGGGAGAGGGGACCGTTGTTCTCAGACACGGGCTCTTCCTGAGAAAGCATGCAGGCTATTCTGGGAGGTGTTGAGATGTAAATGAAAATGGTTTGGGGGAGTCACATGGGAGCTGTTTGTAGTGAAGGCACCAGAAGGCTGGTGGTTCTCCCTTCCTCCCTGCAGACTGGGAGGCGTGGGGTTGATGCCCAGTGAAAGTGATCTGGCTCCCATTTCCTTAGTGAGAACAGGCAGCAGATGGGTGTCTGGTAACCCAAACCCTCTACTGAAGAGGCCCAAGTCAATTGCTCCCCCTGGCCGGGGGCTGGGGCTGACTCAGGTTTCAGCCACAGGCCCCTGGGGGCTAATGTCCAAAAGCGGGGCAGAAGATTGAACCTGAGGCCTGGTTTTGAGGGAGGCGGGGAGACACAGAGGATATCAGGATGGGAGGAGAGCTAATGAGGAGACTGTTGATCCATCTGTTCCCTAGTTCAAGGGTTCACGAACCTCAGTGATACTCAGAAAGACTCAAAGAGGCATTTTTGAAAGATAGATATATTACCAGGCCTCACATCACACCTGCTCATCAGAACCTCCAGGGGTAAGGCCCAGGATTTTGATGCACACATGCATTCTTCTTACCACCCCTGGGAGCCCACGTGCAAGCTGGTTCCAGACCACTCCTGCCCATGACTCCAAGGCAGTCCTCGCTCTATTTGAGCTGTTTCTCTTCTTTCTCCTTTACTAGCTGTTCAGATGCAAAAGAAACTCTCCGAAACCCAGGGGGGTGGGGGGGAAATCTGCTTTTTGCAGGGGTTTGACAGCATCTGACAGTTATGAATTTGTGCTATAGGAGAAGCAGGTGCTTCCTGGGAGGCGCAGGAGCAAAGCTCTCCTTTAGACTGTCGCCATTTTTATTCCCATGATTCATCTTCAGTGAGAACCTCTGAAAGGCAACTGAGAGGTTCAGAGACAAATATTTCTTTCCCCTTTGACAGCCTCCAAGGTCTGAGTAGTGCTCGGCACCAAGAGGGGGAAACAAAGATGGTACAGGAATGGGCTAAATTCAGTTCTGGAAGATGTGAGCTCTGCGTTTGGAACCCGTGTCTTCTCACCCAGATCACACAGTCCTGGGATAATATGAGGAGAACACTGAGAGCAAAGAGCCCCAAATGGGAATGGTGGCTGGATTTATTGTTTTATCTGAGCCACCAGATGCTGTGTTCAGGCTCTTGATGGTTTCCCCATTGGATTCTAGTTGTTTGTGGTCACAAAGCCCTCCCCATCAAGGCCATCCTAATCCAAAATCTAAAATAGATTTTCTATGATGAAGATAAATGGTAAATGTAGAAATTCAGGGTCAGCTGAACCTTATCTTTATAAACTGCACCAAGTTATAAACTTCTTGAGGGTGGAAACCACGTCTTTCTTGCTCACAACTGCAGCCTGAGGGACCAGCATCACCTGGCATAGAAAAGGTGCTTGATAAATGCCAAGTTCAGCAATTGAGTGGAAGGCCTGCAGCCACGGGCCAGGGTGCCAGGTGGGCTTGGCAGAACCACATGAAAGTCCTCTCCACCTGGAAAGGTCTTCCTCTGGTCTTTCTCTTCATTCCAACCTCAGCTCCATGACCCCTCCTCAGAAATGGTCCCTGAACACCCTATCTAAAGTTGACCTTTCCATTACATCTCTACCCCTTGTCCCTATTTAGTTCTCTAATAACAAATGTCACAATCTCCAGCTCTCAGATTTCCTAACTCGTTTATTATTCTTATTTGATTACATGCTTCCTACACCATAATATCAGCACGGCTGAACTCTCCACCCACAGCACCTGGAACAGGTTCTTGGCCCAGTAGGCAGGCACTCCATGAATTCGAGTCGAATGAACAAAGCAGCATTAGATTATGAGAACAAGAGAGACACTTTCCTCAGTTCTACGACACACGTTTTATTGATTCTGGACCTGCGCTGCATCTTACAACCGATGTACGTATGTGATGTTGCCGTTTACTCCCATCCTCCCTGAAAAGCTGTTAGCACATCAGGGTGCTCATGTTATAAACCGTGTCTTAGCATCAATGAAGGACACCAAGCATTATCCTGAGCTCTCTAGCTTAGCTGCCTCTAAATCCAGGATGCTTTTGCTGAGCAATGAGGAGGAGGGAGGCACATCAAAGGGCATAAAATAAGGAAACCAGTGCCGAGAAATAGCTGGAAGGAATGCAGAGCAGAAAGGGCATCGGGAGAGGGCAGGGTGGGCTGGCAGTGGTGTTCCTCAGGTGCTGGGCAGTATGAACTGTCCTTCCTCTCCTGCCGCCTTCATCCCACCTTGGGTGTTTATTAATGTGCCAGGAGTAGCTGTGTCGCCTCAGGTGTGCCAGAGACCATACATGTGATGGCCTACAGCACTGGGGTGGCTGGGCACGTGGGCAGTCCTCTGCCTGCTGGAGTCCTGGGCATGGCACAAAGGTGAAGGCTCCACTTAGGGACTTCTTGGGTTGGAACAACGGCTTCAAGCACCCTGACAAAGTGTGGTTCTGCAGCGTCTGTTTCAGAACCAATCAAAGAGTTTGCATAATAGGCAGATGCTCGGGAGGCAACCCCTCCACCCCAGAATGGGCCTCCAGAAGCAGCCCCCGGAATCCGCTTTTTCATAAGCTCCCCCCGACCCTCCCACCGCCCCCCACCCCCCAACATGATTCTTTAGGTGAGTGGTTCTCAAACTTAACAAATGCAAATGAGGGAATGATCTGATTCACCTGGGGACCTATCCCAACTCCAGGCAGCTTCGATTACAAATGGTAACGGAATCTCACAGGCCACTGCTGGATGCGCTCTGGTGAGCTTCTAGGCGGGCAGGCAGGGCAGGGCCTGGGGGCAACTGAACGGAGCTCGGCTCTGGGGTGTTCGCTGTCTGCTCCTGGCTGCAGCCTGACCCCTGGTGGTCAGAGCGAGGGGTTTGGTAGGAGGGACCCGGAGCATTTGGCTATTTGCAATGCCAGGAAAAGTTATAACAAACTCCACCTCTGCTTGCAAGTGGGATTGCCAAGACTGGGATGATTTGAGGAGGGGTGATGCCAGGTTATGGATTTTCTAAATTCCTTGTTTTGCCTCCATCGTTGACTCGTCTTGTCAGTGTCCCTCCCCAGACATCTCTAGGCAGCATTTTAGCTGCATTTCTGCATCTCCGTGGAGGGAGGAGAGGGGGAGAAAGACAAGAAGTTGGGTGTTTTCACAGTACGTTCTTCTTTTTAAGGTTGGGGGCGTGGCCAAGGTTAGCAAACTGACAACCAGACACAGGTGTGCCTGTGGCTGCTATTATGTGGGCCGCTGCCTTTTCCTCATTAGCCCAGGTCCCACTCTGCCTCTCACCTGGCCGGCGCACCTGAACCCACTGAGGATGGAGCGAGACGGCAAAATGGCTGCACCACTGCGGCAGCCCTTCCTCTGTCCCTCGGGGTCTAGGAGTGGCTCACTCAGCGTCCAGACACTGATCCCGTCAACTTGCTGAAGCTCAGGCCCAGGATGCAAGTGGTCATAAAAAGAGGTAATTTAAAGAAGTCTCTCCAGTGATATATTGCTCTCTCCTTTTCCTTTTTAATTCTTGGGCATTTATAACCAACAGAAAGAGATCACCTGACTTTAGTGATGAATAATAACGTGCTTTGCGTTTCCAGAACGGAAATATAGAGCCCAAATCAGGGAGCTATGATTCTTTCGGCCAGTGACCGCAAAGCAAGATGAGTTAGTGTAACAAGGGGAGCAAACGCAGAGAGGAGAAATTTCGACCGAGAGGGTCAGTGGAAGGGAAGTGGCCTGAGAGGCAGCACCCTGAGCTGCTGTGGGGTTGACCACGTGCAGTCCAGTTATTCAGGTGTTTAATACACATGACTGAGAGCCCTCCATGGGGAAAGCACTGAGCTGGATGCTAAGAAGACAGAAAAACGTAAGACATCTGGCTCCTACCCTCAAGTTATTTTCAGTCTTGCAGAAGGCAGTGGAAAGACGCATAAGCCAAAACTGATCAAACTATTTGGACTATGAATTTATCTGGCATGTTTAGCTCTTTGATTCACTACGTGATCATCATTGCTGTCACTCTCATTCACCGAGCGCATAGAATTTTATTTAATTCTCACCATAATCCTACCCGTATTTATTATTATCCCCATTTTATAAATGAGGAAACTGAGTCCTTAGATTAGATAACGTGCCCAAGGTCAAATAGCTGGAAACTGTGGGAGCTGGCATCAGCCTGACTCCAGAACTCGTTGTCACCCAGCAGGTGACAGGCCTCCAGGCCTCCACCTCTAATCGTGTTTCTGCTGCTCTCTTGCTAGAGTCCATTTCTCACATCTCACTTACACTTATCTCTCCACACTCACCCACCCTAACATCCTTTCCTCCCATCTCCAAGGATAAGGCATGCAGCCATAGGAGCTCATTCATCACTCTACCCCTTCTCCTCCAGCCCTTAGGACTCTGTCCACTCACCTCCTTTCTCCTGCACCCTCAATTCATCATCTCTGCTCGTTCCTTCCCCTCAACCCATGAACGTGTCAAAGGCTCTCCTTCACTAAACAAACCCACAAACAAATAAAACACACCACAACAAAAGCTTCTTATATCATACACCTATTAGAACAGCTCAAATAAAAAATAGTGACAATACCAAACGCTGGTGAGAATATGGAAAAACTGGATCTCTTGTAAATTGCTGTTGGAAATGCAAAATGGTACAGTCTTCTGGAAAATAGTTTGGTAGTTTCTTAGAAAATGAAACATATGCTTACCAGGTGATATAGCAGTTGCATTCCTAGGCATATATGCCAGAGAAATGTGAACTCATGTCACAAAAATGTCTACATGATGTTCATTGAAGCTTTATTTCTAATAGCTCCTAACTGGAAACAACCCTAATGTGTTTCAGGGAGTGAATGGCTAAACTAACTGTGGTATATCCATATGATGGAATATTCCTCAGTAATAAAGAGAAACAAGCTCTTGATACTTCCAGCAATGCTGATGTCGTGGGGAAAAAACTGAATGAAAAAAAGCCAGGCTTAAATGTTACACACTATATGGTACCATTTGTATAATGTTTTCAAAATGACAGAATTATAGGGATGGTGAACAGATGCATGTCGCCAAGGGTTGGGGCATGAGGGAGCTCTTTCTGGTGATGGAACAGTTCTGCATTTAACTGTGGTGGTGGTTACACAAATCCATGCAGATGATAAAGTTGTGTAGAACTATTCATACACACACGTATGAGTTCATGCATAAACTGTTGAAATTTGAATAAGGTCTGTAGCCTGTAACAATGTCAATGTCCTGGCTTTGAAAATATATACTACAGAAATGTAAGACGTTACTACTGGGGGAAGCTGGATGATGGATACATTGGACCTCTCTGTACTGTTTTTGCAACTTTCTTTAAATCTACAAAAACTTTTTAGAAGTATACATACTTAAAAAACAAACAAACAAAATCCCAAAGCTTCCTTTACCCTATATCCAGTTCAGCCCTGCTGGGTCCCCAGCCCATGGGCCATCACCCCATCTCTCTCCTCCTCTTCTCACCCAGGACCATCCAGAAGGTAACCTGCCCTCACCATCTCCACATCCTCCCCTTCCATTCATTCCCCAGTCCCCTGCCATGTGACTTCTGCAACCTCCCCATTGCCAGATACTGGGGAGAGTTTGCAGTCTGTATGGGCCTTTCTGCTGCTTCTGAAACCATTGTATCCTCCCTCCTTGGGGGCGGGGGGTGGTCTCTAATCATTTGGTGTCTATGGCAGTGCACTTTTCTGCTCATCCTTACACCTCTCTGACCAATATCCCTTCTCTGTCTCCTTTGTGGACTTCTCTTTCCAATAGTTGTCTTCTGCTCCTTATCCCTTAAATATTGATGTTAAGGGATTGACACTGACCCACTCCTTGACCCGCTGCTTTTCTTCCTCTTCACTCTATTCCAGAACAATCTCATCCACTCTCTTGGTTTTAACTGCACTTACCTGTTGCTGTCTCCCAAATCAGTATCGCTAGCCTAGGCCCTCCCTCAAGCTTTGGCTACGTCTATCCACCAGCCTGCGGTCATCTCACCCAAATGTCCTCTGAGCACTTCAGAATCAATGTGCACGAAACCTTTATCACCTTGCTTCTAGATCAACTCTTCCTCCTATAAGCTAGAAACTTAGGAATCACCCTTGATCACACACGTTCAGTTGGTTGATGGGGTCCTCTTGAGTGGGCCTAAATGCTCACCTCTATACCTTTTACCACCATCCTGGTTCAGGGCACCATAATCTCCTGCCTAAATTACTGCCATAGCATCTGAACTGGTTTCCCTCCACACAGGGAAATCCTTCCTAAATCTGTCCTCCACCTTAAGGGTGGAGCAATCTATTTAAAATATGAACCGCCTTCATCAAACTCTGTAGTGGTTCAGTCCATCACTTAGAGGCAGAACCCCAGCCTTTTAACATGGCACACAGGCCCCTCTATCTAGCAACTGCCTATGGCAGCGGCTGTTTTTCAATGCATTTCACTCTCCAGCATGACAGGACTGCCTGTGGGTGTTGCTTGTGCTTTGCTGTGCCTTCCTCCCGCCCGTCAGGCAGTGCTGTCCAAGGAGAGTGTCTATCGTCATCCCAGCCCCACTCCTCCACCCATCTAGACTTAGCTACTCCTGCTCGGTCTTTGGGAACCATCTCTCACCTACCCTCTCCACCCCTCCTGTTTACATTGCAATTATTTGTCTATGTGCCTATAGCACGTTTCCTCAAAATGTAATAGGAGGGATGATGATACCAGATTTAAGGTCAGGTCTTTGAATTACTTTAAGCAATCAAAATACTCTCTTGCTTGCTAAGTGAGATGTATGAGCTACTGAGGAGGTAGGACAATGCTTTAGGTTCCATACATGCCTCTCACAAGCTGTGAGAGGAGGAAGGACGTGGAAAGAAGATGATCGCCCTACCAGCAGAGGGCGACATACAGCCGTGGCTTGGAGGATAGGAGGGACCACTGCAGCCCGGGCCAGATGTATCCAAGGTGAGCTGGAGATTAAAATCGGCTCCCATAACCCTGTATCGGCATAACAACGACAGTGCACAATGTCTGAAGTGAAAGGTATGCAGCAGCAGAGAACATGGGGGCAAATGTGAAAAACATGCCCTTGTCATTATGGGAAAAGAAATAAGAAACACACTTGCATCTTCGTATGAGTAGAAGAGGAATCCAGGATTTTTAAAGTCTAGTCAAGGCTCAAATAGACCCTCGATCAAGGATGGAGACCCCAAGTATAGCCCATTTTTGAGTTATGAGCTCGACAAGAATATGGACAGAAAGGGAGGTGACAAGACCAAGTACAGACACCAAGAAGGCAAGTCCTTCAGCTTCTAAGCAACCCTCCTGGGTCTCCCACTGCAGTCTCCCCTTCTCCCATCATCTTTCATGCCTTATCAGAACTCCTTTCATACTCTTTGGTTTGTCCTTACTATTTTAAGGGTGGGGGAGGCAACTTTTTAAAATGAATGCATTTTCATCTGATTTGAAATATGCCTGGTTTCAGACTTCCACTGCTTTGCTAGCCTTTCTCTTCTGAAAGAAGAGAGTTGTGTGCCATCTTGTGGTGGAGGGCTGCCACAGCAACATTAATGCACCCACAGCATCCTGCCCAGTCCGGCACCGGGGTTACCAGATGTACGGCTCTGGAAAGGGTTCTGGGTCAGGGCCCATAGCAGTCAGAGAATGTACCCGTGGAGAGACGCTGGGGGCTGAGCTGGTCATGAATCGCATTGGAGTAGGGTCCAAAGAGATTTTTCCTGATCTCCCAACCAATATGATTTTATCTTTTGGTGCCATTTTCCCTAATTGATAAATGAATTCTGATCCATTATGGTGTTCTTGCACAGTGGCAAGAACCCAGGCTGAGCTAAGTCCCCTGGTGTCTAATCGCCCCCCATCACAGACCAGCCAGGCGAGCTAGCAACAGAGAATGGTGAAAAGGGAATGGAATGAGGGCCAGGAGCTTCCTACTCAAGCGCTACCACAATCCGATGTGTTACCCTGGGGAAACCCTTGTACTGAGCACCTCCCCTGTGTCAAGTGCTGCCGAGGTGCTTTTCCTACTTCTTCCTCATGGTCATCCTGTGGGATAGTGGGTCTACACGTGAGGAAAGTGAGGCTTAGCAAGAGGGAGTCACAGACCCACGGAGTGATGAGTCAGGTGTGACTCCAAAGCATATGGTCTTTACATTTTAAATGTATTTTCTTTTTATAATTTTTATTATGTGAATGTGAGGCAGGGTTGGAGGGTCACACGTAGGCCCGATAGCTTGAATATATTGTGTCCCTTGATAACAGGGCAAGCCCAGTTTCCACCTGAGTGTTCGACAAAGCTACAGATGCTGGGCTGTTACTTTTTAATCCCCCATGTATTCTCACTTCTCCCCATCTGACTTTGTTTCTAAAGGCGTTTTAAGAGATTGAGCCACCTTAGCTTCAAAAAGCATATCCTTTGATTATTGAAGATAAAAGATACGACCTCAAGAGAGAACACTGTCTGCGGGATTAATAAGAAAATGAAGTCTTCTACGGAGAGGACAAGACGCTCTCCCTGCCTGATGTACTTACTGCTTCTCTTAGGACTGTCACTACAGGGTCTCACCTGATACAACTCCCTGTGGTTGCGAGGGGCTTGTTGTTAGAGTCTCCATTTGACCCCTGAGGGAATTTGGGTTCAGAGAGATTAAGAAATGTGTTTGATACTATATATAAAATAGATAAATAACAAGGACCTACTGTATAGCACAGGGAACTATAATCAATATTCTATAATCTATAATGGAAAAAAATCTGAAAAAGAGTGTATATATGTATAACTGAATCACTTTGCTCTACGTCTGAAACTAACTAGTTCATTCTTTTTTATTGTTGAAGAATAGTCCCTTATATGGATATACCACAATCTATTTATTCCCTTGGTGATAGAAATTTGGATTATTTCTATTTGGGGGCTATTATGAATAAAGCCACTGAGAACATTGACGTGCCAGTCCTTGTAGTGGACATAGGCTTTCATTTCTTTTAGGTAAATACCCAGAAATGGAATATCTGGGTTCTGTGATAGGTGTATGTTTAAGTTTTTAAGAAGCAGGGAAACTGTTTCCCAGAGCGGTTGTACATTTTTACAGATCAGCAGCATATGAGAGTTCCAGTTTCTCCACATCCTTGACAACACTTGGTATGGTCAGTCTCTCCCATTTTATACATTCTGATAAGTATGTAGTAATAGCTCATTGTGGTTTTAACTTGCGTTTCCTTGATGACGAATGATGATAAATATCTTTTCATGTGCTTACTAGCCATTCGTATATCTTCTTTAGTGAGGTGTCTATTCAAATCTTTTGCCCATTTTAAAAATTGGATTGTTTGTCTCTCAAGTGTCACAGCCCTTTGTTTCCTAATGCTCATATTTTGAAAACCACTGTTTTTTTTTTTTCTAGTTTTTTGGTTGCTTTAGGCAGGAATTGTAAATCTAGTCTCTGTTATTTCATCTTGACTGGAAATGGCAGACTAACTAACCAAGGTCTTTGACCCCGAAAGCTGTGCTCTTTCCTTAAGAAGCCTGATGTAAGAGAGAGTGGGTAAAATCTCACCTTTAAAAAACAGATTTCATGAAAAATTGTTTCAATAAATGATTAAAACCCTGTCCCTCACTCCCTGTTGTGTGGTTCCTATACATCAAAGTTTAAATTCCCAAGTTTTGATTCTCATACATTAAATCTATTACTTTGGTTCAGTTCTTTATTATGGAAAGTCACAAAAATTAATCTCATGCCAAGTTTACTCATTTGGAGGTGATGGAAAAGGTACTGTTTCCTCTGTAGTTCTGATATTTCATTGATTTCCTAATATAGAGGACATTAGCCATTTAGTATGAGAAGTACAAATTTTTCTGATAAATCTTATCTTGTCTGCAAACAGAAAGTAGAATCCAGGACTGTGGGATATTGGTGGCTCTAAACAGAAATACTAATGATTTATCATATATACTTAGCTTCACTTCATTAAATTTTTGGAAATGAATGTGTTGGGAAAGCTAATCTAATGTCATCCATTAAATAAGAAAAATGGAAATTAGATCATTAAAGTGAATGTGGCTGGTGCCAAGGCGAACACAATGAAAAATGCTTTATTACTCTTCCTTATTTCAAAGCAGCCCTTTAATTAAGATTTCTTCCACCAGCAAAACTAATTTCACAAGTTTATACAGCCAGCATATTTCCATTTACACTTCCCGAAAGTGGTCCTTTTGCATTATAGGGATTTTTTTTCTTACTTTTAAAAAAATAAATTTATTTCTTTGGCTGCATTGGGTCTTTGTTGCTGCGTGCTGGCAGCAACTCTTCGTTGCAGTGCACGGGCTTCTCATTGCGGTGGCTTCTCTTGTTGCAGAGCATGGGTTCTAGGTGCACGGGCTTCAGTAGTTGTGGCACGTGGGCTCAGTAGTTGTGGCTCATGGGCTCTAGAGCACAGGCTCTGTAGTTGTGGCGCACGGGCTTAGTTGCTCCGCCGCAGGTGGGATCTTCCCAGACCAGGGCTCGAACCTGTGTCCTCTGCATTGTCAGGTGGATTCTTAACCACTGTACCACCAGGGAAGTCCCCATTATAGGGATTTTTTTAAAAAACATCTTTATTGGAGTATAATTGCTTTGCAATGGTGTGTTAGTTTCTGCTTTATAACAAAGTAAATCAGCTATACATATACATATATCCCCATATCTCCTCTCTCTTGTGTCTCCCTCCCACCCTCCCTATCCCACCCCTCTAGGTGGTCACAAAGCACCGAGCCGATCTCCCTGTGCTATGTGGCTGCTTCCCACTAGCTACCTATTTTACATTTGGTACTACATATAAGTCCATGCCACTCTCACTTCATCCCGGCTTACCCTGCCCCTAGGTTCTTCATAACCTTTTTTTTTCTTTTTTTAGATTCCATATATATATGTTAGCATACAGTATTTGTTTTTCTCTTTCTGACTTACTTCACTCTGTATGACAGACTCTAGGTCCATCCACCTCACTACAAATAACTCAATTTTGTTTCTTTTTATGGCTGAGTAATATTCCATTGTATATATGTGCCACATCTTCTTTATCCATTCATCTGTTGATGGACACTTAGGTTGCTTCCATGTCCTGGCTGTTGTAAATAGAGCTGCAGTGAACATTATGGTACATGACTCTTTTTGAATTATGGTTTTCTCAGGGTATATGCCCAGTAGTGGGCTTGCTGGGTCGTATGGTAGTTCTATTTTTAGGTTTTTGTTTGTTTGTTTGTTTGTTTATTTATTTATTTATTTTTGGCTGTGTTGGGTCTTTGTTTCTGTGTGAGGGCTTTCTCCAGTTGCGGCAAGCGGGGGCCTCTCACTATCGTGGCCTCTCTTGTTGCGGAGCACAGGCTCCAGATGCGCAGGCTCAGTAGTTGTGGCTCATGGGCCTAGTTGCTCCGCGGCATGTGGGATCTTCCCAGACCAGGGCTCGAACCCATGTCCCCTGCATTGGCAGGCAGATTCTCAACCACTGCGCCACCAGGGAAGCCCCTATTTTTAGTTTTTTAAGGAACCTCCATACTGTTCTCCATAGTGGCTGTATCAATTTACATTCCCACCAACACTGCAAGAGGGTTCCCTTTTCTCCACACCCTCTCCAGCATTTACTGTTTGTAGATTTTTTGATGATGGCCATTCTGACTGGTGTGAGGTGATACCTCATTGTAGTTTGGATTTGGATTTCTCTATTGATTAGTGATGTTGAGCATTCTTTCATGCGTTTGTTGGCAATCTGTATATCTTCTTCGGAGAAATGTCTATTTAGGTCTCATTATAGGGATTTTATGTTTATTATCCAGGAAGGAAACGAGACCTAAAGGCAAGGGAGACAGCTCAGCATGGTGGGATGACAGTCGTCCTGTTCAGCTCGGGCAGACATAGTGAATGGTAACATTTTCAGTTCCTTAGACCCAACTTAGTATTATCTATTTTTCACATCAACAGCAACTCTAAGAAATACTGTTGGCAGTACCAGGCTGGCTCTGGATTTCATCCCTCCTTGAATGTGTTGATGAAAGTAGAAACCTGAGTACCAGTAACATTTCCAGTTGCTGGCTTCTGTGAAGATGGGGCAGCCGAAATTCGATAACTGTTCAGAATATTAATTTAAGCTTCAACCTGACAGCCAATGATCACTAGAACATATAGTACTGACCCAGCTGCTCAGCTTTCCTAGAAATGACTTGATTACACAGTTAGAACAGCTACTGGAGCTAGCCAAAGACACAGTGGGAAAAAAAACAGTTAAAGGAAAAATAAGGCAGGATTAATTTGTGGTCTAACTCATTAAGACCTCCTGCTGTCATCCTTTGCCAAGCCACTAAGCCTTCACTTTTTAGAAAATGATCACATGCCTCCAGCTACTGTTATTAGTTTCCATGATTTTGCAGAAATCATAACACCAACCCCCAGGAATCATTAAAAGCTCTGGAGCATGTAATTTGTTCAAAGTGGGAAAAGCCTTCCCAAGGAGCCCAGGGATGGTCCACAGGGCTTTGGCCCTTCTCTCTGGTGGTGGTAAACCATTTGTACAAGTGGCTACACATGCCCAGCGAACTGGTCACATTTCTGCCATCCTCCCCTCCCCCTTCTTCTTTTCTCAACTTCTTTCTTCTCTCCTCTTTCCATCTTTCCTTCTCCTTTTCCTTATCACCCTCTGGATGCTGGAGTAAGGTTGAAGGTGAGGCGTCAGGGACATAGCCAGATCTGAAGCTACTGACAACGCACTTGAGTCATCTGTATCCATCACTCATTTAATCCTTACAAGAACCTTAAGAGGAGGCATATCTCCCCATTACATAGGTAGAGGAATTGTGGCTTAAAGAGGTTATGTCTGGCTTCCCTGGTGGCGCAGTGGTTGAGAGTCCGCCTGCCGATGCAGGGGACATGGATTCGTGTCCCAGTCTGGGAAGATCCCACATGCCGCGGAGCGGCTGGGCCCGTGAGCCATGGCCGCTGAGCCTGCGCGTCCGGAGCCTGTGCTCCGCAATGGGAGAGGCCACAACGGTGAGAGGCCCACATACCGCAAGAAAAAAAAAAAAGAGAGATTATGCCATTTCTTTAAAACCATTAAACTAGTGATTATGCAATTTCTCTCTGTTTCAAAACCTCTCTTCTCTGCTCTGTTCTGTGATGCTGAGGCTAGGACTCTGCAAATCACATTTCTGCTTTGTCTGTGGCTCTTTCTTGGCATGTGAGGACAGTCTAAGGCTAGACGAGGAAGAAGGGACTTTCTTCTCCCTGCTTGCTTCCTGGTACTGTCAGCATCACCCCAGTAATGGTTTTTCACCTCAGCAGCAGTAATTTTCCACATTCCTAGAACCAGCCCCTCAGAAATACCAACATCAGTTAACTGGCACCCCCTTCCCAGAGGTCTGGGTTCCAGTTATAAAGGCCTCTACTCCAAGCTTCTGGGCTCTAATAACCTTATCCTCTTCTCTTTGTGCCACTAGCCTTGGGGACGGGAACTGCTTCCTAAAGTTACTATCTTTCTGGTGCCCCAATATCTCCTTTTACCTTTTCGGGTCTTTGACATCCTTTTAACCAATTCCCACTATTAAGTTCTTTTCTGTTAAAATTATTGGTTTGTTTTCTGACTACTACACATAGGAGCAATAAGATTCAGAAACAAGTATGTCTGACTCCAAATGCAGGCCCTTGATTTTTGTTCTGTGCTATTCCCCTCCATGTCCACCCCCATTTGCAAGCTGGTGACAAAGATTCTTTGCTTGACCAAACTTTGTTCAAGCTCCTGAAACTTCTCCTAGGCCATCAGTGCGCTGCCTAGTTTTACCAAGAACCCTGCTAAGTTAGTTTAACCAGATTCCTCTACTCCCCTTGATATCTGATCACCCTGGATATCTGATCAGTTCAGTGATGTCCCACCAAGTGATGTCTGGTCACCCTGGCTTGCTTTCAGAAAGAATCCTGTTAGGTCAGTTTAGCCAGAACCCCCTTTATCCCTAATGCTTCCTCTTAGGGATAATTTTCCATCCACTGACCCCCTGCTTCCTGCTCCTTGGCTACAAATCCCATTTGCCTTGAGCCCAGTCTCTCTCTCCCACTGTAAAATCCCATTGCCATGGTCCCTGTACCCTCATTATGGTCCTGAATAAAGTCTACCTTACCATCTTTTTTTTTTTTTTGCGGTACACGGGCCTGTCACTGTTGTGGCCTCTCCCGTTGCGGAGCACAGGCTCCGGATGCGCAGGCCCAGCAGCCATGGCTCACGGGCCCAGCCGCTCCGCGGCATGTGGGATCTTCCCGAACCGGGGCACGAACCCACGTTCCCTGCATCGGCAGGCAGACTCCCAACCACTGCGCCACCAGGGAAGCCCTACCTTACCATCTTTAACAAGTGTCATTAAATATTATTTTCATTAACATGGACACTCGAAAATCAGTTTGAATCAAGTGTAACTAGGAACTCAAGTTACAGTCTTTCGGTACATTTTTGGGGGAAAGTACTAAACATTACTGTGTTGATTATTGAAGATTCCACTCACTGTTAAGCGGTTTGGAAAGCACCTTTCCTACCATAAGTGAATATGATAGCCTCAGCTAAGTAAGATGGAGCGCTGATTAATATGTTCCTAAAAAGATCACAGAATTGACACATTGCAAGTCATAGCAAAATGGGAATTTACCAGCTCTGAGTTTTGACTGGAAATCTCATTTCTATAAAAGCAGAACATATGATATATTTTTGACCTTGTCTTGGTGATAATTGCATTTTGCAGAGGAAGAGGAAGAAACAGAAAGAACTTTCCTCCTAGATTTAATTCTGACCTCCCAGGAAGAACTGGTTATTGAAGCAGGAATACAGGAACCTAGAGGACTGGGAATCAGGGAGTGTCTTTCACATGGGGGATTAAAATGCCCAAGAAAAGCAATTCTGGAGAGGCTCTGACATGAATCCTAAATGTCAGTATACAGCTCTCAGAAGCTCAGAGGAAAGTGTAGTCTAGTCCCATAACCAGACAATCAGAAAGAGAAATCTGTATAAGAGGATGACAGGATCTCAAAAATAAAATACTAAGGATGTAAGAGTGTGGCTCTTGATGAGGAGTGAAAGGGATTGGCCTCCAAAAACACCAGTGTGCCTGCACAGAGAGCAGTTTGATGAGCTTAACATACCAAAGGGCAAAAGATGGAAGAAGTGTACAGCTGACGATGTGTCAACGCCTCTTTGTTTCAGGTACTGTCTAGAGAGGAGCAACCCAAGTCCCTGCCTTCCATATACTTACACTTCTGGGGAGGAAGTGTAATAAATAAACAAGCCAATAAATAAACAATAAACCTGTAAATATATAAAGGATGACAGGTAAGTACAATAATGTTATATGTGTGCACTAAAACTATTGAAATTGACAATATTCTACCGTTTTTGACCTACAAGAAGGGCAGTTTCATATAGTGCCATCTGCAGTACTGTTGGGAGGGTGAGATTCTACATAAGGTTGTGAGAAAAGGCCTCTCAGAGAAGCTGACATATGAGTAGAAACCAGGACACAGTGAGGGAACGAGCCATGTAAAAACCGTGGGCAGAGTGTTCCAGAAAGTTATAAGGGAAAACCAAGTTACAAGATTTTGAGGTTATAAGGGAAGTTATAAGGGAAAAGCAAGTTACAAGATTTTGAGGGATGCTGGGTCTGTGTCAGGAACATCCAGAGGCCCAGTGTGGATCCAATAGAGGTGTGGAGGCAAAGAACAGTAAGAGGCAAGATGTCAGAGGCAGCCAGAGACAGAGACAATTCACATAGGGTCTTACATGACCTACAGGTCATGACAAAGATTTTGAATTGTATTCTGGGAATAAAATGAGAAGCCCTTAGAAGTATGAGAGCAGAGGTGGTATGATCTGGATATTATTTTTTAAAGATCCATCTTGGGAACCCTACGGAGATTAGCCTATAGAGGGGCAAGCATGGAAGCAGAGTGACCAGTTAGAAGGCCATTGCAGGAATCCAGGAAGGAGCCGATGGCCACAGGGAAAGGTTGTGAGCGGTGAAGGTGGCGAGAAGGGGAAGTGGTAGGCTTTAGGATGTATTTTGAAAGTAAAAGTGGCAGGATTTGCAGATTGAATTTGACCTAACAGTTGAGGGTGAAAGATTACAACAAGACTTTTGGCCTGAGTGACTGGATAAAAGATGGAACCATTTACTGAACTAGAAAAGAAAGAAGGTGAATATTTACTTGGGTGGAAAAAGTAAAGAGTTTGGTTTTAGGTATGTTCAAAGCAACATTGTTCTCAGACAACCAATCTGAGATGCTATATAGGCAGTTAGATAAACAAATTTAGAGTTTTGGGGAAAGGGCAAGACTGGAGATATATATCTGGAAGTTATTAGCCTACAGATTTATTTAATGCATGGGCCTGGTAGAAATCACCTAGGGAATGAATGTAAATGGACCGGAGAAGAGGTCTAAGAGTGCCAGGGGACCCCAACCATTTAGAGGCTGTGAATAAGGGGATCCCTCACAGAAGCCACAGTCCTATTTGGAAGAAGGTCTTATCAGAAGGTATAGGGAAGCTAGAGAAACATCCACAGGAGAATCCTTAGGCTGTAACAGTTCAAAGAAACACGAGGGCTCGACTCCAAAGAACCGCTCCCTCCAGTGAGATAAACCACTGTGCCACCTGCACCTCTCCCCAACCCCAAGTGACAAAAGTCAGTTCTACACACCAAACATAAGCAAGTCTGTCAGCCCATATATTTCAGGTATAAAAAACCCTTTTGCCATTCCCATGGGCACAACAATTATAACTAACAAATACTCATCAAAATGCAGGTCACCTTCTGGAAGTTTTTCAGAAAGCAGCTTCCTGCCTAGGGTGTAAAAGGTCTGGGTACAAGGAAACCCAGTGGGCAAATTCCCAGACAAGTATTGGCAAAAATACTAAAAGACAAATGATTAAATTAATTAGAAAACTAAACGGGGAGAAATAGGAGAATTCAACTAGATTGTCAAAGATGAAGTAAATTGCAAATAAAGAGCCATTCCGGGCAGTGCTGTTTGGAGACCACCTCTAGAAAACTGTTATAAACCCATAGAAAAGCCCTCTGGGAGAGACCAGATCTCTGTCACCCAGGGCAATTAAGTCACCAGGACTTGCCCCTCTGGCTACAGAGCTGGGTAGGGGAATCTGTCTGCCCATCCCAACCTCCCTCAGATACCCAGAAGAATAAGAGACCCCCAGCAAGAGAGGGCCCAGTTAGGTACACCAATCAAAACTGCTTCTTGACTCAGGGTGCTTCCACCAGTTGCAAATTAATGTTTCCATTCTAAATATCTATGTAGATAGATCGACAGACAGACAGACAAATGCTGGTCTTGGGGTCATGGGATGTGTACAAAAGCTATTCAGAGTTCATAGATTTAAAATACAAATAAAATACAGTGTTTACCTTGTGCATTACTGGTGGGAATGTAAAATGTTTAGCCCCTGTGGAAAACACCATGGCAGTTCCTCAAAAAAATTAAACGTAGTATTACCATAGGATTCAGCAATTCCACTTCCGGGATTCTTTTCACTTCTCTCAAAAGAAATGAAAGCGGGGATTCAAACAGATATTTGTACATCCATGTGCATAGCAACATTATTCACAATAGCCAAAAGGTAGAGGCAATCTAAATGTCCATCAACAGATGAATGGATTAAAAAATGTGGTATATACATCCAATGGAATATTAGCTTAAAAAAGGAAGGAAATTCTGACACACGCTACAACAGGGCTGAAACTTGAAGACATTACGCTCAGTGAATTAAGCCAGCTACAAAAGGACAAATACTGTATGATTCCACTTATATGAGGTACATAGAGTAGTCAAACACAGAGAGACAGAAGTAGAATAGAATGGTGGGAGAAGGAGGTATTAGGGAGTCACTGTTTAATGGGAAAAGAGTTTTAGTTTAGGAAGATGAAAAAATTCTGGAGATGGATGGTGGTAATGGTCGCACAGCAGTGTGAATGTACTTAATGTCACTGAGTAGTACACTTAAAAATGGTTAAAATGGTAAAAACAAAATTACAGTATTCAAAGAGTATAAAGTTAAAAAAATGAATAGCAAAGGTGTCTCAAAAGAATTACTAAAATTGTTTAGTTGGAAACAAAAATCCCATTGTTAATATTAAAGAAGACATCTTTTAAAAATATGTAGGGGTGTGTGTGTGTAAAAGTTGGCGTGTGTGTGTTGACAATAATTTTTGTGTGCATTGCCTTTAAGATTCTATTTCTTCTCTTTGTGTATGTGAAAGCTATAAATTCATCAGTGAAAAATTACAGATCTCAGTATGGTTCTGAAAGCTAGGGGACAGGTGTGCTGGAGGAATAACACTGGACTTTAAATAATTAAGCCAAAATGATTGTGTTAATTAACTTACATCCTTATCATTAATTGTTCCCCTGACTTTTGGGGAATGAATAGTTTTTGTCTCAAAAGCAGGCTTTAGTGACCTAACGGTGTGAAAAGCAATCAGAGATAATGAGACAAGGAAATTTAAACGGAAACATGCCAGCAATTATTAGTTTAATTGAAAGTTTTTATGATTTTTGGCCTGAACTCAGTGCTTTTTCCTGATGGGCTATAATGTGGGCAGGGGAAGAGTAACAGTTTGTTTCTCTTTTTTATTTTTGTGTGTGTGTGTGTTTTTCGTTTGTTTCTCTTTTTTAATGAATGTATTCACTAAGTAATTTTGAAGCTTTTATTGACTTAAAAATTAAAAGTCAGTAAAAACAAATATTCTAACAATTTAAAAATCTGTCATATTTCAGTTGAGAGATTTTCTTTTCTTTCTTTTTAAGCTGAGATGTAATTGACATGTAACATTGTATTAGTTTAAGACAGACAAGTTTAACATCCATCGCCACACACAGTTACAACTTGTTTTTTTCTTGTGATGAGGACTTTTAAGATCTACTTCCTTAGCAACTTTCAAATACAATTCAGTGTTTTTAACTATACTCATGATGTTTGTACTTTATTTCCCAGAAGTTATTTGTCTTTTTTTTTTTTTTTTTTTTTTTTTTGCGGTACGCGGGCCTCTCACTGTTGTGGCCTCTCCCGTTGCAGAGCACAGGCTCCGGACGCGCAGGCTCAGCGGCCACGGCTCACGGGCACAACCGCTCCGCAGCACGTGGGATCCTCCCGGACCGGGGCACGAACCCGTGTCCCCTGCATCGGCAGGCGGACTCTCAACCACTGCGCCACCAGGGAAGCCCAAGTTATTTGTCTTTTAACTGGAGGTTTGTACCTTTTGACCCCTTTCATCTATTTCTCCTCCCTACCCCACACCTCTAGCTCTGCTAATCTGTTCTGTGAGTCTATCGTTCTATGTAAGCTTTCTGAGTTAGAAAGTAGCCTTGTATTCCGTAATCTTGTACGCACTCACTAAAAAATCTTTATATGCATTTTTATCACATTTCAAATTAATCTGTCTGCCAAAAAGAAAACCTTGTGAGCAGGATTTGCTTTGCCTAGTAGGTCATACTTCTACATTTTAAGTTTCTGAAGAAAAAAAGAAGTCCTTTATCTTATATCTTTAGTGCCCTAACAACTGATCATTAAAATAAAATACACCTCATTAAAAAAAAAAAGAAGGAACCAAGGGTGAATTAGTACAGGCTCAAAAATAAAATGAAAGAATGTTACCCTAAAAATTCAGATGTTATAAAGACTCCCTAGGGGTCAGAGCAGGAAGAAAGAGGAAGTCTTTCTACAGCAAGGAAAATAAAAAAGAATGAGGGAGAAAATACCGTAAGATTTTTAAAATAAAAGATAGGGAATTGACGTCTTACAAAAGATGATATCTAAGTGGCCAAGCGCTATATGAAAAAATGTCCAGTTGCATTCATCATAAGGAAAATACAAATCGAAACCATGTGGCAATACCACGATAACCCCACCATGATGGCTAAAAAGAAAAAGATGGAAAATATCAAGTGTTGGTGATAATAGGGAGCAAATGGAACTCTTTGACACTAATGAGGGGTGTGTAAGTTGGCACAACTGCTTTGGAAACCTGTTTGGCATTATATACTGAAGTGAAGCATATGCTTATTTATGATGCAGAAATTCCACTCGTAGGAGCCAACAGCAATGCATACATGTGTTACACATGTTCACCAAAAGACACTTACAAAAATGTTTATAACAACAGCCAAAAAAATGTTTATAACAGCACTATTTGAAGTAGCCCCCAAGTGGAAACTGCACAGATGTTCAGCAGTGGGACGGATAGTGTGGTATATTCGTACAGCACCGAGAGTGAGGGATCTATCAGCTAACAAGCAACAATGTGAATGAATTCACGAATATAATGTTGGGTGGCAGAAACCAGACACAAAGGAGTACATCCTGTATGATTGCATTTATTGAAACTATAAAAATTGGTAAAACTTATCTATGCTGTTAGAAGTTACTAGACTCTTGCTTGGGGGTGTGGGGTAGAGACTGAAAGGGAATGCAAGGGGATTTCTGGTTGTTAGTCATGGTCTCAGTCTAGGTGCTAGCTGCATAGATGTAATCAGGTTTTTAAAGTTCATCGAATTACACACTTATGTGCACTCTCCTGTATGTATAGTATATTTCAAAAAATGTTTGAAAAATAAGGAGGGAATGAAAAAATAGCACTATTAACAGGAAAATATAAAAATGGGTTCCATAACGGGGCTTTTCTTGTCATTCTAGGGCTGCCAGCCCTAACGATTACCGTGGTGCTCCGGGAGGGTGGGCAGTAGAGGTTGGGTTTTGTTTTCCTTTTCTGAGCTGATGCTACTCTTGGATAGTACCAACCAGTAGATCATAGACTCTGCACTGTTTGGATTTAATTTCTGGACATCTCAACTGAAGGTCAAGAAGGAAGGATGAAAGAAGGAAAAAGAAAAGCATGACCACCACACTTTCCCATGAAGTTTCCACTATGTATTCTGTTTGTAAATCATATTAGTCACCCTAAAACCTAAAATGAAGCCATCAGCACTGTAATTCAAATATAGGATTTGGTGTGATACCGTGTAACATAAAATGTCAAATTTGATAGGAATATATACAAATCATGTATATGTACATATAAGTATATACAAAAGGGTTGGAAAGTTACCTATGTATGTAACAAAATATTAGAAAAACAAAAGGAAGGAACAAGGGCAGGTACACTGAAAGCATCAACATGAGCTAATGCTCTAGGCAAAGTTTCTCAGCCTCAACGCTATTGACATTTGGAGCCAGATAATTCTCTGTGGAGGTGGCTGTTCTCTGTATTGGGGGAGATTTGGCAGCATCCCTGGCCTCGTTTCATTAGACGCCAGTAGTAAACACCCCCAGCGCCAGTCAAGTCATGACAAGTAAAATGTCCCTGGATAAAAGCCTCCTGGGGGACAAATTCACCCACATTGAGAACCATGCTCTATGGTATGTTGCTGCTTTGGTGCTGTCACTCCTGCAGCCAAAGTCGAAGTCACATCCAGAGTGCAGCATTGACTCCACCTTCTGACCCATCTCATTTTTTTCCACTAAAAGGAGCCAGAGTTCCTTGGAGGATGTTGGAACCTGTCTAAGAAGGAAAGCAAGATAGGCTGAAAACACTTTGAAACTATCAGAAAGCAAGAATACTTTTGGAAAGCTCTAGATTAGTGTTTGAAAAGAAAAAGAAGAGGATTCCCACTGTTAAGGTAGAAAAAAACTAAACAAATTTATAATAATAGTAATAATTGTAGTGGCAGAGTCAGCTGGAATAAGTTACGTCTGTCAAAAGCATTATGATACAAAAATGGGCAGGTAATATAAAGTGTATATAAGGAAGTTTGTGGTATACACGAGTTTCCAATATTGTTACCACCCTCCAAAAACTGTTTACTAATCCATTTAAACTAGTAAAACTTCTGCTCTAGTTTTAGACAATATCTATTATACCAGCCACAAATGGTAAATAGAAATAGGAAGGAAACCGTTTTTAGGATTGCTTATACAAATCTTCCAATTTTAGAGTTCGTGAGTCTTAAGTGGGGGATTACTAGGATTTATGCTGACCATTCAGAATAGAAGTGAAGTTCTGAGGTCAAAAACTGCTGTAGCCACTTTGCTGCCATGAAGGGAATGGGCCTGATGATAAAGAAAAAGCCAAAACGTGTGAAAAACCAAGACTGAGAGTTTGAGTCTCTGGATCTTACTGTACCTGAAGCCAGGGCTAAATTTGGACTATTCAGTTATACACAGCAATTCTCTCCAAGTTTTCTTTTTAAAATTTAAGCCAGTATGCAACGAGTTTTTGACCACTTGCAACATAAATGGTCCTAACAAATACAATATGTTCAGAAAATTTTTAGAATGATACGCACAAAACATGAAACTCAACAATACAGTTGCCTCTATGGAGAATCACTGGGAGTCTAAGTCAGGAAAGAAAGACCTACTTTCCATTGTCTACATAAATGAACTGTTTTTATTTTTTGTTTGCTTTTTACTTTTTCAATGGAAAAAAATGGTTGCTAAAATTTTTAATAAACATGTCTTAAATCTGTGGTTTCCTAACTTAAGGCTAGTTGCATCCAAATCACCTCCAGGAACTAGTTACAATCGTAGGTTCTCCTTTGGAAAATCTGATTCAGTAGGTCTGGAGTAAGACCCAAGAACCTACAACTTTTAAATTTCTCCAGCTGATTATGAAATCCAGCCACCTTAGGGCATCATTCTAGTGTGTGGTTCTCAGCCCTGGCTGAACATTGGAATAAGCTGGGAGAACTTCCAAAAGTACCAATGCATGAGTCCTGCCCCAGAAGAATCACACAAGGCTCTCTGGGGATGGTACCTTATAATGCTCCCTAAGCTATAATTTTTTTAATTGGATAATACCAACTGCTAGAGAAGGCATAGAGCAACTGGAACTCTCATACAGTGCTGGTAGGAATATAAATTAATATAGCCATCTTGGAAAATGTTGGACAGTATCTACTAAAGCTAAATATATACTTTCCTTATGACCCAGCAATTCCACGCTTAGGTATGTGCCCAAGAGAATTTGGCACCAAAAGACATGTACAAGGTTATTCACAGAAGCTTTTTTCATAATAGGCAAAAACTGGAAGCAATCCAAGTGTCTGTCAATAGTTGAATGAATTTCCAGAGTCAAGACACAAGAAACACTTAAATTTTTTCAGTTTTTTTTTCTTTTTTAAAGTATACTTGACTTACAGTGTTGTGTTAGCTTCTGGTGTACAGCAAAGTGATTCAGGTATGGATATAGATATTCTTTTTCATATTCTTTTCCATTATGGTTTATTACAGGATATTTAATATAGTTCCCTGTGCTATACAATAGGACCTTGTTGTTTATCCATTCTATATACAATAATTTGCATCTGCTAGTCCCAAACTCCCGATCCAACCCTCTACCAACCCCCTTCCCCCTTGGCAACCACGTCTGTTCTCTCTGTCTGTGAGTCTGTTTCTGATTCATAGATAAATCCATTTGTGTCATAGTTTAGATTCCACATATAAGCGATATCATGTGGTGTTTGTCTTTCTCTTTCTAGCTTACTTCATTTAGTATGATAATCTCTGGGTCCTTCCATGTAGTGGCAAATGGCATTCTTTAATTGTTTTTTATGGCTGAGTAATATTCTATTGTATATAATACCACATCTTCTTTATCCATTCATCTGTCTATGGACATTTAGGTTGTTTTCATGTCTTGGCTATTGTAAATTGTGCTGCTATGAACATAGGGGTACGTGTATCTTTTCGAATTATAGTTTTCTCTAGATATATGCCCAGGAGTGGGATTGCTGGATCATCTGGCAACTCTATTTTTAGTTTTTTGAGGAACCTCCATACTGTTCTTCATAGTGGCTACACCAATTTACATTCTCACCAATAGTGTAGGAGGGCTCCCTTTTCTCCACACCTTCTCCAGCATTTGTTATTTGTAGACTCTTTAATGATGGCCATTCTGACCTGTGTGAGGTGGCACCTCATTGTAGTTTTGATTTGCATTTCTCTAACAATTTGTGACGTTGAACATCTTTTCATTTGCCTATTGGCCATCTGTATGTCTTCTTTGGAGAAATGTCTATCTAGGTCTTATGCCCAATTTTTGATGGGGTTGTTTGTTTTTTGGGTTTTTATTGTTGTTGTTGTTATTGAGTTGTATGAGCTGTCTGTATATGTTGGAAATTAAACCCTTGTCGGCCTCATCATTTCCAAATATCTTCTCGCAGTCCATAGGTTGTCTTTTTGTCTAGTTTATGGTTTCCTTTGCTGTGCAAAAGCTTTATAAGTTTGATTAGGTCCCATTTGTTTATTTTTGCTTTTATTTCTATTGCCTTGGTAGACTGACCTAAG
The DNA here is from genome assembly GCF_963455315.2 of Globicephala melas. Taxonomy (NCBI): domain Eukaryota; kingdom Metazoa; phylum Chordata; class Mammalia; order Artiodactyla; family Delphinidae; genus Globicephala; species Globicephala melas. The sequence goes on from NC_083315.2 coordinate 128,967,864, forward strand.
AAAACATTGGTATGATTTATGTCAGAGAATGTTTTGCCTCTGTTCTCTTCTAGGAGTTTTATGGTATCATGTTTTATATTTAAGTAAGAAAGACTTAATTTTATTTTTTTATTGTTATTTTTAAAAAGTATTTATTTATTTAGTTATGCATTTATTTATTTATTTTTGGCTGCGTTGGGTCTTCGTTGCTGCATGCAGGCTTTCTCTAGTTGCGGCGAGCAGGGGCTACTCTTCGTTGTGGTGCACAGGCTTCTCATTATGGTGGCTTCTCTTGCTGGAGAGCATGGGTTCTAGGTGTGTGGGCTTCAGTAGTTGTGGCATGTGGGCTCAATAGCTGTGACTCACAGCTCTAGTGCGCAGGCTCAGTAGTTGTGGCGCATGGGCTTAGTTGCTCTGCAGCATGTGGGATCTTCCCGGACCAGGCCCTACATTGGCAGGTGGATTCTTAACCACTGTGCCACCAAGGAAGTCCCGAAGGGCTTAATTTTAAATAAATGTTTAATTTATATGTATTATATATAGCAAATACATTGTACAAAATCAAGAGCTACAAAGAGTTGTATGTAGACAGTGAATTTCTGTCTCTTTCTTGCCCTGTAGTCACTCAGTTTCCCTTCCCAGAGGAACTGTTAAATTTTTTCCAGAGATATTCCATTCATGTATAAACAGATCCATTAGCTTTACTCTGAAAAGAAGTCAAGCAGTAGAATAAACTGTGATATATTCATATATTAGAACACTAAACAGCATATATAATATACATACAACATATAAGTATGTATACCATTGATGAATCACATAGACATTATATTCAGTAAAAAAAAAAGTGCATAAGAATGTATATTGCATGATCTTATTTATATGAAGTTTGAGATTGGGCAAAATTTGTCCATGGTGATAGAAGTCAGGAGAGCGATTACCCCTAGGGAGGCTTCTAGGGTGCTAGAAATGTTCTATATCCTATCTGATGGTGTACACAGGTAGGTGCCCTTGTAAAAATTCATTAAGCGTTCCACTTAAGATTAGTACACTTCATGGAACATATGTCATATCTCAACAAAAAGTAAAAATAAAAACAAACAGGAAAAAAAAATAATGACTCTAATGTACAGCCAGGATTGAAAACCACTGTTTTGTAGCCTCCACCCTCAAAACAGCATTTAACAAATAGGTCACACTCTGCTTTGTTGATGGTATTTACCTTGTACCTCTTATTTCTCTGAAATCCTTTCAATTGACCCCAGTGAAACTTGCCTTCTCATGTATTAATCCCCACTGGCCTGGGGGTTAGTGGGAAGGAGTGAATTAAATGCTGTAAATATCCAACTACTTCTCTAAACTTCTATTTTGAATTATAAGAATTTCTTATACAGTGATACCACTGGAAGAGATAGCTGAAAACCAAAATTTATCTGGATATTTTCCTCTCCTGTGATTATTTTCTAAACTGCAATATGGATGATGAGTTTCCTTTTAAATATTGTACAGTGAAGACGTTTCTTAGCATCATTGGCTGAAAGTGCAATTGATCTTAAAATATCTGTTTCTGCCTTCAAATTATGCTCACAGCTATCTGACTAGGATGCAAATTTCATTCATAGCATTACAGCCCCAGCTCCGGCTCATTATTGATAAAGTTTCAGGAGGGAACCAGCATGGTGCTGTTGTTCCATGCCCAAGGCTGACCAAGGCTTTTCTCTCTGATGCCAGTATCTGACATGAAAACAAGTGGTCACATTTTACCTTCAAATTGAAGATGTCGTTCCAGTTCCTAGAATGAACAGAAATCTTGTTCAAGATCGGGATTATGAAATTCTTAAAACTTCCACTATTTAAGGTTGGAATCCTTTTTTCAAGTAGTGGGCTTATCACACACCCTAGAATATACCCTTTCCTTATTTCAGCAATACTTACAGCAGCTATTCTGTTTAAAGCACTGTGGTCAGAATACAAAGCAAGTAAGGCCCAGCCTTAACCCTCATGGGGTTCATCAGGGTCGTGTGACATGTGCAAAAGTAAACACACTATGGTACAGACTAGGCACGGGTTAAAACACAAAAATAGTCGTTCAGACAAAGTGTCCCGAGGGTTCAGATGTGGCTGGATCACTTCAGATTAGGGGGAAATGACCAGAAGCCCCTCTTGCCAGTCTCTGTCTCATGGTACATCTAAACAAAGAGCAGTCTGAGGGCAAAAGTAGCTGAAAAGCCATTGCAAGCCCTATGCAACCTCTTGAAAAATGTCAAAGAGAATACACGAGATTGACTAGAGTAAATCCTGTGTCCCCTCCATTTCTATTTCCCACACTCTCTGACTCTAAGAGCCAAGCAAGCAAAAGGATGGAGAGTGAGAGAGGCCGTGCCAACACTGTGCTAATTACTCTTGTCCTATAGCAGATGGCTTATGCATCCTCTACCATGAGACTGACATTATTTCACCTCCTTCTCCTCTGCCCATCAAAACAATTAAAAAAATACTAATAACCAGCACTTGGATGATACTAATGATATGGTTAGTCTCAGTGTTTTATCTTCATTTAATTTTCACAACGACTCTGTGAGGTAGATGTAACTCATGTCCATTTTACAGGTGAAGAAACCAAAACACAGAGGAGGCAAGTAGCTTAGCCAGATTCACATGGCTGGTACATGGGAAAGGCAGACCCTGAATCTGGACTCTGAGTTCATGCTCTTCAACCTCTAGATTAATAATCTAGAGATTGAAGGTCATGGTGCTGCTCCTTGAGAAAGTCTCCCATGACCACAGGAGCTCACACTTACAATCCATATTCAGTTGGTCTCAAAGTATTTCTTTATGTTAATCTCTTGCCTTAAACCAAAGCAATCCTGAGCAGGAAGAACAAAGCTGGAGGCATCCTATGCCCTGGTTTCAAAACATACAACAAAGCTATAGTAATCAAACAGTATGGTACAGGCATAACAGCAGATATTTAGACCCCTGAAACAGAATAGGGAGCACAGAAATAAATCCATGCATATACAGTTGACAAAGGTGCCAAGAATACACAATTTGTGTACAAATTTGTACACAATTTGTGTACAAATACACAATTTTTGACAAAGGTGCCAAGAATACACAATTGGGAAAGGATGATCTTTTCAACAAATGGTGTTGGGAAAACTGGATATCCACATAGAGAAGAATGAAACTATACCCTTATCTTACACCATATGCAAAAGTCAACTCAAAATGGATTAAAGACCTAAACACAAGACCTAAAACTACTAGGAGAAAACATAGGGAAAAAGCTTCTTGACATTGGTCTGGCCAGTTATTTTTTTGGATATTACCCCAAAAGCAAAGGCAACAAAAGCAAAAATAGACAAATAGGAGTGCATCAAACTAAAAAGCTTCTACACAGCAAAGGAAATAATCAACAGAATGAAGAGAAAACCTACAAAATGGGAGACAATATTTGCAAACTGTATCTGCTGAGGAGTTAATATCCAGAATATACAAGAAACTCAACTCAAAGCAAGAAAATAGATAACCTGATTTAAAAATGGTTAAACGACCTGGATAGACATTTCTCAAAAGACATGCAAATGGACAACAGGTACATGAAAACTACTCAACATAGCTAATCAACAGGGATATGCAAATTAAAATTATGAGATGTCACCATACACATGTTAGGATAGCTATTATCAACAAGGCAAAAGATAAGTATTGAGGATGTTGAGAAAAGGGAACCTTTGTGCACTGTTGGTAGGAATGTACACTTGTACAGCCATTATGGAAAACAGTATGGAGGTTCCTCAAAAAGTTAAAAATAGAACTGCCATAGATTTGGCAATTTTACTTCTGGATATATATCCAAAGGAAATGAAATGAGTATTTTGAAGAGATATCTGCACTTCAGTTTCATTGCAGCATTATTCAGTATGCCGAGATATGGGAACAACCTACGTAACTATCAACGGAAGAATGGATAAAGAAAATGTTGTGTGTGTATATATATATATATGCTCTAACATTATTCAGCCTTTGAAAAGAAGGAGCACTTGGGGCTTCCCTGGTGGCACAGTGGTTGAGAGTCCACCTGCCGATCCAGGGGACATGGGTTCATGCCCCGGTCTGGGAGGATCCCACATGCCGCGGAGTGGCTGGGCCCGTGAGCCATTGCCGCTGAGCCTGCGCGTCCGGAGCCTGTTGCTCCGCAACGGGCGAGGCCACAACAGTGAGAGGCCTGTGTACCACAAAAAAAAAAAAAAAAAAAAAGAAGGAACACTTGTCATTTGTGACAACATGGATGAACCTGGTGGACATTATGCTAAGTGAAATAGGCCAGACACACAAAGACAAATACTGTATGATGTCACTTATATGTAGAATCTAAAGAAGTCAAACTCTTAGAAGCAGAGTAGAATGGTGGTTTCCAGGGACTGAGGGATGGAGAATATGGAAAAATGTTGGTCAAAGGATAGAAAGTTTCAGATATGCAGGATGAAAGAGTTATAGAAAGCTAATGTACTGCATCATGACTATAGTTAACAATAGTGTATTGTATACTGGAAATTTGCTGAGAGTAGATTTTAATCATTATTACCAAAAAAAAAAAAAGTAACTATGAAATGATGGATATGTCAATTAGCTTGATTTTAGTAAACATTTCAAAAGGTATACATATGTCAAAACATCATGTTGTAGACCTTAAATACATACAATTTTTCATTTGTTAATTATGTTTCTATAAAGCTGGAAAGAAATACAAGTAACATGAATATGTTATCATTCATGTGTGTGCATGCCATCTCCACTTCTACATTATAAGCTGTTGAGGACAGCCTATAATTTCCAGGGCTCATTAGAAATCCAATATTGTCAGGGTGCCTAACCAGAGTTATGGACTCAATAAACATCTAATTCTCTTTTCCTGTATCCCACCCCTCCCAGTGCCTAGCACAGTGCTATATCCATACTTGACGCTTCAAAAATATAGCTTGAAGACAATAAGGACGCAAAATAAATTTATTTCAGAATTTTAGGCCTAAGCTCTGTATATGATTTTCATCTCTCAGACTACACTTTGCGTATTTTGTGCTGTAAAACAAATAATAATGGCAAGAAGGCTTATTACAGAATTTTCAGATGAATTATGGCAGACTAATAGCCGTCTTGTCCTGAAATAACATCTGAACTAATGTATTAGTATGATTACCCTCAGCCTCTGAGTGAATTTAAATCATTTTTTTCCCCTCCTCTCTCTCTTAGAGCAATGATTAACCCATTTGCGAAAGAATGGGAATGGAAAAATAAGACTCACAGGCACAGAATATGACTGATGGTCAGAGAGAGGGGCTAGCAATGCCCACAGAGGTCTGCCCTGGGCTCCCAGTTCCTTCCCCTAGCTCTGCCCCACTCCCCTCGCCACGTGGTCTGTGTGCTTTGGGCTCTGTGTTCTGTCATGTGTAGTGGGAGCTGCTGGATTTCCTGCCCAGACTCTGCTGCTATAAATCATGGCTACTCAGGGCTGAGTGTGCCGTGTGCCAAGATTGGAATTGCCAGTATCCCGAATCCTGCAGACAAGCTTCTGCTGTAGGCTTCTCCTTTGGATCTGAAAAGTGCCCTTGTGAAAAACAAGGTATTTAAGTACTGGGGGTGTCCAGAGTTTGCTAGGATGAAGTTGAAGCACTATTCAACCAGGAAAGCTGAACTTTAGATGATTTTGAGGTTACTTTTTAGGGCGTTAGATGTGTGGTTCAGCTTTACAGACGTAGGGATTCTATCTTAGGGGAGCACTTTCAGAAGCTGAGAAAGAAGCACATAGACGCCCTCCTCTGCCTAAAACACTCCTCACATAATCAACGAAGTCAAGGCATTTTGGTGCAAGGATGGTGCCTCAGAGATTGTATATATCTCTTCCTTTAGCACTCTCTGCCCTGGAGCCTAAACCCCAGGCCCAGCCTGACCCCTTTGTGTTCTGCACCAAACTAAGAAAAACTAGATGAACCAACTACTAGCAATAGATAATATTTATGAAGCACTTACCAAAGCCAGGCACTGTTCTAGCACTTTGTATTCACTCATTTAATTCTCACAACAACCCTAAATGTAGGATTTATATCCACACCCAACCCTACCTCCCAAATTTATGGTTGAACAAACTGAGGCACAGAGAGGTGTGGTAACTTGCTCAAGTTCACAGAGTAGGTAGGTTGTAGAGTTGGGATTCAAACATAGGCAAGTCCAGCCCTGGGGCCCACTCCTGAAACACTGTAATGTGGCTGTGCTGAGAAGGAATATTGGGTAGAGGTGGGGAGGAGGTATGTAGAAGGAATGAGGCTGCACCGTGCATTAGAGATAGCTGCAGATTCTTTGCCACTCTTCCCTTCAGGAGATGGAGTCCCTCTGGGCTGCCCCATGACTTGCTTTGACCAATAGAATGTAGCAGAAGTGACATTGTGTAGGATACAGGCCTAAGTTTGGAAAGGTCCAGTAGTTTCTGCCTTTCTCCAGCTGGAAGCCAGATATAAGGAAGTCCAGATTATCCTGTTGTAGAGGCCACATGGAGGAGCCTGGAGGTGCCCTAGCTGACAGCACACAGCCCCTAGTCATGTGAGAGAGGCCTTAAGGAACTTCCAGTCCAACTTCGCTGCCAGCCAGATGGAATCATGTGAGTGAACACAAGTGAGACCAACAGAAGAACCACACGGTCAACTCACAGAATGGTGAGAAATAAGAAATCATTGTTTTAAGGCACTAAGTTTTAGGTTTGTTGCACAGCAATAGTTAGCTGATGCAGGCGGTCGTTGAATTACCTGACCTTAAAGTTCCTTCTTCCCATGAAAGTTTGTGAATTGGTAGAGTGAGATAGGCAAATGTGGCTGGAGCAGAGTGCCTATGTAGGAGGAGTATGGTTAGGACTGGATGAGGAATTTGAACTTTGGCTGGTAGGTTCTGAAGATGGAAGTGAAAGGAGGTAACATGAGAAGGTCGTTTTTTAGGGAGACTAACATAGTGGCAGCATATAGAACAGACACGTGAACATATAGAACACATGTGAAAATGAAGCAGCCAGGGGGATGGGATAGGTGAGCCAAAAATACGCAGTTAAAAATTACTGAGCGGGCTTCCCTGGTGGCGCAGTGGTTGGGAGTCCGCCTGCTGATGCAGGGGACACGGGTTCGTTCCCCGGTCCGGGAGGATCCCACATGCCACGGAGTGGCTGGGCCCGTGAGCCATGGCCGCTGAGCCTGCGCGTCCGGAGCCTGTGCTCCGTAACGGGAGAGGCCACAACAGTGAGAGGCCCACGTACCACACACACACAAAAAATTACTGAGGGGCTTCCCTGGTGGCGCAGTGGTTGAGAGTCCGCCTGCCGATGCAGGGGACGCGGGTTCGTGCCCCGGTCTGGGAAGATCCCACATGCCGCGGAGCGGCTAGGCCCGTGAGCCATGGCCGCTGAGCCTGCGCGTCCGGAGCCTGTGCTCCGCAACGGGAGAGGCCACAGCAGTGAGAGGCCCGCGTACCGCAAAAAAAAAAAAAAAAAAAAAAAAAAAAAAAAAAAAATTACTGAGCAACAGGTCACCAAATGCAGAATCAATCATTCAGTTTTTGAAGCACAGATGTTTTCTGCTTTAACTACAGACTATCGACTTCATTGTTTCCAACTCTAAATGTTCTTGCTTTTAGAAATCCATGGGAAAATGTATGGTGTGCGATTGAGAGCCTGGGTTTTGTTTAACAAAAACTTGGTTTGAAGCCTATTCTCTGCCACCTTCTAGCTATGTGACTATGTCTTAGCTTTCTCATATGTAAAATGGGCATAGTGATACTTGCCACAGTTGGGTATTACAAAGATAAGAAAAGATGATGTCTGATTTTGGTAGATAGCTAAAATGCCTACATAATGCAAAGACTCTGATGACTGTGTCTCTTCACAGAACAGTCTGTGTTGGGAGTGTCAGGTGGGTGGGTGGCTCCTCCTATCTCCATGTAGGAACTCTTGGTAAGAGTCATCTTCAACACATGCCTTCCAAGGTTATTCTGGGCATGACCTTTCCAACCAGGAGGGAGGGGGATGAGTATGGAGGGGCACATCTAGGAAGTTGTATGGTGCCGGCCCAGAAGTGACACATGCTTCTACTCATATTCCATTGGCAAGAACACAGGCATGTGGCTACCCAGGCTACAAAGAGGGCTGGCAAGTCCCATCTACAATTCTATTCAATGGAAGAGAGAGGGGAGAGAGAGCTGGGTATTAGTTAACCTGACCGAGCTACTCAACCAGCCTGACAATATCTACCACCAGACTGCACCCAGGATAATTAAGTCAGCATCTTTTGGGGTGTAGCCTGGGCATCAGGATTTTTATATCTCCTCAAGTGACTCTAATGTGCAACAAAGTCTGAGAACCACTGGCTTAAGCCACCACTGCTCGGGCTTGCTATTACTTGCAGCCAAAAGCACTTCTAAATTACAGGTTCTCTGGGGCTATGCTTCTCAACTTTGTGTGCACGCTAGACTCACCTGGGGAGCTTTAAAAAATTTCAGTGTCCAGACTGTACTCCAGACCAATCACATCAGAATTTCTGGGAGTGGGACTCAGGCACCAGATCAGTGAAATCACCTGAAATCCAGGTGATTTCAACATGCAGGAAAGTTTGAGAACCACCACACTCAGAAGAGGAAAATTATTGGAGATATATCTTTGCACACTTCTATGTCTCATGGTTTAAGACCACACTTCTCAAGCTTCCACGAGCATAGGAGTCACTTGGAGTCCTTATTAAAATGTAGACTCTGAGACTTCTCTGGTGGTGCAGTGGTTAAGAATCTACCTGACAATGCAGGGGACACGGGTTCGAGCCCTGGGCTGGGAATATCCCACATGCCGCGGAGCAACCAAGCCTGTGTGCCACAACTACTGAGCCTGCACTCTAGAGCCCGTGAGCCACAACTACTGAGCCCATGTGCCACAACTACTGAGCCCATGTGCCACAACTACTGAAGCCCATGCACCTAAAGCCCGTGCTCTGCAACAAGAGAAGCCACCAGCCCCCGCTCACCGCAACTAGAGAAAGCCTGTGTGCAGCAACGAAGACCCAACGCAGCCAAAAATAAAAAGATAAATAAATTTATTTAAAAAGACACGCAGACTCTAATTCAGCAGGTTGGAGGTGGGGACTGAGATTCTGTGTTTCTAACAAACTCCCAGGCAAGGCTGACCTACTGGTTCATGAACCACACTTCAAGTAGCAAGGGGTAAAGCAACCATACTGAGTTCTGCAACACTACGTTACAATTTAGTAGTTCCATGGGTAAAGATTTTTGATAATCTATACTGATATACTTTCTTGTTCTTTCCTTCAAGGGACCCATCTCCCCATAAAAACACAATGAACACTTCCATAGCTTAAACTTGCTAGAGGGCTGTTTCAAATTATGCCATGAGACATCCCCCAAAGAGGAATATTTAGTTGCTATCCTCTTTTTGAGAAAAAATGATTTGACCTTTTGTCCAAGGAAGTTAGAAAACTGTGGGAAAAGAAAGTTCGTGTCATCATTTTTTATTTTAAAATAAAGTTTCTCACTTTAATAAATTTATGTCTTTAAAGTAATAAGAAAGCACAGACAATAACTTTTGGAAGAAAATGTAGGAATGCTTTCTTTAAAAGGACACAAAATAAGTACAAACCGCAAAGGAAATGGGTAGGTTTGAACTGGAATTAAAACTTCTGTGCATCAAAGCCCATTAAAACTGTAAAAACACAAGCCATGTCCATTTCCTCTTCTCCCATTCTTTCTTGAACTTTATTCAGGCTTCCCCTACTCTTATTCTTCCAAACCGACACTTACCAATGTCTGATAACCTGCTCTTTGAGGAACCCACTGTTCAATGCTTGGGCCTCAGCTAACTTGATTTTACTATTCTTAAGAAATTTTGTTCACTTGATCTACAGAATACTTATCTCGTTCCTTTTTAAATTATCTTTTTAAAAGAGATAAATTAGGAGTTTGGGATTAACATATACACACTACTATATATAAAATAGATAAACAACTAGGACCTACTGTATAGCACAGGGAACCATATTCAATATCTTGTAATAACCTCTAATGGAAAAGAATCTGAAAAAGAATATATATCTACTAATATATATATAACGTATATATATAAGCGCTTAAAGGCTTATAAATAAAACACTAAGGCCCATTGTCCCATTCTTCACCTCTCCTGATTCCTGTTTCTCAGTGGCAACCACTTTTAACTCTTTAGCTCTTTCTTCCAATATTTAAGTGAATAATATTCGTAAATGGCTATTGTTTGATTTATCAATTTTAAATTGATATTAAATTAATATTATCTCCTGACTTCTCAGCAGAATAGAGAAGATGAAAATTTGGCTCATGCCCCCGTCTCCCCTGCACCAAATGCTCATGCAGAAGCACATACACACATGCATTTTCACTTCCCTAATTAAATCTGATCGAGTGTATCTGATAACTGTCAATTCCATTTTCCCCTATGGAAAACAGCTTTCTCCCAGAGATTTCCAGCTTCTCCCTTCACTGTTATCTTAGGAACTTCCTCTGCTTCTCTCCTGTGATGAATCCCCTTTTCCTGGGTTTCCTATTGTCCTCTTTCATGGTTAACTCCCTTGCAGATTGTCCAATAGCTTCCTGAGAAAGGGTGGAAGACAGGCAAATCTCTGAGGATTTATCTATCCTCAAATTTGATGCATAAATTAGCTAGAGGGAGAATTCCAGTTTGAAAATCATTTTCCTGAGACATGTTCAGGTACTGGTCCCTTGTCTTTTATTTCAGAATACTTCTCTTCCTTCTCTTCCTGCTTCACTGGCTTTTCCTTTTTTTTTTTTTTTTTTTTGCCAGTTTCTCTTCTTCCTAATGACCTCTAGTGTTGGCATATCTCAGGGCTGAGTTTCTAGACATCTTTTCCTCTTTACCTTCACCCACTGCTTAACTGATCTCAATCATTTCCAAGGTGTTCAATACTATCACTATGTTTATGACTTGCATTCACCTCATTCCAATATTCACGAAAGTCTCAACCCATTCAATCATCAGTTCAAGGCCAAAATCTCATCTCAATTTTTTCAGCTCAGAAGTCCTATATCTCATCATTTAAATTATCTAAAGGGACGGGAGAGACTCTGGGACGATCATTCCTGGCACAAAATTCCTCTCCATGTAGACTGGTGAAACAAGAATAGTTAACTGCTTCCAAAATCCAGTGGTGGGACAGGCATACGGTAGTGGTTATAGACATTTACTACAAAAGGGAGAAAACAGACGGTAGAAAGGAATCACATGTCCTAAGCAATAATAAAATCCAGGAAAGCACATTCCATTAGCTTTCAGGGCCTGGGAATAAGCATCTGTGGCTCAACTTGGGCCTGTGGCTCTGGCTCTGGGGCCAAGATTATTACACCAGCCTACCTAAACTAGCACTACTAGTCCCTTTCTGTCTTACCCTGCCTTCTCTTCCTTGGTAATACTTGTAACCACCTGACATACATATTTATTTGTTTATTGTCTGTCTTCCTCCTCCCTGAACTACCGCTCTTTTTTTTTTTTTTAACATCTTTATTGGAGTATAATTGCTTTACAATGGTGTGTTACTTTCTGCTGTATAACAAAGTGAATCAGCTCTATGAATACATATATCCCCATATCTCCTCCCTCTTGCGTCTCCCTCCCACCCTCCCTATCCCACCCCTCTAGGTGGTCACAAAGCACTGAGCTGATCTCTCTGTGCTATGCGGCTGCTTCCCACTAGCTATCTATTTTACATTTGGTAGTGTATATATGTCCATGTCACTCTCTCACTTTGTCCCAGCTTACCCTTCCCCCTCCCCATGTCCTTAAGTCCATTCTCTATGTCTGTGTCTTTATTCCTGTCCTGCCCCTAGGTTCTTCAGAACCATTTTTTTTTTTTAGATTCCATTTATATGTGTTAGCATATGGTATTTGTTTTTCTCTTTCTGACTTAGTTCACTCTGTATGACAGACTCTAGGTCCATCCACCTCATTACAAATGACTCAATTTCGTTTCTTTTTATGGTTGAGTAATATTCCATTGTATATATGTGCCACATCTTCTTTATCCATTCATCTGTTGATGGACACTTAGGTTGCTTCCCTGTCCTGGCTATTGTAAATAGTGCTGCAGTGAACATTATGGTACATGACTCCTTTTGAATTATGGTTCTCTCTGGGTATATGTCCAGTAGTGGGATTGCTGGGTCATATGGTAGTTCTATTTTTAGTTTTTTAAGGCACCTCCATACTGTTCTCCATAGTGGCTGTACCAGTTCACATTCCCACCAACAGTGCAAGAGGGTTCCCTTTTCTCCACACCTTCTCCAGCATTTACTGTTTGTAGATTTTTTGATGATGGCCATTCTGACCGGTGTGAGGTGATACCTCCTTGTAGTTTTGATTTGGATTTCTCTAATGCTTAGTGATGTTGAGCATCCCTTCATGTGTTTGTTGCCAATCTGTATATCTTCTTTGGAGAAATGTCTATCAGAATGGGAGAAAATAATTGCAAACAAAGCAACTGACAAAGGATTAATCTCCAAAATATACAAGCAGCTCATGTAGCTCAATATCAAAAAAACAAACAACCCAATCCAAAAATGGGCAAAAGACCTAAATGGACATTTCTCCAAAGAAGATGAACTACCACTCTTAAAACATAAGCTCATTGAAGGCTGTGTTTTGTTTGCTACTCTATCTTCAGTACCTGTGATAGTATCTGATATAGTAGGTACTCAATAAAGGCTCATTGAATGAATAAATACATGAAAGAATGAATGATGGAAAAGAAATAGGAGATGAAAATTAGCTTTCTCTAGAGAACTCTTTGGCAATATCCAGTAAGTTTGAAGATGTACATAACTTTCATCCAGCAATGCAACTCATAGGAATATATGTTAGAGAAACTCTTACACAAATGCCTAAGAACATATGCACAAGAATTATTATTGCTACCTTATTTTATAATAGTGAGAAATTGGAAACAACTGAATATCCACAAATATACTTATTGAGTGCTATTTATGTACTAGGTACCATCCCAAATATTGGTAATATAGTGGTTGATATATCAAAAGTGGTTGCTGAAAAGTTAAATTTAGGAATTAAGATTATTGACACCTCAAGAAACTTACATTCTAATGGGAAGAGAGAGACAGTAAGCAAATAAGTATATAATATGGCAGGTGAGGTTAATGCTGTGAAGAAAAATAAAGGGTCAGATTGTGACTTGGGGCATTTATGTGATGCTTTTTAAATCTAACTGGTTAGCAATTGTACAGGTAGGAGATTTTATTGGGGAACTTAATTTAAGTCCAAAGAAATTCTCAGTTTCATTCAACATTTTCATGGATTGATTTATATAGTATACTAAAATGTAACATCTGTGAAATCCCTGGGGCTACTATCAGTGTGTTTTTTCTAATCGTCTTATCTGAGCATCGAACCCTTACTAAGTGAGGAGCTCTCCTTAACTTAGAGTCACATTGAGGAACACAGTTAATGATTCTGGTAGAACTGATCCAAAAGGGACTTTACCAAAGACAAGCAGAATCTTTAGCATAATATTTAAGGGGTAAATTTCAAACAAATACAAAAGTCAAAGTAATATTACATTGAGTACCTGCATATCCTTCTAGTTTCAGTAATTGTAATATTTTGCCATATTTTCTCTCTCATTTTCTCTCTCAGCCTCCCCCGTCCCACCCCACATACAAACACATATATATTTGCTGTGGCACTTGAAGGTAAGTGCAGACATCATGATACTTAATGTTAAATACTTCAGCAGCGTCTCCTAAGACTAAGGACATTTTTCTACCTAACCAAAACACTATGATCATGTCTGAGAAATTATTACTAATTCTCTTATATTCTCTAATATCCTGTTCATATTCAAATTCCCCAGTTGTCCCCAGAATGTCTTTTATATTCATTTAAAAAATCGTGATCAGGACTTCCCTGGTGGCGCAGTGGTTGAGAGTCTGCCTGCCGATGCAGGGGACACGGGTTCATGCCCCAGTCCGGGAAGATCCCACATGCTGTGGAGCGGCTGGACTCGTGAGCCATGGCCGCTAAGCCTGCGTGTCCGGAGCCTGTGCTCCGCAATGAGAGAGGCCACAACAGAGAGAGGCCCGCATACAGCAAAAAAAAAAAAAAAAAAAAATCGTGATCAAATCTAAGTTCATGCATTACTATATTTGGTCACTTTTAAGAGTAATCCACCTTAAGTGCGTATTGCTAAGTAAAACAATCAATGTGAAAAGGCTACATACTGTATGATTCCAACTCTATGACATTCTGGAAAAGGCAAAAAAATGGAGACAGTAAAGAGATCAGTGGTTGCCATGGGTTTAGGGAGTGGATGGAAGGATGTATAGGTGGAGCACAGAGGATTTGGGGGGGGCAGTGAAACTATTTGGTATGATTCTGTAATGTTGGATACATGGTATTATACACTTGTCAAAACCCATAGAATGTACAACGCAAATATGAAAATAGTAAACCCTGATGTAAACTATAGCCTTTAGTTAATAATAATGTATTAGTGTGGGTTCATCAATTGTAACAAATATAAAATTAATGCAAGATGTTAATAATAGGAGAAATTACAGGGATTGGAAGAGGGTATATGGGAATTCTGTGCTTTCTGTTCAAATTTTCTGCAAACCTAAAACTTCTCTATAAAATAAAGTATACTAAATTAAAAAAAGAATACTTCTGCTCTTTTTATTACTTTGACTTTTTGAAGAATCTGAGAAAATTAATTACCTTATAGAGTGTATTGCATTCTGAATTTGTCTTATTGTTTGCTCATGATGTTATTAACTTCCCTTTCTCCTCAATTGCCTGTGATCTAGAAAAGCTAGGTCTCAAGGCTTGATTGGATTCAGGTTAAATATTTCTGACAAGAATACTTCAGAGATGTTGTGAACTTCATGTTGCATCATATCAGGAGAACATGCTGTCAGACTGCCACGCTCTTACTGATGTTAAGTTTGATTACTTGGCTAAGGTAAGATCTGCCAAATGTCTCGTTAAAGGAACATTTATCTTCTTTGCAATAAATACTCTGTCTGTACAATGATATTATCTAGTCTCTCAGCAACCTTTCACCTGATAGTTTTATCATCCATTGATTGTTCTTGCTTTAATCAAGTATTACATTAGGAGTTGCAAAATGGTTTTCTAACTATCATTATATCAACATTTCTTATCCAGCATGTTTTCTTTCCTTTTTTCCTCTATCATAGTCATTTAGTGTGTTGCCATTAGTTACACCCATCATTATTTTTGATACTTTCTTTGTTCTAAATTTAGCCAGTGGGAGCCCTCTGAGCCCCTTCCTAGAACCTTCTGACACAATCCCATTAGTCTTTGAGCTGTTTCCTTACTTTCCGAAACAACAATGTGTCAAGGCTCACCTTGTACTTTTCCTGCCTTGGACATGGGCTCAGCCATTTCCCCCAAAGAACCTTAGTTCTTTTTACTGGAATGCGATTTTTTGTTGTTTTCTGGTTATAAAAGCACTACATGCTCATTGTAGAAAAATTAGAAAATAAAAGAAAGTATAAAAAAAGAAAATGAAACCCACATATTACTCCACCATTTAGAACTAACCACTCTTAACATTTATTGTACTTATTTCCATGGTTTTTAAAATATGTATCTAAAGTGGATATTTTAAATTTAAATTATGGCTTGATACTGTATATTTTGTACTGTACTTTTTTTTAAATCAACTATATCCATGTCATTAGATAGTCTTCAAAATCATGATTTTAATCTTTTTGTACCAGAAACTATGTCTTAAAATGTTTGAATCTTTCCCAGGGCATCACACCTACCTATTGTGATAAAACTAAAACTGTTCCACGGCTGTTAAGCTGCATCATAAAGCTTCACTGAGGAATTAGGGCATTAGTTGAGTATGAAAAAAGTAATAATGCCATGAAATGAAGACATCCCTTGAAAACAGAAATTTCCAAAAGGCAATATATTCATGTGAGTTTTTCTGTACTAGTTACTGTGAGTGGATAAATTTCCTTGAATCTGGGTACCTTTCATGTCTTTAAGACAACCACCTGATAAATGAAACACCAAGGGATCTATTTTAAGTGCCCCCGAATTGGAATCAATTTTTTAAAAATATGATTGACCAACAAATAAAAAGAGATGACTCTTCTTCTACTTATTCCTTGTTATATGATGGTGGGAATGTTATTTAATTGCTTTGTGACTTAGTTTTCTTGTCTATAGATTAATAGTAGTTCCTCCTACACAGCACTATTGTGGCAATTAAGTAATAATTAAAGTGTTTAGCACAGGCTCTGGCATATAGTAAGGGCTCAATAAATGCCAACTCTTAGACTTATCACTGCAAGCTAGAATGGTGAATCGGATTTGAGCTAACATTAATGGAAGAGCAGGATTTAGGCCGATGGTGGTGGGATTAAGGGACATTCTGGGAGCAAGACAAAATGCTAGCACAAAATTCGGAACACACAAGTTCTATTGAGCGAAGCTGCTGAGCTGTTGAGTATTTCTGTGTGAAGATTAAACAAGCTTGCTCTCATTATAGCACTGTAGTGCAGGGGAAGCAGTTACCTTCTGTCCTTCTTCTTTGTCATACACATATCTATCATTTATATTGACTTGGGTCAAAGCATTAGAAGTATTTTTAATAGGGAAAGAGTTGAAAACTTCTCATTGGAAAGTGGACAAAATGTTAGCCAAACCCATGCTCGTGTGGATTTCAACAGTGCCTAAAGAGATTTTTACAGCTTTGAAGTCTTCTCAGTGTCTACCTGATTCCAAGTTTCCTCTACTCTTATTTCCTCTTTCAGATCTGATAAGGGTCTTAGAGTTACCCTAACAGGTGACCCCTGGTCACCCTAACAGGGTTATAAAGAAGTCAAGTGCATGCATAGACCAGTTCTAGCTGCATGACCAGAGGAAAATTACTTAATCCTCTGGGTCCTAAATTTCCTCATCTTTAGAACAGGAATTACAACAATAATATTTACTATATAAGGTCATTGTAAGAATGAAATGCAATTCCATATATGTAGCACCTAATACCATGCCAGCAATTCAAGTATGTAGAATAAACAACAAATAGCTGTATTTATATTTATGATCATATATCGAAGATTAAACACCCTCCCAGTTTCAGCTTTCAGATCCTCCCTCGCATTGCATTTTTTTTAAATCAAATTTGTAAGTTAGAATCTCTGTCAGATACCTCGCCTTAAGTGTGAGGTAATTATGTATTAGGAGTCTCCTATGTCTACTCCCACTCTAGTTATCCATGCAATTTATTCTTTAACTTCACAAACATGTACTGAGCACTTTATTATGCTTCACTGTGCTGGATCCTGGGCATCCAGAGGAGGTGAACATATCTGAGAAAAGGAGAAAGTGTTCAAGTCCCCCGTGATGATGTTCAGGGTTGAAAGTGGGAATACATGTCTGGAAATGCTGCTTATGAAGCAAGTGTCAAATTAGAATAAGTGGAAGATTTAAGCCCTTTAAGAAAACACCTCTTGCAGAGAGCCTCAAAGGCAAGGTGGGCATTTGATAGCTTTATCTGGGACCACACTCTCCAGACTATCTCACCACGAGCAGGAGGGACATGGCTATGTCCCTGAAATGTTTCCAGTTCCTTTTGGAAGGATTTGTCAGGGCAAAGGTGAGAGACTCATGCAGTCGTCTCTGAGAGCATGACAGGATTAGAGGCTAGAGCCACCATTGTGTGTTTAAATTCTGGGTCCCGAAGAAATAGCTCTAGCTCACAGCTTCTAAAAATGTCCTTGGCTTAAAGTTTTGGCTCAGGGGTTGAGGCGTTATACTGCAGAATGTTTCTGGAATAATTCAGTGACCTCAGACAGGCTACTCCAAGTCTCCCTAAACCACCTGCATTGTTCGACTATATTTAGCAATGAACATTTAAACAAAGAGAAGACAGTTTATTGGATTAACAGGTCGGGGAGAGGAGGATATAGAAATGGTACCACTTGCCTGGCCTCCCTCACTCATCCAATAAACACACAGTTTTGAGTGCCTTTTGTGTGCCAGGCACTGTGCGAAGTATATTAACCTGGCAGGTCTCAAGGCATTCCTCTCCTTGGGATGAAATGACTCTGAGATCCAGAATTAATTATTAGTATTAATTGATAAGTATTAATTGTACCAACCACAGATCATTCGCAGGGGTCCCCATGTTTATGGTCCCAGAGGTGACGGGGAGAGGATTGGGGATCAAGGAAATGCCAACTGCAGTAGTCCCAGCTCCTATGAGGAGCGAATCACTGTTCTCTCTTCCTCAAGTCTCAACAGAAGTGAGCATGTTATTTCTCATTGGCTCATTGTTCCCTAAAGCCCGACCAGTAAGAAGATAATCTATTATTATTGGCTCAATTTCTCTACCTTCGTTAGGGACACAAGTTTAATAAATCTGAGCATACTTCTGGCTGAGTCAGGTTGACCAGGATACAATTAACAATTGCTTCAGGATACATTTTGATCTAAACCACTGTCTGTATCTAAACCTTTAAGATGGAAGAAATATCATCATATTCAACATTGGAAAATGCTAAATACACAGGCTGATGCTTCACCTACCTTTTCTTATAAAAAGCTTGAGTTAGAGAATCACAAACAAAACTTTTAAAAATACCCTGATTATCTGTAAAGACGCTTTCTGGAGTAAGTAACAAAACCCCCAATTCAAACTGCATTAAAGAATAAAGAATTACACTGTGGCAGCACAGGAAGTGCAAGGGTCAGGCAGCCTTCAAGGCCGGTTGATTCAGCAGAGCAACAATGTCTATGAGAATCCAGGTTATTTTTGTCTCTTCACTCACCATCTTCTGTGTTGGCATCATCCTCAGGGGAGAGGCAAGGTGATTACAGCAGTTCAGGTACAAAACCTGGACATAGCAATAGCAATATTCACAAGAAGGAGAGAGAGGCAGATCTTCTTGCTGCTGTATCATGGGAGCCTTTCCCCAGAAGCCCCAACAGATTTCAGCCCCCATGTCTCATTGGCTCCTTAACTCAACACTGGCAAGGGAAATGGGATTACACTTGGCCAATGAATGCCACCCCTGGAACTGGAGATGGAATCAGCATCACCTGGGGCACCTAGCTCTGTGGAGGAAGGATGGCTATCTGAACAAAGTTGGGGGTCTCTGAGTGAGAAAGGATGCTGGGTAAATTACATTTAGTTTCAGAAAACCTAACTTACAAGGGACTTAGGCCAAAAAATTGTTTTTCTCTCATAACTTAAAGGACTGCACTAGCTGGCTGCTGGCATTGATTCAGCAGCTTGGTGATGTCATGGATAGAAACTGGGTGATGCTCTTGGCCTTTTCCTCCCCCATGTTTGTAACTTTTTGACCCCAAGATGGCCACTCAAGTTCCATACATCAAGTCTGGATGCAATACAGGGAGAAAGGGGGGAAAGGGTATGGGCTGTAAGAAGTACTGTGTCCTGGAATTCATGAAAAAGTAGATTTAATCGCCCTGTCTTACAAGGGTCTACAATTTACACACGGAGACAAAACACACCTTAGGAACCACAACACAATGTCAGTACCAAGAGAAGGATGCAAACAACTCTTCAGGAGCAACTGAATGGGCATCAGGGCTGCCTGCCCCACCCACGACATCTGGTTGCCCCCGCCCACCGTGTCGCAGTCCTGCTGTGTTGCTGGCCTTGCTTCAGCTCCAGGCAAGCTTCCAGAAATCATGGCCTGCACACCTGAAGTGAGCAGATCTCTGTCTACTTGTCCTTTAAATGGACACTGCTTTTTCTGTTGGGAAGACAGATAAATGTATCGGAGGCTCTTGGATGACAGTATTGTCCTGGCAGGGGTCCAGGGTGGCTGGGAAGAGAGAGAGAGCATTTAGTGGGTCTGGCAGCAGAGCAGTCGAGGTGTGGCTGCCTGTAGCAGGGGACGAGGACCTTTGGCGATGACATTATCTGAGCTTGGGTGGGCTCTCAGCTCAAGTTGCAGATGGCCAGGCACCTCTGGCTGGCAGCCAGCCAGTTGACAGATTACATTCTGTAACCATGAGGTAAGTTTGGAAGAAGGTTAAGAAAAGCAGTTATTCTTTAGTCAGTCACTTGGGTGTTGCCTGTGTCCCCATAACATCTTAAATTCGGGAAGCACAGGGAATCTATGTCTTGCTTGCCTTTATGCCATTACCCTAACCTCTGGCACACGTGAGCTTCCTCTTGCCTTTAGGAACACACTCCAGGATCTTACAATGGCCTAATGTCACCACTACCCCCTCACCCTCCCCAAATTTCATCTTCTTCCCCATCTCCAACTTCTCCTCCTGCCTTGCTTCCCCTTCATACACAGATTGGATAGAAGTTCTGACTCCTGAAGTGGCCCTTCAGAGCTTATTCTCCAGCCCTTTCCACAGCACTCAGCACCATGAACTGCAGCTCTCTCTCCCTTGGCTTCTGGAACTCACTCTCTCCTGGGCTTGGTTCCTTGAGCGATTCTTCTCAGGCGACTCTTTAAATGTCTGTTTCCCTCTGAGCCCTGTCCAGGGCTCTCTGCTTTATTTCTTACTCTCCATGTCCTGCCTGGGTCCTTCATTCAAATTTACAACTACAACCTCTGCTTCTGTCTCCAGCCAAGCTCTCTCTCCCAAACTCCACATATTATGTAACTCCACCAGCCCAGCCCCCAGGTACACTGAACTCAACGGGGCCAAGACAGGGGACAAGCTCCAAATGGGATTCCTCTCTTTCTAAAGAACACCAGCATCTATAAGCCAGAAACCTGCAAGTCATCCTAGAATCCTCTGGGTATACATCTTATGTGACAGTCACCATTATTAAGATGTTGCCATCTGAATATGTGACATACTTAACCCTTTCTTCAAACCTTCATCACAGTGTCATTGTTTGGTACCCCTCATGTGAAAGACGCCCTGCTGCCTCTTCCCCTCCAAGCCAACCTGAATGAGTTGCCCTGCCTCTGGGACCCAATAGCACCAATAGCCTTCAGCCCCTTCTACTGTAGAACTTATGACTAAATATTTTAATCATGTGTTTCCTTCTTCCTCTCCTATACTAGGCTGTGATTTCCTCCAGGACGACTGTGTCATAACAGTTTTGAAATCTCCAACAAACAGCGTACATAGGGCCTGGCACACAGTAGTTACAAAATCAGTGTTTGTTGCATGAATTATTCAACAAAAGGCTGACAAAACTATAGTACAGTTTTATACTATAAAAGTTCATTGATACATTTTGGTCCACATAGAAAAGAAGAGAAAAAAACCACTGACAGTCCCATCACCCAACTGAACTATAATCACACTTGGGTATATTTTCTTATCTTTACTTCTATGGGTAAGATTTATTTTTACCTAAGTATAATCATACTGCACTTGTAATTTTGAATCCTGCTTTTCTATTACAAATATATATTTTTCATATTATTAAACATTTTTCCAGCTTTATTGAGATATAATTGACATATGACATTGTGTAAATTTAAGGTATACAACATGATGATTTAATATACATATGTATTGTGGAATGATTACCATGATAATAGTTAACACCTCTTCACCTTATAATTATCTTTTTGTGTGTGTGGTGAGACTATTTAAGATGCTCTTAGCAACTTCCAAGTGTACAATACAGTATTATTAACTAAAGTCTTTGTACATTAGATCTCCAGAACTTACTCATCTTCTAACTGTTAGTTTGTACCCTTTGACCAACATCTCACCACTTCCCCTACTCCCCCAGCCCCTGGCAATCACCATTCTACTTTGTTTTTATGAGTTTGGCTCTTTCAGATTCTACATATAGATGAGATCATAATGGTATTTGTCTTTCTCTGTCTGACTTATTTCACTAAGTATAATGCCCTCAAGATCCATCTATGTTGTTGCAAATGGCAGGATTTTTCTTTTTTATGACTGAATAATATTCCATTATATATATATATCATATTGTTTACTCTTTAATTTTATTAATAATTTTACTTATATATAGATTTTGCTGTCTATGTAGTCAATCCACTATTTTCCTTTATGATTTCTTCAACTAATTACAACCTTAGAAAGGGCTTTCCTATTCATAATTCAGACAAATATTTAGCCATCTTTCCTTCTAGGATTTTTATGTTTTGATGGACTGTTATGTCTAATGCTTTTATCCACTTGAATTTATTTTGGCATGTCATGTAAAATAAAGGTCTAACTTGCTCTTTTTCTCTTCAGAGTTAAGCAGTTGGGTAAGCATAATTTTTAATAAGATTATATTTTGCATTGTATTGCATTTCAGAACAAGATTGCTAAAAGGAAGTCTGGATAATGTTTCTGATTAAATAAACCTCATCATGTAATTTGGAACATGAGTTAAGTATATGACATTCCAGGAGGTAGGGGCAGGGTAGGGCCAAGTATGAGTTAAGTCTTGGAAACAAGAAAGACTCCCATTTCTGGGGGTATCTTTTAGACTGGTGCACGTGCAAATAGAAAAAGCAGGAATATGCTTATGGACCCCCTAACCCCAGGAGCATTCACAATGCACAAAGGATTGGTTTAGTAATGCCTAGGTATGATGTTGCCACTTCCATTTCTATAGAGGTCTATGAATACAATAAGATGAGAGGAAGAGAGAGCAGATGGAGAAGATATTATTTTTAATTTGCATCACTTCATACAAACCTCAGTCCTGACCCTGTGTTAAACAATGACTCATATCTCCACAAGTTGCCAAATATTTTAAAGACCATAGGAACACTATATAAGCTGAATGCAAATTGGTCTGCAGAAACCTAGGCTGCCGGCATTAATGTGTACAATTCATATATTTATTCAAAAGTCAGGGTGACTTTCCAATAAGAAATGAATCACTCACGAAGCCATTCCTTCCATCACAGTGTGGATCAAGAGGCTCAGTACACATGCTGGTGGTCTGCCTTCAGTTTATAGATCTGGGTTTTGGTTAGAAACTCAAGTTCAGCACCTAGCACCAAGGGCCTCTGGTTGATTTAGTAGGGCAAGGTAAGCTAATGTGCCCATGCGCAGTACTGGGAAATTTGCCTTGTGACCCTTTTTGTCATCATAACAGAAATACTTTATAATATCAACATTGTCATTTTGCAGAACTGAGTGCATCAGCAAAAAAGAGACAGAAAGAAAATTTTGCAGCTGCACGCAAAAACACACACGCACACGTGCACACACACACACATACACATCTGGCTCAGCTTTACTGATGAGATCTTGGCTTGGAAATGAAACAATTTTGTCATTCACACAATTTAAAAACAGACCCCAAACCATCATTAAATAAGTAGTTGTCACAGAAGCACAGCAACTCCTTAAGTCACGCAGCCACAGCCTATATACCAGCTATCCAGATTTTTCTCTGAAAAAGTGATCGAATGTTCAATTTGGAACAAGGAAGGAGTGCAACTTCCTTGTCTTACATTTTGAGGTTTTCAACTTGGTTTTACAATATTCTCTTTATCATTTACTAATTGTTGACTGATAACTATTTCTTAGCTCTCTTTCCCAGCCAGCTTTCAGATTCTCGGAGTGCAGAGGCTGCACCTTGTTGTGTGGCTCGCCAGTGTCTTGTGCGTGAAGGATGCTCAGGGCATGTGGAGGATGGTCCTGGTGCTTCACCTACACCTTTTGGCACAATCCCAGACAAGAAAATACCTCTGGTACAGCTAGCTCATGTGGTTTGATGGCCTTTACGGATGAACAAGGCAAGCTTTAACCATAGTTAATATATGATGATGGCAAAAATAACTGACGTCTGGCAAAAAATGAGTTAGCTACCTTATTATTCAAGAATGATGATCCAAGTAGTGGATTGTCTGGGCCTCTGGCTCTCCTCTCCTTTGTAAGGGGAAGTGAGGACAGAGGAATGAAGACTTTGCAGTCTGGGTGTAGATGCCAGTTGCTCATATCAGTCTGGTCAAACGCAGCTCTTGAAAGTCTTTTCTCTGTGTGTAGTAAATGACAATCAAGGGTTGGGGGAAGGGTTGATTGTTTCTTATACCATCTTTGAAAGTCTTTACTCATGTTTTATTTCTAGGAATTAAAAATAAAAATTTGGTTCACTGGTAATTTAAAGAATTATATATTGTTAACTTTTTTGAAAGTTAGCTTTATCAAGGTATAATTAAAATAATCTAGTTTTTGAGCATTTCTCTCACCTCAAAAAGTTTCCTCGGGCTTCCCTGGTGGCGCAGTGGTTGAGAGTCCGCCTGCCGATGCAGGGGACACGGGTTCGTGCCCCGGACTGGGAAGATCCCACATGCCGCGGAGCGACTGGGCCCGTGAGCCATGGCCGCTGAGCCTGCGCATCCGGAGCCTGTGCTCCACAACGGGAGAGGCCACAACAGTGAGAGGCCCGCAAAAAAAAAAAAAAAGGTACCGCAAAAAAAAAAAAAAAAAAAAAGTTTCCTCATGCCCATTTACAGGCATCACAGCTCCCAACTCTAGCCCTAGGCAACCACAGAGCTGTTTCTGTTTCTATAAATTTGCCTTTTCTAAACACTTCATATAAATGGAATCAGACATACAATATACAGTCTTCTGTGTCTGGCCTCTATCACTTAGAATAATGTTTTCGAGGTTCATCCATGTTGTAGTATGAATCAGTAGTTCTTTCATTTTAATTGTTGAATATTATTCCATTTTAAGGATTTACCGTATTTTGTTCATGAATATTTACCATAGTCACCAGTTGATGGATATTTTAAGTTTCCAGTTTGGGTGGTTATTAATAATGCTCCTGTGAACATTCATATCTGTGTCTTTATGTGGACACATGTTTTCATTTCTCTTGTAAAGATTCCCAGGAGTGGATTGCTAGATTGTATGGCAAATTTATGTTTAACTTTTTAAGGAACTGCCAAAGTGGTTTCCAACGTGGCTGCATCATTTTACATTCCCACCAGCAACGCATAAAAGTTTCAATTTCTCCACATCCATACTAACACATGGTATTGTCTGTCTTTTTGATTCTAGTCATTCTAGTGGGTTTGTAATTGTATCTCTTTCTGGCTTAAATTTGCATTACCCTTGTGATCAATGATGTTGAACATCTTTTCATGTTCTGATTTCCATTCATTCATCTTCTTTGATAAAATGTCTATTTAAATCTTTTGCCCTTTAAAGAAATTGGATTATGTTCTTATCATTGAATTATAAGAATTCTTTACATATTCTGGTTACAAGTCCTTTACAGATCTATGATTTGTAAATATTTTTTCCTAGTCCATGGCCTATCTTTTCATTTTCTAAATGGTGTCTGTTGAAACACAAAAGTATTTAATTTTGATAAGGTCTAACTTAGCAATTTTTTTCTTTAAGTATCATACTTTTGATGTCAACTATTTTTATATTATGTTAAAATTAAAATTTTTGTATAAATATATTTAACATTATATGCAAAATATGTAATTTTATGTAAAGATAATGTTTAACGTTATTTCGAATATATGTTAAGAGGGAAATTAGTACCAAAGATTTCTCTGTTATCCCTCCTGACCTGCTTTGTATTTAGAATAGAAGCAATAGCAGTACTCCGTTATAAATTAGTGTTAAGGTTTTTCAGAGCCACAATGAGAGATATTCACTGCGTATCACCCAGACCTGGATCCCCAATCTGTCACCTGGGCCACAGTACCAATGCAAGAACACTTCCTAAACCCAGCTTGACTTAACTGTGATAGTAGAGCAAACAAAACATACAGACACTCTTCTGTTGCCTTGTTGATTTCCTGGACTGTGCTTCCTTTGTGTGTTTTTGTCATTTTCCTTCATTTTCTGCCCCCTGCCTCTGCTGGAATCGTCACCATGTGAATTGGTTTCCCAAAGGGTTGCTGGGTTTGTTTCTTCCTTGTGCTAACAGGAGCTATGTGCCTGCCTTTTGTTGAACATTAAATACATGCTGGAAGCAAAAGTATCATTACTATAATGCTTTATGCTTCTGAGGCAGCTTTCTCATTAGTGTCTAGCATACTGAGCAAAGAAGTTAAGTTACAGAAATAAAGAGAAGTGTGGTGTTGACTGTGCAAGCAGAGTCCCCTTTTCACATGGCAAGGCAGGAGGAAAAAAAGAAAAATAAAGAATTCTGAATATGAAATTCAAAACCCTTTACAGGAGGCATCTGGAAGTATTTACTCCTCTTCCTGAGTCAGCCATTACTGGGCAGCAAGAGCTGATGAATGGGAGCTGGGATTGTGTATGAGAGAGCAGCAAAGAAAAGAGGGAGAGTCGGAGCCTGGAGAGAGTAAGAGTTGAAGCAGAGGGTCCAGAGCCAGCAGAGAAGGGGATGGTTGAAGGTGTATGGAAAGAGCACCTTGTTAATCGTGCTAAATGCCAGCAAAATGTGGCGATTTGTGTGGGAGGGTGGAGGCATTGACCTTGAACTGGAGTAGGAATGCATCATCCTCTGAGACGAAGGGATAAAAAGAAAATGGCTACAGATAAACGTGTCATTTGGGTGGAGTATACAATGGAAAGACACTGTGCCTGATGAAAGCAATTTTACTTGATGAAGTAGGAGATGAAGTCATCTGAAGTGTTCAAGTAGGGGCATTAGCACGTGAAATTTTGGGATTATCAGGTGAGGGAGAGGGAGAGTAGAGAGAACCAAGGTTAAGTTAAAAGATCAATGAATGAGGACAGTTAGGTTAAGCCAGAGAACGAGAGGGCTATGTGGTTTTCTGCAGCCACACATGATGGCTGGTATTTAGGAGGAGCGGGAAAATGGACTGACACACGTTTGAGGTTCCTTGGGGGAGAAGGCTGACACAAGGATACAGAGGGAATATCCAGGTGGGAAGTATAGTTTGGATGATTAACCATATCTTCCAGGATGGGTAGGAGTGGCAGGGAGCCTCGAAGATGTTGATACCAGTGATTGCCAAAATTATCTGTACCTAGAATCACCTGAGGGTCTCTTAGAAACTCCAAAGCCCAAGCCACATTCCAGGTGAATTGCACCACAATCCTGGGGCGTGGGATGCAAGCACAGACGTCCATACTTTTTGAAGCTCCTCGAGGTAATTCTAACATGAAGATAATTTGGGAACCACTGGGCATATACGTTAGGACAGTGGTTCTCAAAGCGTGGTCCCCAAACCAGCAACATCAACAGCACCCTGGTACTTGTTAGAGATGCAGATTCCTGAGCCCTACCCCATACCCACCGAATCAGAAAATCTGGGGTTGGAGTTCAGCAGGCGGTGGCTTAACAAGTCTTCCAGGTGATTTTGATGCTTGTTAAAACTTAACAAACACTGAATTAGCAGAAAAGAAAGGAATCTTGGTCTTCTCTTGAAGAGCAGGCATAGTGAGGGAGCTTGAAGGTCTGGTGTCCTTTGATGCTAAACATTTCCAGACCATAACTAGCTCAGCTTTGAGACTTGAAAAGTTCAAGGAACTAAACACTACTCTGTTGGATGGTCATCCACAGATAGGTTTAAGCATCTCAGAATTATGTCAGGATTTGGCATGGTGAGTAAACTTGTGATCTACAGCACACGTCTAGATCTTCAGTGTTTATAGAGGATAGAAAACGGTAACCTCAAGTGGCATAAGCTTTGATGGGGTTTACGCAGGATGGAAAAGCAGCACCAGGGAGACGTGTGAATCCTGACCCCGACGCCTTCCTCCTGTCTCAGGGTGTGTGGGAGAAACGGCAGCCTCCACTGGAGACGGAAGCAAGGAAACGCGCACCTTTGGGAGAAGGTAGGCTTCAGTTGATGATGGTGGGAGAACACTGTAGAGAAGAAAACATTGAAACACTTATTGTCTGAAATGGTGGCTTCAGAGGGCATGATGGAAATGGGTGAAGGGTTTGGAGAGAGGGACTGAGAGTGGGAGGGACAGAAGGGAGCATAAAGCTGCCAAAGGTAAATACAAGCTTGATGTTTGGGCATAAAACGCTGGGGAGGAGGGCAGGTACCGCTTGCCTTTGGGGCAGTGGCCATGGATCATTGGTATGAAAGTACTTGGGAGAAATGACTGGCTTTCTCAGCGTGAATTATTTGGTGCCTCTGTGGTTGATGGCCCCAGGCAGTCCTTTCCCCATCTCTCAGGGAGCTCAGTCACCTTGTGAAAGCCGCAGTCTTTCACAAGGCTGCTTTGCATCAGGCGGAGCAGCCATAGGCCTCGGGAAGCCGCCTCAAGGTGGACGGGGGTAGAGGGGCCTGTTATGGGATGAGCTCTTTCACCTGGGCAACTTTCCCCCTCCCCAGAGCTCTGGAAGTTCACTCCAGCAGGATGTGCCTGCCTGAAAATGGTTCCAGGGCCCAATTGTTATCATAAAGGAAAGCGGGACCAGGAGAACCCTGAAAACTTTTAGATAGTACTTATCCTGGCTCTGACTGATAAGTGAGGCAGGAGGAGAAAAGGAGGAAGGAATCAATCAAGGAGATGTTAGCAAAAGCAGAAAGAAAACAGGTCCTTTTTGCTGGGCTAAGTAGTTTGGCTTATGATTTCTGTCTGACTCACAGCCACACTGGGGATTCTGGAATGAATTATATCCAGGTATGAATCAGGCATTGTGACGGCCACAAGATGTAGCTTAGTTTACAGATCAATACAATTGCTTGGGCTGGTCCAAGGCTAAATTGTGAAGCTGGCATAACTTGTTTCTGATTGTACTCCGTTTTGGGGCCTGTTTTTCTTCTCTGGAAATCCTTCTCCTCAGATTTTTCTCCCCCTGTAGTCCTGTGCTCACCCTTCAGGAACATCCGCAGGGGCTCAGGGCGAGGGACAGCGTGGAGCATCAGCCTCCTCCTTCTACCTAATGTTTTGATGGGCAGTCATTACAGACCCTCCCTCCCCAGAGACTCATAGCCCACTGTTGCGCTCCCCAAATACCCCAGTCCGGTTCTTGGGAATATCACAGTCCCCAGGCAATTCCTTGGACACAGGACTAATACTCAAAATACGTAACGACTCACAGGGCAAAGGCACTGATTGATGAGTTGGAATGGACACCAGCTGTAAATACCTCAGGAAAGCAGCGAGGTACATGCTGGCCCCGGAGGTGCATCCTGCCCGCCCAGCCTCTCAGCCCTGCAGTGGCCTTGGCCTCTCCCGCCTCAGCTGTCCATCCCGTGTGTATATCCTGGGCTGGTCATTACCATCAACAATGACCCCTTCTCCTCTCCGACTCAATCATTCTCTGCTAAAGTTTCCGCTTATCTCTCCTAATCCAAAAACAATTTAATTCCAACAGCTCTTTGACACACCTACATGCTGTTGATCCAACCATTTTTTCTCTATCCCTCCAACCCTCTAGTCCTCCCTCTTATCTAGCTCAGATTCCATAGCTCGTCATTATTATTACTCCCTCACACTCTCATCCCCCTTGCCTCTCTCGTACTCCAGGGTACTCATGGGGCATCCTAGTTAAATCCAGCTCGTCACATACTGCACGCTCATTTTTGCATAGCCGCTGTTTCCTACCATCTTAAAAACAAAACCCTACCTTGATCCCACACCACCTTCTAGCCGCTGACCCATTCCTCTCCTCCCCCTTATAGTAAAATCCCTTGAAAGAGCTGTCTATCTTCACTGTCTCCAATCTCTCCTCCCATTCTCTGTTAAACTCACACCTATCAGGACTTCCCCTCCACCATTCCAACAACTCTGCTCTCGTCAGGACCACCAGAGACATCCACTGTAAAATCCAGTGGTCAGTTCTCAGCGTTCATCTTACTGGATGGATAGGTAGCATTTCATAGCTGATCACTCCCTTCTTCTTGAAGCATTTTCTTCTTTTGACTTCCAGGATTTCACACTTTCCTGGTTTCCCTCCTCTGTCATGAGCCATTCCTTCTCAGATTCCTTTGCTGGTTCTTTTTCATCTTACTGACTTCTAAATAGTGAGATACTTCAGGGCTCAGTGGTTGGACCTCTTCTCTTCTCCATCTGTGCTCACTCCCTGACTGAGCTCATCTCTTCTCATGGCTTTAAATACCACCTTTGGCTCGATGATTCCCAATTTTATATTTCTAGCAAAGACCTCTCACCTGTATTCCACTCTCATATGCCAACTGCCTATTGGAAATCTCCACTTGATAGATAATAGGCATCTCATATTTAACATGTTCATAATGGAACTCCTGTTTTTACCTTCCAGTGGTTCCTCCTACAGTTCTTGCAGCTCCGTAAATAGCAACTCTATCCTTCCAGTTACTCAAGACAGAAATCATAGAGCCATCTCTATGTCTTCCTTTCACTCTCAGACCCTACGTCTAATCCATCAGCAAACTTCAATATATATCTAGAAGCTAACCACTTCTCATCACTCCAGTTACTTCTACTATGGTACAAGCTGACAATGTTTCTTACCTGAATTATTGCAATAGCTTCTTAATTGGTTTCCCTGCTTTCATTTTTGCCCCTCTTCCAGTCGTTTCAATATAGCAGTGATTTTTTTCAAACATTAGATGGCAAAGCTCCCTTCTAAAAAACTTCCCCAAAGTATCCATTTCATTCAAAGCAAAAACTAAAAATTTTGATGCTGGCAAGGCTCCACAACACCATCTGTTTCTCTGCCCCTTTTCTCCTCTGACCCATGTCTTCCTACTCTCCCTTATGTTCATGCCACACGGTGGCCTCCTTGCTAGTCCTCAAATGTGCCAGGCATGTTCCAGCCTCAAGGCCTTTGCACTTGCTATTCCCTCTGCCTGGAATGCACTTCCTCTGCTTTGCTAGTTCCCCAACTCCAAACATTGTTTCACTCCAACAGTTTTAATGTCACACTCCCAGGAACCACTGTACTTAATATCTCAACTCACCCCCTCATCCTCTTTTCTGGCACTTCCCATCCCTCTTTGCTTTTAATTTTTTTCCCCCCAGCACCTAATCACCATCCAACATACTGTAGTTATTTGTTTATTTATTGCATGTGTTCCCCAATATAATATAATCTCCATGAGGACAGGATAGGAATTGTTACCTGTTTAGATTGCTGTGTTGTCCTTTGAACAGTCTCTAACACATGTTATGTGCCTAATAAATATTCTCTGAGTGAATGAATGAATATGGATGAGAAGGACAGCAAGGGCAGCCTTGATGCATAAAACATAGATTATCAGTATCAGAAACCACAGTCCACAGGGAGAAGTATTGCAGTAAAAAGGGTCACAAAAGAGTAATATGTTGCATGAACAAATAATCCTAAGAGAAAAAAAGGAGAAACTAATTTCCTTCTAGCAGTCAGATATTACCTGGTGCTTTTTCCTTCTCATCTCATGGTCTGTAGGGAGGTGGACTTCAAACATTACCCTAAACTCAGATTTAACAAAATCTGAAGAAGCCTTAATATAATCAAATTACCTCATGGCCAAAGACAACACAGTGCTACATACATAAGAAATCACAATCTAACATCCAAAAAGTAATTAATTTTTTTCTTCCAGTTTTGTTGAGATATAACTGACATACAACACTGTGTAAGGTGTACAGCACAATGGTTTGACATACGTGTACATTGCAAAATGATCACCACAATAAGATCAGTTAACATCCATCACCTCATATAGTTCCAAAAATTTTTTTTTCTTTGTGATGAGAACTTTTAGGATCTACTTTCTTAGTAACTTTCTAATATGCCATACAGTGGTGTTAACTAGTCAGCATGTTGTACATTACATCCCCAGTATTTATTTATCTTATTACTGGAAGTTTGTCCCTTTTAACCACCTTCATACAATTCACCCTCCCCCAACCCCGCTTCTGGTAACCACAAATCTGTTCTCCATGTCTGAGTTTATTTTTTCTTAAGATTCCACATATAAGTGAGATTATACAGTATTTGTCTTTCTCTGACATTTTACTTAGCATAATGTCCTCAAGATCTATTCATGTTGTACAAATGGCAAGATTTCCTTTCTCTCTCTGTGTGTGTGTGTGTGTGTGTGTGTACATGTGTGTATATACTGCATTTTCCTTATCCGTTGATGGACATTTTGGTTGTTTCCATGTCTTGGTTATTATAAACAATACTGCTATGAACTCAGGGGTGCAGATATCTCTTTGACATAGTGATTTAATTTCCTTCAGAGATATACCCAGAAGTGGGATTGCCGGATCATATAATAGTTCTATTTTTAATTTTTTGAGGAACCTCCTTACTGTTTTCCATAATGGCTGCAACAATTTACATTTCCGCCAACAGTGTACAAAAGTTCCCTTTCTCCACACCCTCAAGATTTACTTTTGTCTTGCTGTTAATAGCCATCCTAACAGGTGGGCGGTAATAGCTCATTGTGGTTTTGATTTGCATTTCCCCGATGACAGTGATGTTCAGCACTGTTTCATGTACCTGTTGGCCATTTGAATATCTTCTTTGGAAAAAAATCTATTCAGATTGTTTGTGTTTAAAATTGGATTGTTTGGTTTTTTGCTATGGAGTTGTATGAGTTTTTAAAAATATATTTTGGATATTAACCCCTTATCAGATATAAGATTGCAAATATTTTCTCCCTTTCCATAGGTTGCCTTTTCATTTTGTTGATCATTTCTTTGGCTGTGCAGAAGCTTTTTAATTTGATGTAGTCCCACTTGTTTATTTTTTATTTGTTGCTTGTGATTAGGTGGCAAATTTAAAAAATCATTCGCCAATGTGAAAAAGTTTACCCCCTATGTTTTCTCCTAGGAGTTTTATGGTTTCCGGTCTTATATTTAAGTTTTTAATATATTTTGAGTTAATTTTTGTGAATGGTGTAAGACAGGGGTCTAGTTTCATCCTTTTAAATGTTAGCATCCAATTTTTCAAGCACCATTTATTGAAGAGACTGCCTTTTCTTCACTGAGTATTCTTGATTCCCTTATCAAATATTAGGTGACCATTTAAGCATGGGTTTATTTCTGGGCTCTTGATTTTGTTCCATTGGTCTACATATCTGGCTTTATGCTGGTACCATACTGTTTTGGTTACTAGAGCTTTGTAATATAGTTTGAAATCAAGACGTATGATGCCTCCAGTTTTGTTCCTCTTTCTGAGCCTTGCTTTGGCTATTTGGGGTCTTCTGTGGTTCTATATGAATTGTAGAACTGTTTCTCCAAAAAGTAATTTAAATCTTTTACTGAAATCTCACAAAGAGATACCAAAGTAGAATACATTATACAACAGGTGGCATAATTCCTAAAGATTCTCTTCACAGTCAAAAGTATTACTTTCGAATTTAAATAAAAACATAATTCTCATAAAAATACATAGTGATTGTGGGTCAAAGTTTTTATTTTAACTCATTAAAATGATGATGAAGCCAGTTCAAGGATGATAAGAGAATATAATGTATATATAGTTAGTGAAAGCAAAAACAAATGTAAGAATAAGACTGTTAGATACAAAACCTATTTATTTACCATAGGACAATAAACCATTATCTTTGAGGTTCTCTTTTCTACTTTCAGAAATAATTTGCATTGCTACAGGTCGAAAATTATTCTCTGTAGGTGCCTTAGTCAGCTCAGGCTGCCATAACAATATACCATAGACTAGGTAGCTTAAACAACAGAAGTTTATTCTCTCATAGTTCTGGAGTCCAAGCTCACCATGTCAACATGGTTAGTTTCTGGTGTGAGATCTCTCTTCCTGGCCTGAGGAGGCCCACTTTCTCCTTACATCCTCACATGGCAGAGAGAGAGAAAGTGAACTCTCTGGTGTCTCTTCTTATAAAGACACTAATCCCATAATGAGGGCCCCACCCTCATGACCTCATCTAAATATAATAACCACCCAAATGTTCCATCTCCAAATATGATCATATTGGAGGTTAGAGTTTGAACATATGAATTGGTGTGGGGGGGCGGGTGGTGGAGACAATTCATTCCATAGCAGTAGGCAAAAATATTTGCATTAGCAGGTTTCTGCAAAGTTTAAAGGCTACCCTTACAAAATTGTAAAATGTTCTAATAAATAATTGGAATTAGTAAGTCAAACAACTTTCCAGCCTTCTGAATTCAGATGACCCTTAGGAAGGCTTATTAGACAGGATCCTGGCATGACAGGGAAGGCATTTGCCTTTCAAGGTTTGGAAAATTTTTCTTAACATCACTCATTTACTTCTCTGTAGACCCAGTCCAAATTCAGATTTATGAGTTCTGAAGCTTACACAGTTTGAGGGGGGAGGGATGCTCTGTATGTAGAAGAATATAAAATGGGCATGTAAACACAGTACTTGGGTCCCAGGGACTTAGGATGAGCCTTTGCTAATGAAAACTTCATGGAAAATACATGTCTGGCGCTCTTCATAGCAATTTCCACAATTTCTCTCTAAATCTCTCTTTTCCTCTACACATTCCCTGAACATCATCATCTTTCACTGCTGCTTCTTTCCCCACTCAAAACTCTTCTCCAGCTCTTCTTGGCCCATGAATCTCTTCTAATGTCTTTCTAATATAAATCATTTTAACCTCTACAGGTGTCTTCTAATTCTTGATACCTACAATCTCTATAGCAAGAGGCAGGAAGAGTCCTTCTTAGAATCAAGAGTAGGGTAAGATTGTGAACATAAATACAGTAAGGTTTACTCCCTCAAAACCTACTTTTCAGGGAAAGGCCGTTGCTTCTTTCCACTAAGGTGGAGATGACTGAGGAAGCCTATTGTGTACCTCCCTCAGGAATTTTTAGCAATAGTTGGGAAGCCTTAAATCAAAAAAATGAAAACCATTATTTGTGGAATTTCAGGCAGAGGGGACAAGATCTGTGATATTTGAGGGGCATAAAGAATGGCAATACTGATTTTTAGAAAAGCTCCCAGGAACACACATTCTACAGGATATCACTCACCTGTCACCATAACCAGTTCATCACAGCATCCTTCCGGTGTGCCTTCTGCTGGGATGATGAATGAAATTGCCGTCACATCAGTACTGCCACTACTTCCCCGCCATTGTTTCCCTTTTTAATAATGAGATTGGTGGCCGTGTGGGTAGTATGGGATGCACTGTTTCAGTAGCTTACAGTAGCTGGCTTGAGTCCCACTCAACATGAGTGTCAGAATTCCTTTAAGACCCCCTCATCATGCAATATCAACTGAGTTAGAAACATGGCCTTGCTCTCTGGACAATTATTGGAAGAGACAAAAAAAATTGTCAGATACAAAGATCTGTAGAATGCTGACTTCATTCAGAAAGTGTATTGAATAAATAACACACTGAGACTTTTGGAGAAGGTAGAAGAAAGGTGTTTTAAGGGCTGACAGGAGAAAGGAAAGCAGGAGTTACCTCAGAGGATTCTTGTCTTTCTATTAGCTGGAAGGATGCAAATATGTATTTTTCTATATGTAGAAAATCCTCCAGAGGCGGCCCGGCATCAGCATATAGATTTTGCACAACAGTGCAGGACTGCCCAGCAATGCAATGGTCTCCATCCCAGGGCTTGCCTGGCTTCTCCCTGCCCTGGGCTCCCTGCTGAGGTCACAGCCATGTGGAAGCCAGGCCTTCCCTGGTGACTGACAACAGAGCTTGTCAGCCAGCTGGGAGACAAAAGTCAATTGCTTGGGAGAGGTGGCAGATGAAAGGCTGGCTTGGTGCTAATGTGACTCCCTCCAGAGGGTAGCAAGTGCCTCGTGTAGAAGGCTTTGTGCTCGTGTGCTGTGTAGATGCCAGTGCCGCCGGGTGGTGCGTAAGGAAAAACACATGCTGCTCGACGCTGGTGTTGCTAAAGCCACTTTAATTTTCTGGGAGCATCCTTTTCATGGGAAAGAAGAAAAGCATAAGGGATGTCACCTAAGTGGTTCTGGGAACACAACTAGGGCTGTAATGAATGCAGTTACTGGGTACATGGCCTGCAGTATTCATTAATAGAATGCAAATGTTCTGGAAATAGATTTTCTTTTTCATTCCCTTTAGGGCATTCCATTTATTTCTGCAATGTCCAAAGAGAACCATTTTCCTGTATGCTCTGAGTATACAACCCTTTTATACAACTCTTTATTGTATGCCTGGTTT
The DNA here is from genome assembly GCF_963455315.2 of Globicephala melas. Classification (NCBI taxonomy): domain Eukaryota; kingdom Metazoa; phylum Chordata; class Mammalia; order Artiodactyla; family Delphinidae; genus Globicephala; species Globicephala melas. Next base: position 129,003,877 of record NC_083315.2, read on the forward strand.
AAAGATACCCTAAATGCCCACCCTGCTGCTGTATATAAGCAGGGAAGGATACGTTCCATGCTGAAAAGAGCTGGGAACTCTGATGGTCGGCAGGGTCTTCACCAAAGTAGTGGAATGCAAATTAACAGGTCAACTTTGTAGAATTAGGCTTTCGCTCCTGGAATTATTAGCAAGACTCAGCTTTTTTTTTTTTTTTAATGCCCTCTCTGAGGAAGGAGCAAAAGAGACAAGAGTAAAGCTTCTAGGCTAACCTGATGTTTATTAATGGCCCTGGGGCTCAGTTGAGGGGAAGAGTTGAGACTGAGATTCAGTAATTACTTATGGGAAGCAGGAAGGAACACTGAACTAATATATCAGATAAGAGTTGTAAAACCCCAGAAAATATGAAGTAAAGACTAGGCATTCAGGTTGTTTATTCTCTCCAAACCTAACTTCTGACCTCATTTCTTTTATCTTGAGAAGGAGGAAAATTACTTTTATATTCAGACCTCCGTATCTCCTGGCTCTCTTTATGTGTAATATTTCAGAGTTCCAAGGCTATATAGGTAAATGAGAGGGGTTTTTATGCTGGACTCTTCCCTGCCCACAGCTCTGGAGCATCACCCACCAATGGTTTGAGATAGGATGATTCAGGCATATCAACCCAGTCATCTTCCCCGGGCTCCATGCCTCTCTGCAGACACTTAAGCAGAGGTACCTAAACAAAAACATTTGGAGAATGGGCTGGGGTGGGGGGACTCTTTTCAGGCAAACAAATAGGATCATCAACCCTTGCTCCCTACCTGCAACTTCCCAACAAGGGAAAGACCCAAATTTATGACGCTCCCAAAGTGTCTTCCTTTCAGAATTGGAAATAAATGTAAACGCTTACCAAAGTAGAAAATCTTAGCTAGAATACTGTATTTTTCTTTTTCCTACCACTCTGTAACTATTAGTCTTGCTGCTGATGGGTGCTTAAAGGAAGAATTAATGTCCAGCCTTGAAATTTTCAGGATGAGATGCTGGACCGGGAAAATCATGTTAAAATAAATTTGATAGGTAAGTCGCCCAGGAACTTGGAAGGCGGAGCTGAGTCTGAGAGCATGCCACGTTGTTTTCAGCTTAACCTGACTCCAGACTTTCTTTATCTTTTATCATTTTACCATTAAGAAACTTCAAGTTCCTGCACTGTGTGTTGGCATCTTTCCACCAGTCATGTCCCCTATAAATGTGCCACACAAAATCTGCCTTCAACAATAAGTCTACTAAGTCTACCTTCAACACTAAATCTACCTTCATCAGTAGCTCCTTGAGCCTGTTCAGTGGCCCCTCCTTACTGGACACAGTCTCGGTTCCCCACTCTGGATGCAACCCCTGGAGCTGCCCAGTTCCCAATCTCTTGAGGGACTTTTCCCCTCCGCGGATGCCCCTCTTCCTCCCCCTTCCACTTGTGTCCCAACCTCTTGAAACACTCTGCATCTTTAGTTTTTCTCCTCAGCCTTGTTCCTGGGTTGTCACGTATTCCGTGAGTTTTCCTGGATAGAGCTGAACAGAGCTTTGGATCCAGTGAGTAGATGCAGAGAGAAGAAAGCCGTGTTAGCCCTTCTGCCCCAGGTCAAGCGTCCAGGAGAGCAGTCTGATTTTTCACACCACTATAAATGACTGCCTTTTAGCACAACTCCTATGCTTATAGCTAGAAGTGAGACCTCCCTTTCTTCTATAGAAGTTACATTATATAAACCAGTCCCTGAGGATTTTCCCATTTGCAGTATTTGGAGCCCCGAGACCAGGTTCAGTCACACACGTGTATAACTCCTAGAACATATCACCTCCCACCGCAGCAAATGTAGATGAATTAGAGCCCTCATGTATCATTTTTTTTCCCCCTAGAGGTCACAGACAGACTGGGAGGAGGGATCACAAATGTATAATATGAAACCAGTTTAAGAAGTAAGAAGATGGGTGGTTCTCTAGAGCAGCGGTCCCCAACCTTTTTGGCACCAGGGACTGGTTTTGTGGAAGACAATTTTTCCACAGACCGGGGATGGTTTTGGGATGATTCAAGCACATTACCTTTATTGTGCACTTTATTTCTATTATTATTACATTGTAATGTATAATGAAATAATGATACAACTCACCATGATGCAGAATCAGTGGGAGCCCTGAGCTTGTTTTCACTTGCCACTCACTGATAGGGCTTTGATATGAGTCTGCAAGCAGTCGATTTATTGTGGTCACTGTGCAGTCAAACCTCTCTGCTAATGATAATCTGTATTTGCAGCCGCTCCCCAGCGCTAGCATCGCCACCTCAGCTCTACCTCAGATCATCAGGCATTAGATTCTCATAACGAGCGCACAACCTAGATCCCTCACATGCGCAGTTCACAGTAGGGTTCACGCTGCTATGAGAACCTAATGCCGCCGCTGATCTGACAGGACGCGGAACTCAGGAGGTAATGCGAGCGATGGGAGCGGCTGTAAATACGGATGAAGCTTCGCTCACTCACCCGCCGCTCACCTCCTGCTGTGCGGCCCGGTTCCTAACAGGCCATAGACCGGTACTGGTCCGTGGCCCAGGGGTTGGGGACCCCTGCTCTAGAGGGTCACCACTGGTGGGCAAATCAAACAAACGCTACAAAATCGGAGATTTGCCACGGGAGACAGTATGAGATGGGGGAAGCTCAAGAGAAAAGGAGGGAAGGACCAGGACAGCACCACAGGAGCCAAAATTGTAATTAAGTAGTGGTTCTTAAATGCCAGTGTATGAATCAGCTGCAGCAGGCCCCTGTCCAGACGGACTAAACTGGAATCAGTGGCAGTGGGCCCAGGAATCTATACTTTAAACTATTTCCCTAGGGAATTCTGACATTTGCCCAGGTCTGGGAGCCCCATGTTAAGAGGCTCCACCAGGAAAGAGCCCCTCAAAGTTCTATACTAATTCATATAATTCTCACAAGGTTCCTATAAGGAAGGCACTAGTATTATCCCTATTTTACAGATGAGAACACTGAGGCACAGCTCATAAGCAGTGGAGCCTGGATTTGAACCTGGGTAATCTGGCTTCAGAGACCATGATAATATTTCAACAGAACTATTCAAGCAAAACATTAAGGCCCATGGAAAAAAAAGAATAGGAAGAAGTGAGAGGCAAATGAGAACATCATTCTATAGGAATTAGGAAATGATTGTGAGAAACAGACACACCTTCCAGCATGCAGAGCTAGGGACAAATTTGGTGAAATGCTTTTCTTCAGGGCAGTACAAGGACAACAGTGGTCTCAGTGACAGCCCCCAGATCATTCAAATTCTGTCACGAAAAAAAGAGTAGATTATTTCTAGCAGACTCTACATGAAATAGTGACAAATATATTTAAGAATGATGCTGAACATGAATTAACTCTTCACACGTAGCACCCAGAAGGTCCCATCAAGGGAAACATGCTGATTTCTGAACATTCTGCCTAAGGAAATTTTTATTCCACTGTATGTTATGTTCCCATTGCCTAAAAGCCCTCCTTTTTTGTCTAATCTATGATGTCATGCTTATTTGCCCTCTTCTGACCTAAACAGTAATGAAATTGAGGTCCTTGTAAAAAAAAAAAACTCTCCTCTTCAGAGCCACGACACTAAAAGCTTATTCAGATATGAGACAGTTGTATTGATAATATCTAGTCTAGACATAGGGGCTCACGAAAGAAGGTACAATTACAGTTTTTAGTCTGGAGTTGAGGTCTTCAGGTTTTCTAAAAATCTGATTTTAATATGCGTTATTTTTGTAGAGATGGTAAGAGAGCAAACATCTTGCTCAGTCTTCACCAGAGCAGTTAATTGTGTTTCTTCTCTCTACATCCTCCAGCGCTGTCAAAGTCAGTAACTGACCCTGTGATTGGTGGGCAGGTTTTTTTTCTGGCAGCTATCCCTGGGGCACTGTGCCCCTAAACGAAATGCTGAGAAGCCGGCCCCTCACCATCCCAGCACAGGAGTGGCGTTTCCTGAGTTCCCACCAGAGGAGTCATGGACCTGCTCAGGGTCCAAACTTAATTTAACAAGATGGCAGTTTGGCCTGTGTTGCCAGAGGGATGGCCCACGTGTGACCCTTTTTCACAGAGCACAGGTATTTGCCAGAATTGAAGACAGAAAAGAAAATTCCTCTTCCTCTGGAGATCTCTGCTGCTCATCTTGGTGCCACTGAAGTAGCAAAGTGAGATGTTACAGTAAAAGGCCCACCCATGTTGTTATAAAGCAGGAGAGGCCGACAACCCAAGTATCTTAGGATTAGCTGAACTATAGCAGGTGCTGCAATCAGCACAATTCTTACACAAATCATAGGGAAGGTCTTCAGGGCAAAGACAGAGGAGATGCTTCTTTTATATTAATGCAGACAAATAATTGTTGAACGGATAGACGAAGGCACATCCATCTACTCTGGTTTTTTACCCCTAAGAGGACTTGAGAGTTCTCCCCACCTCCTCTTTCTTGCCCTTCTCTCCCTCTTATCTCCTCCCAGACGTTACTAGACAGTTGACCATTTACTGCTATGGAAACCACTCAGACGTGTTGTGTGTGTACTCTAGCCTTCCACGCTACCCCTTTTCAAAGCCTGCCCCGCACTGTCATGGCTTTACCAAAATTCTAACCTGATCGTATCAGTCCTCTGACCACACCCTTCTATGCTTCCTCCTTCTCCCAGAGTGGTTGAAATGTCATGGGTGTACTTCCCAAACCGACCCCAGCCCACTGCTGCAATCCACAGTAGGCTTCACCAGCACACCTCGGCCATCTGCTCCCAGATACCAAACCATCATGGCTCGGTCCCACCCTCACGCCTCTGAACAGGCAGGTACCTCAGCCTGAAAAGTCCCCTTTCTCTTACTCAGCCCTCAGCACCGTCTCCATTGCTACATCTGTTCTAAAGACTCTCCTGGAAACCCAGGCAAAATAAATCCAACTCTTCCCTACGCTTCCTCTTCTCGGGTTCCCCCATCAGTGTTCCAACAGTGTTTACAAGGCTGTCCCAGCTACTCAACCAGTCTGAAGACACTCAAGTTGGTGAGGTACAAACATGGATCTGTTTTATCTTTCAGATGGCTTCTACCTACTTTGTTGCAGCCGGCTCTCCTTTCCTCTGGGCAGCAAGCTCCCTTAATTATACTTCATTCTATCCTGTAATCCTTCAGTCACTTCTCCATCTCCCCTGGGCAGGCTGGACAAGGGCAGGGAGCGCATCTGCTCTCTGACACAGTCCCCCTTTTACATAAGGTATCAGAGTGAGGGGAAGCAGGAGAAGGTTCCTTTTGTCACTTAGCTTCAGTGGTGAGGTTGTGGGCAACTCTGTTGTTTCTCACAGCTGGTGGGTGGGAATCATTGTATAGTCAGTGTGGTCAGATGGAAGCCCAAAAATCCCACTAAAGAGGACTGAGTCCCCAAAAGGTACCCTAAGCATTGGCAGTTCCTTCCCAGGTGAATCAACAGCAACTTCCAGCTGACCCCGCTGTCCCCTCATCCCCCCTCCACTCCCCACCCCTAGAGGTATCACTCACGTCACTCTGAGGTCCATTCCTCTTTGTCTTTTTTTTTTTTTTACATCTTTATTGGAGTATAATTGCTTTACAATGGTGTGTTACTTTCTGCTGTATAACAAAGTGAATCAGCTATACGTATACATACATCCCCATATCTCCTCCCTCTTGCGTCTCCCTCCCACCATCCCTATCCC